>NC_137164.1:5916898-7116898 GCF_951394435.1 Stenella coeruleoalba
AATACAACTCAACATCAAAAAAACAACCCAATTAAAAATGGGCAGAGGGGCTTCCCTGGTGGCACAGTGGTTAAGAATCTGCCTGCCAATGCCGGGGACATGGGTTCCATCTCTGGTCCGGGAAGATCCCACAATGCTGCAGAGCAGCTAAGCCCGTGCACCACAACTACTGAGCCTGCGCTCTAGGGCCCACGTGCTGCAACTACTGAGCCCGCATGCTGCAACTACTGAAGCCCGAGTGCCTACAGCCCATGCTCCGCAACAAGAGAAGCCATTGCATTGAGAAGCCCGAGCACCACAATGAAGAGTAGCCCCCGCTCGCTGCAAAAACATCCCCTGCTCGCTGCAACTAGAGAAAGCCTGCTCACAGCAAAGACCCAAACGCAGCCAAAAATAAGTAAATAAAATTAAAAAAAGAAAAAGGGCGGAGGATCTGAATAGACATTTTTCTAAGGAAGACTTACAGATGGCTAACAGACACAAGAAAAGATGCTTGACATCACAGATTATCAGGGAAATGCCAATCAGAACCACAATGAGATAACACCTCACATCTGTCAGAATGGCTGTTATCAAAAAGACCACAAATAACAAGTGTTGGCGAGGATGTGGAGAAAAGGGAGTCTTGAATCCTGTTGGTGGGAATGTAAATTGGTCCAGCCACTGTGGAAAACAGAGTGGTTCCTCAAATTAACAATGGGACTACCATACAATCCAGCAATTTACTTCTGGGTATTTTTCTGAAGAAAACAAAAACACTAATTTGGAAAGATACATGCACTCCTATGTTCATTACAGCATTATTGACAATAGCCAAAATATGGAAGCAATATAAGTGCCCATCAACAGATGAATGGATAAAGAAGATGTGGTATATATATATCATGGAATAATACTCAGCCATAAAAAAGAATGAAATCTTGCCATTTGTGACAACATGGGTGGACCGAGAGGGTGTTATGTTATGCTAAGTGAAATAAGTCAGAGAAAGACAAATACCATATGGTTTCACTTATTGTGGAATGTAAAAAACAAACCAAAGGAACACAACAAAACTGAAACAAACTCACAAATACAGAAAGCAAACTGGTGGTTGCCAAAGGGAGGAGGATGGGGGGTTGGGCAAAATCAGTAAAGGGGATTAAGAGGTAGAAAACTCTAGTTATAAAATAAATAAGCCGGGGCTTCCCTGGTGGCACAGTGGTTGAGAGTCCGCCTGCCGATGCAGGGGACACGGGTTCGTGCCCCGGTCCGGGAAGATCCCACATGTCGCGGAGCGGCTGGGCCCGTGAGCCATGGCTGCTGAGCCTGCGCCTCCGGAGCCTGTGCTCTGCAATGGGAGAGGCCACAACAGTGAGAGGCCTGCGTACCACACACACACACACACACACACACACGCACACACACACACACACACACAAATAATAATAATAAAAAATAAGCCACAGGGATGTAATATACAGCATAAGGAATACGTCAATAAAATTGTAATAACTTTGTACGGGGTCTGATGGTTACTAGAGTTATCATGACAATCATTTCATAACGTTATGCAAATGTCAAATCATTATATAGTACACCTGACACATAATATTGTAGTCAACTATATTTCAAGTTTTAAAAAACCTATACTTTTGTTGTATTATACATCCTTAAATATTGTTTAAGTATGAGAACATACTGTTAGGTTTGTTAATAGAATTTCAGCAGAGTTTTTTTTTTTTTTTCTAGATCGAAAAAGTATAAGGGACTTCAAAGTGTTTTTTCTTTTAAAGGTGAAAAATCAAGTTTTGAAAATTTAGAGTTTGCTCCGAGATCTTGAGTTTATTTCTAGAGCCAGTAGACATGCTTTGTCAGTTGTACTTTGTCTTTTTGCTTCTTCTCGGTGTCTCAACCTGGTGGAGACAAAAGCTATACTGTTCATCTCTGTGACGAAATAGAGGTCACATAGAGGATACAGCTTTGGATCAGCGAGGGACCAGAAGGAATTCAGCTTTCACTTTGGCTAGGCTTATTTACTTTTGGAGAGATGGATTGATTTTAACTCAAGACTTCAGCCACTCTTTTTATTTGTTTTCTGTATTGTATAGAAACCTTGCAAAACATAAACCAAATTATTTTTTTCACCAACTCTTATTAATTTGGAAACTTGGAGAAAAATAGAATAATACATAGAGGGGAATTGCTTGGCGGTCCAGTGATAAGGACTCTAAGCTTTCACTGCCATGGTTCCGGGTTCAGTCCCTGGTCAAAGAACTAAGATCACGTAAGCCACGCAGTGCGGCCAAAAGGAAAAAAAAAAATACATAGAACACCCAGTATAACCTTCATGAGATTCACCAATTGTCAGCATACTGCCTTATTTCCTCATGAGTAGATTCAGGATAAATGTTTTTGGCAAGAAGTCTACAAAGATGATGTATGTCCTTACTGTGTCATATCAAGAGCCATGTGAGGTCAGGTTGTCCCACTTACTGGTGTTGCAAAGTACGATCACTTGGTGGACAAGTGGTGGCCGTCAGAGCTCTCCATTGTAATAGTACAGTTTTCCTTTTGTAATTAATAATAATAATCTGTGAAGTAATAACTTGAGACCTTGTATACATCCTGTTCCCGAAGAACCTTTCACCCAGAGGTTTTAGCATCCATGAAAAATCTTTACCTCAGTCATTTACAACATGGTCATTGGAGACAGGAAAGGGCCGAAAAATTGTGATATTTTATTATTCCTTCTGCATTTATTGGTTGACAGATTTTTGTAAAGCCAGGTTCCCCCCCCATTTCTGTTCCTCTTTAAGGTATCCTTTGGACTCATGGATTCCTACTTAATGTTTTATAATCCATTCCTATCATTACTCTTCTTAATGCCCTAAATCTTATCATTTTAATGAATACATAGACGTTCCATTTGAACAGAAAATTACATTGGTTTTAAAGTGCTACATTTAATTTTTAGCATTACTAATTAATGTTTTTCACAGAATATTGAATATATTTGAGGTACTTTAGTTATTATAATCGTAGTTATCATGGAAGTTATGACCCAAGAAATCCTATGTTAGCCATAGGGAAACACTGCTGCCCTTAATCTACTGATGTGTGGCCCGATCACATGAGAAAGTCACAAGACCAGGACAGGCAAGGGCAGCCAGAGCCTTCTCCATTTGGCACTGTGGCTTAAAAGTAGGCACTATATTATGAACATTGAAGAAAAGACAAAGGGAGCTGATAAGGCCCAAGAAGCATTGCATATTTCTTCTTTTTAAACTTTTTATCATGGAAAATTTCAAACACCTAAAAGTAGATGGAAAAATACAATATAATCTCATGTTTCCATCATCTAAGTTCCATAATTTATCCATGGCCAATCTTATTTCATCTATATTTTTTACCCACTTTCCCCCTCAATGTCATTTTGAAAGAAATTCCAAATATTATTTATAGGTGTAAATATTTCAGTTTATAAAGCTAACCTAACCACAATACTGTTATTATCATAGCTAAGTTAACAATAATTCCTTATAATTAAATGTCCAGTCAGTATTCAGATTTCTGAAGGTCCAGTAATAGTTTTTAAGCTATTTTGTTTGAATCAGATCCAAGTAATTTACACGCATTGTGATTGGTTTTGTGCCAGCTGTTTCATAATTTATGGCTTCTACCTCCATTTCTTTCTCTTTTTCTTGCGAGTTGTTGAAGAAACCAAGCAGTTTGTTCCATAGAGGTTCCCACAGTCTAGTTTTTACTGTTTGCATCTTTGTGATACAGTTTAACATGTTCTTCTCACCCCTGGCTTCAGAGGCTCTCTCTTTCCTTAATAAAATGAAAACTCCAGGGTTTGGCTTTGGGTGAAAGATAGGCAAGGTCAGCACCCAGATTCCATTTCTCTTTATTTCACCTTGCACTTTGTAGGAGTCATTTGTTTTATTTTGGCTGTCCAGCATCTACTCTGATAGACTCTGAATTCTTTAGGGGAACCGTCTTTTCTCTGAGTTGTGTTGTCTTGAGGGAGGGCGTGCTGTTCCCTCTCTAGAATGCTAAGAGGGCCCACCTCTCTGCTCCTAATGCCTCCTGGGGAAGGCTTGTGACCCAGGTCAGCTGATCAAACTTCAGTCCTGGACTTGGATTCTAGAGCAAGGACAGGAGGAGAACAGTGAGGCGACCCATCACTGCCAGAGGCAGTGCCCTTCGCCCTTCGTGCTGCATGATCATTGCTGTGTCGCTGCCGCTTTATGTCTGGAGCTCCCCTGGCTCTTGATTGTTTTCTTAGGCTGTTCCTAAGCTTTTTATTGGAGCTGTGAGCTCCTACTTTTATTCCAGTAAATCCCCGTGGGCTTAAATAAACAGAAATAAACAGTACACGTTGTTGCCTGCAATCGGGATCTCTGAATGATGCAGTAATTGGCATTAAACAGTTGATGTTACAGGAAACACGTCCCCAGAGAAATTTGGGAACTGGGGCTGGTTATCTCACTGAGTCAGGTTAGGCAGTGAATCCAGGTAGGAAATCTAGCTGTCCCTGGCAGGCACTTGTAAAATAGCTACCCCATCTGGTCACATGAAGTCACACGCGCAATTTACAGCAAGGTTCTGGGCAACCAGAATGGGAAGAAGTCAGGATGGTGGGGTGGCTGCTTCTGACAGCAGTGAAAGTTTAAAGCAAGTAAATAACATATTCAAATCTCCAAACCAACCTACAGAAACCTAAAGAGTGTCATTTCTTACAGGTAGAGCACTTGGCAGAAGACAGATGTGAGTCTCCTCAGTACAGCTGGTGCAGTTACTGCCCTACCAGGTTTAAAGTGTGAAAACTGGAGCACTGTGTAGGACCCCGAGAGCTAAGGGGGAATATGATTGAGGAAGGAAGCAGATTCTTCACTTAGAAGGAAGAATTCACTTCACTTAGAAGTCATCCTTTTTTTCCTTAAGACTTCCTTCACCTGAGGGGTCAGTGTATCAGGGAAGCCAGTAAGCCTCTTGCCCCAGTGCTCTTTATTTCCAAAGCCAGAGCCAGTGGTTAGAGCCCAGCATGCCCCCTGGAGGCCAAACCCAAAGAAATTTAACATGTAGAAAGAATGTGGGGACCTTGCCAGTTTATGTCTACAGGAATTTCAGGGACATGTGAACGAAGAGATCTTGAATGTGCTTTTAGATTAACAATATGATGCCCTTACACAAGATAATTCCAGATTCATTTAACTCAAGAAGGTGGATGTGTTTTTAATAATTTCCCAAACTGGATTCAACACAGGCCTATACTGAATGAAGACGAGATGCCAGAAGTCCTTAGTGTAGTGCAGAGCAGTGGTTCTCATACTTTTTTGTGCATTAGAATCACGGGGCAGCGTTTAGAATCACAGATGGCTGGGTCGCACCCCTCGAGTTTGTGATTCAGGAGGTTTGAGGTGAAGCCTGAGAATCTGTGTTTCCAGCAAGTTCTCAGGTGATGGTGATGCTGCTAATCTAGGGACCACACTCTCAGAACTGCTGGTATAGAGGGAGGAGATCAAATACTTTGAGAGGAAGGAAGGTTGGAGTAGTTTGCCGATGTAAATCCCCTATTCACTGGCCACCTAACTGTCTTTCGCAAGACAAGCTGGATAACATACCTTTACCAAGGCTTTCAAACATATATTAGTGCTGGCTTCAAAGCCCTGATATAGTCTTTCTTATTTAACATTATCGAGGTGTAATTTACATAGGACAGATGTACCCACTTAAAGTATACGGTTATATACATTTTGACAAATATACGTATACAACTGCATAACCACCACCAAACCACCCCTAAAAGTTCTGTCCTGTCCCTTTTTACCCCTGTCTTTCCTGATGCGAGCCCCAGGCAAACACTGACCTGCTTTCTGACATTGTAGATTAGTTTTTTGTTTTTCAAGAATTTCATATAGAGTCATGCAGTATGTAATTTTTTGTGTCTGGCTTCTTCTGCTTTGTATAATGTTTAAAAACTTATCAATGTTGTTGAGTAGTTTTGTTCTCTTTTATTGTTGATTAATATTTCATTATATGGATATAGCAATATTTTGTCTACTCATTCATGTATTGAAGGATATTTGGGTCATTTCCAGTTTGGGGCTATAATGGATGAAGCTTCTATGAACATTTATATACAAGCCTTCGTACGGACATCTGTTTTCATTTGTCTTGGTAAATAACCTAGGTGGCATTGCTGAGTCACGTGGTAAGTGCATGAACATTCCAGGTGCTGGCACCCTCATTAGTACTTGGTCTTGTCACACTTTTTAAACTTAGCCATTCTAGAGATTACATGGTGGTATCTCATTGCGGTTTTAATTTGCATCTCTCTGATGACTAATGGTGTTGAGCATTACTGTATCTTTATTTTGTGAGCTGGTTTCTCAAATCTTTTGCCCTTTCCTCCACCTTTTAAAAAGTACGGCCAGTCCCCAACTTACGATGGTCTGACTTATGATTTTTCGACTTTCCCGTCGTGCAAAAACAACTGGCATTCAGTAAAAACCGTACTTTGAATGTTGACTGTGGCTCTTTTTCTGGGCTAGCATAGATCCTCTCTTGTGCTGCCGGGCAGTGGCAGCGAGCAGAGCTCCCCGTCAGCCACGCCGTCACAAGAGTGAACAACCGGTGAACTTGCAACCATTCTGGACCCAGACAACTATTCTGTTCTCCCTTTCAGTACAGTATTTGATGAATTATGTGAGATATTCAGCACTTTATTTTGAAATAGGTTTTGTGTTAGATGATTTTGCCCAGCTGTAGGCTAATGTTAAGTATTCTCAGCACGTTCAAGGTAGGCTGGGCTAAGCAGTGATGTTCGGTAGGTTCGGGGTATGAAATGCATTTTTGACTTATGATATTTTCAGTTTATGATGGGTTTATCTGGACGTAACCCCATCATAAGTTGAGGCAGATCTGTAGTTTGCTTACTTTGTTGAGTTGCAAGAGTTTTTTTTTTTTTAATGTATACTGGATATAAAGCATCTGTCAGATACACGTATTGCACATACCTTCTGGAATCTTGGCTTGCCTTTTCATTTTCTTATTGGTGTGTTTCAAACAGAAGAAAATTTTAATTTACATGAAATCCAATTAATGTGAGTGTTGGTGTTTTGTGTCTTTGGCATCCTATCTAAGGAATTTTGCCTAACCCATGATTATAAAGATTTTCTTTAATGTTTTCTTCTGGAACTTTTATATCTTAACAGTGTTGTCTTCTAATACATAAGCACGTATCTTTCCATTTATTTAGATTTTCCTTAATTTCTCTCAGCAGTGTTTTATAGTTTTCAGTGTACAGGTCTTAAACATATTTTTAAAATTTGTCCCTAGATATTTTGTGGGTTTTTTTCAATACTATTTTTAAGTGGTATTGGTTTTGATTTTGATTTTATCAGTTGCTTGTTGCTAGTATATAGTCATAGAATTGATTCTTGTACATTGACTTTGTATTCTATGACATTGCTAAGTTCATTTATTAGTTCTAGTAGTTTTTTTTTTTAATGAAGCTTTAGAATTTTCTGTGTCATGTCGTATGCAGATAAACAGCTTTACTTTGTCCTTCCCCATCTGTATGCCTTCTTGCCTTACAGCTAGGACTTCCAGTATAGTGTTGAATAGGAATTGTAAGATGGGGTATCCTTGTCTCATTCCCAATCTTAGGGGGAAAGTATCCAGTCTTTTTACTATTAAATATCGTGTTAGCTGTATGGGGTTTTTTTGTTTGTTTTTGTTTTGTAGATGCCCTTTATTAGCTTGATCCTAGGTTCTTGAGAATTTTTATCATGAATAGATGTTGAATTTTGTTAAATGTTTTTTCTGCATCTGTTGATATGACCATGTGGTTTATTTATCCTTAGTCTGTTAATATGATGCATTATTACATTAAGTGATTTTCAAGTATTGAGTCAGCCTCACGGTTTCTGGATACCCTCACTTTGTCGGGATGTAGTATCTTTCTTATATATTACCTGATTTGTTAATATTTTGTTGTGAATTTTTTGTTTATGTTCATAAGACATATTAGTGTGCAGTGTTGAAATACCTTTCTAGGCCCAAGATGGAGCTGCTCCTGCCTGGGTGCCACATCAGCAAACCAAAACTTAGGTAACTTTCGTGTCCATAAATTCTTCCCTTGACCAGAAAGGCAGTATATCCAGTCAGCCCATCCCCAAATGCCAAACCAACTCTGGGCTTTATACAGTTGGTCCTTTGTATCCACAGATTCCACATCCTCAGATTCAACCAACCTCAGATCAAAAATATTTGAAAAAAAAATTCCAGAAAATTCCAAAAAGCAAAACTGGAATTTGCCATTCCAGCAACTATTGTATTAGGTATCATAAGTAATCTAGAGCTGATTTAAAGTGCACAGGAGGATGTGCATAGGTTATATGCAAGTACTGTGCCATTTTACATGAGGAACTTGAGCGTCCATGGATTTGGGTATCCTCAGGAGGAGGGGGAGGGAAGCGTCCTGGAACTGATCCTGAGCAATGACTTTTCTTGATCCGTGTTCTTTATCATATAAAAAGCTTCCTGCCTTCCGCTCCGTTTTGCCGGTCTCCAAATGCAGATTGTCCCCTTCATGAAGTGTTAAAGTTTGTATCACCTAACTTGTCTTTTTAAATTATTTTTTTTTAGGAGCAGTTTGCTTTTCTTGTAGTTTCTTTATCTGGTTTTGTATCAGGATAATGCTGACCTCATAAAACAAGTTGGGAAATGTTCCTTGCTTCTATTTTATGGAAACACTTGTGTAGAATTGATCTGTTTGTTCCTTAAATGTTTGGCAATGAAACCATCTGGGCTGTGTCCCATCTTGATCACATTCTAGCTGCATATCATTCCCAAGAAAGCTGTCTCTAAGTAATGATCTGTAGCCATGTAAGTCCAGAAACTTCTGTCAAGTGCAACCAGAATCGATTTGACTCAAGGGACTGCCTCACGCTAATCAAATGAGACTGATTTTTTAAGCCTGAACTGAGCCAGGCGCTGTAACAAGTGTTTTATATTAACACTACTTTATGTATTCTGTAACCTAGAATCCCAGTAATTACCATGAGGGACATATCTCTCCAGTAACCAAAATATGTGTGTCCTCCATGGAGAGCAGGGGTTCAGCACAGTACTGCCCTGGGCCAGGTTCAGCTGCCGCTTGTTTTGTTTATTGGAGCACAGCTATGCATGTTCGCTTATGCGCGGTCTAGGATGCTTTGTGCTACGACAGCAGGTAAGTGAGTAGCCGTGGCAGACTGTGTAGCCCACGAAGCCTAAAGTATTTACGTTCTGGCTCTCTGGCCACTTACAGACAAAGTTTGCTGACCCCTGATCTAGAGCAGTGATTCTCAACCCTGGCCACATACTGGAATCACCTGGAGAACACTTGAAAAACTACTGTTGTCCGCCTCCCACTCCCAGCATTTCTGACTTGGTTGGCCTGGGCTGGGACCTGGGCATTGGCGGTGTTTAAAACTCCCCGGCAGTTCTGCCCAGCAGCCAAGGCTGAGAACCACTGGCCTAAAGTAAGGCCTGGTATTTGTATTTGTTTAACTGCCCGCCCATGCTGATTGTCTGAGTGTGCATTTAGGAATGAGAAGCACTTATCTAGGGCAGTAGTTTCCAGATCTGAATGTGTGTCTGTCACCTGGGGAGATTTTTTTTCATAGATTCTAAGACCCCACGCCAGACCAAGTGAATTAGAATCTCCAGAGATTTTTTAAAAATTCCTCAGGTGGTCCTGATATACAGACATTTCTTTAAGAAAGACTGAACTTAGGGCACCTTATTGTTATTAGCAAGATTTTTGGATACTGAGTGAGTAACCAGAGGATTATTTAGTGAGCATAAGAGTGGAGAAAAGGGGTTTCTTGTGTTGTGCAGTACAGGCTATGGAGGATCCTACTGAATAGTCCAGCCTCATAGAAACGGAAATACACCCTCCCGAGTGATGAAAATATTTATTTCTGTTAGATATGGTATACCTAACCGCCCTTGTACAGTCCTAGATGAAAGGAACATGTTTTTCCTTTTGGTTCCTCTTTATATAGATGCCATAAAAACAAGTCATCCATTAATATTCTTTGTTCAGATAGTTAGGTAATCAGGTCACATTACAGGAGGTTAGATAATAGCTTCCCCTCCACCCCTGCCACCCCATGTCTTGGCTAAATACCCCCATCAGCTTGCATGCTTCTCTAGGCTCCTGGCATCCCATTTACTAATTATCTCTTAGGACAGACTCTTTGGAGATGGCCAAGCCCATTCATGCTGTGTTCTTACCCTGGGCTACCCCAGTCCAGTCCCCTTATACACTTACTGCATCTCAAATGGTCTTTGCTCAACTGAGAAACTATCTGTTAATCCTCCCACTGTATTAAACATTCCCATGTGTGTTCTCTTCACTTCAGGTGGAATGTGTAAAATCAGGGAAGGTTGAGCTGGAAGGGACTTTGTTGTAGACCTTATCTAACCTCAAAAAAGTCAATCTTATGGGCAGTTAGTTGGGTAACGGTAGTGCTTATGTGTTTGGGGGGGCACTTTATACTCTCCTTGATACAATTCTCAATATTGGATTTATAATCTGTCACACCCTTCTGTGAAGAACCTCAGCAGTGCCAAACCCATCTCTGTGTAATCCTGTTGCTTAGTGGTAGCTGAATAACCATGGTCAGGTGAAGCCTGAGACTTGCCTTCCTTGTCCATAAAATGGGAAAAAGGAAGATCTGCTTTGCAGGGTTATTAAGAGGGTAAAATAACTTGACATAGCATTTTGTAAACCATAAAGTACTTTTTATTTTGTTCTGGGAAGAGCATTGTACAGGAAGTAAAACAAAAATCAATCCGTCAGTCAATCTGAGAATAGCCCAGAAGACATTAGCTAAACCTGAAGGGAATGGTCTTGGAAAAAAGAATTTCCAGTCTTTTAAATTGTGAGTGCTATTTGCTGGTCAAGCAATCATTGATTACCTTACAGGAAAAAGCCGTAAACAATGTTATGAAACAGAAGACTACCTACTTTGAAGAGATTACAAAGGAGTTAATCAGCTAGGTGTACTTCAAGACATTTGTGTTAGTATATATGGAAACTTAGAAAATGGGAGATATTGAAGGACCTGTGAAAATACCATAAAATATAAATGCATATGGGCTACATATTTTTCAATTTATTTGCAAGGCTGGCTTAATGACTATGGCATGGTATCAGTGGTTACTCTCATAATGCATTAAATATATAGCTTTAAATGATTTTTACAAGTGAAAACAAAACTCTGTGTTCATTTAATTCAAATTTTATTGTGGATATAATGAGGAATCAAAGATTGTCCCTGTCCTCAAGGTGCTCATTGTCAAGTAGGGGAACAAACATTACAAGACAAGGGAAAATGCTTGGATGGCAGTACCCAGAGAGCTGTGGGGGCCCTGCAGGGACGGGGGTGGGGGGGTGGAGGTGGGCAGGAGGGGAGGGTAGAAATGTTCGGAAGGGACACGGAGGAAGCGGAAGCAATGCCTTGGCTGAGACTTAAAAGTTTCAACGTAGGGAGGGAAGAAGGCCCAGTGGAACCTTGTGTGCAGACAGGAGGCAGGAGAGGATGCGGTGTTTTCAGGGACCATGGTGGTCCCAGGATGAGTATAAGGCAGTAAGAGATGGATACCCTTTGACAGAAAGAAGGAGTGAATATTGACTCTATAAGTACTAGTTACTTTACATCATGATTGCCTGTTTACTCAGTTTTTACATTTCTGTAGGGACTATTTGTAATCTCTTTTTTCAGTCACCCCTGTGTTACTTATGGAAATATTATCATGCCTGTCACTGATGAAACATATTAGGAAAAGTGAAAATGTATTCATTAAAGTGCTTCCCTTTGAAGGATATTGCAGCTACTGAGAGCTTTGACTATCACTAACACCTTGATGGGCTCTAAAAAACGAAGCATTACCCAAGTAGAAGAAAATTATATTATGAATACTTGAAACTTCTATCATTCTTCTATAAGCGACTGACATCATAATTTTCAACAGTTATGCCTTCAAAATCTTTGAGAGGGGTCAAAAAGTCATTTTGCAGATGAAGAAACTGAGTCAGACAAAGAGTTCTTCTTGGTCTTAATGTGAGAGACTGGAGTATATCAGGGAGATTATTGCTTTTGATTGTATCAGATTTCTTAGTCCCATTTTATACCGATAAGTTTCAGTTTCTTTGGTAAATCCCAAAGTGGGAGGTGTCTTGAGATTTGTTCTTTTATCTACTGGGAATATGTCACGTGGTCTTCATAAAGTGCTCAAAGTGCACGGTGCTGTAAGAAGCTAGAGCAGCAACTATTTCTGACTGTTTAGTTTAGAAGAAAGGACTTGCAGCATTGATTATTCATGAAGTACTGATTGTGGAGCTAGTTTATATCCTTCAGAAGTCAAGAGTATATGATATGAGCATTTGGATTTTTTTTATTCACAATTAATCATCTGTCTGAAGTGTCTTCGCTGGATTCTTCTTGTATAAGAAGGACATAGCTTCCCGCATTCCTGCTGATGCACTTGACAGCACTGCCAAAGCAAATAAGACATCGATTAAGGCAATACATAAATAATAAATAATCTGTATTCCATCTTTTCCCTGGTTACATGGCTTTTAATAAATTACACAAAGAAGGAGGATACTGGTATTTTGAATCTAACAGGCTTGTTATGCATAGCTTTCTGAAAATAAAAATTAAAAAAATCTACATGAGTTCTTCCCCTTCCAGATCCCTAAAATGTCCATCTGTCCCATTGTCTCCACCACATAGTCCACATAAAATAGTTGTAACTAAAGCTATTACTGAAGTTCATGTTTAATACCTATAACTGAAGCTAGGATAGAAGACATCAGGAAATAATGAAAATAACCTGCAATTTTAATTTTAAAAATATTGAACAGATTAAAAAAAAATCTCAGAAGACCAACTACATTTACACTAGATGCATTATTAAAAGCACAATGACCTTTAATCTCTCTGCACTGATTTTTCCAATTATAAAAGTTATATGTGTTCATAACAGAGTATTTATAAATATATGAAGAATAAAATTAACATGACCCATTATTCTACTTCCCATGTAATACAGTTCTTACTAAAGTCATTGTTCATGATACGGATGCACCATCCTTTACTTAACCATTTCCTGTTATTGGCCATTTTGGTCATTAAAATATTTTTTGCCATAATGAACTTGTTTATATATAAATTTTTGACATTTCTGATCATTTCCTCAGGATAGGATTCTCAATGGGATCACTGGTTCAAATACCATGAATTTTTTTGGGAAGCTTTTGATACATGTTCATGAATTGCTTTCCAAGAACGATAATGCCGAATTACACTACTCCCAGCAAAGTATAAGGCTGATGGTCTCATCACGTGCTCACTAGCAAAGCATGGAGTTTTAATTTGGCCAATTCAATAGGTGATAGTCTCCTTTTCAAAACATACCTAGTAAAAATAGCTTTTCATCACAGTTACAGAGGCACCGTAAATACTATTGTAGTCCTCCTAACACAGATCTAGGTATCAGCATCCCACTGAGACAGTATGTACTGAGGTCCTACTCTGAATAAGACGCAGGCCAGCCCTTTAAGGAGTTCACAGCCATGGCAGAGTTTAAAGCCTGTGTGGATAGATTCTGTTCTCCCTCCCACGCAGCCACAGCCCACAGTGCTTAGGGGAAGGCAGATGCCAGACCCTGTGCCCCACCTTCTACCCATCCCCATCACCCTGCTCTGCGGCAGCCGTGTGAAATGGGCAAGCCCAGCAGAGGCAGGTTAATGAGCTCTTAGCTCAATGCTTGGGCCCCAGAGAATGTGTCAAATATATTTGCTTGTGCGTTTTCACAACCACTTATCTAGTTGGCTTACACATTTTGTTCATTGAAAGGGACAGGGAGAATACATATTTCTTGTAAGTTTATGCCTCTGGTCTTTTTATTCTATGTACTATTCACAAATAGAATTTTGTAGTTTGTATTTACTTGGATATTTACATTTGAAAAGGAAATCATCAAATAAGCCAACTCTCTGTAAAGGAAAGAGAATTCTTAATATCCAGTGCATGCTATCTGCTCTTGTCATTTACCCAAGGATCTGTATTAAAGTATATCTTCTTAGAGTAATCTGTGACCTTCAGGGGATATTATACTGTAGGAAGTCATTGTTTGAATGTATATATATGTATATATATATTCATAGAATATATGTGTATTGAATATACATATGAATATATATGTACTGATAATACATATATATTCTTAGACACTAAATTCATCAGTTGTTCATATTTAAAGATAAGGGGTAACTTCTCAGAGTCTCTGTCTAACCCAGTGTTTCTTTCTCTTAGTCCTGGTTGGCCACACCACTGTCTCTTTCTTTCTAAGTCTCCAAAATTATTGACAGATGTCTTCATGTCTAAAAGTTCTTGAGAAAAGTACAGTCCAAGGCAAAACTTCAACAGATCTATGTAATTGCACTGGTGAGGTCAGGGAATTCAATCCATCTATGCTTTGATAAAAGGATAAAAAGTAATGACATACCATAGACTGATGGCTGGAATTAGTAATAAAACAGCGGAGAGCAGAAAGACGAAGCCTTTGTACCAAGCAACAGTGGCTGAATAAATTCCGTTGAAAGTAGAAACTGCAGTGATTCCGCCAAGTGTTTCTAAGAAAGCGAGACAAGCGAACATGGTGCCTGTTTGGGGTCAGGGTGTGGAGGGAGAGAGAGAAAAGGCTGAGTTACAAAACAACAAACAAAAATAATGCAGAAAATGGCTACTCAGTGAAAAGTGCAGCCCTGGGGGCACTGCTTGGTGAAGGAAAGCTACTCCCTCAAAATCCCTGAGAAGGCAGTCACCCGTTTTGTGGGTGAAGAAACGGAGCTCAGGAGTTCTCCCTGGACCTGGTGTGAGAGGAGCTGGAATCAGTACTTCCAGGGTCCGTGCGGCAAAGCTAAAAGGCACTGGAAGCTGAGGCGTGTGGAATCTGCCGCATCTCCCGTCCCTGCTACAGCCTAAGACGCAGCCCCACCTGCCCCTGAGGTTCGTGGTGCCACCTTCCACTCTCAGTCCCTGCGCTAATCTGGGACACACCTGCAGGGGCAGGATGGCTCCCAGGCAAGCAACGTCCCACCCACCGGCCCTCTGAAAGGTCAAGTCAGATCTGGCAAGAGTGACAGGCAAGGCAGAGAGATAATCTTCTTACCATACATTCTGCAATTTGAATTTGATCTCTTCCTCCAGAGTAACAAAAAGTTCAGTCACACGAGATTCCTGTGTGACTCATCAAGTAACTACATAAGTGCCCGGTGCTCTAGTGAAGGTTATGCCACAGTCTGACATTGAGTGATTCTTTAAAACGTATTTTTCTGTCTTACGTGCTTACAACTGGCTCCCCTCTGAGGGGACTCTGCTGTCCTTCCCGCTTGCCACATGCCGAGTGTGGGAAAGGGCAGGCCATGGAGCATTGCTTAAGAAGCCTGAAATGGCTGCATGGTCGGCCCAAGCTCACAATCAGAGAAATGGTCATTATTCTACAAGTTTTGAATTTAGTCTGGAATCCAAGACCATACTGACTGAAGAGTGAAACTTACGAAAGACAGCTGGTCATCTTGATGTGCTTTTTTTCCTCTTTGTCAAATTCTGCATCACTACAATTGTGGCTGTTCTCAGCTCTCTGTGGCTTCCGTGGCATAAGTTCCTACGTAGTTTCTGCAGACTCTTAAACCATTGCTTGTTCCCTACTTTGCCAAGTTTACTTTTCCATGACAAATTGTAATATATTTTTCTTACAGACAGTGCAAATCCTGTAAATAATTGTGTTTGATTGGACTGATAGGAAGAAAAAGGGCAAGCTTGAGGATCTAGCTTGGTTATAGTTTACATGTCTAGACTTTAACTTTCCCCATGGTCTTGATCTTTTAGACTGTGTATTGATTTTTATCTATTTAAACTTTCACTTTATTATACATATTCTCATACATTGCTTCAAAGTCTTCACTGAACAACAGGACACATGTTCATAAAACAAACATCTCTATGCAGAATGCTGGGTTATCAGAGATATGTCTTCTTTTGACCAAAATGAAAGTTCTGTCAATGTCAAGGGCACATATGCTTTTTTCACTGCTGTGTCCCCAGGGCGTAGCTGTGCTGGCACCTGGTAGACATTTAATATGTATTTGTCAAATGAATGAATAAAAGCTTCATTCAAGGGCAATTACCAGTCATCAAGTAGCATATGGACTTACTGCCTCTATGATTTATGACAATACAGGAAGTTAGTTTAATTGGAAAGAAGTTCTCCTAGTTATGTATCTACGTTATTGTTTCATTTTATTTCTGATCCCTTGCTACAGCCGGGGACAGGTGGTATGGTGCTAATCCTATTATGCAGCCGCTTGAGTCCTTTCTTGTTGGGAACTTGGTCAGGCCGTGCTGTGTTCTGACAAACAACCATCTCATGAAGTAGCTCTAGCTTGTTGCTGAACTTCCCTGAGCAGCACAACTTATGATTACTTCATTTCTTTTTAGTGCGAAATTATATTCCGTTGGACAGACACACCTCATTTTGTTTATTCATCAGTTCATGGACATTTGCATTGTTTATGCTTCTTGACTATTACAGATAATGCTGCTGTGAACATGTGTGTACAAGATTTTGTGTGGACATGTGTTTTCATTTCTCTTTGGTATATACCTAGGAGTGGAATTGCTGAGTCATAAGGTAACTGTTTAACTTTCTGAGGAGCTACCAAACTGTTTTGTAAGACGGCTGCACCATTTTACACTCCCACAGCAGCGTATGAGGGCTCCAGTTTCTCCACATCCTCGCCAACACTCCTTATGGGCTTTTTCATCTTGGCCATCCTGGTGGGTCTCACTGTGGTTTTCATTTGCATTTCCCTGATGGCTAATGATGCTGAGCACTTTTTCATGTGTCTGTTGGCCATTTGTACATCTTTGGGGAGATGTCAGTTCAAATCCTTTGCACATGTTTTAATTGGATTTTCTTGTTATTGCTGAGTTTTAATAGTTTTTATATATTTTGGATACAAGTTCCTTATCAGACGTATGATTTGCAAATATAGTCTCCCATTCAGTGGGCTGTCTTTTCACTTTCTTGATGGTGTCCTTTGAAGCATAAAAGTTTTAAATTTTGATAAAGTCTAATTTATCTATTTTTTCTTTTTTTGTTGTGCTTTTGGTGTCGTATCTAAGAAACCATTGCATAATTCAAGGAAGCAGGTAGGTTTTTACATACTGTAGTTTTAATATTCCTAAGTGGTTTTCCAATTAATCCTCATCACACCATCTATAAACAGCTGTGTGAATATGTGCTACATCTTATGAGTGGAAAAGAATGAAGAAATTTATTTTCAACCTTATTGAATTATGCAGTCTTCTCCAGTGTTGACTAAAGGGCCATAAGTACAATAGCATAATTATGAATTATTCATAAACACTTGATATGAACATTTGCACCAGGCTAAGACATGGAACAAAAGAAAGCTCCAAGGTCTCATAATATTCATATGATCAAAGCAAAAGGAGGTCAACCACATATGCCTAGTATCTAGCAAGTACCCAGTCCTAACTAGAGATTTAATTTCTGTTTTCCTTCTGTACTGGTCATTCTCTGTCCTCCCCTTCAGCTGTTGGATCTTCTGTGCCCCGCTCTGTGCTCGGGAGGCTGACCCCACAGATATTATGACTTGGACTTCCTTGGATTTGGTCAGTGGGGTCCAGGAGGAGAAGGCTATGCAGTTTCTTCTCTGCTCCCTCCCTCCTTGGGCCATCCTCTCCTCTGTGCTGCCCTTCCCTGAAGTCTCTTGATTGAATCAGCTGAGTGGGATGCTGTTTTTTCTAGGACTCTGACTCAGGCCCAGCTCTAACATTTGGGGGATCCAGCGTAAGAATACAGTTAGAGGCCTACAAGTTCTAAGTATTTAAAAGTTATAATTCTGGGAGTTCCCTAGTGGCTTAGTGGTTAGGATTCTGGGCCTTCACTGACGTGGCCTGGGTTCAATCCCTGGTCGGGGAACTGAGATCTTGTAAGACGTGTGGCGCAGGCAAAAAAAAAAAGTTATAATTTTGACTAACAGACTGTTAACTAAGGTATGTTCTGTCTCCCTACTCTGAGAAAATACCTTCCTAATGATTTGGAGGTCAGACACAAACTTAGAATTCTCAGACGTTTTAGAGTTCCATGTGGAACATGACAGCCCTGGGAGAGCTGGCCCTCACCCTCCAGTCCCCAGCCTACAGGCTGCAGCCACCCACATCGTATTCTACCTCTTGTTCTGCTCAGAAAGGGTCATTTACACGTGGGTGTAGACACCCCGCCCTGCGATTCCAAGGTTGGGCCAGACTCTCCTGTCAAGAGTCACCCTTTGGCTACCCCTTTGGTGTACAGGAGAGCACACTGGGGTCACAGTCTACCCTCAGGAGAACGGGTCTGAGAAAGAGGATCATCAAGGCATTCACTGGATATGAGCTGTTCAGCTGGGAGTTATGGGGACCCACGCACACGTACCCAGAGTGTAGCCTAGAAGGGGGGAGTGTTGTGGGCTCCCAGGGGGCATATCGCCTGGCCCTGAGGTCTCCCCTCCCCTTGGGGCGGGGCAGCTCCAGAGAAAGCCCTCTAAAGCACCAGGCCCCGGGCAGGGGCTCCCCTGCTTGAATATAAGCTCTCCTAACACAGCCCTTACCAATTCCAAAGGAGTTCTGTGCAGAAAAAGGGTTGCAGAATATCCTGAAGAATCAAACACTGATGGTACACAGATATGAGTTGGTACAGATCATAGATTCATTCTGTTCCTTAAGCAAATTAAACTCACCTTGTTCAGTAGAACGAACCACTTTTGATATCATGGACCGTAGAACAGAGAATGGCACAACAGTGAAAAGGAATGGCAGCCTGACTGTGAGAGGAACAGTTGGAAATTACTGGCTGAATCAGAAAACTAAGGGTCCATTTTAAAGGCGGAACACTTAATCTCTAAATACTTCATTTTCTATAAGCATCTTAACTCATTGCATCTAACAGCTGAATGAATTAATGGTAGAATTCTGTTTAATGAATTAAGATAGACTATAGACACGTCAGTTTAAGATTACTCTCAAGTTTAAGTTTACTCTTAAATTCTTATTCTAGTGCAGAGAACAAGAGTTCATGGAAGTTACAGGTCCAGATCTATATAATCTGCCACTTGAAATGGATCCGTTTCCCTAGTTATTAGAGTAACGTCATGTTTAGCAGGTTGCGACTGTTAATAAATTTTTTGTTTTCTGTTTTTGCTCTTTCAGACTTGGCATTCTCATCGTTAAAATTCTTTTATTATATTGATCTACTTATTGGTAAATTGGTTTCTTCTTGCTTCTTCATCTTTGTGGGTGAATAGTTTCACGAACACAAGTTGCCTCTGCTCTTAAATTATGACCCTTAATAGTAGCATTTTTAGTTATATGACAAAATGGTAAGATATTACATTTGCAGACCACTTTATGTTTTCATCATGTTTTCACATATATTAACTTACTTGGAGTTGGCAACTCCAAGGGAAACAGGGAGGGAGAACTGGCATTTACTGAACCCTTGGCATTGCGCTAAGTGGTTTACAGTTATCTCTTCTAATATTCGTTATAACCCTCTGACTTAGGTACCACTATGCCCATTTTATAGATGAAAAAACAAGGGCTCAGAGTAGTTCAGTAACTTGCCCAAGGTCACCTAGTGCTGTAGATGGAAATTAAGCCCAATTCTGTTTGGTCACTCTGCTTCCCTGCAAGGTAGCAAGAGGTTAACACTGCCTTTGTAGAAAAAGACTAAATTGGATCTTTCTTGAGGTCCCACTTTAACAGATCCTTTAACCCTTTCAAACACAGTATCTCACTCAAGCCCTAGTTAAGGAAGCAGTCCTATTTGCCAGAAAGTGATTCCTCAAAAGCCAATTCATGAAATGACCAATTTGCTGAAAGATCAATTTGCAAAATCTTCTTGAATATATTCAATGAATTTTTTTAATGTATCTTTTGAGTATACTTTAGACACTTGTCTTAAAATTGTAGCCTTCTTAGCATCATTTTAAGAAATATTCAAGTTGGTGAATGCTATTTTGAAGGACTGATTCACAAGAAGGATGTTCCTCAAAACAATTTTTTGGCAAATGTGCAAATTTGGAAAATTGTGGTTATTCAACTTTTTTTTTTTTCTTTAAAGTCAGTTGGTTTTCAGCTTCTGGAAAGCTAGCTTTAAACAAATTACCTTTACTTGAACTAAAATGCATTAAATAGAGAATTTTATATTAAAGTTTCTCACCCAACAGACTAAATTCATTTTATGTAAACATCAATACGCAGTTCTAGGCTACATTTGTAACTTACCTAAAAACATCATCAATGTTGTTCTGGCAAAAGCAGTCATAGCCATTCCTACCATGGTGGTAAAAATTCCAATGAAGGCCATGTGAATATCTTCCATACAATAAGAAAAAAGCCATATTCCTAGGAAACTGCTGAAAAAAGAGACACTACCCAACGCTGATCCATAACCTATTAAAACTTCATCCCAGCAGAGCGGTGAATCCAATTCATAAAGGATAAAAATGGGGGAAATGCCAGCTGTCACGAAAAAATAAGTGATCATTGTAAAAAGCAACAAACAGAGCAAAGATCGTTGCTCACCAGAATTATTTTTAAAAAGCATGTAAGTTCGGTAAAATAAGTTTTTAAAGCCTTCAGTCCATGATACAGAAACATTCTGAGATGAAGGCTCTTTCATCGAATCCTCAAGAAAGAATAAAATATAAATCAAGTTAACAGTAAGAGCCATAGTAGCAATTAAAAACGACCACACAAAACCTAGTTCTCTAATAAAATAGCCAGAAGACAGTCCTGTTAATCCAGTGACAATTCCAAGCAGGAAGTCAATTACAGCTATTCGAATTGTTCTTTGTTTCTTTTCTTTACATTGATCAACTATGTAGGCAAAAGAGGCTCCCAGAAGTGTGGTGTAATTGCCACAAAGTGCAACCAAAAAGGTAGATGCAATCAAAAGCTGGACTGGAAAGGCAAAATAGGAAAGCAAACAGAGCCAAGCACTGTTTGCAAGAGCACCAACAGAAGACAAAATCAAAGGGAATTTTCGTCCTCCGTGGTCACTATGAGACAGAAGCATGAATGTAGACACGAGACCAGGAATTAACCCACTTATGTCCATCTGCAGATTAAAAAGAGACACTTTTTTCTGAACTTCCTGCAAATAAATAAAAAGAAGACAAAGTGTTTACAGAGGCTTATACAATATGCCTAAAAATACCCTGGTACATACTTTTTCTTGATATTGCCAGTAGGTCAGGGATGGGGAATCTCTAGTGCATGGGTTTGATATAGCTTAAATCTTCATCCAGTTCACAAGGCAAATATCAAGAGGTGATACAATCATCAATGCTCAGTCACAATATTCAGGTACCACAGTGGAGACATTAATCCATGAAAATAGAAGTGTGTGTATTGGTGTATGTCTGACTTACATAGAAGAGCCGCAGAACCCAAGGCCTCGGGGACTGGTTATGTAATGACTTCTCCTTCTTCTGTGAACAGTTAGCACTAAGAGATCATGACCACTGTTCTAAAGCAAGAACGGTACCCTTTCCCATGATACACCTTTCTGTCTAAAGGGGAATGAATATCACATGTAAACATCGTGTCTGATAGGCCTTTATTTAGATAGAGCTCAGCTGTCCTTTTCACGTGTCTCCACAAATATTCCTTTATTTACTAAAAATTAAGATAAAACTCGAAGAGGAGCTTTGTATTGACTAAAGATGGTAGCATGCCATGAACTAAGGAGTGAGCTAAACTCAACTTTCCTGAGGCCCAAAACAACTACGTACACGTGCATTGGCAGATGTAACAATCGTGACACTAGGTATATGATGGGAAGAACTTGGGGTGATTTAAAAGCATTTTCTTCTCACCACTTTTCTGTATTTTCCAAACTTTATATTAAAGGATATGTGCCGTTTCTATAATGGAGATTACTAAACTCATTTTAAAAAAGATTTATTCATGTAATATTTAGAAAGCACCCTAAAAACCACAAAAATATGATTAACCACAGAAATATCAGATACTGAATTAATGGCTTTTTAAAATAGTGAGCCTATTTTTATTTTTATATATTTATATAATTCAAGCCATTCCATGTTGCCAGGAGATGCTCTGGTCACTCAAACCCCAAACTTCAGTCATCTTTGCTTCTAGCCTTTCCCTTCGTCCATGCCCCCCAACACAATCTATCCTGTCCCGCTAAAGTTGCTCACTTTACCTTCCTGATGGTCCCATAGTTGCCACTTGGTTTTCACCTGGACCATTGGTTTTCACCTGGACCACCCTGGCATCTAACTGGTCTCTTCATTCAATTCAGAATATAATGTCAATCTTACCACTTTGCAGATCACAGACACTACTGCTGGGCACATGTTGCATAGCACCACAGCATACTATCGGCATGTCTCTCACCTGCTCAGAAGCTGCAGTGTCTCCCCACTGCCTGGGAAAGTCCACACTCCTTAGCCTGGTATTTAAGGCCCCCGAGACGTGGCCTGATCTCATCTTCAGCGTTATCCCCACTCTCCCCCCAGATACGGTCTATGCTCCAGGCACAGTCCATAGTCAGGTCCCACCTAGATTTCCCTGAAATTCTCAAACAGGGGTCATCACTCCTTTTTCTGAACCTTCTCGTAGAACAGTTATCATTCCCCAGCTGTATTTTTTTGTGTATTGATTAAGAGCTTGAGCTCTGGAGTCAGAGGAATCTGGATTCAAATACAGTCAGTTCTGTACACCACAGTTTGAGTGGTCTTTAAAAACACACATCAGCTTGTGTCACTCCTCTGTCAACCCCCCAGTGGCTTTCCTTACACTGGAATAAATGCAAACTCCTTGCCACGGCGAGGGGCGACCCCACGTCACGGAGCCTCTGATTCATCTCCCCTTCCTCACTCCTCTCGGCCGACAAGCCATCCCACAAACCTCCATGCTACTTGCTGTTCCCTCTGCCTGATCGTTGCACAGCTCACTTCCTCAGTTCAAAACCACTTCCTCAGAAGGGCCTTCCCTGACCATCACTCAATCCAAAGCAACCCCACTAATCCCGCCCAGCGCTCCAGCCCCTTATCCTTGTTGTTCTTCTCCTTAGAGACTCACCGGCTCCTTGACAGGAAATTATATTTTATTCGATCTGTGCATTGTGTGACTTCCCTCCTACAATCTAAGCTCCCGGCTGGGGTGAAACCTTGTCCACTTCACCATAGTATCACCAGCTCCAAGAACAGCGCTTCCAGGGAGGGTAGGTACTCAATAGACAGATTGATTAACTGAACAAACCATCGAGTAAAATAGGCCTCTGTAGCTTGCATGCTCTGTGTGATCCTGACCAAATGACTTGCCTCTGTAGCTTCTTCATCTGACCAGAGGGAACGTCAACAGTCCCAGCCTTGCAGGCTGTCAGGAGACTTAAAGTCAATATAAGGTGCTCCACACAGGGCCCACATACAGTCAGTGCTGTTTCATTTTTACTAGGTTAGATCTTTTGAGCACATCTTTGTATCTCCTACAGATATAGAAGCCATCAAGTAAATATTTATTGAATAAATAAATGAAACAGTTATCGTTTAATCAACTCCTCAGCAAGATGTTCCAGTGTGGGGTTCCTCCTCCCATTTCCACGCCTCCGCCTAAGTCCTGTCCCCTCCTTTTTTCCTACTGTCATCCCAACCCAGTCTGTTACACAGACTACTCACCTCATCTGCAAACCATGTTGTGAAATTCAGATCTTAACAAACTCAAAGCGTATTTCAACCATAAATCAATGTTGAGACAGAAGAAATTGTGTTTGAACATTATAAACTCTGGAGAATTTTGTGTTATGTGTTATAGTAGGGTAGATGGGAGAAATCAGAGTTAAAAAAAAAGCTATTTCCTATACAAGATTGAACAGAATGACAAGGTACTGAGACGGGGATAAACTAAGGAAAGGGCTATCAATTTTAAGGAAGGCACAATTTCATAGGCTAAAATGCATATATTCCAGTTGAGCAGAAGGTATTCCTTACCTGCTGGTAACCAGGGATTGTGTTATTAAAAGGTTTATAAATAAATTCCTGAGCGAGAACAACTTCATGATCTGTTGGGTGACCCGAAGTTGTCCCCTCAGCGGCAGAGTCCCTATCTTGAAAGCTGCCTGAAGAGAACAGGCCACAGTGGCCGGTGTAACACTTCAAAACCAATCATTTACAAGGGAAGGAGAGGGCGGTAAGGGGCTTAAAAATTCCTTCCTCCACAAAAGTCAATAGACATCCCAGAATTCCCTACTCTCTGCCCTTTGCCAAGAGTTTCCTTCCACAGCCTTGCCACTTTGTTAAGAGGCCTTTTAAAGATTAATCTCATCGCCCAAGAGAAGTATGTAGTTGTACTTACAGTCACAGGGCTCAGAAAACTTGAAGATTTGAAAGATAGGTTAGAACCATATCCATATGAATATATATGTTATATATACCTTAACCCCAGATAGATTGAAAAATATGACTTTCATCCAAATAGACTTTCAAAATGTTAAATATAAGTGAAATCGCTCCGATTATTCTGATATTTGTACCCTGAAATTCATGACACTATCTTGCGTACCAATACGTATGTAAGTGTGTATATTTGTTACGTGGGAAGGTTAAATAAAAACAGCATAACGGAGGTTCAACACGTATTCTTACACACAACTGATCTTTTGGGAGAGATCTGAGAAAAATCTGAGCTGAAAAAGTCATTTATTTATTTTATCAGGGGCTGACCCTGTACTATGACATCTCTTATTTTTAGGGTTACAAGAGCAGCCCACAGATCTCTAAGTGGAAGCTCACAGAACAGGGAACATTTGTTCTCGGATTTAAAGGGGGCAGAATATTCTCTGAGAAGCTGAGCAGGGACAGGATCCAGGGAAGGGGTCAGAAGGAGGTGTTCCTCTGTCCTAAGGAGCGAGTGGTGAGTGGGTCGCCACGCCCTGTCCCAGTTGTGGGTGGGATGGTTTCTGGTTCCCCAATCTTAGAAGAAGCACCTGTAGCTCTAGCGCACCGACTGTAAGGCAAGGATCTAGGGCGGTATGTTCTCTTGAACATTAATCCAGTGAAACAGCAGTCAATCGATCAAAAAATTTGGCAGAAATCTTCAAAATGAGACCCCTGCTCTGGGCAGTGGGGGGCTTTCAGCAGCTGGGTTAGGCAGGGAGCGGGGCCAATACTCATCACCTGCACAGTCACAGAGGTCACCAAAGCAGCTGGACCAAGGCCCGTCTCCCGTCACTCTAGAGGGTGAGGACAGCCGACCTTTCCAGACACTCAAGTCCTCTCCTCTGTCCCTCCCACTGCTCCCAGGGGGCTGGTGAAGGAACTCACAGTATGAAATGGAGAAACTGATGAACCTCTGGAACCTTCTTACTCCCTGGAGATATATACATGTAACAGGAACATTCTTAAAGGGAGACAAAACCAAGAGGAGAGCCCCTTGTTGGCCCTTCTGTTTTTAGGACCTCACTCTAGGCCAGAACCTTGATATCTGCATGGCTGTTCAGAAATAATCTGTTCTTTTCTCCATGGGTGCAGATGACTCAGAGTCCCTTAGACTCTTTTCATCTTTTGACTGGGGAAGCAGCGCCACTCTTTTGCCATCACAAAATATTCCCAAGGGGAAGAGTTC
Source organism: Stenella coeruleoalba (assembly GCF_951394435.1). Taxonomy (NCBI): domain Eukaryota; kingdom Metazoa; phylum Chordata; class Mammalia; order Artiodactyla; family Delphinidae; genus Stenella; species Stenella coeruleoalba. Next base: position 5,942,668 of record NC_137164.1, read on the forward strand.
AAAGTTTACAAGTGTGGTTGTTTTTCAGTCATGGCGGGGGGGGGGGGATTTCCAAATCTGGATGCTCTCTCTGCTTTGCATTTGGACACTGGTAGACTGGTAAAGACTGCCTAAGGGAATGGAGACTGGCGCCGTACCTCCTGGGGGAGGAGGCTGGACCTGGGGAAGGAAGGGCTCTGGAGTATCCGGCTGAACATTTTCAGTGTCCTCAGAGCGCAAGTGGGTGCTCCCCACCCCCCATATCCTCACACAGATGCTCCTCAGCACTGGGGGGTCAAACTGATTTGATAACACCGAATGATGGATGACGAATGCCACCCTCACCCCATGACAGACCCTGGCGCCGGGCCCACAGTCTTCAGGGATGGTCCACTTTCTGGGGTCACTGAAAACTGGGTCATGCCCGTGAAGCGGAAGCGGGTAGGGAGGAAGTGGGCAAGGGAAAGGCAGGACCCATGCTTCACCCGACCCCTGGCCACCAAGTACCATTCCAGCCTGCCCTGTCCCAACTGTCAGGCTTTCCGTGGGGAAGAAGAAAGGAGACAACCACGGAGATGAGACTGCCCTGACATTTTCTGAGACAAAGGAGAAGAGCCAGTGTCACAGAAGAAGGGGGTTTTAAGTAGAAGAGGCAGATTAAAGGTGTCAGGAAGCTTCAGACAGAAAGGAGAATAAAGGCTTTTGGTTTGGGACTTAGGGGTTTTCGTGTGACCCTTAAGAGATCAATGTATGAGGAGTGCAGGATCCTCTTTCCTTTAAAATCCTGTTGCACATTCCCTTTTTAATACGTGTTAGGAATATTTTGATCTCTTACCTCCTGGAATGTGAAAATTGGGCTGCTTTTGTTTTTTGCGCACTCAGAAACATTGCTATCGGGTGCGATGCTGTAGTTGCCTGTTTCCTCCCATATTCTCCGGTACACATATTGTGTTGTCAGTGGAGCAGTCAAAGTCATAGCAAATACACTAAAGCAGATGGCAGGTTCCACAAATGGAATCTTCATCTCGCTTGGGTAGGTAGCTGAAATTCTATTAAGAAGAAAAGGAGAGAGATCATCAGCTGCACTCTTATCTGAGAGGCTAGATTTTCAATGATGGGGAAGTTGGGGGAACTTTGTGGAGTAAACAAGCAAACTAGGGAACAGAAAGCAGTAAGCACTTCCTAAGACAACAACCACCTCAGACTGTCATACTTAACCATTTTTAAGAGCTGGACCTTTAAGGACTCAACCCGCCCTTGAGATGATTCTTTAAGATAGTCTTAATAAGCTGTCTACCACTTTGGCTATCCAGTGGTCACACTACAATTCCCACACTGAATACTGCCAGCTGGTTTTCATAAGGGAAACAGTGAGGTTGCTCTGGGGACGAGACAATTACGTAATTGTTTATTATTGATTTTGCTGCTTGTGAACAGCGGACAGGAAGGGGGCCTTTAAAAAGCAGCTTCCAATCGTAAGGGTTTGTTTATGTTGTTTTAACTCACCCCACGGTCACAGTCTTCCTGCCGATCTAGGCGCGGGTCTGACCGTTTTCGGGGCCGGAGTCTCGGGGGCTGTCTCTTTTCAGGGGCTCCTGGGCAGCAAGTGCGCACGGAGGCTGGGTCTGCGCCGCCGCGCTGGGATGGGAAGGGGAATTGCCGCTGAATTCGACCAGATGCACAGGTCGGGAGACCGCAAGCCTGATTTTAAAGCAAAACAGGAGAGGGCACTTCCGCGTCCAGAGTGACAACGGTGACAGTTCACCGCGCAGCCCTCGCTCAGCTCCTGAGTGGCCCTGCGGGCTCCGCCCGGCGAGCTCCCGCGGGGCCCGCGCGCCGGGCAGCTGCTCCCTGAGCCGTCGGCGGGCTGTCGCTGGGTCCGCGGCCCGGCCTGCGCTCGCTATGACTCAGCTGCGCCAGCCGAGCATCGCCTCCGGCCCAGGAGACGGGCCTCGGGGGTGCTGGTCCCCCGCCGCCTGGGCGGTCGCTGTCCTGCTTTCCTGCGACTGGGCCCCTTGGCCGGCACCCCCGCGGGGATTGGTCCGCTCCGACGTCGCTCCCGAGCGCCCGCCCCCGGAGGCCCCAGTGGGGCCGCCGCAGCCGGCAGCCCCGGGGTTCGTGCAAGGACTGAGGTTAGAGAGCTTTTCTGGGTCCGAATATCACTTCTCACGGAAGCACACAGGAGATTTGTTGCAGAAGTAACATTTTGGGATGCAGGCCACTGTAGCGTCCGTGCGGGCCAGGCAAGTGCTCTGAGAAACGCAGAAGAGGGGGACCGGGTAGGGACGCCCGTGGAGGGTGCGGGAGAGAGAGTGCTTCTGGCAGGGTTAGCCGGGGTCTGGAATGTGGTCGCTGGCTCTTCTTGGTGATGCAACCTTGGGCTAATTATTTCATCGCTATGAACGTCCATTTCTTTATCTGTCAGGTGGTCATTAACAGCCTTACCGGATCATTGTGATGAAACCCTCGAGGTGTGCATACAGCACATCCCCGGGGCAAAGGAGGGACAGTACATTCCCCCCAGCAAGCCCACCAGGAACACACCTGAAGATGAACGAGCTGGGTTTACTTCTTCTTGTAAGGGGGAGGAATGCATTCGCAGGGAACCACGGGATCAAAAGCTAGATTTTCCAGGGCAGAGGTCTCCAGGAGAATTTTGAAATTTTATGTTTTCAGTTTAATGACCTAGAGATTTTAACGTAAGCATATTCTGAATTGTCTTGTAATCAAGTACCGGCACTTGATGTCACCTGTATTTGTATTTCCACTTATGATCACATTGGCTCCAAGTAGAAGTACATTAGCAATGTCAGAGAAAAGAGGTGGACTAAATATATAAACGATACACCCAAGCTAAATGAAGACCAGGGATGTCATATCATGTTCAAAACGTTTTCGTAGTATTCCAGTAAAACGTGTGGGAGAATTGAGTTACCACCTGACACATGAATAGACATACTGATCTCCAAAGAACCTGTGCTGTACCAGGCAGTGCTATATTCAAGTGGCAAAACCAAAACAGAATACAGTAGCTACTAGATTTTGTTAGTTTCAAGAAGAAATGGCTTTTAAGCTTCTGATAAAATCAGCAAAGTAAGATGTGGTGAAAAGATCTTAGTTACACTAAGCAATGACTGCTAAGTAGGTGATTGTCAATACTGTGCTCATAAGAGTTTAATCATACAACTCCAAGCACAAGTTGTTGAAAGACAATATAATCTGATCATATGACCTTGGTCAATAATATGTCAAAACAGACCTGGATAGGTCTTATCTACCTGAGAAATTCATAACCTAACTTCAATGCTTGTCTTTCTTGACCTCTGTTGCCTTGGATGCCATTGAACAAATTCCTCCTTCTTGAAATATTATCTCTTTTTGGGTTCCATGACACAACTCGATCTTTCTGTCACCCTGAGAGCGCCTTAGCTTCCTCAGTGGGCTTGCTTCTCCAAGGGTACTGTTTCTCAGGTTCCGTCCCAGCTCCTCTTCTGCCCTGTCAGTCACATCCACACTTGTGATCAACCACCAGTATACCCATCACTCCCAAATCTCAAGCTCACCCAGTTCTCTTGAACTTGACACCCAGAGCTTCCACCCGAGTATTTTAAAAAAACACTGCACACTTTAAAATGTCCAAAACATATACCATCTTCCTTATAAATCCAATTCCCTCCTGAAAACCCTGTTTCAACTAATGACATCACCTGTCCAGTCAGCAAAGTCAGAGACCTGGGAATCATAACTGGCTTTTTTTTGGCTGCGTTGGGTCTTCGTTGCTGCCTGCCGGCTTTCTCTAGTTGCGGAGAGCAGGGGCTACTCTTCATCGCGGTGCGCGGGCTTCTCCTTGTGGTGGCTTCTCTTGTTGCGGAGCACAGGCTCTAGGCACGCGGGCTTCAAGAGTTTTGGCACACGGGCTTAGTAGTTGTGGCTCGCGGGCTCTAGAGCGCAGCCTCAGTAGCTGTGGTGCATGGGATTAGTAGCTGTGGTGAACCTGTGGCATGTGAGATCTTCCCGGACCAGGGCTCAAACCCGTGTCCCCTGCATTGGCAGGCAGATTCTTAACCACTGTGCCACCAGGGAAGTCCTGTACCTGGCTTTTTGATCACCAAATGCTGTAGCTTTTATGTCATAAATATAACTGGTATGATTTATACCTCTTTTAGGTGTGTGGCTATAAGGCAAGTGGGCCCCTGGATCCAGAGCATTTGGGCTGAGCGGCAGTTTTTCGGCCTGTCCGAGGTTGGGGCTTTGTCTTGCCATCAGCCCACTGGTGAATGGAATCTGAAGGTTGCTGGGGAGGAGGTGGGCAAATCTGCAAAGAGCCCAAGGATTTCCCCGGTAAAGAGTCAGAAATCCTGACTCTTCCCCTTTGGGGTTTCAAGTTATTCTAACACTTGTGATGTGTTGGGACGGTCCTAGTAAGCCGAGTGGTGAGAAATGTACAATAATGGCCCGCAAGAAGGTGTCCACCACGCTGCCGGTGCTGGTGCTGCTGGGGGTGCAGTAAAAGAGCGGGGCTGGTACGGCAGGCCCAGCACCAGAGCCTTTCCTGTCTCAGGGGAAGGCCAGTCAGGAACAGGGGAATGATGTTGCACCCTGTCCTCATCTGCCGCCTTGGGCCTTGGGGTTCCTTAAGAGAAAAACTGATTTTCTGTAAATAAAAATATCTGTCTCTAAAGTTGTACTGGGAACCCAGTCTCCAATAGTGTGGGGTAACTGCTGCTAGCCTGGGTTCTCCTCCCTCCCTGCAATCTGTGCCGCAGTCTCAGTGGGTAGACTTTGAACCCTTACACCCGAGAGCCGGACTTCCTGTTTTCTGTGTCAGCCTCACCAGAGCAGCAGTTGGAAGCTTAAGCAGTCACACCAGACTTCTCAATTTCTTTTCTCCACAACAGAAATATTAAACCAGACTGACTCACCTGGATGAAGTAAGCACCTTGAGGGGGTCTTAATTTGCAAGGAGGGGAAAACTCAGAGAATGATGAATGGACTTCTCTCAGTCAGGATGGAAGCTCAAATTTGATTTATTTGTGTAGTAACTTAAACGTGGCTTCATTTTCCACCACAGCAGGTGACATAGGATATATGTGAAAGCTCCTAGAACAGGGCCTGACACTTGGTGGGTATTCAGTAATCTTTGGATTGGAAGCTAAATCTTGCTTAATTAGACACACGTACTACTGTGTTTGAGCAGTTACAGAGAAGAACCTGACCTCTGCTTCAATTTGGCCTTTCCTTTTTTGATCCCACAGAGCGATCACTTTCCTCCTTAAGAGGAGTTAGTCCCCTTTTTACTGGGCTATGGGAGTAGGGAAGGATTTAAAGTCAGCAGAGTACGTGAAATTCAGGCACAAGTGACTCCATAATATAGGCCACGTTTAGAGGATTAGTCCTCTGCCTTCCATCCCCAGCTCCTTAGAAAGGCCATTAAACTATATTTTTACAGAATATTTAGTTACATGGAAAAATTTCCATGCTATGACAGTAAGTAAAAAAAAAAAAAAAGGAAATAAAAAGTATATCGTATATCCCAATTTTGTTAAAAATACATACTTTTTTGTTAAAAATACAAAAAAAGTATACATATGAATGTGTAGAAAAAAGGCCATAAAGTAATGTATCAAATTTTAATAACAATTATCTCTGAGTGGTCGGATTACTAACAATTTTTGTGTTATTAAATACCATAGACAGTATAATTTTCTGTACTCTCCACATTTTCAGCAATAAACACGTATTAATTTATAATCAGAAAAAAGTTTATTTCAAAAGAAATGAGAAAAGGAATTGATAAAACAATTTCTTGTAAAATCATTATATTTGTTACAAAGCTTCAGGAAAAAAGCCCCAAAGATTGATTCTTTTCCAAGTGGTTCTACAAACTTTAAAGTTGAATCAGCAACCGCATGGCAAACTGACATTCTTGGACTGTGACAGGTGGCCTGAGATAAGACAGGATGGATACCAACGGCTGAAGGGGAATCAAGAGTCCTTTATCTAGAAAAGTTACTTAAGAATGGAGAAAGAACTGTTCTGAAATGGAGGGAGAACCAGGGTGAACTTTTGGGCAGCCTGGATCAACCTATTTAAAACCAGACTCACAAAACAGGGAGACTCATAGAGCATAGAAACCCTCTAGTCGGGGCCCCTAACTTTACCCGTAAGAAAACCAAACCCAAAGGGAGTTGCTGTGTTACTCTTCATGGAACGTAGTTGCCGTTTTATAGTCCTGTGCTCACAGAGATATGGAAAGGACCCTGCTTGGAATCCAGGCCCTGCTGCCTCCCATCTTTCCTCCTTCGTTTTCCTGACAGAAAATGAGTGGAGTTTTTAAGAAGGAGTTTAAGAAGGCAGTTTGGAAATTTAAGAAGAAGATTTTATAAAGGAGAAGCTCTGTGGTACGCAAGTGCCCTGGGAAGGTAAAATGTATTCTGTTATCTTTCCACTCAGCAGCTGCTCCCACCATTACCCAGTTTTTACTGCCGTGTCCTCCAGGCCACTGCACTCTCCAAGGTTATGAAAACAGGGCAGTCACGCCACCTTCTCTATGACACTGATGGGGAGCCATGCCCGCGGGTATTTTTAAATGAAAGGAAATATAACTTGTGCTGTCAGCATTCACATCAGTCCCGACCAGATGCATTATTGTTTATTTTATTTCTCGTGTAACTCTGATCATAGATTTCTAATGCTCTGCAGAAAACCCTCAGGTTAAGGGGAAAAAGTAGGGCAAGAGAATTACCCTTGATACTGAGAAGAGAGAGGGGAAGAGGGAATAGGAAAAAAAGACAGAACACTAAGAGGGGAAAGTGTTATCACTTCACCTCTCTCCCCGCACTCCCTGGAGTCTATAAGAGGGTCAATCCAATCATTGCTTCCTGGCAAGTGCCTCCCTCCTGTGATAGGCAGGGTAGCGCCCCTGCTAAACAGACCCATGTCCTACTCACTGGCACCTGAGAATAAATTACCTTGCATGGCCACAGGGACATTTCAGGTATGTGGAGTTTCTGGATGGACCCAATGTAATCACAAGGGTCCTTACAAGTGAAAGAGGGAGGAAGGAGAGTGACAACCAGAGAAGTATTTGACTATGCTACACTTCTTGCTTTGCATACAGAGAAAGGATCCATGAACAAAGGAAGGGAGGTGGCATCTAGAAGCTGGAAAAGACAAGGAGACAGATTATTCCCCTAAAGGCTCCAGGAGGAATGCAACCCTGCTAGCACCTGGGTTTTAGCCCAGTGAGACCCATTCCAGACTTCTGACCTCTAGAGCTTAAGTGAATAAATTTGTGTTGTTTCAAAAAAGAAAGAAAAAAGGAATACCTTCAGGTAATCAGAACAGGTAATCTATAGGTATTCAGGACAAAACTAAGCGGAACTCCTTATTAATGAGCTTTTTTGCTTGTTAGCTTTTCATTTTGCTCCCTAAATATCTGCTCCCCACTGTATTCCTTCTCCCACTGTGTTCCACTCTCACCGCAGCCAGACCCCGGTTTCATCCTGGACTTCTCCGTCTAGTGCATTCGCTCCACAAGTGCTCATTCAGACCTGATTATTCTACTTTATTCAGTCAACAGCAGCGTATCGAGGGACTACTTTCAGCTCCAACGTGTAAAGAGCTTGGGAGTCATCACTCTCATCCTTAGAGCAAAAAGAGCTGAAGGAGCTGAAAATCAGTGCTTTATCTTGCGCCCTTCAGAGCCTGAGGTCACAGGGCGCAGCTACATCCCATGATCTGGAGGGACAGGCAAAGCCAGAGTCACAGCCGAGGTCTCCTTAGCTGGACAGAAGGCGCTAGAGACACATGCTGGCAGGAACATTTAATGGCAGTTTTGATGAGTTGCTGGAGGCTGAGCGTGGAGTAGCCCGAGAGTAAGAGACTCCTGGGATCTGTCACCTAAGGGGGGCTCCATGCTTTTTTTTTTTTTTTTTGTCTACAGGACCCCCACTAGGTTCTCTTGCTGAAGAGCCCAGAATGATTTCCTTATGTCTGGCAGAGGGAGGGGAAGATTTTGAAATATGCCTAGAGCATCCTCGTAACAAAGGGGACGGGCACTTCCCTGACTCCAGCCACCTCTAGCCTTCCTATCTCACCTAAGGGAGGAGAAACAAAGCTAATAAATGCTTGTGCAGGTCACAGCCCAAGGACATGGGTCCACTGAAAGACTGCTATTTAATCCCAAGATTATATAAGAATGCTTCCCCTCCGCCCACACCTGGCCACCAGCAACAGAGCTCCAGTAAAGAACAGTGGGTTACAGCTTGAAGAACCGACTCTATTTACTGTGAAGCCTCTGGCACCCGCAGCTACAAGAGGTTAAACACAGCCTAAAACCCCAGCCAGACTGATAGCAAAGCTCAGGCTAGCGGCCTATTTAGCTCAGTTCCTATAACGTGACATGTCATGTCCAACTTTCAACAAAAAATTGCAAGGCATTTTAAAAGGCAAGCAAAAACACAATCTGAAAAGCATCAGAAGCAGACTCGGCAGATAGGGCAGAGATCTGGGCATTATTGGACAGACCATTTCAAATAGCTATGATTAATATTTTAAGAGTTCTTTTGGAAACAGCAGACAACTTGCAAGAACAGATGGGTAATGTAAGCAGCAAGATGGAAACTTCAAGAAAGCATCAAAAAGAAATGCTAGAAATCAAAAACAAAGATCCCACAAGCCGAGTGATGCGGCCAAAAAACAAACAAAGAAACCAAACCCCAAAAACCACTATAACAGAAATGAAGAATGTCTTTCGTGGGCTCAAGAGTAGATGGGACACAGCCAAGGAGAGAACCAGTGTGGGAGCTTCTTTGCCCTGCTGCTAAAACAAAATCAATCTCTAATATAAAACTGGCTGCTTCCTCTCTGCTTCAGGGGTTACATGTTGCTATTAGGATAAAGTCCAGATTCCTGAGTGACACCTACAGCACTGACCTCTACCTACTTCTATAGCTTCGACTTTTACCACTCCCCACCCAGAATGTTACGTACAGACACACTACACTCTGGTTTAGTAACTTAATGTCCTGATGTGCTAAGTTCCCTCCTCTTAGTGGAATGTCCCTCCCCTTTCCCTTCCTGCTTTTGCCATCCAGTTTATCCCTTAAGACACAATTCAGGGAGCAGTGGCCACAGGACGCCTCCCACCCTTCCCTAACATGTAAGTTAGGTGCCTTCTCTCTCAATCGTAGCAATTACACTCTGTGGCATAATCATCCGTTTTCTTGACTCTTCGGCCCTGGACTAGGCTGTGGGTTTTTAAAGGGTAGGGGCCATGTCTTAGTAGGCCGTGTATTCCAAGCACCTAGTACTTTGGCATAAAAGACAACCAGTGAATGTTAGACGGATGAGTGAATAAACGAATGAATGTAGAAGGCTCATGGGAGGAAAGAAATGGGTAAATAAAACCAAACTAAACAGGCATTTGAGTCAAAAACCAATTTCTAGTGTGTATTAGTCGGCATTCTTGGTTACAAATAACAGAAATTGACTCTGGTTCACTTAAGAGAGCAGTTTTCTGGAAGGGCATTAGGTAGTTCACAGAATCAACAGGAAGTCCGGTGAGTCATAGAAAAGAAAGACAAAGTGAAGAAGTTGCCACAGGACTGGTCACGGGGACGGGTCCTGGTCCCAGGACACTGGCCGCAGTGCTGTTCTATTGACTCCGCCGCTGTGAGAATCTCAGGGTGATACTCAGTCGCTCTTCAAGGTTCAGAGTCTCAGAGGGAGACTCTAACTCGCCACGCTTGGGTGAGGCGTCTGTGGTGTAGTTGCCGGGGATGGGAAAGGGGAATAGCTTCTCTTCAACTTCCCAAATAGGAGTGCCGTTCACATGCTCAGTAGCCGAGATGACAAAGACCTATGGTTTCCCAGGGCTGCCGTGACAGAGGGCTACAAACTGGGAGACTGAGAACAACAGAAATTTATTTCCTCACAGTTCTAGAGGCCATAAGTCTGCAATCAAGGTGTGGGCAGGGCTGGTTCCTTCTGCGGAGGGCCTCTCTCTTAGCTCCTGGTGGCCCTGGCCATCCTCGGCATCCTCTGACAGACAGCCGCCTCACTGCTATCTCGGCCTCCATCAGCCAGTGCACTCTCCCTGTGTCTCTGTGTCTCTGTCTCCTCTTCTTACAAGGACACAAGTCACATTGGATTAAGGGCCATCTACTCCAGTATGACCTCATCTTAACGAATTACGCCTTCAACGACACTATTTCCAAACAAGGTTTCGGGACACAATTCAACCTAGAACATTGGTGACTTCTTCTACATTGGTGACTTCCTTCTAGTATCTTCTACATTGGTGACTTCCTTCTAGTCCATGGGATACCAAGGGCAGGGAAGTGGGGTTCTGTCCCACGTGCAGATAGCAGGGGTGCATTGCCTGTGAAGGATGTGAAGACATGATAAAAATGACTAAAGGATGGTTGCTTTTTATTAACAACTTGGGCCAGTGTTCTAAACAACATCAGAGATAAAATACGTCTCCCCACAAATGCGTGTTCGTTTTAAAGAACTGCTGTGTGTGGCAAAAATATGTCCACAAATCCTTCATACTCCTCTTTTTAACAGGTGGAGCCCAATTCCCCTCTCCTGAATATGGGCTGGACTTAATATTTTTGTTTGGTAAATGCACATGTTAGTTCATGCATAATATATTTACAGTTTGAGTTAAAAATTTTTTTTTACACAAACTGGGAAATTTTATTTTTAAAAAATTTTAAAGGTTATATTCCATTTGTAGTTATAAGGACTTCCCTGGTGGCTCAGAGGTTAAGAATCCGCCTGCCAATGCAGGGGACACGGGTTCAATCCCTGGTCCGGGAAGATCCCACATGCTGCGGAGCAACTAAGCCCGTGCGCCGCGACTACTGAGCCTGTGCTGTAGAGCCCGTGAGCCACAACTGCTGAGCCCATGTGCCACAACTACTGAAGCCTGCACGCCTAGAGCCTGTGCTCTGCAACAAGAGAAGCCACCGCACTGAGAAGCCCGCGCACCGCAATGAAGAGTAGCCCCTGCTCGCCGCAACTAGAGAAAGCCCGCGCACAGCAACAAAGACCCAACACAGCCAAAAATAAACTAACAAATAAATAAATATATTGGCTATATTCCATGTGTTGTACAATTTATCTTTGTAGCTTATAGCTTATTTATTTTATACCTAATAGTTTGTATCTCTTATTCCCCTACCCTAACTTGCCCCTCCCCCTTCCCTCTCCCCACCAGTCACCACTAGTTTGATCTCTATATCTGTGAATCTGTTTCTTTTTTGTTATAGTCACTAGTTTATTTCTTAGATTCCATATATAAGTGATATCATACAGTATTTGTCTTCCTCTGTCTGACTTATTTCAGTAAGCATAATACCCTCCAAGTCCACCCATGTTGTTGAAAATGGCAAAATTTCATCCTTTTTAATGGCTGAGTATGATTTCATTGTACATGTACATCACATCTGCTTCATCCATTTATCTGTTGATGGACACTTAGGTTGCTTCCATTTTCTGGCAATTGTAAATAATACTGCTATGAACATTGGGGTGCATGTATCTTTTTGAATTAGTGTATTTTTATTTTCTTTGGAAAACTCCTCCGCCCCCCCTTTTTTAACATCTTTATTGGAGTATAATTGCTCTACAATGCTGTGTTAGTTTCTGCTTTATAACAAAGTGAATCAGCCCCATCACGTACACATTTTTTTTAACCTTGCTGTAAAAGCTTGAATTATGTTCAGATATTTGTCCTCCTCCACAAGCCCTCAGGTAGGTCTACCATCTCTTGTCCCATAAATAGAATCATTACTGATCTAATCCAGCCATCTCCCTCCCCTGTAATTACTTTAGCCATGGGTGTGTGATGTAATCCTGACACGTGAAGTGTCCGGAGAAGTCTGCGAGGTTGCTTCACTGTTCAAAGAGGCTACATGGAAACACACCCTCCCTTTTCTTGTCTCAGGAAGTTGTGTGGTTGTGAACTCTGGAGTTGCTGCAGCCATCTTGTGACCATAACGAGAGCTAGTAGGGGGTAAACAAGCTGCTGACAACAGTGGGCAAGGTGGAGAAATGGGAAGAATTCAGATCCCTGAATGAATCGTTGATTTGCTGAACTATTTCACAGTGGAGCAGCCTTTCCTCTGGACTTTTGCTTATTTCTTGAAACTGCAGCATAGTTGGTTTACAATTTACATCTGATGAGTTTTTCAGAGTTTGTGTCGGTCTACTGCTGCTGTTTCTTGTTTCTGTTGGTGTTTTCTCCTGGAGCTTTGTTTTCCTGAATGCCATTAGTCTTTATGCAGAGGCCATTGCCCTAGAAAAAGGGAATCTGAGGCTTCCCGGAGGCCTGGGAGAGAGGTGTTTCCTCCTTACAGGATTTGCACTTGCTACTGCCAGGTGCCCAGGGGCTCCACCAGTCAAGACCACCTTAAACCCCACACCTGGCTTGATATCCCAGAAGGGAACCTGGCCTGCAGATCTGCCCAAGGTAACCAAGGTGGGGCTGCAGCCAAGACTCCTCCCTGGCAGTGTTTTCTGTTTCTTCTTTTCTCTTCCAGCCGTAGTCAACAGCCAGCCTTCCTCGAGGTACGCTAGGATTGTGCGGAAAGGGAAGGTTTATCTCTGGTTCACAGTTACCTTGATGGCGGGGGGGCGGCCCTTTGGAATATCAGCCTATAGGAGGGACTCCGGGAAGACCCCTGCCTGGAATCCAAGCCCATGGGTTCTTGCTTTGCTTGTGCAGCAGATGCCCTGGGGCAAAGTGGCCGAGGTCCCCTTGTTGCTCTGGATTCAGACTTTCCCTCAACTTTGGCCTGAGCTTTGGTGACCAGCTTATCAGCTCTTTGCTTTGTAAAGTGATGCCCTTCATATTTCATCTAGGAAAATGCTCTTTCGTTGAGAGGGTTACTCAGGCCCTGGAGTTATTTTTACGTTGGAAAATACATTCATTACTGTTTAAGTCACTTGAGTCGTGGTTTTCTGCTGCTTTCAGCCAACTGGGCCTGCTCATGACATCAGCACATTCTGTAGGAATTTCTGTGAGGAAGCCTGAAAGTTGGCCAGAGTCTCTAACATTAGGGTTTGGGATGCACTGATTTGGTAAGGATGTCTTAGTTATTCTGGGCAAATCTCTACAGAAGAAAAAAACCCATGTATTTATTTGATTTATTTATTTTTTAAATGTTTATTTTATTTTTATTTGGTTGTGCGGGGTCTTAGTTGCGGCTCATGGGCTCCTTAGTTGCGTCTCGTGGGCTCCTTAGTTGCGGCATGCAAACTCTTAGTTGCAGCATGCATGTGGGATCTAGTTCCCTGACCAGGGATTGAACCTGGGCCCCCTGCATTGGGAGCACGGAGTCTTAACCACTGCACCACCAGGGAAGTCCCAAAACCATCTATTTATAAAGGAGATGTTATGAAAATATTACAGCAAAATAGAAAATGAACATTTATTGAGGGCCACTAGGTATTTAGCACTTTCGTTTTGTTATCTCTGGACTGAAACTCCAGTCGCTTAGGTTAAACAGTGAGATCCTATCACTGAAGATATTACTCCAGGTAATGTGATAGAATAGAGAGGGAAAGGAAGGAAGCGGGGGGAGGGGCGGGGGGGCCGGTGAGACAAGCAAAGAAAGAGGTCTGTTCCATCCTGCTCCCACCTGGAGCAAACTCACCAAAAGCAGTTCACACCACATTTCCTGCTGTTTGGGGCCAGTCAGAGCGTGTTGGGCCGTGAGCACGGAGGTCTCCTGGGTTTTCCTCACTGGGACACAGTCGTAGCTTGTGAATCACACTGCCAAGTTTACCGACAGTGCAGTTTACATTTGTCTTTATTTTCAAGCCGGGACCTTTAATTAAAAACCATATTTAGGGGACTTCCCTGGTGGTGCAGTGGTTAAGAATCCAGTGCAGGGGACACGGGTCCGAGCCCTGGTCTGGGAAGATTCCCACATGCTGTGGAGCAACTAAGCCCGTGAGCCACAACTACTGAGCCTGCGAGCCACAACTACTGAAGCCCGCACACATCTAGAGCCCATGCTCCGCAACAGGAGAAGCCACTGCGATGAGAAGCCCACGGACCGCAACAGAGAGTGGCCCCTGCTCGCCACAACTAGAGAAAGCCCACACGCAGCAATGAAGACCCAATACAGCCAAAAATAAATAATAAATACATAAATTTAAAATAATAATAATAATAAATAAATAAATAATGTATTTAGAGAGGCTTCCCTGGTGGTCCAGTGGCTAAGACTCCACACTCCCAATGCAGGGGGCCTGGGTTCGATCCCTGGTCAGGGAACGAGATCCCACGTGCCACAACTAAAGATCCCACATGCTGCAACTGAGACCTGGTGAAGCCAAAAGAAACAAAAAAAACCCCCCAAACCCCCTGTATTTAGAGCCACTATAGTTGTGGGGACTATACAACTGGTTTTAGCTGGACCAGGCATGTTGGAGAGAGCCCTGGGAAGCCAGGGTCCTGGGTCCAGCTGGATTTTCCAGTGGCCTTCAGATCTTTGGAGAATCTCAACTTCTCTGAGCCTCTTTGCCCCCAGCTTTCAAGTACAGGGTTTGATGAGATGATCTTTACAATCTCTTGGATTCTGAAGTGCTGTTTTATGAATGCAAACTTATTCAAGATTTTAAAGGCTTGATATGATGGCAGGTCACTGAGATGATTCCTGTAATACTATCCTCATCCCCTGCACTGTTTTCCTCATAATCGTCCCAGGCCTTTACCTGCCTCATGGGACCGCCATGGGGCCTTGCTGTAGAGAGTGCCGTGGTGCACAGCCCAGAGCCCGCAGCACCCAGCCCTGCCTCTGAAATAAATGCCTCACGGGGAGGGAGCTCCTCACCCGACAGGCCACCCCTTCCCCGGGGACCACTCCCATCCATGCACTGGCCAAGGGGGTGTGTACCAGCCTGCTCGGGCTGCCAAAACAAAGTGCCACAGACTGGGTGACTTACAAACATGGAACAGGAGGGAAGGGGGCAGGGCCCACAGTTTCTAAATAAATCTACTTCTTACCTATCACTTTGTCTCTCGCCGAATTCTTTCTGCGATGAGACATCAAGAACCTGAGCTTCATTAAAGTGTGTGATCTCCGTTGAAAGACTGTGGGTTTCGGCCGAGTTCGAGTCCCAGCCGCGTGGGTTCAAGTCCCAATCTGAGGTGCACGGTTTCAGCATTGGCTTGTAGATGGATGTCTTCTTGCTGTGTCCTCACATGGGCTTTTCTCTAATCACCCACCCCTGGCGTCTCTTCCTCTTCTTATAAGGACACCAATCATTGGATTAGAGCCCCACCGTTATGACCCCATTTAATCTTAATTACCTCTTCAGAGGTCCCATCTCCAAATACAGTCGTATTCTAAGGTTCTAGGGGTTAGGGCTTCAACATGTGAGTTGCGGGGGACACGATTCAGTCCATAAGAGGGACTGAACAACTCTGAAGGGCCGTCTAGGCTCCAGAGCTTCCTGGAGACTAGCTAAGGCCCCTGTTGCTCTGCTTCTCCCTCTGCCCAGTCCTCCACTCCCCCTCAGGGGTCCACCCAGAGCCCTTCCAGTAAACATCCTGCTCCCAGATCTCCATCGCATTCCCGTCTGTTTCGTGGGGAGCCAGCCCCAGGACACATGCCCTCCAACTTTCCTTTATTTCTCTTCTGGGGAAGACCACTTTGGTAGCATATGCAGAAGGCTGTCCTTATAGGTAAAGCTTCCTTGAAATGCTTATCTTCTTACAATAAAGAGTGACCATCACCAGAGAGGCTTCAGTGGAGGCAGATGGTCTGACCCGGTGGGCTCTAAGATCCCTCTTATGGGACTTACCTGTTCATTGTCACCTGATAGCTCTTCCTTAAATAGTCCACGGGCACAGAGGCTCAAATAAATGTGAAAGCTACATTTCTTGTGCCTGATTCTGTGGTTCTTAGGTCAAACTTAGCTCCCTGCCCAAGCTCCCAGCGGCCCCCAAACAGTTTCACTTTCTCTCTGCCTACCCTTCTTGTACAAATTAAGGAACGATTTCAGGTCATCAAAACTACAGAAATGAAAATTACACTGGAGTGACTTTAATTGAGAATTGACTCTTTATTGAGCAACTGTCCTGTGCGGGTCACTCCACCACGGGGAATAGGAAAAAAGTAGAAGAAAACCCTTGCTCTAAAGTTGTTACAGGGAATTCCCTGGCAGTCCAGTGGTTAGGATTCGGTGCTTTCACTGCTGTGGGCCTGGGTTCGATCCCTGGTCGGAGAACTAAGATCCCTCAAGCTGCACACAGTGCAGCCAAAAAATAAAATAAATAAACTTGTTACAGAGCAGGTGGAGGGGTGAGTTATATTTGGACTGAAACTTGTCATTGTCATGGGCCACTTTGGGGAGGACTTGATGATGGAGGCCTTGGGAAATCTAGGTCCTATGACCAAAGATAACTCCAGTCACGAGAATCTCTTTATCTCCCTTCGCCTCATCGTTAAATGCAACACGCCATCCAAGAGGCACCAGTTAAAGATCTATGATAATTTTTCCGGATGTTGCAGGACAGTGACCTTGGGGGAAGATGTAGGGGAAGACTGGGTCTCCAGCTGCCTTGGACCAAGGTTTCCCACACTAATCTTGGCACAGCTGGTGGGTTGGGACCCTCTTACAAACTCTCTGAAAAGCTTTTTGAGCTCTTTGGAAACAGATATGGAGAAAACATAAAGATTATGTTTGCAATATTTATACAAGAAGAGTAACACATTTCTCAGTTGTTCTGTTCATACTGGCAACCGCTATTGTTCACAGAACCTACAGCCTCAACAAAAAGTTAGTATATTTATGTCTGTCCCGTTTCCTCTAAGAGTCCTATATGTTTCCCTAAGAAAAAGATCCAAATACACAACCTACACAGTGAGTACAGGAAACTCTCAAAGGTTTAGAAGAAAACCTCTTCAGACTCCGGTGCCGGACAGTGGCAGCGTATAGCTCTCGAATCCATCCCTTGCCTTCTGTCGCCTCACAGTGGAGCCTCGGCAGAGCGGTGCCTGTCTCCACTCTCCTCTGGGAGCGTTTATCTGCAGTAGACATCACAGGAGAATCTGCATCCTGCAGAGCTGGGTACCAAGTCTAATGAAAGCCCCCAGGGAGCCTTGGCCTGAATTCTGAGACGGCTGTGAAGCCCACACACTGGAGCTCTCGCCTGGCAAGACCAGGCTGCACTGTCATTTTCTCTGGGTTTGGTCAAGGTTCAAGGCTTCGGGGCATGAGGGGGTTCTGGAAGTCCAGTGGGTGCTTCTTTTTTTTTTTTTGCCACACCACGTGGCATATGGGATCTTAGTTCCCTGAGCAGGGATCGAACATGCACCCCCTGCATTGGAAGTGCATTGTGTTAACCACTGGACCACCAGGGAAGTCCCCACTGGGTGCTTCTTATGCGGACCTGGGGAGACCTGGGCTGAGTTGGGCTCTGTGCTCTGAAATCGGTTTAAAACAAAGAGATTCGACAGAGACTCATTTCCCCTCTCTCCAGGAGTCCCTAAACTACTCCAAACCTGCCCTGGGATTCAAGGTCTAAACTAGATTTGTCCCGCAAACCCAAGGCTGGCTGATGGGGCAAATAGTAGCAGGTTCAGAACCCTCCTTGGGCAGCAGAACTGGTCTAGATCCTTCTGATCCATGTGCACTACTTTGGGACATTTCCTAGATGGCTGCTAGGTAGAGTTTGGGTCTTTGCTTAGAATGTGTTTACCCCAGACTGTTAATGGTTTAATTCTCAGTTGAAGCTAATGTCAAATTACATTCATTTCTTTTTCATGACTTACATTTGTCTGTTGTTAGGAGTCATTTTCTTTAATTTTTTTTTTTTTAGGAAAGCAGTCTCCTTTTAACCTCTGTGAGAAGGTGAGCTCTTTTGCATGTTGCAGTAAGTTCTGTGAGGAGGAATGAGTCCAATCTGTTCACCCAGTGATGCGTAATGAAAATACATTGCATTCATATGTCAGGGTTTTCTTCCAAAGACCACTCCCAACCATCACCTCTTTGAAGTTATAGACATGAATAGACGTATATATAGATACACATATGAAACCAGATTAATTAAGGATGTAGTTATTAAATATGTGTGTTTATATATATATATGTGGTATTAATACTGTGTATGTGGATGTATATATACATTGGTGGATATGTATAAGGGGGTGTGTGTGTGTGTGTGTTATGTAATTGTAAAACTTAAGCGAACTATGGTATAGGGACATTTTTGTCAATTTTGTCCAAGACCAAAAAAGAAAAAAAGAAAAATGTGTTTGTGACGTAACATGGAAATCTTTTAAAGATGAATTTAAAATATCAACTTGCATTTGAAGTTTGTGTGAGCTCCCCGGGACAAACACTTCTCTGAGGTCCACCTCTCCCCCTAGACCGTGGAATTGACTCTGACCATCCCAGAATACGGATCTCTAGCCTGTTTGAGAGGAGAAGCTGTTTTGCATTTTCCAAAGCCTTGTGCACTCCTCTCTCGGGGGGAAAGGGTTGAGGTGATAGAGGAAATCCCAACAAGCCAGGCCCACATCCTGGGAGCCTGACAGCTCAACTGCTTCCTCGCTGGGAATCTCTGGGAACTGAGTAGAGGAGCAGAAGGGAAGGGGTGGACCTGAGACCGTGGCCCTGCCTTTCACTCTGTGAGACCCTGCTTTCAACTCTTCGGGTGTCTACCCAGAAGTGGGATTGCTGGGTGATATGGTAATTTTTTGGGGGGGCCACACCTTGCAGCATGCGGAACATCCCCGACCAGGGATCTAACCTGTGACCCCTGCAGTGAAAGCGCAGAGTTTTAACCTCTGGCCGCCAGGAAAGTCCGATCACATGGTGATTGTATGTCTGATTTTTTTGAGGAGCCTCCATGCTGTTTTCCACAGCAGCTGCACCTTCAACATTCCCACCAGCAGCTCACAAGGCTTCTAATTTCTCCACGTCCTCACCAACGCTTGTTATTTTCTGTTTTTTTAATATGGGTTTTTTTCTTAAAGATGAGGAACTAACTGGGTTGTAGTCAGCCTTTCTCTAAACTTGTTCTGAAGCTCACCTCCTCAGAACCATATTATAAAAATGCAGACTCCTAAGCCCACCCCAGACCAGGTGGGACCTCAGAGTGTGAGCTTTTAAGCAAACTCCTGTGAGCACCGCCTCCTGCACTCCCAGGAATGCCTCCTACACGTGGGACTGCAGAGGTTTCAGGGAGACACGACATTCAGCCCCCTAAAAACCACAGCGTGGAGGAGAACTCAAGCCACACCCATCAAGATAATCTTATCACATGGATTTACGTGACAGCACAGATTAAAAAAATCACAATCATTCATATTGTTTTTTCAAGTTCTCAGTCTTTTCAGCCACGATCTACTAAAACATCAAATCAAGGTCTGGAAACATGACATTTTTAGCTAAGGAAATGCTCTTGATCAAAACCAGATTTTTACTGGTGATCCTCGAATGAAATAGCCCATTATCAGCTTCCTACAGAAATCTCCCCAGAGCTATTCTCAGGCAGCAGGGAAGCAATCTTCCCCAGGACCACTTCCCCGGCCATCACACCTACTGTGATCTGAGTCATGCCTTTTGTCTTGTGCCTGGAATTTGGGGATGTTTATGAAAATCTGTTGTAAATACTAGTCATAATTCCTCCTTTCACAAGATTCTTTATTTCAGAAAAATGAGTAGCCCATCACGTACAAACGTCATATCACTTCCAGCCCCATTGTCACCTGGAAATATTCCCTCTTCCGTTTTACTAGAGATTATTTAAAGGTTTTTGAGAACAGTGTGTCATAGAAATCCTCCAGCGAACTTAGTGTCTGGGTTGCCACCAATCATGTTAAAATACGCTTTTGCATCAGCTGTACCTACTTCAGCTTTTGAGGGCAGAAAATGGAGTTTTGTGTTGAGAAGTAAATGCTAATGAAAAGCAAAATATCCTTTTAATGCAGACTCCTTGAGTTTAACGTCTGTCTACTTGCTTCACTTAAGTTCCCAAAGCAGGTGGAGACATAATTAGCACATACATCATGATGATATTTTCTTTAGCACAATAAAACCTTATTTTCAAATTAAACTGCTCTGATGTTAAGCGTTAACATTTTAAGGTAAACATGTTGTGTTGGTTCAAAACTTTCAGAAAATAGAGAATAGGTCACTGGAGATTTCTTGCCAGGTGGTGTCTCTCAGCTTTCTACTGATGCCTTCAGAGATGGATGTTCAACTAGACCAGATGAATATAGCAAAGCAGGACATAGTCCAGACTGCCCAGCTAGTCTCAAGCAAAACAAACAAAGCAAATGAAAAAGACAACATTCCATTGAATCCCTGTAAATAGAAATACCTGCGCATGTTGTGTAAACCATCACTTATCCCTGTTTGTACTTGGCAGATGTTGGTGGAGGGGGAAGAGATAGTTAGAAATAAAATGGTCAGATGTGTGTGTCTAATTAATAGTCTGGGAGAAATAAGTGTACAGCTTATAGAAGCAAGTATTTAAAACTGATTTTTTAAAGAAAAAAATTATACTTTTAGTTTTTATAGGGACATACTGAAATGGAATTGTCCAAAGTAAGGGCAGTTCCATTCATGCAAATACCAGCTCTTTTGAAAGGCTCTGAGGCAGGTGAATTATTACCTGGGCATTTGGTGTCAATTTGACTGTTTGACAACAAGATGGGAAAGAAGGCAGGCTGGGAAAAGTTGGTCTTGATTTTTAGTTCTGTTCAATTGAAGATGGTAGCAAAGGCATCTTTCATGGGTAGTTTAAAACTCTGGAGAACAGAGCTTCTGAAACTAGGGTGCGTACGTATCACCCAGGGACTGTGTTAAAATGCAGATTCTGGTTTAGCAGGTCTGGAACAGGGCCTGAGAGTCTGCATTTCGAGGAAGTTCCAGGTGAACCCTATATTGCTTGTGGGAGGAACACACCGAGTAGTCAGAGACTATAGCTCTTTGTCGTGCTGTCTTTTGGCCGTTCTGGAGCATGTTGGATCTGTACCCAAGTAATATGCCACTCCTCTGAGGCTGCAGGGCCTGCGTGCATCTGGCGACTTCAGGCTTCAGCTGTTAAGTTCTTAAACTGGTAGCTGCACAGTAGATTTTCGGTCCTTGTCTCTATATTCACTGGCCACACCAGCTCCATCCGGCCGTACCTCTTGTACACACCTACTTACCGAAACATTACCTGTCATCAGTCTTGAGTCATTCATCAAGCAGGCCTTTAGTTTGAGATCCACACAGTTAAAGGGGGCCTCCTTTTTTTTTTTTTTTTTATGATTACGAGCTCCTGTTTCTGACATTAAATTTCCTTTACTCAATGTCTTAGCCATTAGGACTGCACCTAAATAAAGAGTCCAATTTTCCTCCTCTCTGGGCACATGCTAAGTTTGTATTTTATTTTCTCTTTAAAAGTTAGGCTTATCGTGTGACTTGTGTTGGCCAATGAAATGTGGATGGAAGTTATATGTTACTTCCAGGAGGCAATATTAAATGCTTATGCACAATTCTGTTCCCATTCTTCTGGTATCACAGAAGCATTTCCCTAGAGGGATCTTCTAGCAACCCTGCAGCCGGGCCCCTGGATGGTTACGTTGAGAGGCACACCCCCATCACCAAATCCTGCACTCCACACTACACATGTAGTATGAGCTGCAAATAAACCTTTATTGTATTAAGCCCCAGATGTGTGTGTGTGTGTGTGTGTGTGTGTGTGTGTGTGTGTGTGTGTATGTGTGTGTGTTGGGGGGGTGTTTGTTACAGCAGCCTAACCTATTCTATCCTGACTGCTCCACTGGCATTCAGCTGGTGGTGTAACCCATCATTTGTAAGTACAGAACTGCTAGGAAACGGCCTTTAGATATCATCTTCATTTTCTTTCTTTCTTTAAAAAATATTTATTTATTTATTTATTTGGCTGCATTGGGTCTTAGTTGCAGCATGTGAGATCTTCATTGCCTTGTGTGGGATCTTTTAGTTGCGGCATCTGAACTCTTAGTTGCAGCATGTGGGAGCTAGTTCCCTGACCAGGGATCGAACCTGGGCCCCCTGCATTGGGATCGTGGAGTCTTAACCACTGGACCACCAGGGAATTCCCTTGTCTTCATTTTCTATTGTAGGATGGGGGTTGGGAAGGAGGGGACTAGTTCTTTCAAGCTTAAGAAGACAGTTATCGTAACCACCGTGAGGAATCACTTCCTCATCTCAAACAGCTGGCTGATAGGAACAGTAAGAGATGAAGTTCTTGTACGTTGTGAGGACTTCACAAATATTTATTTATTTAAAAAACACTTTAGGGCTTCCCTGGTGGCGCAGTGGTTGAGAGTCCGCCTGCCGATGCAGGGGACACGGGTTCGTGCCCCGGTCCGGGAAGATCCCAAATGCCGCGGAGCAGCTGGGCCCGTGAGCCATGGCCGCTGAGCCTGTGCGTCCGGAGCCTGTGTTCCGCAACGGGAGAGGCCACAACAGTGAGAGGCCCGCGTACTGCAAAAAAAACCCACAACCCCCCCCCGCCAAAAAAACACACTTTAATATGTGTACAGCATGTTCCTGATCATTCTTCCAACGCCCCCCTCAAGGGCACATCTATCCTGGATCTAGATATATCCAGTCTTCAATGAAAGCTGTTAAAAGAAAGACACATGTAGTAAACCAGCATCAGATTACACTCTCTCTAGAAGGAGGATTGACTCAAGTGCTCGGGGGTAATCCTTTTTGGGGGGGAGGCAAGGAATCAGGTACCAGGCCCACTTGGTTACTGTACTGTCTCTGCTCCATTTGGAAGTTAGTTCTGGAGCCCTGGCCGGCAGGTCCTGCTTGCTTCCTCCTGGCATGACCCGCCATTTCTTTGACTTGGTGACCAAAACCTTCCCCAAATCTTCCACTCGCCGTATCTCACCTCTGCTGACATGGCCAGTAGCTGATAATGAAACACTGGGTCATCCGTGGGCATTCCTTGTCATGATTTTCTCCAGTCCTTCCGGGGCTTGAAATTAATGCCAATAAAGAAAATATTAGTTCTCCCTGATGTTTTGAATGGCGGGCTTAATTGTTTAGGCTGCAACTCAGAAACCAAATATGTCAGACGGAAAAAAAAATTTTTTTAATCCTACATGAGAGGTAGTATTAGAAAGTGATGAGATTTTGGCTTCTGAGCTCAGACTGCCTGAGTCTGAGTTCCACTGTGGCACCTACTAGCTGGGTGGCCGTGGGCAGCTTCCTCAGCCTCCCTGTGCCCTAGTTTCCTCACCTGTAAAATGGGGCTATTGTTAGCGTATCTTTCGTTGGCTGCTGTTGTGAGCATTACACGAGTCAACACCTGCAAGAAGCGTGCTTGGGAAACAGCAAGTGCTTAGGAAGTGTTAGCCCAGAAAGGAGGAAAATAGCCCGACTGAGGGTACAGGCCCCGGTGTCCACTCCTCTGTGGCCTTAGGCAAGTTAATGACCTCTTTAAGCTTCAGTGTCATCGGCTGTCAAAGGAGGATAATGATAGTACCTACCTCATTGGAGTTTGGTGAGGTTGAAATGAAAGAGTATGTGTAAAGGTCTCAGCAAATAGCGCTGGGTCACCCAAAATGCTCAATAAATACCTGTTATTTTACTACTACTACTATTATTTAAAAATTTTTTTTAAAGTCTCAGCATTAAAGAAAACTCTGCTATACCTCCTTTCCAAACATCCTATGCTTTCCTCTTCTTTTGGCGTCATTTATCCAACAGTTTGAAAGATCGAATTCCTGGCGTTGTCCAGTTTTTCTTTGATGGGGTAGTTTCTTTGATCCCGGAGAATACAATGTTTATGTTGGCTGTCAACTGGGCAACGCCTAGGAATTATTTTTTAAAATGATCTCATGTAGTTTCCCAGAAATTCTCCGAAACACAAACGTTTTTAGGGGCAAAATAAATTTGAGGCTTCCATTAGTTCTTTAACACACCTTATAACCCATCTCCCAGATGCTAACATTTGCCTACACACCCCGATACTTTGCCAGAAACTGCATGGTTGTGACATCTAAGATGAGAATTGTTTGGGTTCATTCGGTACATTCTTTTTGGTTTGAAGTATGTTTTATACTGGAAGTTGAAAAGAATTACCTGTGTCATATTTAGACTACAGTGATTTGTTTTCCTATCCTATGTACTTACCCAGGTCTATTTCCTACTTTATTTTACAATTACTCAAAGAGCATTGATTTCAAGGCTTCTGTGAAATCTCCGAATGTTTCAGAATTAGGTTATTTACTGTACCTTCACACTTCCAAGAAACGCCACATTCATCTCCGTTCCTGAATCAGAAAGGTCTCTAAAAATATCTATAGGTATGGAAATAAATTTATGATGAGAAAAACAGCATCTCTTTTTATCTCTTAACTCTTAGAAACGTATAAGCAAATGTACTGGTTCAAGGCACGTCTACTTCTCTCAAAATACTACCACCAAGTTTCTTCAGGAATAATGCTGTCTCACATACTTTCAGAAACAAGCACTCCTGCATGGGAAGCCTTTGCTCCTCATTCTTCTGGGGATGTTCCCCTTTTAGGAAAGTGCTGACCCATCACCTGGCTGCAGTCACACGCCTGCAGTTTCTAACAGAGCCACGTGCTGGCAAAGATCAGTGGGGACTCTGGCCGTTCTCAATGTCCCTTGTGACTGGACAGGGCTCTTTGCAAGACCAGCAATGTCTCTTCGGCTAAAAGAGCTTTTTGAAGCTTCAACAAATACCAAATCACTAAAAAAGTTTGGTGGGTAGGGCTTGCCTGGTGGCGCAGTGGTTGAGAGTCCGCCTGCCGATGCAGGGGACACGGGTTCGTGCCCTGGTCCGGGAAGATCCCACATGCCGCGGAGCGGCTGGGCCTGTGAGCCATGGCCGCTGAGCCTGCGCGTCCGGAGCCTGTGCTCCGCAACGGTGAGAGGCCCAACTCCGCCACAACAGTGAGAGGCCCGCGTACCACAAAAAAAAAAAAAAAAAAAAAAGTTTGGTGGGATCCCCACACCACGTGGCGACCTGGCAGGATTCATCAGAAGGAGGCTGGCGAAGACAAAGTACCAGCGAAGTTGGGTTCATTCGGATCAGAACAGAAGAGGCAGCTGGGACTTCAAGGAGAACGATGAGCTGGGGAAGCGGCATCTAACGAAGGAGCATGTGAAAAAAGCAGGACATGCGAGTGCTGTGCATCCAGGGAAGGAAGGGCGGAGCCGGCTGAATGCGACGGGAAGTCCGCTTTAGTTGAACACGAAGGGACGGGGGAAAGTGATCTCCAGAAGGAAGCATGGCGCATGGATAGCCGCAGCCAGCGTATCGTAACTGAATAATTTGCTGTTTGGGAAGACGGAGAAATTGTGTGTGTAAAGGAAGCCACGATCCTGCAACTCGTTCAAAGTGTACCCCCTTTGCCCAGCCCCACGGCCCCAAGTGGGTGGCGGCTGGCGTGCACCGCCACCAGGGGTCACTGCGGTCTACGCAAATCTGGCCATTCCAGCCACGGTCCTTCCGGTGGAGCTGCGGACAGAACGGAATTATCTGAGAATGGCTTACTTGAAGGTCTCAGTTGCACAGGGCTCAGTGTGTTAACTGATGTCCTCCCCTCCGCCCCGAGGTACCATCCTCTGCATCATCTCTGCAGTGGGTGCGGTGCCCAGTTAGGCTCTTCCCAGGGGATGGAGCCCCGTCTCGCACATCCGTGCATAAACACCCTCAGCTACCTGTCCCTTACCTCCGCTTCTCCTTCTGGGCTCTGCTTACTTCTCCAGAAGGCTAGTCTGCACTGCAGCCTCTTCCTCAGACCCACTTCTCTCCCCTGCCCTTTCTTCAAAGTCTTCTTCCTTCGAGCTGATAACACTGAGTGGGGCAAACTCAGATTTCTGCAGCTAAATTTTACTGACTAGCTGATCCTCCACACTGTGACAGGGGGATGTTATCTATTTCTTCTCAGGAAACCTGAACACCTAGGTGGGAAAGGCCTGATTTCCTGGAAGAGCACTTCTGGAAAGACCACCCCCCCAGGAAATGAAATAAACTTTTTATCCAGGTACTTCCTGTTTCCTCAGTTTAAAGTACTCCCTCCCCTTGCCATACTCTTGTAAAAGAACTTCAAAGCAGGGCCTCCCAGGTTTGGGCTCCGATGCTTTTTCCTTTTAACTCTTTGTGGTTTACTCTAATTGGGCATTTAGTTATCCTACAGAATGGTCTGTGGCTGTTCAAAGAACGCGATCATTAAATGCTATTCAACTAATTTCTGCTAATACTCTTGTGTGTATCCAATCTGAACACATCTGTTATATTATTCTTGTGGTTTGTGGCTTCAGAGGAGGATGCATGCCTTGTTGAGATGTCCTGTGAGATGAAAGGAACACAGTGGATGATACTATCACTTCCAAATGTAAATAGTTATATTTATTTATTACAATTTGCAAAAATGTATACCCATTACACCTTCACTTGCAAAACTATGATCATTTCTGTTTCTCCATGGCCCAGTTTCAGTTCTACATGTAATCATTCTCCTGGAGAGGCACAAACAATGATGACGTTTAAGAGTCTCAAGGTTAGGGAGTCATTTCATAGATACAAGTTTTTTTTTTTTTTTTTAAACTTCATAAAGCTAATAGTTCTTGGAAGGAACATGTAAAGAAGCTATCCATCATGTAAACCTCCTTATAAATAAATCTGTTAGAGGTTGGAAAGATCTTAAGAAAAGGAGGCACAAGAAAGGTGAGCTATGTGAACTTGGGCAAATTCCCACCTCAAAGAGCCTCATTTTCCTTGCAGAATGGGAGAATGAAAAACTATTTCACAAAGTAGTTTGAAGATCAAAATCCAAAGGAGATGATGCATGGGGAAATGCCTCATAAAACCCAAATGCAAAGAACAAATGTCAGGTACTAATACTGTTTTGAGGGAGGCAGACGCAAAAATGCTGCAGGAGAGGAGCATGAGGATGGGTGGGGACAGGGTAGACATCTGGATGGTTGAGCACCCACAGTGTCAAAAAGAGGGACAAAGAAGTGAGGAGACCCTGAGACAGACTCGTTTACTTCATGGCTTGGTACCAGGTATGGCTCTGGGGGTCAAGTCAATGATGGGTGGTGGTGAGAGGTGGTGTTTCCTAGTGCATGGGATTTGATGTCAGAAGAGCTGGCACTGCCAGTTGACAACTTGAAGACTTTGGGGAAGTTTCTCAGCTCTTATCCCTCAGTTTCTGGTCTGTAAATGGCAGATAATGATAAGTGGTATTGTCAGCATTAAATGGGAATAACAGAAAATTTGACTTTGTAAACTAAAAAGGGCTGTGGTTATTCGATTGTAGATCAGCAGTGATTGACCAGCTCAGTCTCTGAAGTGCAGCAGTGGTACCAGTCCACACCAGTAGCCATTGTGCTCCTCACCACCATGTGCTCCCTGTTTCACTTAAGAATGTCCTTAAGGACTTCCCTGGAAGTCCAGGGGTTAAGACTTCGCCTTCCAATGCAGGGGGTGCAGGTTCAATCCCTGGTGGGGGAGATAAGATCCCACATGCCTTGCGGCCAAAAAACCAAAACATAAAACAGAAGCAATATTGTAACAAATTCAATAAAGACTTTAAAAATGGTCCATATCAAAAAAAAATCTTAAAAAATATAAGAATGTCCTTATGGAAGCAGAAAAATTAGGTTTATTAAATGTCAGTCCTTGAGTACCTGTCTTTTCAATATTCTCTGTTATGAAATGGAAGTACACTTAAAGTACTTCTGCTGTATGATGGTTACATGCATAAGGAAAAGTGCTCATTCAGTTGTTTGAGATGTGAGCTCAACTAGCCACTGCCTGCCCTCGCCCCCACGGAACAACAATTTTACTTAAAGAATGATTAACTGTCAAATTATTGTTATTCAGTCCTGGGTATTTGAATACCAGAATATTTCATATTGTTTCCCTTAACACAGAGGAGTTTTACACAGGGAACTATATTCAATATCTTGTAATAACCTAGAATGGAAAAGAATTTGAAAAAGAGTATATATATATATATATATATATATATATATATATGAATCACTGTACTGTACACCTGAAACTAATACAACATTATAAGTCAACTGTACTTCAATTAATATTTTTAATTAAAAAAATACATGGAAGTTTTAAAGTTTGATGTAGTCCCATGTATCTATTTTTGCTCTTTGTTTTATATCCAAGAAATCCTTGCCAAGTCCAATGTTATGAAGCTTTTCCCTATGTTTTACTCTAGGAGTGTTATAGTTTCAGGCATTATATTTAGCTTTTTAATCAATTTTGAGTTACTTTTTGTTCATAGTGTAAGGATCCAACTTTGTGTATGTGTGTATGTGTGTGTGTGTGTGGTTGTCCAGTTTCCCCAACACCATTTGTTGAAGAGACTATCCTTTTCCTATTGTCAACGATTATATATCTGAGGATTTATCTCTGGGCTTTCTAGTCTATCCTGTTGGTCTATATGTCTGTCTTTATGTCAGTACCATACTATTTTGATTACTGTAGTATTGTAATATGTTTTGAAATCAGGACATGTAAGCCCTGTAGCTTTGTTTTTCTTTCTCAAGATTGTTTTGCCTATTTGGGATTCTTTGAGATTCCATATGAATTTTAGGATGTTTTTTCCTATTTCTGCAAAAAATGCCACTTCATAAGGATTTTGACTTTGATAGGGATTACACTGAATCTGTAGATTGCTTTGGGTAGTACAGACGTTTTAACAATATTAAGTCATCCAATCCATGAACATGAGATGTCTTTCCATTTATTTATGTCTTTTAAAATTTCTTCCAGTATTTTGTTTTCAGTGTACAAGTCTTTTGCCTCCTTGGTTAAATTTATTCCTAAATATTTCTTTTTTTTTTTGATGCTATTGTAAATAGGATTCTTTTCTTAATTTCATTTTCAAGTTGTTCATTAGTATATAGAAGTGCTTAGAATTGTTAGTGTATAGAAATGCAACTGATTTTTGCATGTCAATTTTGTATCCTGCAAGTTTGCTTAATGTGTTTATTAGTTTCAACAGGGATGTATGTGTGTAATCTTTAAGGTTTCCTACAAATAAGATCATGTCATGCAAACAGAGATGAGTTTACTTCTTCCTTTGTAGTTTAGATGAAGTGGAAAGAGTAGACATCCTTGTCTTCTTCCTGATCTTAGAGAGAAAGCTTTCAGTTTTCCACTATTGAGTATGACATTACCTGTGGGATTTTCACATATGGCCTTTATTATGTTGAGGTAGTTTTCTCTTTCTAGTGTGTTGAGTGTTTTTATCATGAAAGGGTATTGAATTTTGTCAAACGCTTTTTCTGTATCAATTGAGATGACTGTGTGGTTTTCGTCCTTCATCCTGTTAACGTGATGCGTTACAGTGACTGATTTTACTGTCCTTGCATTCCAGGAATAAATCCCACCTGATCATGGTGTATAATCTTTTAAAAGTGTTGTTGAAGTTGCCTTGTTAGTATTTTGTTGAGGATTTTTGCATATTTTTCAGGGATATTAATCTGTAGTTTTCTTTTGCTATAGTATCTTTATCTGATTTTATTATCAAGGTAATGCTGGCCTTGTAAAATTAGTTAGGAAGTGTTCTCTCCTTTTCAACTTTTTGCAAGAGTTTGAGATGCTAGGTGTTAATTCTTCTTTAAATGTTTGGTAGACTTACTAGGAGGATAGCCTGTGGAAGTAGAGTCTAAGGAATACTAAAAGACACAAAAAAAGGCAACTTGCACAAATATGTTTACCATAGCACAATTGCTGGTAGTGAAAAATTGGAGCGACCCAAGTAACCAATGCACAGCAAATGTTAAGCGAACAATAGTACATCAGTATAAAAAAAACTCTACGTAACCATTAATGTGACAAGTATATAGATTATATTCAATAAAAAATGAGCATACTCAATAGTTTAGAGTATAACTCACTGATTATAACTCTAAAAATTCAAGTTTCAATATTGATCAGAATGAGAAACATTTTAGTTGATTTTTTTTTTTTTGGTAAAGTGGTTATGTGCACATTAACATTTATAAGTGATAGACAATCACTGCAGGACTATTCAGGTCTGGATACAAATAGGCCAGGACGAGCCATGTCAATGTTGGTGGAGGCCTCTCTGGGTACTCCCATCCACTCTCTGGCCTCCTATCTCCTCACGGTCTGGTCGGAGGGAGGAAGGTAGGGCAGGGCAGTTGTGGGGCTCCCATAGGCAAAGGCATTGACTGGGGGTCCATGAGGAGGGCCAGCAGAAATCGGGGTACCGGCTGGGGTTGCTTGGTTGACTTGGCGATATGTCACACGTCATCAGGTCCCTCTGGTTACTCCTGGATTGGCAGGGCTAAGGGTTTTGCAGTCCAATCCAACTATATTTACTCCACATTTCCTGAGTGCCTCTGTGTGCCAGGTGCTTCACGAGGCCTTGTGGCGGCTCGTGGGGCTGCATTAGCTAGGGGCCCTGCCCATAAACAGCTCTTATCTGAAGAGCATAAGCAGATACCAGGGAGTCTCCACCAGCCATGAAATGGACGGGCAGTGATATTTTAGATTCTTGAAGATAAAATGTACTGATAAACCCTACTGATTAATAAGTTGTCACGCTTTGGGGGCAATCGTTGACTAGGGCTGCTCTCGGGTGGCCTGACACCTGTGTTTCAGTGATTCATTGTGTCCCAGAGTAAGCTGGATTAAAAGGCTGGGGAGGCTCAGAAGGGAGGAAAAGTGACCAAAGCAAACCAAAACGGCAGCAACGCAAACAGGGCAACCTAGTCATAAATTGTATGACGTTTTGGAGGAAGACACGAATGAAAAGAATTCTTTTCCTGAAGGTAAATGTTTTGTTTTGTCTCCAAAGTATTGTTTCTTCCTGTAGCAAAAAAGTTAGGGCAAGATGCAACTGTCCTCAAGGTCAGCTTTAGACATTTTCCAACGCAAAAAAATATTAATGAGAAGAACTGTGTTGTTTTGTTCTACATTTTTGTAAATCACTTTAATATCTGGCTTGATAGAAGACAACTGGATTCTCATATCTGCTTCTGCATCCAGTCTGTTGTGATGTCACACATTAGGTACAACTCCAGGTACACCGGTGAGAGAATGAAAGGGAAAAAGGCAAATAAAATCATATTATTTTGAAAGTAGTTTTGACCTCTCCTATCCACTGAAATGGTCTTGGGGATGCCAGGGGGCAGTGTTTTGAGACCCACTCTTTAGAGGATCCAACTCTTCCTGGGGCTGGAGGGGTCACACCCCCTCTTTCGCAAACCTTAGGGCACTTGAAAGACCTGTTCTTTCTTCTCTGGGTCAAGAATAAATGCAAGTTTCCAAGACTCAAAGCCACGATTGCTTTCTGAGAGGAGGGTAAGAAAACCACTTCTCATTATTTTTTAGTGAGACACCCGTGGAAATCACTCCTGCAAATCTCTCAGTTGGATTAGTTGCTACAAAGGGACTGCAGATGGTGTTGGGTGAGGGTGGACGAGGAATGGTTTGGAAGGAACAGTACAGAGGGGGCGGGGGATGGGAACTGAGCAGGGGCCCCCTGGGAGGGCTCAGGACACACTCAGGTCCCCATTAAAACTGGGCTGTCTGAATACTGTTACACTCCCCTCTGGTTTTCTCCTTGCCTAATCTTTTCCTGAAATTTCTCTTTCACACCCACAATGGGGGCAGACACAGGGATCTCCCTGGCCTCTCTCCTTTATCCTATTCCATTTCCCTCTCTCTAGACTAGCATACCTTGCTATCCAGTTGAAATCTTAGTGCTTGTGTGGCCTTGAGCAAATTGTCAACTTCTCTAAACTTCACTTTCCTGATCTGTAAATGGGAGATTATAGCAGTATCTACCCCGGAATACTGTGCAATCACACAAGAAAATGCATGCAAATCACTTAGCACAGTCAGCATCTAGCATGCAACAGACACTCATTCACATTAGCCATTATTAAGAAGCATCTCTGGTAAGGCCCCTGTGAGGTGTAAGAACCAATTGACACTTCTTCTGTAATACAGGGCTTTACTTCATATCCCCTCCATAGTTTATTAAAGGCCTCCAAAGCAATAATAGTTCGAATTTTGTTTATATCCTACCTGGGGGTGGCAAGTCTGGGAGCATCCTCTTGTGCCAAAGGCTTCAGTATTCACCTAATTATCTTCAGCAGCAAACACTGGCCACAGTAATCCTATTGG
The DNA here is from genome assembly GCF_951394435.1 of Stenella coeruleoalba. Lineage (NCBI taxonomy): Eukaryota > Metazoa > Chordata > Mammalia > Artiodactyla > Delphinidae > Stenella > Stenella coeruleoalba. The sequence goes on from NC_137164.1 coordinate 5,974,829, forward strand.
CACAACTCCTCCCTTTCTTGCTGCTTCTCCTCATTCTTTTTAAACCAAGACCAGTCTTAGGCTCACCTGAAATTTATCATGGATCACACAGCAAGTGCAGAAATGCAGAGCCATTTCTCCATGGATCATTTCCACTCAGCTGCTTGCTTTTCTCCCTGGCTTGCTGGGCTGGGGGATGGGGGAGGGGGGTGATTGTGGCCACAGCAGCTGCAGTCCTTCCCTGGGGCTCCATTCCCCCGAGGCAGAAGGAGTTGAACCATCCACTTGGTCACAAGGTCCTTGCCACCCTTTGCCCAACTGCTCAATTCTGAGGCTAATTTGGCAGAAAACAGGACTTGCATTGAGTTAGTGAGGATCAGGTCTTACGTCCTCTCTTATAGACATTTTTCCTCATTTCTTTATGAGCTCAGGTTAATAAAGTAATAGACCTTTATTAAAAGAAGAAAAAAAACCCTTGGGGATTCCCTAGCGGTCCAGTGGTTAAGACTCTACACTTCCACTGCGGCGGGTGCGGGTTCAACACCTGGTCGCAGAAATAAGATCCCACGTGCCACTCAGCCAAAAAATTAAAAACAAAAACGAAAACAACAGCAACAAAACTTTTTTTTTTTTTCAGTTTATCATCCCAAGGTACTCAGATTTGACAACTGGATTATTTAGGGAGTTGTCTATCAGTCACTTATCCAACATATATTTCTTGAGAGTTTCCCATGTTACGGACATAATTCTCTGTTCCGGAGATCCAGCAATGAACAGGGCAGACATGCTTCCATCTCTGATAGAAGAGGATGAGGGGCAGAAAACACACAAGGAAGCAAACCGGAAAATAGCCTGGAGGCCAGATGTACCAGGTAGAGATTTTGGTTAATAGCAACAGAAACTGACTTTGTTTTAACAAAAGTTGCAGGGGGTACTCATAGAATGGAAGGAAAGGCTGAAGAATCAAGATCTGGAAGCTCCCAAACCAGAATAACTTTGAGGATCTAGGAAACTAGAAATGACTGACAGACGGACAGTATCTTTTCAGCACACCCACTCAAACCAGTCAGGTCCTGCCTTCCCCCCACCGCCCCTGCTTCTTCGTAGCTCCTTCTGAGTCAAGATCTTTGCCTGGAGAGAGGGCAGCTGGTTGGTCTAGCTTGACTCACATACCCACCTCTTGGGCAGGGGAGGGCAGGCCATCTGTATTGACAGTCCCTCCAAGATTCTCTCAGATGGTTAGAGTGGTAACTCCCCAAAGCAAACGTGGGGTGCTGTTGCAGAAGCAGGAGAGATGGCTCCCAAGCAGACAAAAAGAACAGCTGTGCCCCAGTTTAAAGCAGTTTCATAGGAGAAGCCTAGGTAGCGGTTTTAGCTTAGGCGGGCGTTCCAAAAATGGACGTGATTTTGGTTTGCATTAATTAGATCCATCTGGGTTTCAAGGTGGAACCAACCCCACAGTTCCCTATAATGGTGAGAATAGGATTGAGGATCTAAGTTTAGTCATTTTGAGAAGGACACTGACAATTTAAAATTTATCAGGATCGTGAAGGATCTGGGAAGCCTGATGTATGAAGAATAAAGAAGCTGCTGTAAATAGTCCAGAGCCCCTCAAAGAGAGGCTAGTGCCTCACTATTGTGCTGTAGCCTAGAGTTAAATAGGAAGTTTCATTCCCTCTCTAAACATAGCTTATTATATAATCTTAGTCTATCAAAGGAAAACTTTAAAACAGTGTCTCAAATTTGCTATTTCTGCACATTTTTGTTTATTCCTCTGTAAAATGAATTCGAGCCAGATAACCTTTGGAATCTCCTCCAGTTTTAAAATTCTGTGCTCTACAAATCTCATCATCTTTATCAAGCTGTTATGAGACAGCTATGTTGTAAAAAAAATTTATTATTAACTTGGTAACTTTGCTTGCCAAAATTTATTCTATAATATTTTTGTTTTTTCCAAGAGTGTTCAATTACTCTTCATAATCTTCCTTTAAGTGGAGCAGAGTCAAATGGAACTTCTTCCATTTTAAAGATCAGGAAAGGAGAAATATAGTGGTTCATAGATACGGGTACAATACATGTCATTCTGTCTGTTTACACTGACGTATTATTCTTGTCCCTTTTGTAATAATTATACATCAGACACCGTTAGAGAGTCACGTTGTGAGAAGATTATTGTCAAAGAGGAAATTTTATATTTATCCAGAAGTTATCTATGGGGCAAGGTCTATTTGGTTATTTAGTCATGCCAAAGTCTTAAAAACAGTTAAGATGATATGTGAGCATAGGAACTCAATGATGAAACCTAAGATCTTTCAAGAGGAAGAAACAATTACAATTTGCAATTCAATTAGAAAAACACAATTAAAGGAATAAGAGTGTCTCTTCTCCAGCTGAATATTAAAGTTCACCACAAAGGAAAGCCTCGTGTGCAACATAGTTGTGGCTAGTTAACTACAGTATGTGGTCTGGAGTGAGTGCCAGCTCAGGGCCAGATCATGAACTCTACAGGAGCCAGAGATCAAGGGTCATTTATGAAGCAACGCTTAGAATCACATAACTTGTAAATGCCTGTCTATTGCAATATTTCACAACACACAATGCACTCCCTATCTTTTCCCTTGACATTCAATATGCAATTGCTCAGAAATGTCACATGCTTGGGCTTATTAATAAAGAATTATTGGGCTTCCCTGGTGGCGCAGTGGTTAAGAATCCACCTGCCAATGCAGGGGACACAGGTTGGAGCCCTGGTCTGGGAAGATCCCACGTGCCACGGAGCAACTAAGCCTGTGAGCCACAACTACTGAGCCTGCTCTCAAGAGCCCACGGGCCACAACTACTGAGCCCACCCACTGCATCTACTGAAGCCCACGCACTCTGGAGCCCATGCTCCACAACAAGAGAAGCCACCGCAATGAGAAGCCCACACACCGCAACGAAGAGTAGCCCCTGCTCGCCGCAACTAGAGGAAGCCCGCGCACAGCAACGAAGACCCAACACAGCCAAAAATAATAAATAAAAATGAATAAATTTATTTTTTTAAAAAAGAATTACTGATACGTTGACAATGAACTGAATCCAAGGCAAAGCTGACTGGTCTCTGCAAACAAGCTGAATCAATTCCCAAGGCGCTGGGCCACTAAGTTCATCTTCCTGACCCTGGGATAGAATGAAAAGGTCAGACTGCAGACCCCACGTCTGGAACAGTGTGACCTCAGAAAGAGCAGGAGGATAGACGTCAGTCTTGCTTGAGTTCTGGTCTTCTTGATTTGCCTCTGCCACGGGAGCTGTGTGACTCTGGAATCTTGTGTAAGATTCTGTACTTCTCTGGGCTTTATTTATTTCACCTGTAAAAGGAGTGAAGCAGTCACTCTCCAAGGACATTGTAAAAGTATCACAGATTAGGTGATGGGAAAATATGATGGTTCTATGCACAGTCGGCGTTCTGCTTTCAGAGCAAATCTGCATTCAGGTAAAGGGATAGTCTTTCCCATCCCATCTGCTGATCTGACAGGTATGCCCTGCAGGCCTTGCCCTGGTTATTCTTTTGTTTTGTTTTGTTTTCCTCTTTTTTTTTTTTTGGCCCTGATCCATAATTGAATAGGTGTGCAGGTCAGGGTCCCTTATTTCTGCCGCTCACGGGCCCACTGCGCCGGGGTCAGGGTTTTCTGCTCAAAGGCATGGATGTGCAGGAGCTCTTCTGCTGGGCAAGTGTTCACAAGCCCGTGTCTCTGAAGCAGCGGCTTCCCCTTGAACTTGGCCGACACCACAAGGACGCGGAGGCTGGACGCGCAACAGTTGGGAGTCGTGTCCCCCACTTCCACGTGCTCCATCTCCAGGTCCCTGTGCAGCTTCTCCCTGGAGGTGCTGGGCGCTGAGTTCCACTGTGGCCCCCAAGCGGGGACGAACTGCAACTCGGACCCCTGCCGCACTGATATTCTTTGGTTTTTACTTTTGTCTCATCAGTGGTTGTCAAGACATATCCTCATTTCAACAGTCCAGTGTTTACACATTCTGGGCACCGTTCCAGAAGCTGGGGATACAGTCATGGACCGAAAACTCTAGAAAATTCCTGCTCCCGTGGACATTCTAGTAAGTGCAGACTAATATAATACATCAGGTGTTGGCGGTAAGTGCTTGGAGGAAAAATAAAGCTGGCTACAGGGTCAGGTCCCACCTAGAGGGGGAAGGGATGCTGTTTAGCTGGGGAGGGTCTCCTTGAGAAGGTGACATCTAAAGAGCTGTGCGTGAATGGAGGGGGGCGTCCCCACAGTCTCCGGGCAAGAGCAGTCCGGGAGTGGGCTTGAGGTGCTTTTGGACAAGGCACCCATCTTTCCATTCTGCACTGGCCCTGGTGCTCCTCGTGGCCGGGAGGAGTGTCATCCTCCTTGGCCCTGGCTTGGGTGGCCCCTCCTGGGGAGCCTGAGTTTAAAACCCTGCTGATACTCTTGCTGCTTTTCCTCGGGTCCTGTTGCCCTCTGCTGGCGCAGACCAGGTGTTTAGCGCTCCCTCAAAGTCAGTGAAGAGAGAGCTCCCGAATTCACGAATTTCAAAACCCAATTTGAGGGGATAGTTGAATCATCAATGTTCTCCCTCTGGGCTTTGAAGCCTGCTGCAATTTGAGTACTGATTCCAAAGTGAATTGCCTTGTAGGTAGATGGGTTTTTGTTTCAAAACAAGCAATCACAAACCTTAGTATCCAGACCTAAGATGTAAAGTACACTGAAACATAACATTTGGAACTGTTGGCAATACTGTTTTATTGCGCCATCTTGTAATATTGCTTACTGTGTATGAATATTCTTTATAATTAAAAAGTTATGGAAGGGACCCCACTTTAATGGTATCTGTGTCCAGGATTTAAAGAACCTAATAACTCCAGTTTCCAAGTTCCATATATCTGGTGATTTTTCATTTTATTGGACATAGGGGGAATTACCTAGGGACTATTTATTTAATGATTGTAAGACATCAAGAATTAACATTTAACCATTAATATCACTGCCTGTAAGATAGCCTCTCCTTTTGGCAATGATGGTACCAGAACCATGGGAAAAAAAGTCATTAAAATTGGACTTCTGCTGTCTTTATTCCACGTGTGTGTGTGTGTGTGTGTGTGTGTGAGTGTGTGCACGTGTGTGTGCAGTGTATGTGAGCATCAGTGAAAGGTGAAAGATGAGCTTCCTCTGTGTGCAAGGACAGGGGTGTGACGACACAACTAAGGTTCCTGTCTAGACTCTACTGCAGTCTAAGTGCAGTGCCACAGGCTTCATCTGCCTTATCTCATTTAATTTCACAGCAGCTTTGCAAGAGAGGTATTATACGTCCCACAGAAAACTGAGCATCAGTGAGCTAAATAACTTGCCCAAGGTTGTTAATCTAGTAACTGACAGTCTGGATACAATGCCCCAACCACCTGACTCCAAAGCCCATGTCCTTCCACTATGCAGTGTGGCTGCCTGATGAATGGCTCTCATCCTGAGTAGTTCTGTACAGAACTAAAGTCTAAGGACCTAACAGATTGTGCATGCAGTGGTACATTTCAATTTGCAGATGGCAAAATTGTAGCCCAGGGCATGAAGTGACCTGTTCTAAGCTGGGTATTAAGAGGAAGAGCTGGACTTGGACCCAAGTCTCCCTACCCCTAGTTCAGTGCTCCTTCCAATATTCATGGTGCTAGAATAACTTAGTTATAGAAGAACTGGGGAGAAGTTTTTAATCCCACTTTCTATCTCCTGTGTGGTCTTTGGGCACTCCAATAACTACCTAGAGTGGGAGATATAAAGAATGACTGGTATAAGAGTTTAAATGAATATATATTGGTCGTGGTCTCACAGAAAGGAAAGAGAAAGAAGCTACCCAAATAGGCTGCCCACCATCACTTTACTATCACCCAGTGCAACCTTCCAATCAGTTGATCAATCAGCAATAGGTACTGAGCATCTTCTATGAGCCAAGTACCAAGATGGGTGCTAGACAACTAGAAATGAGTAACCGCCAGTGGGGGACTCACAGTCAAATGGGGTGAACAAACATGTAAACAAAAGTACGTTGCAACGCAAGTCCCATACATACTGTGCTACAGGACCACAGGGAGAACAGCAGCAAATTCCCCTTACAGAATCCGGGAAGGCTCCACTGAGGGACACACCTTCACTCACAGCAGGATACCTTCAATACAGTGATGCTATTCACACAGCGTTTTTCTAGTCCTTCTAACAGTGCAGTATGCCTCCTTCAATTTCAACTTGTATAGCTAGGAGGATTGTAAGATAATCTAGGAAAAAATAGGAAAAAGTTTTGTGAGTGATTGAATTATTTTGGTTAATAAGGAACAGAGCTGTGGGTTACTAAAAGATTGTGGTGAATTTGAATTCTCTAGAGGAATTGGACAGCAAATGAAAGTGTAATTTCAGCTTGGTTAAACACAAAGTAATTGGGATCGTTAAATTGGTATGCCAATTTAATTAAAAATTTAAAGCAAAAACAAAGCTGTTAGCTAAAAGGGTGACTATTATATAATCTTAATGAGTTTTCAATTTAAACATTTTTCCAATTAGAATTGGGATTAATTTTTAGGGGTCCCAGATATATCACACTGAACTCAGGAAAAAAAATAAGAGGGTCTAGGAATGATTAATACACCTCTCTTATTCCAGATAGATTAGAGAATTACACACTTTTAAAGTTTTATAAAACAGAAAATGGAATTGATTATTTATTAAATCTCAGAATTGGGAAAGACTGTTTAGGTTCAAAAGGAATAGAAGAGCAACAGGGGGAAAAAATGTACAAACTTAACTAAAAATGAGTAAAATTTCCCTATGTGTAAAATTAAGAAACACCATCAAAATACAAGACAAACTCTAGTGGGGGCGGGGGGATAGTTACAGCAATAAACTAATAATTATATAAATTATGTGAATATTAATTTATCTATTAAAATTATATAAGCTAATGATTACAAAAAATGGTAAGAAATTCTCTAACACGCTGATAGATAATAGATGTGTTAGTCAGCTATTATTACAATATTACTGCATAACAAGTCCCCTTAAAACTCACTGGCTTTTAACAACAGCATCTATTCCCACACAAGTCTGCTGTTTGGCTGACTTGGATTGCACCGAGCCGGGTGACTCTGCTTCTTCAGGCTCCAAGTTTGCTGGGCTTGGCTCCAGGATGCAGTTTGGGTACAGGTCTGTTCCAAGTGTGCTCATCACTCTAAGGCCAGTGATTACCCAGGGCTGGTTGTCATGGTGACAGCACTAGTGCAAGAGATGCACCAATCTGAGCAAGCATAATTAAAGCCTTTTGCTTGTGTCACGTCTGCTATTGTTCTGTTGGCCAAAGCAAGTCATATGGCCAAGCCCAACATCATTGGGGTGGAGAATGGTACTCCATCCACACTGGGAGGGGAAGCTGAATTAATCTAAATGATCACAATGGGAAAAAGAAATAAACTGGCAACCCACAAAATAGGAAACCCACAATTAATAGACATATGGAAAGATGAGCAACTCTATTAGTAATATAAAATGGAAATTAAAATTGCATTGAGGTAGCACTCATTACTTATTTATAAAGAAAGTGTTAAAATGAAATCACTCACGGTAAAAATTCTTCCCAAGAAGAACTACATGAAATCCAGATGGTTTTACGGATGAGTTCAATTAAATTTTCTAGAAACAAATTATTTCATCTTATGTAAATTCCTCCAGAGGACTGAAAGGGTGGAAATATTCCTAATGCACTTTAGGGCATCAAAACAAGGAAAGAACACAAGAATAAGGAAAATTGCGGTTCAATCTCACTCTTAAGCGTAGATATAAAAATTCCAGGTAAAACATTACTAAACAGAATCTAACTGTGTAAAAAACATAGCATAACATAACGAACCCCTGAATAGCATGGCTTAAATAAAAGAGAAGTTTCTAGTGTGGTTGGTCTAGGCTGGCAGACAGCTCTGCTTCAACAGGTCATCCAGAGACCTGGGTTCCTTTTACTTTGTTGCTAGGTCATTCCCGAGAGTCCTGTACTCATCTGAATCATCAGAACTGGGCCACTTCCACATCAGTGTCGTGGTCAGCACAGGTGAGGAAAAGCTGAGTCCAGGGAAAGCAGTGATTCTTTCAGTAGGCGCTACCTGGAGGCTGCACCATCACTCCTGGGGTGAGTAGAATCTCTTTGGGTGGCTGTGTGCCCAGGAAGAGATGGATGGATTTTTGGAGACAACTGGCAACCTGCTACACTAGGAATACTTTTAACAAAAGACGTGCAAGATCTATAGCAGAATATCATAAGGTCTTATTGGAGGACACTGAAGAACGCCCAAGAAAATGGAATAATATTCATGTTTTTGGAAAGGAATACTCAGTATCATGAAGTTGTTCATTCTCTCCAAATTCCAAAGAAAATCTGAAAGGAATCTTCATTAAAATTGACAGGTTCGGGCTGCCCTGGTGGCGCAGTGGTTGAGAATCTGCCTGCCAATGCAGGGGACACGGGTTCGAGCCCTGGTCCGGGAAGATCCCACGTGCTGCGGAGCAACTAGGCCCGTGCGCCACAACTACTGAGCCTGTGCGTCTGGAGCCTGTGCTCCTCAACAAGAGAGGCTGCGACAGTGAGAGGCCCGCGCACCGCGATGAAGAGCGGCCCCCACTCGCCGCAACTAGAGAAAGCCCTCGCACAGAAACGAAGACCCAACACAGCCAAATATAAATAAATTAATTAATTAAAAAAAATTGACAGGTTCGTTCTAAAGAGTCAAGAAGCATAAGGTAGAAGAACTTGCTCTAGCTGATATAAAGACTTATAACTTTGTAGCCCTGTGCCGCCAGGGAAGTCCCTTGACTATTTTAAAATGAAGACTTCTTCAAAAAATACCATAATGTCAACGTAAATTAAGTAATTCACTGGGAGAACATATTTGTAATACATACAATCAACAAAGAATTAGAATCCAGAATATGCTATGAACTTCTATAAATCTATAAGATAAATCACAAAATAGAAATGAGAAAATGTGCAAAAGAGGTGGACTGGTATTTCACAGAAGAGAAAATATGTATGGCACGTAACCATGAGAAGACATGTTCTATTTCATTAGTAATCAGGGCAATATCAAGTCAGACCACAGCAAGATGTTATTTTATACCCACAACAATTGCTTGCCAACAGTGAAGAAGTCTGACCATGTCAAGTGTTGGAGAGAATGAGGATAAATGGTATATATTGCTGGTGGAAATGTACATTGGTACAGCTGATGTTTCCATTGGTACATTGCAAAAATATTTAGCATTATATTGAATGCTTTTTTTTTTTGTGGTACGCGGGTCTCTCACTGTTGTGGCCTCTCCCGTTGCGGAGCACAGGCTCCGGACGCGCAGGCTCAGCGGCCATAGCTCACGGGCCCAGCCGCTCTGCGGCATGTGGGATCTTCCCGGACCGGGGCACGAACCCGCGTCCCCTGCATCGGCAGGCGGACTCTCAACCACTGCGCCACCAGGGAAGCCCTTGAATGCTTTTTGATACACAAGATGATTTTTATGAGATGTTCATATGGATTTATAATTTAAAAAAACCCTGAAAACAACCCAACAGGAAAATGATGGATATTATATAGCAGTGAAAAAACAAATGAACTTAAATTATGTGCCATAACATAGGTGAATCTTAGAAACATAATGTTGAGTGAACTAGCAAGTTGCAGAACTCTATTAGGTATGATATCATTTTTATAAGGCTAAAAAACCAAATTCACTAATACATTATTCAGTTATATATACATATATGATAAAGTTATTTTAAAAGAAAGATAAGAGAATAATGGGCATAAAATACAGGATACAGGTTCTCCTGGGGATGGAGTGAGGAAGAGGCAAGAGGATAGAGGAGTTATTCAGGATGGATGCAAGTTACTGGCTGAGTTATGGGTTCACCTGTGTTATTTTGTTCTGTAACATATGTACATGTCACATATTCTTCTGTATTTTCCAATATTATATTTAAAAACATGATAAAGAAAAACGAAAGAACTTGGATACTATTTATATTTATCAAATTCGCAAGCATTTTAAAGGAGATTAAAAGAAATGTGAAATAGCTTTTCTTGTACATTCATGATAGGAGTATAAACTGGTGCAGGCGTTTTTATTTGGATCTCTCTCTATTTATGTGTATATATATATGTTGTGTGGCATATATGATATATATATATGCCACACAAGTATTTGATATAAGTATATACAAACACCTGTATACAATATATACACACATATATAATTTGTTATATATATATGTAGTCATTAGTTAATATTCTCTAACCCAATAATTCAATTTTGGGAAAATAAAAGCTAAAAAAACCCCTGCAATTAAAAAAAAAAAACACCTCAAAATTAGTTGTTAAAATTAGAAAAAAAGTTATGAACACAAAGATGTAGTTAGAAGTTCTTTTCTACCTGGGCACTTTGTCACTTTCCTTCCCTCAGAGGCACCGCCAGGCATACACAGTACCAGTGGAGGACACGCTCATGTCCAAAGTCGAGACCCACCCCCTCCAAGTTTCCATCATGTTGTCCCATTTATTTCTTCCGCAGTCCTCGCACCAGCTGTCATTACCCAGAATGTAAATTCCCTGAGAGGAGGGACCTCACACTGCGCTGGGGTGAAGTAGGTGCCCAGTAAGCACCTGTGGAGGAATGAACACCTCGCGAAAGAGGAAAAGACCTTTCTTGGAGCAAACCGGTCAAGATATGGGAGGCCTGGAGGAATATAAGTACCTTGTGTACCAGTACTGTGCACATTTTGTAACCATGTCTGATTTTTTTGGTCAGTATTCACTGCTCTCCAGAGAAATGACTTTCTGGGATCCTAGGTAAAATGCTAGGGGATTTCCATTCTCCTAAAAAAAGCCTCTTGCAACGTCTTCTGTGATTTGGTTTTTAGACACTATAGCATAAAATAACAATTAGGGAATCTGGGATGTTAGGAAAACTGGTTTGACTATATCAGATCTCCTGAAGAAGATTCTTTGTATGCTATAGATTGTGTTAAAATCGATGTATACATTTTTCAATAGGCTTTGCCATAATAACTGAAGCTTATTTCGCTGTAAGTACACAAAATAAGCAAAGAACATGTCTTTCAATATGCAGTATTTGTTATAGCCCTAAATTAACGTCACATTGTCAAGAGAGTCAAAACGCATTAAAATTCAAGTAGCATCAGGAGGATTGCAGCCATTTTTATTCTCCTGATGTTTCAGCCACGTCAATAATTGCCTGGGGGAATTTATCTGAGGTCTAGGGACAGAAAGTATGATTTTTGTACCACTTGTATCATTTGAGCAGCCTCAAATCGGAGGAGAGACTGACCTTCAGGGCAAACAGGGAAAGACAGTGTGCATATGTGAGGCAAAACCCAGTCGACCCAGTTTGTGACAGGGTCTTTCAGGCTATTAACTACAGTACTCTAAACCGTAATCAAACTTCAGGAGAAAAAAAGATCTTTAAACTCTTGGACATTAGAGCCAGGTTTCAAGAACGGGAACCAAACGTGTACTCTACATCGGAGGTGGTGCTGACAGTATTTAATAACTGAAGCCAGTGTTCAATGAACATGTTGAGGAAAGAAAGACGGACAGCTAAGTCCAGCTCCCAGCGACACTGTCAGAAGCCGGAGAAGTCTGCCTTTGGTCCTCGTCTTCCAGCTCTGCTTTCCCTGCTCTGGGTGAAAGGCTTTCCGTTCTCCCCGAAGCCAGGTTGGCGGGCCCAGAGCCGCAGTAGAGGGATGAGGAGTAGCTGGGATTCCGGAGCCTCTTGTGCGGGGCCCAGGGCTTAGGTGAAACATGCTTTCGGGCTTTGTGTGGTCCACTCGCCTGGAAGCCGGGCAGTGTTCAGACTGGGGAGGTGTGGCTCCCTGTCACTGGCTGGGGAACGCCCACACGCGACACCCGAGCCTTACACAGGACAGGCCCCAGAGCCTGGCAGTCTTGGGTCACCTGGCCTGGGAAGGAGGCAGGGAGGATCCCACTGATCCTTGAGGCAGAGGCTGTAGTTGTTACGAAAACCATCCTTTGCTTCCTGTATTATTTTGATTGTTGATTACATTTGTTACAAATTGTGGTAAAGTATACATAACATAAAATCTGCCACCTTAACCATTTTAAGTGTACAGTTCCGAGGCATATATTCCCATTGTTGTGCAGCCGTCACCACCATCCCTCTCCAGAGCTCTTTCCATCTTGCAAAACTGAAACTCTGACCCCGTTAAACAATAACTTCTCATCCTCCCCTCCTCCAGCCCCGGCAGTCACCATTCTACTTTCTTTCTTTTTTTTAGAAAATTAATTAATTAATTAATTTATTTAGGCTGCATTGGGTCTTCGTTGCTGCACGTGGGCTTTCTCTAGTTGCGGCGAGCGGAGGCTACTCTTTGTTGCGGTGCGTGTGGGCTTCTCACTGCGGTGGCTTCTCTTGTTGCGGAGCATGGGCTCTAGGCGCGTGGGCTTCAGTAGCTGTGGCACATGGGCTCAGCAGTTGTGGCTCGTGGGCTCTAGAGCTCAGACTCAGTAGTTGTGGTGCACGGCCTTAGTTGCTTGCAGCATGTGGGATCTTCCCGGACCAGGGCTCGAACCCGTGTCCCCTGCCCTGGCAGGCGGATTCTTAACCACTGCGCCACCAGGGAAATGCCACCCGGCACTCTACTTTCTGTCTTGATGAATCTGACTGCTCTAGGTACCTCATATAAGTGGACTCTTATAATATTTGTCCTTTTGTGTCTGGCTTATTTCACTTAGCATATTGTCCTCAGGGTTCATCCATGTTGTTGCATTTTTTTTAAATTTAATTTTTATTTTATTTTGGAGTATAGTTGATTAACAATGTTGTGTTAGTCTCAGGTGTTCAGCAAAGTGATTCAGTTATATATATATATTCTTTTTCAGATTCTTTTCCCATATAGGTTATTACAGACTATTGGGTAGCGTTCCCTGTGCTCTACAGTAGGTCCTTGTTGATCATCTGTCGTATATATAGTAGTGTGTATCCATGTTGTTACATTTATCAGAACTTCCTCTTTTTAAAGCTGGATAACATACCGTTATATGTACCACATTTTGTTTATCCATTTATCTGTCAGTGGATACTTGGGCTGTTGCCACCTTTTTGCTATTGTGAATACTGTTCCTATGAACAGGGGCGTACAGATATCTCTTTGAGTCTCTGCTTTGAATTCTTTGGGTATATATCTAGAAGTTCAGTTGCTAAATCATATTGTAATTCTATTTTTTTTTTTGAGAAGCTGCCATATGTTTTCTATAGCAGCTGCCCCATTTTACATCCCCACCAATAGTGCACAAGCGTCCAGTTTTTCCACATCCCTGCCCCTAGTTACATTTTAGGTGACAGAGCATATACCACTGCAACATATCTGCTTCATTTTCAAACTGCCATCATAGCTGCTTTATTGTTTTCTTTCCTTCTCTCAAGCATTTATCTCACATCGATTTTTTGCTTACCAAAAGCCCAGAACTTGGTATAGTTCTGGCTTGGGGCCCGGGGTGCAGAGAGTAGCCAGGACACCAAAATAAGCCTTAATGTTTACAATTACCATAAATTATATTGTTAGGGCATTTTGCAGCTTATAAAATGCTTTTATATTTGTTACCACTTTGATTCCTGTCCTATAAGGTAAGTAATGCATTTGTTATTATCCCCCCTTATAGATGGAGAAACCAGGGCTCACAGAAGCTCAGTGACCTGCTTAGATTACACGGCCAACGTCACACCTTCTGATTTCTGACACACTTGGTGCTTTTCTCTTCATATCGTGAGATTTCTCCAGTCCACTCCACAGGCACATGCACAGAGACCAGTGTGATTATTCTCCCTTATGGGAGGACTGGTCATTCTAAGAAAACAGTAACTTCTGACTCAAACACTTAAAACTGCAGTAAAATATGCAGTCAGTATCTGTGCTGGCCACTGCTTGTGGACCTCTGTAAATCCCCCTGGTCCCACCATTTGCTCCAGCCGCTGCTGCAGCAACCAATTTCAAGAGGCTTAGGCCAGCTTCTCTTCGGTAGAACCAGACAGAACCTCACTTTGATTCCGTCCTGGATCTCTTGTTCTCTTCCCTGAAGAAACATCTGATGTCATAACATGGAACACCTGTGGGAACGCCTCATTGCTCACGCCTGCGCGCTCTGGACGGGTCGGTGAGTCACGGCTTATGGCGCCGCCGCCGACCAATAGGAAGTGGAAGTTAGTGGATAAAGAGATATTCCCTTTCATCTCCAAAGGACATGTCTGAGATGCGTTCCACAAAAGGTCCTTCAAAAAGACCTGGCAGGAGAGAGAGAGACAGAGAGAGAGAGATGGGGGGGGGGGGGGGAGAGAGAGAGAGAGAGAAAACAGGAAATGGAAAATAAACAAAACAGACTGAGACACAGGATAGAATAAGAAAGTATAATATGCATTTGATTGGAATTCAGAAGGACAGAATGGGAGAAAACAGTATTAGAAGATAGTGTTGGAGAATTTTCTAAAATTGGTAAAAGACAAGAATTCTTAGATGCAGGAAGCACAATAAACCACAAAAAAGAGAAATAAAATGAAATCCACACCTAGACATAGAGAAGCAAACTGCAAAACAACAAAGACGATGAGAAGATGGTAAAAGCAGACAGAGAAGATGGGTCGCTCCTGAAGGGATAACAACTAAAACTGGCAGCTGACGTCACAGCAGCAGCAACAGAAGCCCAAAGAGAAAGTAATTGTTAACCTAGAACTGTAGACCTGGGTAACTATCGTGCAAAGATGGAAGTGACATAAGGACATCTTTAGGAAACCAAACTGGAGAGTGTTTATTACCAAAAAGCATTCACAAAGGAATTTTTGATGATGTATTCCAGAAAGAAGGATATTGATTCCAGAAGGAAGATCTGAGATTCAAGAAGGAATAGTAAGCAAACATTGACTATAAAATAATAATAACACTGTCTAATTTGCAGAGGAAAAAAATCAAGTAAAGTTTTGCATGATATCACGTAAGATGGGCAGGGGACAATTGAAGTTCAAGTGCTCAAAAGTCCTTCATCGTTCAGGAGAAGCACAGAGATGTAAAAACTTAGACTTTCCAGTTACCTACACATGTTAGAACTTTAAGAATAATTACTGGAAGAAAATACAGAATGTATAATTTCTGTAACAGGAAATATAAAACAACGGAAATTTTCCCTCAGTCATCTAAGGGAGGCAGAAAAGATCCCAAAAAAAGCAGGACCAGTAGAAAGCTCACAGATATATGGCAGAAGTAGGTTCAATTACACAAGTAATGGATACAGTTACATAATAATTACTAAGTAATTAAATGAGGTATATTTACAGATGAAAAGGTGGATGTTGTCAGATTGAATAAAAATGACCAGATATTGCATATTTACAGACTGGGGCCAGTTCTGAGAAGGTCTTGTCAGGACAATGGGAACTTTCAGAACAAAGGCTGCCCAGTAAATGGGTCCTGCGAAATGGCTCAGCCCCAGTACTGCCCCCGTGCTCAGCCATGGGCAGGGAACAGCTGGGGGGATGTGTGACCTGGGTGTGAGCACCGTGGTGGATCCAAAGATGTGACGGCTGGAGGCCATCAGTTAGTTATCCTCTCGAGAATTGAGAAGAACACGACATGGCCACCACAGAGAGAGGTGTCTTCACATTTTAAATAGAGGCATTGGGCCATCTTTGTAGGATTTGATGAGTAAGGGTTTAGGCAGAGGAGAGAGTGATCAGGGAGGAGGCTGGTAGCAAGAATTACACGGTGCTGTGAGGGAGAGGGGGCAGGACCAGCCCCTTCATCCAAAGAAAGGCTTCTGGAGAACTACCTGGAGAGCTTGGCATGGATCACCCAGAGTTTGGGGACATACATGAACCCAGAGCCTCCTAACTCCTACGAGACAAGCTTTGAAGAGCAAGGCTGGTCAGAGCTACCTGTGACCGGGGAACGGGGAGGGCGTGCTGCTGTGGCCGTGACCTGGATGGACAGGGTGGAAGGCGGCTGGGTCTGCCTGCCAGGGCACGTGACCCCTGCGGAGATGCACCACCAGTGGAGAAGCTGACTCGGAAGCCTGGTGCTGGGCAAGCTCCCCACCGTGCCATTCTGGATGAGCCAGTCTGCACAGAGTTAGCCCGGGATGTAGAACAAGGCAGGAAAAGGCCTTTCCCTTCCCCATGCAGGCTTCTGAGCTTGGGTCCTGCCGGGAGCTGGTGGGTGGCGAGAGGGGAGTGGGGTAGGCTTAGGTGGAATGAGACGGAAGTTTTGACTTGGACTGGACTGGACTTTTTAATACCAGAGGATCAGACTGTTTATTAACAGCTGAAAGTGACAGGAAAAGCTTGAAATCTGCCCTAGATTCGTCCAGAGGAGAAGGGAGAGCTGTTAGAATATTTTTAAAAGACAGTGGTGTGATTTCCCTTCACTAAGTAGTCCAGTAATGATTCAAAAATTAACTGCTGTAAAATATTGCTTCACACGGTACTTTGGAAAAAGACCTCTCCACCGCCCTTAAAAAAACCCCACCTAAATAGTGCGAGGACCAGCACCCACATTTCATTTTTATAACGGCAAAAGCTTATTCCATTGACATTTGAACCGGACGCAGCGGAAGTTCTCTGATCTCGCTTACCTTCCACGTGCACTGCTTAGGGAAGCCGGGAGCACTTCTTTGAGACATAAATTAATATACTTATTCCTAAGAGGTTCTCTAGAACCCCTCGACCGGTGTTAGGC
Source organism: Stenella coeruleoalba (assembly GCF_951394435.1). Taxonomy (NCBI): domain Eukaryota; kingdom Metazoa; phylum Chordata; class Mammalia; order Artiodactyla; family Delphinidae; genus Stenella; species Stenella coeruleoalba. The sequence goes on from NC_137164.1 coordinate 5,991,593, forward strand.
ACATTTGGTGCTTATTAAACACAGAAATAAACCTGGTTCTAGAAAGAAACGTGTGCCTTTTCCGCAAACCTTTCCACAGGTCATCTTCGGGCTTCTCGTGCACCAGGAATCCCACCGCCGGAGCCGGAGCGGGACGGCGCGCGCACGGCGGCCCCACGGCCGGCAGAGGGCGCTGCGGCTCCCCGGCAGGGCTGCGGGGCGCGGGGCTCGGGTCCCGGCGTGTGCGTCTCGGGGAGGCCGGGAGGTGGTGCGCGCCTCTCCGCCCCGCGCCGCCCTCCCGCGCGGGCCCGCTCGCCGCCCGGCCGCTGTCAACGCCGCCCGCACCTCGCCGGCGAGGCGCGCGGGCTGCGCGGGGTGCGCGGCGCTCTCCGAGGCCCGGTCTTCGCCGCCGCCCGCGCCGCCGCTTCTCTTTGTCCGGGCGAGGCGGCCGGAGGGGCGGCCGCTGCGGCCGGGGGGCGCCTCGGCGTCCGGTCGGCGGGTCCGGCCGTCGCCACCGCGGCCGCCGCGCGCTCGGAGCGGGGGCGGCGGCCTGGGCGGTGCCGGCTCGAGGTGAGCGCGGGGCGCGAGCGGGCGTGGGCGGGCGGCGGGGACCAGGCTGGGGAGCCGGCTCCGCGCGCGGGGGCGTCCCTGCCCCCTCCGCCTGCGCCACCTCTGCCGGCTTCTCCCGGCAAGTTTGTCGCCCCCGCTTTGCGGACCTCCTCGGAGGATCAGCCGAGTCCAGACCTGTGGCCAAATAGAAAACTCGAGCTGGAGGCGGAGGAGGCGGAGGAGGCGTGTGGGAAGGCGGTCCGGGATGAGAGTCTCTTGAAGGGCAGCGCTGGCTTCTTGGACATCTTCCTTGGCTCTTTCCCACCCAGGTGAGCGAATCCTCTTCTGCTCAGTTCCGCACAGGGCCGGGCTGGGCTCCGCTGCCGGCGTTCTGGGAACCCGCGCCGAGTCGGGGAGTGATTGCCGCCGGGGCTCCGGGCAGCGCAGTGTTTATTTTGGCTTCTCGGTCATCACAGCCCTCGTTCTCTCCTGCCTGCATCCATCACCTCCTCGGACTGAGGTATTGCAGCTCATCCGGCACCTTCGCGTGCTGCCAGGTTAAACATCCTCTGTTTTAGAAGGGCTGGTAGGTGAGTTCAACCGAATCCCTCCCCGCCCCACACCCCCGGCTTTGGATAATTTGTTCTGTGTCTTCGTCTTAATTTAGTACGAATGTGTTATTTCCTTTGAGCTTTATAATGGTAAAGCAGTGAAGCGGTTTGCTACATCCATTTTTTCATTCTGAGCCTGTGCACAGAAGGAATTTCAGGCACATAAGTGATGTTACTACCATTCTATTTTAAATACAAACACGGAAAGAAGTACTCTTGGCAGGATACCAGAGGCGCCTGTACTCTGTTATATAAGTGCTTTTAAAAAATATTTGCTCATTGTTAAAGTTATAAAAGGGATTACCAGAGCATCTAAGAAGAGAGGGTGAAGATAAGTCAGAGCCATAATTTCTTCTTTAAACCAAAACTTTACTGGAAGATAAGCATGGTCTTAGCTGGAGATACCCTTTAAGATGATATAGGGCCGTTTCTTTGACCTCATTAGGTACAATTGTAAAACATAAAAAAAACAGTAGGTTTTGTAAGGGCTGTTAAGAAACTTGGTGAAAATTCTTTGACTACTTATTGATAGTAATCAAAAAGATCCCACAGATATCCTTTATGGCTTTTAAACTAGTGAATGATTTTATTTCTTATAGCTGATGGAAACTTTGTAATTATGAACTGCCAGTTATTAAAGATTTAAATAACCTTTAATATCTCTACTTGTATTTATGGGTTTTTTTTCAGAGAAGAAGAAGACAGAAGTAGAAATTATCAGGTATACTGAGGTCTGGGCACCTCGTCTTGTGACCCACATCTCAGGAATCTGTTCCAAGTGGTTTTTGGTGATGCTGTGACATTTGTAATGTTAAAAAGTCCCTTGTGATTCTAATGTGTAGCCAGGGGTGAGACCCATAGGATAGCATTGTTTTTTTTCAATTTGTCACTTTGTAGCCTAAGGTGTGGCTCCTAAGGTGTGGTTTAAGGAAAGTAAAAAATAAGTGGTTAGAAATATGGAGAGAGAATGGTATTGAAAAGAAGATGTGTTGAGGAATTATAGCACGTACACTTTTGTATTTTGTATATCTTTCTCGATTTTTTTTAAACGTGCAGGGAATAGTTGATGTTTATTGGGGACCCATGATTCCATGTGGACTATGTCAGGGAGTCCTGAGTGGGACATTTCTTTGTGCACAGGTAACAGTGAAGTTGAGTAGCGGTGTCAGGATATTCCTTTTTGTTTACATGAAAACACAATCACGTCTTATTAAAGATTGTTTGCTCCATGAAATTCAAAACTCATTATGTTAATATAGACTAGCAAATTAAGTGCAAAAAAGCTTTTATTGTCTTTAAGGTCGGAAATTAACGTGGCGGCTGAATCAATGTTTTCTGTCTACTTCATGTAATTCCAAATACCCAAATCTGGGGGCAGATTTTAGGGTTGGTTTGTGAAGGCTTATGTAAGTGCTACGACTATTGCATTAAACTCTCTGTTTTGGCTATTACATAATTGACACAGTACTGGATTGTTAAAGCCAAAACAGGGGAAGGATGCACAGCCCCAGCTCAGCACATGCGCTTTTATAATGAATTGCTGCGGCCAAATTAGAGGGAACAGCAGGGACGGAGGTTTGTGAAAGAGAGATGAGAATAGCGTCTAGAGGATTGATGTAAGAGAAGACTGTTATGCTTAGCGGTTTTCTAGAGATTTTAATGCTGCGGTATAAACCTCTCTAGTCTTTCGTATCTCCCAGCAGAGGCGCATTGACTGGGAAGCTAATGATCTTAAGCTTCAGGGCCCCTCACTCCGGCTTCGTCCAAGCCCCTGGGAGGGCCACTAGCAGTGTGCTCACATGGTCACAGAAGTTTGTATTTGTAATTGTGGATTTTTTTAAAATAAGGAGGACACTCTCTCCCCCCTCCCGCGTCCCATCATAAGAATGTAAGGCTCCATAAACCCTGAATCTGCTGTCTCCTGATTATGTTCAAATGTTAACTTTGAAAAATGCTTTTTCTTATTTTAACATCTGTAGTCTCATGAAAAGACAAAAAAAGAAATCTGGCCAATATTGTAGTTGAGCTGCTGAGAAAATGCAAACTGCTATCACCCAGGGCTCAGGTGGTTACCCGGTGAATCAGCTGTGCCTTGTGATCTCACACAAACTGGGACTTTTTTGGAGCCGAGCCGAGCCGGAGGCAGAGAGAAGCTGAGACGGGGGCGGGGAAGGGAGGAAAGTGGGTTAAAGCCCTTCCACATCTCAGAGACGGCTGCCGAGGGGAAAGGGAGAACGAAGTGAACTACCCAAAGATGCTTCATTAGTAAAAAGTTAATAGGAACAGATAGCATCAGCTCCATAGGAGACTTTCCTGTAAACTCCTAGGATCTGTCTTCAATATGAATTCTAAACAGGGAGCAAACTCAGGCCTGGAAAATATCTTGCAGGAAACAAGTGCAGGCTGGGAAGGGCTAGGATAAACTATTGACTGTTCCCGTTTAGCAGTTTTATGGGTAAATGGGAGCCTTATTATGTCTGCCGCAGGAATGTTGGAGAGGGGGGTTATAGAAAACAGTGGAGGATTTTCCCTTTTTCTCGGAAGCAATTTCTGCTTCATATCTGAATTTGGATGCTTCAGATCTTACCATCTTGACCCCTTTCCCACCGGTCCTTATACCCCCTCCGCCCACCCACCCCTTCAGACATCCACCCATCCACCCACCCATTCACCAAGACACTCCGCTTGACCAAACTTCAGTCAGACAGACTCCTCTGAGCCCTCTTCTTGACTAGGCCTCAACCTTGGCCTATAGGAACTGCAACTTTCAACACAATCTTGTCGGTGTAGTGTTGTCCCCCGCCCCCCCAGAAGACTTGAGAAAACTCTAACTTGGCTTCCAGCCCCCTGAGGTCATGCCCCTGGGATGACCCATCCCCCCTTGAGTTTCTGTTTGGAAAAGCTCAAGTCTGCCACAAGGATTTACCCTTTGTTCCAGCCAACACCTGAGGATGGGCCCGATTTCCCTTTTATTCAGCATTTAGTATAAAAACAGTACAATTACAATGCATTCTCTGTCTTTTTGAGATGTATACGTGTCTCCTACAACCCAGGAGTATCCTTCTCAAGGACCTGAAAGCCGTTCCTTTGATGTGTAATCAGGAAGGATAGGGCCTCTGTCTCCCGTCTCTAGGAGACGGGGACAAACTGACACGTAACATCGTTGACGATGACCAACCACCCTGCCTGCTTTTTGTAATTGCCCGCTTCCGTGACTGCTTTAGCCCTGTCTGCTCTCTCGTTCCTCCTTTAAAACGCCTGGCCGCCTCCTTGTGGATTGAAGTTGAGCTAAGTTTTATACTGAAGTCTTTCTTTCCTCTTGCAGTATATACTGAATGAATTCTGTCTTTACTGCCTTTAACTAGCGTCTAGCTTTGTTTTTCTTTAATAACATCCAACGGATACTTTTGAGTGTCTGTTTGTGCCAAGCGCTGTTCTAGATATTAGGTATCTTAGAGCAGTGAACACAACAGACAAAAACTGTGCCCCAGAGGAGCTTACAGGGCCATGGATAGATTTATGTAAAATGTGTATCGTATCAGGTCGGGATAGTGCTGTGGAGAAAAGTAAATCAGAGAAGGAGGAGTGTAGGGTGGGGAGGGAGTGTTGCTGGGACATGTAGGTCAGGGAACGCCTCCCTGAGAGTGGATGCCGAGTAGAACCCTGAAGGAGATGAAGAGGGAGCCCCGTGGATGTCCGGGGAGAGCGTTTCCCTTGTTGGGGAATAGCCAGTGCAGAGCCCTGGGAGGACGGAGCTGGGCTGGCGCTTATGGGGAGCAGCGGGGGGCTGGTGCCCCAGGCAGGCTCGCGGCCAGTGCTTCCCTGCAACAGCAACCCACCCCTCTAATTCTCTTGTGGTTTCTTGGGCCTACCCTGGGACCCTCCTCTCCAGCGCCGTGAGGTTGTGTCAGCGAGTGATGGTGTTACTCTTGGGCTTTAGGTGGTGTATTGGTTTGGGATCAGGTACAGCTGAGGGCCTCTCAGGGCTACTGGAATCCAGTCCAGACCATTACATAAACCAGGAGTAGGGGGAAGAGTTGGGTGTCTTCGTTGATGGTTCCCACTGGCTTGCTGTAGGAAAGGGGCCAACAGGAAAGCCTTATTTCAGCCCGGATTCCCTGCCGTCCCCTAGGAACAGATAGAACTGTGGTGAATAAAGGATGCCAACAGTGGGAACCACACTGCTCTTTCTCGGGGAATATCAAGATGTCAAGAGCCTACAGCAACTCCCGGCGTGAGACTGAGCCAGCGAGAACCCCGCGGCCTAAAGGTGTTTGGGTTGGTTAGGGTTTGAGGAGGGGAGTTTGCTCATTGGTTGACGAGGCTCCTCTGTGCCTGGATGGCTGCCCTACGTGTACTAGCCAGAAAGCACGTGTGTGGACCTGGTAGCAGGTGGTCACGGATCCCTCAGTGGAAAAGGTGAGAAGCCAGTGGGGAGCAGCAGCACGTCTGCTGGAGAAAGGCATGGCCTTCCGGGCGCATGGGGATGGGTTGGGGGACAGGATACACAGCTGTTTACTTTGTCAAGCTGTGAGCTTATAACCATTTCTATCCCTGACACAGACAAAGAAATCTTCCATATAGATTACGGTTCTCTGGGTTGTTTGCTAGCAGGTTGGAGCATAACAGCAGGCTGAATGAGCACAAAAGCAGGTGGCGTTAGGAGGGTGGCATGTATAGGGGATTGCAGGCGGCATTAGGAATGTGGTGTGTACAGGAGATTGGCAGGTGGCATTAGGAAGGTGGCACACGTAGGAGGTTGGCAGGTGGCATTAGGAAGGTGGCGTGTATAGGAGATTGGCAGGTGGCATTAGGAAGGTGGCATACATAGGAGATTGGCAGGTGGCATTAGGAAGGTGGCATACACAGGAGATTGGCAGGTGGCATTAGGAAGATGGCATACACAGGAGATTGGCAGGTGGCATTAGGAAGGTGGCATACACAGGAGATTGGCACGTGGCATAGGAAGGTGGCATACGTAGGAGATTGGCAGGTGGCATAGGAAGGTGGCGTACGCAGGAGATTGGTGTCCTTGCCTCTTCTCTGTGCCTGTCATTGCTTTGTGTGGTCTCTCACTTTGCAGGCTTCCTTCACGTGCCCTACCATGTTTGGAAAATGGAGGATTTAGGTTATTCCTGGGTATGTTATACTCTTCTTTAACTTTTGTGAATGAGCCCTCTTCTAATTGGCTGTTGTTATATAATCAGTTGGTTATATACATTATGCATAGTGGTCATATTACATTGTCTTAGTCCTTTTGGGCTGCTGTAACAACATACATCAAAAACAAAACAAAACAAAACAATATACATCAGACTGGTGGCTTATAAACAGCAGATATTTATTCTCACCGTTCTGGAGGCTGGGAAGTCCAGGATCGTGTTGCCAGCAGACTTGGTAAGGGCCTGCTTTTTGGTTCACAAACGGCACCTTTCTGCTCTGTCCTCACTTGGTGGAAGGGGCAAGCAAGAAGCTCTCTGGGGCTCCGTTTATTAAGGTACTAATCTCACTCATGAGGGTTCTGCCCTCATGACCCAGTCACCTCCCAAAGGCCCCACCTCCTAATACCATCACCTTGGGCATTAGGTTTTCAACATATGAAGTTTGGGGGGACTCAAACATTCAGATTGTAGCATATATATAACCAGTAATTTATATTTAGAAAGCTGTTGATTTTAAGATATAATCGTGTAACGGCACTTTTCAAGCTCTTATCAATTCTAACCTCTTTTTGGTTATTTTTCTTGAATATTCTAGGTAGACAGTCATATCATCTGTAGGTGATGATTATTTTTTTTCTTTTCTTATTTCTATTTCATGTTTTATTACCAGAGTTTAGATAGGAGAAGATATCGTTAACTCAATCTGTTGAGTGATTTTTTTTTTAACATAAGATTGAGTATTGTCCTTCAGGTAGATGTACTTTCCCTGTCCTATAGGGCAGGGGTCCCCAGCCCCTGGGCCTCGGACCGGTAGCCGTCCCTGGCCTGTTAGGAACCAGCTGCACAGCAGGAGGTGAGTGGCGGGCGAGCGAGTGAGGCTTCATCTGCCACTCCCCATTGCTTGCATTACCGCCTGAACCATCGCTCGCATCACTGCCTGAACCATCCCCTACCCGCCCCTCCCCATCCATGGAAAAACTGTCCTCCACAAAACTGGTCCCTGGTGCCAAAAAGGTTGGGGACAGCTGCTATAGGGGGTAGGTTGTATGACCCTTTAAGACTTCTCCTTATTAGTCTTGCCACTCTGTGCAGCTACAGACCCATTGCACCAGTAGGTTCAGTTCCCGTAGAAAAACAAAGCAGTGTGTATGCATAGTCATTAAAGGTGAGCCAGCAGTGTATACGATGGGGGCTAAGCCAGTATTAATGACAGGTTGATGTTGACTTTGGGAACTTTGACTCACCCACAGAAATGGAAAGCCAACATAGTATATTAGCTTCTATAAAGACTGTAATTAGGCAAATAAATTTGTCCAGACACAGGCTAATATTGATATAGTGATTTTAAACGCTTTTCAAAAGTATTGTGGAATATAGAGCCGTGGATTACAAGAAATGTCAATAAAACAGCAGAAGCAAATAATGAACACTTAATAGGGAAGTTAAATTTTCACACTTGACCAGACTTACTGCAAAGGACTAATCTAAAAACTTAATATGAGCAGTATCTCTGTTAAATGACAGTATAAGAGAAGTAATCTCAAATCATCCAGAATTAATTATCTTTTTACTAGGCTGTTTGAAATTACTCAAAATAGCTTCTGAAGACAGGCAGTCTTTCTTTACGCACAAATAATTGTCTTCTCAGGTTGGAAATGTTGCCACATATTAAGCCAAACATATTTTTATACCGAATTCTTATATTTCTATCAGTTTATTTTCAGGAGAAGCCAATTTGAGAACTGAAATCATGCAAGAGAATAATTTTGATTGAAATGACTATTTCTAAGCTTGATGCATTTTCTATTAGTGTTGCATAATATTTTAGGAAGTATGTATGGCAGGCATGCCAAAAATTACAGTTAGTTTCCTAAAGACTCTAGAAAGTAATAAAAAATTTATATTAGTTTAATTGGTAGCTAGTAATGAGTTTAATACTGAGAGAGCTAATTTGCCTCTACTAGCAGTTTTAAGAGGTTAGTCTAATATAAGTAACTACTTTGTGCTCTACCCCCAAACTTCATACTGAATTTTTTCTGCTAGATTTTAGAGTTATCATTTTGACAACAACCCAAGATATTGTAATGGAATATAAATGTGAGTTAGAACTAATATCTCAGTTTGGAGCATGAAGAAAAGAAAGGAGATATGTGATCTGAAAATCCCCCTTCTCCAAGGTTGGGACTAGAAGGATACTTGTCAGGCAGTTGCCTCAAGCACAGAATTTAAGGGGGTACTAAAAACTACGCAATAAAATAAATAATATTTTCATATGGTTAAAAAATTAAAATTAGTGCAAAAATTCGTAAACAAGATATCAAAAATTTAAGAAAGACAAGATCAGTGTCTGATTTTTCCTTTTGTGTAAGGCTCAGTATGTCATAGCCTGACTGATCATGTTACTGATTGTGTTTTAATTTAAAATTTTGATATTTTGTTCACCATGGATTTCTTTTTGCATTAATTTTTATGTTTTAAAAATATCATTTATCTTGGAACCACCTCTGGAATGTTGGAATAAGGACATTGTGTAAATTCTCTTTTCCAAAACAGCAGTGAGAACAAAATTTCACTGAGTGAGGCAAAAATTGTCAAAATAAACTATTTTAGAACTCTGGAAATTGATCAAAGACTTGCAACAATCCAGGGGGTGTTTATTCAAGAAAAAAGACTGAATTGTGGTAAGAATAGTGACCTTTGTGGCATTTAAATTTATTCCCATTACCTCTTCCCAGCACCAGGGTAGCCTTGAAAGCTAAAAGCTGCTGGAGGGGACAGAATAGGTTCAGAGCTCTTCAAATGCCCCATTCTTAGAAAACTGTCACTGTATGACCTGTCTGGCAGCTCCCTGAAAAGCTCAGAACTTGTTTTTACTTCTCCTGACTCAGAACTCATTCTTTGTAAACATCCTTAGGGGATTTATTAGAAAGGATCAGTGGCAATTGCTTAACAACACAGCTTCCTAAGGTGGCTACACCTGTAGGGGTTAACAAGAGGTTGACCAAAAAACTGAAAAGGAATAATTGGGAGAAGAGGTATCTGTAGAGGGCTGTGAAAAACTTTGACATATTCCTTAGAATCTAGAAGGCCCATATGCATATTCAAGTCTGTACATATGCCTAAGTAAGACTTGAGAAGGCCTTAGTCTGTCACCTCTGACTGACATTGAGGCTGTACACTAGAGTTGTAAACTGTCATCAGGGCATAGAAAGCCCATGTCAACATACAAACAGAGCCCACAGCAAAGGCTGTGAGACATATTGGTTCAAAGCATTTAAGGAAATCTCTGTCCCATCATTAGCTGACTAATGAAGCAAATTGGGCAGAGACTTAAGTGGCTGCACATGGTAAAGAAAATAGACTTTATAGAATTAGTACAGGAAATGGACAGATAGAATTAGGAACAACAAAAGCAAACAGCAACAACAATAAACCTCTGGTTGGAGTGGCGGAATCTGATTTCTGGAGTTGCCATATTATATTATTTAAAATCAAATGTCAGCACACAATTGCAAAACACAAAGAAACAGGAACGTATGACCACGTCACAGGGACAAGACAATTAATAATGTCCCTGAAAAAGTTCAGATGTTGGACTTACTAGACAAATGTTTTAAGTCAGCAATCATAAATGTGTTCAAAGAATGAAAGGAAGTCATGTCTAAAGAATTAAAGGATGAGAATGATGTCTCACCAAATAGAGAATATAAATAAAGGGATAGAAATAACTTTAAAAGAGCCGAATAGAAATTTTGGAGTTGAAAAGTACAGTAATGGGGGCTGAAAAATAGTTTTGAATTGGCAGAAGAAAGAATCAGTGAACTTGAAAGTAGGTCAATTGAAATTATACAGTTTGAGGAACAGAAAGCCAAATGAATGAAGAAAAATGAGCAGAACTTCAGATGATTCATTGTGAGTACCAACATAGGCATCATAGAAGTCCCAGAAGGAGAAAAGAGAGAGAAAGAAGACTTGAAGAAACAATGGCCCAAAACTTGCCAAATTTCATTTAAAAGATTAATCTGCACATCCAAGAAGTTCAGTACATTTCAGGATAAATGCAGAGCTCCACAGCCAGACACACAACAGTCAAGCTGTTAAAAGCCAAAACAAAGAAAGCAGCAAGAGGGAATGAAGTATTATGTATGAGGAATCCTCAGTAAGATTAACATCTGACTTCTCATCAGAAATCATGGAAGCCTGAAGCTAGTTGCTTCAAAGTGCTGAAAGAACAACCACCCATATCGTTTTGCTATATCCAGCAAAACTATCCTTCAACAAAGAAGAAAAAAATAAGACATCTCAGAAAAAGAAAAACAGAGAAATTGTCACTACCAGACTTGCCCTATAAGAAATATTAAAGGGGAGCCCTCAGGTTGTAATAAAAGAACACTAGACAGCAACTCAAATCCATGGAAGAAATAAGGAGTATCAGTAAAAGTAACTGATTATGTAAATATCAAGGCAGTATAAACTCCTAAGAAAATAACTAAGACATAAAAGAAACAACAAGGGAATTAAAATGCTATAGAAAAATATCTATTTAACACAAAAGAAGGCAGTAATGGAGGAATAGAGGGACAAAAAGACATAAGACGTTCAGAAAACAGAGGAAAATGGCAAATGTAAATACTATCAGTAATTACATTAAATGTAAATGAACTAAACATGCCAGTAAAAAGTCAGAGATGGGCAGAATGAATTAAATAAATATGATCTGACTATATTCTCACTACAGCAGACCCATTTTATATTCAAACACAAATAGTTTGAAAGTAAAAGAATAGAATAAGGTATACCATGCAAATAGTAACCAAAAGAGTGCTGGGAGTGGCTATACTAATATTAGACAAAATAGATTTTAAGTAAAAAATTATCACAAGAGACAAAGAAGGTCATTATATATTGATAAAAGGGTCAATCCATCAGGAAGACATAACAATTACAAACATATGTGCATCTAACAACAGTTTGCCAAAATACATGAAGCAAAAACTGACAATTGATGGGAGAAATAGAAAATACAACAATAATAGTTGGAGATTTCAATATCCTGCTTTCAATAACAAGTCAAAACTAGGCAGAAGTTTAGCTAGGCAGCTAGGCAGAAGATCAACAAGGAAATAGAAGACCTGAACAACATTATAAACCAGCTAGAACTAAGAGACATCCAAAGAACAACCCACCCAACCATAGTAGAATACACATTGTTTTCAGGTGCATGTAGAAAATTCTTCAGAATAGACTGTATTAGGCCACAGAACATATATTATGCCATAGATCATGTTTCAGTAACTTTAAAAGCATTGAAATCACACAAGGTATGTTTTTTTTTTATCATACTGGAGTGATATTAGAAATCAGTAGCAGAAGGAGATTTCAGAAATTCATAGAATGTGGAAATTAAACAATATACTCTTTAATAACCAGTGGGTCAAAGAAGAGATCACAAGGGAAATTAGAAAATGCTTTGAGGTGAGTGAAAACAAAGCGTACTAAAACTTATGCCAGCAAATCAGTGCTTAGAGGGATATTTATAGTTAAGAATGCCTCTATTAACACAAGAAGAAGGATCACAAATCAATAACCTAATCTTTCACCTTAAGAAGGTAGAAAAAGAAGAGCAAACTGAACCCTAAGCAAGCAGAAAGAAGGAAATAATAAAGACCAGAGTAGAAGTAAGTGAACTAGAGAATAGAAAAGCAATAGAGAAAATCAGTAAGACCTAAAATTAATCCTTTTAAAAGATCAACAAACTTGACAAACCCTTAGCTGACTAACCAACAGAAAAAGAAGGAAGGCTCAATTACCAAACCAGGAATGAAAGAGGGAGCTTTATATACTGCCCATGGTAGAGAAAGAAAAAAGACCATAAGGGAATATGATGAATAACTTTATGTCAACGGATTAGATAACCTAGATGAAATGGATAAACTCCTAGGAAGACACAGACTACCCAACTGACCCAAGAAGAAATAGAAAATCTGAAGTGACCTGTTACAAGTAAAGAAATTGAATTAGTTAAAATTTCCTGCAAAGAAAATCCCAGACCAAGATGACTTCACTGATAAATTATATCAAACAGTGAAGAATTAATAACAATTTAGCACAATCTCTTCCAGAAAATGGAAAAGGAGGGAATATTTCCCAACTCATTTTTTTAAAAAAATATTTATTTATTTACTTATTTTTGGCTGTGTTGGGTCTTCGTTTCTGTGCGAGGGCTTTCTCTAGTTGCAGCAAGCGGGGGCCACTCTTCATCGCGGTGTGCGGGCCTCTCACTATCGTGACCTCTCTTGTTGCGGAGCACAGGCTCCAGATGTGCAGGCTCAGTAGTTGTGGCTCACGGGCCTAGTTGCTCCGCGGCATGTGGGATCTTCCCAGACCAGGGCTCGAACCCGTGTTCCCTGCATTGGCAGGCAGATCTCAACCACTGCGCCACCAGGGAAGCCCCCGACTCATTTTTGAGGCCATTAATATTTTGATACTAAAACCAGAAGAAAAAAACATAAGAAAGCACAGACCAGTATTCCTTATGAATATAGATACAAAAATTTGCAACAAGACACTAGCAAACCAAATCCAGCAACATATAGAAAGGTTTATACATCATGACCAAGCGGGATTTCTCTAAGGAATGCAGGGGTGGCTTAATATATGAAAATCAGTGTAATACACCATATTAATAGAATAAAGTACATGCAAGACTTCTACACTGAAAACATCATTGAAAGAAAGTAAAGATAAGCTAAATAAATGGAAAGACATCCCCTATTCATGGACTGAAAGACAATATTGTTAAGATGGCAATGCTTCCCAAATTGACCTACAGACTCAATGTAATCCCAACTGCTCTTTTAGCAGACTGATCCTAAAATTCATATGGAAATGCAAGGGACACAGAATAGCCAAAGCAATCCTGAAAAAGGAGAACAAAGATGAAGGACTCACACTTCCTGATTTTAAAACTTATTACAAAACTACGGTGATTAGATGGTGTGGTACTGGCATAAGTATAGCCTTTTATAGATCAGTGGTATAAAATTGAGAGTCCAGAAATAAACGCTTACATTTACGATTTTTCAACAAGGGTGATAAGACAATTCAAAGAGAAAGAATAGTCTTTTTAACAAATGGTGCTGGAGTAACTGTACGTCCACATGCAGAAGAATGAAGTTGCACCTTTGCACTATATACAAAAATTAACTCAAAATGGATCACTGATTTGAATGTCAAAGCTAAATAAAAAGACCTTTAGAAGAAAACATAGAAGTAAATTTTCATGCTCTTGGAGTAGGCAGTGGTTTCTTGAATATGATACCAAAAGCATAAGTAACAAAAGAAAGCATATGTAAGTTGGGCTTCACAAAAATTAAAAACTTTTGTGTTTTAGAGAGTATCATCAAGAAAAAGATAGCCCATATAAGGGGAGCAAATTTTTACAAATTATGTATCTAATAAGAACTTGTATCCAAAATGTACTAAGAATGGTTGCAACTCAATTATATAAATAACCCAATTAAAAATTGAAGGCTTCAACTTGATATTTCTCCAAAGAAGATATACTAATGACAAACCTATTAAAAGATGGTCAGCATTAGTTATTAGGGCGATACAAATCAAAAGTACAATGAGATATCACTACATACCCACTAAGATGGCTAACATAAAAAATATAATACCAAGTGTTGGTGAAGATTGGAACCCTGATATATTGATGGTGGGACTGTGAAATGGTACACTTTGGAAAATTGTTGCTAGTTACTCAGATTATAAACATAGAGTTATAATATAACCCAGCAATTCCATTCCTAAGCATATACCTAAGAGAGTGGAAAATATATCCATATAAAAACTGTACACCAATCTGTACATAATAGCCAAAAACTGGAAACAATTCAGCTGTCCGTCAACTGATGAATGGATAAAATGTGGCATATTCGTACAATAGAATATTATTCATTCATAAAAAGGAATGAAGTACTGACATGTGTGAACTTTGGAAACATTTTAAGTGGAAGAAGCCAGACATAAAAGGCCACACATTGTGTGGTTCCATTTATATCAAATACCCAGAATAGGCAGATCTATAGAGACAAAATAGATTAGTGGTTGTCAGAGGCTGGGCGTAGGGAGAGTGATGGGATATCTGCTAATTGGGATGGAGTTTCTTTGTGGGGTAATGAAAATGTTTTCAAATTGGATAGTGACAATGGTTGTACAATTTTGTGAGTATATTAAAACCACTGAATTGCACCCTTGAAAATGGTGCATTTTATGGTATGTGAGTTACATATCAGTAAAGCTGTTATTTAAAAATTTATTCATCTTGCTTACAGAGTGTTTTGGTTCCACTTAAATTTCGTGCCTGAGGCAGATGCTTTGTCTCATCGTAGTCCTGACCCTGTCCTTCCCTACAGGGCTGCTGCCTCAGAATTCAGTAAAATATCTAGACTGGAAGATCAGAAACCTCAGGAAAGTTGGTGGTTACGTGTGAAGCAACAACTGATATTAGGGAGGGAGACTCTAGTGAGTTGCTCGAACTTTGAATGCAACATTCTGTGAGCTTTTAACATGTGACCAGAGTCTGTACGTCCAGCAGGGCCATGCTGTATATCACCGCGGCGCAGTCTTTGGTGTCCGTGGCTCTCTTAGCGTTGGGAAGAGTTAAGAGCATCTTCACAGATTTCTTAATAAGGAAGAGCCAGGCTATACTTTATAGAGCAGTGCTGTCTAATAGAAATACAATGTGAGCCACGATGTAATTTTAACTTTTCTAGTAACCACATAAACAAGGAAAAAAGAAACAGATGGAATTAATTTTAATATATTTTATTTAACCTAATATATTCAAAATATTCTCTTCAGATAATTAATTTTAAAAATAGGGAATGAGAGATGAATGGTATAAAAAGAGATCAAAAAGTTTATTTTGCAACTGGCTGCATGCTCACACAAAAAACAAAGCAGAAGGATTTATGGTAGGCGGCTCATTTAACTGGTCTCCTGGTAGGAGGGACAGTTATTTAAGCCCTTCCTGTTCATCTCAGAAGAAAACACACTTCGTGAACATGTAGACTTTTGTATCCAGGGCACTCACATGGCCTCTAGGCTGTTGGTTTTAGTCCCAGTGGCGTTGGGCGCGCCCCATGTTGCATCGATAGCCGTGGGTCTGGTTGTGGCGGTGTTTGCTGTGCTGCTGGTGGTGCTTGTAGCGGTGAGGGGATGGGTAGGAGTGGTGGTTAGGGAAGGTCCTCAGATAGATGGGTTCCTAAGTACATTAGACGGAAGTAAACCTCTCCTTCATCCCATCTGGACTTGGAGGTGTTTGATTTTCTTAGTGTGGTGTGATCTCTGCCCCCCAGCCCACCATATAAGGACTGGCAGCCCTTCTGCTTTCTTCCCCTGCATCTAACCCTTCATCCATCTGCCCTCTGCACCTTGCTCCTCACTCACTTCGGTGTTGTTGTTTTTTTGCATCGTTTACAACATTTTATTAAAGTACAGAATTGTTGGAATTAAGCTAAATAGAAAAACATAGTAAATATTTACAAAAACCCTGATAACACCAGTCATCTCACACACATGTAACGAATGCAGGAAGGGCTTAACAAGTTTACAAGCTGAGGGCTTCCCTGGTGGCGCAGTGGTTGAGAGTCCGCCTGCCGACGCAGCGGACGCGGGTTCGTGGCCCGGTCTGGGAAGATCCCACATGCCGCAGAGTGGCTGGGCCTGTGAGCCATGGCCGCTGAGCCTGCGCATCCGGAGCCTGTGCTCCGCAACGGGAGAGGCCGCAGCAGTGAGAGGACCACGTACCGCAAAAAAAAAAAAAAAAAAAAAAAGTTTACAAGTTGAAAAGTATGGGGATTTCCTCAAATTGGATGTAACAGCTCGCTGCTGAATATGGCATCAAAATAATATATAAGATCTTTGAGAGAATGCTGTCCCCGACTCTTCTGCAGTCGAGTGCCTCCTAGAAATTTGTTCCTTGGGAGATTGACTCGCACGCAGCCAGAGGGGACAAGTCAAGAGTTGGGATCATCACAATTTAGGGTCTAATTTTCTTCATCTGATTGACTGTGTTGAGGTTATATAGACACAGCCACGGTCCTCACTCACTTTGACATGCTGTCCCTTGCGCCTGCCCTTCTTAGAGATCTGCGTTCTTCCTCTCAGCTCTTTGCCTTCCAGCCCTCAGCTTTTCTCTCTGCCACATTTATGCTCTTGGAAAAGACTCTCTATTGTTTCAAGGAGGAAGCCTAGAGGGAGTTGGCAGTAAATAGGGACCAGGTGGGTAGAAAGAGTAGAAAAGGTATTCTCAAGCCCTTCCAAATGCTGGAGGCAATTCATTCATTGTCTTTCAGGTGCCCTGAAGATGTGTTGGCTTGGAATGGAAACATTAACACCCAAACCCCTGATGCTGCTCAGAAAATGACGTGCGCACAGCGATAGGTAGTTTTGGAGATTTAATTGTTTCATAATCACTGGGTTTTCCAATTCTGTCTATTTCCTCGCTTGGAAAAATGATAAAACAGTTTTTTTTGCAGGTAAAAAATGCAGGCTGCCTATCAGTAATTTTATATGACTCAACCTAATACTAGCAGGCTTTCTGTGGTATCTATTGCAGTAGCATTTGGGAGGAAAATTTGTCTCTTTTCTACCACTGAGCAACTAATCTCCTTGCTGGACAATTGAGAGGAGAAAGTAATTTTTGCTGATTTATTTTGAAATACAGTTTTATTAAGGATTTAATTAATATTAATATTGTTAATATTGTAGGATTTACAGTTGCTCTGGCTTTTTATTTCTTCTGAATTATAGGAGAGTCAGAAGCATAACAAGTATAAATTTGGTGCAGTTTAAGACAATTAAGATCTACAAAATGGACATGTTTATTCATGTATCAGTGGTATTCTTCCCCTGATAAAAGCCAAGTCTTAAGTTCTTAAGATACTTCATTTATATGGTGTATTTAAGAATCAGTTTTCAGATCATTAACTACTTGAGGGATTAAAATAGAAAGAAAATTGAAGTCATGTAATCCATTGAGGATTAATCTGAATATAAGATTAAGTAGCTCTAAAATCCTAGACACAGCCAATGGAAAAGCAGTGAGTTTGTTGAAACAACTCCCATTATGAAGAGCTTATCTGTGGCACAACTACTGCCTAGATTCAAGAACTCCTGCGCTAACTTTATTTTTCATCGAGAAGTAGTAGTGTAATGAAGTGCCTGTTTATGTTTCCCTGAAGCTTGCTCCTGTCTTCTGAATTCTCCTGTGCCTTCTCTTTTTAAGGTTTCTGCACCTGGATTGTCAACTAGGGCAAATTGTCACCAATGGCAGTAAAACTTGTTTTCTGGGGGTCAAGGTGAGTTTATGTGGATTTCTGTTCAATTTATGATTCCATTTGACTGGGGCTCATAGTTGCCTCTTAAATGTTGTATGATACTTCTTGGTAGTCAAAGTAAATAGCTGGTGGTAATTTGGGGTAAATATTATTAATGATGCAAGCAAATAAAAATGAATTCTCATACGAAAGCTTAATTCAGTTTTGCTATTTTTAAGATGTGAGGATTATATTCAGACGTTGACTGGAACTCAAGTTCAAGCAACGTGTTTTGTTAATGATTTTAAATTTGAGGAGTGTGTATATGAGGGCATCTCTTTCCTGGTGGTGATTAATCTTCTCCTGCAACAAAAGGTTATGGTGTGATGGTGAACATGTGTTTAATGATATCAGTTGACGGAAGTAGAACAAGAGGATGCAGTCGTATTTAGGGGCTTGTCTTGATTAGAGGATGTGCTTCTTGAGATAAAAAGACCAGATTGGGAGGGAAAAAGTTAATGCAGTGCAAACAGAGTTTATTAAATGATGCACAGAAGCTTTAGTGAACAGCCAAGACCATGGAAAGTTTAAAACGTTTGAGACGTTTGAGAGAAGCTTTTCTGGGGGCTGGTGCTAGTCTATGTGGCATTCTGTGCAAATTAGGCAAAGCCATCCCTTCCACACACCTTTTACGTCCATCTGATGGAGAACGGTTGGACTGTACTGATTTTTAGAACAAGACACTTTATTGTCATATGCTGGAAACTTGCAAGATAAATAAATTACCCATCTTTAAGTCATCAAAGTTGTAATAAAAATACATTTTTTAAGATGATGTGGATGGCGCCCCCTTGAATGTGGTGGCCTTGCACAGTTTGCAACCTGAACAACTGCCAGGCTGGCTTTGCTTTTTTTTCAATTAAGTTCTGGTCCTTGAGGACAAGAGAGATATAATAGTTTGGGATATGGCTTTGATTGGACACTTGGATTGATTGAAAGACACTTATCAGAGGGACAGTAGCTTCTATAGGTTTGGAGGCCAGAGGGCTGGCCTGCATTTTCTAGGGGTAAAACTAGGGAGGGAAAACCTAAACCATGTTTTAAACCAAATTAATGACTCAGTTCCTGCAATTGAGTGATAGTGTGTACTTTCAGATTCCCAGCACTTCTAAAGTGGTTTTATTCTGTAGATCACCACCTCTGTAACGTTCTTGTTCTTAAGGACTATTTATTTAAAGGCAGGTGTTTTTTTTGTTGTTGTTTATTTATTTATTTATGGCTGCGTTGGGTCTTTGTTACTGCACATGGGCTTTCTCTAGTTGCGGCGACCGGGGGCTACTCTTCGTTGCCGTGCGCGGGCTTATCATTGCAGTGGCTTCTCTTGTTGCGGAGCACAGGCTCCAGGTGCTTCAGTAGTTGTGGCATGTGGGCTCAGTAGTTGTGGCTCGTGGACTCTAGAGCACAGGCTTAGTAGTTGTGGCGCATGGGCTTATTTGCTCCGCGGCCTGTGGAATCTTCCCAGACCGGGGCTCGAACCCGTGTCCCCTGCCTTGGCAGGCAGATTCTTAACCACTGCGCCACCAGGGAAGTCCCTTAAGGACTCTTTAAACTTGAGTTTTTCCCCTGTAAAAAGGAGTTGCTTTCAAAATGTTGAGTGTGTCTGTAATGGCTGGCTCTTCTCTACTGATGAATTTTTGTAATTAATCTTCTGATGAGACAAAAAGCTGTTATGTTGTTGTTAGCGGGTGGATAGTGATTGATAAATACAGGGTACGAGAGATGCACCAGTATGTTGGGTCCAGAGATAGGGCTGCAGGTGGAGAATGTGACTGATGACTGATGTATTATTGAGATTTAAAAAAATAACAGATATGGGAGAAAACAGTGTAGTGCGGGTAGGTGATGGTGGTGGTGGTCTCGGTAGCTGGGGTCATGGGTGGAGGTCGTGGTGACTGTAGGGGTGGTCAGGATGGTGGCGGCACCGGGGGTACCGTGTGGGGGTGGGCGGCAGTAGCCACTGGGACCTCAGTGACTCACGAGAGGGAAGGGGATGGGAGATGGAAAAGATGCCAGGCCATAGAAACCAAATCTACGGCCTGGGAAAAAGGTCTTGCTTCTTGGGTGCTGGTGACAGAATTCATTGGAGGGAAATCCAAGGGGCTTCTCTTCGGGGAATGATAAACACGCTTTGTTTCTGTATCATTTATCCATCTCTTCCTCCCCTGGAGGATACCCCTTTCCCTTAAGAATAACTACAAAGAGATCTCAGAGAATAGTTGTAACTCCAGTGAACGTTGGTGTTTATTTCGCTTACCCCTGCCACGGCCTGCATTTCTCTCCTGGGTGTGTGTGTGTGTGTGTGTGTGTGTGTGTGTGTGTGTGTGTGTGTGTGTGTGTGTGTGTAGTAGGGTGGGGGGTTGGTCCTCTGAATACAGAAGTAGAGGAATACACGATCAGTTATTTAATTATTTATGGTTTGGCCGTGCCACGCGACATGTGGAATCTTAATTTCCCGACCAGGGATCGAACCCGTGCCCCCTGCAGTGGAAGCGTGGAGTCTTAACCACTGGACCTCCAGGGAAGTCCCTACATGACCAGTTAAGAGAACCATTTATGTGATTTATGGGAAGAGGCCTTGGTGTTATTTACCTCTGAAACCTCTCTCACCCACCCCCGCCACACATACATGATTTGTGTTTTGAAGAGAGAAATGATGTGGGTTTGAAAAAGATGAGTTTAGGGGCAGAAGGAAAAGGGGAAAGAGGATTAGGGAGGTTTACATGGATTAATTCCCGCATGGATAATTGCTTAGCTGTCTGTTTCACTTTGTTTGTATCTTTATGTCTGATTTTTTTTCTTTGCCTTTGGAGTACCAAGGAAAGACTGAGAATATGGAGATGTTTTGGGTCTAATATTTGGTATCTGTGGTATTGAGCTGGTAATTTCGTGTTCCATTTTTCCTTACCTTTCATTGGGAGAATGATATTTGCTACTAGAAAAGATTTGTGAAAACGCTAGCTTCATAAATGTTAAAATGAAACAACGGTGTTTAAGAACAATCCAGCACTCTCATTGTCATTAATCTTCATAAATTTGGGGTTGACGTATTTTATCACTCTGTGATCCCAGTAATTGTTTTCATTACTTTTAATAAGAGATCCTTTCTGCTGAGTATGTAAAGATGTAGGTGCGCTGCAGCAGGAGTGATGTAGACATGAAGAGTAGCTTTTTAAAAGGCGGCGGTTAGTGGGTTCTCGTATGGCGGAGGGTGTTAGGTTAGGTGCATAGTGCCATGTACATCACCCATTGCTGAATGGCACGGCTTTGCAGTGTTTAAATGCCAGCTCTGTCTACCATCTAGTGAGTGCTGTCTCGCTTCAGTGCTGCGTGAGCCCGTAACACTCATTGTCTCGTTTGCTCCTTGAACGCTCTGAGGTAGGTGCTGACATTACCCTCATTTTCCAGCCCGGAAGTGGTGAGGGTTGGAGCTGGACCTTGCAGCCAGCTGCAGCCTTAACCATTGGGCTCTACTGCCTCGCTGGACACCCACCTGGATCCACTCCTCAAAGTCTTTCTCGTCTCTCAAATTCTGTGTGTTCCAGACTAGCCTTCCTCATCCCCCATCGTATGAAGCATGATAACATTGTAGACAGAACTGCTTTAAAATGGAGCAGATAATTCTATTATTAGCACCAGCTGAACAAGGTCAGAGGAATCCTAGATAGAAATTTGCACCCTGTAATGAGATGTGAGGGAATTGTTGGTTACAGTTTGTTTCCTAGAGACCTTAGGGGTTTTTAAAGACTATATATTTTTTTCCCACCAGAGAAGGTCCTGGGATTCTGAAATAGCTAAATGTCAAATAGGACTGAAACATACTCATATTCTGAGTAGGTGAAGAAACTCAGCAGTGCGTGGGCTTTATTTTCTGCTTTAAAATGGTCCTCAGGAGTAGATTAGAAGCACCAGGGTCTCAGAATCCATTATTTCAGGGATAGTGAGGTTAATCTTTTTCCTAATCCATCTTTCCCTTAGGCAGAAGACGTAGAAGTAGAGACTGGCCACATTTCAGTATTTAAATCCATAGACCCAGAGCCCCGAATTTTAGGAAATTCGTTGTTGGGGGTGAGGGAGGAAGAGTGAATAAAAGTCCACGGACGATCGCATTGGGATGATGAGAAATCACTTAGACTTTTTTGTTGTTTGTTTCTAAACGGTGCATAAGACAGCTCAGTTTTCCCTGCACCACTCTCTCAAACTGTTAGACATACTGTCATCCAGCCCCTCGAGCTAGGAATTAAACCTGTGTTCTGTTGGATGCGAGGCCAGATTTCATTCAACTGGGTCATCGGGGCACACACACGGGCTTGGATCCCACTGGCACTGTGTCATCTTTGGTAATTAATGGGTAAGCCCGCCAGTAGGCAAATGAAATGGCTTCAGTCTGGCTATTAGGGGCAGATAGCAGGGAACTGTGTAAATTTGAACAGGCGTCCAGTTAGTGATGAATTACAACGGGAGTCTTGGAAAAGTTCCTGTGATACTCACATTATGTCAGATGAGTTCATCGTATTTAAATTGATCACAGAAATTACAGAAGAATTAAAAATGAATGGGTTATTCAAATGTTTTAGGACATGGCTTTAACTTGCACATTTTTCATACAATGTATACTTCCACCCCCATCTTTCCCCCTTTTAGAAACACTGAGGACCTGCACTGACATCAGCCAGTTGGCAGTCATTTCCTGGGGCAGAAGCTTGGGACTTTGTGTAGAGAGGTCACTTGGAGAACCATTTCTAGTTCTCCTTTTGAAGGTTTAGTTTGTAACAATAGGAGAATGAACTAAATGGCTTTTTAAGATCTGCTTTGGCCTGCAAAGGGTTTTGTATTTAATTTGTCCTCATGGTTTTATGGTTATTTATTTTATTTAGCATCCTGATCGTTAAAAATGCTATGTGTGTTTAATGTCCAGGTGCTAAGATGGGGACATTCCTCTAGATGCCAGGATAGGCTGAACGGCCTTTTCAAAAGTTGTTGTTACCCCGTGTGGATTGGGGAGCGGCCTTGGCGCATGGGGGAGGGAAGTGGGGGTCTGTGCATTTTCTAACCTTGCTCCTGTAGGTCCAGTTCGTCACCAGAATGTGTGCTCCATGAGGGCTGGCATCCTGTTTATTCACTGCTTTTTTCCTGGCAGCTGGACCACTGAACACCTGACACATGCCGGGCGCTCAGTGAATGTTTGTGGAATGAATGAGGCAACTTGGAAGCATGTGGCTTTGTGGGGGGGGAGGTCCTTTTTCTTTCCTCTCCATTGGAGGACAGGAAGACTCACACAGTCCTTCTTTCCACCGCAGAGACATATCGAGAGACCGTGGTAAGACTTATACTTCTTTTAAGAAACGGGAAAGAGAAAAAAGTCCTTTATGCATGGCATATAACTTACTCAGTGGAAGCACTGGCTTTGCACTGGAGTCCCTCCTAAGTTAGGTTCCTCTTTATGCTTTTTTTTTTTTTAAATTGAAGTATAGTTGATTTACAGTGTTGTGTTAGTTTCTCGTGTATAGCAAAGTGATTCAGTTATTCATACATATATATATATGTTTTTCAGATTCCTTTTCCTTATAGGTTATTACAAAATATTGAGTAGAGTTCCCTGTGCTATACAGTAGGTCTTTGTTTATTTATTTTACATATAGTAGTGTGTATCTGTTACTCCCAAATTCCTAATTTATCCCTCCTCCCCCATCTTTCCCCTTTGGCAACCGTAAGTTTGATTTCTATGTTTGTGAGCCTGTTTCTGTTTTGTAAATAAGTTCATTTGTGTCATCTTTTTAGATTCCACATATAGGTAAATGTGTCTTTCTCTGTCTGACTTACTTCACTTAGTATGTTAATCTCTAGGTCCGTCCATGCTGCTGCTAATGGCATTATTTTATTCTGTTTTTATGGCTGAGTAGTATTCCGTTGTATAAATACACCACATCTTCTTTATACAGACAACTTACCTTGGTCACTCAGGACCGGACAGGTCATCTGCAAGTGAGCACGCAGGATGATGTGGAATTTGGTGACGCTCTGGCTCGTGTCCAGGCTCTGGCATTTTGGAGTGTGTGACCTGACTTGGGTCACAGTGTCCTTACCTTGCGATGGGGTGGCGCCTGTCCTGTGGTTCTGTTAGGACCCGGTGAGGTTACGAGGGAGAGAGCACCCAGTAATGTTCCAGGGCCGGTGCTTTTCCCTTCCAGAGCAGGCCTTGTTTAAAAGTCTCCTTGAAGAAGTTGACGTTTCTAGACTGGCTAAATTACTTAAAAAAAAAAAACATATATGCAGTTTGTTTTTTAAACTCCTCTCTCAGAATAAGGCATACAGGCACACCTCGGAGATACTGGGGGTTTGGTTCCAGACCATTGCAGTCCACGGAATATCACAGCAAAGCGAGCCGCAGGACGTTTTTAGTTTCCCGGTGCATATCAAAGTTATGTTTGCACTCTACAGTAGTCTGTGAAGTGTGCACTAGCATTATGTCTAAAAACAAAATTACAATGTACATACCTTAGTTAAAAAATACTTTATTACTAAAATAATGCTAACCATCGTGGGTCTTCGTGGCGTGGCAATCTTTTTGCAGTAGTAACATCAAAAGTCACTGATCACAGATCACCGTAACGAATGTGATGATACAGTAAACCTTTGAGATGTTGCGAGATTGACCAAAATGTGACCCAGAGACATGAAGTGACCAATGCTGTTGGAAAAATGGTGCTGGTAGGTTGGCTCCATGCGGGGTTGCTGCAAACCTTCAGTTTGTAGAAAACACAGTTGTTTGCAAGGCACAATAGAGCGAAATGCGATAAAATGGGGCCTGCCTGTCTTAAAGGGAGTCCTGCACGGGAGTGGGCTGCTCAGGTTATGCTTTGGCAGGTTAGGCGTTTACATAACCGCACGGATCTGAACTGGTTTGTTAATGAACCGACATTCTTAAGCCTGTGTGGGAGCCGCTTGAAGGAAGACCACGGGGAAATCTCAATTGAGTTTTCGAGGTCTGCCAATCCAGGGCAGCTTTCTCCCCCGAGTCTAATTTAAAGGAATAGTAATGCTGTGTGATAACCAAAATGCATGAAAGAATTCGATTGGAAACACCTGGCTAGTTGTAGATTCTAAGATGCCTTTTGGCTCACTCAAGCATCTTAACATCACCCAGAACATACAGATGTGCTCTGAGTCCATCAAGGCAGAAGCTGTGCGTGTCCTTTAGAGATCTTAGGTCTGTTTTCCGTTTTTCTCTTCAGAAGAAATTAAATTATCCAGGCGGGTTAATCTCCAAAGACTATTATTATACATGTGCAAATAATATGCCACTGATGAGGGAGTTTTAATAGACCAGTTCTCAGAAGAACTCATGTTTTCTTCTGCTTCATGTAGAAGCAGTTCTTGTTCTGCATTCAGAAAACAAAGCCGTCTTTCAGTTATTAGGAAAATGCACACTTCACAAAACCGATGAGTTTTAATAGGAGAAGGGTATTAGGACTCATCGTCTTCCTGAAAGACAGACATCGGGAAAATGATAGTCTGTGAGGCCCCTCGCTCTATAGCATCAGTGCCCTGTGTGTGATGCCGCCCCTTCCCTTCCTTTACAGGTATTCACGAGCATGTGCTCTTTCCTTACTGGACACGGTGCTGCTTCAGTGGCGTGAACCATGTCTCATTCACTCCCAGCGTTACTAGACAAAAGGCCTTACACGTAAGGGGGCTCAGGAAATATTTGGTGAATGGAAATCTTGTCCCAGCAAAGCACAGAAGGCCCAATGTGTTGTTTGTGGTTCCCGTTGTCTGAGGTGGGAATGGTGTGGACGAGTTCGTGCCCCTCTTAGGTCCTGGTTGAGCCGTGGCACTGCCCTGTATCTAGGATGTGAGAGAAGCCTGCCAGACGGTCACCTAAGGTGGCTTTCTTTGTAGAGTGGGAATATGTTGAAATAAGCATGAGCGGTTTGGAGCGTCTGCTGATAAGGTCAGCATCTCTTGCGTTGGCTGGTGGCGCTTTGGTTCTCCTTGTCGGATTTAGTGCAGAGGAGAGGGTGGAATTGCCCATCTCAGGGGGAAGGGACGGGGGCATAGGAGCTCTGGGAGGGAGGAGGGACAATGGACAGTGAGTGGTCTGGAAGAAAAGGATGCCCTGCCATGGGGGAGTCAGGAGAGGCGCTCTGTGGGGTATCAGGCGTAGATGAGGTTCCAGAGGCCAGTAAGTGACTTTTGGGACTCGCAAGACGTCTTTCTATCTCGTGGCTCCTCCTCTGTTATTTGCGCTGCGTCTCCTGTCTTGTCATTGCTCTGGCACATGATAGGGAATTGATGAGGACCTGGTAGGTGGTTGTGCAGGGCAGGCCTCCTTTCCTCCCCGACATGGCCTGAGTCCTCCCTCCGTAACTCTTGTTAGCATCTCTGCAGACTTCCTTTTATCCTTGGCTGTTTCAGTACCTGCCAGGCCCATCTCCCCCGGGGCACCGTCCGCGGAACCCAGGCTGCAGCCCTGAAGAAGGCTACCACCCTGGAGTTATGCTCTCTCAGGCCAGCTGGGCCTTGTGCGGCTCCAAGCAGCTGGGCGTTCATAGTTGGCAAAGCTTGACCTCGGGTGGAGAGACGGAGGGAAAAGCAGAGCTAGGCCTGCCCTGCTGGTGGGCAGGCATTTACTGGGGCCCCCTGCCTCTGCCAGGCTAAGCCCTCGTGTTATCTGACCACTCCACATATTTACCTACAGGCTAACACTTGGATTCCTTAGCAGAAATACGGGGCTCTTCACACACGCCATCGTTCCGTGTTTTATTAGTATTTCCTAGTACATACTTCTTTTTTAGTTGAGGTGCATAAGTGTTTATCGAATGTCTGACTTGTAATATTTCCTGTGCCAGATGATGAGGACATAAAAAGGAATAAAATTAGGTTTTTACCTTCCAAGAATTTACGATCTAACGAGATAGCCCAGTATGTAAACAATATCAAAAGATTGGTTTAAAGGAAGGTCACGGGGTGGGGGGGCGGGGGAGCACGGAGGTGGGATTCCCAGACACTGCTTTCTCCATCCTTTCTAAGCCACTTGCAGTTATTATGTTTGGGGGTCCATCAGTATTGGTTTGATATTGGAGTTTTATATTTGCAGTACCATTTGACGACAGTTGTACTGAAAAATAATTTTAGGTACTGTAAGAACTCTAAGAGTCAAAAGAATTGAACTGTACTCAGTTAACGGCACCTAGTGTGGCAGGAAAAGAGAGGAATATTTAGGAAATATTTTCAGTAACGCGTTTATTGAAAACCACCTACCAGTTCCTCACCAATTCCCCATCATTTCCAGAGCCATGACAAGACAAGGAGACGCAGTGCAAATAACAAGTTTAAAAGAAAATTATATTAGTCAGAAGAGTCTTCCAGTGAGCATGCCTGTGAATTACCATTTTACAATCTCCTAGCCCTTCCGTCTCCACCGATCTCCCCGCTATTGATGAAAGAATTCTTTTGGCCTTAATGGGCTAGATCTCAATGGAGGTGATGTTGCCGTCTCTCCCGGAGGACGTTTGGCACTCTCTGGGCACATTTCTGTTGTCACACCTGCTATTGGGATCTAACGGGCCAGGGACGCTGCTCAGCGTTCTGTAATGCACGGCACAGTCCCTCCAAGAGAATTTTCTGACCCCAAAGGTCAGTTGTGCCGAAGTTGAGATTCTCTGGGCTGGATGAATAGCCTATATTTCCTGTCTTCACTAGAAAAATTTATAAGATCCCCACTCAAGTAAGTGCCCATAAGGATGTAAAAAAAATGATGATTTTGAACAAGAGGGGGTTGGAGACTACGTGGGAGGTGGGGAGGTGGCAGCGATGTTTCACTATTGGCCTCTTTATTGCTTTTGCTGCATATCTTTTTTTTTTTGGTAACAAGTTTGTTTTTATTAATTAATCCATAAGATAAATTGTTTGATTATTGCTTAGCATGTTTTGGAGAACACTGCTAGTGTGTCTGGTGTGTAGCACAGACCCTGTAACAAAGTCCACCATTAACACGCATTCATCGGATGACTGCACGGGAAATGTGTTCCTGGAGAGAGGAGCATTTTATTTGTTTTCTCTAAACCCCTCTTATACGTTCACGTCTAGCTAAATGGAAAATGTGCTTCCAGAGCTGATGAAAGTCATTCCAAAGATCCAAAGAGAGTGTTAGGACAGTAAAGAGAGGACACCTGGCTCTCCAAAAGGGAGACGCTTTGGACTCTAATAGCAGCTGGTTTGGAAAGCTGAACAGGCAGAAGTTCAGAAAAGCCCACTTGTTCCAGAGCCACAGAGGAGTACGCTACCAGCAAACAGCTGTACCAGAAAGTAAACTCAGCACAGACCTGGAACAGGAAGGCGAGCAGGCATGATACAGAATCCTTAGGGGAAAGAGAAACTCAGCTTAGCGGTCGCACTGCCATCGGCCCCTGGCGCAGATGGAAGGAATGAGAGCGACACAGGACTTGCCTCATGGGCCCAACAGTGCGGGTTCTGTTGGGAAAAGCTCTTCCCGGTTTCCCTCTCACTGTTTCCCTCTATGAACCTTTTGCTCCAGCCACGTTTCCCTGCGGATTCTGTAAACACGGCTCTTGTTGCCTCTCCCTGTGTGCTCACCGTGTTCCTCTGTCCGGATGCCGTTTGCTCTCTCTCCTCTCTGCCTTTGAGTTTTCTTTTACAAGATCCAACTCAAGTTCTCGGCCCTTTGTGAAACCCTCCCTGAGTTTTTCTGCATCAGAAATCTTTAACCATCTGAGTCCTCCCTCCCTCCACTCCTCCAAATTCAGGAGACAGCTTGCAGGCCTGGTTTATCACCAGGGCTTCTAGGGGGCAGCCGTCAGTACGTTGCATCTGGAATGTGAGGCCCAGAGTCGGGCGGGGGGCAGGGGTAGAGATAAGGAGAAAACCAGGAGGACTCACTCTATAGAAACCTCAGGTGTTTAGAAAACCCATCTGGGGAGGAATTCATCTTTTTATGGTCGTTGAAGCCGGTGATAGGAACAGAACAGCGTCCCCCTTCTGTCCAGCAGGAGCTGATTGGACGGACGCCCACCAGGCGAGAGGTTTTAGCCAGAGCCCGCACACAGCCCTCTGCCTGTTGGCTTAAGATTTGAGTGAAGGTTCTGACAGTCCCTTCAGACAAAGGGGGACAAAGAAGGGATGTGAAGGAGGCCTTATAACTTGTCCGCAAACCCCAGACCCAGAGGCAGACAAAAATGTACCTGCCATCCTAACATTAAGACAGGGTAAAGTCCCCGCTGTACAGGACCCCATCCCAGTTTTTGGACCCAGGTAGAGTACAGCCAGTGCTTGTTTTCTCGGGGTCCAGGTTCAGCATGGAAGATGCGTGGGTCTCTTGCTGTGCCCTGGCCTTGGCTGCAAGCTCGGGAGAGAGGACATGCTTGCTCATTGGCTGGAGGCCACCCCATCGGGCCAGGCACTCCTGTCGGTCTCACCAGGGACTCTGTCCACATTCAGCCTGGAACTTTGCAATATTGTGCAGAATTCCCAACAGCAGTAGCTTGTGATCAGCTCTATTTAGAAGAACAGTGTTAAAAACATAAATTGCCCAGAAGGTATGCTTAACATTAAAGTGTCAAGAAGTAGAAGGGAGAAGAGACTTGTGAAAATGAAGTTTAATTTTGCTGCAGAGAACTTTCATTCTTTGTGCTGCATTTTTTGAGGATGTCTCTAAACCATCCCCGAGGTTGGTCTTTAGACAGTTGATTCATTTTACAGCAAAAACTCAGACAGATCCGTTAAAATTTAAGCCTCCTGCTGGGTGTTAAAATTTCATGATCATACCTGTCCTCATTACAAATATTTGTTTTCTCTTGACATGAGACCACTGGGAAGAGAAGATTTACCTTGATTTTTGTATTCCGAATATTCAGTTACCTATTTACCATGGTTTCATTTATTTCTAGATGAAAATTTCCCTTTTTTGTGTGCAGCCGAGTATTTAAGTTGCCGGAGAGGAATATCGCTGTTAAATGCGGACGATCATTTATTTGCAAGTTAAAGTATGTTCTGAAAAGGATGAAGACTTCTTCTTGCCTGAAGCTTGTTTGTTCCGTGAGAGCTGTGAGGTGTCTCTGAGGGCTGTTTCTATGCTGTGTTTTTCCTGTGTCTTAGCCGTGAGGTATATTCCAGTTCCAGAGAAAACTTCTACATATGTTGGTAGAGAAAGGTGAGGAAATGTGTCTGGACTGGACCTACGAGGAATAAAAAACCCATGACGTGTGCATAGTTTAAATGCAGGGCTAGTGATTCTGAGTCTACATCGTATTTTTAATGCCATCGTGGAAGCACATGCATTTGTACATTGACACTGATGGAATTCATCTTGAGTGACCACGTGTACCTGAAGCTTTAGGGAATCTGATCTACAGAAAAAAGGACATTAGAGTACTCGTTTCAAAAACGTTGTCCTGTGTATGTGTGTGTGTCTGTATTTTGGGTTGGCCAAAAAGTTCGTTTGGATTTTTCCGTAACATCTTTGGGAAAACCTGAACAAACGTTTTGGCCAACCCAGTATGTGTGTGTGTGTGTACACACACACACACACACACACACACACACACACACACATACACACACACAAGTGTATATATACACACACACACGCATATAGACACGTATATTATGTTAAATAGTTCAGGAGGTATTTATTATGTGTTGGGTACTATGCAGACGTCGTGGATGCAAAGGTAAATGTGACATGGTCCTTGCCTTCCAGAAACCTGGAGTGTAGGAGGAGACAGAGACAGGTGAGTAAGCAGTTCAGGTACAGGTGGAGGGGGCTCTCACCCGCGGCTTGAGTGTGTGCAATTCTGTAGGCCCTTCTTAAAAATCGTACGAAACTACAAAAGGAGCATCAGGTAGAGAAACGAATGTTTATTTAGGCAGTGTCAGCTCCCACACCTGGGCCTTGGGAGCCGCTTCCCAGAGGAGGTGGTACTGGGGTGTGTCTGGTCTCCACGCTTGCCCCCCGCGCCTGTTCTCCCGCCAGCAGCCAGAGGGAGCCTTTGACACCCGCTGCAGATGACATCGCTCCCTGCTCCCGGGTCTCCACTTGCTCTCCCTCCGTGCAGAACAAACCCCATGCCCTTCCTCCTTCGCCCCCTGGCTCCTAATGCGCCACCTGCCCGCCTTGCCGTTCATCTTCTTCCTGAGCCCGGTTCGCCTGGGCCACCCCTCCGCTCGCATGGTTCCTGCCCCGTGCGTGGCCTGTGGTCTGCTCCTCTGCTGCGTGCCGGCTGCCCCAGCGTGGCCCTGGGAAGGGCCTTCCTGGCCACGCCCTGCATCCTCTGCCCTCTTCCTTCCGAGTTCTCTTCCTCAGAGCACCGTCACGGTGCCGCATACTCACTTGTTCGTCTGTCTCCCCCGCTGGAATGTAGGCTCTGGGAGGAGGTCTGGTTCTCCGCTGCTCTCTCAGCACCTGGAGTGGGGTCTGGCACACAGGAGACCCCGGTTAACTATCTGTTAGATGACCAGGTGAATGAGGGTAACAGGGACGGTGCTTGGGGGCTTTGTTCTCAGCGGCTTGCCAGAAGAGAAGTTAATGGTCTTCCAGGGCTCGAAATATTTTCAAAGGCTGAAATCGTGTTTGTTTCTGAGCAACATAAAATTTACAGAATTTCTAAATTCTTTGGAAAAAAATTTCCCTGCCAGATGTCCTCTGGAAGGACAGCATCTGATTACCTGAAATAGGTCTGATACTGTGTTGTCATGAACACCTCTAGTTTTGCTGTTTCTAATGCTTCCTTTGGATGTGGTTGGAGGAAACTTAAGGTAAAGAAGTGGGAGAGGGAGGGAAAAGTTAGTGTGTGTGTGGTGGGGATGCAAGTGTAAAGAGCTGCAAAAATCCCATATAAAATGTTTCCTTCTAATTATGCATTTGTTAAACTATCTGAAGACGGGTTTGATCGTGAAAACAGTGGCACGCTGACCGGGAAGGTGGTCTCTGTTCTTTATGATCCTGCAGGACACACAAGCCTCTTCGCTAGGATGGCAGTTTCCAAAGTGGGCTGTGTCCTGAGTGGGTGCCGTGGGAAGGCTCCTGACACTCCTTTGTGGGTGGAGGATGAGGCAGAAACTAAGCCTTATTGTGTTTTGCTCTAAGGACGGACACAGGCAGCTTCGCTGGGTCACCTGTAATGTTCCGAACTGAGGTGTCCGGAGGGCGTGATGGGAGGTCACGCCTGGAAGGAAAAAGCGACAACCTCACACCTCTGTCGCCTTTGCAGGGTGAAGTAGCTTTACAAATCACATTATCTGGTTTTAACTAAATTAACCTAGAAATTGACTATCATAGTAGCCAGTGAAAGTGCAAATGAACATCCAGAAACAGGCAGAATGGACGTGGTTTCTGCTGCTCCTTGTAGGAGAATTTCCGTAGCCAAGTAAAAATTAAAATGATAACCTAAGCCTATTGGACAAGAAGTTGGCCGGAAACTCAACATCACCAAGATTATCTGAAATGCGGATTTAGAGCTGTGATTGTAACACTGTATCTTCTCCTAACTGGGTAGTAAGTCTTGTTATATTAGTTACTGGTCAGAACACAGGTATATACAATTTATAAATGAACAAGTTCACACATGTTGGGGGATGTATGCTTGAAGTGTCTTACCGTTCGGGGGCGTCCACTCAGGAAAGCTCAGTGCCCACTGCTCAAAGGTCCTGCTGTTCAAAAGTGTGGTCCCCAGACGTGGGACCCTTTTCGAAATGAAGACTCTCGGGCTCCCACCTCAGACCCCCAGAGTCAGCATCTGCATCTCACCAGGCTCCCAGGTGGTTTGTGGGCACATCACAGTTTGGGAAATGCTGCTCTAGGACGCATTTTATAACATATCGCTTCTGGGCTTTTGACGTCAGGGAGTGATTTCCCCACACAAGAAATCGTAGAATTACACAAGTTTGGTTTTGAGTCTTCCTTGTGTCACTTACAAACTTGACCTCAGGCAGTTCAGTGAACATCCGAGACCCTGTTTCCACGTCTGTAAAGTAGAGAGAGCGGTACCTGCCTCCTGGGTGTGTGTAGGAACCGCCTGTACGGGAAGCTGGAAGAGGAGGGGGTCGGTGAGCATGGGTTCAGTCCCTCCTTCCTCGCCTCGGCCTCCTTAGCCTGTGAACCCACAGAAGGGGGGATGGCTTATCTTACAATTTCAGAGCACAGAGGTCTTTAAGCTTTTTGCTCAGGTACCTCCTAAAAGAGTTTGGAAACATCGCGTACACTTTTTAAAGTTAACATCGAAAAATTTCACCACAAGTTTAAAGAGTTGCAAAATAATCCCTAGGTTATTGGGAATATGGGTAATTTAAAATAAAACTGGTGGTGTCACTCTTTCCAATCTAGCCAAGGGACTAAAAAGCCAGGAGAGTTGCTAGACTCTCAGTGGGGGGTTGTGGAGTGGGGAGGAGCCAGAGTTCACCGGCCCCTGACCTTGAACTTTGGTGGTGTCTCCAGAAGCGGCTGAGTCCCCTGGCGGCGCCAGCTCCTACCGGCGGCCCGGGCCAGGCTCACGGGGGTCCTGGCTTCTTCCTGGGGTTGCTGCCCCCGGGGCTCTGGTCACACTGGGGGGCTGCCGTTGACCCCCGGCACTTGCTCCTCCGCCTGGCTCCCTGGTTCCCAGCGGGTTTCTCAGCTCTTCGTGCATTTGCGTGACCAGTTCCCTGCATGAATGCCCTCTGTGACAGATGCTTAAAGTGGATTCTGTTTTCCCTGGTAAGAGTCTGACTGACACCCCAGTCTTTATCTCTATACCAGTATTTGGAATTGTCCCATTGTCACCTGAAGAGTTTAAAGCCTGAATCAACGCCCTAGAGAAAGATTCAGGGGGTGTGAAGGGTGTGTTTTCCTTGAAAACTGCAAGACAGGCAGATGCGAGGAGGAAGGATACTCCCAGCAGCAGGATTTGGGGGAAAAGTACATACAAGAGGTAAGGCTCTATAAACTGATTCCCTTTAAAACGAGCACCCCTGAAAAGCCTTTGTGTGCTCTGGTGTGAAGTTGGCTGCCTCGCAAAGGCACATGGGATGCTGCTTTGAGTAAATGCGGGACCGCGTGTGTCCCAAAGTCCCAGATATCCAGGGAGCCTTCTCTAGCACTCGTGGGGCCCAAACGCAGGCCAGCTCGGTGAAACGGGTGCCGAGTCTGCTGCATCCTGAGGCTGCACCTGATGGTTGCCAGGACCGGGCTTCTCCAAGGACCGGCCCTGGCCGAGCAGGGAGAGCTGCCGGGAGCCAGGGCTGGGGGCAGGTAGGAAGCCCATCGGAAGCGCCAGCAGTCACGCCGTCAGCTGGGAGCTGGGAGCGGGCTGCTCCTCTCACTGCGCCGCCAAGCGTGCTGAGGTCTGCACTTGTGTGCACCTGCCGCCTGGCTTCGGAGCTCTGCCACTTACCTGGGGACATCTCTTTGACAAATTTGGTTACAGAATGTCAAGGGCATTTATGGGCTAGCCACCTAATCTGGAAATAGCCTAAGGAGGATTTATAAAACAACCGCCTTCACTGGCCATGGGACAGAGTCCTTCCCCCCAGAAGAGTACTGTTTAGCACCTCTGTGGGCTTTTTGCTGTGTTTTTTTGTGAAGTTGCAAATATATTCTGAACTTCAGTCCATATTAAAATGGAACGAGAGGGGTAGACTGAAAAATACCAAACAACAACAACAACAAAAACAATGAAAGAACTCAAAACAAACCTCAAAACCGAAAGAGGCACTTACGCAGAGAGAGACTGTGTCCTGTGTGGAGTGCTGGCTGGGCTGGGCTGGGTGCTGTCCCCGGGGCGCGTGTTCTCCAAAATTCCTAGTTCTCACCATGAACTTATTGGGTGGATGTTGTCACTGAGTCCGTTTCATTGATGGGGGAGCTGAGAGTCGCTTGCCTAGAGCCACACAGGTAACCGGAGGTGTAGCTGAAGTTGAACCAGGCATCCTGGCTCCAGAACGCAACTTCTCAGGCACTGAATCAACCTCTGAGCCCATGAGCCGCCCACTCTGTAAGGAGCTGTGGACATTTCCCGAGGAGGCTGCTTGCCCTCTGCCTGGCTCCCCTGGGAAGGGAGGACCTTGGTTGTTGAGGGTATTGAGACAAGGTTCAACTTACATTTGAGCAATGAATGCTGTTTCAGAGAGCCATCCTGGGCACCGAATCCACACCTTCTCCTAGGGAATGCTGCACCATCTGAGAAAATCTGGGAAGATAATAGTTCTGAGAGACAAAGGCAGGCCTTCTTAAACTTAGAAATTTGACCTTCCAATTAATGATGCTTCTTTTTAAAAATCCAAAAGATTAAAGTCATACGGTCTGTGGGCTTTCTGGAGGGATTAAAGATCAGAGATCAGTGTTTTGGAAGCTGTTACCTGGGGAATGGGAGAGAGATCCAGAAAAGAACAACGTTGGCTCTTGAAAGAGAAGGTAAAGCATTAAATAACGTTGGGGGTGGCTGGGTGGTGGCG
Source organism: Stenella coeruleoalba (assembly GCF_951394435.1). NCBI lineage: Eukaryota > Metazoa > Chordata > Mammalia > Artiodactyla > Delphinidae > Stenella > Stenella coeruleoalba. The sequence continues at coordinate 6,026,726 of NC_137164.1, forward strand.
GAAGCCAGGAAGCGAGAGGGCTTTGGACCAGTACCAGGAGGCAGCAAGACCAGGGAGCAGGCTGCCTTTTGGGAAAGTGGGAAGCAGATAATAGTTTTGGAAGTCAAACTACAGAACGGCCCTTTTCAAGTTTTTACGTAAATAAAGAAGGAGTGAAAACACACTTGACGCGGTGATGTGGAAGTAACAGCTAAGGGCTTGTTGGTGGAGCTTGGATGACCAGTACGTAAGGTGTTCAGGGAAAGAGAACATACACACATGGGGCAGAGGGGATGCCTCCTTAAGTTCAAGTTTGCACAGTCTAACCTTATCATTTCACTTCGGTATTTCCAGTGTAGTAGTCATCAGTCAGTCCATCCGTCCGTCCGTCCATCCATCCATCCATCCATCATTTACATAGATACCTTCGAGCTTCTGCCACATGCCAGGCCCTGGGCTGGGTGCTAAGTGCACTGTGGAGAACAAAGCCACACGTGGCCCCTGCTGTGTTGATGCCATTAAGAAGCCCCAGTATAGGTGATGACAGCCGCTGTGCTCAGCCCTGTGCAGGGCAGCTCCGTGCTCTGGATGTCAGAGGATCCCACCTAATAAAAGAACGAGAAGAAGGAGGCCATCTCGTGAGGTTGAGCCACTTCCCTGGGAGGCAGGGCACGCACATCTTCCCCAAGATGGAAATTCTTTTACAGGAAGGATTCTCAAGTGACGTGATCCAGGGATCCAGGGCCCTTTCTACCTTGTGTTCTTTTTTACATTTATACCAGGTCAGTTATACTAGGGTTGTAGCTCAGGGATGCAACCCATGGCAATGGCAGCAGCGCTGAATTGCAGACCCGCCTTTTTCACTGACCTGCTGTATAAAATAAAATTAAGACTAACATGTGCATAGCAATTAGTAGCTGGCCAAGTGCTGTCATGTGCTTACTTCAACTTGTATCTCTGCTTTATCCCAGCCCTCCTTCCTCTCTCTCTTCATCCGGGTCGGTAGGACAGGAAGGACCTTATTATCATCCCAGCAACATCAAGTGCATGTTGAAGACTTGCTGCATTGGAGATTAAAAACAAAATTATCACGTGTGCCCACCCTCTCCCCCTCTCAACCTCAGCAGCTAGAGAGGGGGACAGATACTTTCAGATACAATGTGTGAGTTTCTGTGCGGCAGACAGAGGGTTCTGGGAGTGTGGGGCGGGAACCCCTGCCTCGTGGGTGTGCGGCGGTGGAGGTTTCTGCAGAGTTTTAAAGAGTGAGTAAGATTCAGTTGGAAAAGGACCCTGGGTGAGGGCAGGTTGAGACAGAGGGTGGGCTTTGCTGGAGGAGGAGGTAGGAAGGCTGCAGTTGGAGAGCGTGTGCTCTAGAGCGTGAGTTCAATCCTCTGCATTCTTTGATTAAAGGATAAAACTTCCCTTTGCTTCTGGGGAAAAAAAAAAAAAAAAGCTGCTGTTGAAGCCAGGTCCTCCCTTTGCATCTCCAGGGCTCACTCCCTGAACTAAGCCGCATTTGGATGGGGGAGGGAGGGGAGAAGGTAGGAGAAGGTTAAGACACCGCATGTCGGGAGGGGTAGGGCAAGAGGGCTTTGAACGGGCCTCGACGGGCAGCAAATACAAGGGAACGGGCTACCTTTGGGGGAGGGGGAAGTCGATAATCGTAGGGGATTTTTTAAGGTGTCATTTTGGGCGCCTTTATCAGGCTGAAGTGCAGGGCTAAGCCCTGTTCAGTTGTCACATGTGCCCTTTACACCGACCCCCTGAATTAGGTGTCGCTGTCTCCATCGTACCTTACAAGCATCTGAGGGCCAGTGGGGTTGGAACCGGGGTGGACCTCACCCTGCCCTGCCCTGCTGCCGTCGTCAGGCCTGCAAGGCTTGGGTGAGGCCTGTGAGCTGCCGGCGGCACTGTCCTGGGCTGGACATCTGCAGACAGTCCCCAAGCTTGTCTGGCATGGCTGGATTCTTCAGAGACACAATGAACAAAAGGACTTGGGGGACTGCTTGAGGACCTCATCCCTGCAGTATGGTCCTTTCTGTGGAAAAACATGTTTTTAGACCCATTTGTGAGCTGGGCCTGTCTGTGCGATGCTTTGCTTTCTAGGACTCGGAGTCCGTGAGCCATATGCTGGCTTCCTCAGGCCTGTGGCCATCTGCCAGCTTCCAAACTATAGTAATTAAGGCGTTTATGAGTTAGCAGCGCTCGCTGTAATACGGAGGCCAAGTAGCTACTATTAAACTTAACTACTGAGGTAAAGCTGTATTTTCATAAAACATCTTGACTTTTTAAAGGCACGGGGTAAATCATCCTGTAACTGATTTAAGAAAGACTTTATTTACGGAGCTTCGCAGAGGAACATCATACAGAGAGGAGAGATCTAGTATGGGGAATGCGTGTGTTGCCCAAGAAAAATGTTTCTGTAGGAAAACAGCCTGCTGGTCAGCTGGGGGAGGAACGCAAGCCTTCCTGATCACTTGCTTCCCCTGGAACTTGACGGGAGACAGACTGGGGGGTTTTATTTCAGAATGAACCTTGCTGATCAATAAACTTTATTCTGCTTACTTTTGTTGCAAAACCTTGAGCCTGGGGGGAGGTGGAATTAGGGGGAGGGATTTAAATTGTATGTAGTTGTGATCAGTTAGACAAAGCGGCAGATATCTTGGACAAGATGGATTTAGAATTTGCTTAACTGCTCTTTGCTACAATGTCTGCCATCTGTAAGGAAAGCTCCCATTTGGAGATATAATCAAAAAAATATTTCTAGATTTTACTGAGCGTTCTCCTCCCTTAAACAAATACTGTTGTTTCTTCTTTCCAGGTAACTGTCTTCGTTTTCTGTAAAACAAGCAAACGACTGGTTTGTTAGAGGAGAAGTGAGTCAGCATTCCTAGCAGGCAGCCCTTTGTTGGCTTTTTGTGGGAATCCAGGAATTTGATTTTCTTCCTCCTAAAAGGATAGTGTCTGAAAAGGCGTGAGCAGAGAACATCTGAGGACTCAGTGGGTACCATCACTTGAGCTGAGAGGTTGGAAGGAGAGATTTGGACTAGGAGCTAGGTCTTGACATTTTCAGACGCTGCGTGTGAAGGCAGTAGAGAGACCCAGTGTATTTAGAAGAGCAGGGAAATTAGATCGGGGCTGGGCTGGCTTGCCTTCAGTCCTAAGGAGGAAGCAGGCAGCAGAGCACATCCTGACGCTGCACTACCTGGCTCCCCATTTTAGCTTGCGATAGATGCGTACTGGGCTTAGCCCTTCAGCTGGAAGTGAAGGTTTGCTGTCTGTCTGCTCCCTCCTCTGTCCTCTCTTCTCACTGCTTCTCTCTGTGTGCTGGACACTGGAGAAATTGGGACAAGTTCTTTTGGTGCTGCTTTTAGAGAAATGCACTAAGTCTATATGTGAAATCCGCCCCCCCCCACGCGCACTGTCTTTGCAGACGTTGTCGTTATGCACGGGGTGAAGTGTGACCGGCACTCGCTCACGTTTTGTGTCCGCCTGTGTAGCTCCCTGCTGGACTGCTCTAGTGTAGCCTCACAACAGGAACCCTCCTGGCCAGTGCCAGGTGCCTCGCTCGTTCTGTCAGCTAGGCTGACTTATCTAAGAATCAGTCTGTTAGGGAATCTTATCAGGCCCAGAGAGCCAGCGGACAGAGGTGGTTGAGCCTCTGCCACTCGTGGACGGGGCTGACCAGGGGTGGTGCTCCCTGATGGAGTGACTCCGCTGGCCCTGACGGGTGGGGGGAGGTTGGTTTCCCCAGTGCCCTGGCGTGAACAGAGAAAGTGTCCGCCGGCGTGAGGATGGCGTGTAAAATGAGAAGTAGCAGGCGGTGGAGTGGAGCGCATTTGGACGCTAAAGTGGGTGTGAGATCGTGTAGATTAGTTGCCTGTTGGGTAAATGATGGTCCGCACTGTGCGGGAGGATTAACTGCGGGCAGCCTGCACACGCACATAAAGCCCTACCAGATTATTGTTCTGCGTGTAGTTGGGGGACTAGGAGGCCAGACAGGCCTGTGTGCGTACGGTTCTGCCCCTTACTAGCTTTTCTGAGCCTCAGTTTCTCTTATTCTAAAATGAGAACAGCCAGCCCAGGGGCTGCTTTGAAGAGTAAATTAAATGGGTGTGTTTGTGTTCGTAAATTGAAAACTCCCCGGCACTTCATAGGTAGCTGGCAGGCAGCAGCTGCTATTGTATCGAGGCCGAAATATGATCTTTGGGAATAGTCTTCAGAAGTCAGGAGTCCTGGAGCTCTGCCCGTGTTGTTTTTGCTGAGCCCAGAACAGTGCCTGGCACGTCATGGGTACTCAGTCCAGCGGGCCCTCGGTACCCACAGGTTCTGCATCCTCAGATTCAACTAACTGGGGATTCAACCAACTGTGGGTTGAAAATATTTGGGGGGCTTCCCTGGTGGTGCAGTGGTTGAGAGTCCGCCTGCCGATGCAGGGGATGCGGGTTCGTGCCCCAGTCCGGGAAGATCCCACATGCCGCGGAGCGGCTGGGCCCGTGAGCCACGGCCGCTGAGCCTGCGCATCCAGAGCCTGTGCTCCGCAGCGGGAGAGGCCACAGCAGTGAGAGGCCCGCGTACCGCAAAAAAAGAAAAAAAGAAAAGAAAATATTTGGGGAAAAAATTCCAGAAAATTTCAAAAAGTGGAACTTGAATTTGCCACGCCTGCAACTCCATACATAGCATTTACATTGTACTTACAACTAGGTACGTACATTACATTGTAGAGGTATGGTAAGTAATCGAGATGATTTAAAGTATAGAGAACCTGTGCCTAGGTTGTATGCAGATACCACCTCACTCCATAGAAGGGACTTGAGCATCCACGGATTTGAGTGTCCAGGGGAGTCCTGGAACCAGTCCCCTGCAGATACCAAGGGACAACTGTACTTACCGGAATGTGGAAGAATCTGGATAGGAGGCAGATTTCTGTGTGTTCAGCGACTGAGGAGTGCGTGTGTGAAAGGGAGATGTGACCACTTGGGAGACTTGCGTTGGGAAAGGCAGCCTGGGCCTGGTTTCCCTGACCCTGTTCCCAGAGATTCCCAGAGGACTCCCCATGGGTTCCCCCCTTAGATTTTTGGGGCAGCCCTCCTCCCCCTACACACCCAGCTCCCAAAAGTATGTGGGAAAGAAACCCTTTTTTATTTTTATCCTTAACATAGGAGGGAGAGTCTAACATTTACAAAAGGACTTAATCAGAAATAGACTCTGACACACACACACACACACACACACACACACACACACACACACACACACACACACACACACCCTTCCCCACCCCACACTTGACTTCAATGTACATGTGTGACAAGAAAAGTAACACTAATCAATCTGAATGGGATTATTCAACAATATTGGTGGCATAGCTGGTTTGAAATTTGGAAATCATTCATTTGGGGTGACACCTGGTAAGATATATGCCCACTCCAGGTGATTAAATAGTAAGATGACCACCAACAATACAATCAAACATCAGAAAAACTAGAAGAAAATAGAATGTGATATTCATGAGGTCCCTGGAGGGTAGATGACTTTCAAGGATGAGAAGTGATCCAGGGATTTCACTACATAAAAGCGAAATCATCTGATGTGAAAACAAAGCGTAGCCAGAGTGGAAAGTGTATTGGCTGCAAATATGATCAAGTATTAATGTTTGTTATATATACAAAGAGCTTTTCTAGGTTGATAAATAGTAGATAAGTGGGAAAAAAGCAAACAATTTGGAAGAAGTGGAGCTGATAAACGTGGAAATAGGTCAGTTTCAGTGGAATCAAATAAATGCCAATGGAAGAAGCTACCACTCTTATCTACTACACTTGAAAAACTCAATGAAAACAATACTTGGGCTGGCAAGGGTATGCTCTCGTACATTTTTGGTTGTGTTGGAAGTCAGTGTAAAATTTTTAGAAAGCAGTTTGACAGGCAATCCCCCAATCAATAAAGGCATAAATGTCTAGTGATTTAGTGTTCTGGGAACTTATCCTAAGGAGATAGTACAAGAAAGAGAACCATCTATACACAGGATGTTTGCTGGAGTTTCATTGGTAATAGCAGAAAGTTGGAAACATCTTAAAAGCCAAGGGAGTGGGACACGTCTCGTGGATGAATTCTAAAGTCATTAAAAGTGATTTTGAAGCTGATCATAATATGGAAAAAATTTATGATGTTGACTGAAAAATAGGAATACCATTTGACGTACAAAATGACTTCAGCTCAACATGTATGAAGAGAGAAGAAATATGTACTAATAGATATTTCCCATTGGAGTGATGGTGCTAACGTTTTGTTTTATAGTTTCAAACCGTATGTATTTAAGTAATTATCGTTAGAGGGTGAGCAATAAGAAGAAATTAAAGAATTTGTACGAACATATAAAAGTCATTTGCATGGTACTTGGCCTCCTGTTTCTGCACATTCCAGTTCTTGGTAGGCGAGAGTTTTGATAATAAGCCCCATCTTTATCCACAGATAGTTAAAGCAGAGCCCCAGGCTCATCAAATTCAAATCCTCTTCTGCTTTTCCCCCTTCCTCCAGCTTCCCTCCCTTCTCATAAGCAATCGGTTTCCTTGACTCTCAGGAACTAGCCTAGAGGCTGTTTTGTTCCCCAGACAAATAGTTGATTCCGTATTAAAATTCACTCCCTTTTCTGATTAACAAGTTCAAGTCCCATACAGCCCTCCCACTCAGTTACCATTTTTTTTTTTTTTGAGAACACACCTCGCCCCCTGGAAAACTGCTGAGATGGACACAATCACCATCTAGCCCAGTGGTTCCGCCCTGGGTTATTATGCAGGAACCCGCAGTGCCATTAGAGGTGTGTGTGCCCCAGGGTTTGCAAGCCTTCTAACATAGCCCAGGGCTGAGGGACTTTGACCTTGGACAGGAGAGGTTAATACTAACCGCCTCAGCACTTCTGCTCCTCCGCGGTGGCTGCAAAGTGAGCTTTGTGCACCTGTCTCTGTGTTCGCCTGGAGCAGGCTTTCCAGTGAGGAAAAGAGAACTCATTTTAGCAGAAGGAGAATGTTTCGCAGGTGCCACAAGGGTTTTAGGTTCTGCTGAAAACAGATATGCTTTAATATAAAGTTGATTTTCAGGCTCCAGCCCCCATACAGTTCTTCTTTGGAGTTCAGAAGTCATGGGTTAGGATTCACTAATTATATCCCTGAGACTCTGGCTTTCTTCTCCTGCCACTTTGCCCACTTCTGAGAATCTGTGGAGATGAATTTAGGCGACCTAACCATCCTCGCCTCTCCCCCTATATATTCACAGATGCAGGAAGTTTTCTTACAAACATCTCCCTGTTGTGAGTTCCCAGTGTAACAAATGTTAACTACATAGTAACCATAGCAGGTATTTTATTATAAGGGTCATCGTTTCCTACACTATTTTATGGAGAAGACAAGGTTAACCTGACTTCCAGTTATTGGGCCAAACCACATAGATCAAAATTTGAGCTGTGCTCGTGTCCAGACGGGAGAGCTCTGGGCTTTAAGAATTTATCAAGGCAAGTGCTTGGCACCTGTAGCTACTGAAATTCCCAGGCTTCCTGGCTCATCAGGGGTTGTACTAATGGGTCAGGTGAGGAGTGTCTGCTGTAATTTACTACGTTTCTGCTGCTGCCGTTGTCACTGCTCACAGGGCCCAACTCGGCGTCTGGGTGGCTTAGTGGAACTGAAAGGCTGAAGGGGTGGATGTGGGTATAGGAGGTGCTCTGGTTTCTGAGGCACTGACTTCATTCATTTATTCAGTATATACTTCTTGAGTCCTTATTATTTGTCATCACTAATCTTTTTTTGTTTCTAGAAGTTTTTTTTGACAGCTTTATTGAAATATAATTGCTTTACAATGGTGTGTTAGTTTCGGCTTTATAACAGAGTGAATCAGCTATACATATACATATATCCCCATATCTCTTCCCTCTTGCGTCTCCCTCCCTCCCACCCGCCCTATCCCACCCCTCTAGGTGGTCACAAAGCACCGAGCTGATCTCCCTGTGCTATGTGGCTGCTTCCCACTAGCTATCGGTTTTACATTTAGTAGTGTATATATGTCCATGTCATCACTAATCTTGTGTTTCTTTCCCACTCTCTTGAACCTAGCTATAAGCAGGCCAACCAAATTGTTAGAGAAGGGGGTGGATTGAGGATTAGTGGATTGAGCATAGTTCCACTATGTTCACAAACGTTGCACGTAAGACACTGTGTTATGTTTCCTGGCAGTACCCTTGACTCCAGCGGGCTGTCTTGCCAGTGAATACTGTTGGTCACCAAGAGATTCAAGTCAGATGGTGGGTGGCTTGGTCAGTTCATCACCATCTCTGGAAAGCACACTTCAAGTTCCTGTAGCTTTGTTTGTTTGTTTTTTTGGTCAAGGAAGGGCAGCAACTTGGTTTAGTATTCCATTTCACAATAATAGAATGGAATAAGGGCTTTATGTTCTGTTGGGTTCATTTCTCTAAGAGTTTATCCTCTGAGTGATTAAAAGCCAAAGTGTCTGATGGAGAGTGTTGCATGAAAACATTGAAGGGAGTAAGCAATCCTCTGTAGTGTCCTCAGAGCTAAACAAAACGACTGGAGACTGCCAGCCATCACCACAGCAGGGGTCTTCAGTACAGAGAAGGATATGGGGAAAGGTGTTCATTTCTTCTTAAAATAGCTTTTAAAAATAGAACTGAGTTTCCTGCAATGCTCTGTGTAGGAGGACAGGAATTAGAGTCAACGGAGTATTCTAGGGGTTCAGTAAAATATTTTGAGCCAGAATAAACCTGAGAGCTCTGGACTTTATATGAGCTTATTGTCTACTTGAGGTGGTCGTGTTTATAATGACCTTATGTAAGCTACCTCCGTCCCTCTTTTGGAGCGAGATAAAAAATTGATAAATAGTGAAGGTGACAATGCCAGGTTGTAAATGTGTCCAAATGAGTGCATGGTGTCCTGTGCACTCCTAGGAGGAGTTTGGGGTATGGGGTGGTAGGAGGGAGGTGAGAAAGCTTTCTGGGGGAGGCTCAACTGATGTGCCAGGACCAGCAGCATGGATTCCTGAATCCAGTTTCTTAGAATAAAGCCTAAACTATTTTATAACTTATAATCCAGTTTTTTTGGTTACCTGCAAAGAATTAGGGGACTTTGGCTCTCAGTCTTATGTGAAAAGCATAATAACAAGCAGGTGAGCAAAACAAAAATCTTTAAAAAGGCTATTCTGGTGTTTTTTTTCACCATTTAATAAATGTTAAACAAGTCATGATTGGTAGAACAGCAGTTAATGTTCATTGAATTAGTGGCTAAAGCCCGTGACTTTTAAAACCCTACAGTGGTAGCTTGATGGTGACCAGACCAAATCAAAAGATTTAAAAGGTGTGGGCCTGAAATTTTGCTTGGTCAAGAAGTTGTGGGGTTTTAAACTCACTAAACAGAAACACCCCACTCAGATTCTTCACACCTAAGATGCCAGTTCCTTTAGGACCATTGGGCATTTTCAGCCTCTTCTGGGGAAAAATTGGGTGATTCCCAAGAGAGAGAGAAGTTGATGGACAAATAAGAACCGTGGTTATAAGTCTGTGGTCAACAGTTTATTTTCATTGTATTGTCCTTTTATTTTAAAAATTTGTTTGTTTTTGCCCCCCTGTATGTAGTTGACGACTACTAGTAACTGAATTTTCTGGTTATCATAGACACAGCTGCTCTTGGAGAATATGAAATCATAGTTGCAGTCTTCACTTAAAATTTGAAATAAAATATAAAGAACTTTCAAGTGAATACAGCAAAGGAGCATGAGTGTGCATGTATGTATATGTATGTGTGTGCGTGTGAGTGTGTCTGTTTAGCCGCTCAGCCTGTCTGTGAAGCAGTTGGTAGCTTAGGAAGCAAACTGTAACAGGCTTAAGAATCACAGGTAAAGCTTCCAGGATCCAGCCTCTGAGATTCTGGCCGAGTAGCTCTGGGTTGGCATTCAGGAATCTGCATTTCTGATATATATATATATATATATATATATTTTTTTTTTTTTGCCGTGCGCGGGCCTCTCACTGCTGTGGCCTCCCCCGCTGCGGAGCACAGCCGCTCCGCCGCATGTGGGATCCTCCCGGACCTGGGCACGAAGCCGCGTCCCCTGCATCAGCAGGCGGACTCCCAACCACTGCGCCACCAGGGAAGCCCCATTTCTGATAAATATTGATAAAGCCTGGGCTTCGGCTGTCACAAAGGCCCGTGATTTAGAGAAGCACTGCTTTAGAGGCGTGAACTTGGAGCTGATGGAGCCCCTTCCATTTTCACTCTGGTTCTAGCTCTTTCCCCAGTCCTCTGGGTCAGACCCTCACTCATGTGTCAAGAGTCAAATTAAAGTGATGAAATACCCAGAAAATATGAAATGTTCATATTCAGTTGGCAAAGTGCCCAGCTGTTCTCAGCCGTTTGTGCTTCCCGGCGTGACTCTGGATTCCCCTGTAAGTGCTGGTAATGAGAGGCTGGGCGTGGTTATGCAAATTGTTTCAGCACCGAGTCTCCACCACTGGCTGCACGTCTTAAACTGGGAGAAAATATACCCTGTGGTGTGTGATAGTCAGGATTTCGGCTGTTGGGGGAATCTCCTGTACCGTGTGATGGATTGTGGTATTTCTAGCGTGTTCCACCCCAAATTAGCCCGTTGATTGGGCTGGCTCGGAAAGAGCAGTGTCATCGGGAACAGAGCCTCCGGTTTTCCCCGTGGGGACATCTTAGGGAAGACGGGGTGCCCTAGAGTGACGGTCTCTGGGATGCTCAGCTGCTATGCTCTTTGTAATTGCTTTTCTCTTGTGATTTCCTTGGTGAATGAGCCAAACTGTTTTCTTGAACACAAAACTGGAAACAAAACCATCTGAGGCTGTGGGAGCACTGCGCTTCGAACCCCTACTTTCCTTCATTTCAAAAGCTAATACATTGTTTCTGGGGGTTTCTTACAGGAGTAAACACTGGAGGAGCAGCGTCCGCGGATGGTATGTTTAAGTTTTCACGAGGAGTGCATTTGAGTGCTTCCCGAGCTAGGTGGTTCTGATGCTAATGAGCGTCTGCACGGGAGCACACGTGTGCGCTGCATTTTGCACCTGCATACGAGACGGTGGCCACCGTTACTGGCACTGTTTACTGCACCGTCTCATTGTTTTGATCCTGTTTGAGCTTAAGTGTTAATTTATCCATAGCTCACCTGAAGCTGTGTGAATTTTTATTTTTTCTTCTGGTGAAATTCAGGCGACTGGAGTATCATTTTCCTGAACTTGAAGTAGTTGGTAAGCACAGATAATGGTAGAAGTGTGCAGGTAAGGGTGTGGCAGGAACAAAGAAGCGCTGGGGCCACCTCCTGCTTCCCGGCACATGGCCTTTGACGGTCCTGTTATTCATCTCCGTGGCATCTGTGCTTCTGCGCTGCCTAGAACTGTGGGTTAGGAATGTGCCGTGTGAAAATACTAACATGACTGATTCTTGCTTTTCAGCTAGGTTTTCACATTTGTTTTCAGATGGTTTGAAGTAAATACTGAGATTTATTATAAACTCTCTGCACAGAATTCTTATATTAAAAATAGTTTACATAAGATTTAAGCGGCGGTTTGCAAATAATGGTTTTAGGACAAACTATTGAATTTTCATTTTAACTTGTAGAATTTTGATTTAGCTTTTATTTTTGGTTGAGAACTAGGCAGGTAGGTTTCTCTGTCTTGTATAATTTGATAGGATTTGATAGGAGGAGGATTGGATATCCTCCTGTGTATGACTTCCAGGCCTGCATTTTAAAGTTGCTACATCCTGCTTTTAAAAATGTATTTAATGATGGAGGGTTGATTGAAATTTTAAAATGAATTTTAAAACGCTAAGTTTTTGAGGACAGTAACAGATCTTGAATGCATCGAAATGCAGCATTTTACACCTGCTATCTGAAGCAAACATTGAAGTTACAGAAATAATCCCTAATCTCTGCAAGTCTGTGAAAATGTAAGCAAAAGTCTTAAATCGTATCTACTGTCCTGCAGTGGTAGGTGGGGGAGGGCAGAATGGTGGTGAAAGAATGTGCTGGTCTAGTCTTGTGTAAGACAGATGCCAAGAATGGGAAAATGTTTAGCTTCTAAAAGACCTTTGCCTCTTTGTATTAAGCAAACCCTCTTCTCTCTGTTACTACTCAGTAAACTTGCTTGTGGCTGTCACCCATTGGGGTATGTAACCATAGCTCTTTCTCGTCTTCCCACTTTTCCCCTCATATTTGATTTAATATTGATTAAAAACTTAAGGAACAAAATTATAAGAAAAAAATGGAGGCGGGGCACTGTATTGACCAATAACGCAGAGTGACAGTTCTAGACCTCCTGCCTGTGCCAGGGACTTTCGGAGGAGGAGAAATGTTATCCAGAACTTGGTGAAAATCTCCTGTGCAAAGTCAAAGTTTCGCTACTTTTCTGCCAAACATCACTTTGGATTGCTTAAAATATATCCAGTGGGAGGAAAGGTTAATACGAGAAGACTCACGTTGTATCAGTATTTAAATTCTCTGGTAACGCTTCAACAGGGCATTGGGGTTTCCTTCAATACTAAGGTGAAGCATATTGGCAGTTCCTGCATCAGGTGGAGAGCGTGAGTCCAGCAGCTGTGCTGAGGATGTCTCACCTAGACCCCGTCGTTGCTGTTTTGCCCCCGTGACTGACGGTGGCAGCTTCTCATCTTTCTCCTGAAATCCTGGTGCAGGGACCCAGGGGAGCGATTGCCAGCGCTGAGCCTCTTCTGCACCGCTGTCATAACCAAGATGTGTGCAGTTGGCTCCGACTCCAGGGTCCTGGGACAGCTAACAGTCCTTTGAAGGGAATCCCGAAAAGACCCACGCAAATATTTCGACGACCACATAATCTTCATGCCTACTTCTAAGGAATTCAAAGCACTTTCTGTTCAAATCATTCATTTTTGTCTGCCTGTAGCAGACGTGAGGGGGGCACAGGGCTGCTTTAAGGAAAATAGGAGGAGGAAATGGAAGTCGGAAGGATGGCATTTTCTCTCAAATTAAGAACCTAGTCAGTTTTGGATGTGCATTTTAGCCCACTCAGGTGAAAATCCACACTGCAGTATAGTAATGTGTGATTTGCTACCTTACGGTAGTGTTGTCCTCTATGACAAATTCATCTGCTTCTTGCCTTGGAACCTGTATTTCTGTGGTGGTTTAACTCTCTCCCAGAGTCATCAGTAAGCAGTGACAATACTGGTGGTTTTCTGTTCGTTTATGCCGGAGTTCTAGGAAGCTCTCTATCATCCTTCTGGGTTGGGCTGTAGGGGGAGGAACAGGGTGGCCCTTCTGGTGTTAGACTGTGGGTCCTGGGTTCCATCTGCCCAGGGTATCCCTCCCATGCGGTTTGCTACTGCTTATATTTCTCCTCGTGCTGGAGTTTCATCCATTAGCAGGACTCAGGCCTTAAAAAGGGAAAAATTGGGTTTAAATTAGTGCGTTCTTAGCTTTTTGGATTTCAGGGACTAGAGAGCTATGGGAAAAATCTTCCAAATTTTTATTTTGCCAACGAAGTAGTTAAAAGAATTTTCAGTCACCTACCACCATCACTGTCATTCTTTTCTTGCTTTTGTTGCCTATAGAGAGTTCATGAAGGAAAGGATATTTTAACTCCAGAAAGGTAGGAAAGCTATAGTCTCAGACTATCGATCCTTTAGAGACAGAGTAAATTCAGCTTTATAAAGAGTTCACTATATGTCATCCTTTTTTTTTTTTTTTTTTTTTTTAAATTTCACTGTAGGCTGACTGGTTAGAACTTTATTTCAGACCAGAGTCTGGGAAGCACTGGGCTGGGTGATCTCTAGGACTCCTCTCAGCATCCCCCTTCTGTAACTTGAGTGGGTGTAGGGTGCTCTTGGTTTCTCTTTAGCTCTTGGGTGCAGGCAGAAAGGAGGAGGTTGGTAAACATGAGTGCAGTACAGGACAATTGCCAGCAACTTCTCTTTCAAAACCACCCAGCTGTAATGTTTACACAGTGTTGATTTGCTCGTCTGCAGATCCTTTTCAAAGGGAAGAAATATTTAGAGCCCTTGAAGAGCTCTGTAGAATCTTGACCTTGGCTTCAACTGCTACCCTAGTTGGACCTAACTCTCTTAAGTTGCTCTGGCTTTCTATGTCCTCAAAGCTAAGTAATTAAAGCTTCCAGTGAGTTTAACTGGGTAGCTCATTGTTCAGATGACTTCACATTGGTGTTGATCATAGAGCCCTTTCAAAGCTATTAAATTCCAGTTCATTTTAACGGGAAAGTGATTTAAAAGTAATTTTACAATGGCTGTAATTTAAAAGTAATTTTACAATGGCTGGAGTTTCATTGGTCCATCTGTAAATTGCTTATCATTGTGAAGAAGGGCTCTTTTTCCTTTTTGTTAAAGGGTTTTGTTGAAAAGAGCTAGTGTCAAAAAAATTAAGGGAGCAGATCCCTGTATGTTTTGTGTCTGTTTTCTGTGCAATACAGAATCTGTTTTGGTTATCATCAGGTTTTTGAATTACTTTAAAATGTTCACCCTTGGGCCAACACAGACTCTGATTTCTTCATACACATTGGAAAAAAGTATATGGACTATGATTAGATTGAAAGTTATACTTAAAAAAAAAAACTTAGGTCTTAGGAGGAGTCCAAATGAAATACCTCTTCTTGTTTGAGTTGTAAAACAAAAACAATCTTGATAATATTTCCATTCTCCAAATGATGACAAGTGGCCTCAGCTGGAGAAGCAGGCAGATGACGGGATAGGGGAGGAGCGGGGAAGGACCACTGGACTGGATGGCCCCGTCCCAGCCTCTCCCATCTCTTTTTCAGTGAAGATCTCTGCCGGACCGTTTCCCATCTCCTCGCAGTGGTTGCCATGGCTGTTGACGTCCATGCCCCTCATAGCGATTAAGCTTGTGGATTTGTTGGGATTTCTCAAGTTTGGTTAGATTTGCGATTGGTCAAGGATAGTGGCTAGAAAGACATAGGGGTTTGTAGGAGCAGCTCATGAGAGAGAGTAGGGTGACAAGACATTGGAGGTTTTCAGGAAGGGAAGGAAGCATGTGACCTGATTCATGGTTTAAGAAGATGACTGTGGCTATTCATGGAGAGTAGCCTGCAGAGAGCCAAGTCGGGAAGCGTCTGCATAAGAGACAAATGGTGTGGACTCTGGTGATGGTGGGCAGCTGAGGAAGAATGGGTAAGTTTAGAATATGTTTCAAAAGTTGTGTTGATGGGGAATTCCCTGGCAGTCCGGTGGTTAGGACTGCGTGCTTCCAGTGCAGAGGGCCTGGGTTCTATCCCTGGTTGGGGAACTAAGATCCTGCGAGACATGCAGCACAGCCACACACACAAAAAAAAGTTGTGGTGATGGATGTGATGGGGGAGTGGAGGAAAGAGAGGACTTGAGGAACACTCTTAGGTATTGGGAGATGTGATGCTCTTTACTTAGTTGGGGTAGTCTTGGAGAATAGTGGGTTTGGCAGAGAAAAGCAAAAGGTTTGGATATGGTAACTTTGAGATTCATATTAGGCATCCAAAGGAAGGTCTGAGGGGCATAACCAATATGTGAAGAGTTAATGGCTGAGACTTTTCCAAATCTGATGAAAGACATCGTAGACACAAGAAATCTCACGAACTCCAAATACACAGTCCCTTCCACAGAGTAACAATAAAACTGACAGCTGACTTTTTTGATAGAATCAATGAAAGTCAGAAGACAATGCAATTACGTGTTTAAAAAGCTAAAGGAAAATACCTGCCAACCTAAAATTTTATATCTAGTGAGAATGTCTTTCTAAGACAAAGGCAAAATAAAAACATTTTCAGGCAAAATAAAACTTAAAAAAAAAAAGTATTGCCAGCAGACCACAATGGAAGCATGGAGATATAAGAAGGAATAATTAGTGGTCCAAGAGGCCAAGGTTGAAGCTGCAGTGCTTTTTATGACCTTATGATCAGGGGTCACATACTGTTACTTCCACCAGATTAGTCACAGAGGAGCAACCCTGGTTCACTGTGGGATGGAACTGCACAGGGGCAAGAATACCAGGAGTCATGGTTCATTGTAGGCAATTTTGGGGGCTGGCTGCCATGTCAATTATTTTTTTTTTACATACTATAAAAAATGTTTTGGGCTTCCCTGGTGGTGCAGTGGTTGAGAGTCCGCCTGCCGATGCAGGGGACATGGGTTCGTGCCCCGAGTGGGAAGATCGCACATGCCGTGGAGCGGCTGGGCCCGTGAGCCATGGCCGCTGAGCCTGCGCGTCCGGAGCCTGTGCTCTGCAAAGGCAGGGGCCACAACAGTGACAGGCCTGTGTACCGCAAAAAAAAAAAAAAAAAAAAAGTTTTGTTTTAAGTGGGTTCACTCTGAGGGGTCTTGATTTGGTATCAATTATCTTAAGATAAGTAGGACCTCTCAAATCATTCTTTTATAGATGTTCTTATCATAATTGTAATTTACATGTATTTGTGAGGTTTACTTTGTTGTCTCCACCTCAAGACAATATTTTTTGAAGGAAGGAGCCAGTGTATTCCCACCGAGTAGCACAGTACATGGCACATAATAGGTGCTCAGTAAAAATATATTAAATAAATGAATTCAGTAGAAGTTATTTGTTCTTTGTTAGGGAAACTCAAAACTTAGGTTAAATAGATTCATTTTTTGGTTTTGTTTTTATTATTCTGGGTATGCCCTTACATTGCTGCTTTATTAAGCCTGTGTTTTGAGGGCTCTGTATTCATGTAATTGTTCTATTTTAAAGGATTAACTTAAGTCTATGCTATTGTGGAAGGAAAAAATATCCCATAGGTAAGTATATGCTGTTGGATTGATAAGAATTTAACTTCTTCCCAGGGAGAAAATTGTTCAGCTGAATTCTATAATTGAGCACTTGGTGTCCCTCAAAAATGTTGATGATCATTTCAACAACTTGGAGTAAGAAAGATAAAATTGTATCTTTATTTTTTTTATTATTTTTTTTTTTGCGGTACGCGGGCCTCTCACTGTCGTGGCCTCTCCCGTTGCAGAGCACAGGCTCCGGACGCGCAGGCTCAGCAGCCATGGCTCACGGGCCCAGCCGCTCCGCGGCATGTGGGATCTTCCCGGACCGGGGCACGAACCCGTGTCCCCTGCATCGGCAGGCGGACTCTCAACCACTGCGCCACCAGGGAAGCCCAAAATTGTATCTTTAAATGAAAAAAATTGGTTTCTGTTCATAGATATTAAGAATGTATCAGTAAGTAAGAATTATTCTTATTAAAAAGATTTATAGCAATTTTAAAGTGATTATTTTGTAGGTTTCCTATTTGTAATGTTCTAGAATTTGTTTTATTCATCACTTGTTTTGCCTACTAAAACCCAAACTAAAAAACTAAAGTGTTTTTAAATTCAAAAATTGATGAGACTTGCATAGGTGGCAGAATGCCGGGAAGGACCAGATTCTTAGCTGCCTACACACTATTATCCTGAGATGCTGTTATTTATTTATTTTTAAAATTATTTTTTAAAAATTTATTTTATTGAAGTATAGTTGATTTACAGTGTTGTGTTAATTTCTGCTATACAGCAGAGTGACTCAGTAATGCGTATATACGTATATATCTATTCTTTTTCATATTCTTTTCTATTATGGTTTATCACAGGATACTGAATACAGTTCCCTGTGCTGTACACAGTAGGACCTTGTTGTTTATCCATTCTCTATATAGTAGTCTGTGTGAGATGCTGTTATTTAAATGGTTTCGCTAACAGCTGAAACCTGACTTCCTCTGAGGGGGTTTTAGCCTTTCTCATCTCTCCTCTGCCTTCCTTCAGAATTAAGGAGCCTGATCTTGGACATTGGATCAGTGTTTTGTTCCCCCACAGATAATAAATTCTGAAGCAGAGAGACTCTGTCCTTGAAGAGTTGCCTTCATATGCTTGTGCAGAACACCTAGTTGAGATTAGTTAAATAATGACACTTATTAGCACACGTAAATATGGAAACCAGAAGGTGGGGTAGGATTCAATGTGACATCATCTAGAGGTGCCAGTTCCATTCCCACGTGAATGTCTTGGCTCTCCCCTTCTCCATATCCTCAAGCCATCGTAGAGAAGGCTGCAGCATCTCCAAGCCTCTCAACTCAACACACAGTCTAGAGGAAGAGAAAACGACTTCCTGGAGGTCCCACAAAGTATGGGAAAGGCTTTTCCAAAAGGTTCCAGGGAAGCGGTCTTTGTGGATCTTTGACTTCGGTGGAGTCACAGACCCATTCCTGATCCCGTCTTTGGTGATGGGAATGGAATTGTCCTTGGAACAGTCAGGGTGAACCGTGGAGCCAGGGATGTGGCCAGCTTCTCCTGGGGGGATGCCTTGGAGGAAAAGTGAATACCTGAACAAAGTCAAGTTTATCAGGAAGGAGGGCGGATGACCGACACAGTATCCCCTACACTCCCTGTTGTGTCCCTGGTACCTAGAACAATGCCTGGCACATAATAGGTTGTCTGTAAATGTTTATTAAATTAATTTGTCCTTTCATCTTCTGGCATCATTTCTCAGACTCTTTGTTTTCTTTTCTTTCCTGGGACATAAACATTTATACCTTGCTTATTATTATCTTACTTTTAAAAGCTATTTTAAAAACACTTATGTAAATAGCCTGTTGCTATTTCACAATTAATAGAATTATCAAAAATAACTTACAACTAAAACAACTTGAGAGGTATGTGTTTAGACAACTTTGCTAGCGTATCCCAGTCTAAGGGCTCATCTTGAATGAAACTAAAAAAGCAAATTTGATCTATTACTTATAACCTGTAAGCCAGTGGAAGTATAACAGGGAATGTCGTCTTATAATGATGGCATATGGTAGGAACCGTAAAATCTCACATTACTTGTCGATACTTGTTCAGTTAAACGAAGTGAATTTAGTGTGAGATTACTATAAATCCTGTAACTAAGGCGGTGATGATGTTGCTTTAGTAAAAGAATCTGTTAAGATGCTCAGAAGCTTCCCCACTGATCTGTAGTAATATGGGTACATGTGTATGTTACCTGTTGATGTAATAAACTGTAATTCAATTCTGATATTTAATTAAGTATGTTTAGCCTCCAGATAACGGATGCCCTGGCTGATTCTCTGCCCTGGTGCTTGTTGCCTCACAGGCAGCACAGGCCTTAGAGGTACTGGCTCCTGTGTTTCACCACATCCCAACATGTGATCCTTTGCACTTGGAAATGAAGCTACTGACCTGCTGAGTATAGAGCGTGGTCTATGTGTTTTCTCTAGTTACGGTGCAAGGTTTGTACTTAATCATTTGAGTCATGGCTGGTGTATTAGGGTGCATGCTTTGTGGCTCTGAAAGACTTTCATTGATGTATATGAGGATCAAACCTACTTTTTGATGGCCTTTAGTCTAATGGTTCAGAATACTTTGAAACATTGAGCTTTGTGGCTTACAGAATGATGTATTTTCGTCAGGTGCCTGGTGGTGGATAGGAAAACTCAGGTGAGAATGGGCTTTTCCCCAGGACATCTCTGGAACCAGTGAAAAACAAAGTTTAATTACTATTTAAGACTTCCTTTTCTTCCCCCCGCCATTTTCATATTCCTCTGTGAGGTTAATTCCAAGTAGGAAGTTCACATTTTAGACCTGAATGCAGGGTCATGGCGTTGAGGGTAGGATTTACTTCCTGGAATGTTTGTTTCATTGGTTGCCGTGAGACTTCTCCAGGCCCATTGTTTTATGTACTAGTCGTATGAAACCTTGATGGGGGGCTCCCCTTGTTTGAGTTCCCTCTTGAAACATCCTTGCTGCAAATTTGAGAGATGCATATCTCTTGGGCAGGTATATTGCTATGTGTGTTTTAAGAGAGAGTTTTAAATGATTTTCATTGAACAGTAGAGTCCCTTGATGATCCAGCAGAGGTTGAAAATTGATGTGAGTGAGAAATTCTAAAGTGAGGAGAGAATTTCCCTTTAGTGTTGAGTGGCCAGTTGACATTGATACTTGGGATGTATCCAGGCACCATGAGCATGATAAGTGGTTTTCAGGGTCAGCGCTCTACAACCTGTGAGGAGAACAGAGATGGTCAAGATGGATGGATTGACTCGGGTCAGTGAGCCAAGGGGGGCAAGAAGTTGAAGTTGTTTGTACTAATAATTTCTGAAGTGATAGCTCATGGGGTTAAGGCAAAGAAATGGTGCTAGGAAGGATCCGACATAGTGAAAGAAGACTGAGGTTCAGCTACTAGAAGACTCTATTCACCATTTCATTAAACATTTAGGCAACCTTTGCTGAAACTTTATTTCACCAACACTTTGTCTTACATTTCTGTTCAACACATTCTGGTTAATACTGTGATTTAAGGAAGAAATCTGTTCATTGTGCTTAGCTCACACCCATTCTGAAAAATTATGAAAAAAGCATTTGCTCTTGGTGAAATTGAAATCTCATTTCCTTCCTGTCTGTTCCTTGTTGTTTCTCACTACAGATCACTCAGGCTAATGAGAAAAAATTAAATGTATTTTATCAAGAACAGAATAAATATAGCAAGGTGGATCCCTGAATATTTATGAAACATAGCAGTAAATGAATAAAGGAAGGCATTAATAAATAAAGTTTGTTGTTCTCTCTTGGATTTTGTGAAATGGAAAAGCAGAGTCCAGGAATCCTGGTAAATATTCTGACATATCCTGCTAATATTTTATTAGCATGCTAATAATTTAGATCATAGCACTGTATTTCTCCACCAAAAAGCAAAGGTTAGAAGAAAAGGAAAATTAAATATTGAAAAAAATCTATGGATTTTGTAATAGGAAAAATAAATTTTGATGTAACATGCATAATTTGGAAAACTTGGGAATATATATAAAAAGGAAAAGAAAAACTGAATGTTAGTCATACTAGTCAGCAATAATCCCAGATAATGTTTTGAGTATTTTATTCCAGATTTTGTTTTCCTGTGTATAGCTTTTTTTTTTTAAAATTATTATTGTGGTTGGGGTTATTTTTAGTAAGTTTCAAGCATTTATGTTACATGAAAAGATAAGGTGGACAGTTGGAGAGAAAGATGACTGTTTCACCCATGGTTAAGAGTACAGTATGGTCTATTGTTGAGAGAAATTTTATAAAATTTGGAGTTCTAGGGCTTCCCTGGTGGCGCAGTGGTTGAGAGTCTGCCTGCCAATGCACGGGACATGGGTTCGTGCCCCGGTCCAGGAAGATCCCACATGCCGCGGAGCTGCTGGGCCCGTGAGCCATGGCCGCTGAGCCTGCGCGTCTGGAGCCTGTGCTCCGCAATGGGAGAGGCCACAGCAGTGAGAGGCCCGCGTACCGCAAAAAAAAAAAAAAGAAAGAAATAAATAAAATAAAATATGGAGTTCTAGAAAAGACTATAGTTATCTATTTGGCTTTTTGATTTAATATATTTTTATAGAACTATGCCTGTAAAAACGAAAGATGAAAGACCTAGAATAGCCAAGAGAATTTTGTCAAAGATTATAGTTGGAGGACTTAATGTTACTGAATTTGGTATCGGCCTAAGGACAGACAAAGGTCAATGGAACAGAATAAAGAGCCCAGAAATAAACCCGCACATTTAAGGTCAATTGATTTTTGACAGAGGCGCCAAAGTATTTCAGACGGGGAAGGATAGTCTTTTCAACGCATGTTGCTGGAAAAATTGAACATCTACAGGCAAAACAGTGAATTTAGACTCTTATCGCACATCAAATGCAAAAATTATCTCAAAGTGAATCGTGGACCTAAATTTAAGAATTAAAACTGTAAAACTCCTAGCAGTTTGATTTTTGTGTGTGACTTTGCACGGAAAAGAT
This sequence comes from Stenella coeruleoalba, assembly GCF_951394435.1. Taxonomy (NCBI): domain Eukaryota; kingdom Metazoa; phylum Chordata; class Mammalia; order Artiodactyla; family Delphinidae; genus Stenella; species Stenella coeruleoalba. The sequence goes on from NC_137164.1 coordinate 6,048,510, forward strand.
TTCTTAGGTATGACATCAAAAGTGTGACCCATGAAAACCTTAGTAAATCAGACTTCACTAAAATTAAAAACTTCTGCTTTTCAAAAAACAACATGAGAAAATGGAAAGACAAGCCACAATTTAAAACTTTCGTTCTGCAAAAGGTCTTCTTAAGAAGATGAAAAGACAAGCTCCAGACTGGAGAAAATATTTCTAAACTACGTATCAAAAAAATGGACACTATCTAGAATATATAAAGAGCTCTCAAAACTTCAATAGTGGGCTTTTCTGGTGGTGCAGTGGTTGAGAGTCTGCCTGCTGGTGCGGGGGACACGGGTTCGAGCCCTGGTCTGGGAGGATCCCACATGCCGCGGAGCGACTGGGCCCGTGAGCCACAACTACTGAGCCTGTGCTGCACAGCAAGAGAGGCTGTGATAGTGAGAGACCCGCACACCGCGATGAAGAGTGGCTCCCGCTTGCCACAACTAGGGAAAGCCCACACACAGAAACGAAGACCCAACACAGCCAAAATAAATAAATTAATTAATAGAAACTCCTACCCCCAACGTCTTCAAAAAACAAAACAAAACAAAACTTCAATAGTAAAGAACAAAATATCCAGTTGGAAAATGGGCAGAGGACATAAGCATGAACAGACTTTATGGGTATTTCACTGAAGAAGGATACGCAGATGGCAAATAAGCACATGAAAAGATGTTCAGATCATTAGCCATCAGGGGAATGCACATTAAAACCACAATAAAATATTGCCACACATCTATGAGAATGGCTAAAATAAAATATAGTGACTTTGAAGGTAAAAATGGTGAGCTTAATTTAAAAAAATAGTGACACTGGCAAATGCTGCTGAAGATGCAGAAAACCTGGATCACTGATATATTTTCTGGTCAGAATGTAAAATGCTACAGCCACTCTGGAATCCAGTTTGGTAGTTTCCTATAAATCTAAACATGTCTTTACCAGCAATTGCACTATTGGGTGTATATCCCAGAGAAATGAAAAGGTACGTTCACACGTAAACTTGTACACAAATGTTCATAGCAGCTTTATTCAGAATATAGAAGAAGTGAAAACTGTCCAGATGTGCTTTAATGGGTGAATGTTTAAGCATCTGTGGTATAGCCACACCATGGAATACGCTGTCGTGGTTAAAAGGATCAATACACGTGACAACTTAGATGCATCTCCAGGGAGTTACGTTGCATGAAAAAAAGCCAATATCAAAAGGTTAAATAATCTATTAATACAACGTTCTTAAAGGAACAGAAGTATGCAGATGGGGAACAGATTAGTGGTTGCCAGGGGTTTGAAATGGGGGACAGTGTAGCTGTTGGGGGGTAGCACAGAGGAGCCCCATGGTGCTCAAACGGTTCTGTATTGTAGTGGTGAGATTTAGACTGTGGTTCCACAAATCTAAACGTGTTATAAATTGCATTGAAGAGATGCTCACCATTACTAATCATTAGGGAGAGTAAATCAAAACCACCCATGAGAACTTTATACCCATCAGGATGACTATTATTAAAATAACAGGAAATAATAAGTGTTGGCCAGCATATGGACGAATGGGAACCCTTGTGCATTGCTGATGAGAATGTAAATTGCTGCAGCCATTATGGAAAAGAGTATGAAGTTCCTCAACAAATTAAAAATAGAACTACCCTATGATCCAGCAGTCCCACTTCTGGGTATATATCCCAAAGAATTGAAAGCAGAGACTCAAACACATATTTGTACACCCATGTTCACAGCCACATTATTCACAGTAAGCAAAAGGTGGAAGCAATCCAAATGTCCATTGACAAATGGATGGATAAGTGGATGTGGTGTATCCATCCAGTGGACTGTTATTCATCCTTAAAAAGGCCGGACATTCTGAGATGCTACAGTATGGATGAACCTTGAAGACATTACGCTAAGTGAAATAAGCTGGAAATAAGAGGACAAAGGTATGATTCCACGTATAGGAGGTACCTTCAGTAGTCAAATTCATAGAGACAAAAAGTAGAATGGAGGTGGCCAGGGGCTAGGAGGAGGGAGGATTGAGGGGTTATTACCTGATGGGCACAGAGTTTCAGTCTGGGAAGATAAAAGAGTTTTGGTTGGTGGTGACGGGTGCACACAGCATGTGTGTACTTAATGCCGCCTGGACATGGTTGAGGTGGTACATTTTCCGTTACACGTATTTTACCGTAATAAAGAAAGATGCGTGGAACTGCACCGCTCACACGCACAGAGAAATGTGTGCATTTAACTGGTTAAATTTAACTGGTTAAATCTGCGTTAAGTTTGCGGGTTGTACCAATTTTCTGGTTTGATATTTTCCTGTAGTTTAGCAAGATGTTCCAGTGAGGGAAACTGGGTGACGAATACATGGGACCTCTGTATTTGTTTGGCTACTTCCTATGAATTTATAATTATCTCAAAATAAAAAGTTCTTTTATTTTTTAAATACAAGCCCCAGATTTCCCTGGTGTACAGGAATTGGACAAAACTGGCTGTAATTATTGGAAGAGTTTGCCATTTTGTTAGGTTCTTCACCCATATGTAATTTAAGAAATAAAATTCTAAGGTCTAATAGAATTTTCCATTTGCACCTTTTTTTTAATGTAAGAGACCACTTGGAATGACTGTACTGAAATTTATCAGTGATTGTTTTTTTTTTTTTTTTTTTTGGTATGTGGGCCTCTCACTGTTGTGGCCTCTCCCGTTGCGGAGCACAGGCTCCGGACGTGCAGGCTCAGCAGCCATGGCTCACGGGCCCAGCCGCTCCGCGGCATGTGGGATCCTCCCTGGACCGGGGCACGAACCCGCATCCCCTGCATCAGCAGGCGGACTCTCAACCACTGCGCCACCAGGGAAGCCCTCAGTGATTGATTTTGACTTCAGGTTATTACATTTTCCAGACGAAAGAACGAAAAAAAGAACGAATGAATGAATGGATGAATGAATGAATGAATGAATAAATAAATAAATTTCTGTATAGTTGACTTTCTCTTAATAGATTTGGTTTGGGTGTTTTAAGAAAAGCATCATTCATATTTTGCTTTTTATCTTGCTTTGCAGTGATTTTTTTTTTTTTTGATACATCATCTGGTAAACATTAGAGAGAATTTGGTGAAAATACAGACTTTTGTGTTCAACTAGGTTGAAGACTGTTCTTGGCCCCTGAGCGATGCCAGAAGGCCAACAAGGAGGAGAGTGTCAGCAGTGTTTATTTACCTCTGTGGATAGAAAGGAGGAAAAGGAGCTGACATTGATGGTCAACATTTATGGAAGCCTGTGCTCCCACTACTGTGCAGATGCTTTTCTACGTGCCCTACTTAGGGGGGTTAAGTGTTCTCCAAAAGAGGATACTGAAGCCCAGAAAGAAACGTGCTGTTCCCAAGTTGCGCAGCTGATGAGTGCCTGAACTGGGGTCCAGACTCGCTTGGGAGAGGCAGTGATGTGCGGAGCGTGCGCAGGCTTTGGGTCAGGTTTAGGAGTGTGTCCCTCGTAACCATCCTCACTCACCTTTCGCCCTGGATGGCCCTGCCTTACAGGCAGGAGGTGTTCACAGCACACATTTGCATGGATCAGTCCTAAAGATGAATATTAAATATTATATTTCAAAAAAGTAGATACATTATCTGTTGATTTGTTATATATTCAGTAGATATTTATTGAGTCCTTCACTGGTTCCAGGCACTATTTCAGGCACTGGGCATATAGCAGTGGACAAACCAAACCAAAATCAAGGAAAATAAGTAAGAAATATATGGATGCTACGTGGTCGTGAGGGTTGTGAAAACGCGTTCGGAAGGAAGGGTGATGGCTGTGCTGGGATAGCTGATGTTTTGAATAAGGTCATTAGGGAGAGCCTCACAGGGTCCCCTGAAGGTGAGGAGGAGTGAGGCTGCAGACCTCTGGGGGAAGGACACTCCAGACAGAGGGAATGGCAAGTCTTACAGCCCTGAGATGCGAACCTCTCTGTGCACTTGGAGCAGCAAAGTGGCCGGTGCGTCTGGAGCACGGTGGCTGCGAGGGGGCTGGGATGGTCCGGTGTGAGGTCGAGGAATGTAGGGACCACACTGGGCAGGGCCTTGTAGGCCATCATTAGGAATTTTGCTTTATTGTGTGAGATTGGAGGAGGCTGGAGGGTCTTTTTTTTTCTAATTTTAATTTTTTTTATTGAACTATAGTTGATTGACAATGTTTCAGGTGTACAGCAAAGTGATTCAGTTATACATACATATATATCTGTTTTTTTCAGATTGTGTTCCATTATAGTTTAATACAAGATATTGAATATAGTTCCCTGTGCTATAAGTAGGTCCTTGTTTATTTTATATATAGTGGTGTGTATCTGCTAATCTCGAATCCCAAATTTATCCCCCCCCATTTCCCCTTTGGTAATCATAAGTTTATTCTCTATGTCTGTGAGTCTGTTTCTGTTTTGTAAATAAATAAGTTCATTTGTATCATTTTTTTAGATTTCACACGTAAGTGATATCATATGATACAGCATTTGTCTTTCTCTGTGTTACTTCACTTAGTGTTATAATCTCTAGGTCCATCCATGTTGCTGCGAATCGCATTTTATTCTTTTTTATGGCTGAGTAGTATGAGGCTGGAGGGTTTTGAGCAGAGGAGTGTTATCTTAATTGACTTAATTTTGAAAGCATCACTTGGGGGCTTTGTGGAGAAGAGGCAGAAGGGAGACAGTTCTGGAAGCAGGTGGGTGGAAGGTGGTTGCTATAACACAGGTGGGACATTACAGAGGCTTGGAGCGGGGTGGTCGTGGTGGAGATGCTAGGTGGTCGGATTCTGCTTATGTTTTTCACATTGGGCCCACAGGATTTACCGATGGATTAGGTGTGAGGTATGAGAGAAAAAGAGGCATCAAAAAGACTCCCAGTCCTTCGGCCCGAGTGCGAAAGAGATGGAGTTGTGAGTGCCATTGGCTGAGACAGGGTAGAGCCTGGAGGGGCAGGTCAGGAGCTCAGTTTGGGGTTAAGAATGAGCTTCATCTTTGGGTGCTGAAGATGAAATGAGTGTCGCCTGTGTGCAGATCGTCGCTGCAGCTCTTCTGAGTAGGCACAAGTAAGTGTAAGATGTGGTTCTGGCTCTCAAGGAACTTGCTGATAAATCAGGGGAGATAAAGTGCACACAACTGTAAAAAGTATGTGAAGTTTGTGAGTGACTTTAGGACTTCAGCTGAAGGGTCACCATGGGCTAGAACAGTCCAGGATTATCAGGTTGACTCTTGTGAGGAGCTGGCATTTTCCCTGGGCTTTCCAGTATTTGTTGGGCTTTGTTAGGTTAGCAAGCTGGGAAGCCAGCCTGTCTGGAGTGGTCCAGGGCACAGAGTCAGAGCATCCAGTAACAGGGCACGTTGGCCAACAGGGCGGGTTGAATTGGAGATCAGTGGGGGCTGAGGTTGAGGAAGGCCCTGGTCTGCTGGCTGGGGAGTTTGCCTTCATTTTGTAGGTAATAAGCCATGATTGAAGGGCTTTGATTCATGTAGTTGAGCTGATTGAATTACGGCCTTAGGACGTTTCATCTCTCCCATTAGGTTGCCTAGAACTCGGCCTCTTTGGTGTTTTAATTGTGCTTGTTCTCTGGTAGCTTCCTCCTTGTCAACTACGTTCCTCCTGACGCACTTGCCCCTTTGGCCCCCTGGACCCTCCTAATTCTTGAGTCACTTCCAGTCTCTGACCACAGGGCCTTCCTCATTTACTCAGGAAACATTTATTGAGAGCCTGCTCTGTGCCAGACCTCGTGCGGGACGTAGAGGACAAAGCAGGCGAGTCTAGAGGGGAACAGATATTGAATGAATGATTGTAGGTACCACTGCATCATTCCAACCTCGTGATGCCCTCTGAAGGAGGGAGCACTGGGGAAGGGGTTTAGGGTGGGCCCCCTGAGAAAGAGGCTTTTACGGTGAGGCCTGAGACCTGAATACTGTGGGGCAGAAGGAAGTGGGGAGCATTTCAGACCACGGCGGCCTGTGCCGAGGCCCTGGGTGGGCTGAGCTTCCTGCGCTCTGGAAAGAGAGCAAAGGCTGGTGTGACTGCAGGGTCATGACGGGGTGTCCTCTGAGGTCTGTCCTTGGACCTCTTCTCTCACACCGCCCCCTCTCAGGGAATCTCGTCTCTTCCTTTGGCCTCAGTCGTCACCTGGGTGATTATTTCCGCCTCTTACCTCCCTCAGGACATTCAGACTTCCCTGCCAGGCATCTCCACCTGCGTGTCCTAAACGCGTGATACACTTAACGTGTTCTAAACCCTAGGAAGGATCTTCTCGCTTCGCTATTTCTTTTGTACAGTCTGTGTTCTTGGGGCTCTACTTTTCTTCATGCATTTCTCCTTGTTGCTTTTCTACCCTCTCTTTCCTATCAAAACACAGCTCAAATATTACTCTTCTGCAAAACCTTTCCTACCGATTTATCCCTACCCCTGTCTACTGCAGCAGAATGAATGAATCCTGTGACCCTATGAAATGCTGTCCGTTTCTTTATTAACATGATTGCTTCATACTACTGACCATTGCATATTTCTCTGTGCTCTTAATGGGTTGAGTCCTTCTAGACCTTATTTCCTTGGTGCCTTGTATGTTATCTGGAACTTAGAGTTTTACTAAATAACTGTTTCATGAGCAGAATAAAAATAGATATTGAAACACGGATGGAAGTGCTTTAAATAGGCCAATGAAAGTAGAGAGAGTCATGTCCCGTACAGAATGAGAATGTATCAAGTGAAGAAAACCCATCCCTCTGACTTTGCCCTTGGCATCTTAGTAAGGGGGTACTGTGGGTTATTATTCTGGTTGAAGGCCCTGCACAGGCCTTGTGAAATCTGAAGAGCAAGAGATATATATACTTTTAAACGTCTTTATTGGAGTATAACTGCTTTACAATGGTGTGTTAGTTTCTGCTGTATAACAAAGTGAATCAGTTATACCTATATATATGTCCCCATATCTCTTCCCTCAGCAAGAGATACTTTGAGAGAGAATTGGTTCAACCTTTGGCTCTCATCCTTCACTTTTACAATTGCATTGTCAATGTCTAGGGCAAAGGGTAAGGGATCACCACATCCCTTGATTAAAGAAAAGATTTAGAAAGATTGATTAAAGAAAAAGAAATAAAATTGAGTGATAAATGGACATCCCCTCCCCCAAGAAAAAATGTAATTGATAGTGAAGTCTGATAACCAAGAATCTACTTGGAAGTAGTTAGTGTTTACCAACGGTGCTTCCTAGAATCCATTTGTTTTAATTTCTTTTAAATTCTTTGTGATGATGGAGGTGACAGGCTCATTGTTCACTTGTTTTCGGCTCTTCCCCACGGGGGTAGCTCTTCACATGCTCCCCGTTCTGTGTGACAGGCTTCAGCAAGAAAAGAAAGGATCGCACGTCGGTGGCTTTCCAGTCAAGGGGGAAAAGTCAGGGGCATTTAGGGGGTCCCTTGGCTTGCAGAGATGATTGAATTAAGACCTGGCCTACCCCAGAGTACTTAAGCTCATTTGTACCTTAACATTTTCTCTTCCGTGCCAGCGTCAGCCTTGCAGGTAGATGCTCATTATTTCTGACTTCCGAACGGTAGCCAAGTCATCACAGGTTTGGGTGAGCCGCCTGGTTATCAGTAATTGCTCTCTCTCTGTGGTAGGGCAGCCGATTTTGTCATAAAGCTGTCGTGCGCCCTGAACGCGGGCGTGTCTTGTCTGCAAGGCTTCCCTGTTTCCTTCAGTTTAGGTCTGTGCTGCAAACGCCTGTGAAACACAGAACGGTGCCCTGTGCTTCGTGCTGGGCTTTGCATTTTCAAGGAAAGGATGCGGGAGGTTTCCTCTTGGAGAGAGGGATGCCTGGTGCCTGGGGAGACATGGGGAAAACATTACACTCTAAGATGCTCTGATTTGTGATTTTCAGCATTTGCATGATAAACAACCAGTAGGACGGAGGAAAAGCGCCCCAGAGAGAAGCAGATGGAAACCTGGCAGGACCTCACTGAAGCCCTCCTTTAGCGTGTACATGTGTTTTCTGCCCTTAAGTGGAGTTTGAGTGTGAGAAGGCATATATATTCGACTGCGGTGGGTGGGAGATGTTGGAGGAGGTTGGGTGAGGGGATGCAGGATGCTAGAGATGGTCTGATGGTACTTAACTAGGGTCTTGGCTACACTTGTCCACACCTGCATTCCAGTGTTTGTTTCGGAGGACTTAGCAAAGCAACAAAGTGTCTATGCAACGTAGCAGCTTTTTATTAGACTATAAAGCATGGCGTTGTCCCTGGAACATCCTTTATTTTTGCCATGCAGCTTCACTTCTAATTTGTTCTCTGTAAGCATAGTATGGCCTAAGTTATAGGAGCTCTTGGTGGTTATAATTCTAGGAGATGGGTTGGAAGGGACCGTGTTGAAACATCTAGGCAAGTGTATTTCCAATGTCCGTGATTTGAGCGCTGGATTCATGATTTTTGCCATATTTGAGGACTACCTGTACTATTACTTAATAGGTTTTCTCTAGGTTATATCCTCTGTCTGGCTTAGCTTCAGCTTAAGCATAATATCTGGGTTTCGTGAAGTTGCAGTCTGGATGCTGGAGCCGGACTGTCTGGGTTCAGTCCCAGCTCCACCTTTCACGGGTTCGGTGACTGGAGCAGGGCATGCCATCTCTCCGCATCTATGTTTCCCAAGTACAAAATGGGGATAATAATAGTATATGTCTCATCGGGGTTTTGTGGGGATTAAATGAAAAAAAAAAAGGAGAAGACTTGCAATAGTATCTTACACATAGTAAGTGCTCACAAAACGCTTTATTCATAGTTATATGTTTTTCTAATAAACCTGAAAATATTTAACCGTTAAAAAAATCCCTTTTATGCCAGCTAAAATTAGATTACATTCTACCAGCAGGATAGGGATCTTGCTTTGAGTAGCATTAATCTTGTCATCTGGTCTCATCCTTCTTTTTCTGCTTGATTCTTTCCTACATCACCTACATCTTTCCTACATCACCGGGACTAAGGCCCCGGGGATTTCCGTGCATCTTAGCCCCTGACACTCTTAAGAGCCTGCCTTAATGGGGTCCAAAGCTTCCTCCCATCAGTCCTCGTTTGCCCTTTGACATCACGGGAGCAAAGTCTAATCTGTCTTCTCCATCACAGTCCTTTACATCATTGAGGAAAGCTGTTGTGTCTCCCGGAATCTTCTCTTTCTTTCAGCTCTGAAAGTGTCAGCTTTTCTTCTGAAGCAGCCCCCTCCCCGCTGCCTTGCTTGTCTAATGTCATCTTTTCCATGGAAGGAAGCTGTGGGAGAAGAGACTTGTCCTAGGACACCTGGGATATGTTTTGCTGGTACTAATGAGCGTTGTAAACCCTGGGAGCACCTGAGCCTGGAAACAGCCAATGTCTTTTCAGATGCAAAAGTTGCAGATGGGAAGCAGATACGCCAGTATTTCTATTAAGAGCCAGGAACATTCATCTCGAGAAGTCTTGGAAGACACATTGTTGCCTCCCTGGAAGGGAACCAGGTGGCAGGTGAACTTGCTTTTCACTGTGTACTCTTATCTTTCAAGCTTTGTACTGTGAAGCTTTCCTCAAGCTTCGTACCTGTTTAAAAAAACCTCACATGCACATACGAGAAAAGCAGAATTATAGACTCCTGGAATTGGAAGGTATTTTAAAAAAATAATAGGGAGTTCATCAATAGTAAGTTCCTGACTAAGGGAACAAAAAGTGCAGTGCTCAAAGGAGAAGACAAAATAAATAAAAATAACAACAAACCTCGTCTCTAGCCTTCCTCCCCTGTCTGCAGGTTCCGTTTGGTCCGGCTGGTTCCTGCTTCTCTTTTAAGATCCAGCTTGGGTGTTATTCTCCCCCCACCCCAGGAAGCCTTCCTTAACTCCTGAACCCTCTCTACTGGGCTGGAACCAGGATCTCCCATCCCGTTTCCGGAGCATCCTGTGCAAACTTCTAGACACATATGATTCTGCTTACCATAGCCTAGTATCTATTTACCCCTCAAACTCCACACCCCAGACTCCTTGAGGAGGGGCTGTCTCGTTAATATTTATATTCCCAGCATCTGTGATGATGCCCGCCTAGAGAATGCATGGGCTGTGCGTTTACAGAGTGGTGTGGAGGCTGTGAAGGCTTCGTGGGGCAGCTGGTGCTTGAGCCGCCCTGAGGTCTCACGAAACACTTGCCAGGCTGAGAGGAAAGGGACAGCCCTCCAGGCAGAAGGACCAGCAAGTTCAAGGGCACAGAGGCACCGCTGAACATCCTTTTAGAACAACGGCGCACTGTAAAGAAATATTTTAATCCAAGACACATCTAATATTTTATAGCAAAGCATATCTAATGTTTACCCAAGTTAGTTGAAAGCTTTGTGCTTTTTAATCTTTATTTCAGAATGAAGATGATTCTGAGTTCATTCGTTAGTTAATTTATTTGAGATTGTATTTTGAATCATCTGATGTGGATGGATGGGGGGTGTCCACAGGATTGGGTATTCTCCTTCCTGACCCACCTCTTTCCCTCCCTTCTCGCCTTCTTTTCCTTTTCTCCTCATTTCTGTAAGAATCTACAATGTAAAAGGTGTTGTCCAGACAGTTGGGGGACCTGAGTGAGGAGTTTATGGCCTTGAGATGAACAGTACTGTGTTACAAGGCAGAAAGGGATGAGCTGCCGGAGAATGCTCGCTGGGTTCTGTAGGAATGCGCAGGAAGGAGAACTTCCATCTAGAGAAGAGCAGAGGAGGCTTCTTGGCGGGGACCACGTGTATTCAGCATGTGGGATTTAGGTGGGCGGGTACTTGGGCTGGTGGATGTGAAGGAGGGGGTTGAACATGGTGGGCATTCCCAGGGGGAGAACACAGCAGAAGCAAAAGTCTGCAGGCCACACAGCCTGGAGTGGACTCAGGAAATGACGGCGATCCACGTGGCTGGAGAGGACAGTAAGGAGGTTGATTAGCAGGTGGTTGTGGAGGTCCCTAAATGCCAGGGGGGAAGTTGGGACTTTCTTCTTTAGGCAGTGAAGGAGGGGGCTCACTGAAGATGTTTAGCCTGCAATTGATGTATCAGAGTGGAGTCAGAGTCAAGTATCCTAAAAACCAGATAAAAACCAGTTGGAAAAGCTACTTGCTAAGTCTAAGAACCTACAGAAGCAGGAAGAAAATGATTCTTGGTCACGTGGTACTTTGAGATCTTCCAGGATCCCTTCTGGGCACAGTTTAATACAGGGAATGGCATAGGGCAGATACAGATTGGAAGTGACCAAAGGAAACAATCAGAATGGTCATCTCTTCCTGAGAGTCAAAGGTAAAGCCACTCGTCAACTAATTTGATCTGTGGTTGGAAGAGTCATGTTGCTGCCTGGTGTGAGCTGAGTTACAAGTTCATTATATCCATTTCTATTAGCGTTGGGGTGCCTGGTAATTTTTCTACGGTTTTGGTTTTGATAATGAGGAATTCTGAACCTCTTTCTGAAATATAGGAATAGAAGTGCCCCATGAAGCACAGGGCTTCCCGAGACGCTGTGTTTTGCTGGTTCCCTAGAGGAGCTTCGATTTCAGGAACATCGGAGAGAGACTGTGTGCTTATGGAGATACCCTCCAAATGGCTTTTAAAGCTACAGCTGGCTAAATGAGAAGATAGGTTAAACAGACTTTCCATGTGAATAGAACATGATTATAATTATTTTTATCCTCGAGTTGTGAGGCATAGTTTCTGCCATGTGCAGATTTGCAAATTTTTATGACTCAAAGAAATTTACTGTCAAGCGAGGATCCAGAGAGACATCATTTTGCCTCCAGACTTGGGATTTTGCACTTATAGCAAGTAAGTCACACTTTGTTTTTCAGTGATGGGGAGAAGGCACGTAGAGTGAGAGGTTGTCGAGAGCTTTTAAGGTTGTATCATTTGCTTCCTTGGGGCCACTCTTCACTATTTAACTTCCCTCTTTATTACTGTCCCTTCTGTGGACTGAATTGTGTCATTCCCCCCTCCCCCCCAATTAATCTGTTGAAAGCTCAAACCCCCCAGTGTGATGGTATTTTAAAATGGGACCTTTGGGAGGTAGTGAGGTTTAGATGAGATCATGAGGATGGGGTCCTCATGATGGAATTAGTGCCCTTATAAAAAGAGGCACCAGAGAGCTTATTCTCTCTATCTGGCTTGTGAGGACATAGTGAGAAGGAGGCCCATCTGCAAGTCAGGAGGAGAGCTCTTAACAGAAACCAAATTTTCTGGTGCATTGATCTGGAACTTCCCAGCCTCCAGAACTGTGAGAAAATACCTTTCTGGTGTTGAAGCTCCCCAGTCTGTGATATTTTGTTGTGGTGACTTCAGCTGACTGATACAGCCCCACTAGGACAAAGACTTGTAAAAGTACACCTGAGGGTTCAAGAACATGTGATTACTACATAGGAATGCTGTGCCAGTCCCTTCTGAGGTTGGTTCTGACATGCATTTTTGGCGTGTAAGTGTCTGATAGAGACAGGCTGAGGTGAAACTGGGGTCTGCTTGTACGACAGATTCTAGTAAAGGGGAGGACACACTTTGCTTAAGAATAATAAAAACTCTTGGAGCCTGGGACATTGTACGTCCTATGTATGGAAACTTGGAGCCATTTGGGTTTTTAACTAGCTTAACATTTAAATACAAAAATTCTTGGATACCTGGAGAGATGAGCGAATTGGTTAGTTTATGATTAATATCAGTTTTGGAGGCCAGAGTCCTGTAGCAATAAAGGAAGTTCCTAAGACAGAACAGTTTAAAACAGAGAAAAGGTCAAGAACAGTATGGAAGCATTTCAAAGAGCTCGAAATCCATCTGTCAGTTTTGGCTCTCCTAGAAATCACCCATGCGCAGCGGCTGAAGGCCAGCCTCGCGTGGGCCAAGGTGTGTTTAGAAAAACAAAGGAGGAAGGAGAAAGAAGCCCATATCTGTATGTGGAGGTGGTCCCAGTGAGGTTCTCGTACCTCTCAGGTCTGAAATACAGTGGGATCCCCCGAGTATGTGGTTCATGGGTCTCTGAGGCTGCAGCCCCATCAGAAGAGCATTTTACTGTGCTGAGCTAAGAGTCCTAGGCAATATTTCATGGGTTTATTTGGCTTGTTTCTTTTCTCATTTGTGCAATAATGAGCTGTGCTTCTGTTAAAGTTTTAGGATACAGAAGATATTTTGAAGAGGTCTGTAATCCAAAAAAAATTATACACAGATATCTTAAATTTGAAACCACATAACTCCCCAGTATTAATTCAAGCAGTTAGAGCGTTACATTCATTCCTTTAGATTAAATAATATTAATAGACTGTGTTTACCTACGAGGAATAGTTTAAGCAGCAGGGAGATTTAGTATATAACTCACTGAAAACTTCTTTCCTTAAAAAAGTTGATTGACCTTCTGTAGGTCCATGAAGGTGAGTGTTAAGTTCTTGAAAAATCAAATCAAAACAACACTGTCTGTGTACCGGAAAGCTACAGAGCAGCATTGGACCTGTACTGTCTAAGGCACTAGCCACTAGCGCACGTGTAAATTCAAATTTAAATGAATTAAAGTGAAACACAATGAAACATTCAGTTCCTTAGCTGCACCAGACACATTTCAGGTGATCACGGCTACGATAGCTGTGGTTACCCTGTGAGGCAGCAGGGATACAGAACATTTCTAACCACCGTAGTCATTTCCATCAGACAGGGCCATGTGAGACCGTGTTCTCTGCCCCCACTGACTTTTACTCTGTTTTGGATCCAGGACAAAAACATGCGTGAAAGGAGATGACAAAAGAAAACGTAATCAATGTGTTATCAGCAGTGTCGCAGTGCAGCGTATGATTGATGACTGGAATAATTTTGTAGGTAATAAGTGATACAAGACGTTAGGCTGAGATGGTTAGGGAAGAGGTGTGATTTTTATTTGATATTCAGGTAAGTGGTAGGATTCTGAGAGGCAGTGATGAAGTGGGAGGTATTCTGTAAGAATGCCCTGACAGTTTTGTGGGGAAGGGAGGTGAGGGGGTAGTATAAGATGTGTTTGAAGCAGGAACAGCTATATAGTTAGCAGGACCGAGGGCAAAATAAAAAGGTGGGGTCTCTCATTAAAAAACTATTGACAATTTCCAGACCATGACAGCAGAGCATGGGGCCCCGGTGTAGGTTGCCTTCCCTGGTCTCGGGGATGGTGAATAAGCCAAACTGACTAGGTTCTACTGAGTTCTACAGATGAGTAGTAAGAGGTATGACCAGAAGCATTATCAAAACTTCAACACTTTTCTCTGTCTCACTTTTGCCATCCCAAGGCATCCCGGGTTGTTGTTTGGGGCCAGAGCCCTTCTCATCACCCGGTGACTTGTCCTCCATCCTGAGAGTGACACCGAAGACAGTGTGTTATTCTTCTGGACACAATGCAAAGCGTTGTGCACGGCCAACTCCTTCATCTCTACTGATGGCAGGCATTAGCTCTCCAAGGAAAACAAATGATGCAGTTTAGAAAGTACCAGCTGATGCCGTGCCAGCTGGGGACGTGGCGCTCATTAGCATGTTAGTCCACGGTTGTACCAGAACTGCCCTCTTTGGCTGAAATGCCTCGAAGGGATTTATCACTCCAAATAAAAAAGCAAAATAGAAATCACTGTGGAGGTAAAGGCAATGCACATACCTTAAATAAAAAATAATGCTGTCGGGAAAATAGCGCCGATAGACTTGCTTGATGCAGGGTTGACACACACCTTCACTTTGTAAAAAATGTAGTATCTCTGAAGCACAATAGAGCAAAGTGCAATAAAATGAGGTATATGCCTGTCTTTGCCTACTATGTGGGTGGTGACAGAGAATAGTAATAAAATAATACAGACTTGATGAAGATGTACACCTTTTCTTTGGCGAAGAGTTCAGATTCCCTTTATTCACACTTCTTTAATCCTTACCGCACCCACCCTGGGGTAATGTCTCAGTTTTACTTCTCTGGGCAATAAACACATTTCCTCTTGGCATGATTTAGCTTTTTAGTTTGAGATGATTGTAGACTCACAGGCAGTTGTAAGAAATAATAGAGATCTTATGTACCCTTTATCCAGTTTTCCTCAATGATAACATCTTGCAAAGCTATAGTACAACATCCCAACCAAGACGTTGGCATTGGTGCAGCCCCCTGATCTGGTTCAGATCTCTCCACTTTCACCTGTATTTATTTGTGTCTGTATGTCCAGTTCTGTGAAATTTTATCAAATGTGTAGATTCATGTATCACGACCACAGTCAAGATTCTGAAGTCCCGTCACCACAAGGATCCCTCATGTTGACCTTTTATAACCACTCACTGGCCCCCCCCCCGCCCCCATCATCCTTAACGCTTGGCAACCATTAATCTGTTCTCCATTTCCATAATTTTGTTATTTCAAGACACATAATGTAATCATACAGTATGTAACCTTTTAGGATTGGCTTTTTTTTCACTCAGCTAAATTCCCTGCTTATTAATCCAGATTGTTGTATCAGTAGGTTGTTCCTTTATACTGCTGAGTAGTGTTCCATGGTGGTGATGTACCACAGTTTGTTTAAAAGGTACCTAGGTTGTTTTCATTTTGGGGCTATTACAAATAAAGCTGAATGTTCCTTGCTAGGCTACCATAACAAAGTACCACAGACTGGGTGGCTTAAATAACAGAAATTTATTTTATTGTAATTCTGGAAGTTAGAAGTCTGAGATCAAGGTGTTGGTGGGGTTGGTTTCTTCTTTCTGTCTCTTTGGCTTGTAAATTTCCATCTTCTCCCTGTGTCATCACATGGTCTTCCCTCTGTGTGTATCTGTGTCCAAATTTCTCTTCTTATTAGAGCAGCAGTCACATTGGATTAAGGCCCACCCCAATAACTTAATGTAACCTTAATCACCTCTTTAAGGACACCATCTCCAAATATAGTCATATATTGAGATGTTGGGGCTTAGAACTTCAACATATGAATTTAGAAATAGGTAGAACTCAAGTCAGCCCATAACATTCATGTACAGGTTTTTCTGTGAATGTCAGTTTTCATTTCACTGAGATAAATGCCCAAGAGTACAGTTTCTGGGTTGTATGGTAATTGCATATTTATTTATTTATTTTTTTAACTACCCAGCTGTGCCACAGCGTGGCTGGTTTATATTCCCACCAGCAAGGTATGAACGATTCAGTTTCTCTGCATTCTCAGCAGCATTTGGTATTGTCACTATTTTCCATTTTAGCCATTCTGATAAATGTGTTGTGATATCTCATTGTGGTTTTAATGTGCATTTCCCTTATTGTGAATGATGTTGAACATCTTTGCATGTGCTTGTTTGCCATCTTTTATTTCCTCTTTGGAGAAAAGTCTGTTCATGTCTCTTGCCCATTTTAAAATTGTGGCTTGTTTGTTTTCTTACAATGGACTTTGGGAAGTTCTTTACATATTCTAGATACTAATTCATTTTCAAATATGTGGTTTGCAAATCACAGACATGTAGCTTATCCTGTTATGCTCTTAACAGAGTCTTTCACAGAACAAATGTTTTAATTTTGATAAAGTCCAATTTATCAGTTTTTTTCTCCTATGTGACTATGCTTTTAGTTTAAGCCTAGGAACTCTGCCCAGCCCTAGACCCCAAAGATTTTATTCTATTTTAAAAAAAAGGAAACTCTTATAGTTCTATGTTTCACATTTAAACCTATGGTCCATCTTAACTTAATTTTGGTATAAGATGTGAGGTTTAGGATAAAGTTGATTTTTCTGCCTATGGATGTCCAATTATTCCAGCATCATTTGTTGAAAAGGCTCCCCTTCCTCCGTCAAATTACTTTTACAGGCATCCCTTGTCTTATTGCACTTTGCTTTATTGTGCTTCACAGATACTGGGTTTTTTACAGATTGAAGCTTTATATCAGTCCTGCCTTGTCAGATGATTTTTTAGCAATAAAGTATTTTGAAATTAAGGTATATACACTGTGTTTTTAGAACTAATGCTATTGCACACTGTAGACTACAGTATAGTGTGAACATAACTTTTATATGCACTGGGAAACCAAAAAATATGTGTGACTCGCTTTATTGTGATGTTCGCTTTATTGCAGTGGTCTGGAACTGAATCTGCACTATCTCTGAGGTCTGCCTGTGCACTGTTGTCCGGTCCCTGCTGGACATATTTTTGTGTCTATTTCTGGATGTATTTTTGCGTTTCTACTCTGTTCCTTTGATGAATGTGTGTGTTCCTCTGCCGCTATCATACTGTCTTGATTACTGTAGCAGTATAGTAAGTCTTGATAACCAGTAGAGTGATTCCTCCTATTACATTATTCTTTTTTTTTCTAAGATTGTCTTAGCTATGGTAGATCCTATGCTTTTTAATGAAAATTTTAGAATAAGCTTATTTATGTCTACAAAAAAAAACTTGTTAGGGTTTTGATGGTAGTTGCATTAGATCAATTTGGAGAGAATTGACATCTTTACTATGTTGAGTCTTCCGGCCCATGAAAATGATATGTCTCTTTATTTACTTAGATCTTCTTTGATTTCTTTCACCAGCATTTTGTAATTTTCAGCATAAAAATCCCATACATGTTTTGTTAGGTACATACCTAAATATATCATTTGCTCTGGAGAGATTATAAATGGTATTGTGTTTTTAATTTTGGTTACTACAAGCTCTTTGTTACCATATAGAAATGCAATTGATATTTGTGTGTTGATCTTGCTTCTAGCTTTGTTGAATTTATTGCCAAGAGGTGTTTTTTTTTTTTGTGTGTGTGTGTGTGTAGTTTCCTTGGGAATTTTTACATAGTAAATCATGTCATATGTAAATTGGGAGAGTTTTATTTTTTCCTTTCCAATCCAGATTTATTTCCTTTTCTTGCCATATTGAGCTGGCTAGAACTTCAACTACTATGTTGAGTAAAAGTGCTGAGGGCAGACCTCCTTGACTTCTTCCTGGTCTCAGAGGGAAAGCATCTAGATTTTCACCATTAAGTATGATGTTTGCTGTAGATTTTTTGTAGGTACTCGTTATCAGTTTGAGGAAGTTTCTCTTTGCTTCTAACATGCTGAGAGTTTTTGTCGTGAGTGGGTGTTGGATTTTGTCAAATGCTGTTTTTTGCATCAATTTATATGATTTTTCTTCTTTTGTCTGTTTTTATAGTGGGTTACATTGATTGATTTTTCAAATGTCAGACTAGCTTTGTACACCTGGAATAAATCCTACTTGGTCATGGTGTATAATTCTTTCTATACACTGTTGGATTCAGTTTGCTAATATTTTCTTGATGATTTTTGTGACTAAATTCACAGGAGATATTGGTCTTTATTATTTTTTCTTTTTTGTACTATCATTGTCTGGTTTTGGTAACAGGATAATACCGGCCTCTTAAAATGAGCTGAGAGTTGTTCCCTCAATTTCTATTTTTTTGGAAGAGATTGTATAAAATCAGTGTTAATTCTTTAAACATTTGGTAGAATTCTCCAGTGAAACCATCTGGGCCGGGTGATTCCTTTTTGGGGAGGTTTTTACCTTATGAATTAAATTCTTCAATAGTTATAGAGCTATTCAGATTCTCTCTTTTGTATTGGTTGAGTTGTGGTAGTTTGTGGTTTTTGAAGAACTGGTCCATTTCATCTAAGATTCCTTTTTTTTTTTTATGACATCATGAGTTCTCTGTATTTGAAGAACTTCCTTTAGCCATTTTTTAAGTGTAGGTCTTCTAGCAACACATTGTTTTAGTTTTTCTTCATGTGAGAATGTCTTTATTTATCTATCATTCCTGAAGGATACTTTTGCTGGATAAAAAATTTGCAGTTGACAGTTCTTTTCTTTCAACACTTTTTTCTGGCCTCCATGGTTTCAGATGAGTATCCAAATTGGTGTTTCCTTATAGGTAATCTATTGTTTCTCTCTAGCTACTTTCAAGATTTTTCTTGGTATTCAGTTTTGAGAAGTTTATGATGTGTTTTGGTGTGGATTTCTTTGAGTTTATCTTCTTGGGAAATCATTGATTTTTCGATTCTGTAAATTTATGTCTTTCACCAAATTTGGGATGTTTTCAGCCATTATTTCTTAAAATACTCTTTCAGTCCACTCTCTTTCTCCTGTTCTTCTAGGACTCCAAAAAATACAATGGTTGGACCTTTTCTTATTGTCCCACAGGTGCTTGAGGCTCTGTTAATTTTTTTTTTCAGTTTATTTTTCTCTCTCTTGTTCAGACTGGGTAAATTTTATTGTTCTGTCCTTGTGTTCGCTGATTCTTTCCTCTGTCATCCCCACTTTATTACTGAGCCCATCCACTGCGATTTTTATTTCTGTTATTATATTTTTCAGTTCATTTAAGAAAAATTTTAGTTGCTTGTTGAAGCATTTTTATCACGGCTGCTTTAAAATCCTTGTCAGATAATCCCAGCGTCTTATTTATCTCACTGTGGGTTGGTGCCAGTTGATAGTTTTTTCTCACCCAGGTTGTGATTTTCTTGGCTCTTGGTCTGACGAGTGATTTTTTCCATTGTATTCTGGATATTTTGGCTATTATGTTAAGAGTTTCTAAATTCTGTTTAAATCTTTTATTCTGGAAGGCAGTCATACTGTTTAGGTTTAGAACACAGATCCTGGCCTACTTTTGTGGGCTGTGGTTCCATTGGTCATTTAATTTTGAAGCCTGCTTAATGATCTGGTGCCACTGGGGCTCACATTGGTCCCTGCTGGTGCTGCCTGAGGGGGCGGAAGTAGCTTCCGGGCCTCAGGCCAGGACCCCTTGCACCTCTAGATGGGGGAGGAGTATCTCTGGCTCGTAGGGACAGTGACTCTTCCTGTGTCTGGCTGTTTGTTGTGTTGAGATTCACGTTACTGGTATTGCCCAGATGCCCAATGTCTCTTGACGGGGAAGGGAGTCTCCAGTCCATGGAAACAGAGGCTCGATGTTGTTGTGGGGAAGGTCCCTCTAACCTGTGCTGCCTGGCTCCGTGGTCCCTCTAGGTGGAGAGGGGAATCTTGGGGGTGTTCCAGGTACTTTTGTGGTGGAATTGCCCTTGTTGGAGCCATCTCCCCCTTCCCCCTATGTTTCTCTGTGGAGGTTGGTATTCTCATTTGACTGGGAGGAGAAGGCTTCCACCGGCCGCTTACTGTCAGCAAGGGTTCCCATCAGTCCCCCTTGCTTGGCTCACGTGGTGTTGTCAGCAGTACTCCCTTTCGATTCAGGGGAGGAATGCGCCTACCTGCGCTGCCTTCTGTTGCTAGGTGAGAATCAGGAAATGCCAGGCCTGGGCCGCCTTCTGCTTTTGGGAGGAGATCCTAAGGCACCGTGCTGCTCTGTGGTTCCTTCAGTCCTAGGGTCCCTAACCATGAACCTTCCTCTGCCTTCCACCTTTCAGAATTCTGCCTTGGTTGACTTTTGCTTTGTTTCCAGGGTTTATAGTTGTACTTCAGTGGAAGGGGCACAGAGAAAAGAGTCCATGCCATGTTGACCAGACTCATATATTTTTTGTTTAGCTTTCATTCGCTTTCTGTACTGGCTTTTCCCCCCTTTTGCTTGAAAAGCTTTGAGAGTTACCCTGCAAGCAAGCAGTATCCTTTAGCTCTTGGGTACAGATGTATCTGACCAAGGTAAAAACTCCAGTAGAATTTATTTTGCTGGTGTGGATTCATTTAATTCTAAAAATATGGAGACAAAAGTCTAAGCTCACATGCATAGAGAATAAAGGGGAGGGAGATGCTGCGGCCCCTCTGTGGGGACGTGGGGCTAAGCTAGTGTGCCCTTTGCTCTGTGGCACCATGCCTGTGGTCAGTGCTTGTCCTGCCTGAAGGGGAGGGTTGTGGCCATCTGGTCTCCCAGTTTCAATCACTTGCAGCAGTGCCCAGTAGCCCTCAGCCAGGGAACTATCTTTGGATTATCTCAAAGTAATTCTTTGGGCACTGAAAAAGAATGGAAAAAGTGTGGAAATCACTTTAAGATTAGTGGGAATTAGTGGAGAAGTAGATGAGATCTCTACCTGATGGCCTTTTTTTTTTTTTTTCTTTTTTTTCAAAAAAGGGTACTTGTATCGCTTTCTGCTCAGAAAGATAAACCAGCACCAAATTTGTCTTCTCAGGCAAGATGTGTTCCATTAGTAAGACCGGTTCCATTATATACTGTGCTATAAAGGAAATAATTTCATTCATCGTCCTTATCTCAGATTCTTTTTTAAAAAAAATAAATTTATTTTATTTATTTATTTTTGGCTGCATTGGGTCTTCGTTGCTGTGGTGGGCTTTCTCTAGTTGCGGCGAATGGGGGCCACTCTTCGTTGTGGTGTGTGGGCTTCTCCTCGTGGTGGCTTCTCTTGTTGTGGAGCACGGGCTCTAGGCGTGCGGGCTTCAGTAGTTGTGGCACGCGGGCTCAGTACTTGCGGCTCGTGGCTCTAGAACACAGGCTCAGTAGTTGCAGCACATGGGCTTAGTTGCTCTGCAGCACATGAGATCTTCCTGGACCAGGGCTTGAACCCATGTACCCTGCATTGGCAGGCGGATTCTCAACCACTGCGCCACCAGGGAAGCCCCCGATTCTTTCTCTAATGATGAGAGGACAGGGAGATGAGAGAGGCCTGGATTGCCTCTGGGTCCTGGAATGGTTTGGGTCAGGTAAGGCACTTTTGGATCATTTTTGCATTGTACCCAGAATTGGAATGTTGTGCTTAATTATTCTGACCTAAGAAGCTGTTGACCATCCCTAACTTTGCAGAAGTCAATGGAACTGAAGATTCCTTAAGGAAAGAATTTGAAATATATTGATTCTGGTTCTACACATTTAATGACTAAACAATTAATGAATTCCTGGTTAAGTTCCTGTATTTTCTGTTTTTTTTTTTTTTTTTGCGGTACGTGGGCCTCTTACCGTTGTGGCCTCTCCCGTTGCGGAGCACAGGCTCCGGACGCGCAGGCTGAGCGGCCATGGCTCACGGGCCCAGCCGCTCCGCGGCATGTGGGATCCTCCCGGACCGGAGCACGAACCCGCGTCCCCTGCATCGGCAGGCGGACTCTCAACCGCTGCGCCACCAGGGAAGCCCTGTTTTCTGTTTAGATGACTCATATTTTCATTGGACAAATGAAAATGTGTTTGATACTAACACACAGTGGGTGAACATACAGTCAATTTAAATGTTTTACAAACTAACATTTGGTTGTCCTTCATGAAGACATACTAAACATCAGCTACTTTTAAGCTGCTTAAACATTTTCTAAATATCTAGCACTATGTTTTCAAAATCTTAACTGCCGTCTGAGTGATCCCCTGGGACTCCCATTTCTCTCTGGGGTGGGTCTTGTTTGTCCCACACTGAGGGCCCCTCACACTTTGGGGGAAACTACCGTTTCCACAGGACCTGGGTCTGAGTCCACGGGTCGGTTTTGAATCCGGTTCCACTGTTGACAAACTTGGGGCCTTGGGTAAGTGACCTCACCTCTGCACCTCGGTTGTCTCATTTACACACTGGGGGAATAGAGCACTGCTGTGGCGAGGTCCTGTGAGTATGAAATGGAACAGTGGATGCAAAGCACTGAGAACGGTATCTTGCTGCTAGCAAACACGTAGGAGGTGTTAGCTTTTCCTGTGGTGGGTGGTTATTGTTATGGTGAAACCAAAAGAAAGTAGGTATGACTGCGGGAATTCAAATAAAGACTTAAAGGTATGACCGGGCTTCCCTGGTGGCGCAGTGGTTGAGAGTCCGCCTGCCGAAGCAGGGGACACGGGTTCGTGCCCCGGTCCGGGAGGATCCCACATGCCGCGGAGCGGCTGGGCCCGTGAGCCATGGCCGCTGAGCCTGCGCGTCCGGAGCCTGTGCTCCGCAACGGGAGAGGCCACAGCAGTGAGAGGCCCGCGTACCCCCCCGCCCCCCCGCAAAAAACAAGGTCTGACCACCTTGGAATTGTTATCCGTCACCAGGATCTTGATGCTCCGGATGCCTAATAAAATGGCGCGCGTTGATGTTTAGTTTGATGCTGCGTTGCTCTGGGGGGGTAAACAGTCTTGCTCTGTTTGCTGTTTTCTGCCACATCTGATGCTACCCCTTTCCCCTTCCCTCCCCAAGGTGGGAATTCTCTTCAGCCTCTCGTTATTATGCTCTTCATAATAACAGTCAAATTAGCTATTGAACACACAAATCCCCATCTAATCTGTTTCTAAAAGGCACGGCTTTAAAAATAGTGAGATTTTATGATGGTGAATTTTGTTGTACTTTGTTATTAAGAGAAGATGATAATACCTAATGGGTAATGAAAAATCAGTTAAATGCATTTAGGGAAATTAAGGTGCTGACAAATTTATCATGGCTCTTCCGGTTGTTAAATGGGATTGACACGGGTTCAGAATTGGTGGTGGACAGAAATTTGTTGAATTTACTGAAATCTATTTCCATTAAAATGACAGCTGTGTAGAAGAGCCGTTGTCACCAGGGCATTTAGTTACGGGGCCCAGGAGTGTGAAGGAGAGAGCTAATCACGTAAGACAACTTGTACTTAATTTTAATTAGGTAAATTCCCCTTCATGTTTTAATCACGTCAACTCAGTCACAGATGGTGTGGAAGCCAGTGGCAGCCATCTTATTGTCTCACTCTGGTTTCTTTTTCTAAGTTACTTAAAAACAAAATTAGTTCTAGACTTGACTTTTGTACTTGATTCATGCATTCTGAATTAACCTCGTTCATGAAAATAGTTTGTCAGCCATCTTTTCAGAATTTGAAATTTCGTCTAGTAACCCCCTACAAATCATGTTTACAAAAATATACTGAAAAATCATAGTACAATTTGCAATGAAAAACAGAATCTGATGTGAGAGACCTATATCAGTGAAGTTGTTTAGTTGATAAAATAACAGTAGATCTAGAATATGATTTCCGAAGACCATTAAGGCCTTTTTAGTTTTGTGTGTGCTGTTTGTTGTATATTTGTTCGTTTGCTTTTGCAATGTGGATGTAAATGGGATTTTGATCTTTGTTGGTTTATTAGTTTCTTGTTTTACTAAGATATTGGGGGAAGGTACCAGATAATCGAGGTTTTGTTATACTTGTGGGATATAACTAGGTGTTACAGTGTTTATAGTCATGAGATTTTCTTCTACTTAAATGTGCAGCATGTATAGCATAAAATTATTTTTTAGTTGATGCAAATAGAAGAATAATTTATGAATTTTGCAGCAGCCTGAGATTTTATGTAGTAAATATTTTTTATGTATTACTGTCTGAAAAATATGGTGCTAAATCAGCACAAGGAAGATACAAAGATGTATTTTTTTAAGACTCTACTTTTAAGTTCTCTGTAATGGAGAGACAGACAGATAAACAGTAATACAGCACTTGGAATAGGAAATCAGTTCCAAACAGAGATAAAATGATTTCAAGAGAAAAATCTGAGAAGTCCTGAAACTTGACATTTGAGCTTGGCCTGAAATAAGGAGTTTGATGAGTAGAAAATAGATGGAATGGTCCTTCCAGGCTGAGATTCAGCCCGACATGAGCAGAGGTGTGGAGAGAGAGAGTCCATACTGCATTCGAGGAGCAGTGGGAGAACTTGGTAAATATAGGTGATGGGAGAGAGCTTTATTTAGTAGGAAATGAGTCTGGACACTCACATTTATTCACTCGACGACAAACACTTGCGTATCTTCTGGGTGCCAGGTGTGTGCCAGCTGCTTGGGCTACGAAGGTGGCCACGGTGGGAGCTGAGTCTGGAGGAGAAGCGCAGGATCTGGCCACTGGGGAGGTGAGGGCACTGCCGCGGAGCGTGTACGTTTTTGGGAGCCGTCGTGTGCTTTGAGGAGGAGCGTTCTGTGCTCTGACGAGAGCTTATGAAGAAATGTCTGGTGAGCTGTGGAGGGGAAGGTGGGATGGAGGAGGGGGAAGCAGAGGCAGCGAGGATGTAGCAGGGCAGGGCGTGGAGGGGACACAGCACCACCCAGGATGCACTGAGATTGCGAAGGTCCGGCTCAGCCATGAGCCGCCTCTTTTTTCTATGCGAACCTTTCCAAGAAAAAAATGATTATGGGCTGTGATCTTTAATTTTTCTTCTTTAGAATAACTTGTTTAGCCTGATGTAGTAAAAATAGGTGGGTTTATAACTGAAATTATGTATGAAATAGAAGATTGTCTTTGAGAAAACTGATGTGGTGTTTTATCCACTAAAATGTGGTTGTCCAGGGCTAATTGACCAGCAGTTTTCTCATCATTTAGCCTGAAGGCAGACTGAGGGCTGGGTGCGTTGACTTAGCGCATGGAGAATATTGGGTGGTGGGTGGAGCCTCGCCTGCCTTGCTCTCTCCCTTTGGGGCCAGGAATGGGAGCCAGGCACAGTTCTCCATGGCACTTCTGGTTTCCTTCCCGGTGAGATTCAGTGTTGGGTCTCTCTGTTTTCATATGAACCAAAGGTAGAGTGGAAGTGCATAGAAGAACTCAGTGTACAGAGAAATGGTTGGCAACTTCACTAAGAAGAACATCTCACATATCTAAGATTATTTTAGTCCCTCAGGCATTCATAGGTTTTAATAAGACCAGCGATTTTTACTTTAGTTCAACCGTTGGTTTTTGAGTACCTGCTTTGTTCCCCTGGTAGAATTCCACCTGGAACACTGACTGTAGTGGAGTGGGATCTAGAACATCTTAAACTGGTTGGACACAGTTAACGGTGGCCAGTGTTAACTCCAGTGCCCCTGGCGGGGGGCACTCTTGTTGGGAACCATAAGGTACTTACGGGATTGGGGTGAGGTGCACCTCGGGGGCTATAGTTGACTGAAAAAAGTATAAAGGTAATTGCAGTAACTCCTAGTGCAGCTGAGACTCACTGCCTTTTTATAGCTGTTTGTTTTAGAAGAATTAGAACAGTCAGGTAGGCAGACCTGGAGTCCAGTGGACCTGCTCCTGGTTTTAACTGGCTGTTCTGTGACTTTGGACAAGGTATTCACGGTAGATTGAATACTCGAGTCCCCTTTTTCGCCCCCTGTTGTGGCATCATACTTCACACTGTGGCCGTGGCGCCTGGTTGGGGAGCACACTCCTCCTGGCCTTGATGCTGGGCGTGGCCGTGTGACTCGCCACGTGACTCGCCTTGGCTGGTGAGTCTGAACATCAGCGAAGGGGACGCAGGTGGAGGGCACGCAGGTGGAGGCTTGAACGGGCTGTGTGCTGGGCTCAAGCTCAGGGGGGCCTCACTGAGAAGAAGTGTCCTGGAGTTGCCACCCCCATGGCCGTGGCCCCAGAGTGAGACCCGGAACAGACCCGAACCCACCTGGACTCGGTGCCTCAGTGAACGTGCAGACGTGTGCCCTGGACGATGAATGGGGTCATGAGCCACTGGGATCTGGGGTTTCGTTCTGTCGTGTCGGTGTGGCAATAGGGAACCAACACTCTGTGCTACGTCCTCTCCTGTAATCTGGTCAGTACAGTGCTGGACTCCTAGTAAGCAGGCAATACACATATTGTAGCTGGTTTTAATACTTAAAGTATGAGATACACACAAATCAGTGCATATCTTCAGCACAGTGGGAAATTAACCAAGTAAAGAGGAAGGAGGTAAGGCTGTAACATTGTTTGTGCGTTTACTGTAAACTCCTTATGGTTCCGGGTGCTTTATGTTTACTAATTTTCACTCATTACTCAATGTATGTATTAGCGTTCTGCAGAGAAATGGGCTAGCAGGGTGTGTGTGTGTGTGTGTGTGAGTGTGTGAGTATGTCTTCTCCCTCCCTCCCTCCCTCCCTCTCTCTCTTTTGACTGATTGACTTATTTCGTGGGATTGGCTCAGGATAGAGGGGACTGGCAGGTCTGAAATCTGTAGGGCAGGCTGTCCGGCTGGAAACTCCAGCAGGGTTTCTGTGTTGCAGTCTTGAGACAGAATTCCTTCCTTGTTGGGAAACCTCATTCTTTGCCCTGAAGTCCTTCAACTGATTGGGTGAGGCCCACCCACATGACTGCTTTACTTAAAATCACTGATTATGAATGTTAATCACATCTAAGAAAGGCCTTTACAGCAACATCTAGACTGACTTGTATTTGGCCAAACATCTGGGCACCATAGCCCAGCCAAGGTGACACACAAGATTAACCACCACAGACATGTGTTTATGGTATTTCTGCTGTGTGATTGGGCTGGGCACACAGAGATGAAACAGAATAGACCTGGTGGCCACCCACGTGGCATCTACCATCCAATGACTGTTACCTTGTTTTTACTGTTGCAGTAATTCTGTAAAGGTGTGCCCTATTTTCCACCGTATAGCAAATGAGGAAGCCAAGGTTCAGGTGATAAGCCATTTAAGGATCTTACTATGTCCGTTCCCTATGCTGCCCCTCGCGGGAGATGTTTCCCAGATGATGATGGCCACGGTTCTGGGAGATGCAGCTTATGTATACGGGGCTTCTCTGCAGAAAGTAACTCATGATTCCTTGACTTCAGGCCTGGATGGCTGTTAGTCAGTTGGACTCATGAAATGGGAATTTATCGATGTAAACTTGAACCGCAGCAAACACTGAAGGCTTTTAGCAGTGCACATTTTATATTATCCGATGACACTTCCCAGGAGTGGAATTAACAGAATTAGACCCCAAGTTCTACCAAATACCATGATTGAGTTAAGATGCGTGCTGGAAAATGAAACAAATCTGTCACACGTGCCTGTAAACGATAGATTAATTGCGCACAAAAGTCAGCCTGACGTTGTCCCTGATGGAGGTGTTGACTGTTGGTGTTTGTTCCATGTCGCTCTGCTATCGCATCCTGTTTTTGTGTGTTTCCTCCCTCTGCGTACTCATTAATTGGTTGTCTGTGTTAGTGTTCTTGTGTCTGTTTTCCAGTTTATGCTTCTAAAGAGAAGGGTCCTTTCTGTTTCACTCACCATTGTACCCTAAGGATACGGGGAGGGGCTGTTTAATGCTGACAATAACAGGCCAATCCTTGTGGTGAATGTGTTATGTGATTTGCTTAAAGTTTACTTTTATATTGAGTTATAACTTACATACACAGATCTTAAATGTATAGCGCAGTGAATTTGCACATACGTATGTCTGTGTAACCACAGTCCACCTCAAGGTATAGAATATTTCCAGGACTCCAGTGGGTGTGCTTCTGCCCAGCCCTCCCATACTCCAAGGTAACACTGTTCTATCACCATAGAAGCTTTTCGCCTGTGCTTGAACTTTGTGTAAATGGAATCACAGGGTTTGCTCTCCTGTGTGACTTCTTTAGCTGCGCGTGATGTCTGTAGCATACGACATTAGGGGTTTTTTCTTCGTTGCTGTGAGATATTCTATTGGATGGATAATCTGCACTTTATCCATTCTGCTGTTGAGGGACATTTGGACCATTTACAGTGTTTTTGGCTATTATGGATAATACTGTTACGAACATTTCTGTACGTAATTTTTTGTACTCATTTCTCTCCATATATACTCAGGAGTGAAATTGCTGAGTTGTAGGGTTTAGTTTTAGGAGAGACTGCCAAACAGGTTTTGAAAGTGGTGACACCAACTCATCCTCCCGCTGACGGTGCGCGATCGATCCAGTTGCTCTGCATCCTCACCAACACTTGCTCTGTATTTGGTTTTAAAACACTTCAAGTTTTGGTTTTAAAACACTCTTCAAGTTCTCTTACACAACTCTATGGAGTTGTGTAAGCAACTCTGCTGACAGCAGTAATGATCACGTGCTGTCTCTGTTTGATTAGCTTATTGAATTTTGTGCTGTTCCTGGCAAGCCCTTTGTGTAAATTTCCACAGATTATTCTCCGATGACCTCTTGTAACGTTCCAGATGTTTGGATGCTGAGGCCGAGGTGACGTGCTTATAATTGCATCTGCTTTTCTTCTGGGCGGTGCCTCAAGACCAGACATGATTGCTGAGGCCGGATTTTGTATTAGGGAAATAAAGAGAGCTGCTCCGACTCGGCATTGCTTCTCCCTGTGTTCCTTAAGCCCCCGAGGGAGACTTTGTTAGGTGTTGTGCTGTTCCCTAATTCTGCGCTGTTGGCAGGAAAACAGGTGGAGCACACGGCACCCCTATCAGCTCCGGCCCCGCTTGCGAGCCTGAAAGTCAACTTGATTTTTTTTAGGTGATTTTTTTCCCCTTTTACAATTGTAATATGGGTTCCCCTTGGCTACGCGTCTTACTTGGAGATAAAAATGATTTCTCTGACTTCTGTCCTGACCTAGTTTTTGCCTCCAAATGCGCCTGTTATCTCTAGGAGTCTTTAGGGATGTCTGACTCACAGCTGAGAAAGTGGTGGTGTGGCTTTCTCCC
This sequence comes from Stenella coeruleoalba, assembly GCF_951394435.1. Classification (NCBI taxonomy): domain Eukaryota; kingdom Metazoa; phylum Chordata; class Mammalia; order Artiodactyla; family Delphinidae; genus Stenella; species Stenella coeruleoalba. Next base: position 6,077,733 of record NC_137164.1, read on the forward strand.
TTTCCTGGGTGCCCGTGCCTTTTGATGAGCTGCTGCTGGAGGCCTTGGGTGCCCAGTGTGGCCCGCGCGGAGGGAGAGAGCAATGTCCTGGGGACCAGGGTACCGACCCACGCCTGGCTTTCCCTTCGCCTCCCTCCGTGCTGAGACTCTGTCCTGCCCCGCAGCGTTGGTGGAGGGGGTGTGCCGAGTGCTAGGCTAATCTTTCCCTCATCAGATGTCCACCTGTGGCCCCGGAGGCTTTGGAAACCCGAAGGCCAAGGATTGACCCGGTTGTCTCTGCTTTCTTCTGGGACACCGATCCTGAGATGGTGCTGAACGCCCAGCTGCCTGAGTGGGGACCCTGTGCCGGAGGGAAGAGTGGAGAAGGAAGAGGGGGCCCATCTGTTAATATTTCAAGGTGGCATGTGACTTCACCTGCTTGGTAGTTCTAGTTCGCTCCTTTGTGCTATAAGAATATGACATGACTTTCTATATCTATATGGTATATAGATGTATATATTTCCCCGTAAGGGGGACTGTTAAAGGAGTGTGGGGGGGATAGGAGCAGAGTTTGAGTTGAGGGAGAATTGAGGGGATCAGATTCTTGTGGTTTTAGACCAGAGGAACAGGGTGGGTGCCCAGGAGGAGGAAGGCGGTCAAGCCACTGGATGGACTCCCAGGCTCACATCACCATGGCGCCAAGCTGCATGTTCTGGCCGTTCGGAGCAGTGAAGGCGGATGCCGCGTGCCCTGGGAGAGCAGCCTAGAGTGAGCCTGGGTGCAGGAGGCAGCTGCCTTCTCCGTGGCTGCAGGGTTTGGCTTCCGATTGAGGGGCAGCGGAGGCTCCTGTGGCCTATGGGGCCAGTACTTGGGTCGGCTAATCCCTAGGACAGAAGGCAAGGGCTTGGACTGTGTTCTGGGGAGAAGACATCGAGTTGGGATGGCCTGGGGCCTTAGCCACCTTATTCCCTGAAAAGAAAAGCAACTTTGGTGGATGCCTAACCACTGACCCTCACCTCCCTGTTTATCCAATGGTCCCGTATTCCCAGGAGTAAGGATGTTTCCCTAATCCAACCCCGTGTGCACACAGGCTTCTGAGAATATGAAAATTAAAGCTTGATTTACTGTTAAACATGCCTGACTTCATTAAAAATGTATTTATGTTTTCCTAAAGGATTTGGTAAAAGAAGGATATCTCTATCCTCTGGTTTTTATGATATTAGTCAGAACAATAAGAATGTTTTCTTTCCCTTTTTTCTTCTTAAATTAATTAATTAATTTATTTTTGGCTGCGTTGGGTCTTCGTTGCTGTGCGAGGGCTTTCTTTTTAGTTGCGGTGAGCAGGGGCTACTCTTCATTGCCACGCACGGGCCTCTCATTGTGGTGGCCTCTCTCGTCTTGGGGCACCGGCTCTGGGTGCGCGGGCTCTAGAGCGCACTCTCAGTAGTTGTGGCGCACGGGCCTAGCTGCTCTGCAGCATGTGGGATCTTCCTGAACCAGGGCTCGAACCCATGTTCCCTGCATTGGCAGGCGGATTCCTAACCACTGCGCCACCAGGGAAGCCCCTTACCCTTTTTAAAACCAGTAGTTGGTATATCACAAAGAAGGTTAGAGTTTTTAGGGGATATAGTCTGGAGGAAACAAAAACACTGACATTTTATATTAAAAGTAATTTTGCTCATTTCTCTTTCTTACTAGCATATGTAGTACACAACTGCGAGTTTCTCCCAAACATCCTGTATGGGGTCTTCAGTTCCAGAAATTAAAAGGAATTTATTATTGGAGAAATCGAGGCACAGAGAGCCACAAAAAGGCCAAGGGTTTTGCTTAATCCCTCTTACCTTTCTCACTAGAGACTAACTAAGCAGTGGGTTTCTTGGGCTACTAAAACTTTCAGTTTAAGATGTTGAAAAGCATCTGAGATAGTTTTATTTACTTTAAAATGGGAATCCATATAAGTGATCATAGTTTAATATTGTGTTTTTCAAATGAACCTGGCACTTGTTTCAATAGTGTGGGTGTAGAGTAATAAGATAAGCTGTGAAATCAGATTTCTACACTTGTAATTTCTTTGTTCTACTTTCACATTTCTAGACTTTTCAGGAATTAACCAGAATCATCTGGCACAGTCTTATAACCATCTTTCTCTTCTTTGTTGGGCAAGTCTGTTTTCATAGTTCTATTTCATATTCCGCTTAAACTTTATAGTCTTTTATAAAGTTTACATTTAGCTTTCATCATTCTTATGCATAAGCTTCTCAGTTGGGCCGGGAATCTAGGTTACTTGTGCCCAATTAATATTCCTTGTGTTAAGATGTTATTTCTTTTCTGTCAAATGTTAATTTTTAAATGTCAGTGTCCTTATAGCCACTGTAGTACTTTTTAAATGTCGGAGTAACATATAGCTGAAAACTAGGCATTTTTAGCTTGAGAAATAAAGGGGGAACTACTTAAGATTATCTTTTTAGTTTTTGTGTAAAAGGGAATTTTCATATTTTAATTTGTATAGCATATGTATCTAGGGCTGAGTTGGTTTTTACACTACTCATTGTTTCCGTATTTAGCCCTAAGGAAAGCTTATAGTCTTAAAAAAGCACCAACAAAGCAGTTTCCAAATGTTTGTCGAATTATTTGAAGTTGAGTATTTGTTTTATACTCTAAAGAATAAGGCTTCTAGTTAGTAACTAGTTCAGGATCAGTTTTTTCTATATTGTATTTTTTCAAGTATAAATTTAAATGAGCTCTTCTGGCAGTGGTGGACTGATTTGTTGTAAAAGAATTCACCTGCTGAAAATAGAAAAACTAAAAAAAAAAAAAGCCAAAGCAAAACAAAAACCTGTGTTTATACGTGCATGTTCGGAGTGGTGCTATTAACAACAGCCAAAAGGTGAAAACAGTTCAAGTGTCCATCAGCAGATGAATAGATAACCAAGTTCTGATATATATGTAATATGGAATATTATTCAACCATAAAAAGGAATGAAGTACCGATACCTGCTGCAGTGTGTATGAATTTCAAAAACATTATGCTAAGCAAAAGAAGCCAGATACAAAAAGTCGCATATTTTATGATTCCGTTTCTATGAAATATCCAAAATTGGTAAATCCATAGAAATAGAAGATTAGTGATTTCCAGGGGCTGGGGGAGGGGGCAGTGAGGTTACTGGTTAATGGGTGTGAGATTTCCTCTTGCACACATGGAAATGTTTCTGAAGTAGATAGAGGTGGTGGTTGCACGACATGGTGAAGGTACTGAATGCCACTGAATTGTTTACTTTAAAACAGTTCATTTCATTTTATGTGAATTTCACCTCAATAATAATTTAAAAAACGACTGTTTTCAAAGTGCACTGGAGAGCTACCAATGCAATAAGGGCTGTGGATCCCAGATCCCAGAGGAGTGAGCCTGACTGTTGGCACCACATTTCCCCTTGAAGCATATGCTTGTTCCAGCTGAGCCAAGCTTCTAGAAGACTCATGGGTGGCAGAGAATAAAAACGCAGTTCAGAGCCCACCAAAAAAAGAGGGGCGCTAATAAACACATCATGATTTTATCTGGAATACCTTAAGCTTATAATCTAGGAATATGATTGAGCTGGAAATAGGCCAGCCCTTGCAAGGACAGAAGCCTAGCACCATCTCATATTAAATTAAGCAATCTTCCGTACTCTAACTGCCTGCTAGAAGCAAAAGTAAAATCCCTTCTGGAGAAAGATAGCATTCTTCAGAGTCTCAAGTTATCTTTAACAGTTTTCATGCATAGTTTCTCGCCTTCAATTAAAAAAAAATTAAGTATAAAAAAACACAAGAATTGACTGAACACCAAGAGACAAAACAGACAAAAGAAATGGAACATGTAGTGGGGTTACCCTGTTATTGGAGTTATCAAACGCAGACTTTAAAATAACTGTGATTACTGTATTCAGGCATAAGTTGGAGAATTGGACTGGAGCTAGAACTATAAAGGAGTAGAACTGGAAACTATAAGAAAGTATAAAAAAAACTAGATCTAAAAAATTAACTGCAATTAAGAACTCAAGAGTAGGCATAAGTGCAGATTAGATACAGCTAAAGAGAGAAATAGTGAATTAGAAAATAGATTAAAATAATGTCCAGGCTGAGGCATGGAAATTAAAAGCAATTAGAAAAAAACGCCAAACAGAAAGGAGCATAAGAGACATTGTAAGACAATCTAGTGTACGTGTATTTAGAGTCCCAGAAAATGAGGGAAGGTAGTAGGGAGAAAGGTGCAATATTTGAACAATAATGGCTGAAAATGTATACCATGAAAACATTAACCAAAAGAAAGCTAGTGTGACTATGTCACTATTATCTAAGTAGACCTAGAGATAAGGATCATTGCTAGAGGTAAAGAGAGAATGGTAGCCATTCTAAATATATAGGTAACTAAAAAAGACAGCTATAAAGAAAAAAGTGACATAACTAAAAGTAGAAATTTCATTATATGATATTAAAAAGTCACTATCAGTCTCTTTAGAAAATACTGGGCTACATGAAAATGAGGAAATTATGCTTATTAGGAAAAGATGATTGAGTTTGAAATGGCAAGCCACAGAGTGAGAGAAGATATTTGTAAAATGCAGGTGATAAAGATCTTTATATCCAGATATTTAAATAACTAAACATTTAAAAAGCAGTAACAACAACTCAGTAGAAATGTAGGCAAAAGGCTTGACATATCCTTCACAAAAAAAGAGTATCCAAATGGCCAATAAATAAAGAAAAGATATTCAATCCCATTTGTCCTCAGGAAAATGCAACAAGACCACAATGAAGTACCAATAAACATACCCCACAAATACTAGAATTAAAAAGACAAAAATATCAGTATTGACAACATTGGAGGTTATTAGAACTCTCATACTCTGGTGGGAGTGTAAATGGGTACACCAATTTGTAAAACTGTTAGTCAAAATTTAAATATTTGCAGGTCCTATAGTCCAATAATTCCTTTCTTAGGAATATAACCAGCAGAAGTGTGGCACATACATGCATCAAAAGACATACCAGGATGTTCGTGGCACCATTATTATTTTTTTAATTGAATAAGAGCTACCATGTATTTATTCCCTCTTACATGCTCAGTATTTTGTGTTATCTTTTTAAAAAAATTGAGGTATAATTAACATATAACATATTAGTTTCAGGTGTACAACATAATGATTTGACATTTGTATACACTGAAAAATGATTACCACAATAAGTCACCATACACAATTACAGAATGTTTTTCCTTGTGATGTGAACTCTTTAGATCTACCCTCTTGGTGACTTTCAAGTACACGATATAGTATTGTTAACTATAGTCATAGTCACCATGCTATACATTACATTCCCATGACTTGTTTATTTTGTAACTGGAAGTGTGTACCTTTTGACTCCCTTCACCCCCCTTGCCCACCCTGTGTGTTATCCTGATCAATACTTTAAGCGACACTTTGGTGTAAATCATATCTCCATTTTAAAGACATGAAAACTAGAGTCTAGAAAGATTAAGTGGATGGCACCATTATTCTTAATAGCCCCAGGTGTCCTTCAGTAAGAGAACAGATGAGCAGCCCGTGGTGTATTCTTACAGTGGAATCCTGTACGGTAATCAGTAGAGCTGCTGCTGAATACAATGACAGGGACACACCTCACAGTGTTGAGTGAATGAAGCCAGACAGACAAGAGTACACAGTGTATGAGTTCACTTGTTATCAAGGTCAAAAATAGGCAAGACAAATCTCTTGTGTAAAATGTCAGAGGAGAGCTTGTCTGTAGGGAAGATGGTTGGGGGTGTGTGGGAGGGCACTGGAGGAGGCTTCCAGAGTGCTGGTTCTGATTTGGGTGGTAGTTCTTTGGGGTTCACTTTGTGTTGTCTCATTTAACTATCTAATTCACTTTTCTGTATGTATGTTATACTTTAATATAAAAAAGTTAATATAAAGATACTTAAGAAAGAAATGTAAATTAGAAAGTTCCCACATCTGTATCACAAAAAGCTTGGAAGCATAGTGAAATCAACGTAATATCCACAATTATTCTTTCGGCTTATTGCTTAGAATCCCTTCCCAAATTTACTAGCTCTGTGATTGGGGCAAGTTAGTTGTCTTGGTCAGCTAGGTTGCTACAACAAAATACCATAGACTGGGGGGTGCTTACACAACAAACATTGACTTCTCACAGTCGAGAGGCTGGGAAGTCCAGGATCAAGGCACCAGCAGTTTCATTTCCCTGGAGGGGGCTCTCTTCTTGGCTTGCAGACGGCCACCTTCTTGCTGTGTCATCACATGATGGAGGGAGGGAGAGCTCAGTCTCTTCCTTTTCTTAGAAGGGCACTAATACCATCATGGGAGCCCCACCCTCATGTCCTCATCTAAGCCTAATCACCTCCAACAGCCTCATCTCCAAACACCATTACATTGGGGTTAGGGCTTCAAGATATGAATGTGGCAGGAGAGGGGACACATTTAGCCCACACCTTGCTCAGCCCTCTTAGTTCCTTCATTTCCTCATTGGTAAAGCAGAGGTTATAAAGTGGTATTTCATACTGTCATCTTAAGGGTCGGGTAGATGATACATTGAATGTACTCAGAGTGTTTGGTTCATAATTGATAACCTAAAATTATTCATTTCAAAAACATTTACCAAGTTTCCGCTCATGTACCTGCCATTGGGCTGGTGATGGTGACACAGAGATAAATAAGACAAAGTTAGGGAACTCCTGAAGGCCTCAGTCTAGATGGCTGTGCTGTCTAATATGGGGAGCCACCACCCAATACAGACATTGAAATGGAAGTAAAATTAAAAATAAAATTAAAATAAACTTTCTCAGTTTCACTGGCTACTGAGAAGTGCTCCATAGCCACATGTGGCTAGTGGCTGCCATGCTGGACAGCACAGATACGGGACATCTTCGTCACCATAGAAAGCCCTTCTGGACAGTGCTGGACAGGGCAGGTCAGCATACGGGGATACAGGTAGGCATTGGCAGGTGTCCTGGTACCGGTGAGGCTTGCACTGTTTTGAAAGATGAATTTTCCGGTGGGAGAATGGGGAGCTTGGCCACTCCAGTACAGTGAAAGCACAAAGACATAGGGCTTTTGGAAGCTTTGACTCACCTGGAGATAGTCAGGAGCTTTAAGTAGTTCGGTGTGGCAGGAATCCCGACTGCAAGAGATGAGACTGGAAGGGAAAGCATAGCCTGGGTCCTAAGGGCGGAGGATGGCCAATTAAGGAGCTTTTTCTACAGGACACTCAAGAGGGCTTTTTATCTATGACTTGCTTATTTCTTGAGTTAATGCTTCTTTTACCAATTTACCTACAAAAACTCATATTTAGCAAAAATATTTTTCGTAGTCTTTTTTTTTCAAACATGCAGTGGTGTTACTTTTTTTTTTTTTTTTTTTTTTTTTTGCTGTATGCGGGCCTCTCACTGTCGTGGCCTCTCCCGTTGCAGAGCACAGGCTCCGGATGCGCAGGCTCAGTGGCCATGGCTCACGGGCCCAGCCGCCCCACGGCATGTGGGATCTTCCCAGACCAGGGCATGAACCCGTGTCCCCTGCATCGGCAGGCGGACCCTCAACCACTGCGCCACCAGGGAAGCCGAGGTGTTACATTTTTATGTAGGTGCCTGTGCCTCTTTTCCTTTGTAGTTTCTAAGCATAGAAAGTGTCACCTCGAGAGCCTGAGATATTTTCAATTTTGATTTATTTTTATATTTTTTAGTATAAAATGGTGTCAGAAATTAATTTTGTATATCTAGAATGGGGTGCCTGAATTTTACACATCCACGTAACAAATATTTGTTACAGATATATTTGTGTGTAAAACATACATATGCATCCATATGTGTGTGTGCGTGTGTATGTACCAGCGAGTACTTGCCAAACCATTTATTAATGTTTTCCTTCCTGCTGATGGATTCTTTGTCACGTATTACATTTTTATATATAATGAGGTTTATTTCTGAGTCATCAGTTCTGTTCTGTTGCTCTTTCTTTTCTTATGTCCGATATAACATTGTTTATTTATGCCGCAAACATTTTAAGTATCTTTCTGTGTTTGTAAATCAAAACTCATGATTACTTAGTTCTCTTTCTATATTTGTTTGAAAAATGAATTCTATGTTTGTTTCGAAGTGGAAACTCATGATTCCATAGGTCTCCCCAGTGGTCTGAATCGGCTGAATCACACAGCTTGTCACTAGGGTCCGGGCTGGCATGGTATTTACTGAAAACACCGCTCACTTAGGAGATGTGTATCTTTAGGAAATGTATGTGCTGGCCTTGTAGTGCTTTGAAAGCCTGCTGTATACGTCATGGATGATGACTGATTCAGGGGTGCGTTCAGTACACAGCCACCGAGAGTGGGAAGGATCTTCTGTAGCAGTGTTATCATCCTTTGAGGTTCATGTTTGTGTCCTTTAATATTGCCATGTTCGTCTACAAGTATCAGCTCTAAGAAAAAGTTCTGTTATGGACATTTTATTGATTGGAAGACTCAAAGCTAGAAATAACTTGCAGGTGGAAGATGCTTTCAATTAACTGGCCTAGCTAGAATTGCTTTTCCTTCTCCTGACATTTCTGTGTGTGTGTGTGTGTGTGTGTGTGTGTGTGTGTGTGTGTGTGTGTGTGTGTGTATACACACATGTGTGCACAGGCACACGCTGAGGAGTGGGGTTGAGGGTACAAGGGGATAGGACTTTTGTACGCGGTGGTAATTCACAAACGTAACCCTACAGTGGACCATAAGGTGGTGGTGGCTGGGTTTTGAGGAGATGACTTGCCTGGCGTTTGAAGTGTTCCTTGAATATATCCAGTAGCATCACCTGCTGTGTCTCATGTTCTGGCATTTTGCCTTTCGGTGGATCATTTATGTAACCAGAAAATGGTTCCGTTTTGGGGAGGTTGCTGTAAAGAATAATTAGCAATTTTCTCAAACATTTCGAAATTCAGATATTATCACTTAGTTTAAATGGAATAGCATTTACAGAAATTAGTCAGCAGTTTTAAATTGTTGCCCTTCATTCATTCCATGTGAACTATTCCCATGTGGAAACGACTCTCTTTGTAGAGAGCTTTACTATTCCAGGGCACCTTTGTCATGTCTCATCTTATTTGATGCTTACGACATTCCTGTGAGGTAGGTATTAATATTAACTACATTTTACATGAGGAAACCCAGGTTTATAGGGCGTAAGAAACACCCCTCATAGAGAGTAAGCCCCTTTTCAATCTGCCATGTGTCGCAGATTGTCAGAGGTCTCCCAACCCATTCCTCAGGGTTTTCTATAAAATGAAAACAAACAGAATCACTCTAATAATAATGGCCATCCATCTGTCCATGATGATTCATGTTTATAAAGACTGCAGTATAACTGTGTTTAAAATTGCCCCATTGAGGAACATATTTATTTATTTTAATTATTTATTAGTTATAAGTGCATTACAAATATACAACTATAATGAAAACTGCACAAGCCATTTTATTCATACAGATAATCATTTCCCCTTAAGTTCTGTCCTGAGGCCAGCCTATGAGTTTTGCCATATATTTTTCCTATTGCTGTCTGCTCATGGGTTATGTGGTTTATTATAGGAGGCAACGGAAAAGGAACTCCATGCCTATTTGAATCAGCTCCGCTAAAGAAAACACATGTTTTCATAGATCAGGCTGCTTATTTCCCTCTTGTTTAGAAAGTTTCGGGCTACTCTCACTTATATTACTGCCCTTACTGAATTTCTCCTTCCCATTGGGGCTGCATTTGCCATGGGCCTCGCATGACCGATTGCTTCTCCTCCTGCCTGAGTATCCACTTTGATGCTCTTGTATTGAGTCATTGTGGAATTTACTTACGAACTTTGCAAAGTGGGTCTCAAGGTAAATTAAGATATCTTCTTGATATTCAAGCCTGTCATTTTACCCTTAGCCTTAGTTAACCAACCTCCCTCACTCACTCTTCCTCCCTCCCTCCCTCCGTCTCTCCCTCCCTTCCTCCCTCCCTCCCTTCCTCCCTCCCTCCCTTCCTCCCTCCCTCCCTTCCTCCTTCCCTCCCTTCTCCTTCCCTCCCTCCCTTCCTCCCTCCCTCCTTCCCTCCCTTCTCCTTCCCTCCCTTCTCCCTCCCTTGCTCCCTTCCTTCTTTTTCAACTAGGACCTAGGAAATACTAATGCCCTAATAAATCATGGCTCTTCAATTAGCCGCCAGTCGGAATAAATAATTCTGATTTTGTTTTTTACTTTGTGCTTTCTGTACATTATTGTCACTTCATTCCATCACTGCATTCTGAGATTATGAAAAGTCTTCATAAAGACCATGCTTATTTGGACCTGATGAAAGTAGCTGGATTTCCCACATACGACGTCTTTCCCTCTCCATCCACTGCGCAATGGTTGGGTTGAGTTGGGATTAACGCAAGGATTTGTGGAAGAAGATGGTCTCTAACCCACGCTGTATCAAAGAATGATCCCTCTGCATTTTCCCTTGAAGGCTGTGGCAAGATCTTACCAAAGTTCAGCGTCCTTTCCTGAGTGCCAAGAATCACCCAAGCGGGATGTGGGTCCCGTGAGCCCCAAGGATTCCTACCCGAAAGGAAGTTTTGTTATAACGTTGACAATAACTAAAGTGTCAATAATGGTAGCTGCTGCTGCTGTTTCTATAGTAATTTTATATTGTTTTCATGAAATAAAAATCATTTCAGAAAATATGCAAGTCACCATTACTATGTCCCTCTGCTAGGGGACTAAACGTGTTGAAGAAATATGAGTGAGATATTCCTATGCTCAAGAAGCTTAGCATTTAGTGCAGGGTATAAAAAAATCTACAAATAAGGAATAGAATGTGATAATCAGGAGAACAGAAACACAAGGACAGACTGCAGAGGGATTCATTGTAGCTGGAGGATTGGGAGTGCTCCTTCGAGGACTTGTGTTTGTGCCGGACAGCAAGGAATGAGCAGGTTTTGGACACATGGGGCTTGGGGAGCAGGGCCTTCCTAATGGGGAGAGAGTGGGGGAGATCTGCGGTTTGGGAACAGAGAGCGGTTACATTCATTTGGGGTACAGGGGGTTTTAGGAAGAGGTAGTAGATAAGATCAGTAAGATTAGAAAGATGGGCTGGACCCCCGATCGGGGACACCTTTGGATTGCTTCATTTGCTTTTCTCCCTCCCTTGAACATTTATAATTAAGTTTTTCAAAGCTCACAAGTATTATTATACTTTCTCAACAGAATCTCACTTTATTTCCTGAGCATTATTAGTATGGGGAATTGGTATCCCCTCCTCAGCTAGGCTGTTTCTACAAAATTACAGGATGTGTTTGAAATGTTGCTGTTTTGCTGAGAGGCTAGGTTGCTTTAGTGCTCTGATTTGCGTTGATCCTGGGGCCGTGACCTTAAGGACTCCTGTGGGCCGGGAAAGGAGGGCAGTGGGAACTGGGGAGAATCATCTCACCTCTAAAGCAGGGGCTGCTGAAATAGAGCCCACGGGTCAGTTTCGGTCACCGCTTGGCTTTGTATGCATCGTGAGCCCAGAATGGCTTTACATTTTTAAATGATTTTTAAAAACCAAGAGAAGAATGTTTCATGACACGTGAAAATTATATACGATTCAAACTCCAGAGTCCGTAAGTAAAGATCTCTTGGAACACGGCCAAGCTCATTTGTTTATGTTTTGTCCACGACTGCTTTAGTGCTACGGCTGCGTGATTTAGTGCTTGCGACAGAGACCATATGGCCGCAGAGACTAAATTTACTATCTGGTCCTTCACCTGGAGGGCTTGTAAAAAACATGAATTGCTGGACCCCAGGGTTTTCTTTTTTTAATTGAAGTATAGTTGATTCACAATGTTATATTAGTTTCAGGCGTACAGCATTAGTGATTCAGTATTTTTGCAGCTTATACTCCATTGTTACGTAATTATAAGATAATGGCTACAATTCCCTGTGCTGTACAATATATCCTTGTTGCTTATCTATTTTATATATAGTAGTTTGTGTCTGTTAATCCCATACCCGCAACTTGTCCCTCTGCCCTTCCCTCTCCCACTTTGGTAACCACTACTGAGTTTTCTGTATCTGTGAGTCTGTTCTGTTTTGCATATCCATTTATTTGTATTATTTTTAGACTCCACATATAAGTGATTTCATACAGTATTTGTTTGCTTTATTTCACTAAGCATAATATTCTTTAGGTCTGTCCATGTTGCTGCAAATGGTATTATTTCATTCTTTTGTAAGGCTGAGTAGTATTCCATTGTGTGTATGTATATGTATATATATATATACCACATCTTCCTTTTCAATTTGTCTGTTGATGGGCACCTGGATTACTTCTATGTTTTGGGTGTTGTAAATAATACCGCTATAAACACAGGGGTGCATGTATCTTTTTGACTTAGTATTTTCATTTTCTTTGGTTATATACCCAGAGTGGAATCACTGGGTCATGTAGTAGTTCTATTTTTAGTTTTTAGGGGAACCTCATACTATTTTCCACAGTGGCTGCACCAACATTCCCACCAGCCGTGTACAAGGGTTCTATTTTCTCCATATCCTCTCCAGAATTTATTATTTGTCGATGTTTTGATGATAGCCGTTCTGACAAGTGTGAGGTGATATCTTGTTGTTTGGATCTGCATTTCTCTGATAATTAAGGATGTTGAGAGTCTTTTCATGTGCCTGTTGGCCATCTGTATGTGTTCTTTGGAAAAATGTCTGTTCAGGTCTTCTGTCCATTTTTCTGATTGGGTGTTTTTTTTGTTTTTATATTGAGTTGTATGTGAGGATTGAGAATTTGCATTTCCCATTTGATGCTGCTGCCGCCAGTCCTGGGGCCACCTTTTGAGAACCACCGGTCTGTAGCAGTGCTGCTCAAACTATAGTATGCTTGGAAATCACTTGGGGAGCTAGTTAAAATGTAGGGTCTGATTCATCAGGTCTGGGGTAGAGTCTAAGAGTCTGCATTTCTAACAGGCCCCTGGATGAAGCCACGTATCCAATGTCCAAAACTGAAGCCCTTGGGCAAGTATGACTCGCATGGTCCTTTTTGCCTGGGATGCTGATACAGCCAAAGGAGCCGACTTCTTTTGAGATGGAGAAAAATTTATGTGAGTAGGTTGTGAGCGACTGTTTGGGGAAATAAAATTAATTGGAGCTATAGGATGTTAAGCAAAGAAGTATGCTGGGGCTGTTTACAGTTAGTTTTCATTTTATGGGGATATTTAATTGCGTTTGCCACTTATATACATCTCTGAATAGGCAATAATAAAAATATTTTTATTTAACTAAATGTTTCTTTATTGTGATTGAGTTCACTCTCATACCTGTGGCTTACATGAGGTTTTATATTACTTTATGTGAGCCTCCTAATTGAGCCTTGAATGTGTTAATTAAAATTTCACTGGAATTTTATGTTTTGGGCATTAAGGAATATGGCTGAAAGGAATGTCTGCTTCTCAAAAGCCAGGGATGCTTTCAAAGTCCTGGCGCTCTGCTTGGTAGCTGCTTATTGATGGTTATATATCCTGAACAGAATTCAGGATCAGGGGCCAGACTGTTGCTTTGGGATGCATGGGCCAGTGTTGATTTTATAGAAGGTACTGTGGACGAAAAAATTTTGTCCGTGTAATTTTATAATTTTATTTTGATGAAGTACCAAAAAAGTTAATATCCAATGTGTTTGTGAGTGATTTATTCACTTAGAAAAGGAGTCTTCCAAGTATCTACCAGAGTTACAAGAGATCTTTTGGGCTTTGCAAAAAACTGTTTGTGCCTGTTGATGGAAACAAGTTATGAGTGAGCTCTTCTTGTGGACCTGAAGCAGCCTCCTACTTAAAAACATTTTCAAAGTATATTCTTCACATGTAAAGAATCTGGTGCCTCAGCACTAGTATCACCAACACCTCCTGGGTCTTGCCACTGTTAGTTAATTGACAATTTAAATGTTCTATTTAAGGAAAAGATGAGAAGTCAGTTTTTTGTTTCATTTTACTTTTTGTATCTTTCATCAGAGAAAGGAAAATAATAAATAATTGTACGTATGCCACTGTTTTTTCAAGAAAGTACTAGAACCTATTACTTTTTTTTTTTTAAGCAAATGGCATGTATTGGCCACATGGTTAAATTTTTATACAGAATTTAAAGACAACTTTCGAATATTAATTTGTGGAGGGTAATGGGAGATAGGGACAATTTATGATTCTTGGCAACTCTAAATTTCAGTGGGTTGGTTGAGAGTACAGTTAGTTTTAAGTGTACTGTTTATGCCTAGAGGGAAATTTTCTTTAGAAATTCAAACAGAATTTACAGGCCATCTTTTTCTTGTTCAAAGATGACAGATCATTTTCACAGTTAGCATATTTATGCAATCAAAATTATTGAGCATAATGTTAACTAATTTTCTTTAACAAAATAATTGTACTGTTGCCCTGTTGTCCAGGATTTAAGCTTTTTTTCAGAGCTGGAAATTTGTGCCCAACTCGCGGAACAACTGTTTATTTACTGGCTTGTGTGGCTTACGTTTACCTCTAAGCAAGTAATGTGTTACTGCATGGTGGGTAGGAGTGTTTCCAAATGATCGTCAGTTTCCTGAATCATTTGAAATCATCTCTCTATTTTAAGAAGATAAGGCTCAGGTCTAGAGGGAGAAGTTACAGGGAGGCAGTTTTTGGTTCTGTATAGGAAGGCATTTCATAATTCTGTAGGGCTGTTCAAAATAGCATGGGCTTGTCTCGTTAGGTAGTGACATTCCCTACAATTAGAAGTGTTCCTACCTGCCGGAGAATCTGTGGGTGGGATTCCTCTGTTAGGTGAGAAATTAGTCTTATTGGTTCCTAAGGTTTTTTCCTCATCTCAAGATGGCTTATTTCTGTAATCATAAAATTGCTGCTTCCCATGTGTTTAAATGTCAGAGGAGGAGGCTTTATGACTTTGTTGGCAACGTATTTCAGAGCACCATGGTAGACACGTAGCTTTCACTGTGATAATGTCAGCCATCGCTCGTTTCACAGGTGTGGCGGGGAGGACAGGGACCAACTTTTCCTGGGCCTGCGCTTGACTCTGTGTTATAACAGATGCCACTGTCCGCTGCCCCAGCTGGAGCTTTCACATCACAAACTCAGTGCAGGTCCCGAGTACAGGTTGGTCGGGGGGTGGATCTCCTCCCCACTACCCCTTTGGGCGACCAACTTGTAAATCTTGGAAGTCACTTAACATCTCTGAGCTTCGTTTTTCTTTCACCTTATAGGTTATATGTATATTTTAAAGGGTATAAAAGAGAACATGTGTAGGTATGTTTTGCTGAAAGCTTGCTTTCAGTTTTAGGGCTTGTTGGATTCGCTGGCAAAATAAGCGCTCATCTCACACAAATAAACAGCTTTAATCAACCCTTTAATGAAAGGTGATTTAACTGAATTTTAATATGCAATCATTAGAAGGAAAGGAGTAAGATTATTAGAGAAACATAACAAGGTATACATCACCGCATTGGGCCGACCCCTACTTCCAAATCCAAACGGCAGCTGGGAAGTCCCGAGTAACAGCTCTCTGGAGCCCCAGTTGGGAAGGGCCCTGGGCCGTGCGTCCACCCCACAGGTGAGATTTCAGAATGGAGTCCTGGGGGCTTCCGTTTATAATTCCAGGCTGCAAACTGATATTATCAGTTTGCACGCAACAATGCAGCTCTGGTTCAATTGTAACAATGCTGTTAATTTCACCAGGTGAGTCACAAGATTTTCCAGACCCTGGGGGACTAGCCAGGTCCCCAGGGCTCAAGAAATTCCAAGACCCACTCCCTTTCTTATGGTAAGTGCCGCTTGACTTGCTAGCAGCAATTGTTAGGTGTGCAAGCAGGCCGCGCAGTCCAGGCAGGGTCACAGGTCGGGCAGAGGCCTGCGTCTGCCTCTGAAGCCTGAACAAGACTGCTTTATTAATTTTTCCAACAAGGTAGTAGGATATGTATGTTCAAACTTTTTTTTAAAATGAGGCAAACAACTTGTTTTTCAATCTTGGCTGCGTAGGACGGGGCTCTTCTCTCCATTTTATGGGAAGACTGGCCTTCCCCAGGATGGAATATTGACATCCCTTCTCCCATCCACTGAGTATGACCAGGCTTTCACGTTGAGTAGCAGGAATGTTTTTCTGTTGCATATGATTTGGGTATGAGTTTAATGTGCACCTCGGTTATTCCAAATGGGACCTACTCTCCTGCCTGGGGGCCCTGGATTTTAGTATACTTTTGGGTTTTCCCAGCCTCTCTCAGTTTCTAGCCCCACTTCTTACCAATACCTCACTCACCTTGTTATCTTTTAATTACAATATCCCATTCTCTTAATGTTTTAAAATTTTTTAATTGTGGTAAAATACACATAACATAAAATTTACCATCTTGACCATTTTTAAGTGTACTGTTCAGTAGTGTTAAGTACATTCACGTTGTCATGCAACCAAACTCTAGAACTCTTTTCATCTTGCAAAACCGAAACTCTATCCCCATTAAACAACAGTGCCTCATTTCCCCCTCCCTCCAGCCTCTGGCAACCACCATTCTATTTTCTGTCTCTATGAATGTGACTAATCTACACATCTCATACAAGTGAAATCACACAGTATTTGCCTTTCAACACCTGGCTTATTTAACTTAGTATAATGTACTCAAGGTTCATCCATGTTGCAGACTATGTCAAAATTTCCTTCCTTTTTTTTTCACTCCCAATCACTAAATGCTTTATTTTATTTTTTAACATCTTTATTGGAGTATAACTGCTTTACAATCGTGTGTTAGTTTCTGCTTTATAACAAAGTGAATCAGTTATACATATACCTATGTCCCCATATTTCTTCCCTTTTGCGTCTCCCTCCCTCCCACCCTCCCTATCCCACCCCTCTAGGTGGTCACAAAGCACCCAGCTGATCTCCCTGTGCTATGCGGCTGCTTCCCACTAGCTATCTATTTTACGTTTGATAGTGTATATATGTCCATGCCACTCTCTCACTTTGTCCCAGCTTACCCTTCCCACTGCCTGTGTCCTCAAGTCCATTCTCTAGTAGGCCTGCATCTTTATTCCCGTCTTGCCCCTAGGTTCTTCATGACCATTTTTTTTTTAAGATTCCATATATATGTGTTAGCATACGGTATTTGTTTTTCTTTCTGACTTACTTCACCCTGTATGACAGTCTCTAGGTCTACCCACCTGAATACAAATAACTCAATTTCGTTTCTTTTTATAGCTGAGTGATATTCCATTGTATATATGTGCCACATCTTCTTTATCCGTTCATCTGTCGATGGACACTTAGGTTGCTTCCATGTCCTGGCTATTGTAAATAGAGCTGCAATGAACATTGTGGTACATGACTCTTTTTGAATTATGGTTTTCTCAGGGTATATGCCCAGTAGTGGGATTGCTGGATCCTATGATAGTTCTGTTTTTAGTTTTTTAAGGAACCTCCATACTGCTCTCCATAGTGGCTGTATCAATTCATATTCCCACCAACAGTGCAAGAGGGTTCCCTTTTCTCCACACCCTCTCCAGCATTTATTGTTTTTAGGTTTTTTGATGATGGCCATTCTGAGTGGTATGAGATGATATCTCCTTGTAGTTTTGATTTGCGTTTCTCTAATGATTAATGATGTTGAGCATTCTTTCATGTGTTTCTTGGCAATCTGTATATCTTCTTTGGAGAAATGTCTATTTAGGTTTTCTGTGCATTTTTGGATTGGGTTGTTTGTTTTTTTGATATTGAGCTGCATGAGCTGCTTATAAATTTTGGAGATTAATCCTTTGTCCGTTGCTTCATTTGCAAATATTTTCTCCCATTCTGAAGGTTGTCTTTTGGTCTTGTTTATGGTTTCCTTTACTGTGCAAAAGCTTTGAAGTTTCATTAGTTCCCATTTGTTTATTTTTGTTTTTATTTCCATTTCTCTAGGAGGTGGGTCAAAAAGGATCTTGCTGTGATTTATGTCATGGAGTGTTCTGCCTATGTTTTCCTCTAAGAGTTTAATAGTGTCTGACCTTACATTTAGATCTTTAATCCATTTTGAGTTTATTTTTGTGTATGGTGTTAGGGAGTGTTCCAATTTCATTTTTTTACATGTAGCTGTCCAGTTTTCCCAGCACCACTTATTGAAGAGGCTGTCTTTTCTCCACTGTATATTCTTTCCTCCTTTATCAAAGATAAGGTGACCATATATGCACGGGTTTATCTCTGTGCTTTCTATCCTGTTCCATTGATCTATATTTCTGTTTTTGTGCCAGTACCATACTGTCTTGATTACTGTAGCTTTGTAGTACAGTCTGAAGTCAGGGAGCCTGATTCCTCCAGCTCCGTTTTTCTTTCTCAAGATTGCTTTGGCTATTCGGGGTCTTTTGTGTTTCCATACAAATTGTGAAATTTTTTGTTCTAGTTCTGTGAAAAATGCCAGTGGTAGTTTGATAGGGATTGCATTGAATCTGTAGATTGCTTTGGGTAGTAGAGTCATTTTCACAATGTTGATTCTTCCAATCCAAGAACATGGTATATCTCTCCATCTGTTTGTATTATCTTTAATTTCTTTCATCAGTGTCTTATAGTTTTCTGCATACAGGTCTTTTATCTCTGTACATAGTTTTATTCCTAGGTATTTTATTCTTTTTGTTGCAGTGGTAAATGGGAGTGTTTCCTAATTTGTCTTTCAGATTTTTCATTATTAGTGTATAGGAATGCCAGAAATTTCTGTGCATTAATTTTGTATCCTGCAACTTTACCAAATTCATGGTTTAGCTCTAGTAGTTTTCTGGTAGCATCTTTCGGATTCTCTATGTATAGTACCATGTCATCTGCAAACAGTGACAGCTTTACTTCTTCTTTTCCAATTTGGATTACTTTTATTTCCTTTTCTTCTCTGATTGCTGTGGCTAAAACTTCCAAAACTATGTTGGATAATAGTGGTGAGAGTGGACATCCTTGTCTTGTTCCTGATCTTAGTGGAAATGGTTTCAGTTTTTCACCATTGAGGATGATGTTGGCTGTGGGTTTGTCAGGTATGGCCTTTATTATGTTGAGGTAAGTTCCCTTTATGCCTAGTTTCTGCAGGGTTTTTATCATAAATGGGTGTTGAATTTTGTCAAAAGCTTTCTCTGCATCTATTGAGATGATCATATGGTTTTTCTCCATCAGTTTGTTAATATGGTGTATCACATTGATTGATTTGCGTATACTGAAGAATCCTTGCATCCCTGGGATAAACCCCACTTGATCGTGGTGTATGATCCTTTTAATGTGCTGTTGGATTCTGTTTGCTAGTATTTTGTTGAGAATTTTTTGCATCTATGTTCATCAGTGATATTGGCCTATAGTTTTCTTTCTTTGTGACATCTTTGTCTGGTTTTGGTATCAGGGTGATGGTAGCCTCATAGAATGAGTTTGGGCGTGTTCCTCCCTCTGCTATATTTTGGAAGAGTTTGAGAAGGATAGGTGTTAGCTCTTCTCGAAATGTTTGATAGAATTCACCTGTGAAGCCATCTGGTGCTGGGCTTTTGTTTGTTGGAAGATTTTTAATCACAGTTTCAATTTTATTACTTGTGATTGGTCTGTTTATATTTTCTATTTCTTCCTGGTTCTGTCGCGGAACATTGTGCATTTCTAAGAATTTGTCCATTTCTTCCAGGTTGTCCATTTTATTGGAATGTAGTTGCTTGTAGTAATCTCTCATGATCCTTTATATTTCTGCAGTGTCAGTTGTTACTTCTCCTGTTTCATTTCTAATTCTATTGATTTGAGTCTTCTCCCTTTTTTTCTTCTTGAGTCTGGCTAATGGTTTATCAATTTTGTTTATCTTCTCAAAGAACTGCTTTTAGTTTTATTGATCTTTGCTATCATTTCCTTCATTTCTTTTTCATTTATTTCTGATTTGATCTTTATGATTTCTTTCCTTCTGCTAACTTTGAGGTTTTTTTGTTCTTCTTTCTCTAATTGCTTTAGGTGTACGGTTAGGTTGTTTATTTGAGATGTTTCTTGTTTCTTAAGGTAGGTTTGTATTGCTAAAAACTTCCCTCTTAGAACTGCTTTTGCTGCATCCCATAGATTTTGGGTCGTCTTGTTTTCATTGTCATTTGTTTCTAGGTAGTTTTTGATTTCTTCTTTGATTTCTTCAGTGATCTCTTGGTTATTAAGTAGTGTATTGTTTAGCCTCTATGTGTTTGTATTTGTTACAGATTTGTTCCTGTGACTGATATCTAGTCTCATAGCATTGTGGTCCGAAAAGATACTTAATATGATTTCAATTTTCTTAAATTTACCAAGGCTTGATTTGTGACCCAAGGTATGATCTATCCTGGAGAATTTTCTATGAGCACTTGAGAAGAAAGTGTATTCTGTTGTTTTTGGATGGAATGTACTATAAATATCAGTTAAATATCAATTAAGAGTGCTCGCACACAGGCTCCTTGGTGGCACCAGCAGTAGCCTTAGCATCTCATGCCCGTCTCTCGGGTCTGGGCTGATAGCCACAGCTCGTGCCCGTCTCTGGAGCTCTTTTAAGCAGCACTCTTAATCCCCTTCTCCTTGCGGACCCAGAAACAGAGGCCTCTTGCCTCTTTGGCAGCTCCAGACATTTTCCCGGACTCCCTCCTGGCTAGCCGTGGCGCACTAGCCCCCTTCAGGCTGTGTTCACGCTGCCAACCCCCGTCCTCTCCCTGCGCTCCGACCGAAGGCTGAGCCTCAGCTCCCAGCCCCGCCCGCCCCGGCGGGTGAGCAGACAAGCCTCTTGGGCTGGTGAATGCCGGTCGGCACTGATCCTCTGTGCGGGAATCTCCCCGCTTTGCCCTCCGCACCCCTGTGGCTGCGCTCTCCTCCGTGGCTCCGAAGCTTCCCCCCTCCGCCACCCGCAGTCTCTGCCCGCGAAGGGGCTTCCTAGTGTGTGGAAACCTTTCCTCCTTCACAGCTGTCTCCCACTGGTGCAGGTCCCGTCCCTATCCTTTTGTCTCTGTTTATTCTTTTTTCTTTTGCCCTACCCAGGTACGTGGGGAGTTTCTTGCCTTTTGGGGGGTCTGAGGTCTTCTGCCAGCGTTCAGTGGGTGTTCTGTAGGAGTTGTTCCACATGTAGATGTATTTGATGTATTTGTGGGGAGGAACGTGATCTCCATGTCTTACTCTTCAGCCATCTTGAAGCTCCTCTTTCCTTCCTTTTTGAGACTGAATGATATTCCATTGTATGTGTACACGTTTTTTTAATCTGTTCATCCGTTGATGGACGCTTGGGTTGCTTCCACCTTTTGACTATTGTGAATAATGCTGTAGTAAACATGGGTATGCAAATATCTCTTTGAGACCCTGCTTTCAATTCTTTTAGACACATACCCAGAAGTGGAATTGCTGTGTCATATGTTAACTCTATTTTTAATTTCTTGAGGAACTGCTACACTCTTTTCCATAGCAGGTGTTCCATTTTACTTTCCCATCAGCAGTGCACAGGGTTCCAATTTCTCCACATCCTTGTCAACAGTTGTTTTCTGTTTTGACAGTAGCCATCCTGATGAGTGTGAGATGATATCTCATGGGTTTGATTTTCATTTCCCTAATGACTAGTGATGTTGAGCATCTTTTTGTACGCTTGTTGGCCATTTGTTCATCTTCTTTGGAGAAATGTCTATTCAAATCCTTTGCCCTTTTTTTTTTTTTTTTGCAGTACGCGGGCCTCTCACTGTTGTAGCCTCTCCCGTTGTGGAGCGCAGGCTCAGCGGCCATGGCTCATGGGCCCAGCCGCTCTGTGGCATGTGGCATCTTCCCAGACCGGGGCACGAACCTGTGTCCCCTGCATCGGGAGGCAGACTCTCAACCACTGCGCCACCAGGGAAGCCCATTTGCCCATTTTTTAATTGGATTATTTGTTTTTTTGTTGTTGAATTATAGGAATTCTTTAGATATTCTGGATATCAACCCCTTATCAGCTATATGATTTGCAAGTATTTTCTCCCATTCTGTAGGTTACCTTTTCACTTTATTGGTTGTGTTCTTTGATGCACAGAAGTTTTAAATTTTAATGTGTTACAAATTATCTACCCTGTTGCCTTGCTTTTGGTGTCATATTCAAGAAATTCTTGCTAAGACCAATATCATGAAGCTATCTCCCATGTTGTGTTCTGTTTTATAGTTTTAGGTCTTAAGTTTATTTCTTTGATCTATTTCAAATCAATTTTTGTATACGGTTTAAGGTAAGGGTCCAACTTCATTATTTAGCCTGTGGATATCCAGTTTTCCCAGCACCATTTGTTGAAGAGATGGCCTTTCCCCCATCGAGTGTTCTGGTACTCTTGTCAGAAGTCATTTGACCATATATGCAAGGGTTTATTTCTGGACTCTACATTCTGTTACAGTGATCCATATGGTCTTTATGCCAGTAACACACTGTTTTGATTACTGTACCTTGTAATAAGTGTTGAAATTGGGAAGCGTGAGACCTCCAACTTTGTTCTTCATTTTGAAGATCATTTTGGCTCTTGTCATCTTTGGGATTCATCTTTGGGATTCCATATTAATTTTAGGATGGAGTTTTCTATTTTCTGCAAAAAATGTCCCTGGGATTTTGATAGGGATTGAGATTGCTTCCGGTCGTACTGGCATCTTAACAGTATTGTCTTCCAGTCCATGAACATGGGATGTGTTTCCATTCATTTGTGTCTTCTTTAATTTTGTTCAGCATCATTTTGCAGTTTTTTATGAACAAGTCTTTTGCCTCCTTGGTCAAGTTAATATTTAAGCATTTTATTTTTTGATGCGATTGTAAATGGAATTGTTTTCTTAACTTTCTTTTCTGATTTTCTTTTCTTTTCTGACATTGTTAATGTGCAGAAATGCAACTGGTTTTTGTGTGACTTTGAATTCTGCACCTTTGCTGAACTTGTTCATTCTAACAGGTCTTTTTTGTTTGTCTGTTTGCTTGTTTTGTGTGTGGAATCTTTGGGTTTTTCTACATATAAGAGCGTGTTGTCTGAAAACAGAGATAATTTTACTTTTTCCTTTCTGATTTGGAAGCTTTGTTTCTCTCCCTTGCCTAATCGTTCCATCTAGGACTTCCAGTACTATGTTGAATAGAATTGGTGAAAACAGGCATCCTTATATTATCCTTAATTTTGAAGGAAAGCTTTCATTCTTTCACCGCTGAGTGTGATGTTCGCTGTGGGCTTTTCATATATGGCCTTTATTATGTTAAGGTAGTTTCCCTCCATTCCTAGTCTGTTGAGTACATTCTCTTAATTAAAAAAAAATTAAAGCCAGGCACCATGATTAGGAAACCAAGATGAAGGATCTGACCTGGAGATAATATCGACAAACAAATGATAACAGTTGATAGAGCCTCTGCTACTGGCTAGGGTGGAGTGGTGTTTATTGAAGGGCAGGGCGTAGTGATGGAGTGTGTATGAGCAGCACAAGCAGGTAATGCAACTTTCATGTGGGTATGCACCAGTGGTAGATGCTAGGATGGAATTCGAAAAAGAATTCCATGAAGTACTTCTTATTCCCTGTCACTGTTACACTTGTTTTTCCTTTTGTAGAAAACAAAATTTCTGTATTTATTTTTAGTTATAGACGTGAAACATATTTGCTTTAGTATCTGAAGCAATTCTGTACAAAGATCATATATGGGCAAAGTTACTGATCTAATGTTCTTTCTGAACCAACACAACCTTCCTGAGATAATCACTGTTAATAGCCTGGTGTATAGCCTTCCAAATCTTTCTCCTTGCTCCAACAAATGTGTCAGCTTATTTATAAATATAGTGATATTTTGTCTTTATCCAAACAGAATATTTTTACACATTATTATGCAGTTTGTTCTTTTAATTTAACAGCAGTTCGTGTATATCCCTGCAAATTACTAGATACAGATCTAATCCGATCTCTTTTTAAAAATTTTCTTTTTAAATAAATATATAGATATGAGATCATATACACATTGGGTGTTCTTTGGGATTTTTTCTCTTTCTGTTTTCACTTATTTTTCCTCTGTCACCCTAAATAACCCACGTGAATTACCCTGTGTGTATCCTCCTGTGCTTTCCTCTTTGCCCAGATAACCAAATATGAACATATAAACATACGAATATATAAGGATTTGGGGGTAATTGTTTGCTTTATTAACTGGTGTCATATTAAACACACTTTTCTGTGTTAATTTTCCCGTTCAGCAACGCCTCATAGAAGTACCTCCGACTCCATTAGTATAGTTCCCATTCATTCAGTTTATGGCTGTAGTCCATGGTATGGGTATGGACTCATCTTTATTTATTCAACTGTTACCCTATTAATAAACATTCATTTTGTTTCCTTTTTTGCCGTTAGGAATAGCAGTGCAGTAAACGTATTTGTACATCTCTTCTTTTGCACTTTTTTTTTTTTAAGAAAATGTTATAGTAGTTGAAATCTCATCAGTGTATTTTTAGCAATAGACATTGCTGGATTGCTTCCAAAATTTCTGTAACAATTACACTGCCACCAGCAATTTATGAGTGTCTTTTTTTGACATTTCTGTTAGCAATAGGTGTTAATCATCTTTATAACTTTTGCTAGTCTGAATGGAAAGAGTGCATTTGAGTCGTTTTTCCTATGTTTGGTCTTTTGGAGCATGGCTTTTCTGCAAATTTCCTATTCATATGTTTTGGCACATGTTTCTATTGAATTATTTTTCTTTTTTGTATCTGTTTCTAAGAGGGCTTTCTACATGTTATTGATATTAGCACTTTATTTTAAACATTTTATCGCAAATATATTGTTTTTATGTACACCTTGCTTATGATACCTTTTGCTCTATAAAAGTTTTAAAAGTTCATATAGCAAAATACATCTTTTATATTTCTTTGTTTTCAGAGGGAGATAAGGTGTCCACGTGTCTTTAGGTTGTACACATCGTCCCCTAGATTTTCTCTTAAGAGTTTCTGAGTTTATTGTTGGCATCTAGCCTTTACTTTATCTGTAATTTATTTTTACATGTGGTGTAAGAAAATTATTTTGTTCCAAATAGACAGCTGAAATTGCCAGCACTGTTTTTAAACTCAAAAAAATATTGAAGGGAGAGTTGAGACTTCCCTCATCAGAGAAGAAAACATACCATAACGGCTACTAGAGTGAGACAGAATGGAGACTCCAGAAATATCCAGGTGCAAGTAAAATTTTAATATACGACAAAGTGACATTTAAGGTTCATTGGTAGAGAGCAGTCTATTTGTTTTACCCATTTCCTTAAAATTTCAGGGGAAGAAAGAACTTTCAGAGCACATGCATTTTTGCTAACAATGTGGAAGAATTTTTGTGCCACTTGCCAGTAAGTTCTGCAGAAAAATGTGTAATCTTGACTCAAATTCCCAGTGGCTTGTCTTCAGTGTAGTTCCGTGAATGTGACAGTGAAAGCTCGTTTCCTGGCTTCACTGTGTGTGCTGACACGTCTGAGTTAAGATCCCAGTGAGTCATTTCTTTTTTTTTTTTTTTTTTTTGCTACGTTGGGTCTTCATTGCTGCGTGCGGGCTTTCTCTAGTTATGGTGAGCGGGGCCACTCTTCGTTGCGGTGCGCGGGCTTCTCATTGTGGTGGCTTCTCTTGTTGCGGAGCACGGGCTCTAGGCACACGGGCTTCAGTAGTTGCAGCACACGGGCTCAGTAGCTGCAGCGCATGGGCTTAGTTGCTCCATGCCATGTGAAATCTTCCCAGACCAGGGATCAAGTGTTGTCCCCTGCATTGGCAGGCGGATTCTTAACCACTGCGCTTCTTAATTTCAAAGCATTGCAGATGGTACAGACTGCCCAAGCTTTCTGTCCTGAAAGCCAAAATCACGTTGCTGCCTTCCGTTAGTTTCTCTCCCGTTATCCCGTGCACCCGAAGCCTTTGGCAGCGTGTTCTAAATGAACGTACCTGGACTGGATCAGGAGGGGGAGGTGCTCACGCGTGCATTGATGTTCTCACTGTGGCCACCCTGGCAGGTGGCCAGTGCCGAGAGATTCTGGGTGGGGAGGTATCGGGCTGGGCATCTCCTTGAAGACAGCAGATCTCGTTTGAGTAGGGCCAGGAAGCACAGGTATGATTTTGAGCAGGTAGATATTTGGGGCCTGGGCTGGGGAGCGGCCTTCCAGGACCTCGAGCCACGGACGCAGACGTGTATGCGTGATGGTTTGGAGGAGCGGATGTGTGAGGAGAGGGAGGGAGTGGTCAGGTTTAGGCAGGAGTGAGCCGAGTAGGGTCCTAGCACGAGGGACCCACACAGGGGGCTGAGTTGTCTCTGGAAGTGTCCCTCGACGGTGGTGGAGTATATCCAGAAGTCTCTTCGTAGCCCTGACTTCATTTCTCATGTGCCCTGTTGCCTGTCCCTAAAACAGCTCCCATTTCCTGAGCATCGCCAGGTACCCGAATTCATTAGGCACTTTCTATACAAAAGGGCTCTAAAGTCAGTTGATAGATCCTGGTTTTGCAGGTAAGAAAGCTGAGGTTTGAGAGGCTGACTTTCCCTGTGTAATGGTTTCTGTGCAGCCGTGCGATTCTGACTCTGGTCTGCTTGGGTCCAAAGACTGTGCCCCCCATGCCCCCCCACACCGTCTCCTACCCCCATGTTACGTCCACGTGCCCGCCTCCTGCCGGGCATTGAACAGTTTTTGTGACGTTTCCCACAGTGTAGCTCCCATTATGGAGACTGCATCCCACGAATAATTAAATTGCCTTTAAAAATAACATACGAATACGAACGAAAGGCAGACTTCTAAGTATGTAGAGAAGGCTTTTGTGTAGCATGGCATTTAAAGAAAGCCTTTATCTTGTTTGCATCACCCCACACCAGCCAGAGCCAGCCAGATAGGAGTGTGGTGGCCCACTTAGGCTATCTTTAATTGCTCACTATAAATAGCCTAATGATGCTGCCGTAAAAGGACTCTGATATGACTGAGGGGCTCAGTGTGACCCACATATATGATGGTTTTCTAGGTGTCCGTGTCCGGGAACATTGATGCTCCTGTACGAGATGGTTTTCACTGCTGAAACGTGGGCTTAATTCCCAAGCCAGTCATTTCTTACCTCCCTCCCTCCAGATGCCATTGTCCCCATCATTCCTGTGTGCCTGCATCTGTGGTCAGGTTGTAGCGGGCACTCTGTCACTCTCTCATCCCAACCACATTTCCACCACTCACTTGGCCTGACACGGACAGACAAGTGCCTGCTGCAGCCCAGTCCGATGCCTTAAGAGGACCCGCGCAGGCTTGGGTGGCATGCTCCCTTGCTGCCTGCGGAAGCCATGGGAGCCTGGACGCCTTGCTGTGCTCTGGGCATTGAGGAGTTTTCTTGATTCCAGAACCAGACCATCTCTGCCACAGTCCTCACCAGCCTTTGCCACCTCCACTCCCGGCCCCCCTTGGGGTTCTCTCTCTCCCCAGGCTGGATGTCTTCCATGTCAGTGCAGTGTGGCTGCAGCACCAGTGGTCCTCTGGTTTTCTTTCTGCCCCACCCCTGCGTCAAGGCTGGGCTCCCACCTTTGTGTGGAGCATTCCAACAAGACCTGGAGTCTCCCCACCAAGACCTGTAGTTTAACTACCAAAGTCT
Organism: Stenella coeruleoalba; assembly: GCF_951394435.1. NCBI lineage: Eukaryota > Metazoa > Chordata > Mammalia > Artiodactyla > Delphinidae > Stenella > Stenella coeruleoalba. The sequence continues at coordinate 6,105,266 of NC_137164.1, forward strand.
CCCTTTTCAAAGACAGTGGACTCCAGTAGAACTGGAGATTTGAAAGGTCAGGAGGATTGCACCGAAAGGAGAGGGACTGGTGGGTAGCAAACATATAGAATAAAGACCCAGAGTCTAGGGGATTGTGTATGGCTAGAAAAAGAAGAAAACCAACACCAACAAACCAGACACCATAACCTAGAATATTAAAGGGAGAGCGAGGCAGTGGGTGACGGAGTGTGGGCGGCAGTCATGGGGAGACTGGTTAGAGCTGGTGGGGACAGAGGGGAAGTGACCTTCTCTGCTCACCACCCCAGAGAAGATGCAGGTAACTTTCAAGACCTGGACTCTGCAACTACCTTTCCACATGTGCTAAAAACTGTACCACATCACACAAAGAACTCTGGATTCAGAGACACCGAGTTGTCTAGACCGAAAATCAACTCAGTACTTTGGTTTACAGATGGCGGTAACTTGAGGGTGGTATCTGGTATCCTGTCCCTTCATAGAGAGGCCGTCCTTTCCTTGTAATAATAAAAATCAGTAACAGTCATGGTATTTGGAATTCATTGAATATATTTATTTTTGGGGGGGCTGCCTTGGGTCTTTGTTGCTGCGCACGGGCTTTCTCTAGTTGCGGCGAGCGGGGGCTACTCTTCATTGCGGTGCATGGGCTTCTCATTGCGGTGGCTTCTCTTGTAGAGCACAGGCTCTAGGTGCGCGGGCTTCAGTAGTTGCAGCACTTGGGCCCTAGAGCACACAGGCTCAGTAGTTATGGCTCATGGGCCTAGAGCACAGGCTTAGTAGTTGCAGCACACGGGCTCAGTATTTGTGGCACACTGGCTTAGCTGCTCTGCAGCACGTGGGGTCTTCCCAGACCAGGGATCAAACCCGTGTCCCCTACATTGGCAGGCGGATTCTTAGCCGTTGAGCCACCGGGGAAGTCCCTGCATTCATTAAATATTTATGTCTCTTTTGCACTGTGGTTTTTCCTCTCTAGAGTTCATCAAAACTCAGTAATGCAGAGGATATTTTCCTTATACTTTACACTTTCCTTATACCTTATACTTTCCTTCAGATAACTTTCCAAGGCCACAGAGGTGAGTTTAGAATGTACAGTCTCTCTTGGGACCAAGTATTCTCTCTCAGGAGCGTAGCTGGGCATGAGGTCTACAGTCTGATGTCAGGCACTGATTATGAATGCCATGGAGTTCAGGAACGTCGTGTTCTGTATTTTGTGATATGCGTGTGGGAGAAGGTGTGAGACTGAGCCCTGATGTCAGCCTTTAACCAATTATTAGCCTCGGCGTCTTGGAAAAACATGCCTCTGGGACGTGTTCCCTGAGCACAGCACACTTCCTGAAACCAACAGGTGCTAGGACCGCTGTGTTAGAAGTGTCAGTTTTGGTTATACTCAAACAGTAATGAAGTAAGAAAAATTTCAAAGTGCTTATTAGGTATCTGCATTTAACTTGTTCCTTGTGCTTAATTATCCCAGTAGTGCGGCATCCTCAGTTTCCAGCTTGCCTGTGAACTCAGGCGTCCTTCCTGGGTAGTGGGTTTGTCAGAGGCACCAGAAGAACATTTCCCCGGTGGTCTGTACTTGGCCTGCGTCGCCTGTTTTCCCGCAGGCTTCTGCTTGCTTGATCTGACCTTGAGGAAGGTGAAATGAATGTTACATATACAGCAGCACTTCGTGTTATTGGAGACCGTTTGTCGCCCAATTTCAGCTAACTGGGATATGATGAGGAAACTGAGCCAAAGGGACGTCGGAGTAGCCCAAGTAGCTGTCGGCAAATTTGCTGTTAAAGTGGAGAGTCTATTATTCTTGGTCTGTTTACTATGGTTTAAAAATATCTCTGAAAGAACTGTCTGATTGCTCAGCCTGCACACTGTTAGAAGTAGCGGATTAAAAGGTGTGGGCACTCTCTGGAGGCAGCCACGCTGACAAGAGTGAGAAGTAGAAAAAGGAGCGGGCTATCACAGGAACTTCCAAAGCCGGGTCAGCAGGACCCGCTTAATGTGACGGAGGAGTGCTCATCACGTAGTAAACGCGAAACGAGTCTTGTGGAATAAATAAATGTACAACTGTGGAGGTTGTATTGTTGAACCTTGTCAAAAAGGTTAAATTAATTTTAGTGGCTTACGTTTCAGAAGGATAAGGACATACATTTTTCACTTTGAAACTATTTCTGTGTTTAAGATGTAATTTAAAAATTAAAAAAAATTTTTTTGTTTAAAAAGACAAGCTGGACTTCTGTCTCTGGGAAGATGTTGTAGGCATACTTTCCCCTGTTCTTCTCAAACGCAGCTACAAACTTTGTACTTTATACATAAAACAAACATGAAGTGGGTCTCAAAGGTGGAGAGAAGGAGGCAGGCCAGCTAGGGACCTTGAGGAATGACACTGTGGTGAGTTTTCTGGGCTTTCTTCTTGCCTAATCTATCCCGGACTTGGAGCAGAAGAAGCCAGCAACCCAGAACAGTCATGGGCAGAGATTAAAAGCTCTCCCTCACCCCCCGCAATGCCTGGTTTCTCTCACCAAAGGGCCATGGAAGAAGCAGGTTTGCAAGACAGGAAACTTTTAGACAGTAACCACTCTGCTCTAGTCAAGCACCATAGAAAAAGTTGTGGTCCCATTCCCACCCATGCCAGCAAAGACTTGGTGGGGAATCTAGACTTTCCCTTGTGAGCCAGTAATGAGGTGCCCTGACATCCCTGCCAGGGTGGTGGCTCTGGGTAAGGAGCCTGGGATTCTGCCCCCACTTGGTAGTAACAAGACCCCCTCCCCCTCCCCTGTGTGGTGGTGTCAGAGGAGGTCTAGTGGGGTGTCATGACTTTTCCCACCCTTAATGGTAATAAGGCCACACACCCTTCCATGGTTCATTGGGGGCCATGTGGGGAACCTGGACTTCCAGCTCCACCGGTCAGTAATGAGGCAGTGTCCCTACCCTCATCCTTTTCTGCCAGAGCAATGCCAGAAGGTTAAAATAAGAGGTTCTCATATCATAATACCCGAAATGTCCAGATTTCAATAAAAAAGCTTTTGTCATACCAAGAACCAAGAAGATCTCAAACCAAAAGAAAAAAGACAACAGATGCCACACTGAGATGACACAGATGTTAGAATTATCTGACAAACATTTTAAAGCAGCCATCGTCAAATATGCTTCAACAACACATGAAGGTTGTTAATGTCATTAGGGAAATGCAAACCCAAACCACAGTGAGATACCACTTCACACCCACCAGGATGGCTGTAATCAAAAAGACAGACAATAAGAACCGTTGGCGAGGATGTGGAGAAACTGCAACCCTCATACATGGTGGTAGGGATGTAAAATGGTGCAGCCAGTTTGGAAAGCAGTCTGGCAGTCCCTCAGAAAGTTAAATACAGTGTTACCACGTGACCAGTAATTCTGCTCGAGGTATATACCCAAGAGAATTGAAAACATATGTCCACAAAAAAGTCTGTACATGGATGTTCACAGCAGCATTATTCATAATAACTAAAAAGTGGAAGCAGTATGAACGGATAAACGAAATGTCCTATGTCCATTTAATGGAATATTATTAAGCCGTGAAAAAGAATGAAGTAGTGATTCATGCTACAACATGGATAAACTTTGAAAACATTATGTTAAGTGAAAGAAACCAGTCGCAGAAAGCCACATATTGTTTGATTCCATTTATGTGAAATGTACAGATCAGACTACTCTACAGAGACAGAAAGTGGATTAATGGTTTCTGGGGATTAGGGAGAAAGGAGCATGGGGAGTGATTGCTAAGGGGCACGGTGTTTCATTTTGGAGTGATACAAAGTTCTGGAATTATTTAGTGGTGATGAATTTTATGGTATGTGAATTACATCTCCATAAGCACAGTGTTTCAAAGAGCAATTACAAACGCACTTAAAATGAATGAAAGAAATAGGAAGTCTCAACAAAGACATAGGAGATATAAAAAAGAACAAAATGGAGATTTTTAGAACTGAAACATGTAACTGAAATAAAAAAACAGTGGATGGACTCAACAGTAGAGTGGATGCGCTCAACAGAAGAATGAAAAATCAGGGAAATGGAAGATGGAATGATAGAAATTATCCAATCTAAACAACAGAGAGAAAAGAGATTAAAAAAAATTAGCAGAACCTCAGGGACCTGTGGGACATTAACAAAAGATCTAACAATTGTGTCATCAGAGTCCTGGAAAGAAAGGAAAAAAAAAGAGAGGGTAGGCTGAAAAAGTACTTAAAGAAGTAATGGCTGAAAACTTCCTAAATTTGTCAGACATAAACCTACAAATCTAAGAAGCCTAAGGAATGCTGCATAGAATAATGCAAATAAATCCACACCAGAATATATCCTAGTCAAACTTTTGAAAATCAGACAGAAAATCTTGAAAGTAACATTAGAGAAATGACATCTTATCTATAGAGGAAAAGCAGTTAGAATGACGTTGAATTTCTCATCAGAAACTATGGAAGTGAAATCTGGACATTCTGTTTAATTCCACTGTAATTACTTTCACTGACTCTCCTCTCCCACAGTTCTGTTAAAACTTAAAAGTTCAAATTATAAAACCTCCAATTATAAAAGTATTCATTGTTGATAAATTGGGAAATACAAATTAACAGAGAGAAAATGCAAATGTCCCATAATCCCACCACGTGGAAAATCATTGTTAATTTTTGTTATGTTTGCTTCCAGTCTTTCTACTGTGCACTTTACAAAACTGAGATCATCTAAGACACACAGTTTTGTGGTATACCTTTTTACTTATCTTTGTATCATGAGCGTCTGACCACTTGGTTAAATAGTGTTCATGAATGTGGTTTTTAACGGCTGTATTACCTTCCATACTATGAGGGTAAAATGACTTACGTTTGGTCCTTTTGGTGGTCTGCGAATTTTTGTTATTTTAAATAACACTCCCATGCACATCATTGAATATAGATCTCTGACTGCAGTACTGAATGTTTTCTTAGGTTAAGGTCTGAGAAGTAGAATTCTTAGATTAATGAGAATAAACTTAAAATCTCTTGATATATTTTGTCAATTTGCTGTCCAAGAAAAATAATACTAGTTTATGTGATGGTAATATATGTGTGTGTGTGTGTGTGTGTGTGCGCGCGCACGTGTATTCCTAAAAAACTATCAAATGCAGCCTTCCACAGTCAAGAATCTTGACATGCCTTCTTCTCTCTTCTCTCCTCATATCCCACACTGTTCCTGGCCCCAACTTTGTGATATTTCCCACGTTATGATTTTCTGGGATAGTAGTTTTAGAATGTCCCTAATGTTTTCTCAAATAATAAAATTACTTAGACTTAATTATCTGCTTTTCTGGCTCTCTATTATTTTTTGAGTTAACATCTTCCTTTTGCCACCATTTCTATATATCTTCCAGTATATCTTTAATATAATGTTACGGATGGCAGGACATTCTGAGGAATTAGGGGAAATGCTACTTTTTTGAAAGGAAACAACAAGAAAAACATAGTTTTCTGTTTCCAGCCAGTTTCTGCCGTTGATCACTATAGCTTTCGAATCTCTGGAGATTTCTTTGATGACATCTCTTGGTCTCCTTTTGCCTCAGTCTTATATTTATTATTATTTCATAGAATAGATCCACAGTTACTGGTCTTATCAGCCAGATTGGGGGAGGAGTGTTTGAGGAAAGAATTCAGAGTCCTCTCTACCCAAGCCTCACCCTGACCGCCTCAGATGTGCTGCATGGGGGGCTACGTGGGAACTGGTAGAGCGTCATGGACACAGGGTCTGTGTGTCCTGCATCCCAACCATCCTGGTCAGTGTTGCCCCAGGGAGTGTGGGGTCCAGCTTGCAGATGGAATGTCCTAAGCATCCCGTGGGGTTCTCTCTCCTGCACCATCAATTCTCCCTTTTTACTGTATCACTACCAAAGAGCACATAGACGTGCTGTAATGCATCCTTCCTAACAAACAAGAAAAACCCTTTCTCCTCCCTGCTCTTTCTTCTGTCCATTTCACATCCCTTTTTGCAGGAGGGCTTTTTGAGAGTCATCTGCGGACCTTGTCCTTACCTTCTCATCGCCCCCTGCTCTTCTGATCTCACTCCAGTCAGGCCCCGCCCCATCACTCCATGGGTACTGCTCTTGCCAGCCTCGCCAGCCACTTTCATCTGGCGTCCCCAGCGGTCCGTTGTCGTCATCTTACTTATTCATTCAGGAACCTTTGCACAAACGCCGACTCCCTCCCCCTTGGAACACTCTTTCTTGCCTTCTTTGTCACCTGCGGTTTTGCTGCGTCTTCGTGGCCACGTGTCTCATTCTCTTCCTCAGCTCGACTTCTGAATGATGGAGTGAGCCAGGGCTCAGCTGTGGGCTTGCTGGCCTTCATTTCCACTTCTCCCACGTGGTCTCACCCAAGTTCTTGACTGTAAAAGCCATGATCTCTCTGAAATTTTCGTCTCTAGCCCCAGCCATTCCACAGAACTCCATACTTGCTTGGCTAATTGTTTACTTGATACCCACACTTGGATATCTGATGGATATCTCGAAATTAACATTTCCAAAGTAGTAATCCTAAATCTTTTTTACCAAATCTGTTCCTCCGCAGTCATCCCCGTTCTAGCAAATGCCAATACCCTCCACTCTGTTCCCTAAGCCAACAGCCTTATTTAGTCCTATTGCCTCTATTTTCAAAGAAATATGTCCCCTACTTTCTTTCTTCACTGATATTACTCTAGTCCAACTACTTACTCTCCCTTATACCTGTTCCTGTAAACTGGTCTTTATTCTGCGATTAAGAGGGCTTTTGAAAACGTGAATTGGATTGTATCATTCCCCATACGACTATGAATAGAATCTCAAGCCCTTAACACAGACAACAGTGCCTCTTCATGTTTCTTCTTCTTTCTTTCATTGCGGTAAGGACATTTAACATGAGATCTACCCTCTTACATTTCTAAGTGTACACATCAGTACTATTAACTCTAGGCACGGTGTTGTCCAGCAGATCTCGAGACCTTATTCCTCTTGCATAACTGAAACAGTTTGTTTTGCTTTTCAGTTATTTGAAGCTATTGATCTACATGTTAAGCTCAGAGGTTCTTTCCTCAGCCGTGACCAGTCTACTAACAAGCCCATCAAAGCATTCTTTTATTTCCATTACAGTGTTTTTGTTTTGTTTTGCTTTTGGTTTTTTTTTTTTTGGTATGCGGGCCTCTCACTGCTGTGGCCTCTCCCGTTGCGGAGCACAGGCTCTGGACGCACAGGCTCAGCGGCCATGGCTCACGGGCCCAGCCACAACGCGGCACGTGGGATCCTCCCGGACCGGGGCAGGAACCCGCGTCCCCTGCATCGGCAGGCGGACTCTCAACCACTGAGCCACCAGGGAAGCCCCCGTTACAGTGTTTTTGATCTCCAGCATTTCTTTTTGGTTCTCTCTTAGGAGTTCCATCTCTCTGCTGGCATTGTCCATCTGTCCTGTGTGCCGTCTGCTTTATCCATTAGAGTCCTTAGCACATTAGTCAGAGTTATTTTAGATTCCCAGCCCCTTGCACGTCTGGTTCTGATGCTTGCGCTGTCTCTTCCAATTATGGTTTTTGCCTTTTTGTATGCTTTGGGATTTTTTTTTTGATGGCTGGACATGAGGTACCAGGTAAAAGGAACTGCTGTAACTAGGCCTTGAATTATGTGGTGGTGAGGCGTGAGAGGCTGGGGAATGTCCTGTGGTCCTATGATTGGGTCACTGTGTTTCCAGGAGCTGTGCCTCTGGCTTGTGAGCTTCACAAGTGTTTCTCAGTTTTTTTTCCTCCTCTTTTAGGTGGGACAGGATGGCTAGGGCGGGCTGGAGGTGGCTGTGTCCCTTCCCCAGTCAGTCTGGCTCTGAGCACATCCCAGCAGGCCAGGCTCTGGTTACCTTGTTTCCCCTGAGGGCAGGCCTTGTTAGAACAGAGGGCTCTGGTATATTTCAGTACGGTGCCTTTCATCTCCAGCTGCTGGGAGCAGGGGGGGCCTTTTCTCTGATATTTACTGTGGGAACCTGGTTGAGCTCCTGGCGGTAAATCTCACAATGCTGTGGGCCCCCCAGGACCGGATCCCCCACGGCCTCTGATTCTCAGTGTTGTCTGCGCCGATCCTCCAGCAGCGTCAGGCACAGTTCAGGTTTTCCTGCCCCGGCACCGGCTCCTGCCGTGGCTTCTGCTGGGGAAGCCGTATGTGCCTGGCTGTCTCTCCAATCTCGGGGGCCGAGTTGTGCCCTGTGTTGCTTCCCCATCTCTTCAGGATCCAAGAAGAGTTTGTGCTTTTTCAGACTATTTGATTTTACCTGTTAGGACAAAGTGGTAACTTGCAAGCTTCTTATAGGTGGAGCCAGAAACTGGAAGTCCCTAACTGAAGCTTTATACCCATCGATTAGCAAACCCACATTTCCTGTTCCCCTCCAGCTCCTGGGACTTCTAAGCACACTTCTGTTCTCTGCTTCTGTGAGTTTGATTTTTTGGGGTTTGGGTACCTGATGTCAATGGAATCGTGGTATTTATTCTTCTGTGACTGTCTTGTTTCAATGATCATAATGTCCTTAAGGTTCACCCATGTTGTCTTATGGTGCAGAATTTCCTCTCTCTAAAGGCTGAATGACATTCCATTGTATATATACACACCACATTTTCTTTGTCCATTCATCCATTGATAGACAGACCCTTAGGTTGCTTCTGCGTCTTGGCTCTTGTGAATAGCGCTGCAGTGAACGTGGGGGTGCTAATCTCTCTTCAAGATCCTGCTTTCAGTTCTTTTGCATAAATATGTGGAAGTGGGCTTGCTGGATCATATGCGAGTTCTATTTTCAATCTGATGAGGAACCTCCATACTGTTTGCCATAGAGGCTGCTGCATTTTACATTCCTACCAACAGGGTTCTGATTTCTCCACATCCTTAGCAATACTTGTCTGTTGGTTTTATTTATTTATTTTTTTGACAATACCCATCCTAACAGGTGTCAGATGAATAGACAATTTCAGCAAATGCCTTCCTCCCCCCCATTATAAACAGGAGCATGTTGAACATGTGATAGGAATACAAGTGTGTTAGATGTGAAGAAATAAGCTGCTTCTTTCCCGCCAGGGGGGACTTCCCTGGCGGCCCAGTGATTAGGACTCAGAGCTTCCATTGCAGGGGGCATGGGTTCGATCCCTGGTTGGGGAACTAAGATCCCACATGCCGCAAGGTGTGGCCTAAAGAAAGAAAAGAAAAAGAAACTGGGTGTCTGTTCTCTCAAGCTGAGAAAGAAATTGTAATGAAAAATTCAAATGAATAGTTGAGAGAAACATGCAACCCATTAGGATTTTAGCAAAAGGGGCTATAGAAAAATTGAATGGGCTGCAGTGTACCGAAATAGCATTCCCGGGTGTTTATTTGCATTATATAATGGGGTTCAGACATTACATGTATTGCTTTTGCCTCTAATAACAGCTCCACCTCATGTTTTCGTGATGCCTCTTTTATATGGAACTTCCCAGGTGCTTCACCTCATTTAGTTCTCATTTAAACATGTGAGAAAATAGAGACAGAAACTGAGGTCCCAAACAGCGAAGGGACCTGCCCGAGGTCTGAAAGCTTCCGTGACACCAAAATGGGACACAGATTTAGGTGTTCTTATCCCGTATGCCATGTTCTTTCTGTGATGGCAAAGCTTCTCTTGTCAGTAAAGTAATGGATAAAGTCCGTGGGCTGCACTCAAACAGCCACACTGGACCAGTCATGGTAGCACTGCTGCCAGGTGTTAATAGCCAAGGGTGAAGTCCCACCTATGAATTGTGACTTTAAAGAGAACTTCCAATTTCGCAAGGTATAGACAGGATTGAGTCAGAGGGTGTTAAAACTGTACGTTCGGAGCGACTACTGCAGAGAAAGAAATATTTGCTTAGCTGAAACTGCTTTTTTTTTTTGCGGTACACGGGCCTCTCACAGCTGTGGCCTCTCCCGTTGCGGAGCACAGGCTCCAGACGCGCAGGCTCAGCAGCCACGGCTCACGGGCCCAGCCGCTCCACGGCATGTGGGATCTTCCCGGACCGGGGCACGAACCCGTGTCCCCTGCGTCGGCAGGCGGACTCTCAACCACTGCGCCACCAGGGAAGCCCTCAAACAGCTTTTGAAAAAAATCTCAGCATCTTAGATGTGCATAAGGAAAGCTGCCTCTGGAGGGTGTGAGAATGTGTCTGCAGGTGCGGCTATGGTGGGGGCATGGGGGACACCAGCCCTCCGAGCATCACAGCGTCACAGGCGCGGTAATGGCTGGCTTCTCTGATGCAGCGCTGCTCTGTTCTTCCAGGGCCCTCCACCACAGAGCTAGTCAGCATTATTAATCCATGGAGTAATTGGTCCCCACAGAGTCCTTCCGCGTTATTTTAGCAGGTGGCCTTGCGAGGAGTCAGCTAAAATCATGCCTGTTCAGCACCGGGCAGCATTTCAACCACCAGAGCTTCAGAAAAAGCAGTATGTGTTTGGGAACAGAACATTTCGATGTTTAAAAATCCCAAACGATCTTGGTGTTTTAATGTGTCCAGTTGTCAAAAACTCCAGAAGCACAGCCACGTAGGTTAGTCTCACCTTCTGGTGCACAGTGTGGTGCACACCTCCCACTGACACCCCACCTTCTAAGAGCTGCAGGCATGTTCATTTCCTGTCTTATGGGAGAAGTGTGTACCTTGAAAAGGTAACTCTATAAACTAGTTTTAAATTTTGTGAATTTTTTCAGACATACAAAAACACAGAAAATAATTCATCTTGTATGAACATCCACGTTTAAGAGATGCTGCGTTTTTGCATTTGCTGAAGGTTTTTTTTAAAGAAATGTTGTTTCAGATGCAGCTACAGCTTCACGCCCCTACCTTAATCCCTTCCCTATGCGTCCCTCCCCAGGAAAACTTCTGTGCAGAAGTAAGTGTGACTCCTTTCCTTGTGTGGTGTCATCCCTTTACTATGTGTGTGTGTATCCAAAGAAATATATAGCTCATTTGTTGGTGTTTTAAGTCTACATACACTCTGCGTATGTATTGATAACTTGCTTTTTTTTAGAAGAAAATGTAACATTAATTTTAAGCTTTAGCAAAATGAAGACCTGGATTTAGTTTACTCAGTTTCCACGGTTCTGTGATACGAACATGAAATTTTATTTTTCCCATCTGCTTTGATGGACATTGAGATTATGTAAACATTTTCAGTCTTAGCAAAAGCAATGCAACAGGATTTCTGATGGATAAGTCCATAGACACAGGGGAGAGGTATCCTCTAACACTCAAAGGTATCCTCTTTGAGCATTTTTCAAAGCTGTCACAGATTTATGTGTCATGAAATCAGTTTAATGGATTGCAACCCATTAAACCCATTTAACCCATTAAAAACTAATAAAGGTTCATTACGTTATACGTTATATAAATAATATCAAAATGCACTGCACATTACGTGGGTGGGTTTTGTTAGGCTTTTCTTTTAGTTAGATGTGTATGTGTGTGGGTTCACTGGGTTGTGAAGTCAAGTGTATTTCTTACTGAGGGTCCTAGTAAAGGAAGGTAAGGATTCACCACTCAGAGCATACGCTGGGCCCTACTGCTGGGTCCTGGGCCATGAGCATCTTCAGCTCTGTTGATTGTTGCCAAATTGCTCTTCAAAGTGGCTGTATCTTAACTGCAGTGTTCCTTCCTGTTTCACTACTTTCGCTATTTTGGCCCTGGGATTTTGTGACCAGGGTTTCACTTTCTTTTTAATTAATTAATTATATTTAATTTTGGCTGCGTTGGGTCTTCGTTGCGCGCGGGCTTTCTCTAGTTGCATCGAGCAGGGGCTACTCTTCATTGTGGTGTGCGGGCTTCTCAATGCAGTAGTTTCTCTAGTTGCAGAGCACGGGCTCTAGGCGTATGGGCTTCAGTAGTTGTGGCATGTGGGCTCAGTAGTTGGGGCGCACGGGCTTAGTTGTTCCGCGGCATGTGGGATCTTCCCGGACCAGGGCTCGAACCCGTGTCCCCTGCCTTGGCAGGTGGATTCTTAACCACTGTGCCACCAGGGAAGTCCGTGACCGGGGTTTCTAATTGTAAATTTAGTTTGCTTTTCCTGATTATTAGTGAGGCTGATAATAAGTCATTTCGAAGTGTTGAAAATGAATGGGGGGAAAATTTGTATTTTTTATTTTAGCACAGTCCTGGACAGTCATGAGAAAATGACGAAGGAAAGTGAAAAGTAGAGGCTGGGGTCCTTACTAGGTTGATAGGGAAGAAGGAAGGTGAGAAATATCTAATATTTTGGTATCTGATTTTTAGGACTTTAGCCTTAGAAAGGGACTGGAATTATGTTGCTCTCTGCTGTCTAGTATGTGAGGGGAATGGTATTGCTAAGTGTAAACAGTGGTTACGCTTGGGCAGAGAGTGAAAATAGATGCCTTCCATAGCTGCAGTTTTATAAAATGCTTTACATAAAGTGTGCTGGGTGTGGTGTATTTGCATGTTTAACACGTAGGACTGTTCTTCACTGATTCAAAGAGTTCTTCTCCCCCCTAGTTTTCTTGAGTCAGGCCTCCCTCTTAGTCTGTCTTTTATTCTCCACCTTTGATCCCTGTGTGGGTGCAGAGCACTCTTGGGGCTGGTGAGTGGTACCTGACAGGGCGTGTCCGGACTGAGAGGTGATGGACAGGGGTATGTTCTGGAGGGGGCGGGGCCCATCTCACGGGACAGCTGCGTCTCCGCTTTGGAGGATTTTTGTTTTGAGGGACTGTGCCTCCAGTGTTGCTAGATATTTTCATGTGTTTTCCAAGAGAAATTAGAAATATTTTTTTAAAAAATTAATTCTGTGAACCTGTTGATTTTGTTTTTAAAATACTGACCCACCTTTGAAAAAAACCAAAACAGTTTTGGCCAAACAACCCTATCTGAATTTAGTCTTCAGGCCACTGATTTGCACTGATTTTCTGTTAGGAGAATTGAATTGTGAAATGGCTTCAGTTTTAAAAAATCGTGAACACTAAGGTTGATTCCTTATGACCTACTTTGTCATTTTGCTTGTCTCCTCTTAGGTGCATGAGTGGGTGTTGAAGGAGCTGTGAGATACAGAATTACATCCCTTTTTCCTTTTCCTTAGTACCTCCTACAGAGCTTGTTTAGTAGGTTCCTAATAAACATTTGTTAAATGAGTGAACACATGAACGATGAAAACGTACAGTTCCGGGGCTCCTTTAGAACTGACGGTCTTAAAAATTGTGGTTACTCTTTGTCAGATTTGTATTATTTCCTTAGACTTGTAGCAAACGGAGATTTCTAACAAGACTCTCCCCATAAGCAGCCGCGTAGCACAGGGAGATCAGCTCGGTGCTTTGTGACCACCTAGAGGGGTGGGATAGGGAGGGTGGGAGGGAGACGCAAGAGGGAGGAGATATGGGGACGTATGTGTATGTATAGCTGATTCACTGTGTGATACAGCAGAAACTAACACACCATTGTAAAGCAATTATACTCCAATAAAGATGTTAAAAAAAAAAAAAGACCCTCCCCGTGTCACTCCCCGACAGTTTTGCTGTTCACCAAAATGCCACATAGCTAATTCATGATTCATAAAGAAAGCTCAGCACATTAATAGATTAGATAGTCGGTAGAATGAATAATAGATGGCAGAGCTATGTATACAAAGCAAATATGCATTGCTCTTGGAGAATCACGTAACGGGGGTTGGCCCATCTGGAGCCTTTGCTTCCCTGGGGGAAATGAGAGGAGGGAGTGATAATCCTTCAGTCATTAAAGAAGAAAATGAAGTTCCATGTTGGGCATGTGATGGAGCCCAGAAAACTGCAGTGCTGACGGAATTCGGGAACAATTAACACTCTTCCGCCCTTAACTCCGTAGGCAGCCCGACTGGATTGGCAGCAGGACGACATTGAAATTGTCCGTGTTGAGTGGGTTGGAATTTTAGCCACAGCCCTTTCCAACCCTGGTGGCCAGTCATCAAGGCATGATAGTTATTTAAGTGTCTCGATTCTAAAAGCTGACTCGGAGCCATTCTTAGCTCTTCTTCCTCCCTGATCCTCAGGCCCCACCTGAAGACCTGACCCTCCTCCTGGGCGGTTTCTGGCTGCTCCCCCTGTTGGCTCGCTTCCCCCCCGCCCCCGGGCCTGGGCCACAGAGGTGCACGTGTGGTCCGTGGGACTCTCGTGGTCCTTTCAGTCTCCGGGCTCCCCTCCAGCACTCCACAGTGGGTCTTCAGGCTGGTTTCTCAGCGGGAGTTTCCGGTCCCCAGGCCAGCATCACGGCCATGCCTTCCAGCCTTACCTTTGCACTGTAGGAAGGCTCTTCAGACGACCATGGCCACGGCTGGTCAGCCAACTGGAAGGTCTTTTCCGCAGTCCTTCTCCTCCTTCCTCGCACTGTAATAACATCTGCTGAGTGCTTTCCATACGTTGGCACTGTTTTAAGTATTCGATGCATATTACCTCGTTTAGTCTTGACCACAGCTACATGGGGAATATACTGTAATCTCTCATTTTTGTGGTGGGAAAACTGACGCACAGTAACATCTGGACCACCTGCGCCATTTTTTAAAATTTATTTTTTACTGGAGTACAGTTGATTTAAAACGTTGTGTTAATTTCTGCTGTACCTTTGCCATTTTGAAACTCAGCTTCTCTCTTTTTTCCGTACCGGTTCCTTGCCATGAACATTTAAGTGCTTGCTGTATTTCAGTTGGAGAGGTGCAGGACTCTCTCCGTCCTGAGTTTGCAGCAGAGCGGGAGAGCGTTCTAGGGTGTGGCTTCACTGTGAGTTGCACAAGGGAAAGTTGAAGTAGGTACAGGCAGCTGTGGAAGCTCAGTGTCTATCCTGAGGGTCAGGGACGTCTTCTGGGGAAGGGGCACTACAGCCGTCTGGAAGCCTGTTGAGATAAGATGGGAGCATGTTCCAGGATGAAGGCACAGCACGGCCAAAGGCAGAGGGTACAGAGCAGCCTGATGTCTGAGGATACAGACAGTGTGGCATTACTACGTTGATGGGACTGCACTAGGTGAACATTGGAGGAGGCCTTGTGTGAGGTGCTAATGAACTTGGCCTTCACTAAGTAACGTTGTGGCAGCTGTTGAAGAATTTTAAGCTTGGGATAGACGTGGACAGAATTGTAGTTCAGTAGATTGCGGTGAATTTTAGAGGAAGGGTAGTGGGGGGAGGGTTCAGATCAAGGGGGATCAGTTACCCGGCTGTGGTGGCAGTCCAGGGGAGGGATAGTGAGGTACAGACTAGAGTCAGTGAAAGTATCTATAGTAGGAGGATACTAGAGAGAGTGCATATGAGAAACATTAGAAGTTAAAATCAGCAGAGCATTTTAATAATGGCAGAAGATTGGAAGTAATCTGAATGACTGCTGGTGAAGGATGATTAAATTAGGTTCATAGATACAATGGAAAACGATCAGCTGTTACAAAGAAAAAGGGCAGCTTTGTGTGGACTGGAAGGACCAGCTTCCAAGAGAGTGGAGGTGGGTGGGAGGAGAGAGGAGCAAAAACTGTTTGCATACTGTGCTAACCCGGACTGTAAAAAAAAGAATGTGCGTACACTAACTCTGGAAGGAGGTAATTGGCTCTTCCAGGACAGATAGGTAGTTGGGGGAAGGGATGGAGTAAGGGATGTGGATTTCACCAGCACCAGGTGGGTCCTTCCATCTTTTGAACTTGGTGCCGTGGGTACAGATGACCTGAGCTTTACAGTCCTCTTGTGAATTGGGTCTGAGGAGTGAGGGAGAGGAGAGAGCCGTCCGTGACCCCAGGTTTGGGAATGTAGGTGAAGAGTCAGGTGGGGTCCAGGCTGGAGGAATGGTGACGAGATGATGAGTTGTACGTACAGCTGCATATATTTTTCTCACAGTGGGATTAAGAAATTGATGATCGATCAATCTCATTACCATATCGCTTTTCCGTTTAAAATTGCCCAAAGTGCTGTTTTAAGATATTTCAACCCAACTGGCCTTCGTTTAGACCGGTTTTTTTGTGTGTGTGTGGTACGCGGGCCTCTCACTGTTGTGGCCTCTCCCGTTGCGGAGCACAGGCTCCAGACGCGCAGGCTCAGCGGCCATGGCTCACGGGCCCAGCCGCTCCGCGGCATGTGGGATCTTCCCAGACCAGGGCACGAACCCGTGTCCCCTGCATCGGCAGGTGGACTCTCAACCACTGCGCCACCAGGGAAGTCCTAGACCAATTTTAAGAGAGGAGGGATTTTAGCTTAGGGAGATCCCTTTCAGCTGCTGGAGCTGTTCCTTTAGCTCCAGTGACAGAAGCAGCACTCCCTCGCGGCCCCCTGCGCGGCCGCCACCATAAACTGCAGAACTAAGTGCACATGGCTGCCCCGCCCCCTACCTCTCTGCCCTGGCCCCATCCTTGCAGAGGTCCTGTGGAAGCTCTTAGAGGGCGTCCACAAGTGGAGGAGGCTAGAAGCTGTGAAAAGCAGCGCCAGCTTAGAAGGGTTGACCCTGGGGGCAGACCTGAGATGGTGTCAGCCTGCTCTTGTGGGTGTCCTGGGTTCAGAATATCCTCAGGTAGATGGCTTAGATGTCTTCATGTTTACTGCGTATGCTTCCCGGAATTCTATACCTTATGCAACCCTTTGGGTTACTGGCCAACTTTTACTGCATGCAGATGCCTTTGGATAGGTTATGGTGCAGTTAGGCATTCTTACATTGGTCTGGGTTACCTCCAGGAGCGCTCGGTGGCGACGGGGCGGCAGGCGGGAGTGGATCAGAGGACCTCTGTGTCCCTCCAGCTCCAAGGTTCTGTGAATCGGGTTCCTGGCATTGGGATTAAGAAGTTTGACAGATGGGCCATTTGGAACGCGGACCAGTTTGGGGAAAATGGACAGGCCTGGTGGGAGGCCATGGTGGGAGGTGTAGGACAGTTCTAGAAGTGGAGAGTTGGACTTACAAAGTGATCCCAGAGGAAAGCAGAGAACCTTTATGTGTTTCTAAAAGTCTTGTCCAAGGCTGACACTCTTCTTAGGAGAAGGAAAGGAAAGTCTTAATGACCAGAACTTTAGCACTTATTATAATCAGTCATTCATGAGTTAAATCGACTCTGGGGAATTCACCTGGACATTTAAACACTATAATATTTTTTGATTAAAAATTTAAATTAAACACTACTGTAAGGTAAACACTTAGTTTACAGTTTAGAGGAAGCACTATTGTATTTTTTATGGGATAATGTTTTCTGACAATTTACTTATCCCTAAACTTTTAGAATATAACCGATTTGGTAAGAGGCGAGCTATGTTTACTTGCTCTCTCTTCATCGGTTACTCGACAGAACAGAACTGTTTGAGTTATAGGCATTTATGGCCCGTTAACAGCCTCACATGTTCACCCGCCATCATAATGTTACTTTGCGGTATTATCAGGTAAGAGATGAAAGCCTTTATTATAATCAAAATGATACAGAAGTGTTTCTCTTCACTGGGAAGCAGGCAGGGAAAAAGAGAATTAAACAAAGCAGCACTGTGCTAACTCAGTTTCTGAGCTGGCGGAGTTCAGGGTTTACTTATTTTCTTAATGGGAAATTCAAGCATTATGCATGCAGAAAGTTACCATTTTTGCCTGTTTACTGTTTTCAGTTTAAAAAGTACTGTTTTCAGTTTAAAAATTTACAGGGAATTCCCTGGTGGTCCAGTGGTTAGAGCTGTTCTTTTAGCTCTGCGCTTCCACTGCAGGGGGCACAGGTTCAATCCCTGGTCGGGGATCTAAGATCACGCATGCCACGTTGCATGGCCAAAAAAAATTAAAAAAAAGAAAAAATACTAATTTACAAAACTGACCCCTGTCAGCAACACACTTTGATGTGGGTTATAATCCATTTTCTATCTCTTTCTCAGACCAGCACGGCCCTCTGCAAGAGATTCATAGCCCAGCAATGGTCAAGAAGATAGGAAAATGACTTCTTAATCACAGTTGCACAAAGTGTGGTGACACTGCTCCATGAAATAGCATTTCTCTGCCAAGTTCAGAAAACTGTATTTTCTCGACTACATTTCTCTTGTCACGTGCTCTTTCTTTTCTTTGAGCATTCTTCTTGCACTTGACATTTATCAGAGTATGCTAAGAACATAGAAGGTTTAGTGAAATAGGCGAATGTCTGCTGGTGAAAACTTTCCCCATAGTTTAAAGAACTTGCAGCAGAGGGATTTTCCTAGTTTCATAAAACAGTTCAGACAAGGATGAACTAGATGGAGCCCTGACCCCTCACTTTGTAGATCCAGTCTTGCTTAGTGAATAGCATACAATATCCAAGGAAGCCGACTCAGAAATGCAAACTTTGTCGGATTAGGCAACACAGAAGAGTTTAAATAACATCATTTGCAAGAAGAAGAGTGGGAAAGGGAGCATCGTTTATGTCTTTGTTTTCTCATTAGAATGTAGAAATCGTATACCTGGACTTGTGTGAATTCTTACAGCATTCTTGTCCACTTAGAATCATGTCGTTCTCGTATTGGAACTCGACTGAGAGAGTGATTGCTCGTGTCTGTTGGAAATTACTGTGATATGAAGATTGTGAGTATAGTCTGTTTTAAAATAGAGACTCAGAAGAATTACAGGAATGTGTGTCCTGTGGCGTGTAATTACTTGTGATCATGTCCTTTGGTTGTAAGACAGCAGCACGTCCTTGGCGCCGTGACCCAGTGGGCTCCGTGCCTGGCCCTCCAGCCTTCCCTCTCTCACGACTGGCCACTCGGACCCTGCACCATCTGCCCAGGTCATTGTCAGGGGCACTAGTGACTATTTTTTGGCTTTAAAACGATTCCAATTATCAAACATTTCTCCCTCAAAAGAATTGAACATGGCATCCAGAAGAGAACCAAGGAGGCCTTTGCTTTTGTGATGACGGGTTTAAATTGAAAAGCACATCATCAGGGCTTCCCTGGTGGCGCAGTGGTTGAGAGTCCGCCTGCTGACGCAGGGGACGCGGGTTCGTGCCCTGGTCCGGAAAGATCCCACATGCTGCGGAGCGGCTGAGCCTGTGAGCCATGGCTGCTGAGCCTGCGCGTCCGGAGCCTGTGCTCCGCGACGCGAGAGGCCACAACAGTGAGAGGCCCGCGTACCGCAAAAATGGACATCATCAGAAGGAACTTTCTCTTGCTTCGCCAAACTACATGATGAATTTTGAAAAGGACATCACTTTCTAGATAATTTGAGGGCTTTGGGGTACGTTCAGTGTTTGAAGGGTACATTGATTGTTTTATCGATTTTGTGGATATTGGAAAGAAATTGATTATAATAGAGTCCATGCCATCAAATGGAGCAGTTCTTTTCCCAGGGAACATTTTACACTCTGGCTTTTTCAATTTATTTAATTATTATTTTAACCAGTAATACGCTTACGCTGTTGAAAACATTTTAAAAGACGTTTAGAGACCTTACTGCCACCTCCATTCTCATCCCACCCCTCACCCCACAGATAGACAGGTTAGTTAGGATCTGTGGGAGTGTTCCTTTATGCATATGCAAGCAAATGTACAGATATATTGTCTGCCCCCTCACCTTCTTACACAAAAGGTAGCCCTTCATAATACTGTTCTTCCTTGCTTTCTTCACTTAAGGGTGTGTCCTAGAGCTCCGTCCATATCAGAACACAGAGAGCTTCTCCGTTTCCTTTAGAGCTGCACGTTAATTCTTTGGGGGAGGGGGAGGTTGGTGCACCTCATTTATGTGACCTGCTTCTATGGACGGCCACTTGGATGGTTTCTGATGTTTTTCTTCTGCGGACACTGCTGTGATCTTTTACGCGCATGTGCAGGTGTCTCCATCTTTAAGATAAAATCTCAGAAATGAGTTTGTTGGGTCAAAGGTAAACGTATCTGTAATTGTGACAGCTGTAACTTGATAGACCATAAGGTTTTTATTTAAACATTTAGGAAAAAAATTGGTCTTTCACCAGGAATGTCAGAGAGAAACTCTTTCCCTGTGGCAAAGTGTGACCAAAGCTTATCGTCCAAACCGGGACACTCTTAAGAGTGAAAGTGGCTCTAAAAATAGTGGGGCAGCAGGCAGGGGCCAGGGCTTTGCTGGCAGCCTGGACATATCTTGACTTACTCGTGGTCTCGCCAACAGAATGTGCCGTCAAACTTTCACATTGTTCTCAAGGGACCTTGAGTGGAATTAAAGTTCAAACGTAAGCATTTAATGAGGCCAGCCTTTAAAAGTAAAATTACCAAAGATGGTTGCACGACAGTGTGCATATACTTAATGCCATTGAGCTGGGCACTTAAACGTGGTTAAAATGGTAAATTTTATGTTACGTGTATTTTGCCACAATTAAAAAATAAAAATTAAGAAAAGGAATAAACTATGGATACATGAAACTGTATGGATCAGTCTCAAATTATGCAAAATGAAAGAAAGTCTCAAAAGGCTACATCTTGTATGATTCTGTTCATAAGATACTCTGGAAAAGGTGCAGCTATAGAAACAGAAGATAGATGAGTGGTTTCCAGGAGCTGGGGTATGGGGGAGAGCTGAGTGTAAAGAGCAGGGGGAGATCTTGGGAGTGCTGGAATGGTTCTATGTATTGGTTGCGGTAATAATCACACGCATGCTGTATGTGTTTGTCAAAACTTGCTGAACTACACACGCAAAGGGGTGCATGTTACTGTATGCAGGTTATACCTTAATAAAAAAAATTAAAAAGAAATGGAATAAACAAGTAAAGCCACCCAGGATTGTTTCCCTGGGCCTCCGGGAAGTTGCCCTGACTGATGGTGTTCTTTCCTGCACAAGTGCAGGTGCCCTGAGTGGCACTTGCCCGTGGGCCTCCTGCCTGGTGACCACTTGTGTCACTTGCATTTTTCTAGCTGTTGTCGGTGGCCCTGCTGCTTCAAGACATCTGGGTCTGTGAGCATCTGTCTGGCCCGCCTCAGGGACCTTGCAGATGCCAATGTCAGGGTCCCAGGCTCGTCTGCCCCCCGAGGGCATCATCACAAGGTCAACTGGGTACAAATAGGTCTGGTTCTCTGTCTACCTGGAAGGAAGGAGCAAGCCAGGGGACCGGTTCCCAGTGCCCGGACTTTCTTTGCCTGCCCTGAGGGTTCGATGTCATCTCTTCCTGGAGTCGGGAAAGGATTCTGATGAATCCTGATTCTGATGATCAGTCTTGGCGGTGACAGAAGGTGCCGGTTTTGATGGCCAAGGTGAATATCTGCTGCATCTGGACCAAGTAATTAGAACCTTTAGATGGGCAAGAACAGAAGGTCCCACAGGTTAAGTAGAGTCCAGGGTCATGAAGACAGGGAAGTGGAAAGGGTTCTGGGGGCCCTCGGAAGCAGTCAAGAGTCACAATCAGAGGAACGCTCAACATCACTAATGACGAGAGAAATGCCAATCCAATCACGGTGAGGTACCACTTCACATCCATTGGGATAGTTATCATAGAAACAGAAACAAAAACAAGTGCTGGTGAGAAGGTGGAGAAATTGGAACCCTTGTGCACAGTTGGTAAAATGGTCCAGCTGCTATGGAAAACAGTATGGCAGTTCCTCAAAACATTAAACAAAACTACCATATGATCCAGCAATTCCTCTTCTGAATATATTCCCCAAAGAATTGAAAACAAGGACTCAAACAGATATTTGTACACCCATGTTCATAGCAGCACTATTCACAAAAGCCACAAGGTGGAAGCAACCCAATGTTTATTGACGGATGAATAGACAAACAAAATGTGGTCCATCCATACAGTGGAATATCGTTCAGCCTTGAAAAGGAAGCAGATCCGGACACGCTACAGCATGGGTGAACCTTGAGGACATTCCAGTAAGTGGAATAAGCCAGTCACAAAAAAGACTGTGTGATCCACTTATATGAGGCATGGGAAAGAGTCAAACTCACAGACACAGAAAGTAGACTGTGGGGTTAAGGGGTGGGGGGAGGGGAGGTGGTGAGTTGGTGTTTAATGGGTACAGTTTCAGCTGGAGAAGGTGAAAAAGTTCTGGAGGTGGATGGTGGTATGTGAGTTTACTCAATGCCACAGAACCGTGCCCTGGAAAATGGTTAAAATGGTACGTTTTATGTTACATATATTTTACCGTAAGAAAAGTCATCTTAAAAAACAAATCAGGGCTTCCCTGGTAGTGCAGTGGTTGAGCGTCTGCCTGCCGATGCAGGGGACGCGGGTTCGTGCCCAGTCCGAGAAGATCCCACATGCCGCGGAGCGGCTGGGCCCGTGAGCCATGGCCGCTGAGCCTGTGCGTCCGGAGCCTGTGCTCCGCAACGGGAGAGGCCACGGCAGCGAGAGGCCCGCGCACCGCAAAAAAAACCAAACCAAAACAAAACACAAATCAGAGGGGAGTGAGCCGAATCAAGTGAGCCTCACCTGAAAAGCCGGGTGCGGGGGGGATCCTGCAGTCTCCCCAGGTGGGTGAGGCGGGGACGTGGGTGCAGAGTGTGTGCTCTGCCCGCTCGCGGAGGGTCGTGGTCATCGCAGGCAATGCACTGTCGCTCCTTTGTCTCCTGCGTGCCCTCCTGGGAGTCGGGATGATACAGGTGCCTGACCTGAGATGAGCAGGGACCCAGTGGTCAGGGTCTGCTGGCACACCTGGCCTTGTCCCTTCCTCCAGAGAGCCATGGTTGTCACCTGGTCCTGCTCAGTCCTCCCAGGGAGCGTCTCGTGAGTGGCAGGGGGCCTTCCTGCTCAGCCCTGCTCCCAGCTGGCTGCAGCCATGGGTCCTGCTGCCCAGGCCCTGAGTCTGGACGGAGGCTAGAATGGTGGGTGGGAAACTCTGTTCCCACCCCACAGACGTCCGGGGCAGGACACCCCCTGGACTTTCTTGGCCTTGGTGCCTGGGTGGCGGCAAGGCAGCAGGAAGTGGGTTTGGTGTCTTTTGGCTACAGGTATTACGTAGGGGGGCTTTGTTGAGCTCCTGAGGCTGTATAAGAAGGCCGTTCTTTTAGGGTTTAGTCATCCTGTAGCTTAATAATCTTTCTACCTAGAACGTGGGCAGAGGCCATGGGCTGGACAGAGGACACTCTGAGCTGTGGGCTGCATGAGGGCCCAGGTCCCCCCTCCTGCCTCACTGACTGGAGTATGAGGGCCTCCACTCTCACATCCTTTAGGGTGTATTTTCCCAGGGGGCCCTGAGATCTCTCACGTGGAGATCCCACCTCTTCAGCCCTCCACAGATGCCCAGCTTCTCTCAGATACCCCATAACTGGCACTTGGGCTCAGTCTAATCGCCTGCTACACACACTCCTATTCACATGCAGTGGTCGTCAGCCTCAGCTGTGCTGTCCAAGACAGCAGCCGGAAGCCACGTGTGCGATGGAGGGCTTTCAAGGTGGCCAGTCCAAATGGAGATTTGCTGTGAATGTAAAATGCACACCAGATTTTGAAGACTGAGCATGAAAAAAAAACACGTAGAAAGACCTCATCGATTATTTTATATCCATATGTTGAAATGATAACAGGTTATATTGGGTAAAATAAAATACATTATTAAAGTTCATTTTGCGTGTTGGATTTACTTTTTAAAATGTGGCTACTAGGAGATCTGAAGTTACATGTGCAGCTGTGACTTCATTCTCTCAGTCAGCACTTTACTAGAGCGGCAGCATCACCTGGAAGCTGGTTAGAAATGCAGGTTCTTGGGCTCCACCCCAGGCCCAGGGAAGCAGAGACTCTGGGGTGGGGCCCAGCGAGCTGTGGGGGCTCCACCCCAGGCCTCCAGGTGATTCTGACGCAGGTCAAGTTTGAGCGACTCTCTCTCAATCAGTTTCCAAGTCGCTAGTGATTTTATGGAAAGCATGTACAGCGAAAGGCAATGAATAAGAAGGGGAGAGCCAACTGGTATCAGTGAATGAGGCGGGGGTATTCGTGAACCCGTGGCCATAGCTGAGACGCTGCTGGCCCTTGGATCTCAGCGCGTGCAAGATGGGCTGCAGGGCCCTGGGTGGCACCCTCACGAGGCGGCCGTGGTTTGGACTCTTGCTTTGCCCCGGGCTCTCTCCATCTCTCTGCACTCTCTTGCCTGCCTGGCCTCTGACCCACTTTGTTTCTTTTCCCATTTCCAGCCCCCAGTCCAGTGGACCTGACAACAGAGGTTGGCTTTTTCCCTTTTCATCATTCCGTGGGACGGAGGCTTGCGCTCATCCGGGGCTGTTTCTGCTACGCGGTGCCCTTAACTTGATGCTGATGGCTGAGTGTAGTCACGTGCACTGTGCTGGGTTCTGAATGCTGTCTTCGTTCTGCTTAGAAGGGAGGGAAAGACGTTCAGAAGAGTAAGTCAGGGGAAAGGTGCTGAAGTAGCAGGGGTTTTTGAAATCTCATATAGTTGAAAATCTCTTAGGGAAAAGTCAGAATCCAAGTATGTCCCTCCCGTAATTTCTTTTGGGGGAAATTTTGGTTTCTTTCTAGTATAAACCAAAGGGATCTTTAGGAGAGCTCTGCATCTGTTTTTGTTTTTTAAAAAATTTATTTATTTATTTATTGGCTGTGTTGGGTCTTTGTTGCTGCGCGCGGGCTCTCGTTGCGGTGAGTAGGGACTACTCTTCGTTGCAGTGCAAGGGCTTCTCACTGCGGTGGCTTCTCTTGTTGTGGAGCACGGGCTCTAGGCGTGCGGGCTTCAGTAGTTGTGGCTTGTGAGCTCTAGAGCGCAGGCTCAGTAGTTGTGGCGCACGGGCTTAGTTGCTCTGCGGCATGTGGGATCTTCCCAGACCAGGGCTCGAACCCGTGTCCCCTGCATTGGCCGGCGGACTCTTAACCACTGCGCCACCAGGGAGGTCCCTCTGCATCTGGTTTTGATGAGACCAAATGTATTGCGTCTAACTCCCGTTCCGCAAAACAGTTAATGGTTTCCAATGTCACTTAAAGCTTTGCAGCTCACATTCTGTCATTGAGGGTGGGAGTGCCTTACAGATATGGGACAGTGGTTAAGAATCCCCATACCGGCTTTGACATCTAAGGAAGCTATATTTGGGTTCTTTTTGAACCTTGGTGGCCTCATTTGTAAAATGAGGATAATGTAGGTCCTTAATACTTTCTTTAAAACCCTTGGGGCCAAATACATGCAGGGATTTGCATCTTTTTCAGAATTCTGGTTCATGCCTCTACCATGTAGAGCATGGCATTCCTACTAGGGTCTGAGGCAACATCCTGCAATCAAATACATTAATGTTTCTGAAATAAAACATTCTCACTAAGTGGGATATTGAAAAAATACTATATATAGCTTCCTATCAGTTTAGGTAACATGTTACCATCAAGTGAATTATGAAAACAACCTTTAGTTTTGACACCTTTTGGTGTTCAGGATTGTGGATAAGGGGTTGTGGACTTTGGTATTGACTGTGTTGTCTGAAATAATGGAAAAAAACCCAGATTAGCAACTGTGCAGCGTTGGTTTGCTTTGGAATGGCTGAGGAATGCCCCGGGTTGGAAGGAGATTCCAAAGAGCTGATACATCGTCAACCTCTCATAGTTGCTATTGACACCAGCAACCTAAGAGTACTGGACTTTGCTGTTCAGAAGGATAGAGGGGCTTTCCCAGATATTGGTGCCTAACGTAGTGGTTTTGATTTTTAGACAGAAAATAAATTATCCCAATTCAACTGCATCCTTGAATCTGGCTATACGCATGCTACACACATTTCACACAATTTTATTTGTGTGAAAATAAAACCCAGAGTTGATGCAAACTTACACCACAGTGTCATAGGTTTGTTTGATGATTGAATGTGACATTGTATATAAAGCAGGCAGCACTGGTAACTCAGTAAATGTTAGCTGCGTGTTACGTTGTTATTATGATTGTACATGTTAATAATAAGTAGCACTGCCTGTTGTGCCAGATAAAATGGTTTTCATCTAAATTTGCTTCTTGTGTTTTAAAATACTTATAACAATGGAGGAAATGATATTCTTGTATTTTAAAAAGCTTATCTTAGATTTTCCCTGGATTTTAACTCAGTGACCTTGGTCAAGTCAGTTACCCTCCATGATGGTTAATTTTGTGTGTGCAGTTGGCCGGGCCATGGTGTGCAAATACTTGGTCAATCATCATTCTGGATGTTTCTGTGAGGGTGTTTTTGAATCAGACTGATATTTAAATTAGTGGACTTCGGGTGAAGCAGCTTGCCTTCCCTAACGTGAGTGGGCCTCATCCAATCAGTTGAAGGCCTGGACAGAAGAAAAGAGGGCCCCCTCCCCTTTCCCCACCACACCCTTCCACCGCAGCAAGAAAGAATTCAGCCTGCAGATGGCCTTGGGATTTATGGCTGCATCAGCTCTTCCCCAGCCTTCTGGTCTACCCTGCAGAGTTTGGACTTGCCAGCCTCCAGGATTGTATGAGCCAATTCATTGAAATAAATCTCCCTCTCCCTCTCTCTCCACACTCACACACACACACACACACACGCATGCACACACACATCCTGTTGGTTCTGTTTCTCTAGAGACTCTGAAAAATACACCTTCTCTTGACCTCATTTAGTTTCTTAATTTATAAAATAAGAGGATGGAAGAAGATGATTTCCAAGGTTTCTTTTTAGCAGTGTGAGAAGTTATTTGGGTTGCAAGCAGCTCAGTTCGGGCTTGGGGAGTTGTCTAAGACGACTCAGGCCATCCTTTGGGAGGATGGGGTAGGAAGGGGACTGGGCTTTTGCGAAGGGGCTGGAGACACGGGGCTCAGTTCAGAGCCGGTGATGGCCCGAGGGGAAACCACGTGGAGGTGTCCACGGGCACTTGGACTGTGGGTGTCACGGGATGAGGGTGAGTCACAGAGGGATGTCAATAGGTGCAGGATATGAGAACCTACCTGCTGGGTCTCTGGGGTGCTACTCCAGGAGGGAGGAACCCACTTCTCAGGCTCAGGCCCCAGACGGGTGCCCTGCAGCTGGGGCCTCCACCCGACTGAAGTGACGATGCCGTCCTGAGTGTCCCGGAGACAGTGGCCCCAGCCTGCCTCCTCACCAGATGCAAATAGCTGGACAGAACAATTCCTGAATGTTTACCGTGTCCCCGGATGAATTTTGGTCACTGTCCCGAACGTAGGATTTTCTAACGGGACCAGCTCTCGACTTGACTGAGGTCTATTCCTGCAGAGCCTGAGCCTCAGGTGGGAAGTTTGAGCTGGAGGAGTTTATTGTTATTGTTCCCTTTGTTCCTAGTGACAGTAATAATAGCTGTGTTTACTGATGCTGGTTTAGCGTTTGTCCATCCAGTAGGGAGCCACTGGCCCCATGTAACTATTAAATTTACAATTAATTAACATTAAATAAAATTAAAAGTCTAATTCTTCAGTCACACTAGGTACCTTTCAAGTACTCGGGAGCCACATGGAGCTCGTGGCCTCCGTATTGGGCAGCGCGGGTGTGGACCATTTCCATCACCACAGAAAGTGATGCTCTAGTCTCCGGCTTTGTACACGTCCTCTTACGTACTCCTACAGTGTTTTGGAGTGGGAATTATGATCCCCAGTTTTTAGGTGAAGATATTGGAGCTTAGGCTGAATACTTGACCCAAATCACAGCTCCTAAGTGACAGAGACAGGAACTCAAAACCTGTCTCTCAGACTCTCGTGGAGTCCCGAGGAACCCGCTGTTTGGATTTGCCAGCCGGCGGGTCATGGTGAGTCTTCCCCCACTGTGGGCCAAGGATAGAAGCCTGGGTGAGAAGGAGGGAAGAGGGGAGAGGGTGGGGAGGGGAACACAGGATTTCCAGAAGGACGCAGCATCCGAGACCATCCAGTGCAGCACAGGGAGCTAGGGGGGATGACACCATGTCCCTGGGGTGACGTGAGGGCAGTGATCTTTGCTAGGGTGGGCTCAGTGTAGAGGAAGGGAGAAAGCTGGATTTCAGGGCTTTGGGGAGTGAATGGGAGGTGAAGGAGAGAAGGGAAAGAGACAGAGAGGGATGCTAGAAAGAGAAGTGGAATCAGAAGACAGAGGACGTTTTCAGGGTTGAGGGGGCTTGAGCCTGTTGCTGAACTAAGATAACGCCTGTCTGTGGGAACCAGGCTGGGAGTAACTTTGGGGCAGTGGTGGGGGAGTGGCGAGATGCCGGCAGCCCTGAGACACGCGCTCTGCCTGCAGGGGCAGCTGTCATGCTGTCCCAGGGGGCTGTGGCTGGGAGGTCGTGTTAACTTTCTGTTGCCAGGTTCCAGACACGTGCATTTTTTGGTGAAATGTCCCTGATTTATAAACATTTAAAAAATAGCATGGTTACTCCTTCCGTAAGAAGTCTATATCCACTCAGAGAACTGTGAATGGATTTGACGCCACAGAACTATACACTTAAAAATGGTCGAAACGGTAAATTTTATGTTCTGTGGATTTGAGCTACACAGAAGCACACGCACGCGCACATATGTCTCTAGGCCATTTGGGCACCCAGGCTGTAAATCTGTGCTCCTGGGCTGGGGGATAGACCCTTACAGTTGGCCGTGCAGTAGAGTCCTAC
This sequence comes from Stenella coeruleoalba, assembly GCF_951394435.1. Taxonomy (NCBI): domain Eukaryota; kingdom Metazoa; phylum Chordata; class Mammalia; order Artiodactyla; family Delphinidae; genus Stenella; species Stenella coeruleoalba. Next base: position 6,133,678 of record NC_137164.1, read on the forward strand.
AGCCCAGGCACCCCTGGAACAGCTAAGTTGGAATGTGGGGCGCTGGGAAGGACCCAGGCATCAGCGTTGTTGCAGATGAATGGGTGATTCCCATGTGCAAGCGACGCTGAGAGCCTCTGGTGTAGAAGATGAGATCATTGGAGGATAAAGACCCTGAAGAGATAGGAGGGAATCACATTAAGACCCCAGATGTAGGGAACCCCTCTGCTTCTGGGACTGGAGGGACCAAGTAAGGATATGTGCAGATTCTGTTTATTTTATTTTTTTATTTTTATTTTATATTGGACTATAGTTGACTTACAATCCACAATATATTAAAAAAAGAAACCCTTATACAACTTAATAGAGAAGCAAACAAACAACCTAATTAAAAAGTGGGGAGAGGCTCTGAATAGGCACTTTTCCAAAAAAGACATTTAAGTGGCCAACAGGCACAGGAAAAGGTGCTCAACATCACCAGTCATCAGGGAAATGCAAATCAAAACCACAATAAAATATCACCTCACACCTGTAAGAATGGCCATTACCAAAAAGACAAGAAATAACAAGTGTTGGCAAGGATGTGGAGAAAAGGGAGGGAATGCTGGAGGGAATGCAAACCAGTGCAGCTACCATGGAAAACACTATGGAGGTTCCTCAAAAAATTAAAACTAGAGCTGCCATATAACCCAGCAGTTCCACTTCTTGGTATTTATCCAAAGAAAACAAAATCACTATCTTGAAAATATATCTGCACCCCAGTGTTCAATGCAGCATTATTTACAATAGCCAAGACATGGAAACAAGTTCATGGATTTTTAAAAATGTGGCACATATGCCCTCAAGATCCATGCATGTTGTCACAAATGGCAGGATTTCCTTCTTTTTATGACTGAATGATATTCGATTGTATACGTGCCAGATTCTGTTTAAAATAAAGGGCATGAGGCTATTGCCACCGGGAGAACAGAGACTCAGCTCCTCCAGTTGTGAAGTGGAAGGAGCTGTGTGCCTGCCCGGCTGCATCACCATGTGTCTTCATGTTCCTCGTGTGTGTGCAAATCTGTCTGCTCCTTAGGAACTGGTTTGGGACAAATGTGTTGTAAAGCAAACGTGTCGTAGGTGGGAGTGACCACCTTTTAGGAATCGCTTTACCTTTCGATACCTATCCCCACTCCACCACCGAAGAAGTAACAGATTATCATTTTGGAGAAAACAGCAAATTATAGAAATGGATTTGTGAGCAAAGAGATCAATCAGGAAAAAGATGAAAGTCTGACTCTACAGAGCCACTAACGAAGCTTTCAGTGAGCTGAACAAGTCCAAAATATTTACTGAATATGGACGGTTATTTCCAAAAATATATATCACTTTTGGTACAAAAATGTTAAAAGTCCATTAATGATCAGCTATTCAAAGAGGGAGACAAAGACCAGAGGTGTTCCTCGGAGGAGCATTTTTATTAAAGGGGAGTATATTTATGCGTACTGAAAATTAGAGAAGGTTTTGAATAATTCAGGGGGGAAATGCAATTGCATTTCCCCCCTGAACTGAATGTAGTTTCAAGTGATGGAAGCTCCGTGCCTAAAATATTAGTTTAATATGAGAACAAGCCCCTTTCCAGCACAGAGATGTTGCTCATGCAGCTTCCCTTGTAATCAAAAGCAATTGTTTGTAAAATAGCTTTGCGGTACTTGGTTTCAATTGGTTTTGGACCAGATTCTCATCAAGAGATGCAAATGCTTTCTTGTCAACAGTTTCCTCGGCTTCGATGTGTTTGCTGAGGGAGATTTGTATTGATTCCCTGTCATTTAAGATGCTCTGCTGGGCATGTGTTACACAGTTCTCGAGGCTGGGAGAGCACTGGGGGCTGCGATTCAGCATGCTGGGTCAGCTGTTGGTTTGAGAAGGAGCCAGAGAATCGAGGCTGCCACGGAAAAATCGTTGCTTGGTAATCGGGGGCCTTTGGGGATGCATTCTCTTCGTGCCTCAAAGCTAAACAGTGGAAGAGGCTTATGGAAATGAGGCCAGGATAGTGACACCTTTTCAGAAAAGGGATAAACGTATAAGGACACGTTAGGGAAGCACATTAGTTCAGATATTCGGCTAAAACATTTAAAAAACATTGGCCTCATTAACGGAGTCCATCACTAGCTTCCCTCACCCAGGAAGATATCCCCCAGCAAACTCCAGGAAGTGGGAGGGGGAAACAGACGTGGAAGAGGCTTGGATTCGGCTTGTGGGTGATGGGAATAGAGGAGTCGCTGAACCCCGGTCGCCATGTGATGGGGTTGGGTCTTCTAATCCAGAGGCGTCTCTTTGGGTGCCCATAGTGGCCGGACAGGGGGTCCAAGTGCGGGAGTCTGGTGTGTGGCTGGGAGGGCGAGGATGGGCGGTAGCCACCTTGGACCTCGTGTCGGGGTGCCTGTGAGGGGCGGGGTTGAGGTGAACAGGAGCCGGTGCCGCTGCGGTAAAGGGCTGCCGCGTGGGGATGCTGGACCCTCACTGCCAGGTTGCCTGCTTTTCCACCTGAAGTCAGGAATCCGGATGATTTCTGGAGGATTCCCTGATTTATGTGTGATGGTACTGAGGGTAAATCATTTCACTGTGAGTTGCATAAAATGCCTCTGTGGGACAGAATGGGCCCATGCGTCTGCGGCCTCTGCCCCCTGCCCTTCTGTCTTCACCGGGGCTTGTGTGTGTGCGGGGGCACCAGAACCTTCTCCTGCCTGCGAGGCTTCACTGAGTCATTCATTCATTCGATGCTATCCGAACCAGCACAAGGTGGGTTGGGGGCCTGGGGCATTCCAGGTGGGAAGACGTTAGCGGCCTGGGACTTTGAGAGGAGCTGCGATGTTCCTGGGAGGATGTCTTTCTGTGTGATTAGAGAAGTCCATGTGGGCAAAAGGGTGTGATAATAATAAGTTCAATCGTAGTTAAGAGAATGAAGGGCTTCATGGTTGCTGGAGAAATCGGGTTGTGCCCTGGCGGCAAAAAGGAGCTCTTAGCGGAGAAGTAGCTTGGCCACGTTCGCATGTTTACAAGATGCCAGCTGCTGCTGCGGGAGGGCCTGGCGAAGGGCATCTGTGGGCCGGGGCACGTTTAATTTGAGGGTGAGACTTTTAAAAATGAGACTTTGAGGGCTTCCCTGGTGGCGCAGTGGTTGGGAGTCCGCCTGCTGATGCAGGGGACGCGGGTTCGTGCCCTGGTCCGGGAGGATCCCACATGCCGCGGAGCGGCTGGGCCCGTGAGACGTGGCGGCTGAGCCTGCGCGTCCGGAGCCTGTGCTCCGCAATGGGAGAGGCCACAACAGTGAGAGGCCCGCGTACCGCAAAAAAAAAAAAAAAAAAAGAGACTTTGGTTCATTGAAGGCTGCAGCCATGTTAATGCGGGCGGTTGGGTCTGTGCTGCTGTTGGTCATCGGGAAGCATGTACACGAGCACCGTGGGGCCACACGTGTGCGTTAGAGACTCGCCAGTGCTGCCCAGCTTGTGCTGGACAAATGCTTTGCCTGCCTTATGAGCACGTTTTCTCTGGTTTATTTCTGTTGAGGTGGTGGAGTAGTTATGAAACTCAGGTGTGACTCTTCATTTTCTAGAACGAATTTAATTTTTTTTTTTCTCCCTGCTTGGGCGGAGAAAGGGAGAGCAGAGGGAAGAAATTAATATTTCAACAAATGCTTTCCCACAGTGGCACGTTGATGTAACTGTTTGGTTTTAGGGCCAAAAGGGAGCAGATATGAGGGCTGTGGGGGAGGAGGGGAGGAGGAGGGGGGATCAGGACCCCCCTGATCTCAGTCCCCCTGTGGGACTGAGAGCAGCCTTTACCAGATGGTGAGAGGGAGAGTGGGGGGTGGGCAGGGGACGGGGAGGGGCAGAGGGGTCGGGGATGGGTGGGGGATGGGCGGGGGAGGGAGGACAGGGGAGGGGCAGGGGGGACAGGGGAGTGGCAGGGAGGACAGGGGAGGGTCAGAGGGGACAGGGGAGGGGCAGGGGAGACGGGAGGGGCAGGGGAGGAGCAGTGGAGGGGCAGAGGGGATGGGGAGGGGCAGGGGGATGGGAGGGGCAGGGGGACAGGGGATGGGCAGGGGAGTGGCACGGGGAAGGGGAGGGGCAGGGGGGACAGGGGAGGGGCAGAGGAGAGGCAGAGGGGCAGGAGTTGGTCTGTGCCAGCTGCAGGTGACCAGAACCCAGGAGAAGATTTGGTCTTGGGTCCTGGGCTTCCTGGCCCCTGTGAGAAGACTTTCCCTGGCCCTGGGCCTGGGGCTCTGGGAGGGGATGCCCAGCTCTGAGGGATGGTGTTCACAGCTCTCAACTGGGAAAGGAAGAGAGTGTTCGCCCTCCTGGGGTTAGCTGCCCGGCTGTCTTCCTGAGGGTGATCAGCGCTGTGGCTGCGTGCTCTCGATGGAGGACCTCACGGGAGGCAAGGGAGGAAGGTGGGGCCCCGCCTCGGCCTCCCCTGTGCACGGATGTCAGCAGCATTGAGACTTGTAGGCAGATTCCACTCCTGACACAGTTCCAGCAAGGTGCTAAGAGTGTTTCTTTTGTAATTTGTATTTTTGGCAGTTCACAGCCGCCCCGTAGCTTGGCTTGTGCTGGGCGTTTCCGGGACTCCGTCTGGCTGCCCTCGCTGCCCCTCTGGGCCTTTAGGAGACTGCAGTCCTGGCTGCTTCTGTTGGCACCTGTGCTACCGGGCAGACACCGCAGTGTCTGAAATGCCAGTGTGGCTTGGCTAGTGGCCTCCTCTCCCCTTACTGGCTGGGAGCTCGTTGAGGGTAGGGACCATCCTATTGTCCATTTGACCCCCAGCACCTTGCACGGAGGCAGGAGAGCTGTTCTGCAGCGTCGGGGAATGGCTTTCTGACAAGGGGGCACTGTGGTAGAGACGCGAAGGTGACCTTGCTCACCTGTGTTCTGGGTCCCGTCTTTTCTTCTGAGACCTCACATGTCGATAACCTCCTGTTTCTCTCCTTGAGAGCTTCTTCCCATCAGAGTTTAACTATGTGATAGACACTGAGAAGCAAGTAAAGAAGAAGGAAAGGAAAAAAGAAGTTGGGAGGAGCAAAACTCTCCTTGCCCCCTGTCACTCCGGCCACGCCCTGTGGACGCTTCTCCTCTTACGCATCCTTCCCTTCTCACTCCATAGGCACCTGGCGTGAACTCTCCTGCAGCAGCCCCTGTTGGGGTCTCTCACCACTTGTTTGACATGAAACCGACGGAACATTTTTCGCCTTTTCGCTTAGCCGGTCGGCAGCATCTGACTCTAGTGACCGCGCCTCTTACAAACGCTGGGTTCTTTTGCATTCTGTCCACAACACCAGATTCTACTGCTTGTTCCCGAACCCTCTAGCTGTTCTTTCTCCGTCTCCTTGGTAGACTTCTCTTCCCCTAAAAGGGTTCAGTCCTGAGCCCTCTTTGCTTTTCCTTCTATCTGCTCACCCTGGGTGTTTTTTCTTTCTTATCTGTTTCTGTGGCGTAAATGACCATTGGCAAACTGAAGACTTCCAAATACACATTTCCAGCCAGCATCTCTTAACTTATCATCCGATTCCATATGGCCAATCGCCTTCCAACATTCTGACTTGAAAATCTCCCACATGTAAGGTCGGCGTGTCACAGCCTGACATTCTTCCTGCTGACTTTTTCTGTCTTAGAGACCCGTTCGCTAAGTCAGTGCTGGGAGTTGTCCTTGACCTCAAATCTTAGCCACCACCAACTATTGCCATTTGACCTCCTAAGTGGCCATGAACCTGCCCACTCCCCGTTGTCTCTGCTGCCCCTTCCATCGTCCTCCCCATGCTTCTTCCCCTTCCCGCCTGCTGCATTGTATCCCATCTTTGCTCAGGACATACCGAGTGGCTTTCAGTTCCTGGCAAACTGCACTTTCTTACCCTCCAGGCCCATCCATGTTGTCCCAAATGACAAGATTTCACTCTTTTTTTATGGCTGAGTAATATTCCATTGTATATATAGACCACTTCTTCTTTGTCCATTCATCTGTTGATGGACACTTCGGTTGCTTCCACGTGTTGGTTATGGTAAATAGTGCTGCCGTGAACATTGGGGTGCGTGTATCTTTTCCAATTAGCGTTTTCATTTTCTTCTGATGAATACCCAGGAGTGGAATTGCTGAGTCATATGGCAGTTCTATTTTTAATTTTTGAGGGACCTCCGTACTGTTTTCCCCAGTGGTTGCCCCAATTTACATTCTCACCGACAGTGCACGAGGGCTCCCTTTCTACACATCCTCGCCATCAGCTGTGCTCTGGGATGGCCTTTCACAGGCGCCTGGTCCTCTGCAGTGTAGCCTGCACAGAAGATATTAATGAGATTTCTCTTTAACACTTCTTGTCCTGGTTCAGTCCTCATCTTTTGTCTGGTCTGGGCCAACTGTTTATTCTGCTGCCGTGGTTTCTGGTCTCCAGTCCAAGTTACCTAGGACTGCCTGACCTGTTGTCACCCTTCTTGTTTACAATTATGCATGGGTTTCCCGTGTCCTAGAGTAGAGGCCAAACTCCTTAGCCTGACATTTGCATCATTCAAGATCTTGGTTGTGAGCAAGAGAAACCCACTCTGAAAAGGAAGCAGAAGAGGAAGGCTGTGGCTGATGCCTAGGTGATGGGCAACAGCCGGGGGGTGCGCGTTGGTGCCGGGACAAGGGAGGCAGGCTGCCCTGCTGTTGCCCAACACACAGTCCCTGCTGCGCGGGTACGGCTGCTACAGCTCCTGCTCACGTGGGCGGCTCACGTCTAATCTTTCCATCCTCTCGGTCTTTGTGTCGTGTGCTCAAGGTTCAAAGTCCCAAGTGAGAGCATCCACCTGACCAAGTCAGGTTCACTTCCCTAGAGGGACGAGGGGATAAGGGGCTCCTGTCTTTTTTTTCTTCAATGGGTGGAGATTCCCTGCCTCCACCAAGGCCGACAGCATTGAGAATTGCCCCCAAATAGGAAGTTGGTTTCGTTCCTGGCGGCCAAAAACAAACACCTACAGCAATGTCACTTAAACATTTTTTGTGTGCAACCTAGAAAGGATACGTGTGCACATACACACACACACACCTGCACACACACTCACGCACACACATGCTTAACTGAAAACAGTTTCAGGAAACAGTACTTACCCATGAAAATGTGATTAAACTGATCTTCTCTATTATATTCTCATTTTTAAAAGTGCAGGTCATGTGGCACTAAACTGATGCCAGTTTGAAAATCTTGCCCTACAGCGTTCTCCGTGTGGTATATTCAAAATACTCGCAGTGATAGTTTTATGCATGAAAAGCTTATTTATACACTAGACACACCTTTTCACAGTTCAGTCTTTAAACAAATGTTTGCAAAGTAGATCCTTGGAGAAAGGCACTTATTACTTTGACAATGAAGGGGGCAAAAAAAGAACAAGAGAAAGGAGAAGGGGGAGGACAAAACACGAATTTGTTGTGTAATAAAAGCAGCAATCTGGGCTTCCCTGGTGGCGCAGTGGTTGAGAGTCCGCCTGCCGATGCAGGGGACACGGGTTTGTGCCCCGGTCCAGGAAGATCCCACATGCCGTGGAGCGGCTGGGCCCGTGAGCCATGGCCACTGAGCCTGCGCGTCCGGAGCCTGTGCTCCACAACGGGAGAGGCCACAACAGTGAGAGGCCCGCGTACCGCAAAAAAAAAAAAAAAAAAAAAAAAGCAGCACTTTGTAGTTTCCAAACAGAATATCCAATCATATAATCAAGAAGTGCCCAGTATAATAGTTCAGCATGTTTATATAGCTTTCCAGGAAAATGTAAATCAGTGATATTGCTAGAAAGCAATGGGATTTCAATTTTTGGTGTCATTTAACCAGACATGTTTCATCCAGCAAATATGAACTGAGAACCTGCCCTGGGTGAGGCCCTTTGCTGGGTGTTAGGAATGGTACAGAGGTGCCTGGGCCGGGCTCCTGGGCTCAAATGCTAGTCGAGAAGAGAAGACAAGGATGTAGAAAATAGTTGTGCCAGGTGGAGAGCGATAAGGATCCTGAGAAAGGAACAAAGGAAATGCAGAGAAATGTGGATGCCCAGTTCCTGAGGAGCAGGTTCTGTGGAACGAAGGAGGATGTCAGAGGCTGTGAGCCGGATTCCCCTGTGACCTGGTGTCCGCCCCGGTGCAGCCCACGGGGCCGTGGGGATCGACACAGGCTGTGGACCAGAAGGGCTTTTGTGCAGTCAGGATGCCCGTCTTAGTCCCTCTCTGTTCCTAGCACTGGGCCACGTTGGCACAAAGTAGATGCTCGGTAGGTATGCAGTGAATGAATTAACCTGGTGTTGGCAACAGAGTTCCTGTGGACAGTGGTGAGGGCTCAGCCACGAGCATAATGGCAGAGGGACCTTGCACAGCCCTCCGTGGGGTCCAGATGCCTGTGGGAGCTCATGGAGGGGGAAGCAGCCAGAGAGGGGCGAGGATTCCCAAACATGGCTTTGACGGCAGTGCTTGCCCATTCCCCCATCAGAAATCACAAGTGTTATCTGTGATCCAGCAAAGTTTTCTTGAGCACTTGTTATGCAGAAGGTCTGGAAAAGGGATCTACAGATGCTAAAAGGCAAGGGCCATGCCTTAAAGAGCAGCCAGGCTTTGTGAATGAAGCAGGGTAAAGCTGGGTGGGAGACAGACATCTATAGAAATGACTGAACAGTCAGGACAGAAAGGGCGGAAGTGAGGCTCCTTTGGAGAAAGTGTTGGCCAGCGCCCTCTGGCTGCAATTAGGTGGGAAACTTGGCTTTGGCAGGTGTGAACTGCGCATGTTATGGTCTGCGTGTTACGGCTCTCTAGTAGTGATACCAGTGTCTTGTAACCCTGCTTCTTCCTATCCCTGATTAACCTGGTCCTGTTAAGCTAGTACATCGTATTCATCCATCCAAGTACCTCTCTGGACTCTTGAGACTCTGCTGAGCACAGAATCTTCTCTCCAGGAACTTGCAGCACGGAGATGGTGTTGGAAAGGAATCGTGCTGTGTCATCTGTTCTTCCAAAATGAAACTATTTCTGTGTCCTGGCACATGGCCTATAGTAACGATTTCTTTTTTTATCTGATTATAGCCAATTCTTTTAAAGATGAGATTCTGCCCAGGGGATGCTTTCACCAGTCCCTTCCTAGATAGGGAGTCAGTCTCCGGAACACAGGCTAAATATTTATTCAGTGTTGATGAGCTGTGCAAATTCTAGAATGGAGAGAAGGGTGACGACTAACCAGAGGGGAGGCGTGGCTGGGGCTCAGAATGGACAGAGTAGAGAGCAGGGAAAAGTGGAGGATGCTCAGAGCTGAGTCAGGTACAGCAGAACTCGTTCTTACGTCTGCAGGCATGACCCCCTCTGTGGCCCCCTCAAGCATGTAGCGATGAGTCTGTGCACATGTTTGTACTGCAGTGATGCAATACTACTACCATTTATTTAAGCCCCACCACGTGATAGGTGTGCTGCAGACCTTCAAGCCCTCACAGCAACCCTACAAGCTGCTACTATTTTTAGCTGCATTAAAATGCAGATGAGGAAACAGGGTGAAATTGGTGAGTGACAGCACAGCAGAGGACGGCAGGATGGGATTCAAAGCAAAGGATGCCACATTTCTGTCCCTTATTCCAGGGGACCTGCTTTATGTTTAGGGTGGTCGTGTGGCATTCTGAGAGGCCCAGAGATAGGCAGACCTTTATTAGCTCTTTCAGTGGTGATGCAGGGGGGCCGTGTCTTCTAGTAGAATGTGCTGGATAATTCGGAAACGTCCTGAGTTGCTACTCCAAAGGCAGCTGGAGAATCTTAAAATTTCATTCATATGCATCCACCACTCTCTTCTGAAATTGTCACTTCATTTTCCTAACAAGCTCTCCATTCCTTTAGAACCCTCCTGTTGAGTTCAGAATGCTGTCTGCTTTACCTGCTCAGGCCACTGGTGAATCTAGGGTCTGTTCTCCTCTGAGCAAACCAGAAATACGGTGCTTTTCCTCCTGCTGATTCAGCCACCGCTTCAGGTGTCCTGTCATCTCAATGCGAACAGCCAGTCTGTTGAGTTTCAGTGCATCTGATACCACGATCTCCTCAGATCTCATAAAATTTATTTATTTATTTATTTAGGTATTGATTCATTCATTTATTATTTCTGTCTATATTTTGTTAATTATACTTTTTTTATTGAAGTATAGTTGACTTACAGTATTGTGTTAGTTTCAGGTGTACAGCAAAGTGAATCAGTTATATATATATGACTGATTTTTCAGTCTTTTCCATTATAGATTATTACAAGGTATTGACTGTAGTTTCCTGTGCTTTACAGTAGGTCTTTGTCGTTTATCTGTTTTATATATACTAGTGTTGAACTGTTAATCCCAGCTCTTGTAAATTTTAAATTTAAGCCAAGGAATCACTCCATAGATTTTTTTCGATGAGTTTGTAGCTTTAGATCTTCATTAAAATGGTAAAAAAATTCACACTTTGCTTCAGTTTTCTTTAAATATTCCATAAGAAACAGTGGTTTTAAAATGTTTAACTTTTACTTTACTGTAGTGGTAAAAGGCTTAGAAGAAGAAGCTGCAGTCCTCTGCCCACCCGTCCCCATTCCAAATCCTACCCCTCGGAGCAACCGATTTCAAATCATTTTGCTGTTTTCTCCCGCTAACTCGGCTTCTGTTTCCCTTTTGGACATCAGCACTTGGTTTTTCATCACACAGTGGAGAGGTCAGCTCTGACTGCACACTCCCTTCCCAGCCTTCCCAAATATGGGTACATCAGCAGAAACGTTTTACGTTATTACATTCCATGACATTTACTGATGAGCCCACTAGTGTACTATGCAGCTTTCTCTCCTTTGGGTTTTTCCCTAAGGTTAGTGAACACCGCATGGGACATCGCTGGGTACTGTCCAGAAGTCCCTTCCTCTTCCTCTTTGCTGGTGCAGCCTGATTTTGTTCTGATGTCCACCCCTTGGCCACTTGACTCAGTAACTCCTGATGATGCCAAGCTAGTCACCAGGGCCCCGTTCCCCTGCCCTGCGAGGGGTGGCCTCAGGGGTGCTTCTGGGAAGGTTTCTTTGTTCTTAGAGAGACAAGCAAGGAAGAAACAGCCTTCCCTATCACCTGGCGAAGAGAGTGCCAAGGGCCTGCAGGACACTCTCACTCAGCGCAACTGTCCCAGCTCAGCAGGACCCCCAGCTGCCTCTTTTTACTGGGTCTGCCTTCCACGCCTACTGTTCTGCTCCTGTCTGAACCGGTGCATCTCTGGGCCTGGGCCCCACCCTTGTTTTCTTGGGATTTTCTTTCGGTCCCCTGTCCTGGATCCCCTGTCTTCTTCATTTATGTATTCATTTTGCAGAAGCATATTCTTCAGAGGTTTGGGAAACAGATGTGTTTGAATTACTGTGTGTTTGAAAATGAATTTATTCTCACGCTTGATTTGATAGTTTAGCAGGGTATGGAATTCTAGGTGAAAATCATTATTTCTTGAAGTGTTCTTACTGTTCAGGGATCTGTTGCCAGTGATTCCGTTTATTTCCCTGGAACTTCTCTTTATTCCTGGTGCGTTCGGGGTACATGATGCTGTGCTTTGCAGTAGGCGCCATTTTATTTTCTGGGCCCTCAATGGGCCCTTATAATCTGGACACTTATGTTCTTCAGTGTTGAGAATTTTCTTGTTTTATTTGTTTGGTAATTTTCTCTTGTTTTTTCTGTTCTCTCTTTTTTCCCCTGCATTTCTATTAGAATTTAGAGCGCCTGCATTGATACACTAATTATTCTATCTTTCTTAGTTTCTCCTTTTGGGGGATTCTAATTTCTGAGACTAATCGAATTTCTAGATTTTATCTTTAAAACCTTCTATTGATGGTTGCATTTTGTCATATTTTTAATTCCTATGAGCTCTTACATATTTCCAGACTGCCCCTTTCTATAGCATCTTATTCTTGTTTTATGGACACTCTTCTCTCTCTGAGGGAATTGATTAGAATTTTAAAATGTTTTCTTCTGTCCTTCAGCTGGTGATGGGTAAACAGACTGTGGTCCAGCCATGCAGTGGAATACCCGTCAGCAATAAAAAGGAATGAACTGTTGATACAAGTGCTAATATGAGTGAATCCAGAATGCAATATGCATTCTAGATTAATATTAACAATGTTAATATAACTAACTATATTAATAAAATAATAATGATATGGTGTTATTATCTAGATTCATCTATATTAAAAGTGAAAGAAGCCAGATTTAAATGGCTACATGTACAAGGATGTAATAATGTACGGCACAGGGAATGCAGTCAATATTTCATAATAAACTTGTATGCAGTGTAATCTATAAAATATTGAATTACTATGTTATACACCTGAAACTAATGTAAGGTTGATTGTAAGTCAGCTATACTTCGATTTTAAAAAAGGCTACGTGCTGTATAATTATATTGGTAAAACATTTTGGAAAAGGCAAACTATAGGGATGGAGAATAGATCAGTATTTGCTAGTGGGTGGTGGTGGGGGAGGAGCTGATTATGAGAGATGACGGGAGAGAAATCTGGGGGGTGACGCAGCTGTTCTGCATCTTGATTGGTGGTTACTCAGTGCATTTGTCAAAACTCAGAACTGTGCAGTAAAAAGAGTGGATTGTATTGTATGCAAGTTAGAACATACATTTTAAAAAGGTTTCTTCTGTTTTCTGTATTTTCTTTAATGCCTTGTCTCTTTTTCATCTGAGGCCTTCCTTACGAATCTTGTAGTTCTTAGCTGTCCGTTCCTACCTGTGAGTGGGATTGGAATCCAGAGCCACGTGTTGTGCTCTGTACGCCTTTGCTGTTGTGGAGGTGTTGAGAGTGTGTAGGCTGAAGAGCTATGCAACGTGCTCTCACACACACACGTACACACACACACTCGCGCAGGTGGAATTCCAGGCAAAGGAGTAGTAGTAATTCCAGTACAAAGAAGTAGTAAATTCTTTTCCTCTTTTCTGAATCAGTTGTCTTTTTCTACTTCAATGCATCCTTGGGTTTCCTCTCCTTTTCTCGCTTCTCCTCTGGCCTCCTAGCTTCTGGTGGGGAGCGGAGAGTTTGCAGTTACTTTTCCAGTATCACTTTATTTCTTTCACGTTAATCAGAGGGCCTGGCACAGGTCTCCCCGCTCCCTTGCCAGGCTCTCAGGCTGCAGGCCTTGGTCTTTCCAGGCTGGTGCGACTCTACCTGCCTTCCCGTGGGGTTGAGCAGACCATTTCCCTCACCCCAGACGCTCCCAGGACCCCTGGCCAGGCCTGTCTGCCTGGAGAGAGGTGTTCTCCTGATTTATTCACTGCATCACGACTCTATTGACACCAGCCTGCTCCCTGGAGATTCCTTTGTCTCCACCCCTTCTGAGCTGTGCTCATACTTGGTTCGGAAGAGACCCGAAGGGTAAACCTGGATCCTATTTCTCTGGTCGGGAGGGGGACAGTCAGTGTGTAAATGTGCTCCTGCAGCCTCGGAGAGCTGCCCAGTTAGAGGAGCAGTCCCCAGACACGGGTCAGGAGCCTTCCTGGACGCTGTCAGGACCGCGCGTTGGGGGGCCAGTTAGCATCATGGCTCCCTTTCCCATGCCTGAAACTTACGCACACATGTCATGCATGTACGAGGATGTGATTGTGAATCACTAAATGAAAGTGACTAATTAGCTTTTCGGCTGTTTTATTGAAAAGATGAGAAGCATGAGACTTCATGGTATTTCTTTTGATTAAAATGGATGTTTGAGCACCTCATGTTATTTAAGAGTGCATTTCTAAACTGTGCTTTTAAATATTTAAAGCATGACCATTAAAATTCATCCTTACTCAGGTTTGTGCTTTCTGGGAGTGTTTGATTTTTGTTGCTTATGGAAGTTGTCAGGTTTGATCATTAAGATGCAATGCGTGAAGCCCCTGACCTATCCCGAAAATGCTAGCAAGCCAGCTTTCTACCCTGGGATTGTAGACTGAGTGCTATTCAGATACTCATCGCCATGTTGCTCTTTAAGGAAGCATTCTTGAATTTTGTTGGGAATCTTACGGTTTTTTTTTTTTTCTATTTTTCTTCAAGTTTTGGTGAAATGTTGGAGGAATCATACAAGTTCACTAAAGCAATATTACTCATTCAGCTTGATTGTATAGAAGAACCAGTCATTCTCCCCAGCATAGATCATTTATTTTTCTTGTGTGTTTCTAGGCCAAGTTGGTTCCTAACTAAGGAATATATTTTTTCTTTTTCTATTTATCTTCATTTCTTTATCTCTCCCATAGAGATAAAGACATTCCAAACATGGTGATCAAAAATGCCTTATTCATTACATAGTATAACTAATGAAAATACAGAGACTCTTCACAAAAGGCCCTGGGCCATGAACGTATATCCTTTTCCATTTAATTGTAGTTTTTTTGCAGTCACCGTGAAGTTTATTTATTTGCTGTCTGGTTGTTACAAACTTTTTTGCCTGGACTGCATCATGGTGTTAAATATTTAGCTTTATCCTTCTAGGTATCTGGCTCATTTGACAGAAGAAAGGTTATATGCTTCTGATGAAAGATAAAGGAAATGCACCTTCCGGAAAAAAGTGGTTTGAAAGAGCCCTGTTTGTAGTGACCCAGCTCAGGCTTTTGAGCTGAAGGTGATTCTCTCCTTATCCCTGATGGTGTGAGAGAGACTTGTCTTCCTTTCAGATAGCAGACAATCCCTGAGATTTACAGCCTGCAGTCCCGCAGATCAACGAGGGTCATGTGTCACACCCACCATGAATGCTGAAGTCCATTGCCAGGGTCTGAGGCACACGCAAGAGAGTCAAGGTGTGCAGCTCGAGCACGCCTACTGCTTTGAAATAAACGCACTTGGAGAAGCGAGCTCGAGCGGGGCCTGGCAGAGGAGTCTGAGAAGGTGTTGGTCCTGCCTCTCAGCTTGTACAAAGCCACCCCCCAGGCCCAGCCCCAGCCCCCAGGAAGCAGCCTCCCTCCCCACCTGCTCGAGCAGACTTCAGGATTCTCCCGTAACTGCCTGACCCAGCGTCCGCACTGCAGAGCAGATTGGGCTATAGGTCTAGTGGGGAAGAAAGGGGGAGGGTGGATTTGTTGGGAATATTCACATAAGCCATTTGTGGTTAGAAACGAAGAAGAAGGGAATAAACTCATGAATATTACAGTGTTATATTAACACTTGGGCAGGTAAATGCATGGGAGGAGATGCTCTTTTAAGACGCTCTTTAGAGTGTGTCCTCAATTGCCTTCAGGTGCCAGGCAGGTGACATAGGCTGTGAAGCAACCAGGTGTGAGTTCACAGGCCAGATAGCCACTGGAGAAGGAGGCAGGACATGCCTTTCAAACGAACATTGGAGCTCAGTCTTTTAAAAAGTGCTCCTCACTCCTCCGTAACTCTATAACCAAAACCTCGCCTGACTCAGCACTTGGGATGCCAGTTGAACCACTTGTGTGTGAATACACTTCCTTTCCTGTAAGTCAAGAAGGATCTGCTTTTATCTGGGTTTGAAGCCTGTCTCTCTTTTCAGTCTCCTGTTAATAAACACAAGCCCATGCTAATGGTATTGGAAGAGTTTGGGTCTCCTCTAGTAGTTTGTAGATGGAGTATTAGTCTTCAATAGATTAGCTTTTCTGACTTGTCTCATGAAGTAATGGCAGGGAATTTATCACCAAGTCTTGGTGGTCAAATTCAGCTGTTCTTGCTACCTTTTGAAACTGCCAGTCTTTTAAACTGGATGATGACATTTTCTTCCTTCACCAGAACGGATAACTCTTTGAGTTTTCTTCTGCTAAGAATATAGGGATTGCAAGGAGAAATGAGATCCACAGATAATCCCATGCCTCATTTTAGCAATTATTTTGCCCCCTTTTGTCAGAAATGCTTTTGAGAGCAAGCGGTGTTTGACAGATTGAATCTTCCAAGTGGCTTCTTTCCCTTAGCCCTTCCCCACTGGGGGAGTAAGAGGTAAAGGGATCATGGGGAAGAAAGGGGGACCTGTGACTGCAGCATCACACACCCAGTACCCAGACCTTGAACGACGCAGTACTTCTGGTGTACATGCGTGTAAGGTGGCCAGCTGGAATCCTTGTAAAACTACACACACGCACAGACACACACACACACCCTTTCATAAATTGCAAGAAGGGGCGAAGACCTCATTTTCTCCAGCCTCTCAGCTGCAGTTCCTGCCCCCCTCCTTGTCATCATGTGGTCCTGAGTATGTCTCTTTAACAGCCTATTCGAGTACACCCGCCTGGCCTTTATTACCGTTGTTATTAGTTGCATCTGCATCATATCCCTTTTCCCTCAGCAGATTACCGTTTCTCTGAGGATCAGGACCTTTCATTTATGGATTTATTTCCCACTGTTCCTCGCACTGTGTTTTTTATTGGCTGATGGTTATAAGTTGGCTCCATCTCAGAGCCCTTTCGGGTCCTGTGTCCACGAGCCCTTGTTTCCCTGGCCTTCCCGATGCCTGAGGCTGTCAGGTCCTTGAAGGGATATGAGGGGCCTGCCCTCCTCCCCCTGCTGTGACAGGTCGTGGCTGGGCGACTTTGAGTCAGTCCTGAAGCTTCTCTAGGCTGCAGTTTCCTCAGAAAATGAGAGGGTTAAACTCATTAATGTCTCAGTTCCTTCCCACTCAGTGATTCTGTGATGAATATGTGCTCGGTGAGGCAATTACCCAGAGAGCCAAACACATTAGGAAGGGTTCAGTTACGCTACCCTATTCATGCATTCAACAAAGATTTGTTGGGGTTTATTGAGGACCTACAGTGTGTAGCAGAGCCTTCTGGTCACGGGGGACCAGTGGTGAGGGGGGCTTATATGATCTTCATCCTTGTGGAGAGTATGGTTTACTGGGAGTGGAGGACAGTGAACGAATAAACACATGGAATAGCTGGGACAGACTGGGAAGGAAGCCGTGGGGGCTGTGACAGGGGACAGAGGATGAACCTCAGGAGAGCCTGAGGGGGGCGCAGCCATGCAGAGAGCCTGGCATTGGGTGCCAGGGAGCGACAGTGGCAGTGCAAAGCCCGTGGGCAGGCTGAAGGGGACGGTGAGGAAGGAGAGTGTGCGGGAGGGGAGAGGGGACCACGCAGGTCAGAGCAAGAAAGCCATGGAGTGTGTTTGTGGTGGGGAGGGGACCCCATCTGACTGATGTGTCAAGATATTACTCTGGACACCTTGTGAAGGGAGAACGGCTCTTCAGAGAAGCAAGAATGGAGGTCGGGAGATCTGGTGGGTGATTTGTAAGTACCTTATATGGGAGATGATGGTGGCAGTGAGGATGGAGAAAAGTGAATGGCTGGGATGAGCCGTGGAAGTCCATCTGATACACTCTTGCTGATGGATGGAGCTACAGGAAAGGGCCAAGGAAGCTCCAGGTTTCCAGCTTTGGTCACGAGGTGGGTGATGGTACCAGTAATCCAAGTAGGAGAGACCTGGGGGGGCCAGGGAGACCTGGGAGGTCTCTCATCTGGCCCTAATTCCTTCGAACAGTCCTTAAAATTCTAATACCTCATTTTCTCTTGATAAAATCTATATTCTGGAAATAGCTTGTCTCTCACGTTTGCCATTAAATATAATGGTTAAAAAGAATTTCCCTTTGGAGATACACACACAGCATGAAAGAAGGGATACAGATAGCCAAACATCATATGAAATGGCATATAACTTCTGTAGACGTAAAGTAATAACAAAATAAAATAACAAGATTTTGTTAACCTGTTAACTTTAAAAATTGAGGATTTCAGGGAAGCTTAGCCTGGTGGCTTAAGAGCATGGACTGTGGATTTAAATTCTGGGTCTTCCACTTACTTTCAGAAGTTCTTTAACATCTCTCTGCTTTAGTTTCTTCATCTCTAAAAACAAGATAGTAAATTCTAGCCATAGGGTTGTTATATGGATTCAGTGCAGTAAAGCACTGAAAACAGCACCTGGTAACGGTAAATGCTATTCAGGTGTGGAAAGTAAGTTCCTAGTGTTGAGCAAACTTCATTCCATTAAAAAATGTTTTTGAATCCCTGCCATGTGCCAGCTACTGTTCTGGACTTGAGAATAGAGTGGTGAACAGGGATTTCCCTGGCGGTCCAGTGGTTAAGACGCCATGCTTCCAATGCAGGGGGCGCGGGTTCGATCCCTGGTCAGGGAATTAAGATCCCACATGCCGTGTGGTACAGCCAAAAAAAAAAAAAAAAAAGAATAGAGTGGTGAACAGAGGGTGGGGAGGGGGTCGCCTGCTCTCCTGGAGTTTATACAGGAGGAGTGGAGGCAGATAATAAACAGGCAGCTAAGCGCCAGAACCAGATCATCTGGGGTGGTGAGAAGTGTATTCTAAAGAGGGCGCCCATATGTCCAGTTTGTACTTGGTGTCTTGGCATTCTGTCTGGCTTAGCATTTTTGAACTCTCAAAAGTGTTCCAGTTTTATACAAAAACTTGTACATGAATGTATTTAGCAGCTTTATTTATAATTGCCCAAACCTGGAAATAACCCAAATGTCCCTCAACTGGGGAAGGCATGAACAAACTGTGGTACGTAGCACAGAATCATATTTAGCCGTAGAAATGAGCGAGCTACCGATAGACCCCAGGTCATGGTGAAACTCCAATGCACTGTGCTGTGCTGCACTGTACGTAGCACAGAATCATATTCAGCCATAGAAATGAGCAAGCTACCGATAGACCCCAGGTCATGGTGAATCTCCGATACCCTGTGCTGTGTGAGAAACCAGGCACAGAGCCTGCACACGGTATAGTGACATTTCAGTGACGTTCTGGAAAAGGCATAATTGTAGGAACAGAAATCAGATCTTGGTTGCCAGGGACTGGGGGTCAGGGAAGGGTTGACTTACAAAAGGGGGGATTTTGGAACTCTTGGAACTGTTCTGTATCTTGATTGTGGTCATGGTGGTCACAAGACTGACTACTTTTGCCAAAACTTGCAGAACTGTACAGCAAAGAGGGTGAAATTTACATATGTAAATTATACTTTAATAAAACATGGAAAAAATTCCTAAGCAAGAAAGGAAACAGTTTCGCTATTTGAATGGCAGACGATCTGGTCATTGGAGTTATGAAGAGTTTTGGGAGAGCAGTGATGGAGCAGGAAGCAGGGAAATAGAGGGATAGAAGGAAGATTGACACCTTTTTTCTTGAGGGCAATATGTATTCATTCAACAAATAATTATGAGGCACCCATTATGTGCCAGGTCCTGGCATATAGTCTGGGCACAGATTGTGCCTGTAAAGAAAACAAAAACCCCTCATGGGGCTTAGAGTTGTGTATTAAAATGCAAATGTGCATTCCTGTTTATATAGTGAGTCTACCTTCAGGAATATATCGTAAGGAGGTCGGGGAGGGGCCGTAAAGATATGCATTCAGCAGTGTTCTGTGAAGAATTATTTTAAAAGGCAAAAGCTGAAAACAACCTAAAGTCTGACAATGGGGGATTGGTGGGTAAATTATGGTAAAAGTGGTCATTAAAAATGATAAAGTATTTATTACATGTATTTATGTGGGGAGGTGTCTGTGATACACAGAGTATAAAACTGAAGGTAAAATACTCATTTCCTAAGTATTAAAAAAATCTGGGATACTACACATTAATCTCTGTTTCTTGGGGTGGGAGTAGGGGACTTTGGTATATTTTTTACTTTTTTTTTACACACTGAAGATCCGTTTTTTTTCCAAATAATTGGCAACCTAAGTATTTTCATTTGGGGAAAAAAATCATTTAAGACAAACACAAAACAAAATAACTATTAAACATAATAGGCAAGGAATGAATACCCTATATTTTCTGAGTGAAATTCTGTTCTAGAAGGAAGGATTTGTTTTTTAAAGGAGAAAACAAATGCTTTTTTGTTGGCAAATGCGAATGAGGCTGTTTTTGGAGAAACATGCGACATTTTTCTTGGAGAAACTTAAAATATCAGTTAGTTTAATATTTTGCTTAAATGTCAGATTAGTCTAACCTTTGAAAAGTCAGGTTACCTCTTTTCCTGGCCCTTTATAAAGGGGGAAAGAGAGCATTTCACTCTTTTTACTCAAGGTAAAATAAAATAGCCTCTACTAGCTAAAAAAGAAAAAAAAAAGATGTTTTTCTGAGCACAGTTCTGATTATACATTAAAAGAAAATGTGATGTACTACTCATGCTATGTACATAGATAAGGAGAGTGAAGCAGGCTCCATGGAGCGGTTATATTTTTAACATAATTTGGCACGTTTTCACAGGATTCAGCACCACGGATAGCTACAGAGTCCCAGAACATTTCGTTATCATCCCCCAACCAGTGATTCAACTTTTAATCATATTGCAGTGAAACTGAACTTGTAAAGTTCATTCAGTCTGTGGTGCATCAAGTTTTAAACTATACCTATACCTGTTGAGAATAAACATATATAACATTATGAAACGTATAAACATTATGAAATAGGACCCAGAACCCAGCTATTCCTAAATAATATGAATAAATAATATGAAATAGGACCAAGAGCCCGGCTATTCCTAAATGGTTACCATGGCCGAAAGCGTAGAAGAGTGATAACCACAAAACTTTCTAAAGCAGGTGAATCGATTGACTTGTATGTAAATGTTTGCAAGTCACTTCACATAAAACTATCCTTTCAAATGTGGTGGAACATCATAGACCTCAATATACGCTCATTAAAAATGCCAACTAAACTTTGAAAGTTGGGATTTTAACTTTTTTGCATCATTATTATATTTACCATTACATTTTGGGTTCATAGCCTATACATTTCTCTGTATCCCAGAGTTCTTCTGAAGGATTATTTATTGCATGGTAGGAATTGTAGCTGGAGCTTCTTTGGCAACTAAATTTTATTAAGTCAGATGGAATTGCCTTTACATTCAAAGGCACAGGGCTTGAATATTTATGTGGAAATTCACAACTGATAAAGCATTCCACAGCAGACCTGGCAGCTCAGGAAGGCTGTATGCAATAATTTTTCAATCTTTTAAAACCCATGCCTCTTTTTTTTTTTTTTTTTGCGGTACACGGGCCTCTCACTGCTGTGGCCTCTCCCTTTGCAGAGCACAGGCTCCGGATACGCAAGCTCAGCGGCCATGGCTCACGGGCCCAGCCGCTCCGCGGCATGTGGGATCTTCCCGAACCGGGGCACAAACCCGTGTCCCCTGCATCGGCAGGCGGACTCTCAACCACTGCGCCGCCAGGGAAGCCCTATAAGTCTGGATTTTTATGATCATGTTTGTGCTGGGGTGGGAGGGATGTTTATCTCAGTAGAGTACCCTGGAGTGAAATCCAGATCCAGAGAAAACCTCTTGCCCGTGTAGATTCTGTGACTGTCTTCTGGTGAAACAGTGGTGCTCTAGGGGGGAGGAGTGAATCTGTGCAAGAAGGGAAGGAAACAGGAAACATTACCTCCGGTATATAATTTTGCCTTTTATAATTGAAGAAGGTTTTAAAATTTGCTTTTCCTGTCTTGTGTGAGCTTCCTATCCTTTTTTGGTTTCTGGTTTTGCTTTTCTCTCCTTGTTCTTACGATAATGACTTTTCCTTTTATTCTCCCCTGTGATCTGTATAATTTCACCAATAGGCAGCTTTTCTTTTACGGCTTCCACTTTCTGCATGGATTTTCCTTTCCTGCCTCTATCCCTGCTCTGTCACGTCTTAGCTGTGTGACTTTGGGAATGTTACCCTCTCTGTGTTGTCATTTCCTTACCTGGAGAGAGAGAGAAAAAAAGCAAGGAGATGTGAAGATCTGTTTCTGGAGGCCATTACAAATATTAAATCGTTTAACTTAAATTAAAATTAAAAATTAAAGGAATTACAATTTAAAACTTAAAATTTACAAACATGTATTAGTGCTGAGAATAATACTCGGCCCCTAGAAGGTTCTAGCTTTCCATCCTCTTTCCAATGAACAACGTTTATTGTTTACTGACAGAGAACATCTGTTATGTAATTCTTAAATATTAAGGTACAACTCTTTCTAGCAAGATTTTACACCTGCTTGTCACTCTAGCACTCACATTGTGGATTGCGGTGTCTGAATGCTCCGGTTTGGTTTGTCACTGCTGAGAAGAATGCATTTATTTCCTTCTTCCAGCCTCGATAGTTCAAACCCAAGAGGGCTCTTGGCTTCATGCTTATAATTCTGCCCACAGAGAATTAGAGATGCTTCCTTTGCCTGGTTGGCTCACATTTATGGAATGTCTTGCTCTCCATGACTTTCCAGGACGCCCATTTCCCGACCCAGAGAGCACGGTGTTCTTTTAAACTGCTGTCTTAATGATTTGCCTACATGCTTTTTGTATTTCTGCCCAGAGGCACAAGGAAAGCACCTTGAAAACTGAATAATGAAAGAAATATGGATGCTTTGAGACTCCCCTCTGTATCAGGGAATGGAGGCTGGGATCAGAGTGTCAGCACCTTGGTTAGGCTTGAGGCTGGACCTGGGGGTACCACTGGCCTACTGAAGACAGGCCTGGAAGAAGGCAGAGAAGGAGAAAAAGAAAGCAGGGTCCAGGGCCGAAGGGGGTGGGAGGATGAGGACCTGAGTGCAACAGGGACAGAACGGAAGTGCGGCATAGCAGGGAGATGCAAGTGCAAACCTGTGCACAGGTGTGTGTATTTGGACAGGATTCTACGAACATGGGGAAAGGAATGGAAAGACCTAGATCAGGATGTCACTGTGCCTTGTGTGGGGGGCGGGGGAGGAGGAAGAAGGGGGAAATAAAAAAATAACTGACCAAAACCAGCTTATAGGAAATGATGTCATTTATGGAAAACGTACATGCTTATGTACAGATGCAAACGAAAGGAAAAGAGAGCTCCGTCAGCTGAGTTCTTAGGGGTGCCCATGGGAGGCTGTCAAGTGAAAAGTTAAGTTGGGAAGATGGGGGCTGGGATGGAGAGGAGTGTGAGGGTGGCTGCAAGTTATTGGTGATTTTTCGGTCCTTTGGTTTTCTTGTTTATTATGTTATTTTGTTTTATAATAGACACATACAAATGTACATATATGTAGATATACATATATGGTATATACACACATGTACATGTTTAGTATATGTACAAATATACATGCATGTGTGGATATACACACACACACACTCTTTTGAATGTGTGAAGTAGCATATGAAACAATGATGAGGGGAAGACAACTGGGTTGCCACGTAACCTATTTTGGTAGAAACGTAACAGTCTCCCGTGTAATGTGCGTGCGCACTCGTGCATGTTTGCATGAAGCAGAGGAAGGCGTGGAAGGCGGCTGTTCACTTTGATTCCCCACTGGGGGAATTGGGTACGAGGCAGAACCTTGGTACTTTTAAAGTCTCCCATCCCCAGGGCCTAATGAATGCATTCATCGTAGTGGATAAAACAGTGTTAGCCTTGAGTGGTTTACTGATGATCTGTGAGGCTACTTTGGTAGAAATTTAAATACTTTATTAGAGTTTAGTCTCCATCAGGGCAGAAATAACATTGATCTTCATCATTCATCTTGTCATGGATTCATTCACTCGTGCTAAGGGTACATATTAAGTTCCATATAGATAGATAGATGTATGTGCCAGGTATTTAACAATATTTTCTTTGATGCCTAGCACATTTGGAGTTTTCTTTTTAAAGTAAAAATATAGGGTTTTTGAAAGTTCATCATAGAAGGGCCTGATCTAGTGGATCAGGAAGGCTTCCTGTAGGAAGTGGCATTTAAGCTACAAAGTGAAGACTAAACGGGAGTTTGTTGGGTGAGGTCAGGGGAGGATTCCATATTCCATGCAGATGGAAGGGTATGTGCAAAGACCCTGAAGCAGGGAGAAAGGAACATGGTAACGTGAGGAATGAGGAGTGTGGCTGCAGCCTAGTAAAGGAAAGGATGAGAGGAAATGAGGCTAGAAAGGTATGTAGGGGCTGGATCATCCAGGACTCGCAGGCTACTAGAATTTCCTCCAACTTTTTATTTTGAAAAGTGTCAAACCTGTACAAAGGTTGCAGGTGTAGTCGAGTGGATCTCCTGGATCTTCAAATTGCTAACATTTTTCCATGTTTGTGTGCCCTCTCTCTCTCTTTCACACACACACACACACACACACACACCTTTTTCTCTTTGCTGACCGTTTGAGAGTAAGTTACAGACAACATGTCATGTTAACAAGCATGTCATGTTTAATATCATGTATCTTCCGGGAACACAGATTATCTCTGGTATAATTGTGATACTGTTACACACCCAAGAAAGTTAACATTGATTAAATACCTTTACCCAATAGATTGTCCACATTTAAATCTTGAATTGTCCCAATGTTCTCTGCTAACGTTTTTGAAACTCCAGGATCCAGCAAGGATCATGCATTGTGTGCAGATGTCCATTGGTGTTTGGGGGGCAAGTGTAGCCCAGCTATTTTGTAGAATGCCCACCAATTTAAATTTGCCTGATTATTTCCTCATGATTAAACTCAGGTTGAACATTTACAGCAGGGATACTCTCATAGGGGATGTGAGGCCTGAGAACTCCCTAACATCCGGAGCACATGATAGCACTTTCCATAATGATGATGTTACATTTGATGGTGTCTACCAGCTTTCTCCATTGTACACATGAAATTTTCCTTTGTAAGAAATAAAATAATCTGGAGGGTGGTGCTTTAAGATTCTGTAAATATCCTGTTCCCCAACAATCTTGCACTCAGTGATTTTAGCAACTATTGGCATCCCTCATCCAAGATAATTGTTACTCTGGTGAATGCAAAGTGGTGATTTTTCTAATTGTCTAATTTTTTGTATATTAGCTGGTATTCTGTGGAGAAGAGCCTTCCTTTCTCCTCCACTCTTTTTAATCCGTATCAGTATGAACCTGTGAATTTTTAAAATACAAATTTAAGATTTACTATGTATTTATAATCCACTTCTAACATGAATCGTTTTGATGTTACAGTTTCCCATATTTGGCCAGCAGGAGCCCCTGTCTAAAAGGCTTTTGAGAAGTAGTACCTGGATTGAGTGAATGAAGTAATAGTAGGAAAGTGATGAATAAATCTGTGTTTACCATGCTTCTCTTTTCTCCCGGGACTCTATATCTGTCAATCTAGCGCGCTTTTCTTTTTATTTCTCTCTAGGTCTCATGGGCTGATTGGCTCTCGTTCAGCTGGAACCTAACAGAGAAGTCATCCTGCTGTGTATCAAGACAATGCCCAGTTTTAAAACTGCTCTGAAAATGATGAAGACAGGATCGCCCAGTGATGCTGTCAGGGGGCAACAAGCAGCTTGAGAATTCCCTGTTCACCAGGTAGCAGCTTGAAGGAAGCCCCTTTCCATTAAGGAGGACTGCATGGCAGGCAGCCCCCACTGAAGGCTGGAAAATGAGTGTCCCAGTGGCTCCTAAGAAATCATGTTACACTGAGTTACGGGACGACAGAAATGGAGTGAAAAACAACAACGAGAGCGTCCTAAGTCTGGGAGACACCAATGCCAACCCTGTCATGTTGGAGGTCAGCTCCTCTCCTGATGAGCCTGTGACGTGTGCCCTGACAGATGAAATTGGAAATGCAAATTCAAGGGGGCCAGAAAGTAGTACCCGTGTCCAGAAGGAGTTTCACCCCCTTCAGGGCTTTTCGAAGGCATCTCAGGTTGGCCCTGCCAGCCTGAAGGATTTTAAATTTTCTCCGATGGCTCAGAGAGAACGGAATGAAGAGCCCATGCTGGAGAGAGGCACAGATCCCCTGCAGGCCCCTCGGGGTCTTCAGGGACAATGTCAGTCAAGTTGGAGGACTGTCACAGGTGAGGCCAGCCCAGAGGTTTCGGCTCAGAGGGAGGTTGACGTTCCCCGGCATGTTCCCAAGGATAAGTTGGCCAAGACCCTTGACAATGCGGAACTGAGGAGGCATTCTCTGGAGAGAGCCGGCAGCTCTGCCGTAGCAGTGGACATGCTTACCAAGGAGTGGGCTGGGGGTCTGGCCTGGCCGCTTCCACAGCCTGCAGTGCTGGGGTCCCCAGAAGTCCCCCGACCGGTACCCAGTGGTGGGGAGGGGCCGCGGAAGATGGGGGCAGCCCCTTCTCCAGGGCTGGCTTGTCTTCCAGCTGATGGTACCTCAGAGGGAAAGAGCTCACGTCATCCTAAACCATCTACCTCAGTAATCAAGGAGACCACCCCCTTAGAGACCCAGCCGGATGGGGGACAGGTACCCAAAGTTAGCACCCAGAGCACAGAGCCTTCCGCCCACCCAGAGTGCGCTCCCAGTTCCTCTCCAGCCTCGAGAGACGTCCTGAGGAAGCCAGAAGCACAGCCAGGTCAGGGAAAGCCCGAGCCCGAGATGGAGCTGAAACGTGTGCAGCTCAGGGCCGCGCAGGAGCTCCCGTCCACCCAGGCGGACGGGCTGGGATGTCCTCAGGAGGATGGCGTGTCATCCCCAGGGAGAAAGGAGCCGCGTACGGAGGGAGCACAGCAGGAAGCCTCGGCCGCGGCGCACAGCGGGCCCCACCCGCCGGCCATGGGAAGAGGCAGGGGCGAGCAGGAAAAGAGCGGTGAGGAGGGGTCTCTCCAGCCCACCCCCAAGCCGAGCCCCGCCTCCTCGGGAGCTGCTGGGCATCAGCCCGCGGGCAGAAGTTCACCAAGTGCAGCTAG
Source organism: Stenella coeruleoalba (assembly GCF_951394435.1). Taxonomy (NCBI): domain Eukaryota; kingdom Metazoa; phylum Chordata; class Mammalia; order Artiodactyla; family Delphinidae; genus Stenella; species Stenella coeruleoalba. The sequence continues at coordinate 6,160,226 of NC_137164.1, forward strand.
GAAACCGGGTGAAGCCCCATCCAGCAGCGTTTCACCCAGGGATGGTCACGTCGCTTTTGTTCCTGGTGATCTGACGGACAGCAGGCCCTCAGGTGCCAGAGAGGAGAGAGGGGTTCTGGGCGGTGGGAACGGGGACGGCGCTACGGTTTTTAACTCAGATCGTTCTGTTGGAGAGAGCGGAACTGGGGTCCCTGAGCCCCCCGACCCTCCAAGCAGCAGCTCAGAAGCCGGGGAAAGCACAGAGATCGCTACGTCCGTTGCTGAGACTAGGAACCGTCTAGAGACTGCAGTGAAGACTGAAAGCACCCCCCAAGTAAGGGCAGATTCTCTTCCCGGAGTCCCAGCGCCCCTCCACCCAGAGACAACCGTGAATGTGGCCCGGCAGCCCGTGCAACCCAGCAGCCGTTTTCCGGACTCGGGTGCCTTGAATGTGGACGCGGGGGTCCCCCCGGCCGCCCCGCCTTCTGCCAACAGCTCCAGGTTGTCACACGCTTCCCTGAAAGTGCCTGACAAGAACCCCTGCCCTGGTGGGATCCCCAAGCCTGGCCTCACCCGTCCCGAGGACACACCCGCCTCACAGGAGGGAACGGAGGGCCCCCAGGTTGAAAAGACGGAAGAAAGGGCGGATCCCCGGCCCCTCGTTATGCCCAAGCCCAAGCACGTGAGGCCCAAGATCATCACCTACATCCGGAGGAGCCCTCAGGCCCTCGGCCAGGTGGACGCTTCTCTGGTTCCCGTGGGGCTACCTTACGCCCCGCCCTCGTGTAACATGCCTCTCCCCAAAGAGGAGAAGGCGGCAGGTGGAGACCTGAAGCCGGCCGCCAGCCTCTATGACAAGTTCAAGCCAGACCTGCAGCGGCCCCGGGTGTTCAGCTCCGGACTGGTGGTGTCTGGGATCAAGCCGCCGGGACACCCCTTCAGTCAAATGAGTGAGAAGTTTTTACAGGAGGTAAGAGAATGCCACTGTGATACAGTCTCTAAGTTGAACGTCCTAGAGTTTGTTGTGTATTTTCTATGAATGGTGAAAACAGAATTTCCTCTCTTAGCAAATTGCAGACTCTGATGCATGCGCTTGTACAGAAATGGACGGTTTTAGCTAGAGGAGGTCGTAGGCAAATGGACACTTTCGATGAGAAGAGTTTGATGATCAGATGAGATGGAGCTAACGTCTGAAGAGAGTCATTTAAATTCTACCTGACATAATGCACAAAAGTTAGATAGGTGTGCATTCAAACCGGCTTCCTTGTTTAAATAAGGGAGCATAATTCTTCTAGGTCAATGGAAAAAAATCCAAAATAAATATATTGTTCAAATTAGTCAGACTTCATCCTGTGAGGGGGAGTATTTCCCTTATGGGAGAATCTTGTATTCGTCCATGTCAAGAGCACAGTGAGTAGAAAATAATGTGTTAGGCATGGGCTCTGTTTTAAGTCAAAACAGTAGTTACAACTAGCATTTAGTTGAGTGTCTACTATGCATTGGGCCCACAGAACATCACATTTAATCTTTGCCGGTCTTCACTAATCCTTGCAGTGATTCTCTGGAGGGTGGGATTGTGGTTCTTATCATTGTTCAGATGAGGAAGCAGCCTTGGAGAGCTCTGAGTCACTCATCCAAGGCAGCAAAACAAGGACGGCACTGAGATGCTTGCCCACACCCACCCAGTCTCCTCACTCTGTGGCCCCTCTCAGTACTGGGGCGCTATGGCGAGTTGTGCTCCCAGAGCTCAGAAGGAAGGTTTTCTCTGGATGCAGTCTCACGGCAGCCAGTGATCGATTAAGAGGAAAGCAGCGTCAGATCGTTTCTCTCCCCGACACCCTCCACGTCTGCTCAGGCCACTCAGAACACGGGCTGGAGCCTATAGGATGCTCAGCTGTTAGGATGCACTCGATCTGGCTCCTTTACTTCCCGACCACCTCTCCTTCCTTCACTCTCTCTCTCCCTCTGCTGCCTCAGGGCCTTTGCACTTCCCTCTGCTCAGAATATTCTTCTCCCAGATATCTGAATGCCTTTCTCCTTCACGTTCTTTAGGTCTCTGTTCAATGATCACTTCACTGGAGACTTTCATTTGTAACAGTTCGTTAAATAAAGTAATTTTGTACCCTCCCCCCGCCCCCAAACAAAAAGACACCCTAGATTTTTCTCTGCAAAACACAATTGTGAAAGAAACTTTATTTGGAGATGTAGGCAAAAATCCTGTTACTGTTCTATCTCTTTGACCCTTCTTAATTTTTTTAATGTATGTTTCCTTTCTTTGTTGCTTCCATTCTCTCCATAAAATACACAATAATGTCTATATTAGATGCACATCGCCCCAGATATTCTCTATTCTTAATCCTGTAGAAGCCACCCCAAGTCTCCAGGAAGTGGGATAGTATGAGTGTTGGTGCGGCCTTAGTAGTGCTGAGGGATCTGGGGAGACCCCGTTGGTGTGGGGACAGCAGTGCCACTGTGCACCAGCCTCTCTGAGGACCATTTCCTGCTGTAATCAGAGCATTCGAGGCCCAGGTCCTTTCCTCAGGCTACAGGATAGAGCAGAGAAGCCCCAGGGGTTGTGCTGGGCTCATTTCTGCGGTAGTCTCTAATCACAAGTGGAGAATGGGCTGGCCTTCGCCCTTTGCTCCTGTAGCTGTGACGTGGTGTAACTCAGAGAGTCCCCCTCCTGTGTTCAGCCCCCAGAAGTGGCTCTGAAGGTCATCGTGGGTCTAGTCATGCCAGGAGGATAAAATACGCTGACTTGTTTAGACTGCTTTCTGCTCTCAGCTATCCTGAGGCCTCCGGGACACTCCCTCCTATTGACTTCTTGGGGGAACCTTTTTATTTTTTTAAAATTAATTAATTAATTTTTGGCTGTGTTGGGTCTTAGTTTCTGTGCGAGAGCTTTCTCTAGTTGCGGCGAGCGGGGGCCACTCTTCATCGCGGTGCGCGGGCCTCTCACTATCACGGCCTCTCTTGTTGCGGAGCATGGGCTCCAGACGCGCAGGCTCAGTAGTTGTGGCTCACGGGCCTAGTTGCTCCGCGGCATGTGGGATCCTCCCAGACCAGGGCTCGAACCCGTGTCTCCTGCATCGGCAGGTGGATTCTCAACCACTGCGCCACCAGGGAAGCCCGGGAATCCTTTTAATTACTGGTGTAAGGGGGGGGAAGGGAGCAAGAGTGAGAGGACCGGGTGAGCTTGTGTGCTTACAGCATACAGGTGTGTGATTAGGGCTGAACCCTGCTGCTCCTCCCTGGTACCACCTCATCACTGTAGGACACTGTGCCTGTCAGAGCTCTCCAGAGAAACAGATTGTACATACAGGTATGTATATGTGTGTACCTTTCTGTCTGTTGAGACTTTAAGGAATTGGTGCATGCCGTCGTGGAGACTGGCAAGTCCAAAATATGCAGGGTGGGCTGGCAGGCTGGAGACCTAGGGAAGAGTTGATGCTGCAGTTTAAATTCAAAAGCCATCTGCTGGGAGATTTCCCTCCTCTTTAAGGGAGGTCTTTTTCTATTAAGGCCTTCAACTGATTGGACGAGGCCCACCCACATGATGAAGAGTAATCTGCTTTATTCAAGGTCTACTGAATTAAATGTTGATCTCATCTGAAAAACAGCACTAGAGAAACATCTAGGATAATCTTTAACCACGTATCTGGGTGACGTGGCCTATCACGTTGACAAAGTGAGCCGTCACAAGCCCTCTCCTTGCCGTAGCTTCTCAGTGAAGCCTCTGCATCTGCCCCATTGTCTCCCCAGCCTGCCGTCCCCTGAGAACAGGACAGGGCAGATAGGAAGAGGGACAGTCCAGTAAGAACTTAGTTGCTTGTGGTGTGTGCCTTGATGGGTTTTAGGAGTTTGTTTGAAATCACAAGGATTCTTTAGTTTCAGAATTATTTCTCTAAAACTACTGCATTAGAGAAAGAGGGAAAAAACCCATTTGGGGTTAATCTCACTGTGTTTATGACTGTACGGTGATACCTGCTGGGTTCTGTCAATAAAGATGAAAGAAAAGAGTGTGAAGCTTTTTGTAGATTCTCTTCTTTTATTAAAAATACGTAGATTAGGCATCTAAGGAGTACTTTTCACCTTTTCAAAGAATTTTTTATCTTACCAGAGACAAATTCCCCAACAAAATGGCAGGCATTGAGGTTCCTGAAGTTGTTAAGGTCGTTTTCAGATGATGGAATGATGGATTTTGAGCCCTGAAACCTATACAGTTTGAAAGAACAGAATAATTACTGAGATAAGACATGGCAACCCTAAAACCCTGACAGATGTAGGTTAGAAATGATAATAATTTCTTCATGGGAGCACCTGCTAAAAGCTGTGAGCAGTGACACCAAACACTTAGACGCTAAAATAAAAAAAAAATTGAGCAAATATGAGTATAATAGAAAAACCAAAGATTGACAGTAAGAAAGTAGAAACTGGTAAAAATTTTCTCAGCGAGCAGATGTAGAATGTTCTTTCACAGGAATATAATTTGCCGGGGCCTGAATTCCATCTACTACTACAGCAATCATGCATATTTTACAATGTGATTATGATAAAACTTTAAAGGCCTCATCTTCTGTTTCAATAACGTCAATTTAAGGAGAACTTCATATCTATTTCATCAGTAAAAGAGTATTAAATGAAGGGTTTATCTCTTCAACAGCCTGGATCAAAGCTTTATAGCTGCTATAAAGAATATTGTTAAATGCCTGTGATTCCTGCATAGAGGTTTGACATGTAACATGTATTATGATTTAGAGCAGAGTTAGTTGACATCTATGTCTTTTCATATAGCCTCTGGCACTTTTTTTTTAACTTAAAGGAAATAAGATTATTTCGTTGTCTTTTTTTTTTTTTTTTCACTTTTAACATGAAGAAACACTGATACTATGAACAGGCTTTGTGAGTGCAGAATTGCATATATAAAAGGTAGCCATCAATTGTATTTTAATCCAAACTGTTAATCACAGGCAACAGTAACATGATGTTATGTTGTTAGATTCAGGAAAGAATGAAACATGATTCCTTCATTTAATAGATGTTTGTTGATTTCAGCTCTGTGCTAGGCATTGTTCTAGGTGCTCTGAATTCAGCAGTCAGCAAGACTCTGCCCCAAACCTTCCCTTCTAGTGAAACTTGCTCAGACATTCCTGGAGGCCACACCTTACTAGGGAAGACAATCAGAGGTAATTCACAGTCTCTCATTTTTAATTATGTAAAAAGAATGTAGAAGCCTGAAAACACATCTTTCCATTAACTTCTCTATTCTTCCAAATAACCTTTTCCCCCTCATTAACAATGCATATTTTATTTCCTAAGTAGGCTAATACCTAACATAAATTGATAAGGTTCATCAACTTATTGTAAGACTAGGTCACCAGGAAAACTGTGCCTTTTCTCCTTAGGAATAATGAGCCTGTCATAGTTCCGTGAACATTTGCTCAATTCTTTCCTTGTGTCATTGACATTTTTCGTTTATAGATTAACTCCTTGCACAAATTCCAATGATTTTGTAGTGATCAAATTTAAAAATCTGATGGAGGGAATTCTCCTCCCAGCGAAATGTAGATTCATAGAGTATTAAAACCAGCATAGACCTAAGGGATCATCCAGTTGTTGTCAACTTAGAGATGAAGACCTTGGGCCCAGAGAAGGTAAGAGGTGGGTGATGAAGCAGCTCAGTGGTTCCAGAGTGGTCACTGTTGGAGCCCTGGTCTCCGGACCAGGTTCCGCACTCGTCCCGTGATGTGCGGTTCTCTGAATGAGCTTCTTGTCATTTACCATAGGTTACAGAACGCCCTGGAAAAGAAGAATTTTGTTCTCCTCCCTATACTCACTACGAAGTTCCTCCAACGTTCTATCGATCGGCCATGCTCCTTAAGCCCCAGTTGGGATTGGGTGCAATGTCACGTTTACCATCTGCCAAGAGCAGGATCCTGATCGCGAGCCAGAGGTCTTCAGCGAGTGCCATTCACCCACCAGGAACCATAGCGGCAGCTGCCAGCCTCTACAGTTCCGACCCTGCAGGTAACCAGTGCCACAGGGGCTGCTTTTTCCTGCTGTACTTGTAAATAGTAATCGCATAAAGTGATGGTAACTGCCTAAAGTATGAATGCCTCTCCTTCTTTAAAAGAGCCTTTTTTCTGTTCTTCCATCCGATTGTAGATACAGACATTTGTCAAGACTCATCTATCTGCAACTGTCATTCTCCATGTCACCCTCAAAACGATGGCCCTTGTGACCACCACCTCATTTCTTGTAGTTTCTCCTATACATGTGGTTTCTCTGATACATCCTATAGACTAGGGCTCAGAAAGGGCCAGATAGTAAATATTTTACGCCTCGGGGCCATAATGGTCTGTATTGTAATTACTTAGCATGAAAGTAGCCATAGACAGTCCGTGAATGCGTGGGTGCAGCTGTGTTTCAACACAACTTATTTTACAAAAACAGATACAGGCACACCTTGGGTGTGCCTGCAGTTCCGGTTCCAGACCACTGCAGTGGAGCAAATATTGCAATAAAGAGAGTCATACGAGTTTTTGGTTTCCCAGCGCATGTGAAAGTTATGTTCACGCTATACTGGAGTCTATTAAGTGTGCCGTAGCATTATGTCTACAAAAACAATGTATCCACCTTAATTAAAAAATACTTTATTTATAAAATATCCTAACCATCATCTGAGCCTTCAGCAAGTCGTGGGAGTAACATTAGAGATGTGACTGATCACAGATCGGTATGACAAGCATAATAATAATTTAAAAGTTTGAAATATCATGAGAATTACCAAAATGTGACACCAGCAACACAACGTGAGCAAATGCTGTTGGAAAAATGGTGCCGACAGACTCGCTGGAGGCAGGGTTGCCTCAAACCTTCAATTTGTAAAAAACGCAGTACCTGCGAAGTGCGGTAAAATGAGGTATACCTGTAGTGGGCTGGGTTTGGCATCCAGGCTGTAGTGTGTCAGGGAGACCTTTCTGCAGTACAGCGGTGACCGTATCTCTTTTTTCAGCTGTTCACACGTCTTGAGCGCCCCATCCCAGCCCCATTCTCCTGCTCTGCAGTGGCTGGCCCGTGTCCTCTCCTGATGCTCTCTGCACTTCTCTGTTTTCCTCTCTCCATCCCTTCTTCTGCTCATGTGGTTTCCTCTAGGTTTTATGTCTTATTTTATTATAGAAATAATATATACCCCTTGTCAAAAACTTTGAATATAGAAAAATATGAAGAAGAAAGTAATTGTACTTATATTTTTAGCATCCAGCCCAGAGTTAATATTATGGAAATTTTTCTTCCCGTGTGTTTCTTCATATGCATTTTTAAATAGTTGAGTTAATACTGGACGTGAATTTTGTTTTTTCCTAGTAATATCATATTGTAGGCATTTCCTATGCCATCAGTGTTTCAGAAATATTTTAATGGCCACGTAAGATTCTGTTTTGTTCATTTATTCATTGATTTAACAAATTCTGGATACTTACCAGGTGCCAGAAGGTGTAACTCGAGGACTGCAGCAGTGAACAGAGAACTCCTGCCTTTGTGCAACATAGTCTAATGGATGAAATAGACAATAAAAAGATACATGCATAATTGGAAATTGTGATAAGTGTCAGCAAAGCAAGAAGCACAGTGTTTTGAGAAATTGCAACCAGGAGAGTGCTCTATGGGTGGGACAGAGGTGCTTCGGGGCAGCCTCTCTGAGGAAGTGGGAAGAATGCACGGGGAATAACACCAGAAGTCATTCATGGAAGTTGGGTTCTGCTTATTCTACACTATCTTCAATAATGTTGCAATTTGAATCTCTGTACTTATTTGTCTTCTTTCAGATTGTTTTCTCAGAATAGATTATTTGTAGTTTAATTATTGGCTAAATACATATCCAAACATTTTTTAAGACTGACTTATTTTCCAGAAAATATGTAGTCATTATTTTCACACTAGAGTTTCTGGAAGGTGCTTCTCTTTGCCACACCCTTGCCGGGATTGAGTATTACCATTATTATTACTCCTCCTCCTATTATTATTATTGCATTTCTTTTACTATTAGTGGAAGGGAACTTTTTGTACCTGTTTGCCATTTTGTGACTTGTCATTTACTCAGGTAATAACTGGTGGTCTTAATGGCTAGTTGTTTTCTTGCTAAGCCCTTCTATAAAAAATCAAATTATTTTTTAATGGTTCCCATGGTATATGTTTATTATGATGGATCTACCTGCTGTTACACAGCTGCTACAGGTCAGTTATGTGTTCAGTCACTCATTCAACAATGAGTACTGTGGGACTGTTACATGTCAGCATTGTTCTAGGTGTGGGCAGAAAGCAGTGACAACAGGCAAAAATCCTTGCCCCTGTTTTAGAATTTTAGGATGGGGGTAGGCAAACTTTTTTTTTTTTTTTTTAGTGAATAAATAAAGCACATGGTCTATTGAGAGAAATCACTAGTATTGAAGAAAATGAGACATCAGAGAAGGGGGAATTTGGGATCTGGGCCAAGAAGGAGGGAGATTCCAATTTTCAATAGGATGGCTGGAAAAGGCCTCCCTGGGCAATGACCTTTAAGCCAGTCCCCAAAGATGGGAGGGAGGGAAGAGCCAGTGCAAAGGCCCTGGGGTGGCAGGAAGGCCAGGGAGGCTGGAGCAGAGTAAGTAGCGGGGAGAGTGGTTGGGGAGGAGAGTAGAGGGGTGGCTGGCATTGAGGGAACTTGCAGAAGGCCTAAGAAGGTCATAAGGATGTGACTGTTAGTCTGAGTGAGAAGACCATTGGAGGCTTTGGAAGTAGGGCAGTGTGATCTGAGTTTTGTGGCGGGTTGAGAGCACGCTCTAAGGGGACAGTTTGTCTGCATATCTCCCTTCCCTTTGCCCCACACATTCTCACTGCCTCTGACTCTCCAAGGTTTGATCTCTGTGTCTTCAACTCACTGTGACGGACAGACTGTCTTTGAGTTCCTCCCTCCTGGGCGGTTGTTGTACAGTTTCTGAAAACATTAGTTTTATGTATTTTGTTTCATTTTGTAATTGTTTATGGCAGTTTCCATATCAATTAAATCTTTATGGGTGAAGTTGCTTTTACATATTCATTAGAGATTGTTGACGTCAGATGATGTTTGTTGTAGCTAATGAGAAAACTTTCTCTTTTGTGTTTGCTCTTTTAGTTTCAGACTATAATGGTTGTTTGGGGTTTTTTGGTTATTACTTTAAGAATACTTTTAAAATGTTTCTGTATATGGTTGTATTTTGTTTGCAATTTGTGTTTAATTTTGTGCCAGGCATCACATATTCAGCACGTTGGGATTCTCTGTCACTCTTACCTTGGTTATTCTTAGATCTTTATTTTACGTGGTCACTCGAGGCTCTGAGCAGCATCACACTGGCAATGAGAACAGGAGGTAGGAACAGCCCTCAATGCTGCAGCCCGTAATTTAGCGTTCACATTTCCAAACTCAGGTGATGTCCCTCATTCTGACTCCTAAAGATCTGGTTTGATATGTGAACTGCATACACTGTATTTTTTTCAGGTCTTAGGTAGGAAAACACTTAGGTCTCCTATAGACAAGTAAACCTGTGACTTAAACTTTGGGAAGAATTCTGTTGTTTCCACTCCTGTGTTGGCTCTGTGAGTACCATTATGTGTATCATGGCTTTAAAGTGGCTTAGAAGAACCAGAGGTGCAGTAAGTACATGCTACCCCACAAAGCATATTCTTACACAGTTTCTTTGCTAGAAATGAATACTCTTTCCTAAGACCCTTAAAGTCTTACAGATCCTTTTGGTGTTTTTGGCCGTGCCACGCAGCATGCGGGATCTTAGTTCCCCGACCAGGGATCGAACCCGTGCCCCCTGCAGTGGAAGCACGGAGTCCTAACCACTGGACTGGCAGGGAAGTTCCAAAGTCTTACAGATCTCAATGTGATTCTGTCTGCTGAAAAATAAATAAACCTGAGCACTTGCTTACTTCTTAGATAATTTCTGTGTTTTTGTATACAGTGTTTTCTGACTCCACAGTCATGCGTAAACCTATGAAGTTTTACTGTCATCAGGCCTGGGTATGAAACTCAGGATGCTATTTAAGTACTCCAAGTACAACAGTAGGACGGTTACCTCCCTTTAGGTGGACGTAAAATCTGTACTAGTGAAACCTAAGATTGTATATAAAAACAGTTCATTATTAGAGCCTTCACATCTAAAGAGTTAAAAAGATCGTTCTTTTCTGTACTGCCTTTTTAGTAGATTTATATATGTTTTATGTTCCTTTTTCTGAAAAACCTCTCTCACAGCATTATGTAATACATTATGTAAAAAATGCTAACTGGTATACAGCATATCAGGATGTAATTTGTTTTCATGAAAATAACTGTACCCAGTGTTGCTGAAAGCGTGACGTTTTTGTGTCAGCCAGTGCACCCTGAAAGAACTATAATAATTTTTGATAGGGATAAAGTGTCAGAATAGAAGTTTTTTAAAGACTAGATGAGAAATACTTTATTCTGTAAATAACCAGAGAAGTTCAATCAGGTAAGTTGAGACAGTTTTTCTCAACTTATATTCAGTTTTGTTACGAATTCTGCTTATTAAAATAAATTTTATTTTAGAGTTCAACATACCTCTTTGGTAATTTTTTTCAAAAGGCAGGTTGAATCCTGCCAAATTTTAAAATGTAGGCTATTAAGTTAATGTAATATATATTGAAGAACAAGTAAACTTGATTGGAACAATTTAAAAACACAAGCACAGTAGTGATTGTGGAGAACTCTGAGTGGTCATGATGATGTCAGAAATTTAGCAAATTGTAAGCATATATTCAGTACCTCTAAAGGAAGAATTCTGAGGTGAGAGCATTATCCCCACTTTGTGGGGACACAGAGAGTTAACCCAGTGATTACAACAGGAAGAGAGACATACTTGATAGAGACATGCAGAATGCACGTGAGGGGGCTATCCAACTCAGCTCGGGCAGGTTGGGGCTCTGGAAAGATTTTCCACGTGAGGTGAGTTGAATTGAATTTTGCAGGATAAACAGGAGTTTACCAGAAGGGATAATGGTAGAATGTGTATCTGTCAGAGAAAGGGGTCATCAGTTTGGGCGATTCAGATCCCTCACAGGGACCGATTACTCAGTAGGGAGGACTGGAGGATGCTTGGTAGGGTGGGGCTAGTGATGGACAGTTAGTCATTGGACACATGCGGAGTTTGAGGTTCCTTGGGAACATTCAGGTAGAAATTTCCAAAGGGCAGAAATGGGGACTGGAGAGAAGTTGGAGCCGAAGGTCAGTATAGGAGTCATTGCCACCTAGATGTGAGTCGAAGCCGTGCAAATGGATGAGCAGGGTCAGGGCGGGAGAGGGAGGACAGAGTAAGGAAGGGGTCAAGAAGAGGACTTTGTGTCCACATTTAAGGAGTAACTGAAGAAAGACGCCTGCAAGAGGCAGGAGACTGCAGGGTGGGTGGGTGGAGGCCATTGGGAAAATGTAGCATTGGAGTCTAAGGAAGGGGGAGCTTCCAAGGTAGAAAATGGTCAAGTCTGTCTCACAGAAGACAGGACAAGGAAAAATGCAAAGAGGCTGGGATCGGAAATTAGGAAGCAGTTGGTGACCTAGTTCTGAATGAGCAATTTTAGTAAAACGTGGGGTGGAAGTCACGTCTTAGTAAGGCTGAGAAGTGAATGAAAAGTGAGGAAGTGGAAGCAATGAGAATAGACCGCTGTTTCTAAAAATGCACCGGTGGAGGAGAGCCCTGGGTGCTCGCTGCAGGGGAAGCAGGGCTGTGTGTTGTTTTGTTTTTCAGAGCCTGTGTGAGAGGTCGGACTTAGTTGGAATTGTGAGCGAGAGGGAGCGGCCTGGGGAGAGAGGCTGAAGGGTGTGGTGGTATTAACTGTTGGAACAAGGTGCCCAGGTGGGTGGCAGACAATGAGATCGCAATCCCATGTGGAGGGTGGACCTTGGAACAGAAGCAGAGCATTGATTCTTGTAAGGCAAAGGAAGGGAGAAAGAGAAGAAACACAGAGTGGGTGAGGTGTTGGTTCCTGTGTTAAGAATGAGAGTAGAGAATGAAATGTGCCATTTGCAGCAACATGGATGGACCTAGAGATGATCATACTAAGAGCAGTAAGTCAGACAGAGAAAGACAAACGCCACGATATCACTTACATGTGGAATCTAAAATATGACACGAATGAACTTATCTACGAAACAGAAACAGACTCAAAGACATAGAAATCAAATTTATGGTTACCAAAGGGGAAAGGGGGCAGGGGGAGGGATAAATTAGGAGTTTAGGATTAACAGATACAAACTACTATATATATAAAAAACAAGGTCCTACTATTATAGCGAAGGGAACTATATTCAATATCCTGTAATAAACCATAATGAAAAAGAATATGAAAAAAATGTGTGTGTGTATATAAGTATAACTGGATCACGTTGCTGTACACCAGAAACTAACACAACATTGTAAATCAACTATACTTCGATTTCAAAAAAAGAATAACAAGTTTTTTGGCATTGCTTAAGTGCCACGTTACTATTTTTATCACAGTTTTACTTACTTTCATGACAACTATAGCATCTACCAAGAAAAATTTAAATCAGGTGGGAAAACATCCCTGTAAGACAAACTGATGAATTCCTGAGATGGTCCAAGAGAACATGGCATAACTATGGTTCCTCTGGTGTCTTAATAACACTGGATGACCTTGGGACGAATCTTGGAGGCTTCGGAGGAACCATTAAGTTTGTACTGGTGTTTGTCTTAGTATATCTCTCAATGTCACCCATTTCTACATACTGTTGGAATGGACATTGACAGTGACTATTTTTTTTATTGTGCATTCGGCCAACAAAGCCATCCCATCTTTGACTTACTTTCATTGCAACTGAGCATGCCTAAAATGCCCTGCAGAAACTTATTAAAAATGTAAGTTTCCTTGGCCCAGACCCAGAGAGTCAGCTTCAGTGGCCCTGGGGTGCATCACAGGCGTAATAGCTATTCTTCTATTTATTTGGACAAACACTATTAGTATATGTAATGAATACTGAGCACCTACTGTGTGTCAAGTTGTTTCAGCACTGAGGATACAACCATGAGGATATAACCATGAACAAGATAGAAGAGATCCCACAGGCAGTTATGATGCAGTGTGACTTAGTGCTGGGATGGCAAAGTCTTCTGGGCTCAGAAGAGCATAGGAGGGTATCTAACCCCAAGTCAGGGTCCAGGAAAGTTTCTTAGGTGAAGTATGGTACGAAGGAGCAAGGATTTGAGGTATGGGGGTCAGGGATGAGGAGGTGATGGGAGTGGATGGGTATTCCAGGCAGAGGGAATGCTACATGTGAAGATTGGTATGCCTGGAACATAGGATGTCAAAGAAGGATGAGAAAAAAGACAGAAGATTGTAATGATGTGGTAAGTGGTGTTAAGGAATTGGCCTTTTCTCCTAAGAACAAGATGGTGCCGTTAAAGGATATTAAGCAAGGGACTGATAGGATCACATTTCACTTAAAAAATATCTGTTAGACTGAAGTTTGGAGAATGGATTGAGGTGTATTGAGGTCCTGAGGGACAGGAGTGGGGTGGGGTAACAGGGATGGAGACAGGGACCTTTTAAGAGACTGATGCAGGATACCCTAAATGATAGCCAAGGTGGTGGTAGGGTATAGAGAGAAGTAGATAGGTTCTAGGGGGTGGATTTGACTAACCCCCCGACCCTGTGAGTCAAGTTCACATCAGAATAGATTGTGGGAAAATCCTTCAAGGATAAAAAGCAAGGAAGAGTAATGGCGGCTCTAACTCAACTCTACAGGCAAAAATCCACTACTAATTGTAACGGGACACAGCTGAAGGGGACGGACCTTGCAATTAGCTGCTCTGTTTATTTGCTTTTTAAAGTGACAGTAAAGGATGAGGATGAATCATCTACATTTTTTTGTTTTGCCATTTTGACCTTGTTTGATATGGAATCTCAAGACTTCTGTCTGATTTATCCTTGTATATGAGCGCTCATCACAAAGCTTGTCTTCCCGGATTTTTCTATACCATGGAAAGGGGCTGTATCCTTATCTTTAAACATTCTTGTCCTTCCTTAATCCAAAACCATATAAAAACATGATTTCAAAGCATAGGTTCAGAAGTTGGAGAGTATTGAGTGGTTTGGGCAGGTAAAGTCTCAAACCGAAGTGAGGAATGGAATCATGCAGTATGTATTTACTGGACACCCACTGTGTCCCGGGCTTTTTGTTTCAAGATGCCTTTTGCTTTCTCCTGGTGCCTGCCTCTGGGACTTGCAGTCCTACAGCTTCTGTTTGCCTCCTCAGCTTAGATGTTGTTCTTCTGGAACTTCCCTTCGTTCTTTCTCCTGGGATGGATCCACGTGTTTCCTGGTTCATTTTGCTGGAGTACATCCTCGGTAATTTTCTCAGAGAGGGTTCAGGGAAAGCAAACTCACAGAGTTTTTGCCTTTCTGAGACAGCCTTTAGTCTGCATTCACCAGATCAAATATCATTTTCTAGGTTGAAAATGATTTTCTTTCAAAACATGCAGACTTCCACTGGTGCTCTAAAGAAACCTGGTGCCAGTCTGAGAAATATATATATATATATATATTATTTTTTTTTTTTTTTGGTAGGAGACCTGCTTTTGTTTCTCTCTGGAAGCTTTAGAATCATCTGTACCCTTGGTGTTTTAATTCTCTGTTTCCTGGAATTTCTATTATTTGATTTTTGGATCTCCCAAAGTGATTACTTGTGTCTCGTTTTTCTCACATGTTTTCTGTTACTTCATTCTTTACATTTTTCATTGTAGACCATCTGACTGGACTTTATTTTCTAACACTTCTCTTGAATTGTTGTTTGGGTATTTTTAATTTCCAAGGATGCCGTCTTGGTTTCTGATTGCGTCTTTTCATAGCAGATTGCACTTTCTTTTTTTTTTTTTTTTTTTTTTTTTTGCGATACGCAGGCCTCTCACTGTTGTGGCCTCTCCCGTTGCGGAGCACAGGCTCCGGATGCGCAGGCTCAGCAGCCATGGCTCATGGGCCCAGCCGCTCCGCGGCATGTGGGATCTTCCCGGACCGGGGCACGAACCCGTGTCCCCTGCATCGGCAGGCGGACTCTCAACCACTGCGCCACCAGGGAAGCCCTGCACTTTCTTTTATTGTTGCCATATCTTCCCAAATTTCTCTAGGGATAATTAGATTTTTTTAAAGATAGCTTTTTTTTTTGACATCTTTATTGCAGTATAATTGCTTTTCAATAGTGTGTAGTTTCTGCTGTATAACAAAGTGAATCAGCTATACGTATACATATATCCCCATAGCCTCTCCCTCCCATCCTAAAGATAGCTTTTGTTTCCTGAATTCTCTCTATATGCTCAGGGGCAGATTTTCTCTTTGTTTTTCTCAATTTTTTTGTTGTTTGTGTTATGCCGGCAGCTTTTCTCGAAGTCTTTGTGATCATTCATGCTTACTATTGAGTTGGATGGGCATCAAGTCCATTTGTTCGGACTCTTTAGGAGTCTGTTTCCCCTAACCCTGGGGCTTGGCACGGGGTGGCCAGGTAGGGGTAAATTCCTGGCTGCTGGACACTGCAGGACCTGATGAGGGAGACAGTGGGGTGGAGGCTATAGTGTCTCCCTCATCATTTCAGCCTCTCGCTCCTCCTTCCTGGGATCAGAGGCTCTGCGGCCCTGGCTGTCCGGCTGGAGGTCAGCACTTGCTTTTCCAGGGCAGCACGGCTCTCCCGTCTGCTGCAGGCTGCGCTTTCCTCTGCCTGCCAGTCGGGGGCCTCCGTCTCTGTTCCAGAAACTTCCGAAATATCTGGCTCGGTAAGTACCTGTCTCTTGTTTTAGGTTTAAATAGGTAAAGTGCTTAATAGAAGGAAGTCGGTAAATATTAGCTGTTATTATGAATTGTACCTCTTAGAATTGAATTACTCTCACTTTAAGGCACCTTTGGTAAGAAAGGGACAAAATGCCTGCGTTCTGTCCACCACCACGAGCTGGCGGTCTCCTTTTCTACTTAACTCTAGTCACCAGCACCTCTTGGGGCTCTGCTCAGTAGTGTAAAATGATTGTTCCGTCAGTATTGCAAAAGCAGTGTGAGAACTGTGCTTTACATGCGCTCCATGGAAAAGACATGCTAGGTCATCAGAATCTTCTGAGTCTTTTCCTTAGCAAAGAGAGCAAGTGCTTTGCTTTTCCTCTGTTTTGCAGTGCTAAAACCAATGATCAGAAAACAGATGATTCAAGTGCATTTGCTCATAAAGATATTGTTCCTTCCGATGAGCCCTGAGCCTCTGATGATTTCCCCGAGAACTACAAATACGTATAGGATCCAGGAACTTTCTCCATCCTCACGTATACCCACAGCAGTTTAGAAGCATTGGTGGGTTTAGAGTCAGTTAAAAGTAATTGACTAACGCTTCTAATTCTGTAAGATGCGCTAATACAAGGTCACCTGGATTTGACGTCTCTTTTTAAACAGCTTCTATTTATAAGCAGATCTGTCCAGCAGAAGTATGACATGGGCAGTATTTACATTACTTGTCCCTGCTGCGAATGTCCTTCTGTTTGTAGCACTCTCTCATGCCTGCTCCCCCACCGACCCTTTCCAGTTCCCTTCTCTTAACACAAAGGCTTTGACTAATTTATACACCGACCAATTATGTATAGAGAGGCCAACTCTCCCAAGGCGGGGTTTTTACTCTAATACAGTGGAAAATATGTCACTGGATATTTGTGAATCTCTGGATTAAATCCAGTCGCTTTAGGTGAGATAACAAGATCTAAACAGAAATGCAAATGCAGATGCTCAGATCCCGGTTATACTCCGATAACGCAAAAATGCTTAGTCTCAATTTTTTAGATAATTATAAGGAAGTAAAACTCAAGATTTGGGCCTCCATTAAAGACACACTGCATACATAGGTTTATTTGGTTTTGCAGATGATTTATTGCTCATTTAGCACAGAGTTCTGTTTTTACCTTTAGACCCATCTCTTTGCAACTCCAGAAACATTAACAAAACCAAACCAAAACAAAAAACTTTCACTAGTTCCCTTTCCAGCCTGGATATTAAATAATGCCAGTGAGCCAGCAATCTCAGTTAAGTTTTTCCCCTGATCATCATTCCCGGATTGTGGACAGACACACCTGTAATGAAGGGAGCAAAAGCACGGGGTCTAAGCCCCCTGCATCCCTCTGCAGCCTCACCCGTTGAGGTGCCGCGCATCCACCCTGGGCCTTGCTGGGGTTTGCTTTGCTGCTCACAGGGAGTGGCCCACAGGCGGTGCAGCCGCTCTGCAGGAGAGCCTTCCGCGGGGCTCTTCTGACCACAGCGTGCTTCTGTTGTTTCTGCAGTGAGAAGGATCTTCCTAGAGTCCCTACACATTGCTGTGTCTTCAGGTGTGCATGACCCCAGTGGGGCATGGCTTAACCACAGTGGTTCCCTTGGAGGTTTCTCAGGGATGTCGGCCTTTTCTTATTCCTACAACAAAGAAGATTTCTCTTTACTCACCCTCCCACCTTCCTACCACTCCCCCAGCTAATCAGTCAGCCAGACCTGCTGATTTTGTAACTTGAATACATCTACTCCATCCCTGCTCCCAGAATGTCCGGACTTCTCTCCTGATCTGCTGCCCCCCAGCTGACTTCCATACCTCTAGTCCTGACATATCCCAACTCATCCTCTGCTCAGCAGATCAGTCCCTGTCCTCCTTCCTTTAACAGTCTTTTTTTTTTTTTTTAACATCTTTACTGGAGTATAATTGCTTTACAATGGTGTGTTAGTTTCTGCATTATAACAAAGTGAATCAGTTATACATACACATATGTTCCCATATCTCTTCCCTCTTGTGTCTCCCTCCCTCTCACCCTCCCTATCCCACCCCTCTAGGTGGTCACAGAGCACGGAGCTGATCTCCCTGTGCTATGCGGCTGCTTCCCACTAGCTATCTACTTTACATTTGGTAGTGTGTATATGTCCATGTCACTCTTTACTTTGTCACAGCTGACCCTTCCCCCTCCCCATATCCTCAAGTCCATGCTCTAGTAGGTCTGTGTCTTTATTCCCGTCTTACCCTTAGGTTCTTCATGACCTTTTTTTTTTTTCTTCACAGATTCCATATATATGTGTTAGCATATGGTATTTGTTTTTCTCTTTCTGACTTACTTCACTCTGTATGACAGACTCTAGGTCCATCCACCTCACTACAAATAACTCAATTTCGTTTCTTTTTATGGCTGAGTAATATTCCATTGTATATATGTGCCACATCTTCTTTATCCATTCATCTGTCAATGCACACTTAGGTGGCTTCCATATCCTGGCTATTGTAAGTAGTGCTGCAGTGAACACTGTGGTACATGACTCTTTTTGAATTATGGTTTTCTTAGGGTATATGCCCAATAGTGGGATTGCTGGGTCATATGGTAGTTCTATTTTTAGAATTTTAAGGAACCTCCATACTGTTCTCCTTAATGGCTGTATCAATTTACATTCCCACCAACAGTGCAAGAGGGTTCCCTTTTCTCCACACCCTCTCCAGCATTTATCGTTTCTAGATTTTTTGATAATAGCCATTCTGACTGGCATGAGGTAATACCTCATTGTAGTTTTGATTTGCATTTCTCTAATCATTAGTGATGTTGAGCATCTTTTCATGTGCCTCTTGGCCATCTGTATGTCTTCCTTGGTAAAATGTCTATTTACGTCTTCCACCCATTTTTTAATTGGATTGTTTGGGTTTTTTTGCTATTGAGCTCCATGAGCTGTTTGTATATTTTGGAGATTAATTCTTTGACTGTTGTTTCATTTGCAAATATTTTCTCCCATTCTTAGGGTTGTCTTTTTCTCTTGTTTATGGTTTCCTTTGCTGTGCAAAAGCTTTTAAGTTTCATTAAGTCCCACTTGTTTATTTTTGTTTTTGTTTTCATTACTGTAGAAAGTGGGTCAAAAAAGATGATTTTGCTGTGATTTATGTCAAAGAGTGTTCTACCTATGTTTTCCTCTAAGAGTTCTATAGTGTCTGGTCTTACATTTAGGTCTTTAATCCATTTGGAGTTTATTTTTGTGTATGGTGTTAGGGAGTGTTCTAATTTCATTCTTTTACATGTAGCTGTCCAGTTTTCCCAGCACCACTTAATGAAGAGGCTGTCTTTTCTCCATTGTATGTTCTTGCCTCCTTTGTCATAAATTAGGTGACTGTATGTGTGTGGGTTTATCTCTGGGCATTCTATCCTGTACCATTGATCTATATTTCTGTTTTTGTGCCAGTGCCATACTGTCTTGATTACTGTAGTTTTATGGTATAGTTTTAAGTCAGGGAGCCTGATTCCTCCAACTCCGTTTTTCTTTCTCAAGATTGCTTTGGGTATTTGGGGTATTTTGTGTTTCCATACAAATTGTAAAATTTTTTGCTCTAATTCTGTAAAGAATGCCACTGGTAGTTTGATAGGGCTTGCATTGAATCTGTAGATTGCTTTGGGTAGTATAGTCATTTTCACAATATTGATTCTTCCAATCCAGGAACATGGTATATTTCTCCATCTGTTTGCGTCATCTTTGATTTCTTTCATCCATGTTTTATAGTTTTCTGAGTACAAGTCTTTTGCCTCCTTAGGCAGGTTTATCCCTAGGTATTTTATTCTTTTTGTTGCATTGGTAAATAGGATTGTTTCCTTAATTTCTCTTTCTGATTATTCGTTGTTGATGTATAGCAGTGCCAGAGATCTGTGCATTAATTTTCTATTCTGCAACCTTACCAAATTCATTGTTTAGTTCCAGTAGTTTTCTGGAGGCATCTTTAGGATTTTCTTTGTATAGTATCATGTCATCGACAAACAGTGACAGTTTTACTTCTTCTTTTCCAATTTGTATTCCTTTTATTTCTTTTTCTTCTCTGATTGCTGTGGGTAGGACTACCAAATCTATGTAGAATAAGAGTGGTGAGAGTGGACATCCTTGTCTTGTTCCTGATCTTAGTGGAAATGCTTTCAGTTTTTCACCATTGAGTATGATGCTTGCTGTGGGTTTGTCATATATGGCCTTTATTATGTTGAGGTAGGTTCCATCTATGCCCACTTTCTGGAGAGTTTTTATCATAGATGGGTGTTGAATTTTGTGAAAATCTTTTTCTGCATCTACTGAGATGATCATATGGTTTTTATTCCTTAATTTGTTAATGTGGTGTATCACATTGATTGATTTGCATATATTGAAGAATCCTTGCATACCTGGGATAAATCCCACTTGATCATGGTGTTTAATATGATCCTTTTAATATGTTGTTGGATTCTGTTTTTCTAGTATTTTGTTCAGGAGTTTTGCATCTATGTTCATCAGTGATATTGGTTTATAATTTTCTTTTTTTGTGATATCTTTTTCTGGTTTTGGTATCAGGGTGATGGTGGCTTCGTAGAATGAATTTGGGAGTGTTTCTCCCTCTGCAATTTTTTGCAAGTGTTTGAGAAGGATGGGTGTCAGCTCTTCTCAAAATGTTTGATGGACTTCGCCTGTGAAGCCATCTGGTCCTGGACTTTTGTTTGTTGGAAGATTTTTAATTAATGGTTTCAGTTTCATTACTTGTGATAGGTCTGTTTATATTTTCTAATTCTTTTGGTTCAGTCTTGGAAAAGTGTACCCTTGCAAGAATTTGTCCATTCTTCGTGGTTGTCCATTTTATTGGCATATAGTTGTTTGTAGTAGTCTCTCATAATCCTTTGTACTTCTGTGGTGTCAGTTGTGATTTCTTCTTGTTCATTTCTAATTTTATTGATTTGTGCCCTCTCCCTTTTTTTCTTGATGAGTCTGGCTAAGGGTTTAGCAATTTTGTTTATCTTCTCAAAGAACCAGCTTTTAGTTATTGTTTTCTTCATTTCTGTTAAATTTATTTCTGCTCTGATCTTTATGATTTCCTTCCTTCTACTGACGTTTGGTTTTCTTCGTTCTTCTTTCTGTAGTTGTTTTAAGTATAGGGTTAGATTGTTTATTTGAGACTTTTCTTGTTTCTTGAGGTGAGATTGAATTACTATAAACTTTCCTCTTAGAACTGCTTTTGCTGCATCCCATAGGTTTTAGATTGTGTTTTCGTTGTCATTTGTTTCTATGTATTTTGTCATTTCTTGTTTGATTTCTTCAGTGATCTCTTGGCTGTTTAGTAGTGCGCTGTTTAGCCTCCATGTATTTGTGTTTTTTTACAGTTTTTTCCTGTAATTGATTTCCAATCTCATAGCGTTGTGGTCAGAAAATATGCTTGATACGATTTCAGTTTTCTTAAATTTACCGAGGCTTGATTTGTGATCCAAGATATGGGCTATCCTGGAGAATGTTCCATGAGCACTTGAGAAGAAAGTGTATTCTGTTGTTTTTGGATGGAATGTCCTATAAACATCAATTAAGTCCATCTTGTTTAATGTGTCATTTAAAGCTTGTGTTTCCTTATTTATTTTCATTTTTGACGATCTGTCCATTGGTGAAAGTGGGGTGTTAAAAGTCCCCTACTATTATTGTGTTATTGTCGATTTCCCCTTTTGTGGCTGTTAGCATTTGCCTTATGTATTGAGGTGCTCCTCTGTTAGGTAAACAATATTTACATTTGTTATATATGCATCTTGGATTGATCCCTTGATCATTATGTAGTGTCCTTCTTTGTCTCTTATAATAGTCTTTATTTTAAAGTCTATTTTGTCTGATATGAGAATTGCTACTCCAGCTTTCTTTTGATTTCCATTTGCACGGAATATCTTTTTCCATCCCCTCACTTTCAGTCTGTATGTGTCCCTAGGTCTGAAGTGGGTCTCTTGACTGCATACGTACGGGTCTTGTTTTTGTATGCATTCAGCCAGTCTGTTTCTTTTGGTTGGAGCATTTAATCCACTTACATTTAAGGTAATTATCGATATGTATGTTCCTATTACCATTTTCTTAATTGTTTTGGGTTTGTTATTGTAGGTCTTTTCCTTCTCTTGTGTTTCTTGCCTAGAGAAGTTCCTTTACCGTTTGTTGTAAAGCTGGTTTGGTGGTGCTGAATTATGTTAACTTTTGCTTGTCTGTAATGGTTTTAATTTCTCTGTTGAATCTGAATGAGATCCTTGCTGGCTAGAGTAATCTTGGTTGTAGGTTTTTCCCTTTCATCAGTTTAAATATGTCCTGTCACTCCCTTCTGGCTTGCAGAGTTTCTGCTGAAAGATCAGCTGTTAACCTTATGGGGATTCCCTTGTATGTTATTTGTTGCTTTTCCATTGGTGCTTTCAGTATTTTTTCTTTGTATTTAATTTTTGATAGTTTGAGTACTATGTGTCTTGGCATGCTTCTTTTTGGTTTTATCCTGAATGGTACTCTCTGTGCTTCCTGGACTGGATTGACTATTTCCTTTCGCACCTTAGGGAAGTTTTCGACTATAATCTCTTCAAATATTTTCTCAGACCCTCTCGTTTTCTCTTCTTCTTCTGGGACCCCTATAATTCGCATGCTGGTGTGTTTAATGTTGTTCCAGAGGTCTCTGAGTCTGTCCTCAGTTCTTTTCATTCTTTGTTCTTTATTCTGCTCCCCAGCAGTTATTTCCACTATTTTATCTTCCAGCTCACTTATCCGTTCTTCTGCCTCCGTTATTCTGATATTGACTCCTTTTAGAGTATTTTTAATTTTAGTAATTGTGCTGTTCATCACTGTTTGCTCTTTAGTTCCTCTAGATCCTTGTTAAATGTTTCTTGTGTTTTCCCCATTCTGTTTCCAAGAATTTGGATCATCTTTACTATCATTACTCTGAATCCTTTTTCAGATAGGTTGCCTATTTCATCTTCATTTATTTGGTCTTGTAGGTTTTTACCTTGCTCCTTCATCTGTAACAAAGTGTTTTTTTGTTTCTTTCTTTTTTTTTTTAATGGGTGGTGCTGTATTCCTGTCTTACCGGTTGTTTGGTCTGAGACGTCCAGCAGTGGAGTTTGCAGGTAGTTGGATAGAGCTGGGTCTTGTTGCTGAGATGAGGACCTCCAGGAGGCCTCTGTCTGATTGATATTCCCTGGGGTCTGAGGTTCTCTGTTAGTCCAGTGGTTTGAACTCAGAGCTCCCACCACAGGAGCTCAGGTCCAACCTCTGGCCTGGGAACCAAGATCCCACAAGCTTTGTGGCGCATTAAAAAAAAAAGGAAGGAAGAGAGCTTCCCTGGTGGCGCAGTGGCTGAGAGTCTGCCTGCCGAGGCAGGGGACATGGGTTCGTGCCCCGGTGTGGGAAGATCCCACATGCCACAGAGTGGCTGGGCCCGTGAGCCATGGCTGCTGAGCCTGCACGTCCAGAGCCTGTGCTCTGCAACGGGAGAGGCCACAACAGTGAGAGGCCCGTGTACCGCAAAAAAAAAAAAAAAAAAAAGAAGGAAGAAAGAAAAAAAGTAGCAGTATGATATGAAAGAATAAAAATCAAAATAAAATTAGAAAGATCAGGAAAAATAAAACTATTTGAAACAACTGCAACAAGGTAAAATAAAACCACAACAGAAAAAAGAAAAAAGAAAAAGAGAGGGTGGGGAACAAGCCAAAAGGAGAGATCACTGGTCGCTGGGGTTTCCTCCCATCGCCTTAGGTGTCCGTGGTCCCCCCCCGGTGCCTGGTAGGTGCCCTCATTGTGAGGAGACGTGAATTCTGTGTCCTCCTAGTACACCATCTTGACTCCCCATTTACGTTCTTAAAGTTTTTATCTTACTGCCTCAGATGTCAAGAATGTTGGACAATGATGGATGGACCTTTATCAATACACTATTGAACCATAAGGCACTGTAATCTGATTGTAGTTGATTGAGGTATTCTAGCATTACAAAGTCATTTTTAAAGGAGAATCAATACAAAAGGAAAAACGGTGAGAATAAATACAGCTTCTCATGTTTCCTCTAAATGTGAAGATTTGCATTCTTCAGAGGATTCGTCTGTCAAAAGAAAAACGGTATTACTTTGAAAGAGCAACACATCTTTTTAGCACTTAATAGCAGCAAAATCCCTTTTGTTGTTCACACAGGAATTTGTATCTTTTTTTGGGCAAAATCTTGACAGAATACAGAGCCTTGATAAAAATAAAAGAAGTGAGCCCACGTAAGCTCCTTTGCATGGGATTTGAATATTTGATCCTAGAGGTTTTTTGTTAAAATATTCATTAATTTTCAAAGTTATTTAATTTCCCCATTATGGTCATATTCATTTGGAAGGGTCTTTGATCTGCTGAACATTTCTTCCATCTGCCGGTTAGAAGGGGTTTTTGTGGAGGACTCACGACGACAGACCGAGTCCTCTGTCTGTCACAGGCCCTTTGGAAGTTGAAGATACTGATAGAGATTGGGAACGTCATCATTGCTCCAGCTCAGTGTAAGCCTGTTACTGAACTGAAGACAAGATTTATTCTTTTTAAAAAAAGTTTTGTTTTAATATAACAGCTGTATTGACACAATTCATATAGTAGATAGAATTCACCCTTTTAAAGGATACAGTTCAGTGGTTTTTAGTCTATTCACACAATTGTGCGACCGTCACCACTATCAGTTTGAGAACATTTTCATAGAAACCCTATGCCTGTTATCAGGCCCTCCCCGTTTCCTCAAACTCCAGCCCCTGGCAAGCACTAACCTACTTTCTGTCTCTATAGATTTGCCTATTCTGGACGTTTCATATAATTGAATCATACCATGTGCAGCCTTTTGTGTCTGGCTTCTTTCACTTGCCTTAATGTTTTCAGGGTTCATCCATGTTATAACGTGTATCGGTAGTTCCTTTCTTTTTGTAGCTGAAAAGTATTGCCGTGTATTGACCTTCCACATCATGTTTATCCATTCATCAGTTGATGCACATTTGTGTCGTTTCTACCTTGTGTCTCTTATGAATAATGCCAGTCTCTTTCTCTCTCTCTTTCCCCCTCCGCCCACCCCCAGTCTTTTTTTCCTTTATTGTTTTTACTGGGGGCGGGGTGTCTCTCTAATCTGCTTGTATTGATGACGTTCTTCCAGAGAGCTTCAGCTCAGCATCGTCTGGGGTGGGGCCTCCCCGTGGCAGTGGTTGCTTTATAAGATTTCAGGACCCTGGGCTTCAGTAGGGTTTGAATTAACTCCTTTGCTGTCCCCAGAGATGCCGTGGGTGTTTTTCTGTATAACCCTGAGATCAGGATTTCTGAGAGAGGTACAGGCGGCAGCAGAGACATTTCAGGGTCCTGCTGAGACATCTGCTCTTGGGAATGTAGACCTCAGCGCTCACATGATGGCTTTTTTTTTTTTGGTCTTGTTTTCCCCCTAGTGACTGCTTTTTCATGAGTGACCACCCAGTGGGCCTGCATATAGGACAGGGTAGTCTTTCCCCTGAACCAAGGATCAGTCACAACTCCATTCCAAGATGTACACATAGGTCCAGGCGAAGCTACGTGACCCAAGGCCCACTCCAATCCCATAATCCTGCTCCTAAAAGCCAATTGATGACTGACACTTCCACCTTAGGTCGGGGAAGTCTGTGTAACGGAGGTTCTGTAGGACTCGTTAATGCAGCACAGAGCCCCACGGCTCAAAGCACCAGCTAACCAGCCAGCAGCAGCATGAAGCGCGTGCTCGCTATTAGTCAGCAGAGCTAGTTAGTAAGCAAGGCGAGAAGAAAGACTCCCTGTGGTGGTGGTCACTGTCTCAGTATCCTGATCACAGCACCTATTGTCGTGGCCACCCTGGAGAGGCAGTGATACCGACCAGGGTCCTTGGCCTTCCACAATCAGTAGAAATTGACTAGAGCCCAGGCAAGAAATTCAGACAAGGCTTTATTGGGGCCCCTGCTGCAGCAGAGGGGAGCGAGAACAAACCACAGGTTCCCTTGCTCGCTCCCTGAAGAGGGGCTGGCTGGTTCCTTATATGGGGTGAGAGCAGGGGTGTGTCAGGCTGGAGGGGTGACTTAGGGGTTTTGCCCGTCCCTTTGGTGGTGTCGAGTGCAGGAGGGCATGCGCAGTCCCGTGCTTTTGCTCCCGACACCCTGTTTTTGCTCCCAGCTCTTCAGAAGTGGCAGTTGGGTTTTTTGGGTCTTTCTGTATCTTCTTGTCTATGATTTGCCCCAAGTGCACAGGCACACAGTTATTTTTAGTCCCTTATCGTTTCTTTGTATTGTTACCTGAGGAATGTGTGTCCAGGTGCAAGCCCTGCAGCAAAGGGCCCCAGGTCCCAGCCTGTCTCAGTAGGAGGGACCCCCACCCCCAATTTGTTTTGGATGTCAAGACTGATGATGCCACACACAAAGCAAGAGGGTATGAGGAAGTTCATTACTCACATAATTGAGGTCTCTGGGGAGAGATCGGCAGGCCTCTCAAACATGCCTGGCATGGCTTGAGAGAGCCAGGAAAGGACACTGGCTCAGCTCTTTTTTACTGTTGTTAGAGGTTAGAGGTGGGATGGGGCAGGGTTCAGTGGAAGTGGTAGGGGCCTGTGTAGTTTGAGTCTCCTCCCAGCGGCAAAGGAGGGAGCACTGGGCTTAAGTTCTTTCCAGCTTTCTCAGACGTGGGACAGAGGGGCATGGGGAGCACAGAAGGGGGTGCAGCGTTTGAAAGTTGACAGCTGTGATCAATCAAACATTGAAAAAAGAGAGTCTGACCCTTTATTACAGTTCCTGAGTATTTTATTCTTTTTGTTACTATAGTAAGTGAAATTTTCTTAACTTCATTTTTGGATTATGCATTGCAAGTGTATAGAAATACAATTGATTTTCATGTATTGAATCATGTATTAGTTCTAATAGTTTTTAAGTAGATTTTATAGGATTTTTTTTTAATATACAAGTTCGTGTCGTCTATAGCTAGAGAAAGTTTTCCTTTTGTTTCCCATCTGTGTGCCTTTTATTTTATTTTCTTGCCCAATTGCCTTGGCTAGAAACTTCCATAAAATGTTGAATAGAAGTGGTGAGAGCAGACATCCTTGTCTTGTTCCTGATTTGGGGGGGAAGCATTCAGTCTGTTTTCCTTGAGTATGATGTTAGCTGTGGGTTTTTCCTAGATACCCTTATTAGGTTGAGATTATTTTCATTTTTTCCTAGTTTGTTAGGTGTTTTATCATGAAGTGCTGTTGGAATTTGTCAAGTGATTTTTCTGCATCTATTGAGATAATTGTGTGGGGTTTTTTTTTATTCTATTAATGTAAGTACATTGACTGATTTCCATGTTAAACCAGTCTTTCATTTTGGGGATAAATCTCACTTGGTCATGGCATATAATCCTTTTTATAGGTGGCTGGTTTCAGTTTGCTGTATATATATATATATATATATATATATTTTTTTTTTTTTTTTTGCCGTATGCGGGCCTCTCACTGTTGTGGCCTCTCCCGTTGCGGAGCACAGGCTCCGGACGCGCAGGCTCAGCGGCCATGACTCACAGGCCCAGCCGCTCTGCGGCATGTGGGATCTTCCTGGACCGGGGCACGAACCCGTGTCCCCTGCATCGGCAGGCGGACTCCCAACCACTGCGCCACCAGGGAAGCCCTGCTGTATATTTTGATGAGGATTTTGCATCTACAGTAGATATCAGTCTGTAGTTTTCTTTTCTCTTGATACTTTTGTCTGGTTTTGGTATCAAGGTAATATTGTCCTCACAGAATGAGTTTGGAAGTGTTCTCTTCACCCCTCCCCCCATTTTTGGATAACTTGTGAAGAATTGGTATAAATTTTTCTTTAAATGTCTGACATGATTCACTAGGGAAGACATTTGGGCCTGGACTTTTCTTTCTGGGAAGTTTTTGAATTATGAATTCCATCTTTTTGTTATAGGTGTATTTTCTATTTCTTCTTGAGTAAGTTTTCATAGTTTGTGTCTTTCTGGAACTTTTCAGTCTCACTAGATTATCTAATTTGTTGAGATATAGTTGTTCATTAATATTCCCTTATAATTATTTTTGTTTCTGAAGAATGAGCTGTGATGTCCCCTCTTCCATTCCTAATTTAAAGATTTGTCTTCCCTTTCTCTTGTTTAGTCTAGCTAGAGGTTTGTCAACTTTGTTGATCTTTGTAAGAACCAACTTTTGACTTCATTGATTCTCTCTATTGTTTTTCCATTCAGTTTCATTTATTTCCATTGTCTTATTTATTATATCCTGCTTTCTGGTTGGTTTAGGTTTAGTTTGCTCTTTTCTTTCTTCAGTGTCTTTAGGTGGAAGGTTGCTTTATTGATTTGACATCTTTCTCCTTTTTTAATGTAGGCATTTATAGATATAACTTTCCTTCTAAGTACTGCTTTAGTTGCTTCCCATAAGCAACGAAAATTTAAAAAAAAGGAATAAAAACCCCAGGAGATTAATATTGGAACAGTACTATTAACTAGACTACAGAACTTAGTCTGATTTCACTCATTTTTACAGGCACTCCTCTGTGTGTGTGTGTGTGTGTGTGTGTGTTTGTACATGTATATTTAGTTCTATGAAATTTTATCGTGTGTTTAGAGTTGTGTTAACACCACTTAAATCCATTAACATTTCACTTCTGGAGAGAATTAGAGCTTGTACTTAGAAACTAATTCAGTCCTGTGTAACCCAAGCATGGAAATAAATCATAGATAACCCTTGTAAGGCTAAAGTCAACTTGACTAGGCTGAACAGGCTTGATATCAGGCATCTACAGAGAAGGGGGTCTACAGAGCTGAGTCAACCATAGTCCTTTGAGAAGGGATAGGGAGTATCAGGGAATCACAGGTGACATGTTTAAGGAGACAGGGGCAGGATTCAAAAATGGGCAGAAATCCAGGGAGCAGGAATTTGCCGAATGTAGTTGATGGTAGTGCAACCCACAAGGATCTTAATATGTTGTCAAATGGAGGTGAATTTCTTATGGCTTTTCTTTCCAGTTGCTGTGCATAATGAATGTGAATGGGTAGGACTAGCTCAGAGGAGCAGAGTTGTGATGGACAATTTTGATTTCAAATATACAGTACAGTCAATAGCAATGTGTTCCAAAACCAGGTACAAGAAAAATGGTGTCATTACTTTGTTACAGAGGCTCATCTCCTATATATTCAGACCTTGATGCTACTTGATTATGTCACCAGCACCTGTCTCTGCCAAGGTATTGCTGGGCCCTAATTCTGCTGTTAAAGGTCAGGGAGGGTAAGTTGGACAATGGTAGATTGGCAATGACCATAAACTGTCTCAGCAATGAAAGTACTGAATCGGTGTGTATTGCAGGGCTGAACGTTCGTTGGAACGTTAGATGAAAAAACAGAAACAAGCAAAAAACAGAAAAGAAACAGGAAAGGAATGCACTTGTATCATTTCAATCTTTTTAAATTTAATGATGCTTATTTTATAGCCTAATATTTAGTTTATCCTGGAGAAGGTTCTGTGTACACTTGAGAAGCATGTATATTCTGCTGCTGTTGGGTGGAGTGTTTTATACATGTCTGTAGGTCTCGTTGGTTTATAGTGTTTGTCTTCTGTTGCCTTGTTGATCTTCTGCTTAGTTGTTCCATCATTGAAAGTGGGGTATTAAAGTCTCCAAATATTATTTTGAATTGTTTATTTCTCCTGTCAATTCTGTAAGCTTTTGCTTTGTGTATTTTGGGACCCTGTTTTAGATGTATATATATTTACAGCTGCTGTATCTGCCTGATTTACTGACTTTGAATCATGATATCCCTCTTTATCTCTTTCTTGTTGTGAAATGTGTTTTTTCTGCCATCAGTATAGCCACTCCAGCTTTCTGCTGGTTGTTCTTTGCATGATATGTCTTTTCCCATCCTTCTGCTTTTAAACTAATTGTATGTTTGAATCTAAAATGTCTGTCCAGCAGACAGCATATGTTTCAGTCTTGTTTTTCATCCAGTCTGTCAGTCTCTGCCTTATGACTGGATTGGTTGGTACATTCACGTTTAATGTTACTGTTGATATAGTTGGATTTACATGCGCTATTTTGCTATTTGTTTTCTGTCTGCCTCATGTCTTTTTTGTTTCTCTACTCATTACTGCTTTCTCTTGCACTGAGTAAGTATTTTCCAAGGTAGCATTTTAATTCCTTTAGTGATTTTTTTCACTATATTTTTTTGAGTTATCTTCTTACTGATTGCTCTAGGGCTTACCATATCATCTTAAATTATCAGAATCTACGTAATATTTATACTAATGTCAGTGGGATACAGAAATGTTACTCCTATTTAGTTCTATTCCATCTTTCTCCTTTTTACATCCATGTCTGTTACAAACCCAGTAATACATATTTTTAGTTATTACTTCATATAACTTTGTGTCTTTTAGAGAAGCAGAGAACAGTAATTCTAAGGCATTGACATGACATTTACTTTCCGATACAAAGGGGCCAATATTACTCGTTAAACAGTGATTATTTCTTCTTTGTCCTAGTTGAACATTTTTTCCAAGCGTTAGAACAGACCTGAGTTGGGAATATTCGCAGCACCAGCTCCTGTCCCCTCTTCCCTTTGCACTCACCTGATTCCTCCCCTTCCTAGTCCTGACCTAGACGTCAGGAAACCACAGTTGTACAGATTCTGCCGTCACCTGGACATACGAGTGACCATGGCCTCACTCTCGGGGGAGCTGCTGCTAGAGGAAAGGGCACTGCAGGCCCAGCCTGGCATCTGTTGGTTCTTGATGTATTTCCACACATAGATGCTTTCTAATATGTAGACTCTTCACTGATTTTTTAGACCTTGAATTTTTTTTACAGATAGCCCATTTTAATTTTAATCTGCAACCTGGTGGAGCTTTCAGTAGATAATGAAGAGTTGCCTGACTGTAGTGTAAGAACAAGCACTCACAGTAGATGTGGCTGCAGTGAAAGTTGTTAAATGGCTCGACTAGGACAATTATACAGAATAGCAGGACGCTTGGCCCTTTTTCCTTTTAAATGTCATATTAAAGAGCATTTGTGGGCTTCCCTGGTGGCGCAGTGGTTAAGAATCCACCTGCCAATGCAGGGGACATGGGTTCGAGCCCTGGTCCACGAAGATCCCACATGCCGCAGAGCAACTAAGCCCGTGTGTCACAACTACTGAGCCCGCGCTCTACAGCCCGTGAGCCACAACTACTGAGCCCGTGCACCACAGCTAGTGAAACCCACGTGCCTAGAGCCCGTGCTCCGCAACAAGAGAAGCCACCGCAATGAGAAGCCCGCACACTGCAACGAAAAGTAGCCCCAGCTCGCCGCAACTAGAGAAGGCCCGCGTGCAGCAACGAAGACCCAACGCAGCCAAAAACAAATAAATAAAATAAATGATTTTATAAAAAACGAGCATTTGCGTGTTGATAATGTTCTGGTTCTGTCTGATATTGAGAGAATTCTCATAGGGTTGGGACGATCGTCACAGTAGCTATGCATGGAGCCCAGCTCAGACACGGGAGTGCTGAGATCATGCACTTATAATAATGTTTTATTATTTCAAATTAGCTGGCTTTGCACGTATCTGGGAACTAATTTTGAAGTTTAGACTAACATAAAAACAGATAATGGAAAAAGGAGAGAATGAAACCTAGCCTCAGTTTAAGCACCTATCAAGTTCTGTGTTACAAGCAGTAGTACTTACACTAACACTTCCAGGCCAGTTTTATCAACCCTGTTCCTTCCACGGGAGGAAACTGTGGTTCTTAGTGTTAGGTCAAGTGCGTGAGATTACACAGTAGTAATTGGTAGAGACTAGATTTCAGCCAGCTACACAGTTTGTGCTCTTTCACCTCGTTCCTGCCACCACTAAATGATTCTTTGTATGTGTCTCCGTGACTTATTACATACAGTTTATAATTGCTGATGTTTGGCCACAAGGGTTCTTCACTCATCATATGTCAGAAGCGAGGTGTATCTCAGCTTCACAATTCTAGGGTGACCTGCAACAGTATGTGTCCTCATTCCATTCAGCCCCCTAAGCACTTTATACCTTTCTTTATGGCCATATTGTAGGGTGAGTTGTCTGTTCTGGTCTCGTCTGCCTGCTGTCTCTCCTCCTCTTAGCACCTGGCCCGCAGTGAGGGCCCTTTCTCATAAAGACGCCTTTGTGAATGTGTTGAATCAGACGGTGCAAGAGTAATTGTGGTCTGTTTATGCTGGATCTGGGTTAATATTCACAATCTGTGTCTTCTCTATCTTGCTATCAACTGAGATTTTTTTTCTGGCTTGGGTTCATTTTAGCAGATTTAAAGAAACCTTCCGGTTCAAATGCTGCAAAATCCAACCTACCCAAATCTGGACTTCGTCCTCCTGGCTACTCGCGCCTCCCGGCAGCCAAGCTGGCGGCCTTTGGCTTCGTCCGGAGCTCCAGCGTGTCCTCGGTGTCCAGCACCCAGTCAGCGGACAGCGCCCAGCCCGAGCCCAGCCGGCTGGCCAACCGTAAGTGGGGTGGACAGGTGGGCGGGCTTGCATCCCAGACAGGCAGGACCAGCAGAGGGCGAATCAGCGTGTGGGTACAACAGGGTTGCATTTTCTTTGCGTTTAACTAAGAATTTGGGTTGACTACCTTAATCTACCATTGTTGGGACTTTAAAGATAATCTGCTGAAGAAAAATAAAAGCCTGTTTGGCACTACTATTTCCTAAGTTATGGGGAGTTAATGTGCCAGAAAAAGACATGAAATATTAGTGGGAAAATCATTTTAGTCACCTGTGATTACCTGTCATGCCTTCATATTGGTGGAGCTCTTGATTTCTAAAAGTTAATTAAACGATGTTAAAAATAGGGAAGCCCAGCGGAGCTTCTTCTAGTCTGTGCCCGGGAAGGTCCCTGTTAGCTGAGATGGTGTCACTCCAGGCCTGGTTCCTGACACTGGTGTTGTAAGCTGCATTTTAAAGTATGAATTAATAGCGTCCGAGCAGGTCATATCAGCTGCTGTCCCTAAAGACCCAAGGCTGCCCCATTTGGGCTGAGCCTTTGAGGACCAAACCCCATCTCAGCCTCATCGACTTCAAAGTCATTGTTACTGGATCTGAAGCCATGACACCTCAGATGTTGGGTAGTAAGAATTTGCCAGGGAAATCTAAGCAGTTTTCATGTGGAAAGCAGTTTTGAAGGGTTTATAGTAGTTGAATAAAGTTGGAATAAGAGATAGAGACAGAGTGAAAGACGGGAAGGGGGAAGGGGAAGAGGAAGAGAGATTGAGAATAAGATTGATTTTGTATTAGTTTTTTCAATTTCCTCTCTCCAAGCTTGTTTTTTCCCTATCCTTTCTCGGCTTTATAGAGCTCATGGGTGGAACATTTGTACCTCTGTAGTTCTAAATTTTAGTCTACCTGGTTATTCCTAAAAGTAATGCATCTCGACGTGTTTGTAAGCATTTCTGAGAGGTTCTTGGTTCACTTGATTTCCTGAAGGTGCTGTGTCTCAGACCTACTTCCATATGGGGATCATTTTAGAAACCCCACTGGAATTAGAGATTGCATCATGGCACAGTGCCAGTCTCAAATTTGCAAACGCGTAACTCTTAATTTTTCGATATGTGTGTGCGTGTTAACAGTCTGAAGGTTTTGAAATAGAGGAATGACGATTTGTTGTCATTTTTAGGAGTGAAATTCCCAGCGGCATGTTTCTGTTTTAGATGGAGCATGAATGATAAAAAAATCTCATGGTATGTATCTTTCCAAGGAAGGAGTTAAGATTCTGATTTCTTAAAAAAAATGAACCTCAAGGTGACCTGAGGCATGTCCCCATGGCAGCCACTTTTTCAAAAGGAGAGCTGACAGGTGTGGACGGAATAATTCCAGGTGTGCTTAGGGCATTTCTTCTCACCTGTGCTTCAAAGCATACTAGCTAGGGACTCCCTGAGCAGCCGAGATGAGAGCTGTTATGTGCCAGAGAAAGTAACTCCTGGTTTAAAGATTTCATAGGAAAAGAAATATTTACTCTATTCAGAACTGTTTTCTGTTTCTAGAATTGATCTGTAATTATTTGCCACCTAACTATATATAAAATTTGTCCTTCACCAGTAAATCACAGAAAAACTTCGCCCATGTTTGAATCGATGTCTTAGTGCCATTAACCATTATGCTTATGCTTGTTACCAGACTTAAGGTCAAGAAAACTCCTGTTCCTGTTCTTTAGCAAATAAATGATGCTTTGATGACAAGGATTAAGTAAAAGACGAAGCTCTTGCAAGAGCTGAAAGTTCTTAGACAAATCCTAGGAGCAAATGTTGCCAGTTTAGCTCATGGAAACAGCTAACATGATGTCAGAGTTGGTTCCTTTTTTGTTCCTTGTCTTGTCTTTCTTTAGACACTACTTAGGGTTCATTTTAGGAATATTACTATAAAAAGGGATTGCACCACAGTAAGTAGATGCCTCAAAATCTGAAACATGATTACAATGAGGAACTATTTGCAAATGTGCGACTCATGATTTTAGACACTCACGTGCCTATAAACAGTTTGACAGCGTCCACGTGACTGAATGCTGTGTGGGGGACACTTTTAAGTGATTCATTGTGAACCTACTAGTGTTTTGTGGGCCACCTTGGCTTAGCTGTGACTTTTCTGTGCTGTTTTCCTGGGTCCAGATGGGCAAGTGACGCTGTAGAGGGGGGCCTGGGAGCCCCCTGAGTGCGGGTCTCAGCTGTTCCATTTGGAGTCTACCCTCCACCCCGGGCTCAGGCTCTGCACCGTTCATTCAACCCCGCTGGGCAAGCGCTTCCCAAGGCGAGTGCCCTGCTGTGTTTTCTGACCTTTTCCACGAGGCTTTGGCAAATGGGGCCGACACAGGGAAAGGAATCGTCTGTAGGTCCTTAGAACCTGAGGGTATTTTAGCATCCTGTCCACCCCTGCATTTTATAGCTGAGCGAACTGAGATCAGAATGACCTGCTCCCATCCTGGGAGCAGGAGGGAGTATTCCTCTTCCTCTGTTTAGTTCTCAAAGCTGCCATGTACGGTAAAGACATGTACGGTGAAGTCATTTCTTTCTATTAGTGAAGCAAATCTTAGAGTTGAGTTGCCTTGAGAGGCCCTTCAGGCCCAACCCACCTGTCCCTGCCCCACCCCTTCCCAGGTGTGTACTCGCTTCAGGTGATGGGGAACCTTCCATCATGTGAAGAAGCCAGCTGTTTGGTGAGCAGCTCGCATGGTGAGGCCGTGCTCCTTGTGGGTTCAGGCTGCCTCCCTGTAATTTCTTGCTAGCAGCTCAGTTTCTCTGGATTAACACGCAAGCTTTATCCTCATTGTGCTGCAGGACGTCACCCTCCCTTCACTCCTGTACAGGTTCATCACGTAGAGGTTATGAGGTTGGCCCATTTCGAACCTCAAATAAAATTTCACATGACATTACGTCGTGACCCACAGCTTTTTTAAGATTGAAAGTGAACAGGAAAAAAGTAATTCTCTACCTTAAAACTTAAATTTAAGCTTAAAATCACAGTATTTGAGCAGGTCTGACCTAATATGTAGCTCATCATTTTAAAAATTCTCCAATATGCTTCAGGCAATAGAAATTTGGAGAAAAACAATTACAGTGTAATTTAGTGTTGGTAACAAACTATAGCCCAAAGTATACCTAGTTGTCAAATTAACCAGCAGTTAGGCTTATAGACTTGATTTTTCTGGTGGGTAAGGAGGTATAATTTAAAGTTAAAACCTTTGGGAGAGTGTGTGTGTGGGAAGGGAAATAGGAAGACTTAGGGTTTCATGAATTAATCATTAGTGAAAATAGATCATATCACACAAGGATAGAATAATTTATGTGGAGGATCATCTCTCATTGTGGACTCTGAATAACACCTAACCTATTGGTGCTCAAGAAACAGAAAATATCTATCAGAAAAGAACATGAAGAAGGTGGCCTTTGCAGCTGTCCTTTCCAGTTTCTCCTCCTCTTTTTCTCTCTGCAATATTCTCATGTTTTCTTTGTGCGGTGAACTGAGACCAGAAATCATGAGACAAAGAATTTGAAAGGAGAAATAAAAAAGAAATCTGAAGGATTTTCTGTTGTTTCTTGTTCTGGTGCAGGAAAGTAGTAGAATGTTTAGAGATGTAGGGATAGAGCTGGATGTGGACAGAGAGACTGACATCGGTATAAATAATCATGTTGCGTGGATATATGTGCCGACAGCCTTCTAAATGAGTTGAGGTGGAGGCTTCATTTCTGTTTAGGGTGATCAGGGAGTTTCTCAGAGGGGGTTGTGAGCTGGGCGGTATTTGGGGAGGTAGAGGTGGGCTCTACCTAGGAGATCCTTTGAGAGGAGCTGTTGGTACATCCAGAAAACCTCCGGAAGCCAAGGGGTTGCCATTTCTGATGCAGCCTGCTGGTTCATCATGGTGGGGTCTGTCTCCTTGGTGCTGCAGTCCAGTGTTTGAGGTCCCCAGGGTCTGTCCTCAGACTGCATCTATCCCAATGCTGCCATCTTCCCCTTGGTCCTCTTTTCCACAGTTTCAGCTCTTAGCACTTCAGACGCGGTACCAAATCCATCTCTCCAGACCCAACTTCTCTCCAGAACTTCTCATCTACATTTCAAATGACCTGTCAGATATCTCCAGCTGGGTGACTCAAGTCATCTCAAACTAAACGTTTCCCTCAAAATGAATCTTCCGTTATCTTTTCCAAAGTGACGCCGCCTCTCAAAGTTGCTCTATGATGTAATGACATCTATGATCTCCTGTCTACGGAGGCTGGAAATTTTAAAATCAGCCGTTACCACTCACCATTTTTTTTTTCTTTTTTGCCTTCCTTTGTATTCAGTGATCAAATCTGATCAGTTCTTTCTTACATTTACTCTATCCTCTTTCTTTTCTCCTCCTCATCTTTGTTTAAATCTATGTCACCTGAACTATTCCCAGTACATCCTCACTCTCTAATCCACAGGCACATGGTCCTATAGACAATTTTCTTTTGAGCCTGTTGGGAATGCTCCATGTGTCCCTGTACTCACTTCCACTGCTTTCCAGAAGTTACAGGCCCTCCATGACTTGCTTAGCCCCCTTCTCACCTTTCCCTCACCCAGTCCCCTGACATACACCCTCAACCAGACAACGAGAGCTGTTCCCATTTTTCTCTGAGGGCTTTGTGCTTTTCTGCCTTTGGGTCTTGGTTTAAACTATTCATTTCTAGAATGCTCTCCCTTCCCACAGATCTCTCTGTGGATTCAGTCATTTTCAGTGTGATTCAAATACCATTTCCTCTAAGAAGCCTTCCTTCATCTGTGAACCTGAAGTGGTCCTTCCTCCTAGGAACTCCCACTGCCTCTTACTTGTATCACTTTTGTGGCTTATCACATACCATCTTGGTATAGTTATTTGTTTTTATGTCCTGTCTCCCCTGTGGACTGTCAGCTCTTTGAGGATACAGGGTATGTCTCTTAATAATTTTAGTATACCTCACACTACCTAGCATGGGCTTTCCACTAGTAGAATTTCAAGAGAAATTCTCTCCCAGTGGAAAGATTTTCTCATATGTGAGGGTATAGAACAAGAGAGACTTTTCTTTTTTTTTTTTTTTTGCGGTACGCGGGCCTCTCACTGTTGTGGCCTCTCCCGTTGCGGAGCACAGGCTCCGGACGCGCAGGCCCAGCGGCCATGGCTCACGGGCCTAGCCGCTCCGCGGCATGTGGGATCCTCCCGGACCGGGGCACGAACCCGTGTCCCCTGCATCGGCAGGTGGACTCTCAACCACTGCGCCACCAGGGAAGCCCAAGAGAGACCTTTGAGAGAGGAACTTGGGCAACTTTCAGAAGTATTTTGTACCAGGAACACATTTTCAGTCTATTAGGACTTTCATATGTCTTGATAGTTGAAGTTCCATCACTGTGGTTCTCACACTTTTCTAAATTACCTCAATTATCTCTAAAATGTCGCTTCCATTGACTGTGGTGTACCCATAGATAATTTATACAACTCAAAGCATGGAAAAGATAATAGGTTATTTGTAGTATAATTATATTCAGAGCTAAATCGTTATGTGGACTGACCTACTAGTCTCACAGATGTCTAAGATCTTATATATCTCCTTGCATGTAATTAGCCATTTTAAAAGAATTAGGCTAAAACCCAACTGTTGAGGCTTTTCATGAGAGAATTGCAAAGTTTCCAATTAGACATCTCAATTTAGAGAGACTGGATATTCTCATTAAATTCTAGAGCTATAGTTCTTATTTTCATACTTAAAATAAATAGGTAGGTGGTCTTTTAATTATTGAATAAAATTTGGGTTCTGGAGATAATGATCTGAAGTGGAAATCACTAACCATTTTGGAAGTTAGTCAGTGAAAGTAAAGGTTAATACGAAAGCTTTTTGCATGTTCATTTCAGCGTTTATGCTTATGAACACTGTAGAATTCTTCTACATACATGACATGTTTGATTTTCTGTAACTGACATGCATTCTAAATAAGATAAGAGGGCTTCCCGGGTGGTGCAGTGGTTAGGAATCCACCTGCCAATGCAGGAGACACGGGTTCCGGCCCTGGTCCAGGAGGATCCCACATGCCGGGGAGCAACTAAGCCCGTGCGCCACAACTACTGAAGCCTGTGTGCCTAGAGCCTGTGCTCCGCAACAAGAGAAGCCACACCAAAGAGAAGCCCGCGCACCGCAGCGAAGAGTAGCCCCCGCGTGCAGCAATGAAGACCCAATGCAGCCAAAAATAAATAAATAAAAATAAATAAATGAGAGTCGACAAGAAGCATTATTAATAACTCCTACCGAAACAGCCATCAACCTGTCTCATGTTCCATTGGCGAAGAGGGAGTCATTTTTTATTCATGGAAAAAGGAGCTGAATGGGACCTGTGAGGTTAAATTTCAGAGAAGCTATTGCCTATTTGAGATTGAGCCTTATTGATGTCCTTGTACATTCCTTTTCAAAACACTCGGACACCGATCACGTCTACCCAGAGATGAGATTAGAGCGTAAATGTGTTTTGTTTTGTTTCAAAGAAAACTGACCATTAAACGGTTGAAAGTAAGATAAACTGAAATTGGGATGATAATAGTTTTGTATGTAGTAAACGTAATGTCTAATTGAACTGCCTCATTTGGGGGGCTTGTGTTGTTTTGTGAAGATCGGGTTGTCTACTTGCCCTTCCCCAGTCCTGAAGTCTTGCAGCATCTGTTATGGGGTGAGCATGGAACTCAGTGCTGGGGCCAGGACACCCTGTGTAGTTAGTGTCTGGTGGGGAGGTGGGGTATCCAAGTGCATCCTGCAGGGAGCTGTGAGGGGGCTGTGGCTGGAGACGGCACAGCGTTGGGGAGGGGTTAGGGGAGGAGGAACCCGAAGGACGGAGCACCTGCCCGTCCTGACCCCACGCCCCTCAAGTCCCCTTGGGCTGTCTCAGCCCTACTGCGTTATATCTTCAGATCTAATTATTCCACTCTGCTTCTAGGTAATGACAGATGTTCTGGATTTGCTGTAAAATAATCCAGCAAAGAAAAGAACAAAACAAACCTGGAGGGGGGCAGTATAGATAAGGAAAGTTAGACAAAAGTTTGATAATCCTTGAAGCTGGATGATGGAACTCTGAGGGTTCATTGCACTATTTACTTCCCGGTTTTGGGTTTTTTTTTTTTTTTTTTTTTTTGGTATGTTTGAAAATTTCCATTTTTATTTAACCTTCTGTGGAAGAAGGTTAAAAATCTCATCTTTTCTCTGTATTGGTTTTTCTTTCTTAAGAGTCAGTATATTCTTGTCCTGCCCCTAGGTTCTCCAGAACCATTTTTTTTTTTTTTTTACATTCCAAGCATAGCACAGGGAGATCAGCACCGAACCTAGAGGGGTGGAATAGGGAGGGTGGGAGAGAGATGCAAGAGGGAGGAGATATGGGGATATATGTATATGTATAGCTGATTGACTTTGTTGTAAAGCAGAAACGAACACGCCCTTGTAAAGCAATTACACGCCAATAAAGATGTTACAAAATATAAATAAATAAAATAAAGTGACATCCTTAAAAATAAAAAGAGTCGGTATAGCATAGTGGTGAAGACTGTGGTCTCTGCAAGTGCACTGCTGGGTTTGCATCCTGCCTCTGCCACTAGCTAGTTCTGTGACTTTGGGCAAGTTACTCTCTCTGTGCCTCTAATTTCTCATTGTAAAATAATAATAATATTACTACTAATAAATAATGTCAAAAGCCACTGTAGGATTGATGAGAACATTAAATGGAATTAATGTATGCAAACAGGGCCTTGCACAATAATAATAATAATGTTCCAGTGGCTGTTTCCATCCATTTCCCACATGCAGAAAGTTGTCTGTTGGGAGAGATTTAAAAGCTCAGATGGAAAAACTCCGTGGTGGATTAACCGTGTCTGGTGTGGGTTGAAGAAACTGGTATTGATAACATCTAGGTCAGGGAGTCGACGTTCACTCCATTTCACAGTTGTTATCCTCAACTCTCTCATGTACGGTGAATGCCTTTCTGAGCGTTAAACTAAAACATGCGTCATTCATGAAACCGTAAGGTGGCAGTTCTAGAAGTTCATCTCTTGATTTTCATGGGCGTCTCTTACTTTTGGGCTACAAGCTTCTGGTTGTTTGGCTATTTATGAAACATAGGCAGGGAAAGTCATGTTTTTATCTCTTTATCTAAAAGGGCTCTGCCGTGCCCTTAGCATGTTATCATTTAAGAGAGTACATTCGGTTGGGCTCCCTTTAAATGAAATGTATTTATGCAAGGTGACTAATACATAGCACATGAATCTAAGCTGATGGCTTTTAAAACCTCTGCTCAGAATAGAAACTGAGAGTTGGATCTGATTTTTATTTCTGTGCCTGTAATGTCTGCAGGAAACAAATGGGAACATTTGATTTTGCAGCGTGAAAAGGGCTTCACACAGCTTCTCATTTTGCTAGAGTCTAATTTCCATTGTACTAGGGTTTTACTCTGTTGGCTATCTCAACCCGATTTGGGTGTGTGGGGAAAAGAGAATAGTGAGAACAAAACCCAAAATAAGCTCCTGATTTTCTCTGGAAATGAGGAAGTCAAACACATGCCACTGGTGGATTTAAATACCTATTTCCCTGGTATCTGTAATTAGGTAAAGTATTCTTTGTAAGGAAAAAAACAGAATCATTTTCACCGAATCTCGCTGTTAATTTTCCCAGTGATTCCCACACATTCAATTCCTTCTTTTTTCCCTTTCTTTGCTTCCTTCATACACTCACATCAGAATGAGTTCTTCTGGGTGTTATTCGGTGTTGCCTGTAAGTGAAAATATTTTCTTTATTGCTTAAGTAACACCTAGTTTATCCATTTTGAATCAGATATGTGAGCAAAACTGTTAGAAGTCATATAGCCCTTCAAAAGGTTAATAGTGCCGTATTCTTGCATGTTTTAGCATATTCAAGGTATTTTATGAAGAAAGGATGCTTTGAACTATGAACTGAGATAAGAAATATGCCACACTTGCATGCATAATATGTAATAAAATCAGCATTTATGGTAATAGAATAATCTTTGGGAAAGTCAGTTAACCTCAGTGGACTCAGATTTTTATTATAAAAGTTGGAAGGTATCGAATTAAATGAATTGACCACTTTTGGCTCTCAGAGCTGGGACCTTGTGGCTGAATTCTATCAATGTGTGGAATCATTTATGGTTCTTCAGTGGTGAATGATCAGAATCGTATTTGAGAAACATTAATATGGTAAAACGTAAGTTAATTCGTTTGGAGAAGAGAGACAGTGAGAGGTCTCAGTTCTGCCAAAATTAGGGATTCTTCCCGTCTTGGCCTGACCTTATTTTGTTATTCTTCTCCTGTCATATGAGATGGACCTTTCAGGACACTAACAGACAGAGAACAGCTCAAAAGTTTTACTGCCCTGATTTTTTCCTATAAAATATAGAAAGTCACACCTTAGAAGTCACCTTGCTCCGGCCCTTTGCCTAACGCTGAGCATCTTGGATTATTAGTCCAGCATCAGAACAGAGACAGGGAGGTGCATGACTTCCAGACTCATACTGACTTCTCCTGGGAACTTGACCAACAGTACGTGCTTTCTTACATTGCTGTAATACGCACAGTCTATCATCTGGGAAGGTTCCTAGAGATCCTTGCAGGGTCTTCCTTAAGGCAGCAGATGGGGCAGCACAGATCAGTAATTCCTTTTGCTTTTGATGAGAAAGAAAATCAATTAATGGTGATGTCAGAGGGTTCTTTGGCTCCCATAACAGGCAGCGACTGGGAGGCGAGGGTTGGTGGGAGCCTGAAGTAGGTGTCAGCAGTGGGCACGGAAAGAAAGGACCAGATGGAAAAGTGTCAGAACCGAGAGGGCAAGAGCGCCTGAGAGGGTGGGGTGACAGGAAGGGTGAGGGGGCCACTCACAGAACTGGGGAAGCACACTCAGGCGTAGGTAAACGTGAGCCCACCTCCCTCAAGCCCACCCCCACACCTGGCTGGCTGACCCCAGTGTCGCTACGTGGGGGGCTGCATGGGGTTCAGTTCAGAGATCTGCTTGTCAAGCAGGTCAGGACTTCGTGAAGACGATAGGGGTACGTGAGAATAATTAAACCCATGTGGTAGAACTAGATACACTTACTGTGTATTACTTTTACTCTAAATATATGCAGTCAGTTTAGATTGTAAGTGGTAGGTTCTGATCTAAAGGTCTAGT
The DNA here is from genome assembly GCF_951394435.1 of Stenella coeruleoalba. NCBI lineage: Eukaryota > Metazoa > Chordata > Mammalia > Artiodactyla > Delphinidae > Stenella > Stenella coeruleoalba. Next base: position 6,202,697 of record NC_137164.1, read on the forward strand.
TCTTCCTCCCTAAGGAACTGGTGAGAACCTTCTCCCAGTACAGCTAAGATGCTGCGATGTCACTTTCGTAGAACAGGCCTTAGTCTCTGGTTCCATTTATGTGCTAATTTCAAGTTGACCCCAAAGGAAGAGTTTTGTCAGTCTTGGTAAGGAGGGTTACTTCTTCCCATAAGTTCCGGAAAATTCCCTCAGTCCACTTTCTTTTCCACATGAGAGCACTTCCTCACTGTGCCCGTGATGTTTTCCCTAATTTGAGTGCTTTGTTCTTTTTTTAATTCTTATCAGAGTATAGTTGATTTACAACGTTGTATTAGTTTCAGGTGCACAGCAGAGTGAATCAGCTATGCATATACATATGTATAGATTCTCTTCCCATATAGGTCATTACAGAGTATTGAGTAGAGTTCCCTGTGCTATGTAGTAGGTTCTTATTAGTTATCTTTTTTATATATAGTAGTGTGTATACGTCAATCCCAGTCTCCCAGTTTGTCCCTCCCCGCTTCCGCCCTGGTAACCATGTTAGTTTTCTACATCTGTGTGGAGTGCTTGGTCCTTTTTCTGTGTATTGGGGTTGCTGAGGGCAAAGAATGAGATACTTCACAACGCTTTTTCTTAGGTAACGTCTTAACCTGGGTCGTGGATTTCTCCAGCAGAAACGCGGATGCTGTACACACAGATTTTGCATCTCCCTGCCTGCTGCCCTGGGAGGGACTTGGGTTGAGCACACGCAGCCCTGGCCTGAGCAGGCAAGGGCCGTCATTGTTGCCACTGGTGTGGCAGCGGAGGGCCACCTGCAGCTCTCAGAGCCGCAGGAGGGTTGCCCTGCTCTCTTCTACCTCTGCTGGTCCCTCTGCCACACCCTCTCGTCAGCCTTTAGGGTTGGCTCGTAACTTGTGACAGCAGCAACGCAGGGATCCTCACTCCATTCCTGTACGTGTGACGTGTGTGTGTGTGTGTGTGTGTGTGTGTGTTTTGGACGTATGTGTGTATGCATACGACCTTACTACAACTTTGCCAAAAGTCACAATGAAGTGTCCCCACCTCGACCTCTTGCCCTTGCCACAAATAAATGTGATGGGAAACGGCCACCCCAGAATCTCCTACCATGGCCCCTGTCACAGAAATCCAAGGCTCGAATCTTTTCCCTAGACCTCTTTATTAGAAACTGTGTGTGGCAGGGAGATGACAAGCAGACAGCCTCAGCTGTTAACTGCCAACACCCATTTACTCTCACCTCTTTGAATAGAAAATGAAAAATGCCAACACATCTCGGGTGCCGTTAGCCCCGAGGTTTGCCTCTAAAGTCAGTGCCTACACAGGAGACTTCTGTTGCCACCAGTGAGGTTTTTTTTTGTTTGTTTGTTTTGTTTTTGTTTTTGCTGTACGCGGGCCTCTCACTGTTGCAGCATCCCTGCTGCAGAGCACAGGCTCCGGACGCGCAGGCTCAGCGGCCATGGCTCACGGGCCCAGCCGCTCCGCGGCACGTGGGATCCTCCCGGCCCGGGGCACGAGCCCGTGTCCTCTGCCTCGGCAGGCGGACTCTCAACCACTGTGCCACCAGGGAAGCCCCACCAGTGAGGTTTGCTAATGAAAGCAAATGAGCCTGGATGGACCTGTCACAGTGGTTTCACTGAACAGATATGCCAATTAAGCCAGAGGTCAAGGAGCAGGTGTTGTTTCAAGCAGGTGTTATTAGTTTGTGTCCAACAGTGGCTCTGAAAGAACACAAGAAACAGTCCAGTTCTTCCTAGTTTTTATTTCAGTTGAGGAATATATGTGCTCACTGGCTGGTGACTGATTACCTGTCCAGGAAATGTCAGTTCCCTCCGGCTGGTCCTTTCTATGCCTTGGGCATCTTCGTGCTTGCACCGTCTTCCTTCTTCCTGTATCCTTAGCTGTCTGTTGCTGCCAGAAGCCTTGCTTTACCATCACGGAAGCCTACAGTGTCCACACCGGCACCTCAGGTGTCATCCAAGTGATCGTGACCGTTCTACAAAAAAGGAGAGGATGTAAGGAAAGTCGAGGTGACATCACCACCCCAGGTTGAGTTAGTGATGAAACCAGGGCTGGAGCATCAGTCCGACGCCTCATCCCATGATGCCCGCCAGGGTGAGAGGCACTGAGTGTCGCTCCAGGAGGGTTTATTGGAGAAATGGATGCTTGTTCCACGTGTAGCTCGATTCCATCAATGAGCTCCTACAATGCAAATTGGCAGCAACTGGAATCTAGCAGTTTCCCGTGACGTTCCCTCTGCTGAGGATCTGCGGGAAGCCTAGTCCAGCTGCCTGCAGTACACGGGAGCCTGTTAGCCGTGGGTCGGTACTGGTTGCGGTTCTGTGTGAGCGATCCCCAGAGACAGGGAGGGTGGAGGTGCGAGTGTTGTGTGCTGAGCACAGAGACTGGCAGGACCCTGTGCTCATTCCCAGACTCCAAGAGAGGTGGTGGGGGCAGTGAAGGGTAGCTGGGAGTTCAGAGGACGCGGATCTAGATGCTGCCCTGGGCTGTCATCTTGGACAAGTCACACATATCTGTGGGCCTCCGGTGTCCTCCCTTTTAAGTGAGGGGTGGGACCATGGTTTCTGACACGCCTTCTGTGGATCCTGTGTCTTTGGTCCCAAGACTCGTGAGCAGAAGGTTTGCAGGGGGTCCAGGGCCCCGAGGGCACAAGTTTGTTCCTTCTTACATTTTCATTCGGAAACTGTAAGGAAAGACCCCTTCCGTTTCCCATATATTTTTCCTTTGTTATGATTGAAGGACATACAAATTATGCTGTCTCTATATATTGCTAAGAGAGTTGATCTTACAGGTTCTCATCAGAAGAAAAAAAATCTCTAGGAGTTTGGGATTAACACACTATTACACACACTATTCTATATATACACACTATTCTATACATAAAATAGATAAACAACAGGGACCTACTGAATAGCACAGAGAGTATACTCAATATCTTGTGATAACCTATAATGGAAAAGAATCTGAAAAAGAAGGTGTGTGTGTGTGTGTGTGTGTGTGTGTGTGTGTGTGTGTGCACGCTTGCATATATATATATATATTCAGTTACTATATATATATATGTATATATAGATATATATATATATATAGTAACTGAATCACTTTGCTGTATACCGGAAACTAACACAACATTGTAAACCAACTAAACTTCAATAAAAAAATTAAAGTAAAAAAACAAAACAAAACTCTATGAGACTTTTGATGGATCTAACTACATTTATTGTGATGGTCATTTCACAGGGTATACATATATCAAGTTATTACGCTGTACACCTAAAACTTGTACAATGTTATATGCCAGCTATATCTCAATGAAAAAACAAAGATCAATGCCTAGATTTCTTTCTACATTAACGTTAATAATTAGAATTATTGGAGACTTTTAAATATGTTTGCTCACTTATATTTTCTAAGCATGGGGAGCGAAGGGAGAAGAAAAGAAAAAGAGAGAGGAAAAAAGAAGATGGAAATATATCACATTTTTAAGAGAAGAGAAGAATAAAAAGAAAGGGGACAAATGGCTAATGGTCCCATTGTTATCAGAGACCAGAGAAGGAGTTTAAATTTCAGTAGGAAGTGACTGGGGAGTCCGCCACCTAAGGATGGCCTGGTGCCCCTGGGGTCTGGTGTGCATTACAGTCCCCTCCACGACTGAATTCAGTTACTTCTGGCAACGAGATCAATGTGGGGCAGCAGTAATCTCTACAACATTCTGACGAAAATTAAAAGATGAAAGGAGGCTGTATAAAATAATTAATATAGCAAGAAAAAGCAGAACTTGCTTGTCTTTGGGAAAGACTTTGATAACAGCCTCTTTTATAAGTTATGTCAGGTTATGGGACAGACAATACGTGGAACAAAACGCCGGATCACTTCCCTAACCGTGTGAGAACGTTTGCAATTTCCCATCTTTCGCTCTTTCTCGAGGGAGTGTTCTTTCAGTGATGATAAAATTCCCTGTAATTCCTTATTACTTCTCAAGAGGTAACCATCTAGATGTTCTATGAGACAGCTATAAGGAATAACTCTCACTCATCCCTAAGAAAACGGTGTCAGTATAAGTTGGACAGATGTTGTCAGGCGTGTATCTCCGACATGCTCATATTCAAAAAACTCCAGAAATACCTTAAAAATTTATATTGAAATATTGTTGATTTACAATGTTGTGTTAGTTTCAGGTGTACAGCAAAGTGATTCAGTTATACATATAGATAGATAGATAGATAGATAGATAGGTATTCTTTTTTTTACATTCTCTTCCATTATGGGTTATTACAGGATACTGAGTTACGTGCCCTGTGCTATACAGTAGGTCCTTGTTGGTGATCTATATTAAATATAGTAGTGAAAAAACTCCAGAGATATTCATTAATAGCCCATTGCTTTTGTCCTGTGCTGGGCGCTGGAGGAGCAAGGGAGAAATACGTGCTAAAGATGAGGATCTGGGCATTAAGGAGCTTATACTTCTGTTATTCTTTTTTTAAAAAAAGACTTCTCTCTAGAAAACTAATTTTATATAAGGAGTTATATATATATTGATTTTGGACAGGCAATATCATATAGATAAATATGGGGAATTTTTTAAAGAACTACGGTAATAAAGTGAAGTTCTGTACAAGGTGTATTTAGGCTAAGGCAGGGGTGTGGAAAGAGCCCAGAAATTCATGGAGAAGGTCACAGTTCAAGGCCCCACTCACCCTTTCACTTCTCCAAACCTCGTTACCCACTGTATTGTGAGAATGAGAGCATGTAATTGAGGCTCGCAATAGGCTGAAGGCTATAAAATGTAGTATGAATAGGACTACTTATTATGTAACCCAGTGCGGAGCAGAAATTTGTGCTCTACTGTTGCCCCTGGGTTGGGCCCCTGCCCCTGAGTTTGGGACAGTCATCCTAGGTGAGCAGATGAGGCTCATTGGAGGGAGAGGGAGGGGCTGAGATGCAGTAGGTCTTGAAGGACAGAAGGCTTTGTGTTGGTGGAAGTGAGCGGGGGCACATTTCCCCAGAAGGAGTGATGAGTAAGGGGACTGTTAGATCAGCCCTCACCCCTGTGGGTCCTGTCACTGCCTGGGCTACATTTCCTTCTCTACCAGCCACACTCACTTTTTGCTGATGACTAAAAAGGAGAATATGTTTTCCTGCTATTTCGTGCAAGGCATAGCTTTTCCCCACCCGTATTCACAGCTCCTTTGGGAGGATCTAGGTTACTTTTCTTTCCCTCCTCAGTGGCATCTGTTAACAGAGACAAAAAGACGTGTTTTGCAATGTTGTCTAGAGTGGCTTCTCGTGCTTGCACTCATGTTAATCTCTGTCTAGCTGAGGAAGGGACATGGGTAGATTGGTAAAGAATCAGGCTGAAAACAAGAGCTATTTAATTACTTGTAGAGGTTCTTACAGGAGTTGAACTTTACATCTGCCCAATGATGAGAAACAGAAAAGAAACTAAACAGTGTGACTTTAAACAAATTCCTGTCTCCACTCATATCACTGTTTCTTTCCTTCAGTCCCTTTAAGCTCTGTCAGAGGGACATACCATATAGCAAAGGAATAAAAAAGTGTAGCTTTTGTGACCAGTACCTGATTGTCCTCCAGCTAGACCATCAGCTTTTCCATTGCTGGGTCTGCAGTGTTCCCAGTGCCTAGTTCTGTGCCTGCTCTATTTTAGGTGCTAAGTAAAGGTTTAAAAATTGGAAATAACTTTAAAACTGGTAAAGATAAAATTGACTATAATTTCTAACATACATATTTCCTTTTCTTTATCCTTGATCTTTGGATGGGTCATTTTTTTAAAGCCTATCATTTTATATTCTCTTATCAGTTCTTGGAACATTTTATTCAAGCTTACAATCACTATTCATTGATTTAACTTCTCTAATAAGTATCTCTTTAGCTTCCTTTCACCATACTTAGATTTAATGATTATGTTTCTTATTAACAACATTTACTGATGGTTACTATTAAAAGTAATATAAAATAAGTGTTGGTGGGGATGTGTAGAAACTGGAATCCCTGTGCGTTGCTATTAGGAATGTAAAATGGTGCAGTCATTATGAAAAACGGTATGGCTGTTCCGCAAAAAAAAATTAAAATCAGAATTACCATATGATTCAGCAGTCCATTTCTGGGTATATACCCCACAGAATTGAAAGCATGGTCTTGAAGAGATATTTGTATACTCATGTTCATAGCACCATTCATCATTCACAATAATCAAAAGGTGGAAGCAACCCAAATGTCCATTGACGGATGAATGGATAAGCAAAGTGTGGTATATACATATAATGGAATATTAATCAGCCTTAAAAAGGAATTCTGGCATATGCTACAACATGGGAAAACCTTGAGGACATTATACTAAATGAAATACGCCAGACAAGACAGGACAAATATTGTATGATTCCATATATATGACTACCTAGAATACTCAAAAATCAGAGTCAGAATAGAATGTGGTTTGCCAGGGACTGGGGGAGGGGGAGTGGAGAGTTAGTGTTGAATGGGTGTAGAGTTTCATTTTTGCAAGACGAGAAAAGTTCTGGAGATGAATGGCGGTGATGGTTGCACCAGCTGAATGTACTGATGCTGCAGGACTGTAGACCCGAAGAATATTAAGATGGTAAGTTTTATGTTATATATATTTGACCACAATTTAAAAATACATTTAAAAGAATCTGGTGAGAGCCAGTGATACAGTAGCCACGAAGGAACTAGAAAACTGGATCAAGTGGGCCAGGATGTCATTTTGATGACTTCAGAAAAGCTTGTAGGTCCAGTGGGGCATCTGGTGTTCCATCCAGTTGTGGGGGCGTCTTACGTGTAAATATCCTGTATCATCGTGAGGTCTGGGTGTGGTAGGCACCACATTCAGTTTCTTGAGCAGCTTCGTCGGTTTAAAAATGAGTAGCTTCTCCAGTAGTTTGCAGTTCAACCCGAGAGGCACTTGGGGTTGCCAAGCAACATGTGACTGCCGTCAACAGGAGCACATCTAACATTAATTTTATAATCGCTTAAAATGATAGAAGAAATGTTCAATCTAAATGTTTTCATTTCCACCTACTCCAACGAAAAATATAAACACCTGGATTGTCACACGCCATGCCGTTTCCACAAGGACAGCGTTTCATGCGTCAGCTCCCGCGTCTTGCCTTTTCTGTCGAAGTGTCTTCCAGGAGACCAGGGGACACCAGTGGGTATCTGGTGCCGGATTCACACTGTGAGGGCTGAGCTTTGTACATCCGAGATGTTCTGAAGTCACTCAACAAAGTAACGCCTCACAGTGGCAAACGTTTTCTTTAATGATGATTTTTTTCCCCCAATCCAGAGGACTTCCTTTGGTTAAGCTTAGGAAAAAAAAGAAAAAGAAAAAGATAGAAGTTAAATTACTCATTGTACTTCCTGCACGGAGCATCACAACAGACCTAAACGAGAAAGCTTTCTGTTTGAAGCATTCTCGTTTTAATGCCTGAGATCCACAGACATGGAGTCAGTAGGAAATGTTCAAAACTGAAGTGATTCAGCTGGGTTGGCCAAAGGTTACATATGGAAGAAAGGGGATTCTTTTTCCTTCTAAAGCCAGAGCTTTGTTGTTCTACTTGGACTGCAGCCTTCACCGCATTTGACTGACTGTATCTGGGGCAGACCAAGGAGGAATATGGTTAAGCACGTGAATTATTCTGACACTCCGTTGCTTTCTCCAAATGCCCCCAATCAGGTTGGTGGGGAGTCCTGGCACCTGGACTTGTTGTTTGCCTAAACTCTACTCTTTCCCGGGAGCTCGCGTGGCTGAGGCATCTGGTACCCGGTCATCTCAGCTCCTTGCCTCTGTGACTCCAGTGAACCTCAGTTCCACGCCGACAGCCCATCTGCTCCATCCTTCCCACCCTTTCCCCTCCTGCCGTGTTTCCTACCATGGCTGCTCCAAACCTCCCCGGTTCTCTGGAGTTCCTGCTTATCCACCTGCCTCTCCGTGCTCACCTTGAGCTCTTTCTTTCCTATTTCTGTCCAAAGCTAAAGTAACTTCTCCATGTGTGCCCTTGACCCCAGCTCATCCCACAACCTGCAGACCCCATCTCTGGTGAGAAGGCCTGGGTTGGGATCCTGCCTGTGTGCCTAGGAGCAGTGGGGCCTTGGGAAGCTAGCTGGCCTTGCTCTGCACCAGCTTCTCATCAGCAGACTGTGGTTAGCGGGCCCTGGGTCACAGGGTACCTATGAGGATTAGGAGGTGATGCATGGGAAGCACTGTGATGCCTGGCTTCAGCATCTTCACTTCTCTGCCACGGATGCTGGCTCTGGGGCCTCCACCTGGGCTCCCGGGAGCCCATTCCTGTGCCCACCAGCTTCCTGCCTGCCTGCTCCCCCCGGTGGTCCGGCTTCTCCCACAGCCCTTCTTTCCAGGCTTTCAGTCTTTATTAACAATTCCTCCAGGAGACTTACTTGATTCCCCGTCTCCCCGCCCCACTCCAGGCCCAAGTGTGAGTGAGGGTCTCCCCGGACCTCCGCTCCGTGACAGTCAGTTTTATGTGTCAGCGTGGCTGGGCTGTAGTCTCCCAAGTTCCGTCAGACACCAATCCTGGCATTGCTATAGGGGCGTTTGGTAGACGTGGTTAACATCTGTAATCAGTCCACTCTTAGTAAAGGAGATTGATTATCCCCTATAATCTGGGTGGGCCTCATCCAATCATTGCAAAAGCCTTAAGTGCAAAACTGAGGCTTCCCTGAAGAAGACAAAATTCTGCAGCAAGACTGCAACATTGGCTCCTGCCTGGGAGATTCTTCCCCACAGGCTTGCGGTATGGATTTTGGACTCACCAGCCCCCATCATTGTGTAAGGCAGTGTCTTGAAATAACTCTGTGTGTGTGTGTATGAAAATATATTTATTCCCACACTCACACATACATACGCGTGTTCATATTCTGCTGGCTCTGTTTCCCTGGAGAAGCCGCCTGGCTCAGCATTCCCTGCACGCACACTGCATCACACCCCGTTTGCTTTCTGAATCTCCTCTGCTCTGACAGCTACGTGCAGGCAGGACCCACGTTTCTCCGTGTGCCAATCCCACAACTCAGTTTGTCCTGAATGAATGAATACTGGGGAAGTCCGTCAGAACGTATCATGCCTATCCTTGAGCGTAATAAAAACAATTATGTAGAGAAGAATAACTCTCCTAATTGGCAGGTGATTTCCCGTCACCCCTGTAGACGGAGTCCACAAAGAGCGCTGTCTCCCTTAACCCCTGGCTCAGCCATTAAGGGACTTGGCTGTTGTCCTCACCTCCTACGTCACCCACTGGCCTCAGCGATAGAATCAGTCATTTATTTGGGTCATGATTGATTTATTCTTTCCACTTCTGTGACCCACTTTGGGATTTAGCTCTTTCATTTTCCTACACATGCAGCATTTAGATGAAAATAGTTCATAAACAGCTGTTCGGGGCTGGGTAACTTTTTTTCCCCACTTCACCCTTCATTAGTATTTTTCTCTTTCTATAATCGGATTCTTTGAAAGTTCTGGCAAGAGGTTTGTTCTGAAACGCAGGCTGAGGCTGCGTGTGAAGATGCTGGTATAGATACATGATGCGTTATTTACTCCAAAGTCCAGGTTTCTCCCTAACGTTATTGTGCAACATTTTTATTTTCAGTTTGGAAGCTGTCCTGCACTGATCACTGTTTCCACTCTTTCTTCGTGAGGTTGATCTGCCCAGCACAAACCCAATCCCTGCTTTTCTTCCGTATCCTGCTGAGAGGGTCACCAGTCCTCAGAAATCATGTCTGGATGCCGCCAGCGTTGATGAGGACCCTGTTTCTGAGCGGGCGCCGTGGGTCTGTGATGCAGTTAGGCTGCCTGGCTCTCTTTCCACATGACATAATGTATTCTGTCAAAGTTGGAACACGCTGAAACTACGAACTCAGGCAGTTCCCTGGTTTGCTTGGATTCAGAGACACTTGAAGGAACTAAAAATAGCTTTACAGGGAGAGAAGTGTATTGGGCATTTCCCCTTTTGGAAGGACTTCTATTCACTCTGTCTCCTGATTCTTGGGAAACAGTGTCTCTGGTTCCAGTCCCAGGGGAGCCACAGTGTAATCAGACAGTGGAGGTCAGTGTCCTGTGCCCTCTGAGGATCCTGTTCAGTCTTTGTGCCTCCCCAGCCCCTAAGAAAGAAGAGCTCAGCACCAAAAAGGGGGGTGGGGACTGAACCACAGGGATTTGTCAGAGCTTCGGAGAGATAGCCTCGATCCAGACTGAGAGAGCAGGAGGTGGGGTTGTAGCTACAGGGATGAGGGCAAAGAGAGGCTCAGGATGGGAAGGTGGTCTGCAATTTGAACTTAGGTCATTGACTGGGACGTTCAGCAAGGTTGTCCTCACTAGAAGATGAGCTTTGTGCGCTAATTGCTCCATGCAGGTTGACAAGGGATAGATACATGGTTGCCACACAAATTCTGTAAGAGAGTCGGGCTATTAAGCTGAGTTTCCCCATCCTGGCAGCAGCTCAGGCTGGCTTTAGTCTTACAGAAGGAATGTGAACTTAGAGCTGGACAGTGTGGGTGTGAACCCCAACCATGTCACTCAAGTTGTGAAATCACCTGTGCTTTAGTTTCCCCACGCGGTAAAATGGGATTAATAATTCCATCCTTCCTGCTGCACAGTGTGGCTTTAAAGATGGCCATTGCAAGGAAAGAAAATTGCAGGCCAATATTGCTGATGAACCTAGATGCAAAAATTCTCAACAACATACCAGCAAGTGGAATTCAAGAGCATGCTAAAATGATCATACACCATTATTATCCATCACTGGGATGCAAGGATGGTTCAACAAGCCCATATCAATAAGTGTGATACATCACATTGACTGAATGAAGGGTAAAAATCATACGCTGATTTCAATAGATGCAGAAAAAGCACTTCACAAAATTCAACATCCATTTGTGATAAAAAAAATCTCATCACATTAGGTATAGAAGTAATGTACCTAAACATAATAAAGGCCATATTCAAAAAACCCACAGCTAACATCACAATGACAAAAAGTTAAAAGCCTTTCCTCTCCGATCAGGAACAAGACAGGGATGCTCAAAATTGCCATTTCTACTCAAGAGAGTACTGGAAGTCCTAACTATAGTAAAAGAAAAAGAAATAAAAAGCATCCAAATCAGAATGGAAGAAGTAAAATTGTCTCTGTTTGCAGATGATATGATATTAAATATAGAAAACCCTAAAGGCTCCACCAAAAAATGATTAGAACTAATGAATGAATTCAGTAAAATTGCAGGATGCAAAATCAACGTACAAAAATAAGTTGTGTTTCTGTACACTAACAATGAACTATCTGAAAGAGATATTAAGAAAGCAGTCCCATTTACAAAAAATAATAAAAAAGCTTTTTATTAAATTTAATCAATTTATTTAACCAATAAATTAAACCAAGGAGGTGTACACTATACACTACTCTTTCAGTGTATAAAACCTGTATGCTAAAAACTATAAGACAGTGGTGAAAGAAATTGAAGAAGAAGATGCAAATAAATGGAAAACTATTCCATTCTCATGGGTTGGAAGAATTAATATTGTGAAAATGTCCTTAGTACCCAAAGCAATCTACAGATTCAGTGCAATCCCTATCAAAATTCAATGGCATTTTTGTCAGAAATAGAAAAACACTGGGGGGCAGGGGTGGTGGTGGTGGGATGAATTGGGAGACTGGGGTTGACATATATACACTAATGTGTATAAAATAGATAACTAATAAGAACCTGCTGTATAAAAAGATAAATAAAATTGAAAAATAAGAATAAAACTAACCTAAAATTTGTGTGGAACCACAGAAGATTCTGATTAGCTAAAACACTATGGAGAAAGAGGAACAGAACTGGAGGCATTATGCTTCTTGATTTCAAGCTATATTACAAAGATATAGTAATCAAAACAGTATGCTAATGGCATAAGAACAGACACTCATGCATATGTGGTCAATTAATTTATGACAAAGAAACCAAGAATACAAAGTGGGGAAAGAAGAGTCACTTCAGGAAATGGTGCTGGGAAAATTGGACAGCCACATGCAGAAGAATGGAACTGGACAGTATCTTACACCGTACCCCCAAATGAACTCAAACTGTATTAAAGACTTAAATTCAAGAACTGGAGCTATAAAAGTTCGAGAAGAAAACACAGGGGGGTCCTGTCTTTGGCACTGGTCTCAGCAATGATTTTTTTGGATTTGACACCAACAGCACAGGCAACAAAAGAAAAATAAGTGAGACTGCACACATCAAACCAAAAAGCTTCTGCACAGCAAAGGAAACCATCAAGAAAATGAAAAAGCAGCTTATGGAATGGGAGAAAATATTTGCAAACCACATATCTGATGGGAGATTAATATCCAAAATATACATGAACTCATACAACTCAATAACAAAAACCCAAATAACCCAATTAAAAATGAGCAAAGGATCTGAATCGACATTTTTTTCTAAAGACGTACAAATGACCAACAGGCACATGAAAATGTACTCAACATCACTAATCAGGGAAATGCAAATCAAGATCATGAGGTATCACCTCACACCTGTTAGGTTATCTTTTATCGAGAAGACAAGAAATAACAAAAGCGTGTGGGTAAAGGGAACCCTTGTGTACCGTCCAGCAATTCTACTTCTGGGTGTACATCCAAAGGAAATGAAAACAGAATATCACAGAAATATTGCACTCTCACGTTCATTGCAGCATTATTTACAATAGGTGAGATACGGAAATAACCTATGTGTCCATCAACAGATGAAGAGTTGAAGAAAATGTGAGAAAAAAATATATATAACTGAGATATATATATATATATATACACATATATATATGTATATATAAATTCATCCATTAAAAAAGAAGGAAGTCCTGCCTTTTGTGACAGCGTGGATGAACCTGGATGGCATTACACTAAGTGAGATTATCTAGACAGAGAAAGACAGATACTGCATGGTGTCACTTATTTGTGGAATCTAAGGGGGGAAAAAAGCCAAATTCATGGCAACAGAATAGAAGGGGCCAGAGGGAGGGGGCCAGGGGGAGGGGGAAATGGGAGGATGTAGGTCAAAGGGTACAAATGTTCAGTTGTAAGAATAAGTTCTGAGGATCTAATGGTGACTATAGTTATTAATATGGTATCATATACTTGAAAGTTGCTGAAAGTAGATCTTAAGCATTCTCATCTCAAAATAAAAAAAGGAAGAAAGAAAGTTAATTGTGTGAGATGATGCATGTGTGATTATCTTGATCTTGGTAGTTATTCCACAGTGTATACATATATCAGATCGTCACATTGTACGCTTTAAATATAGACAATTATATTTGTCAATTAAGTCGGGGAAAAATTAATGTATTCACGTAATGCTTTAATTGACTATTTGCTGCACGCCGCATACCTTGTAAAGTGCTATACATACCAACCTGTAAAGACCCCACATCCCTTCTTTCCAAGAGCTGCAGTCGGGTGGGGAGAGCAACACTGAAGCAGATGTTTGTAAGATGCTATGACGGAGGCGTGTACAGAGAAAGTGAGCCTCTGGGGCAAATGTATAGTTTGCTTGGGACATCAGAAAGGTGGTGGAGGAAGAGAAGACAGACCGGAAGGCACAGCAGAGTTCATGAGGGGGGACAGACAGAGAGGGAATAGCACTGTGAATTCAGAGGCCTGATGTGCAGGAAGCCAGCAGGAATAGGTCCTCCGGGGCCCACTGCCAGGCAAGCATTTGGGCCTAAGGAAATGCATGGCTGGGAATGACTCAGATTTGTGAGTTAAACAGGAGTGCCCGAGAGGCAGTGCGGAGAGTGGGTGTGAGTGCGGAGAGGGGGAACTCAAGGAGACCAGGGAGGAGTGGTCCGGAGAGAGATTATCGGGGCCTGTACCTGGACAGAGGCAGGGTGGAGAGGAAGGGCTGGGTGTGAGAGGTCTTCGGGATGACCTCCCTTTCTAAATTGCAGAGTGCCATAAAACGTAGGGACAAAACCAAATATCAATGCATGGAAATTAAATCTCACTACTCTTAACTTTAAAAAAAAGAACTGGGACTTCCCTGGTGGTCCAGTGGTTAAGACTCTGCACTTTCAATGCAGGGGGCACGGGATCGATCCCTGGTAGGAGAACTAAGATCCCACATGCCGTGCAGTGCGGCCACAAAAAAAATTAAAAAAAATTAAAAAAAGAACTATCTTATATGTGAACTATATGTCAATAAAAAGAAAAAAAAAAAAAGAACTGTCGATGCCTACAAGAGCAAGGATGAAGAAACATATCACTTCCCAAATCAGCAGTGAATATCTCTGAATGGTGGCATTTGAGGCAGTTTCGGTTTTATTTTGTTTTGTTTTTTCTTTTCCTTGCCACTATTTAAAATTTTGATGACAGCCATGTAGTACTTGTGCAGTTAGTACATGTATAAGGGAATGCCAGGTTGCCTTCATCTGTGTTTATCAAAAAGGACTATCTTAACAGCTTTGAGTCTTTCTGAGCCTTGACGTTTTGCTCACATATAAAAATGAACAAGGACTGAATATATTCAGTGATTAAATGGGAAATAAGAAAAAGAGGAAACCTTTCATCTTTGATGCTTTTATTTTCTAAATCAAACGATGACCCCAGTTGGACGGAAATTGTAAATGATAAAACTGACTGTATTCCAACCGTGGCCCTAATCATGGGGCCGAGTAGAGCGTTTCTTTAGCTTTTCTCAATGTTGAGGCAGGCACAGTTTTACAGAATGATGGACACTCTGCACACTTCCCCTGCTTTATAAATATTTAGTACCATGATTACTCATGAATCCAGGCATCGCTGTGGAACTTTATTTTCCTGGCAGTCTGTTTTTTCATCTGGAATGACATTAAGATTCAGAAAGGACTGGCTGTCGTTTAGCTCTGTTATTTGGGAGATCTGTAGTTCTGTTTTTCTGTCCTTGTGCCAGGGCCCAGAACTTGCGGAATAGTATATTGATGTTCTTTTCACAATTGGAGTTATAACACTGAAAATTTCGGTTCCTAGTGGGGAACTTTTCTTTCTCCTTTTTTAACATCTTTATTGGAGTATAATTGCTTTACAATGGTGTGTTAGTTTCTGCTTTATAACAAAGGGAATCACCTATACATATACATACATCCGCATATCCCCTCCCTCTTGTGTCTCCCTCCCACCCTCCCTATCCCACCCCTCTAGGTGGTCACAAAGCACCGAGCTGATCTCCCTGTGCTTTGTGGCTGCTTCCCACTAGCTATCTGTTTTACGTTTGGTAGTGTATATATGTCCATGCCACTCTCTCACTTCGTCCCAGCTTACCCTTCCTCCTCCCCATGTCCTCAAATCCATTCTCTATGTCTGCGTCTTTATTCCTGTCCTGCCCCTAGGTTCTTCATAACCTTTTTTTTTTTTTTTAGATTCCATATATATGTGTTAGCATATGGTATTTGTCTTTCTCTTTCTGACTACTTCACTCTGTATGACAGACTCTAGGTCCATCCACTTCACTACAAATGACTCAATTTCGTTTCTTTTTATGGCTGAGTAATATTCCATTGCATATATGTGCCACATCTTCTTTATCCATTCATCTGTCGATGGACACTTAGGTTGCTTCTGTGTCCTGGCTGTTGTAAATAGAGCTGCAATGAATACTGTGGTACATGACTCTTTTTGAATTATGGTTTTCTCAGGGTATATGCCCAGTAGTGGAATTGCTGGGTCGTATGATAGTTCTATTTTTAGTTTTTGAAGGAACCTCCATACCAACAGTGCAAGAGGATTCTCACACCCTGTCCAGTATTTATTGTTTATAGAGTTTTTGATGATGGCCATTCTGACTGGTGTGAGGTGATACCTCATTGTAGTTCTGATTTGCATTTCTCTAATGATTAGTGATGTTGAGCATTCTTTCATGTGTTTGTTGGCTGTCTGTATATCTTCTTTGGAGAAATGTCAATTTAGGTCTTCTGCCCATTTTTGGATTGGGTTGTTTATTTTTTGCATATTGAGCTGCATGAGCTGCTTGTAAATTTTGGAGATTAATCCTTTGTCAGTTGCTTCATTTGCAAATATTTTCTCCTATTCTGAGGGTTGTCTTTTCGTCTTGTTTATGTTTTTCTTTGCTGTGCAAAAGCTTTTAAGTTTCATTAGGTCCCACTTGCTTTTTTTGTTTTTATATCCATTATTTTAGGAGGTGGGTCAAAAAGGATCTTGCTGTGATTTATGTCATGGAGTGTTCTGCCTGTGTTTTTCTCTAAGAGTTTTACAGTGTCTGGCCTTAAATTTAGGTCTTTAATCCATTTTGAGTTTATTTTTGTGTACAGTGTTAGGGAGTGTTCTAATTTCATTCTTTTACATGTAGCTGTCCAGTTTTCCCAGCACCACGTATTGAAGAGGCTGTCTTTTCTCCATTGTACATCCTTGCCTTCTTTGTCATAGATTAGTTGACCATAGGTGTGTGTGTTTACCTCTGGGCTTTCTATCCTGTTCCATTGATCTATGTTTCTGTTTTTGTGCCAGTACCATATTGTCTTGATTACTGTAGCTTTGTAGAGTAGTCTGAAGTCAGGGAGTCTGATTCCTCCAGCTCCGTTTTTTTCCCTCAAGACTGCTTTGGCTATTCGGGGTCCATTGTGTTTCCATACAGACTTTAAGATTTTTTTGTTCTAGTTCTGTAAAAGATGCCACTGGTAATTTGATAGGGATTGGATTGAATCTGTAGATTGCTTTGGGTAGTATAGTCATTTTCACAGTATTGATTCTTCCAATCCAAAAACATGGTAATCTCTCCATCTGTTTGTATCATCTTTAATTTCTTTCATCAATGTCTTATAGTTTTCTGCATGCAGGTCTTTTATCTCCCTAGGTAGTTTTATTCCTAGGTATTTTATTCTTTTTGTTGCAGTGGTAAATGAGAGTGTTTCCTTAATTTCTCTTTCAGATTTTTCATCATTAGTGTATAGGAATGCAAGAGATTTCTGTGCATTAATTTTGTATCCTTCTGCTTTACCAAATTCATGGATTAGCTCTAGTAGTTTTCTGGTGGCATCTTTAGGATTGTCTATGTATTGTACCATGTCATCTGCAAACAGTGACAGTTTTACTTCTCCTTTTCCAATTTGTATTCCTTTTCTTTCTTTTTCTTCCCTGATTGCCATGGCTAGGTCTTCCAAAACTATGTTGAATAATGGTGAGAGTGGACATCCTTGTCTTGTTCCTGATCTTAGAGGAAATGCTTTCAGTTTCTCACCATTGAGAACGATGTTTGCTGTGGGTGTGTCATATATGGCCTTTATTATGTTGAAATATGTTCCCTCTATGCCCACTTTCTGGAGAGTTTTTATGATAAATGGGTGTTGAATTTTGTCAAAAGCTTTTTCTGCATCTATTGAGATGATCATATGGTGTTTATTCTTCAATTTGTTAATATGGTTTATCACATTGATTGATTTGCATATATTGAAGAATCCTTGCATCCCTGGGATGAATCCCACTTGATCATGGTGTATGATCTTTTTAATGTGTTGTTGGATTCTGTTTGCTAGTATTTTGTTGAGGATTTTTGCATCTGTTTTCATCAGTGATATTGGTCTATAATTTTCATTTTTGTAGTATCTTTGTGTCGTTTTGGTATCAGGGTGATGGTGGCCTCATAGAATGAGTTTGGGAGTGTTCCTTCCTCTGTAATGTTTTGGAGGAGTTTGAGAAGGATGGGTGTTAGCTCTTCTCTAAATGTTTGATAGAATTCACCTGTGAAGCAATCTGGTCCTGGGCTTTTTTTTGTTGGAAGATTTTTAATCACAGTTTCAATTTCATTACTTGTGATTGGTCTGTTCGTATTTTCTGTTTCTTCCTGGTTCAGTCTTGGAAGGTTATACCTTTCTAAGAATTTTTCCATTTCTTCCAGATTGTCCATTTTATTGGCATAGAGTTGCTTGTAGTTGTCTCTTATGATGCTTTGTATTTCTGTGGTGTCTGTCGTAACTTCTCCTTTTTCATTTCTAATTTTATTGATTTGAGTCCCCTTCCTCTTTTTCTTGATGAGTCTGGCTAATGGTTTATCAATTTTGTTTATCTTCTCAAAGAACCAGCTTTTACTTTTATTGATCTTTTCTATTGTTTCCTTCATTTCTTTTCCATTTATTTCTGATCTGATCCTTATGATTTCTTTCCTTCTGCTAACTTTGGGGGTTTTTTTTGTTCTTCTTTCTCTTATTGCTTTAGGTGTAAGGTTATGTTGTTTATTTGAGACGATTCTTTTTTCTTGAGGTAGGATTGTATTGCTATATACTTCCTTCTGAACTGCTTTTGCTGCGTCCCATAGGTTTAGGGTCCTCGTGTTTTCATTGTCATTTGTTTCTAGGTATTTTTTGGTTTCCTCAGGAATCTCTTGGTTATTAAGTAGTGTATTGGTTAGCCTCCATGTGTTTGTATTTTTTAGAGATTTTTTTTCCTGTAATTGATATCTTGTCTCACAGCGTTGTGGTCGGAAAAGATGCTTTATTCGATTTCAATTTTCTTAAATTTACCAAGGCTTGACTTGTGATCCAAGATATGGGCTATCCTGAAGAATGTTCCATGAGCGCTTGAGAAGAAAGTGTATTCTGTTGTTTTTGGATGGAATGTCCTATAAATATCAATGAAGCCCATCTTGTTTAATGTATCATTTAAAGCTTGTGTTTCCTTATTTATTTCATTTTGGATGATCTGTCCATTGGTGAAAGTGGGGTGTTAAAATCCCCTACTATGAATGTGTTACCGTCGATTTCCCCTTTTATGGCTGTTAGCATTTGCCTTATGTATTGAGGTGCTCCTATGTTGGGTGCATAAATATTTAGATTTGTTATATCTTCTTCTTGGATCGATCCCTTGATCGTTATGTAGTGTCCTTCTTTGTCTCTTCTAATAGTCTTTATTTTAAAGTCTATTCTGTCTGATATGAGAATTGCTACTCCAGCTTTCTTTTGATTTCCATTTGTATGGAATATCTTTTTCCATCCCCTTACTTTCAGTCTGTATGTGTCCCTAGGTCTGAAGTGGGTCTCTTGTAGACAGCATATATACGGGTCTTGTTTTCCTTACCATGTAAGGAAAGCTGCCCCATTTTGCAAATAATGGTACAACCATTCTTTAGATTCATATCTATTCTCATTGGTTTTGATACTTAGCTCTAGTCCTTTTGGGTCATGACTTCCTCACTCTTGTGCTGTTAAATTTCTGACTTGTGCAGGTCTTGGGTCCCTGAGACAGAGGTGTCTGGGGCCAGAGGAGTAGCTATCCTCCCCTTCCTCTGCCATCTTCCATCAGCCAGCATTTCCTAGGTTGGATTCTCTCCACCAAGCATCACCTGTCCAGTGATTAGCAACTGTTTCCCCAAACATCCCATTGAAATGTTAGGGTGCCTGTAGTCATGGTTGTCAGCTGGGAGGGTTTTCTTCTTCCTCTGAGTTTTCACGGATGAGGAACTGCACTGGGGGCTGCTAACCAGATGCCATTTTACACCCTCATTTTAGCTTTCCTCCCCTCACAACTGAGAGACAGAATATGTTTATGAATATATGCAGAAAATCTCTCCTGATTTCATCAAGATAAGCAGTTTCTTAAATGAGGAGAATATCTTCATTTAAGAATACGTGAGGAAAAATGTTAAATTTGGAATCTTCAGACGCTTAGGAACAGGCTATGAGGAGACGGATGCCCACAGGATGGGAAGGTCATCTTCTCAGAGGGATGACAGTTCCTAAGGAATCTCTGGGCTGTTCCCGGCGCCACTATATTTCCTGGCACTGCACACAGCTCTTGGGGTCCCGTGCCTACATGGCTTTGCCATGAGGCTGCCCTCTCTGCAGCCTTGTGTCCTGTAGGACAGGATGCCAGAGACCGTGAAGGAGAACAGGAATTAGCTCTAAATGCTGCAGCAATTATGGGATGGTTTCCTTTTGTAGGCAACCAAGTCGCTAGTGCTTGGTGGTGTCCTGAACAAATTGTTCTCTGTCCTGAGCAGTGGAGTGGGGTTCACCGGCCTGGAAGATGATCACCCAAAGGTATTTGTTTGTCTTTTCTCCTCTGCGTGCCCCAGTGCCCTGTTAGGTGATTAGGAAGCACCAATCACAAGAAAATGAGCTTTTCCTCCCCGGAGCGCAGTGACCCATCACCTGCATAGATTTGAGTGGAGCCCATGCAGTGCACAGTCAAGGAGACTGTCCTCATGGGAAGCAGCCCTGTGCAAACTTGCCCACGGGAGCTGCAGGTCGTGCTTGAAAATGCAACACAGCCTGTGCCGGAGCTTCTCCCAAGTCTGGCATTTATGCTTCTGGATCACTGGTGTAGCTGCTGGAGAAAGGCGGTGGCAGTGTCCGCTGGACATCAGGAGGGGAACCGAAACTGCCTCGGGGATCCCCGATCCCTTCAGGGACCAGCAGAGATGAGCTGCATTCTAATTCTGAACTACATAGGTTGCTGGCATGAAATACATTCATGTTTGCTTGTCGAGGAAATTAAAGCATAGAAAACTGAATTACATCTAATATCAAATCTTAGCCATTTTTTTTTCCTGGTCAACAACTTACATGACAAGCAGAATAGAATACCTCCGTGAGACCTGTCTGTCTTCAGGTGCTTACTGTGCAGTGTTGTGGAGCAGACAGACAGACAGACAGGTGGAGGTGATTTTGTAATATAGTGTAGTGAGTGCCAGGGTAGGGATAAATAGAGGGTACCCCGGGAGCACGAGGGAGGGGTGTCTCACTATGATGGAATGGGGGGCAGAGAAGCTTCTTGAAGGTGAACCTTGAAGGATACAGAGGAGTTATGCAGGCAGGTAAGGAACAGAGGGCATCCCAGGTAGAAGGTACAGCTTAGAGATACTGCTGGGGAGACACAAATAGCTCAGTTTGACTGGAACCTTTTGAAGAAGGTATAGCTATAGAAGGTACACAGGAGCCCCAGGGCAAGAGCTCTGTGTGCAGAACTAATTTTGGTTTTCCTAGACTTAATGAGAGCTGCAAATACATACTTAATAAGAATAATGTGCTTCATTTATTTTCTTCCCTTTGTACCCTTTTGGTCGAATACGCGTTGTTAATAAGCCAGGGTGGGATGAAGGAACAAGTGGCATTTAGCTGAACATGTAGTTAAGTACAAAATATGTGCAAAACCCTGCTCTAGGTGCTACGGGTGTTAGAAAAACACTCGTAATACTAGTGAAATCTTATCATATGCTTCCTGCCATCTGAAATAGCTTACGATCTAAATGGGGATCTGATTTTTTTCAGTGACATACCCTTTTGGAAATTTGTGTTTGTGTGTGTGTGTGTGTATGTTTGTATGTGTTTTTACTTATATTTACACATATCAGTCATTTGCTCTCAGACTTTAAAGGGCATCAGAGTCACATGGAGGGTTTTTTAAAATGGTTTTCTGGGATCTACCCTCAGTACTTGTGATGCAGTATATTCGAGGTGGGGTCCAAGCATGTGTGTTTCTAGGTGATGCTAATCCTGCTGGTTGAGGGACCACTGGTATAAATGCAGCAAAATGAAAAAGTTCAGGCGTATGAGAGGCGAAGAGTTAAGGCCTAATTGAGGAGGAAAAGGTGAATCAGAGGTTAATGTTGTACCCGCTTTTATAGGAGGAGAGAGAAGTCAGGTTGTCCTGCGTGATCCAGGAGGGCATGTTGGCTTGAAGAGATGGTGTATAGAAAACAAGTGGAGGAGAAGTTTTGCTTAAAGGGGCGATAAGCTAGTCATCACAGTTGATGTAGAGAATTCCTGGTTACGAAATAAGGAAGACATTAACAGAGGATATTAGATTGGGAAGGAAGGGTGAATGAAATGTCTAAAAGGGTCTTTAACCAAGCAAGAATGATTGTATCTTAAATATTAGTCACAGGAAATCACTGTAGGAACCTCAGAAGCAATAAGATCGAGCTTAACAAAATATTCTCCAAATCCTGCATTGGATAAACAGAGGCCGGGAAAACCCAGAAGCACTAAGACAAGCAGAAGTCTGCTGTATTTTTCTAGCTGTAAGGTGATGAAGCCTTATGCCCAGCTTTTCTTGTGGAATTACTAGTAGAAGTAAAATTGAAAAAACACAGATGAAACTATGGAGAACTTATAATTTAATAAGGCAGGCAAGACACATCTTCCTCCGTCCCTCCCTCCCTCCCTCCCTCCCTCCCTTCCTTCCTTCCTTCCTTCCCTATTTCCTTCCTCCCTCCCTCCCTCCCTCCCTTCCTTCCTTCCTTCCTTCCCTCTTTCCTTCCTTCCTCCCTCTCTCCCTCCCTCCCTCCCTTCCTTCCTTCCTTCCTTCCCTCTTTCCTTGTTCCTCCCTCCCTTTCTTCCTTCCTTTCATTTTTTCTAAATACCATTCTCCACATATTCTCAGTGCTTAATAAATTGTTGATTGAGAAAATAAATAACCTACAGGTTACTTCCAAAAACATTTTCAGCCTCTCTTTTCTTATCCAAAAAATGGGGATTACGTAGCAAGCCTACCTCTGGGCATAACACAGATAAAATAATTGGTATAAAGTGCTTTCATCGTCTAAAAGTCTGAATATAATTATTATTGCTAACGACAGAATAAGAGATCAAGTTCTCGTCGTGTGGATTTAAATTAGTTCAGAGAAAGGAAATTTGTGCAGATTCCCTTCATAGAAAGGAGTTAATGGGGAGCCTCAGGAATTGGCGCCTAGCGTCTGAAGTAATTAGTTGGAGAAAACTAGCTATAGCTCATCGAAGTAGCTGATGGCACAGAATTATGTAGGCTAGTGAAAACCACGGAGAATTCTACAAGATATTCCAGAAGGGTCTAATCAAACAGTATGACCGGAAAATAGGACAGCAGCTCCATTTTAACGAAGACAAACGACTTGCCTAGAAAAGGAAATAGTTTCAGTTTCCTCAGCACGTTGATTAACCAAGAGATATTAGAGGAAACAGCGGCGTGTGGTTGATACAGACACCGGAATGCTAAGGTACCATATTCATTCATTTGTCCATTCACTGGATTATTCACTCAGCGCACACTTCCTGACTGTCTGTGTGTCACGTAAGTGTGCTAAACACCAGGGGGAGTGGGGAACAAAAGTAAACCAAGACACAGTCCAGTCCCATTCTGTAAGCTAGCTCACAGCCCAATGAGGGGGATGGAAAGGTAAACACAGGAGGCTGCGAAACCACCACATGAGTACTTAGGTTAGTGTTTTTTAATTGCTGTGTAACTAATCCCAGAAATGACTTAGAACAACACACCTCTCTCTCCGTTTCCATGGCTTGGGAGTCTGGGCACAAGACTCAGAGTCAGGTCTTGGCTAGCTGCATCCTCATCTGGGGGCTCAGCTGGGGGTGGGGGGAGAATCCGTTTCCACGCTCACTTAGGTTGTTGGCAGGATTTATTTCCTGGGGCTATTTGCTGAGGGTCCCAGCTTTTGGCTCGCTGTTGCCTGGAGGTCACCTTCAGCTTCTAGATGCCACCTGCACTTCCTTGACCCATGGGCTTGTCCAGCATGACCACTTACCTCCTCAGATTAGCAAGGAGAATCTCTTCTTCCAGTCAAGGATAGAGATTTACATAACATAACCTAACCTTGAAAGTGATATGTCATCACCTTTGCCATCTTCTGTGGCTTATAAGCCAGTCCCAGGCGCCACCTGCACTCAAAGGTGAAGGGGTTACACAGGGCATAAGCAATAGGAGGTGGAAATTATGGGGGTGAGGTCGCCCTGTGGACCTGTCTGCCAAGTAACACACTACAGGCTTCCTAGCAGAGAGCACATCTGAGACAAATACATTCGAAGAGTCATCAGACACCTATTAACCCGCTTTTCTTGGCACTTGAGTTACATCCATGGCGTGCATGTTCAATTTAAGAAAAAAGTGGAGAATTAAACCTTTGAGAAGTGGTTACTATAATTTAAAACAGATTTACACTCCCATTTCTTGATCCAAAGATTTCAGCTCTTTACACAGATATTTTAAAACAAAAATGACCAGACAATTCGTATTATAGACCATCATGTAGCCAACCTTAGCAGCTGTCTTTATTTTAGAATTGCACAGTGTTTGCCATTTCTGAACCAAGAACCATTAAGGTTTGGTAGACATGCCAGGAGAAAAATGTTTACTTGGAAACTTGAGATAAATAAATTATCCAACAAGAAAGGCTAGTTACCTCCTATGCAGATATGGCTAAACGTCCATATGGAGATGAATAGTATTTGGCTTGTCGTGTTCGCATTTCTTGGGGTAGCAGACTGGAGTGCCCTGATTGTACACAGGCCTGAGTTCATTGGTCTCCTGTCTGTACTATGGGAAACACAAAAATCTCTGTGTCGCAGGATTGTTTTAAGGGTGAAAGGTCATTTATGCAGAGTGCCTAGCACTGTACAGGATATTTCAAGTATGTAATGCATGTTTGGTGAATGAATGGATGGATGAACAAATAACTTGATGAATTATTATTGTGGGGCAGTTTTCACTCAGGGTGGAAAAACCAACGAGATAGCAAACCAAGGACTAGCAGGTAACAACAGTTGTTGCGAATACTCTGGTTAACTTTAGCAAGGTGGCTCTAAGACCCGTTATATGTTAAAAAAATCCAAATAAAGCCTATATATCATGAGGTCAAAGCTGAATCTATTGCTGAGCTGATTCTAAGCCACATTCATTAACCATCAATGAAGTACATTCAAGAAAGAAGTAATGTGGGCTTCCCTGGCGGCGCGGTGGTTGGGGGTCCGCCTGCCGGTGCAGGGGACACGGGTTCGTGCCCCAATCCAGGGGGATCCCACATGCCGTGGAGCGGCTGGGCCCGTGGGCCATGGCTGCTGAGCCTGCGCTCCGCGGCGGGAGAGGCCGCAGCGGTGAGAGGCCCGCGTACCGCAAAAAAAAAAAGAAAGAAAGAAAGAAAGAAGTAATGTTCATCTAAGAAGCCTGTGATATCATTTATGTTAAAGTCATAGTTGTCACCTTACAATAGACATCAACTCCTCTCCTTGGAGAACTCCTATAGCTGATAAAATAGAGGCTACCAGCTAGCTGATGGTGTGTGATTTCTGCAGTCACAGTTATCTGTCAGAGCCACAATCTGAAATCAGACACTTCCTGTCTTCCTGGTCATCTAGTTGTAAAAGGAGAATTTTGTATGCATAATTCTGATATTCACCATGTCTCAGTTGTCACCAATGAATCTTCCTTAAAGAAGAATACATAACTTCTGAGCTGTTAGGATAGGAGTTTCCGAAAAGTATGACCGGGATGCTTTCATTTTTCTTATCTGGGAGCCTTCATGTGTGAAGGGAAAGTACCTTATATACTTCGGAGGCTGATCATTTGTGTGACCTTGGAAGAGTCCCCTAACCCTCTGCATTTCAAGTCTACACAACACAGAATGTGAGTTGTACCAGATGAGCTCCATAGTGCCTTGCACTTAAATAGTCCAAAGTTCTTTCTAAGTTGGCTGATTTGGACCAGTCGGCAGTTCCGGTGGGTCTTGCCACTTCAGTGTACTGCAGTAGTGCAGGCCAAACGGAAGCTCAGTTGTCTGGTTAGACAGGGCAGGCTCATTGCCTTGTCATTACCATTCACCTATTAACAGCCTAAAGACAGAGTTTAAAAACTCACATTTCTGAGTTATTTGTAGTGAGGTGGATGGACCTAGGGTGTGTCATACAGAGTGAAGTAAGTCAGAAAGAGAAAAACAAATACCGTATGCTAACACATATATATGGAATCTAAAAAAAAAAAAAAAGTTTCTGAAGAACCTAGAGGCAGGACAGGAATAAAGACACAGACATAGAGACATAGAGAAAGGACTTGAGGACACGGGGAGGGGGAAGGGTAAGCTGGGACGAAGTGAGAGAGTGGCATGGACATATATACACTACCAAACGTAAAATAGATAGCTAGTGGGAAGCAGCCGCATAGCACAGGGAGATCAGCTCGGCGCTTTGTGACCACCTGGAGGGGTGGGATAGGGAGGGTGGGAGGGAGACACAAGAGGGAGGAGATATAGGAATGTATGTATATGTATAGCTGATTCACTTTGTTATACAGCAGAAACTAACGCACCATTGTAAAGCAATTATACACCAATAAAGATGTTAAAAAATAAAATAAAATAAAATAAAAGCTCACATTTCCAGTTCTGCATGACAGACTCTAACTGCTAAATTTAACTAACTGCCCTCAAACGCACAGTCATTTATTTTCCTCGGAAACAAACGAGCCGGTTCAACTCCTACCCCGTCCTGGTTCCATCCTGGCTGCCGGGCACACCGTCTCTCAGCCTCCCTACCTGAGCCCCTTCTCGCCCAACGTTACAACTGCAAATGCTCTGAAAGGGAGTCCGGGGACTCCCGGTGCACAGCGCTTTCCCGCTGCGGGCTTCCATCTCCTGGAGGGGAAGGTGGCGGGCACTAGGCTCCCTCCGTCCCAGCACTGTCTCCAGCTCTACTGCTGCCCTGATGCCAGGGCCTTGGTCCCATCTTGCCCATTCTCTAGTTTTCCCCTGGCTCTTGCTGAGTGAGCATGGTCTCCCCCTGCCCACCCATCGCGCCACTTCTCCCTCCCGCTTACTTCCTCTCCTTCCTCCTCCCCTTCTTCCTTTTTGGTTTTCTTTAACAGCCTTTCACCTGAGTTGGAAAAGGATCAGGTGACGACACTGTGTCTTTTAACATTTTGGAGACTCTGGGTTTTATTTGGTAGGAAGGAAAATAGAAGGTTGTAATGCCAATCTGTACTCTCGGTTGCTCAGTCAAGGAGTTTTAAGAGCAAAAAGAGTATCAGGGTGGCTGGAAGAAGACCCAGCCATGGGCACCTAAAAGAATCGAATCTTCCCCATTCAAAAGGCATTGAAGGGTGGCAAATAGAGGCACATTCAGATGTTGGAGGTCAGATTATTATTATTGTTTCTTCCAACCCTGGCTTTGCTCTCCCATTGTTCACTGGATCTGGCTAGAAAAATTAGGGAGAAACAATATCACTGAGTTTTATAGACCCTCTTAATAGAAAATAAACTCTTAGTTGTGAGCATTTAAGGTTTATGGAGAACTAAGTTTTCAGCATGGATTTCCATCATGAAGTACATCGTTGTTAAATATCTGAGCTCATTTGTTTGGTTACTCTTGAATTTGCAAATGCTTCCAGTGTTTGAAAACATGAACTAATCCGTACAATCATTTTACATATCTTTCTCATAATATTGCAGAAGTTTATAGTCTTACTGGAAATATAAACGAATCAAAAGGCCATCATCTCATGCATTATTAAACATAGGAAATCCTACCACTGGCTAAATTAATTAACCATTAACCTTCTTACAACACCATGTGTCAGGAATCAATTTCATAAGTGATACACTTCTGCAATGATAGTGCAAAATGGGATTTCTGCACAGCTAATGCCAGATAAAAAGCCAAGTGTTGGGATGTTGCTAGATACTCCTGCAGGAAAAGCAGTGCATGAAAAGAATTCAAATTACCTACCATCCTGCCGTATGCTACAGCTGTTGCTTACATAATATATTTAATTGACGTCCAACTTGAAATCACTTAATATGGCTGAGCTGGATTGGATTTTATGTGTTGACTATTACATGTAGTGAAATATTCCGCTGTTTTGGTGTTTCTGCTTCTTAATTCATAACCTCATGGCTACCCCTTATATTTTGAATCTATAATTTCTTCAGAAACTGATCATTTCAAAAAGAGAGAAAGTAGCTCTTGGTATAAAGATGTAAGTCACTTTCAAATAGCCCCTTTCATCAGGGTAAGTGGAAAAGAAGATAAGTTTAACTGATGTCAACTCCTGGTGATGGAATGAAATCCCAAGAGTGAGCATTCTGAACACATACGATGTGTAACAAAAGACCTGGACGTGTTTTTTAAAATCCGGTTTCATCCCTCTGAATTGTAAGGATGAATTCTCGTGGTTAGGAAGGTTGAGAAACATAAAATATAATACCATCACAAGGGTTTATAAGATTTGAAAGGTTTACCTATATTTGATGAAACTGTACTTTATCTGATAGTACGAAGCATGCGTTTTCAGCCTTGAAGTGATGTGAGGGTGTCTGTAACATCCCAATAGGAAAAAGAAGACTTGAGAGAACTGTGGGGTTGAAGAGGATAAGACTTTCATTAAGAGGAGCTGATAGCATTTGGTCTTTCCATATGTCTATATAATTTGTAGTACCCTTGGCAAAATAGAGACACATAAAATAAGTCCAGTGCATTTGATCTTATCTGAAAACAAAGCAGAGCCATTGTGTCTCCTTTTTCAGCCAGGAATTACGCTTCACTGCCTCGGCACATAAACTGTGCCCTCGCGGGAAGAGCAGGATTGAGTGAAAAGTCTAGGATAGGGTCATAAAGTGGCTGACTCAGGACAGATGTACTCTAAGAACAGATTCCAATATTTGATCTTCAAATTATAAAATCAGTATCAAATTGTGGAAAACGTGTGTGATAGAGGAAAACCCACCAGTAATTCTAGCTGCGTAAGTCGGTTATGTGTGCGTGTGCATATATGGGGTTTTTGTGTACACATATCTCTATGATTGTAATCATAGTGTAATATAACTTGATTTCTGCTATTACCCACTTAATGGTGCATTGTAAGAAGGGCATTATTAAAGATACTTAACAACTGGTACAGCACAGGCGTTGACACAGGAGTCATGGGCAGTAGCTAATCAGAGTGGACACCAGCCATAAACAGCCACTCACCCGGACCCGTGCACACTGGCTAAGTACCGTTCTTATCCGTTGCTGAAGAGTCTTCACGATGCAAACGTTAATGACTGAATTAACCACAGTTACCTAGCCCTTGCCCTACTGTTAATAATTTAGGGGCCTACCATGTTTTAATTTTATAATCATGCAATGAACAAATTATGTTAAAGTATTTATAAGAATTGGATTATAAACGGTTATAAACTTGATTAGTTTGTGGCTGAAAAGAATAAATCCTACATGAATTAGGAGTTCATGGGTGGCAGTATAGGTTCCAACACTGCTTTACCCTATGCTCCTGAATATGTCACTTTAATATATTAATATATCTTGAAATAGCTGTCTATGTGGACGTTTCAGTCTACCAAATGAAAGTGATTCCTGTTATTGAAAAAAGGCTCAGAGTTATACAATACAGGGCACTGAAGTGCTCATTACAAATAAAGAGCTCTAGAAAGGTGTCAGATGATGGGGGGTTGGGGCAGGGGAAGAGCATGGATTTGGAACCTGGGTCTGAATCCTGGCTTTACCTCTTACTGGCTGTGTGACGTTGAGCTGGTCACTAGCTGCTCTGAGCTTCCCTCTCTTCAAATGGACGCAGCACTTCCCCTGCCTACTTTGGGGTTACTCTGATGACACAAGCAGAGAGTCTCATAAACTCCCAAGTTTGGAATGAGAAGGATTATTATTTAGTTGATGCAGAACATCTGTACTGATATCTTCTAAAAATGATTCTGAAGTTCTGTGAACCTAGAAAACTATAGAAGAACAGAAACAAACATCCATCTACTCGGCACGCAGAATGAGAAAATCTGAAGTTCTGCCAAATTTCAGATCGCTTTTGAAAGAAATAAATCAGTCCCAATCCACACCCCTCTCCCCTCCCCACCGAGGCACCCTGGAGTCTGATACTGGCAAATACACTGCTAAGACTTTCATCCCTGAGCTAACGTGTGCCTGTGAGGAACATCAAGCATTGTGTCTTTAAATACTAGGTAATGATATCAAAATGCTCTGCATTCTGTGACTTACTCATCATCCTTGAGATTCACTCATGTTCACACGCACAGCCCTGCATCACTCATTTTCATGACTGCAGTGGAACTCCGCCTTGAACTCCACTGTGTGTGCTCTGTCCCACTGCTCTTGGGCGTTTGGGCTTATTCCTAGTGCAAAGCTATGATAGCCCATACTGTCCTGAGCGTGCCTGCACACGTGTCCTGGTGCACGCGTGTGAATGTCTCTCTAGCTCAGGAGGTGGAATTGTTCGGTCACACACACACCTCCGTATCTCCACCCTTACTAAATTAGAGCAAAATACCCTCAGATACCTTGTTCTAACAATTTGCATCCTCCCTTCATCAGTGTATAAGAGTTCCAGTGTCAGAACTTCCCTGGTGGTCCAGTGGTTAGGACTCCAGTCTTCTAATGCAGGGGACCCGGGTTCGATCCCTGGTCGGGGAACTAAGATCCCACACGCTGCACAGTGTGGCCAAAAAAAAAAAAAGAAGTTCCAGTTTCCCCACATACTCACTCATACTTGGTGTTTTTCCCTTTTTAATTTTAATAGTATCTTGAAGTGAAAAACGGGTCCACAAATAAATATTGGGGTTTTATTTGATTTAGAAAATGATAATATTTTGGTCTCAATATTGAACTATGGTAACCAAACTAAATACCTGCCGTGAAAATATAGCAAGTGGCCACGACCTTGGGTTCTGAGGCTGATGGAGGCCCAGCTGCACTGCCTCTCCCGGCGATGAGTGCTGCAGGCTTCAGACATCTCTTCCGGTCCTGGAGGGACTGACTTTCCAAGATCAGGAGTACATGAAATACTGTGTGTGGCCATGAGTGCCGCAGGCTTCAGACATCTCTTTCGGTCCTGGAGGGACTGACTTTCCCAGATCAGGAGGAATACATGAATACTGTGTGTGGCCGCTAGTCAAAATCACCAGAGTTAGAGGCAGAAATCTGCATTTCCGACGGACCCCCAGGGTGAATCTTCACACCTAGGTTTGCTCTTCAAATGAGGTAGGAAAGATCAGTGGTGGACATAGGTCCATCACCATTAATTCAGAAAGTTTGTTAAAGGGTCTAAGAGACAAGATAAAAACAGAGAAAGAAGTTCCAAGGAAACCTGAAAAGCCAGGTTAAGTGTCTCTGACTTTTAGAAACTGAACTCTGACTCCTGGCGTGAGTGCCTCCGCATGGTGGATTCTAACCCCTCTGCCTTGCTGAGGACAGCACATGCCAGCACCCAGGCACAAGCAAAACCCTTCACTCCCTCACGTGTCTCTGCTCCCGGGAAGCGGGACACTGATCCCTGGGAGGGACCCCCTACAAATGGATCGAAAGGCTACCAATTCTAGAGGACCTGCTGAACAGCAGGCACTGGTGCTTTTCACGTATTTTCTTATTTAATCCTCAGGATGATTCCACAAGGTAAGTTATTACTTCCTTTTTGCCAGTTAGAAAGCAGGAAATGGCAGAGCCAGGGCTGAGCCTAGGTCGGTCTGGGAAGCTTGAAATCACTGCTGTCTTTCCATACCCTGGCAGCATCAGGACCACAGAGGCAACTAGATCAGGAAAGAAAAGTCTGTAGCAGTTCAGGAGAGCTGTTTTTTGTCAAGCAAGGAAACCACAGAAGAAAAAATACCTCTTTGACTTCTGTCACACTCAGGGAGTCTCAAAGAAGTGAGGGGAGCTTCTGCGTCTTCTTCTTCTGTCTGTCCACTGGTTCACACACACACTGTGCCCACCTCTCGAGAAAGGATGACGCAGGGCAAAGAGAAAAATAAGTCATTCCAGCTGGCTGGCTCCCATATCTGCCCTGGCCTCCTCACCCCCAAACTTCCTCATGTTTTGCCCTGGGTCTTTGCCAGATGATTTTTGAATTCTTTAAATTTCAAGACGCTCAGGAAACTCACTGTCCGAGGGTGGCAGTAATGAGAAGGAACGATGGGTCCAGGTCTGTTCTTCAGTGCATCCGGCCCATCCTCCATGCTGCCACCTCCAGAGGAGACACACTAGCCAGAGGACACAAGAGGAACCAGCAGACCCCAGATAATGTGGAAAGCTCCATTTGATAGAGCAGCAGTTTGCAAATAACCAAAATGACCGATGATACGAGATGTATTAAACAAAATTAATGCACAGAAATCTCTTGCATTCCTATACACTCAACATCAAAAAGAGAAATTAAGGAAACAATCCCATTCACCACTGCAACAAAAAGAATAAAATACCTAGGAATAAACCTACCTAAGGAGGTAAAAGACCTGTACTCAGAAAACTATAAGACACTGATGAAAGAAGTTAAAGATGATACAAACAGATGGAGAGATATACCATGTTCTTGGATTGGAAGAATCAACATTGTGAAAATGACTCTACTACCCAAAGCAATCTACAGATTCAATGCAATCCCTATCAAACTACCACTGGCATTTTTTATAAAACTAGAACAAAAAATCTTAAAATTTGTATGGAGACACCAAAGACCCCGAATAGCCAAAACAGTCTTGAGGGATAAACTCCAAATGGATTAAAGACCTAAATGTAAGACTGGACACTATAAAAGTGTTAGAGGAAAACATAGGAAGAACAGTTTGACATAAGTCACAGCAAGATCTTTATTGACCCACCTCCTAGAGTAATGGAAATAAAAATAAACAAATGGGACTTAACGAAACTTAAAAGCTTTTGCACAGCAAAGGAAACTACAAACAAGACAAAAAGACAACCCTCAAAATGGGAGAAAATATTTGCAAACGAATCAACGGACAAAGGATTAGTCTCCAAAATTTACAAGCAGCTCATGCGGCTCAATATTAA
This sequence comes from Stenella coeruleoalba, assembly GCF_951394435.1. Taxonomy (NCBI): domain Eukaryota; kingdom Metazoa; phylum Chordata; class Mammalia; order Artiodactyla; family Delphinidae; genus Stenella; species Stenella coeruleoalba. The sequence continues at coordinate 6,235,287 of NC_137164.1, forward strand.
AAAAACAAACAACCCAATCCAAAAATGGGCAGAAACCTAAATAGACATTTCTCCAAAGAAGACATACAGATGGCCAAGAGGCACATGAAAAGCTGCTCAACATCACTAATTATTAGAGAAATGCAAATCGAAACTACAGTGAGGTATCATCTCACACCGGTTAGAATGGCCATCATCAGAAAACCTACAAACAACAAATGCTGGAGAGGGTGTGAGGGGAACCCTCTTACCCTGTTGGTGGGAATGTAAATTGATACAGCCACTATGGCAAACAGTATGGAGGTTCCTTAAAAAACTAAAAATAGAATTACCATACGACCCAGCAATGCCACTACTGGGCATATACCCAGAGAAAACCATAATTCAAAAGACACATGCACCCCAATGTTCATTGCAGCATTATTTACGATAGTCAGGTCATGGAAGCAACCTAAATGCCCATCGACAGATAAATGGATAAAGAAGATGTGGTACATATATACAATGGAATATTACTCAGCCATAAAAAGGAACAAAATTGGGTCATTTGTGGAGGTGTGGATGGATCTAGAGACTGTCATACAGAGTGAAGTAAGTCAGAAAGAGAAAAACAAATATCGTATATTAATGTATATATGTGGAATCTAGAAAAATGGTACAGATTAACCGGTTTGCAGGGCAGAAGTTGAGACACACACGTAGAGAACAAACATATGGACATCAAGGGGGGAAAGTGGTTGGGGGGTGGGCTTTGGGGTGGGGTGACTTGGGAGATTGGGATTGACATGTATACAGTGATGGGTATAAAATTGATAACTAATAAGAACCTGCTGTATAAAAAATAAATAAAATTCAAAAATTAAAAAAAAAAAAAAAAAACATTGTGTGATGGAATACTGCATAGCTTTAAAAATGATGTTACAGAGCATTACCGTGGAGAAGGTTCGTGATTGTTACTGAAAAGTTCAGGTGATACAATCCTAATTTTGTGTTTTAAAAGTTTATGTATACATGTGTTATATATGTGTGTGTGTAAACTTTAAAATACACGTCTATAAATGTAAACTTTTTTACACAAAAACAAGACTGGATGGACATATAGCAAAAATTAGTGAGTAGTTTTATAGTAAGTTTTAGATTTATTTTAATAGTCTGTATATACCTAAGGAGCATGTATGGGTACACACATACATACTCCAAACTTAAATGTAAAACCTAGAACTATAAAACTTTTAGGAAAAAATCTTTAAGACCTAGGACTTAGCAAAGAATTTTTAGATTAGACATCAAAAGCATGGTCCATCAAGGAAAAAGTAGGTAACATGCAAGTTAAAACAACAGTGTGGTCACTTTACACACCTATCAGAATGACTAAAATGAAAAATAGTGACAACACCAAATGCTGATGAATGCAGGAAAAACTAGGCAACTCATACCTTGCTGGAGGGAAGATAAAATGGTACAGCCACTCTGGAAAAGGTTGGTAATTCCATGTACAACTAGCCATTCGATTACCATACAACCCAGCAGTTGTACTCCTGGGCATTTATCCCACAGCAATGAAGTTTTATGTTCACACAAAAAAACTGTACATGAACGTTCATGGCAGCTTTCTGTGTAAAAGCCACGAACTGGAAACAACCCACAAGTCCTTCAGTAAACAATTAAATAACTTTGGTCTGTCCATACTGTGGAATACTGCTCAGCAGCTGAAAAGAACACATTGTTGATACACAATACTTATCAACCTGTGAATCTTCCGAGGTGTTGTTGAGTGAGAAAAGCCAAGCCCAAAAGGTTATATATTGTATGATTCCATTTGTATAACCTTCTTGAGAAGACAAAATTATAGAAATGGAGAACAGATTTGTAAACAGTCCAAGGGGTTGTGGCTGGAAGATGAGGAGGTGGGAGGAAGATGGGTGTGGTTATGAGAGGCCAACACGAGGGATGCTGTGGTCTCTCTCTCTCTCACACACACACACACACACACACACACACGAATGAATATAGGTAAAACTAGGGAAATCTGAACAAGATTGTCTCAGTGTCCGTATCCTGGTTGTTATATTGTATTAGAATTTCCCAAGACATTATTCTTGGGGGAAACTGGGTGTAGGGTATGCAGGATCTCTCTGTGTTATTTCTTATGAGTGCATGTGAGCCTACAATGATCTCAAAATAAAAAGTTTGATTGAAAACATTATATAATTTTTGTTTCAACTGAGTAATTTTGTCTTTTTTTTTTTTATTGGAGTATAATTGCTTTACAATGTTGTGTTAGTTTCTGCCACACAGCAAAGTGAATCAGCCGTACACATATACACATCGCCTCCGTCTTGGACCTCCCTCACCGCCCCCCATCCCACCCAACTAGGCCATCACAGAGCACCAAGCTGAGCTCCCTGAGCTGTGTAGCACAGTGCTGTACAGCAGGTTCCCACTAGCTATCTATTTCACACATGGTAGTGTATTTATGTCAAACCTTATCTCCCAATTCATCCCACCCTCCCCTCCCCACCCCATGTCCACACGTCCATTCTCTGCATCTGCCTTTCTATTCCTGCCCTACCAATAGGTTCATCTTTCTAGATTCCACGTGTATGTGTTAATATACCATATTTGTTTTTCTCTTTGACTTACATTTACATAATTACATAACATGTATTATTTGTGTATAACATTGTAGTATATATATTATAGTTTGGTATTTATAAGAAATAGATTAATTACTAATACATCACTGAAGAACTTGACCAATTGGAATACGTATATCGTTGCAAAGTAAAATTAATAATTTGCTCCTCTTTTCAGCAAAACGCTATGAAAGGGTTATCGGTACTCATCGTACCCAGTTCTCCCATTCTCTTTCAAACCCGTTTTCATTAAGGTTTCACCTATGCATTTTATCCAAAGGTACTGAACACACAGGGTTAACTGCAGACTCCTTCCCTGTCCCCACCTCTCTTAACCCAGCAGCCTCATTTGTCCTGCTGGATGAAGTCCTCCTTGACAACTTGCTGCATGTAGCTTCCCGGTTCCTTAGAGCGACGTGGCCTGGGATCAGTGGCTAGGCCTCCTCTCTGCCTGCATGCTCTTGGTGATCTCACCTGGTTTATGGTTTTAAATTCCATTTACGTGCCTATGACTCAGTTTTATACTCCAGCTCACTCCTTTCTCTTGAACCGTGGATTCATACACCCAGCCGCACGCCTGACATCTCCACTTGGATACCTACCAGGCATCTTAAAATTTAGCAGGCGGCAAACCAAGCCTCTGACTTCCAGCACTGCCCCCCACCCCCGCCACAACAGAGCCTTCTGCACCCACAGCTTCCCCCTCTCAGCTGTTGCATTTTCGTTCTTCCAGCTGCTCAGGCCCAAACCCCTGACATCTGAGGCGGTCTCTGGCTCCTGTTTCTCTCACACGCCAACATGTAGTCGGTCGGCAAATCCTGGCGACTCTACCTTTGAAGTACACTCAGGATTAAACTACATCTTTCCACTTAGATCACTGCCTCTGCTCTCCAAGCCTCCATTGTCTCTGAATGGGTTTCTCCAGTAGACCTATCCCTAAAGTCACCCGAGCTTCTGCAGTGATCCTTTTAGAACCAGATTAGATGATGTCAATCCTCTGCTCAAAACTGTAGGAGTACCCACCGCGAGACGCAGTCAGCCGATCTACCGTGATGGTCCCGTGTCCCCGGTCAACTCCATAAACTTCTTGGACTCTCCCCACCCTCACTCGTTCCAGCCACACGAGCCTCCTTGCTCTTCCTCGGGTCTGCCAGGCTCACTCCCACTTCTGCCTGGAGGGCTCCTCACCCGGGATCCACATCACCAGTTCTCCCAACTCCAAATCTTCACTCTACTCTCACCTTCCCAGTGAAGCCTACATTGAATCTCCTATTTAACGGTGAAAACCCTCCCCCCATTTAGCATGCCCAGTCCCTTACTTTCCAAGACACTTAACCGCCTCTTAACCTCCTGCATTAGTTTCCTAGGACTGCTGTAACAAGGTCCCACAAACTGAACAACAGAAATCTACTCTCTCACAGTTTTGGTGACCGGAAGTCTAAAATCAAGGTGTCAGCAGGGCCGTGCACACTCTGCAGGCTCTTGGGAAGAATCCTTCCTTGACTTTCCTACACTTCTAGCATCCGGTGCTTGCCAGAAATCCTTGGATTCTTTGCCTCTGGCAGTATACCTCCAATCTCCGCCTCTGTCTCCATGTGGCCGTCTTTCCTCTGTGTGTCTCTCTGTGTACAAATTCCCTCTTCTTCTTAGGACACTATTGATATTGGATTCAGCGCCCACACGAATCCAGTGTGACCTCAGCTTAACTGGATTACATCTGCCACGACCCAAATAAGGTCACCTTCCCAGGTTCCTGGTGGACATACATTTTGGGAGGACACTATTCAAACAGTACCCATACCATATGATTATACAGTTGATATATTTTGTTATTGGGTGGCTGCCTGTTGTAGAATGTAACTTTCTTAGAGGCAGAGACTTGTCTGTTTCGTCCTGAATGTATCCCAAGTTCCTAGAATGTTTCATAGCAAAGAGTAGAATCTCAGTAAATTAAACGGTACCCTTACATATCACGGAATGAACTTCAGGGGTTTACTGACACACTTCTGTGGTATTCTACACGTGAGCAATGTCATTCAACCCCCTAGACAAATGTTTATTCAACAAATAGACTACCAAGTGATTGAGTTAAAACAGAGACCTTAGTTGGCCCTTTAAAATGTTATGTTTTCTAAATCATATAATTCTGGCTCTTTTTATTTTTTTAATTATTTATTTATTTATTTTTAAAAATTTTAACTTTTTATTTTATATTGGAGTAGAATTGATGAACAATGTTGTGTTAGTTTCAGGTGTACAGCAAAGTGATTCAGTTATACATATACATGTATCTATTGTTTTTCAAATTCTTTTCCCATTTAGGTTGTTACAAAGTATTGAGCAGAATTGTTCCCTGTGCTATAAGTAGGTCCATGTTGGATATCCATTTTATTTTATTTTTAAAAATTTATTTATTATTTATTTTTTTTGGTGAGGTGATAGCTCATTGTGGTTTTTTTTTTTTTTAACATCTTTATTGGAGTATAAATGCTTTACAATGGTGTGTTAGTTTCTGCTTTACAACAAAATGAATCAGTTATATATATACATATGTTCCCATATCTCTTCCCTCTTGCGTCTCACTCCCTCCCACCTTCCCTATCCCACCCCTCCAGGCGGCAACAAAGCACCAAGCTGATCTCCCTGTGCTACGCGGCTGCTTCTACCTTACGTTTGGTAGCTACCTACCTTACGTTTGGTAGTGTGTATATGTCCATGACTCTCTCTTGCTTTGTCACAGCTTACCCTTCCCCCCTCCCCATATCCTCAAGTCCATTCTTTAGTAGGTCTGTGTCTTTTTTCCTGTCTTACCCCTAGGTTCTTCATGACATTTTTTTTTCTTAAATTCCATATATATGTGTTAGCATACGGTATTTGTGTCTCTCTTTCTGACTTACTTCACTCTGTATGACAGACTCTAGGGCCATCCACCTCATTACAAATAGCTCAATTTCGTTTCTTTTTATGGCTGAGTAATATTCCATCGTATATATGTGCCACATCTTCTTTATCCATTCATCCGATGATGGACACTTAGGTTGTTTCCATCTCCGGGCTATTGTAAATAGAGCTGCAATAAACATTTTGGTACATGACTCTTTTTGAATTATGGTTTTCTCAGGGTATATGCCCAGTAGTGGGATTGCTGGGTCATATGGTAATTCTATTTTTAGTTTTTGAAGGAACCTCCATACTGTTCTCCACAGTGGCTGATTCAATTTACATTCCCACCAACAGTGCAAGAGTGTTCCCTTTTCTCCACACCCTCTCCAGCATTTATTGTTTCTAGATTTTTTGATGATGGCCATTCTGACTGGTGTGAGATGATATCTCATTGTAGTTTTGATTTGCATTTCTCTAATGATTAATGATGTTGAGCATTCTTTCATGTGTTTGTTGCCAGTCTGTATATCTTCTTTGGAGAAATGTCTATTTAGGTCTTCTGCCCATTTTTGGATTGGGTTGTTTGTTTTTTTGTTATTAAGCTGCATGAGCTGCTTATAAATTTTGGAGATTAATCCTTTGTCCGTTGCTTCATTTGCAAATATTTTCTCCCATTCTGAGGGTTGTCTTTTGGTCTCGTTTATGGTTTCCTTTGCTGTGCAAAACCTTTGAAGTTTCATTAGTTCCCATTTGTTTATTTTTGTTTTTATTTCCATTTCTCTAGGAGGTGGGTCAAAAAGGATCTTGCTGTGATTTATGTAATAGAGTGTCCTGCCTATGTTTTCCTCTAAGAGTTTGATAGTTTCTGGCCTTACATTTAGGTCTTTAATCCATTTTGAGCTTATTTTTGTGTATGGTGTTAGGGAGTGATCTAATCTCATACTTTTACATGTACCTGTCCAGTTTTCCCAGCACCATTTATTGAAGAGGCTGTCCTTTCTCCACTGTACATTCCTGCCTCCTTTATCAAAGATAAGGTGACCATATGTGCGTGGGTTTATCTCTGGGATTTCTATCCTGTTCTATTGATCTATCTTTCTGTTTTTGTGCCAGTACCATACTGTCTTGATTACTGTAGCTTTGTAGTATAGTCTGAAGTCAGGGAGCCTGATTCCCCTAGATCCGTTTTTCGTTCTCAAGATTGCTTTGGCTATTCGGGGTCTTTTGTGTTTCCATACAAATTGTGAAATTTTTTGTTCTAGTTCTGTGAAAAATACCAGTGGTAGTTTGATAGGGATTGCATTGAATCTGTAGATTACTTTGGGTAGTAGAGTCATTTTCACAATGTTGATTCTTCCAATCCAAGAACATGGTATATCTCTCCATCTGTTTGTATCATCTTTAATTTCTTTCATCAGTGTCTTATAATTTTCTGCATACAGGTCTTTTGTCTCCTTAGGTAGGTTTATTCCTAGATATTTCATTCTTTTTGTTGCAATCGTAAATGGGAGTGTTTTCTTGATTTCACTTTCAGATTTTTCATCATTAGTGTATAGGAATGCCAGAGTTTTCTGTGCATTAATTTTGTATCCTGCTACTTTACCAAATTCATTGATTAGCTCTAGCAGTTTTCTGGTAGCATCTTTAGGATTTTCTATGTATAGTATCATGTCCTCTGCAAACAGTGACAGCTTTTACTTCTTTTCCAATTTGGATTCCTTTTATTTCCTTTTCTTCTCTGATTGCTGAGGCTAAAACTTCCATAACTATGTTGAATAAGAGTGGTGAGAGTGGGCAACCTTGTCTTGTTCCTGATCTTAGTGGAAATGCTTTCAGTTTTTCACCATTGAGGACGATGTTGGCTGTGGGTTTGTCATATATGGCCTTTATTATGTTGAGGAAAGTTCCCTCTATGCTTACTTTCTGCAGGGTTTTTATCATAAATGGGTGTTGAATTTTGTTGAAAGCTTTCTCTGCATCTATTGAGATGATCATATGGTTTTTCTCCTTCAATTTGTTACTATGGTGTATCACGTTGATTGATTTGCGTATATTGAAGAATCCTTGCATTCCTGGAATAAACCCCAGTTGATCATGGTGTATGATCCGTTTAATGTGCTGTTGGATTCTGTTTGCTAGTATTTTGTTGAGGATTTTTGCATCTATGTTCATCAGTGATATTGGCCTTTAGTTTTCTTTCTTTGTGACATCTTTGTCTGGTTTTGGTATCAGGGTGATGGTGGCCTCGTAGAATGAGCTTGGGAGTGTTCCTTCCTCTGCTATATTTTGGAAGAGTTTGAGAAGGATAGGTGTTAGCTCTTCTGTAGATGTTTGATGGAATTCGCCTGTGAAGCCATCTGGTCCTGGGCTTTTGTTTGTTGGAAGATTTGTAATCACAGTTTCAATTTCAGTGCTTGTGATTGGTCTGTTCATATTTTCTATTTCTTCCTGATTCAGTCTTGGCAGGTTGTGCATTTCCAAGAATTTGTCCATTTCTTCCAGGTTGTCCATTTTATTGGCATAGAGTTGCTTGTAGTAATCTCTCATGATCTTTTTTATTTCTGCAGTGTCAGTTGTTACTTCTCCTTTTTCATTTCTAATTCTATTGATTTGAGTCTCCTCCCTTTTTTCTTGATGAGTCTGGCTAATGGTTTATCAATTTTGTTTATCTTCTCAAAGAACCATTTTTTAGTTTTATTGATCTTGGCTAACGTTTCCTTCATTTCTTTTTCATTTATTTCTGATCTGAGTTTTATGATTTCTTTCCTTCTGCCAACTTTGGGGTTTTTTTGTTCTTCTTTCTCTAATTGCTTTAGGTGCAAGGTTAGGTTGTTTATTCGAGATGTTTCCTGTTTCTTAAGGTAGGATTGTATTGCTATAAACTTCCCTCTTAGAACTGCTTTTGCTGCATCCCATAGATTTTGGGTCATCGTGTCTCCATTGTCATTTGTTTCTAGGTATTTTTTAATTTCCTCTTTGATTTCTTCAGTGATCATTTCGTTATTAAGTAGTGTATTGTTTAGCCTCCACGTGTTTGTGTTTTTTACAGATCTTTTCCTGTAATTGATATCTAGTCTCATAGCGTTGTGGTCAGAAAATATACTTGATACAATTTCAATTTTCTTAAATTTACCAAGGCTTGATTTGTGACCCAAGATATGATCTATCCTGGAGAATGTTCCATGAGCAGTTGAGAAAAATATGTATGCTGTTGTTTTTGGATGGAATGTCCTATAAATATCAATTAAGTCCATCTTGTTTAATATGTCATTTAAAGCTTGTGTTTCCTTATTTATTTTCATTTTGGATGATCTGTCCATTGGTGAAAGTGGGGTGTTAAAGTCCCCTACTATGAATGTGTTACTGTCGATTTCCCCTTTTGTGGCTGTTAGTATTTGCCTTATGTATTGAGGTGCTCCTGTGTTGGGTGCATAAATATTTACAATTGTTATATCTTCTTCTTGGATCGATCCCTTGATCATTATGTAGTGTCCTTCTTTGACTCTTCTAATAGTCTTTATTTTAAATTCTATTTTGTCTGATATGAGAATTGCTACTCCAGCTTTCTTTTGGTTTCCATTTGCATGAAATATCTTTTTCCATCCCCTTACTTTCAGTCTGTATGTGTCTCTAGGTCTGAAGTGGGTCTCTTGTAGACAGCAAATATGTGGGTCTTGTTTTTGTATCCATTCAGCCAATCTGTGTCTTTTGGTGGGAGCATTTAGTCCATTTACATTTAAGGTAATTATCGATATGTATGTTCCTATTCCCATTTTCTTAATTGTTTTGGGTTCGTTATTGTAGGTCTTTTCCTTCTCTTGTGTTTCTTGCCTAGAGAAGTTCCTTTAGCAGTTGTTGTAGAGCTGGTTTGGTGGTGCTGAACTCTCTCAGCTTTTGCTTGTCTGTAAAGGTTTTAATTTCTCCATCAAATCTTAATGAGATCCTTGCTGGGTAGAGTAATCTTGGTTGCACGTTTTTCTCCTTCATCACTTTCAATATGTCCTGCCAGTCCCTTCTGCCTTGCAGAGTTTCTCCTGAAAGATCAGCTGTTAACCTTATGGGGATTCCCTTGTGTGTTATTTGTTGTTTTTCCCTTGCTGCTTTTAATATGCTTTCTTTGTATTTAATTTTTGACAGTTTGATTAATATGTGTCTTGGCGTATTTCTCCTTGGATTTATCCTGTATGGGACTCTCTGTGCTTCCTAGACTTGATTAACTATTTCCTTTCCCATATTAGGGAAGTTTTCAACTATAATCTCTTCAAATATTTTCTCAGTCCCTTTCTTTTTCTCTTCGTCTTCTGGAACCCCTATAATTCGAATGTGGGTGCATTTAATGTTGTCCCAGAGGTCTCTGAGACTGTCTTCAGTTCTTTTTATTCTTTTTTCTTTATTCTGCCCTGCAGTAGTTATTTCCACTATTTTATCTTCCAGGTCACTTATCCGTTCTTCTGCCTCAGTTATTCTGCTATTGATCCCATCTACAGTATTTTTCATTTCATTTATTGTGCTGTTCATCATTGTTTGTTTCATCTTTAGTTCTTCTAGGTCCTTGTTAAATGTTTCTTGCATTTTGTCTATTCTGTTTCCAAGATTTTGGATCATCTTTACTATCATTATTCTGAATTGTTTTTCAGGTAGACTGCCTATTTCCTTTTCATTTGTTAGGTCTGGTGGGTTTTTATCTTGCTCCTTCATCTGCTGTGTGTTTTTCTCTCTTCTCATTTTGCTTATCTTACTGTGTTTGGGGTCTCCTTTATGCAGGCTGCAGGTTCGTAGTTCCCATTGTTTTTGGTGTCTGTCCCCAGTGGCTAAGGTTGGTTTAGTGGGTTATGTAGGCTTCCTGATGGAGGGGACTAGTGCCTGTGTTCTGGTGGATGAGGCTGGATCTTGTCTTTCTGGTGGGCAGGTCCATGTCTGGTGGTGTGTTTTGGGGTGTCTATGGACTTATTATCATTTTAGGCAGCCTCTCTGCTAATGGGTTGGGTTGTGTTCCTGTCTTGCTAGTTGTTTGGCATAGGATGTCCAGCACTGTAGCTTGCTGGTCGTTGGGTGAAGGTGGGTGCTGGTGTTGAGATGGAGATCTCTGGGAGATTTTCGCCATTTGATATTATGTGGAGCTGGGAGGTCTTTTGTGGACTAGTGTCCTGAAGTTGGCTCTCCCACCTCAGAGGCACAGCAGTGACTCCTGGCTGCAGCACCAAGAGCCTTTCATCCACAGGGCTCAGAATAAAAGGGAGAAAAAGTAGAAAGAAAGAATTAGTAGAAGTAGAAAGAAAGAAAGAAAGAAACAAGGGAGGGAGGGAGGGAGGAAGGAAGGAAGGAGGGAAGGAAGGAAAAAAGAGAGAAAGAAGATAAAGTAAAATAAAATAAAGTAAGATAAAATATAATAAAGTTATTAAAATAAAAAATTATTAAGAGAAAAAACAAAACAAAACAAAAAAAACGGACGGATAGAGCCCTAGGACAAATGGTGGAAGCAAAGCTATACAGACAAAATATCACATAGAAGCATCCACATACACACTCACAAAAAGAGGAAAAGGGGAAAAAATCATAAATCTTGCTTTCAAAGTCCACCTTCTCAATTTGGGATGATTCGTTGTCTAAAGGAGGGGAGGAAGGAAAGAAAGAATGAAGATAAAATAAAATAGTTATTAAAATAAAATAATTATTAAGATTAAAAAAAACAAAAAACGGACGTATAGAACCCTCGGACAAATGGTGGAAACAAAGCTATACAGACAAAAGCTCACACAGAAGCATACACATACACACTCACAAAAAATGGAAAAGGGGAAAAAATCATAAATTTTGCTCTCGAAGTCCACCTCCTCAATTTGGGATGATTAGTTGTGGATGCAGGTATTCCACAGGTGCAGGTACATCAAGTTGATTGTGGAGATTTAATCCGCTGCTCCTGAGGCAGCTGGGAGATATTTCCCTTTCTCTTCTTTGTTCTCACAGCTCTCAGGGGCTCAGCTTTGGATTTGGCCCCGCCTCTGCGTGTAGGTCGCTGGAGGGCGTCTGTTCTTCGCTCAGACAGGATGGGGTTAAAGGAGCAGCTGATTGGGGGCTCTGGCTCACTCAGGCCGCGGGGAGGGAGGGGCATGGAGGGCGGGGCGAGCCTGCGGCGGCAGAGGCCAGCGTGACGCTGCGCCGTCGTGACGTTGCACCAGCCTGAGGCTCGCCGTGCGTCCTTCCGGGGAAGTTGTCCCTGGGTCCCGGGACCCTGGCAGTGGCGGGCTGCACAGGCTCCCGGAAGAGGGGTGTGGACAGTGACCTGCGCTCGCACACAGGCTTCTGGCGGCGGCAGCAGCAGCCTTAGCGTCTCCCGCCCGTCTCTGGGTTCCGCGCTTTTAGCCGCGGCTCGCGCCCGTCTCTGGAGTTCCTTTAAGCAGCGCTCGTAATCCCCTCTCCTCGCGCAGCAGGAAACAAAGAGGTAAGAAAAAGTCTCTTGCCTCTTCGGCAGGTCCAGACTTTTCCCCGGACTCCCTCCTGGCTAGCCGTGGCGCACTAGCCCCCTTCAGGCTGTGTTCACGCCGCGAACCCCAGTCCTCTCCCTGCGCTCCGACCGAAGCCCGAGCCTCAGCTCCCAGCCCCGCCCGCCCTGGCGGGGGAGCAGACAAGCCTCTCGGGCTGGTGAGTGCCGGTCGGCACGATCCTCTGTGCGGGAATCTCTCTGCTTTGCCCCCCGCACCCCTGTGGCTGTGCTCTCCTCCGCGGCTCCGAAGCTTCCCCCCTCCGCCTCCCGCAGTCTCCGCCCGCGAAGGGGCTTCTAGTGTGCGGGAACCTTTCCTCCTTCACGGCTCCCTCCCACTGATGCAGGTCCCGTCCCTATCCTTTTGTCTCTGTTTATTCATTTTTCTTTTGCCCTACCTAGGTACGTGGGGGGTTCCTTGCCTTTTGGGAGGTCTGAGGTCTTCTGCCAGCGTTCAGTAGGTGCTCCGTAGGAGTTGTTCCACGCGTAGATGTATTTCTGGTGTATCTGTGGGGAGGAAGGTGCTCTCCGCGTCTTACTCTTCCGCCATCTTCCCGGAAGGCTGGCCCTTTTTAAGTGAAAATTTCACTCTTGCTTGATAAGATTCTTGGTGATAAGATCCAGAGTGTATACGTACTTGTAAACAAAGTGTTTTAAGGGCAAGATGCTTCCTTTCTTGCTTTCTGATGGACTTGGAGTTACTAGAGTCGGATCAGACCCCTGAGGATCTAAAACTCGGTGTGTCTGAGGCTGGCTGTTGTTCCTTGATGCTGCCCAGGGGTTTGATCCTTGTCTGCTGGGGGTCACGGATGAGTGTAGAGAGCTGAGTGGATTCTGAAGGCCTTGAAGAAAATACTTTGTGTCTTGTCTCTCCCACTCCCTACAAGTCAGATCTTGTCCAGTCCAGCCTTTGTGTGTGTGGGGGGTGTGTGTGGTGTGTGTGTCACAGGACCAGAATTAGGGTGATGTGAGTGAAGCCTTCACCTTGGATGCCAAAGAACTCATCGATAAAGTAAATAATATTTTTATGCAATATTCTTAAAAAATAATGTTAAAAATCCACAGCAAACAAAATACTGAATTTAAAGATAAAACAGGCTGTTGCTACTTTGTTTTATGACCCTAGATTATCATGCATGAGGCCAGAGAGCTGTTCTGGGTCCATGTGGCCAGTCCTTCCGTCCCCGTTGGATGGGTTCACAAGGGCTGACCATTGTGTGGGCACAGATGGAGCAAAGTGGGTACCACACACAGTCATTTTTTATTGTAGAGGAGTTTTTAATAAGTGTTTCCTCACACTCCAATATGAGTCACATGCCAGGCATGTTTGTGCATGGATGTGTTTGTATGTTCAATTCCTGTTCTGGGGTTTGGCTCTAGAACAGCTACAGATGGTTATGTGGTGCTTGGTCAAATTCAGTTAAGACAGCCCCCAGAGTTTGACTTCATTTCAGCACCACTAGAAGGGTAGGCCCAGCCAGGCTGACCCCAGGGTGGGCCAGGTTGTTCCTGAGCCCACAGAGGACGGTGCAGCCCAGTCTGTCCTGCCTACCAGAACCAACATTGTAGTCCACCCGTGGGGCACTTCTGAAGTTCACGATGAATGTCGGCACACATCAGGGAAAGCATTTCAGAATAGCCTCCGTGATCTTTCCTCCACTCCAGGCATCATGAGTCCTGAATCCCTAAATGGATGAAGACACCTTTTTTTTTTTTTAACATGTTTATTGGGGTATAATTGTTTTACAATGGTGTGTTAGTTTCTGCTTTATAACAAAGTGTATCAGTTATACATATACATATGTTCCCATATCTCTTCCCTCTTGCATCTCCCTCCCTCCCACCCTCCCTATCCCACCCCTGCAGGTGGTCACAAAGCACCGAGCTGTTCTCCCTGTGCTATGCGGCTGCTTCCCACTAGCTTTCTACCTTACATTTGTTAGTGTGTATATGTCCATGCCTCTCTCTCGCTTTGTCACAGCTCACCCTTCCCCCTCCCCATATCCTCAAGTCCGTTCTCTAGTAGGTCTGTGTCTTTATTCCTGTCTTACCCCTAGGTTCTTCATGACATTTTTTTCTTAAATTCCATATATATGTGTTAGCATACGGTATTTGTCTTTCTCTTTCTGACTCACTTCACTCTGTATGACAGACTCTAGGTGTATCCACCTCATTACAAATAGCTCAATTTCATTTCTTTTTATGGCTGAGTAATATTCCATTGTATATATGTGCCACATCTTCTTTATCCATTCATCTGATGATGGGCACTTCGGTTGTTTCCGACACCTTTTTCTTGATCTCATGTGTCCTGTGATTGAACTCTGCTGAAAATTCCAGTTCCCATCCTTTCTTACCTGCCCTGAAAGGAGCTCAGAAAAGCCAGAGCAAGGCTGTCGGGCCGGTCCCCACTGTCGCGGAGAGAACAGAAGATCCCGAAAAAAGAATCGTTAGGCAGCATCTCCCCTTCCCGACGCTGTAAAATCTACCCAGCTCTGCTTGTAGGTGGTGAGGCAAGATTAGTGGCAGACAAAATGGGGAGCAGCTTGAACAATCCCAGACGCCTGCCCTGTGGGTCCAGCTCGGAAGTGACCCTGTGCCTGCGCTGGACTGAAATACACAGGCCCTTCTTCCTTTGCCTTCCAGGCTCCATGCAGCATTGTTTTATCTGGTGACATTTCTTCTGTCTGCTCATTTTATTTGCACCATTATTTCTGTCCTAAGTTTAGCAGCCCTGGGCATTGAGCCTATATTTTTGACAGCAGTTTTGGCTAAGGTGCACTGTGGTGGGAAGACAGGTGCCTTACATAAATCTTAATGATGTCAGTGATTATAAACCGCCTGAGTGCTCAGAGATGATCTCTTTATAATTGGCTATTGACAGGGTTCTTGGAGAAAAGCCTTTCTATTAGGTAACATGGTTTGAGGTATTACCATCCTTTGTTTAGGGATAACAGATATGTGAACTTAATTCGTAGCATTTTTGCACTTGAGTGGGAACCCACAAAGAGAAATGACTGCAGATAAGATCCTTTTATGGAATATTTAGTATAAAGAGTGCTTTCATGAAAAAATTTTCTGAGAAAATCCTGACACCACATGTAATTATGTATTGGTCTTATGAAATAATTTCAAAGAGGAAATAATTTTTTCCACCTTAGTACAAATAATTTAAAATCAGGTGCTCTACTACTAGTCATAAATGAAACAAATTAAAATAATTATGTGGTTTTTTTCTACTTAGGCATTGAAATTATGGAAAAGGCATTTCATTTAAGGCAGAAATGTATCATTATGAAATATTGAAAAATATTCTTAAAGGTTTAACTTTAGGAACAGGGATGAATTTCTCTGTAATCAGGAAAATGTTGGAAAGCTTGAGTCTAGGGTTTACCATGGCTCTTAGGATAAAATCTGCACTGCTCGGCGGGAGCTGTGAGATGACCCTCTCCTCCCTCTGGTGTCATCACATACAAGCTGCCCTCACTCTTTCCACTGACACAGCCCTGACCATCCTTCAGGTGCTTGCATACTTCCTCCTGCCCCAGGACCTTTTCATATTCTGCTCCCACCCTGGGCCTGTCCTCCCCTTTCTTTTTCGCACTAAGTAAGAGATCTCAGCTAAAGCATCTCATCTTCAGGGGAGCCTGTCCTTTCCTTCTTGACCACATTAATCCTCACCCTCCACAACCAGACACACAATACCCACTTCAGATTCCTCTCCTTCATAGCTCTTATCAGAGCTGCACTTCCATAGTTACATTTAAGGTTGTTTAATCATCTCCCTCAACCTCTGTATAGCCCGTGAGTTGCTTAAGAGCTGAGACCTAAGCCTGGTTTTGCTTGGTGTGATATCCCTTCTGTCTACCCTGATGCCTTAATAAACATTTTGGAAGGAAGAGAAGACAGTCAATGTGAGATTGGTCCTTTTTAATGGCTCTTTTATTTAACATTAAAAAAAATTTCTTTTAAAACGCTTGCTGTATTTCCGATAGAAGTTTTGTGTTTTCATGAGTAGACAATGTTGCAGAGAATCTCTTTTGAGATATAGTCGACGTATAACGTTGTGTATGTTTAAACTGTACAACGTGTTGATTTGATACAGCTAACACCTCCATCAGGTCACAGAACTATCATTTCTTTTTGTGGTGGGAACATTTCAGATGTAGTCTCTAAGCAATCTGAAGTATATAAACCAGTATTGTTGACTATAATCACTATGCTGTGCATTAGATCTCCAGAACTTATTCATCTTTTAATTTCAAATTCTTCTCTTCCATATTTATTTGGCCGTCATTACATTTCTGCTAGCAATACAACGTCAACCTGTCCACTGTGCTCTGGCTGGAAGCAAACTGTTTGAGATGCAGTTCCTGCTGTTCTGAAGCATTTTTTCTTTTCTACTAAGGACAGTGGGGGATAGTTAAATGCCATGAGAAGTTGAATTTCCACAAAACTGATGCAGTGAGAAAGCATGTTTCTTACCAAAACACTCGTGTCAGGGTACAGCTACCGGGGAAAGGTGAACTCTGCTCTTACTGTCAAAAGAATGGCCTCCCACTCATCCTAATTGGAGTGAGGACACAGGATTTTAAATTTCGTACAATATCTGTTTCTCTAGGACTAGGATTTTTATCTGTAAATATCAGTACTTTTGGATTGGAAACTTACGTTGCAGGAGCTTTGAGACACAATTTTATGGATCCATAGAATTGAAGAGAAAAATAGACTGACGTAGAAAACCAGAAAAGGTTGTAGTAGAATTTCTTGTAGGATTCTTCCAACAAATGAACCCTTCAGCAGACCTTCTTGAGATGTCATTTCTTCCTAAATATAAAGTGGGCTTCCTTGTACCCCCATTTCTAGACACAGAACAACCCATGAGTCTTCTTGCTACTGTTGATGGGTGTCTGCTCCAGGCCCGTTATCTACCTCTACCTTTCTGAAAGTTTCTTCATCCTCCAGGAATTCTCAGCAATAAATGTCCAGGATTTAAGTGGATATGGTTTATTTTTTCTATGTTTGTAACATACTTAAATACATAGGTTTTTATTTGGGAACGCAGACTAGTAGCTCTTTGAAGTGGTGGTTTTTATATGTATTTACATATAGATGTTCAAAACAAATAGATTTTATACAGACATCTTTTTAGACTTTCGCTTCTGAAAATGTTTTTTAAGGATTTGGCATTTAAATGCTTACCAGGTCAGTAGCCTACCATTATTAACAATAATATTTAATTTACTTTTAAAGTAATACAGCTCAATTGATGATTTAAAGAAAGTAACTGAATTTCAACTGCCTTTCAGTACACGTCTGTGTAATTAATTCAGTTTTTCCAACAATGTAATTTGGAAGAACAGGGGCATCTATCAAGCCGGATGTTTTACGTTTAATGTCACATATAGGTTCTTGTGTTCTTCAGATTTAATTCTCAAGTATTCTCTAGAACCAATTATTAGGGTTTTTAAAAATAAAGTACTTCTAATAATACAATCATTTTTTAAAAGCAACTCCTTTCTAAATAAAAGTAGCTTAGTGCTTTATGTAAGTTGAACTGTAATACAGTCTTCCCATATTGATAACTCAGAACCATCTGCATGGCTCCTAAATTTGACCATTAGAAAATAATTAGATTTTTTTAATTGTCTTATTTAACCAGAAAAGTTAAAATCAGAATATATTTCAGGAATGAGCCACAATAAAGAACCTAATTAATATTATACTTGCCCTTTCAAAGTCACGTGTGTATAATACCGAAAGAAATAGAAAGGGTACATGAACAGAGAAACAAAGAGGGAAGCAAACCAACGCTTTTGTGTCCTTTTAACCAAAGTACAGAGGGACAGGTGAGATGTATAATCTTGTTGAGCTTAATCTCATTTTAAATGATATCAGCTGACATTTAGTGTATCTAGTATGACAAATTTATTTAAAGTTTACATTGATGAGCAAACTTGGAAAAAAGCCAGAACAACTCACTAAATCCCAGAAAATTTAGAGGAGGGTTTATTCTGAATGTTTTTTACGTTACCCAAATGACTGCCCTTGACTGTTGGTCATGAAACAAGAAACAATTGGACTTTCCAGACTCACGTTAGCCCTGAGCGTGACTTGTGCTTGTTATGTACGTTGATGATGTTTCACATTTTAGCTGAGCTCCACACGTTCGGGCGCTTAGAAAAGCACCTCACTCAATAAATTAGATGAGATGATAGCCCTGTTCTTATAAAACGTGTTGGATTTGACAGTGTAGCAGTCAGTGTTCTTTTGTGAATTCTCTCAGCACTCTTGCAAGGAGGGTAGTTGCCCTTCGCCTCGTCTTATAGTTGAACAGATTAAATAACCTACCAATGCCTAGGCAGTGCCAGAGCGGGGGTCAGAATGCACAGGTCAGAAATTTCTGTCTGTGCCTTTGCTTTACTTAATTTTACCCAAACAAGGAAGCACAAATTTTCAAGCAGGAAGATGGGCGAGGCCTTCAAATATGACACTACTGTCAGCCAGAGTATTTTATTTGCAGCCTCGTGAGCAAATTGCCCCTTCGTCATTCCTCCCTGAGTCTTTATTACCATTATTCCAGGATCACTATAGTAAAGTTCAAAGCAGGAGGAGAGTCAAGCTGGGAAATGCTGATTCTGCTATTTAAGCCTCGCCTCGGGGCGCGGGGATAATGCTAATGTTTTGCATACAACATCACACACGACTCCTTTCACTTTATGAATCCATGTGTGTATATGTGAAAAGAATACGTTGTACCGTGTAGCATTTCTAGGTCATGCACACGTCAGTCCTGCCCATATATTAACAGTGGAATTAGCTGTGGAGTAGTCACCAGTGAGGTAACTTTCCTTTTAGGTTTGTGACCTGCCCCGGCTTTTAGTGGGACAGCTGCCTCAGTTCTCACTTCTGTGCCCCAGGCTTGTTGGGGCAAGACAGCAAGTGAAATCTAAAACAGATCTCACTAATTCTCATGAAACTGCAGAGTGAAACTCAGTGGTTCGCGTTTATAAAAGCGGGATTTAAAAGGAAAGTGGAATATTAGCCCAAGGATGGGGTGCTTTTTAGGTCCTTTGGTGAAATGGCCTTTCATTTCACAGAAAAAAAAAAGAGTGAAACGGATAGCATGCGTGTGTCTAGGTAACACAGTTTCTAAGCATTTAAAAGTAAAATAAAAATAGTTGTTTGGAAAATAAAATGGTTTCGAGTGTGTGATTCATCCTTTTGCATTGGAAAATAAGAGGAGGTGCTTGCAGCAGTGAGCTTATATCAGAATAAGGCAGACTTTTAATTTATATGTGTGTCAGAAGCATTAGGTATCTGCATTGTACACAGGAGATTATGCTGGGACAGGGCAAAATTTCAGATAGGTAGATAGATAGATAGATATCTATAGATAGATAATTATGTGTATGTATTTTATACACATAAATATAATTATATATTTCATTCTCAATTTAAAGATATCCTCATTTTATCTACCTATTTGCTCTACAAGTATTTAATTTTCTGTTGTTCTCCTGAATTTAGGCCAGCAGCTGAGGACATTTCCAGCCAGTTCTCATGTGATAAACATAAGGGTTGTTCTCTTCCATCACAAGGACTGTCTAGCCAAATCTGCAGAAAGTAAAGGTGATGACAAGGAAGTTGCAGATGTGCCTGGAACAAAGATTTGATGATTTGCATGTGCCTTTCATATTGTCTCACCTCTAGCCAAATCCTCCAGACCTGTCAATTCAGAGTGTTTCCCTGTCAAGAGACCCCTGGATCCTTCACTGTGAAGAGCATGTTGATATATTAGAAAAGGTTCAAAGAAGAGGTACAGCAGGGGCTACTAAGGGCGTGGAGAAGGAAGTAAAGGCCTGATATGAATTGTCTGTGGAAGTGAAAACTAGGAAGCAGGGACAGAGAGCCTAGGGGAGGAAGATGCTCAGGTATGAGGGACCAACTGACTTAGACCAGGTGGAGGAAAATGTACAAGGATGCAGTGAATCTGAGAAGACGAAATCTTAGCATAAGTGCAGAAAGAGCCTTTCTTAATGAGAGCTTCTAAAAAGCAAGGAAGCTTGCATTATTACCCTATTGCTATTATTATTACTATTATTACTGCATTGCTGTTAACTCTGCTCCCGTGAGCACTGACACCGGAAACAAAATTGAGCACTAATGAATTGGAGCTGAATTCCCACTCGAGGTTCGTCAACCCCGCCCCTAATACTCATGCCACTCCTTATCAGCTTCTACTTCCAGGAGACCTAGAGAGCCAAGGAGACTCTGGGGCTGAATTATTTAAATCAAATGACAGATTGTGTATAAAGATGCTCGTGCACCGTAAAACTGGACACAAATGCTACTAACATAAGCGCGTTTCCGACGGAGCCCACCTATCTGGTTTCCTTACTGCCCCTCCACCCTGAGGTCCCTCAAATGGGGCAGGTATCTGCTCTCAGGTCCTGGGTGAGGCTCACACCTTGTATCAGGGCTGACAGGCAGCTTGGAGAAACGGCTGTGAAACCCAGTTGGTCCTCCAGCCCCGGACGGTGATGGCGGTTCTCTTTCCCATTAAGTGTGTGTCTCTTGTGGTTGTTGTTCGTGGTTCTTTGAAACAGCTTTCTATGTTTAGAGACCATTGATTAAAAAGAAAAAAAAGAAAAATCTTTCTAAAACGTGGCAGCCATCCCAGGCTTGCATTTGAGGGAGCAAGGCTTTCTATCTCACTCGTCTTTGCATCAGGAAATAAGATGTTCACTGACTGGTGTTTGACTTTTAGAAATTTGCTGTACCTTCTCCAGTTTCCTCTTCTCCGTGTTTAAACTGTGGATTGTGGTGCATATTCTTACAAGGAAATTTGTAAACACAGCCTCTTCATTTAGCTGCAAGACTTGGTCAGTGGGGATGGAGGGTTCTAGTGAATTAAAGTTTTGGGTTAACGTAGAGCTCTTTTTGTTCAGGTTCTAGGCAAAAACCTTTCTCCAATGTTTCATTGTACTCCTTTGCCTTATAAATATAGAACATTGGATACAATTAAATCCTGGTTGAGTGAATAAGAATTGTATTGACATAAAAAGCACAGGTAATTGGGCAGAAGTGTGATCTGTTTGAGAACTTCCTCTTCTAAGTGAGCAGTGATGAGACTTGTAGGGTGGGATGGGGAAGACAGAGTAGACCTGATATTCACAGTAGTGGAGGTGAGATCTACAAGTGGCGAGAGTCAAATGGAGGAAAGATAGGGCAGATGGGTTATATCAGTCAGGATTACGTTTGCCTGCATATGACAGAAAATCT
This sequence comes from Stenella coeruleoalba, assembly GCF_951394435.1. Lineage (NCBI taxonomy): Eukaryota > Metazoa > Chordata > Mammalia > Artiodactyla > Delphinidae > Stenella > Stenella coeruleoalba. The sequence goes on from NC_137164.1 coordinate 6,256,551, forward strand.
AAAATAATTGTGACTTAAGCAAGGCAGAATTAATCTTTCTCTCATGTGAAAGGAATCTGGAGAAATCTGGAGGGCCTGTATGACTTGGTGTTAGGGACTCAAGCTCCTTCTACTATATTTCTCTGCCAACTTCAGTTCAATGCTTTTGCCTCATGGTCCAAGAAGGCTGCTTGAAATCCAGCCATTCTGTCAGCATTCCAGTCCGTAGGAAGGAAGAGGAGCCAAACACAGGCTAGTCCCTTGCTTTTCAAAGCAGTTTCTGAAAGATGCACACTTTAGTTCTGCTTACATTTCAGGCATCAGAATTTAGCTACTTGGTCCTACCTAGCTACAAGGGAGGCTGGGAAGCGTCTTTCTTCTTCCAGGTGACCACATACTCCACTAAAATTATGGGGTTCTAGTACCAAGATGGAAGGAGAAATGCACATGGGGAGACAGCCAGCGGTCTTTGCCATGAGGTTTGGAGACAATGGATGATTGTGGTATCGTGGAAACAACACCCGTTAGTAGGAATCTGTGTCTGGAATCTCATGACTGCTTTGCTAGTGCCTCCCTGTGTGACACGGCTGGGCCACTTGACTTTACTGAGCTTCAGCGCTGTCATTTTTAAAGTATAGGTGCAGAACCTGATGCTCTGTAAGGTCACTGCCCCTCAAACATGCTCTGTCTCCTCTCCTCCTGAAAGTGTTTGGTCAAAACAAGACCAAAGTGATTTACGATTCTAGGTATTTAGGGTTTAATACATCAAGGATTTACTCTTGTCCATGTGAATGCTCTTTGGCCTGTGAAGAGAAAAGTCATCCAGCAAATCAAAGCATTTAATAAACTGAATAAAGTGGCGTAATGAATTAAAAGATTAGTCAGACCTGATGTTTCACGGGGAATTAAATGTTGGCAGTGTCCCGTTCAGCATCTTCTTTGGTGCAAGATTCTTGGCTCTGATGGAATTTAACATTCTAATTTATTATAATAAGATTCAATTGCACACTCAAGCTTGAAATCGTTCAAGGAGGTAAAATTACAAAAAGAACCCTAGGCTGGGGGATTGTTTATCTCAACAAAAATTTGAGTGTCTACCTACCGCCAGGCACTGCATTAGGGACATTTCCAGCCTAGTGCAGGGTCCCACACAAGCACACGAGATCAGGTTAAGCTGTGTACAAAGTGGAAGAGGGAAACGGAGGAGGGAGCAGAGTTGTGAGTTCGGATTGGGGCGGGCTGGGTGTGGGATGCGTGTGGGCCACCTACGTGAAAATGTGCAGCAGGGGAGTCGATATGCAGGCAGAGAACTTTGGGGTCAAGTTCACAGTAAATATGTAGGTTGCGAAATCATCACTGTGTGAGTGGTGGACACGAGCTCACCTAGGAAGAGGGCCTGGGCTAGGGACTCAGGATGACAACGTTTAGGGTAGAGAAGAATTAGCGGAGAGAGTTGGGAGGAGCTGACAGGTAGGAGGAAACTCAGGAGATCAGTGCTTCTTAGAAGTCGCTCTATGAGGAGCAGCCCTTGTGTGTGTGTGTGTGTGTGTGTGCGTGTGCATGCATGCACACACACGCGAACAATGGTTTTGTTGACCACTGTAAACACTGTAAAGTGACTAGCATAAAATTGGGGTCATTGCAGCCCTTCATAAGTATGTGTTGACTAAAAGAATTAATGCATAGTGAACAGATGAATGTGTACAAATATAAGTAAGGAATAGAAAGTGTCCATTGGGTTTAGGAACTGAAGGGTACTGTAGGTGCGAGGTGGGGCTAGACACCACTTTGGAGTAGGTGAGCTATGAACAGGGTGTGGGGTGGAGATGTTCTGGGGCGAGAAGGGAAGGTGAGAGATTTAAGGGTCAAACGTGAAGGAGCACATTAGGAAATGAAGCCCTTGTGTGTGCTCAGAACCTGAGGGCAAGGAAGAGGGAAGAGCGTGTTTGAACTCAGAACCACGGTGACCTGCAAGCATTGGCGAGCCTGGGATAGGATGCCGTGGACAGGAGCAGGGCCAGCTCTGGGGGTGAACGAGCCATGCAGCCACACAGAGCCCGGCTCTCAGCAGGGCCTCACACTTGCTTTCATGTTCTGTTGTCACCATCTTGAAATTTTTAATAATTTTGAAACAAGGGGCCTGGTTTAAAATTTTGCTTTGGGATTGCAAGTGCTGTCCCAGCCCTAAGTAAGATCATAGAAATCGTCGAATCACATTTTTCATAGGTTCTCATCCTCATTCTTTCCTCTAACATACGTGGGATTTGTGCCTACTGCATGCCAGACACCCTTCCGGGCAGTTCATTCTTTGATCCGGGATTTTGTCTGTGTTGGTTGCAAAATAATTGCACCTGTTGATTTTTTATTATAGATTTTTTCCCATGACTTATCTTTCTTTTCTTTACTGATATTTGGTAGAATGTGTTAAAATCAGTATCTCTCTATCCTCGATCTGTACTTCTTAGAGTCAGCCATTCTACTGTAAGGATTTGTCTGTTTGCAAATAAACATCGAGAAAGGATGCTGTTCCTTGGTAAGTTTGAACCTCAGGATATGTAAGTAGCTGAGCTACTTGCTTCAGTTTTCGAGTTTATTTTGTTTTCTCCTTAGGCCTAAATGTTAAGGATCTTAAGGAAATAAATTAAAATTTAAGCACCTATGTGATGCTAAACGTTTTACATATTGGTTTTACCCTCACATTTTAATTTATTTGCTTATAAAGCTCCAGTTTTTGGTCTATTGCCTATCTATAATTTTCACCTGTGAGTGGAAGGGCTTAGTAATTGGAGATACTAGGGCCTTCAGTACTGTGTTAAATGTCTTCCATTTCCTTAGGAAAAAATTGTAGTTCAGCGTGAATGATTAGGATGGAAATAGCATACTGATTCTCTCCCGAAGAAGGTCAAGATGATGAATTATTCGAACCTTCTGAGAAGGTTATGGTTGCATCGGTACTGCATTCAAAGAAATGACGTGGCTTTTTCCACTCTTATTTTGTGGCTCAAGTGCACACACACATAAACTTCTCAAACTCCCCTTTGTCTGTTTCCTGAAACGGAAGTTGCAGAAAGCATATCTTTTGCATATATTACTGTCTGCTAGCCTCTGAGACTTAGACTTAGATTTGAATTGAGCTGTTTTCACCCCTCCCCCCTTAGGATGACACTTTCCTGCTCTCTTCAAGGAGTACCGCCTTCTGCACTCCCTTCCCTTTAAGGCAGACTGTAAACTGTGACGTTGTCCTTGCAAAGGCAGCCTGATTTTATTTGATTTTATATTAATTGGAAACATCACACTTACAAGTTAACAGCTGTTTCACTGTCATTTTCGCCTTAAATGAGGCTTTCTTTACTTTATTGGAAAATGTGCTTCATCGATCCCAGATGTTTCCATGCTACCTGGACATACAGTGATATGCCTGCACCATTTATTTTGCATAATGTGGCATCTTGCCTGTTTGGGTGCACTCTTAATGTATTCTGTTTACCTCTGAGCTTATCAAGAAACCAATTTCCTGACAACAAACGAGGGAGGGTCCAATGGTAGTTTGCACATTTCTATTTACTGTTTTACCCTTGAGAAATCCTTCACACTGCTTAAGCCTCAACATTTAAAATAACCAGTGAGCCATCAGAGGCAGAACAGTAGCTGGCACGCTCTATTCATTAGTGTTTCATGGTTGTCCATATTCAATTATGGAATTTGAAAGCATTTTATTCCATGGAAACAAGGTTAGGTTTGAACTGTAAAAAGGAGTGGTACACGAATAAAAGGTTAGCCAAACTTCATTCTGTTTTGCATTCTAAAATTACTCTCGATTTGCCTAATAAATATATTGCCCTCCACTGACTAGGGACTTTGTTGTCCAACTTGGTTTGCAGCAAATTACAGTTTTCTCCTAACACCCCCATGGTCACGTGCACAGGAATTTCCCTTCTGCATAGTATTGCGGACCTTGGGTGGAATAAATTGAAGGGCTGATTCCTTTGTCCCAGGGGGGCAGATGGTGATTATTTATGGTCAGTATTTCATGAAAATTAAATTCCCTGCTGTTTATGTTTTATAAAGATTAACTATTTGCAGAGTAAATGTGAAATGCTGAACTGTGTCTGGCCAGCCTCTTTCTAGCCCCTAAATTGAAGCAGCTCACTCTTCCTCTGCTGACAGTCATTCAGCCTCTTCATACCTCAATTATATTTTCAGCCAATAATATGTTCATAAATCAAATGGATAGTTTGAATCTGAGTAGAATGTTTAAGTCTTATGTATATCCATGACCTGAGAATCGTATTTTTGAGGTTCTTAACATATCGTTGTTTAGTGCTCTTTTTAGAAAATTTACATTCTTTTATTACAAGCTGAAAAGAATTTGAAACAGAAAAATTGACACTGAAGTCCAGTATTATTTATACATCGTAAAGATAAAGTCTAAATCCTTTCTTTGAATGATGAACGCCGATTATAAGACTATGCCTCTTATTTTCAGGATGCAAAGACTAATGGACAGTAAAGCATAATTATTTATGGTTGATTGTAAAGGAAAGGGGTTTGATTCCACTGACCCCCAGGGGAGGTGGATATGCTGTCCCTCCCTCCATAATTATAGTTATTTCCACTTGAAACTTCCATAGGCAGTAACAGAGGAGAAAATGACAATACCCCATTGCAATAGCCATTAGACAAGGTGTGTTCTCCACTTGATATATGTGCTAGAAAAAAAATCGCTTTAGGATGATAACAAAGAAAGCAGCCTGTGTAGGTATCTGTCATGTGTACAGACTGTCGATGACCTTGGGGAGCATGTTGGCTTGGAGGGCTACAGTATTTTGAGTGCTTGGTTAGATTGCTGGATATATTGAATTCACTAATGATTGCCTTTGAGCAAGACAGTTGAGTGTAGCTAACAGAAATAGACCTTTGGCTTTACGTGCCCATGGCCACCAATTGCTGTCTGGAAGTACAAAGCTCAATTATGCAGGGTCTCAAAAATATGCTTTTTTGGTTTTTTTTCTTGAAACTTACAACAGAGATTTGCTTGAATCCTGGTGTGGCTGATGAGCATTTACTTAAATATCATACATATTTTAAATATAAATTTATGTAAACATTCAGGTACAACTGTACCAGAGACAGAGTCACCCAACAGCCTCATGTATTTGTATGTTCTCTTTATATATTTAGTGGGTTTCAATTTACAATCCCAACCTGGTCATGAAGAGAGTCATATTTTTCTTCATTTTTCCATAGCTGAACTGTGTCATTCATTGTCTGTTCTCTTGGTGCAAGTGGTACATAGTACTGTTTCCAGGGCTGGGCGAGCTCTCGAGTTGGCTGGGCCATCTCCGTATCTCGGCTTTCATTGGCACTACTGCTTTCCTGAGATCCTCCTTATCTATTTTCTCTGCGAGCTTCTGCTAACGGGTCCCCATGCCCTGCATCGTGGCTGTCCCCAGTAGGCATGTGGCTCTTGACTCTCAGCTGTCTTCTGTTTACCTTACCTTACCTTAAATTGTGGGAAGACTTTCAGATCTCTTCCATGCCCAAATACCTGGGCAGGGAGCCATGATGGGTCCTCTAACCTTAAGATTTGCCCAGATGTCTTCCTCACTCTCCTTATGGCCACCATGTTGGGGCAGGGAGCAGGTTTGAGGGGAAAACCAGAAGTTCACTTTTAAACATCTTACATTTGGGATGCTAATAGACATGCAGGCAGAGTTGGCAGTTGAATATGCGCGTCTGGAGTTCAGGGGAGAGGTCTGGACTCTAGATAAGAATTTGGAAGCCATTAGCCTTTAGGTCAGACTGACAGCTATGAGCCTGGATAAGACCACAAAGAGAGTAAATGTAGATAGAAAAGTGAGGAGAGAAGGTGGATTCATTTAAAGGAAGGAAAGAAACCTGAAAAGCTACTGTAAATAATGATCATAATTTAAAGGAAATCATTACAGGCTCTAAGGCTGGGTGGGATGTTAATGCAAGGGATTGTTTAACATGGGCTCATGTAGTAAGTTACAAAGAAATGGTATGGAAGTGGAAAGAAACCTGTAAACTTAAATGTAAAGGGGGTTACGATTTTAATAGATCAATTACTGGCCTGAATTTTGTCAAAAGGTATTGTTTGAGGCAATGCCACTGGAAATACTTAGCAGGAACTGTGATGATAACCATGGAGAGGTTCTTCCTTAGAGGAGAGAGACAGAAACACCCATATGGATGGCTGAGGAAGGGGTTTTCAGTTGAGTCTCCTAGAATTCTTATACCTACTCTCAGCAAACTAAATATTATACAGTGATGCTAGGCGTCCTCAACCCAGGGGGAAAAAAGCACAGAAAGTAAATATGTTTCTCAAACAATTAAACACAAACGTTGAAAATTTGATTATTTTTTAAATTTTTATTTGGAAAATCTGAAAGTACATTTGATTTGCGCTGTGATTCCAGTAGGTACGTTGTTGCTTCGCATTGTACCTATGATTTCTGATTTCATCTAGGTTTCCAGATTTTCTGGTTTATCTCACTTTTATATAAAAACAGCTAGGTCCTTTCCTTTGAAAATACCTGTAGGACTTTTTTCCTCAGACTGAGGAGAAATTTTATGGGTGGACCATAAATAAACTCTCTAAAAATTAGTCAGCAGTTGCTGTGTTCTTAGGCATCCATACTGTGTAGGTCTGTGAGGTGAAAATACTTTATCCAAAAATAGGAACATAAAATATGTTAAATGAAGAGAACGCTTTCTCAGTCCTAAATTTGGTTGATTCACTATTTTGTCTTTGGTTGGTTTCCAAATGAAGATGTTCTTTTAAAAAGAAAAGTGGTGTTTAATGACTTTGAACACTTCTCTGTAAAACCCTCTTCCAAGGGGGTTGAATAATTTATGAGTCTTTAATATTGGAGAGGGAAGTTATTCCTCGAAGGCTAGCTTTTCATAACCACTTTGCCATGGCTGATTGATCTCTCTACTCACAAGGCTACACCCGCACGAAGCACACAACCCCGTGGTCACTGAACTCCAGTACTGAGCACATAAGAAGAGGCTCACAGTGACACAGACACAGACACAACGTTAATTTTAGGGTATTGGAAAAAACCAAACATCCCTAAGATAAAGAAAGAGAAGTGGGATGTAGGGCAAAGGCAGAAGTTGTATTTCACTAAAAGCAGATTAAGTTGCAGCCCTTCTATGGTAAGTCTGCAGGTGTTTAAGTTCACTCATTTTGGAATTGAAATGCCTGAAATGTTTCCTGAGAGGTTGGACTTGCATGGGTATCCATGGCCATACGTCTGTATCTTCAGATAACTCTGCAGCATTTCACACAGTAGTTCATGATCTATTTTCTGTTTTCTTTAAGCTTTTGATTATACCCACTCATCATTTTGCTCCAGGTCAGGGGTCACTGACCAGCCTGTGTACTGGCTTCCCTTGAGTCCAGTGGCCTTCTCTGGTTCAGTCCATTATGAACAGGGATACTGGGTTGTTCACATAATATTAGATTTGGCTACTGTTGGTGGGACAGTGCCCTGTGAGATGTCTCAGGGTAGGTCTTCTGACCTTATTGGTACACTCATGTCCTGCTCTTCTGATTAAAGTATAATGTTCCATAAATGATGTTCTCCTAAATATACAGATATTCATAACAGGACTTGTGAGCCTGATTGAAAAGAGACTTTACTTATATCCACTTGATTTTAAGCCTACCCATTTTAGTATCTCCTCGAAAAAATTGTTACCTTTCCTAGGATTGAACTCTCTTCCCTCTTGTATAGGCCGGATCTGGAAGGTCCTAAAATCTTCCAGGCACTTTGATTCCAAAATGGAAAAGTGATTTGAGGCAGAGGATAACAGTTGTGCAAACAATGGGCTAACCAGAAAGTTTAAAAAAGTTGGGGAATGAGGTATCCATGGGGGGCTCGGAAAAGCTCTGATATGTTCCTGGTAATCTAGAAGGCCATGCTCATACTTAGGTCTGTGTATATTCCCAGGGCTGTGTGCATGCTCATGGAAGACCTGAGGAGGCCGTAAGCTCTCACCTCTGGCTGAACTTGAGGCGTTAGGCAAGCAGGAAGCAAAGGCTGAGGTGGAGTGTAAACTGCCTGGCTGAGGATTGAAGGCATGTGCCAACAGCACAGAGCCACTCAGCAAAGACAGGAGACTTCTTAGTTCCAGGCATTTAAGGCAACCTCTGTTCAATCATTAGCTGTCTGCTAAGATAATAGACCGGAGACTTCAGTGGCTATACCTGACAAATGAATATAGACTTTACAGAATTCGTTCGGAAAAGTCACTAAACAAACAACAACAAAAATAAACCTTGGGGAAAGAGGAAAGTCTGATTTCCAAAATTGCCAAATTATATCATTTGAGATGCGCAGTTTTCAACAAAAATTAATGAGATACACAAAGAATTAAGAAAGTATGGCCAAACACAGGATGGAGGGGGCTGCACAGAGGAGGAGGCAGTCAATAGAAACTGTCCCAGGGAAAGCCCGTACCTTGGATATATTAGCAAAAACTGTAAAGCAGATGTTTTAAACATATTCAGAGAATGAAGGGAAACCATGTCTAAATAAGTAAAGTATGAGAAAAATGCCTTGACCAAATATAAAATACCAAAAAAGAGATAGCAGTTACGAAAAAGAATTAAATAGAAATTCTGGAATTGAAAAAGTACAATAACTGAAATGAAAAATTCACTAGAGGGGCTCAACAGCAGATTTGAGCAAGCAGAAGAATCACATAACCCAAAGGTAGATCATTAAGATCATCCAGTTGGAGGAACACAGAGAAAAAAGAATGAAAATAAACGAAGAGTCTCAGAAGCCTGTGAGACATCATCAAGCATAATGACATATGCATAATGGAAGTTCCAAAAGGAGAGGAGAAGAAGGGGAAGAAAGAACACTGATGAAATAATGGCTGAAAACTTCCCAAATTTGATTAAAAGTTTGAATCTACACATCAGAGAAACCCAACAAACTCCCAGTAGGGTAAACTCAAAGAGAATTATCTTAGACACATCAGAATTAAACGGTCAAAATCCAAAGATAAAGAGAGAATCTTGAATAGAGAAGAAAGTTGTCAGAAATTCAAGCGATCCTCAGAAATATTAACAGCTTATTTCTCATTAAAAACTGTAGAAAGCAGTGGATGACATAGTCAAAGTGCTCAAAGAAAAAAAAATTCTGTGTCCAGCAAAACTGTCCTCCAATAATGAGGGAGAAATTAAACATCCCCACCTTAACAAAATCATCACTATCAGATCCTCCCTATAAGAAATACTAAAAAGAGTCCTTCAGTAAAATAAATGACAGGGGGATTAATATAGTAAACTAGGCAATAGCTGTATATTTAACACAAAAGAAAGCAGTCAGTAATGGAGGAAGAAAGGAATAAAAAGGATATAAGTAATATAGAAAGCAAATAGCAAAATGGCAAACACAAATTCTGCCTTATCAATAATCATATTAAATCAAATGAATTAAACATTCCAATTAAAGCGCAGAGAGTTGAACACGATTTAAAAAAAAAACTGTATCCAGTTGTACACTATGTACAAGAGACACACTTTAGATTTAATTTAGACACAAATAGGTGAAAATAAAAGAATGGAAAAAGATATACTGTACAAACAATATACAAAAGGGAACTAGAATCTGTATGTTAATATCAGACAAAATAGATTTGAAGATAAAAATTGTTACTAGAAACAAAGAAGAATAACATGATAAAAGATTAATCTATTGAGATTACATAGCAATTATAAACATACATGCACCAAACAACTGAGACCCAAAATACATGAAGCAAAAATTGAAAGAATTGAAGAGAGAAATAGAGAATTCAACAATAATAGTTAAAAACTTCAGCACTCCACTCTGAATAATATATAGAGCACCTAGGGAGAAGATCAGTAAGAAAATGGAAAATTTTAACAATATTATAAATCACCTAGACCTAATAGACTTCTTTTTTTTTTTTTTTTTTTTTTTTTTTGCGGTGCATGGGTCTCTCACTGTTGTGGCCTCTCCCGTTGCGGAGCACAGGCTCTGGATGTGCAGGCTCAGAGGCCATGGCTCACGGGCCCAGCCGCTCCACGGCATGTGGGATCTTCCTGGACCGGGGCACGAACCCGTGTCCCCTGCATCAGCAGGCGGACTCTCAACCACTGTGCCACCAGGGAAGCCCAGACCTAATAGACTTCTGTGGGACACTTAACTAACTAGTAGCAGAACATACATTCTTCCCAAGTGCACATGAAACATTCTCCAGGACAGACCATATATTAGGCCATAAAACAAGCCTCAGTGAACTTAAAAGGATTGAAATTATACAAACTATGTTATTCAATGGCAGTGGAATAAAATTAGGAATAAACAAGTGAGAGAAATTTGGGAAATAAAAAACACACTCCAAAATAACCCATGAGTCAAAGAAGAATCCCAAGAGAAAAATTGAAAAATACTTTGAGATGAATGAAAATGAAAACATAACATGCCAGAACTTATGGGCTACAACGAAAGTGGTGCCTAGACGGGCATTTATAGCTGTGGATGCATATGTTAAATTACATGAGAGACCTCAAATAAGAATCTTCCATGCTTAGAAATTAGAAAAAGAATATGAGACAAAACCCAGTGCAAGCATAAGGAAGGAAACAAGATTAGAGAGGAAGTCAATAAATAGAGAACAGAAAAATAATAGAGAAAATCAATGAAACCACAAGTTCTTAAAAAAGAATCAACAAAATTGAAAAATAAGAAAAAAGAGAGGACTCAAATTACTAAAGTCAGTAATGAAAGGGGAGGGACATTACTACCAACTTTAGAGAAATCAAAAGGATTGTAAGGGGATACTATGACCATTTGTATACCAAGAAATTAGATGATGTGGATGAAAGGGACACATTCCTAGAAATAAAACTGCTTTGAGCATTAAATGGGATGTTTGTAGAGCTATTATTATAGGTATTGGCCGATAGTTATTGCTAAATAGATGTTAGCTACTGTTAAACACATAGACTTATTCATTCCTATCCATCCTTGTGTCATAAATTCAGAAAAATTTCCGTAAAGATACCTCACTTTCCATTGCAGATTACTTTACCTGTTACCAAAATTAATGTAATTTAGTTTAATTTTTGGACCAGGGTAGGTTCTGACCTGTGTTTGGAGACTCAGTTCCATAGGCTGCAGCATCGTCGTTTTCTTGCTTCTGGTGTCTGCCCCGTTGTGGGAGAGGCTGGTCTAGAGGCTTGTGCAGGCTTCCTGGTGGGAGGGGCTGATGCCTGCCCACTGGTGGGTGGAGCTGGGTCTTGGCCCTCTGGTGGGCAGGGCCGTGCCACGGGGCATGTCTGGAGGTGACTGTGGGCTCGGGAAATCTCTAGGCAGTCTGTCTGTTGATGCGTGGGGCTGTGTTCCCGCCCTGTGGGTTGCTTGGCCTGAGGTGTCCCCGTGCTGGAGCGTGCAGGCTGTTCGGTGGGGCCAGGTCTCAGCGCCAAGGACCCAAGCTGTCTGCCTCCAGCCTGAGTTCACTCACCGCTAGATGGACACTCCCCAGTATGTCCAGCACCAGCTTTATGACCCCAGAGAGAGCCACAGCTACCCCCCACCTCCCCAGGAGACCCTCCAAGACCAGCAGGTAGGTCTGGCCCAGGCTCCCGTGGAGTCACTGCTTTTGCCCCGGGTCCTGGTGCCTGTGAGACCTCGTGTGCGCCCTCCGAGAGTGGAGTCTCTGTTTCCCCTAGTCCTGTGCAGTTCCTGTGATCAAGCACCACTGGCCTTCAAAGCCAAGTGCTCTGAGGGCTCCTCCTCCTGAGGCCGGACCCCTAGGCTGAGACTTACGAGCTCAGAAGCCCACGAACGCCATACTCAAGTTTTTATACCTCCAACTGTTTTAAACATAGCCCAGATAAGCAGACTTTTAGCCATTTATAGCCTGCCTGCTTTCCATACACGGTAAAACTGGACCCAGCATCTGCAAGCCACAGGTAAGATAAGCCATGGGCTATAAGGACCCCAAGCTGCTGCTGCCCTTTGGAGCACTCAGACCCAGAGACTCCTGCCACACTGCTGAGCAACGTCACCAAGTGTCCTCTTCTGCTCCTCTCTCCCCCAGGAGTCCCCTGGCCTGCCTTTCCTTCTGAGTAGCAAGCCAGTGTGGTAGCCTCTGGACCAGCCTAGGCTGTGAGGGACTTCCCCTGCACGCAAGCCGCCAGAGCATCATGCAGTAACGCGTATGTGTGCTACTGCCCCCTGTGGTCGTATCTTTCCTTGCTCAGCCCTGAAATTCCTCAAATCCCCTACACAGGCACCATGGGGGTAAACAGACAACATGTAGATTCTGGAAGTCAGAAAACATGAGAAAGAGAAGCACCGCTGGCCAGATCAGATGCAGGTCAGCTCTGAGCCTGGGAAGCACCTGAGTCCGGCAGCCCGGAACTCAGGATCCTGCTCGGGATGCGGGTAGTGTGGAGGTCCTGGAGTCCCTAGCGGCCCTCACACCAGCCTGGGGTGCTCGGCTGACTTGTCAATTACAGGTTCACCTCATCTCTAGAAGGTGTGGCACTCGGGATCACGGGAAAGAATGTTCAGGACTTTCACAAGCGTTAGGTTCAAGAAGTTCATCATTGGGAACTTCTTAGAAACTTCTTCAGAGGATAGAAAGCCAAAAGTAATTTGTTTTGTTACGGAGATCTTTCTTGTTCCTAAGGAAGAGACGATTACAATTTTTAGTATTTATCTCACTCCGTGGAGAGACAGCCTCCATGTGTTAAATTCTCATAACAGTTCTTCATGTTATCTTCATAATATTAAGGCTATAAAGCTATCTTTGTTTTAGTTAAGTCATTAAAACTGGCAATACCCACTTAGGATAAAAATCATTTTCTCTAGCCCAGGCAAGGGGACCCTTAAAGAAATTCACTGGAGGGGGAAAAAAAAAAAGAGATTCTTTTTCTCCTGTAATTACTTAACTTGCCAATTTACTTGATTAATCTTTTGCTCTTTTATGTAGCCCAACCACATGTCTTTTTGTTTGTTTTCCTTTATTACACTTAAAATATAATTTATTGCCCATTGGATTAAGCTGGGAAGCACCATCTCACAGCTGAAGTGGACCCCAAGCAGGCGCTCTTATGGGAGGAGGGGACAGTGTCTTCAGTGATTAATCCTCGAGGGTCCACCTATTTTTTCTTCTCCCATGTGCTCTAGTAATAAGAAAAGTAACATTGTCACGGCTGACACAGTATGGCACTACGTTAGTATGTGCTTTTCACATATTAACTCAATGTTTATGCCACCCATGAGTTAAGTACTTCTTTTAAAATTGAAGGATAGTTGATTTACAATATTGTGTTAGTTTCAGGTGTACAGCAAAGTGATTTGGTGATACATATATATATATGTGTGTGTGTGTATATCTATATATCTATATTCTTTTTCTTCTATGCTTTTCCATTATAGGTTACTACAAGGTATTGAATATATTTCCCTGTGCTGTACAGTAAACTCTTGTTTATCTATTGAGTTAAATACTATTTTAACCCCATTATTCAGGTGGGAAAACCAAGGCAAAGAAAAATGCCTATAAAGCTAGCAAGTGGTAGAGTTGGGATTCAAACCCAGGTCATCTGGCTCCAGAATCCATGGTCCACATGCTCGGCCACCTCTGCTAAGCCCCAGGCTGTGGAGGTGGTCGGAACATTCATGTGTCGTGGAATTGGTTTGACCTCACTGTGGCCTTGACAGACTCCCAGGAGAGCTCAGGGGCCTGTGGGTAGTAGGCACAGGCGAGCATGAGAAGCTGCATTGATTGGACACAGCAGTTCAGTGCTGCTGGATAGAGGATGAATTTGCTTGGCATTTTTTCCTAGTTAACTGTGCTCTCGTTCTCAAGCTAGAGCACTTCGTGTGTGTAACTTAGTGCCTTGTCATTCCAGCACTTTGGAGGTTATCAGAGTAACAGTGTCGTGGCACTCTATCAGCCAAGGGCTGCTTCCCAGGCATTTCTGCACCGTGAAACCTCGCCCACAGTTAGCCTGGGGGCATTTACATCATCACCATAGTGGACTCTGGTGACTACGTGTTTTCCCCTTTTAATTCAAACAGCCAGGGGTGAGCGATTTGCTCTGAGACTATATCGGCATAGCCACGTCATTACAGAAGGGCTCTCTGGAACCCTGTGCAGAGGAGCGGGAGCAGCATCTACAGCTGCCACGTGGCCGGATGTCGGGGCCTAGAGGTTTCGGTCCTGGGCATCCTCAGACCCATCGCTCCGGAGTCTCAGGGTGCCTCAGCTTGTCCAAGTCGTAATCATTGTTAGTCGTACTGTTGTTGGAGGTTCAGAAATCCAGTCTGAGTTGGAGGGTGACTCTTTAGACAGTGATGAGCAGTAGGAAATGGGAAAACGTCACAGGGAATCTCAATCTCTTGCTGGCTTCAACATTCTGTGGCTGGCACTAGGATTTCCAAGATATCAGTGTGTTTTTGTTTTTGCCTCGTTTGCATAATTGGCGCAGAGGGAATCTGATTTATGAGGAGAAGTACAGGTATAAGAACAGTGATGAGGGCTTCCCTGGTGGCGCAGTGGTTGAGAGTCTGCCTGCCGATGCAGGAGACACAGGTTCATGCCCCGGTCCGGGAAGATCCCACATGCTGGGCCCGTGAGCCATGGCCGCTGAGCCTGTGCGTCCGGAGCCTGTGCTCCGAAACGGGAGAGGCCACAACAGTGAGAGGCCCACGTACCGCAAAAAAACCCACAAGAAACCATAAAAAGAGAGAAGAGTGATGAGAAGCACTTGTTAAGGAGAAAGGTGATAATTAACTCTTGTCTCCCTGGGTACCAGCATAACTGAGATTTTGACATCCTGGCAGCTAGGGAATGAGCCTGTGTTCTCTATGCTTCTGGAAGCTCTTTTGCAGTGTTTGTGAAGAAGGCTAACTAATGTGCAAATGGTGGGCTGAGGACGGTGGGGTATCTGGGCTGCTGTGCCCAAGAGACCACAGCTGGACTGAGCCAGCGCTGAACATCAGACCACTCAGCGGACGATGATCCTGGGAAATCTTGGGGGTGGGGCTAAGTGTCAACCTACTGCTCCCTGATCATGAGAGCCTTCATATTCAGACCTGAAAAGAAAGAGCAATAGCTCAGGGTACATTTTCCCTGAGTGTCTCTCTGACTTTTTTGAATGGGTGTGGTTGTACAGTAATGACTGTGAAATTACATAATCATCTGTTTCTTATACCGGCCCCTTTACCATAGCGAAGTCTCCAGGACCTTGCAGAGTAGGACTTTGTACGGCATCTGCAAAGAAATATGTCAGTGATGTGGTGAGTATAATGCAGTGAGTTATTTCCCAAGTAGTAAATAAAGCTGGGAAGAGCTGTTAACAGCCTGCAAGTCCATAAGGATGTCATAAATCTCAAAATTTGCTTTGTGTCAAAATATTTTATTGAAGCATTGATGGTACTTGGGCAGAATTTAATGAGTAGTAAATCAGTCAAATTAAGTGATTACAGTTTGTGTGTATATGCTCATAAACTTCATCTAGGTCTTAAATGTTTTGTTCAAGTTTTCTGAGACTGGGATTTAGTGAGGTCATGCTTGGGAAAAGGTCGAGGTTAGTAAGTATACAGAACAATAGGTGTGTAATTGTGTTCAAGGCATGACACCTGCTTGTTAAAAAAGCCAGCCATGTCTCATTTCCCACACTCCACTGGAAATTTCAGTCGTTTGTTTTTAAACCCAAACTGGTGCATTATCTCTGAGGCCATAGTCAAGCTGCCTACAGAATACTTAGGAACGGCACTCTGTGTTTTAAATTTATTAATCCCAGAGTGGTTGAAAAGCAGAGATGGTAAATTAAGATGTAAGACAGACAGTAGGATGCCTTCGGTGTGAGAGGAAGAGGTGGGGGAGAAGATATCATGGAAGTACTGGAAGAGAAGATATAACCAAAAGATGCATTTCGTATTTTCATCCGGGATTAATTCATTGGGGAGACTGAATCAATAGCATAAGTTTACATATTAGACCAATGAGCAGAACATTGAAAATGCATTATTTCCAGTCTTCTGACTGCAGAAGTCATGTTAATATAACTTGAAGGTGTAAAAAATTAATAAACAGAAACCTCAATTAAATGGAGTTGGGGGCCCAGAAGAGGGAGCTCTCAGGACCGGTGAAACTCCTGTGCTTTCCTTTTCCCTTTTCAGCCAACGAAAAGCCATGGACTGTTTGACTTTAGCCCTCCCAATTTCCTTTCCCCTCTATAAAATTCTTCTCCTTCCCTTGCCATGTGGGGACTTGCACATGACTCGCCATGGTTGCAGACCCTGAATTGCAGTTCTCTTCTGATCCTGAATAAACGCATCTTTGCTCTAGAGATATCTGGCAGTCAGTTTGTTTCAGGTCAGCAGAGATCCCTCTGCGGTTGCTAAACAATGCAGGAGCTGATAGGAGACTGATACTCCTTGGGTGTAATTCTTGTTTTCTCAGGCAGTGATGTGGAGTACTGAGTCAGGGAAAACTAGAAAGGGGGAGAGTAGTAGAGCTCACCATGCAGTTCCATTAAGCACTTCTGGGCCAGGCATTGTGTTAAGTCTTAAGAGGTACAATAGTTAATAGGTCACAGCTCTTGGATTGGTGTTGAAAGATACACAGAGTGTCATCTTCCAAAAGAGAGAAGATTTGAAAGCCCTATGGGGGGGGAAAGCCCTATGGAAGGGCTCTCAGCTCAGCCTGGCCCGGTCAGGAGGGTCATCCCGGTGAAGGTGGGGCCTGAGCAGTTGTCGCGGGAGTGCTTCATGAGGGGAAGCAACCTAAGCAAAAAAAACAGAAGCAAAAAGCAGTGTAACGTGTTCAAGGAACTAAAAGACATGCGTATTTTGGAAGCATCAAAGGGGGCGGGGCACTGAGAGGTAAGCCTGGCAATGGCTTCCTGGGCTGCATCAAGGAAGGCCTGTGCACTTGCTCCGGAGTCTGAAGGTGGCGCCTTTGAAGGTGACTGACGTGAACAGATGGGTGTTTTACAGAGATGGCTCTGGCAGCAGGGAAGGGAGGAAGATGAATTTGAGAATCACAGAGGCTGTCCAGATAACCCAGCTGAGATGACGCAGGCTTCACGTCCTGCAGGTGTTACAGAAAGATGTGCCCACCTACATTTTGTGGATTTCTTTAGGCTATTTTTAAAAGTATTTCTTTCTTTCTTTATTTTGGCTGTGTGGGGTCTTGTTTGGGCTCCTCTCTCTCTAGTTATGGCACACGCGGGCTTCAGAGCACGTGGGCTCTGTAGTTGCCGTGCACGGGCTCTCTAGTTGAGGCGCATGGGCTCAGTAGTTGTGGCTCGCGGGCTTAGTTGCCCTGCAGCATGCAGGATCTTAGTTCCCGACCAGGGATCGAACCCATGTCCCCTGCACTGGAAGGTGGACTCTTAACCACTGGACCATCAGGGAAGTCCCTAGTCTATTTATTTATTTATTTTTTAAAGTAAGAGCTGTTGTAAACACGGAGAAAAGCATAGGAGGTAATACAAACACCCATCTCCCAACCACAAAGGTTTAACAGGTATTAATATTTAACGTAATTTGATTGTTAAGGAGTTAAAACATTACAGTTTAGTTAGATTTTCCTGTGAACCTCTCCTCAGTCTCAGTCTCCTCCGCATATGAATTTGGTGCTTATTATTCCCTTGCGTGTGTTTTATATTTTGCTACACATATTTGTACCTACACTTAAAATATAGTATGTTTTTACATATCTTACATTTTTACGTCAGTGTTATCAAACTGTATGTAATATTCCATAACTTACTTTTTCCATTCTCCTTTTTTTTAGTTTAAGGTGTACAGCATGATGATTTTTCCCCCTTTATTTACTTATTTTTAATTAAAGTTTAGTTGATTTACAGTGTTGTGTTAGTTTCAGGTGTACAGCAAAGTGATTCAGTTACACACACACACACACACACATATATATATATATAAATCTGTTCTTTTTCAGATTCTTTTCCTTTATAGGTTATTACAAGATATTGAATATAGTTCCCTGTGCTTTATACATAGACCCTTGTTGGTTATCTGTTTTATATGTAGTAGTGTGTATGTGTTAATCCCAAACTCCTATTTCATCCCTTCCCCCTTTCCACGTTGGGAACCATCAGTTTGTCTTCTATGTCTGTGAGTCTGTTTCTGTTTAATAAATAAGTTCATTAGTATCAGTTTTCTAGATTCCACATATAACTGATATCACATGATATTTGTCTTTCTCTGTCTGACTTACTTCACTGCCATTATTTTTTAAGTATATCCATGTTGATACATCATTTAGCTTGAGCTTTTCCTGACAACTATTATACAGTGTTGTGGTGTGTACTGCAGTGTGTATATTTGTACTGTGGATGAACACATAGTTTATTTCACTTTAGACTGTTTCTAGCAGCGGGCTCTGAGCAGCTGTCACAGCCTACCTCACTGAGAGTCCCCTGGAGAATTAAGCCCTAATGCCCCAAATCACCCATTATTTGTATGAATTAATTTCTTGCCTACGCATCCAGAACTGTGCTAGTTTTGTAACCTGTGCCCCCAGCAATGGAAGTGTGGAGTCTTAACCACTGGACTGCTCCTTGGGAGTTTTGAGAAGATAATCCTCCAGTCATTACGGTTCAGATGAGAACCACTTGTTGAGAAAATCTCTGAGTAGAATTGCTGGGTATGTCATAAGGTATGTGCATAGTTCTTCTTTCAACCGGGTGTGGGCAAAGGCCCTTCAAAGTGATGCTCCAATTCGCTGTATAAAAAGACTGTTCCCCATCTTTGCCAATAGTTGTTGCTGTCAGATTTTTCTGTCTTTGCCAACTGAGGGGCGTTAATAGTATTGTAGCGTTTTAATTTTCATTTTCCTAATTATTAGTCTGTGTGAGCACCTGTTTTGAATATAATTTTTGTGACTGGATTTCTTCTACTAGTTGCTGATTTATATGCTTTCCATTTTTCTATTCAGGTATTGCCTTTTCCTTATTTTATTCTTATACATTCTGGTTACCAATCCTTGGTTCATTATACGAATATCAGATACATTTTAAATTTACTTGTGGCATCTGTTTTGGACACAGGTTTTTCACTTTAATTTAATTTTAAACAGATTTATCAATCTTTTCCTTTATGGTTTGTGCTCTTTGTGTTTCATGAGAAATTCTTTCCTACCCATGCTTTTCCCCCAGTATATTTCTCTAAAGATTTAAAAATTCACTTTTCATACTATAGTTTTTATTCCTCCTGCAACTGATCAGTTGATTTTTTTTTGTTTTTTTGGGTGTATGCGGGCCTCTCACTGTCGTGGCCTCTCCTGTTGCGGAGCACAGGCTCTGGACGCGCAGGCTCAGCGGCCATGGCTCACGGGCCCAGCCGCTCCGCGGCATGTGGGATCTTCCCGGACCGGGGCACGAACCCACGTCCCCTGCATTGGCAGGTGGACTCTCAACTACTGCGCCACCAGGGAAGCCCCTGATCAGTTGATTTTTATGTCTAGCATGAGGTAGAGGTCTCATTTCATTTTGTTCTTGAGAGATAACCAGGGGCCCAGGAACTGCTTATTAAACAGTCTTTGCACATGGCCAGGGTTCACCCCCATCTCCTTGCTTTTAAATGTGTCTAGGATTGTTTCTGAGCTCTCTGCTCTGCTGCATTCTGTTTGTCTCTGTGTCAGCACTGCACTGTCTTAATTACAATAGCTTTACCCTACGTTTTGAGATGTGGCAGGGAAATTTCTCTCTTTATCATTATCTTGCCTATTCTTGGACCTTTGTTCTTACATATGAAGTCTAAAGTCAGTTTGTTTAGCTAAAAAGTAAAATTCTTAGGATTTTTTATTATAATTATTCTTTGAGTTAATAGAATAATTTGGGGAGAACTAATATTTATAGTATTGTTTTCTTTTCATGAATATGCTCTATCTTTGCATATATTCAAGTGTTCTTTTGTGTCTCTCAGTAGCACTTTGTAATTTATTGATACTTCAAAAAGACCCGTCGCATCTTCTGTATGATTTAGTCCTGGGTGCCTTGTAATTTCCTAGCTGTTATCTCTTCAAATGTTTCTCCTGCTCTTCATCTGTCTCCTGGGTCGCTTAACTGTTCATCTTACGTTGCTGCTTCGTGGGTGAATTCTGCAGAGCCCTCTTCTAATTCACTAAATCTTGCTTCCACCATCCAGTCTAGAGTTCATCCCACCTGGACTGTTTTTATTTATTTAAATGACTGTATCTTCCATTTCCAGACATTCTAGTTATTTCTCTTCTGGATCTATATGTTGTTACATTTCTTCCTGTTTTCATTCCGTAAAGTCTTGGTGGTTTGTTTTTTTTGATGGGTGTATTTTATTTCTCTGAGTATGCTAAACATACTTAGTTTAAAATCTTTGTCAGACTAGTCCATGAAATGAATTCGTTCACGGTAAATTCATGTAGATTCTGCTGGCTGTGTTTCTTAGCATTAGCTGTATTAATATTTTGAGGCTTTGACTTATTTTGTTATTACTGTTTCTCTTTTTCCCCCTCCACGTTTGCCTTCCCTGCTTAATGGTTGTGTCTGCCAGGCCCTGAGTTGTCCAGTCAAAACGAGGTCCTCATAGGTGACTTGAGCTCCTGTGCCATGATGACTCTGATCCGGTCCAGTGCAGTGGGATGTAGTGAGAGGTGGGACGGCGGGGGTGGGGGGGCGGGGAGAGGCGGGCGGAGGCTGCCACGGTTCCCGTCACCAGGCTGTGTCTGCTTCCTTTAACCTCGCCAGGTCTGCAGTGAACAGCAGACTTGTTCAGCGTCCTTCACAAGGCTGGCCGCCGTCTCTGATGGCCACTCTGGGCAGTGCAGTGCAGTGTATCCCTGCCCCCATGGGAATCTGTCTCCAGACTGGGAGCCTCGTGGACCCTTCCCACGGCTTCATGTTCTGTTCCAGTCCTGATTCACAAATCTATCTCCGTTTGGAAGACGACCATGGCTACTTCTATTTATATTTTAAATCTGTCATGGGCGTATGTTTGGAGTGGAGGATATACATCAAGATGTGATCATATGTTGCCATCTTGACTAGTCCCCAAACCTGATTTTAGAAAAGATAATTTGCAGAGTGGTGTGGTGTTACCTTCACATTTGCCTATCACAACAGTGCAATTCTGCATCCTTTCAATCCCTGCTCCCATCAGTCTTTATGATCATAGAATTGAGGGTGACATTCTTTCAGTGAATCATATCATGATCCACCAGCTGAAAGATTAATTCAGAAAACATGATTAGAAAGAGACATCTGAATAGTTTATCTGAGACATAAGGCGTGGACATCAGTGACAGGATTTAAATAACTACAATGAATTCTCTTTAGTTTTCTTGTCTTACCCAATTAGCATCAAAATGTTTTTACCAGTTTAGGTAAGGCAGTGTCAGAAAGTCTAACTGCTTTGCTGGTCATAAATTATCACAGTTCGTGTGCTGACTGAAAGAATACTTTCTGTCACTAAAATACCCAGTTTCCCTTTTGGAACAAGAATGATAATACAACATTAATATTGTTCTGGGATGTACCATACTCTGTGTAATTTTTTCAACAATTTGTCAGCAGTCTAAGTAAATAAGAAATTGTGCCTCCTCTTTAATAAACTCTCTCTGTTCATTACTTCATGCTTCTAGCATACAATGTCCTGTAGAATTAGGGCTGTGTCTCCCAAGATGCCATATTAAATTTAAGTTAGTGCCGGCCGTATTTTTCCAGTGTTGCACGGAGTTAATATTAGCCTGTATCTCATCTTCTTCAGCCATCAATCTTAGAACGTGCTGATGAAGCAACCTCCTTCAGATTAAAAAGATAACATTACAGATTCTAAGTGGACCTTTCAGATTTGCCCTCATTTTTATCTCAAATTAAAATGAAAATGGTATAAAGTACTCGCGGGATAGTTCATTTTTGGTTCTGCCGAATAATATTTGACGTTATGGCCAAATTTAACGCTCAGCGTCTAAGTGGCTTTTTATGTTCTCATTTACACTATGGAGAGAAGATGTTGGCATTAGATTTTTTTTTAATGAAGTAGTTTTTTTGCTATAATCGAGACATGACAATTTTGGACATATTGTAAAAAAGAATTATTCATTTAACAAACGATTAATGTGTTTATATTATATGTAAACTTTCATTCATTAACGCTTTTTGGTTTGTTTTTATGTATTGATTGATTGGCATTAGATTTTTTTTAAAAACCCTGTCAGTATCGGTCATTTGTTTATTTATTTATTTGGCCGCACCATGCAGCATGCGGGATCTTAGTTCCCTGACCAGGGATGGAACATGCGCCCCTTGCAGGGGAAGCGTGGAGTCCTAACCACTGGACCTCTGGGGAAGTCCCGGCATTAGATTTTAAATGTTTGTAATAGCAAAGCTTTTCATGTGAAGAATTCAGAGAGCTGGACACCCTCGCTCCATCAGAGGCCACATCACTTGATACTTCGTGGAAACTCCATTTGAATTCCCAAAACAAGACCGAGATTCATTCTTTAAATGTTAAACACGACATAAACATTTTTTCCCCTACAAATCTTTAAGACTGTGGAATTCAGTAGGGATCATCAAAATCCATAGAATGTGGAAATAAATTCTTAAAAACTTGAATTGCTTTTATTTACACTTGGAACCTTTTTAATTGGTTTTTAAATAAATTTATTTATTTTAGGCTGCATTGGGTCTTTCTTGCTGCACGCGGGCTTTCTCTAGTTGTGGCGAGCGGGGGCTACTCTTCGTTGCAGTGCGCGGGTTACTCTTCGTTGCACGCGGGCTTCTCGTTGCGGTGGCTTCTCTTGCTGTAGAGCACGGGCTCTAACGCGGGCTTCAGTAGTTCCAGCACACGGACGGGCTCAGTAGTTGTGGCTCACAGGCTGTAGAGCGCAGGCTCAGTAGTTGTGGCGCACGGCCTTCGTTGCTCCGTGGCATGTGGGATCTTCCCGGACCAGGGCTTGAACCCGTGTCCCCTGCATTGGCAGGTGGATTCTTAACCACTGTATCACCGGGGAAGCCCCTGGAGCCTTTTTAATATTAAAATCTTTGCTGAGGAAAGGGGATCTCTTTATGCCTTTTTAGCCAAAGAAAGAAATTCGTGTAACTAGAGATAACCACACAGATAAGCTTTGTGACTTGTCAAGCTTCGCTTAAGTGCCGCAGTTAAACCGTTGTGAAGATGACGTTTGGTTTTAGAGTTGCTTCAAGAAGATTACAGGCTTTAGAATGACAGCAGGCTTCCTGGGTCTTCTTTCTTTTCTGCACTGTGCCTGGAACCCTAATCTGGAGGTGAGAGAGGTGGCCCCATCCCACACAGAAAAACCCCTGTTAGGTCATGAAAAGTTGAGAGAGCCCCGCCTCTGGCTGGGGGTGTCGGCCATCATTGAAGGTCTCCTTGCCGTGATGGATGGCTCTGTAACCTGGGGGCATGTGACCCAAGGCCCATTTCCTGGAGCTGTAGCAAGAGACCGAGCTTGGTGGCTTCTCTTCTAGCTGGGGAGGAACGAAGAAGCCCATCATGTCAACTTCTTCAGGCTGTCCCTAGACAGCGTCCTCTCCGGCATGCTGAGGAGACTCTGAGAACACTCTATTGCCACTTGGGCTGGGATGCTTTCCTTCTGTGAAAAACAGAGGAGGATAAAATTACAGTCAGGCTGATACTCTAATAGCCTCTGGGAGGGAAGTTACTTTATCCTTGGAATGAACTGGTGTCAGGCTTTGCTGTTGTAACTCCACCAGATAAGAGTTACGCACTATTCCTATAGGTTACGTACTGCTTCTCTCATGTGATCTAGGACATCTCAAACTTGGCAGAGAAGAGAAAACCCACAGCCTAGAGAATATTAGAGTGTAGATAGCTGAAGGTCTCATGTTTCATTGAAGCCTTATGTGTTTTCCAAAAAAATCGTGCGAACTTTGCATCTTATTCCAAAATATATCCAGTTTTACATTCATAGAATTGTAGTGTCCCTTTTGTGAATTATGACAGCCTTTTTGAAATGCAATTTGGCATTATCTGTTAATATTAAAAATACATGTACCCTTTCACTCAGCAGTCTTCTGGGAATTGGTCTCATAGAAATAAAAGCATCAGTACCTCAAGATACATGTATAACGATACATATGACCACTTGTCATGGCAAAAATTGGAATAGAATGAATGGCACTGAACAGGGAAGCCGTTGAATATAAACTGTGGAGCCACCACCGTGTGGAATTGTGCTGCCATTAAAGAGGATAAATGGGAATCCTGCTGCGCGACTTGAAGGGATTTCTGCGAGTAAAGCAAAATGCAAGGAATGCACCTAAGAGCCCATGTTTACAAAACGATGCCAGAATAACTGTATATGTTTCTGTATGTTTTGTAAATAATATTAGCATGAGGAAACAGGTAGCTCACCAGGTTACCTGTGGTAGGAGGGATGAAAGAAGGAGGAGGGAGGGGAAAAGAAAATACTGCATTTATATAATCATGTGAAGTTAGATATGTATGTGTGATCTGTGCAATACAAATTTTAAACAAACAAATTGCCCCTCTCGTAAATTCGGAAGCCGACAGGCTCGTGCTAAGTGGCTTTGCCCTCTCCCTGCCTCATCACAGCATAGCCCTGGGAGCAGTGGTGTTCTCACTTGAGATACATGACCTGACAACATCCATAGTGCGAACGAAGGTCTGAGAGGTACAAGCCACCATGCTGCCTCCATCTGCTGGAGTGCCGCCCTCTGGGGAGGTTCTGTTGGTCCTGCCATGACGTGAACGTGAAGGGGCTTCCTGACTGAGGCAGGCTGTGGGCATTTTTAAGGTTCCCTAGACATTGGTACCTTGATTCTGAGGCTTGATTTCTGCTGGCTCTTTAAGCCTTTAAGCCATCATCTGATTTGACCTCTAGCTTTCTGCAGTGATTCCTGGTTGTTTCTCTGGTTCCACCTTTGGTTATAGGCTTTGCTCTTGTTTTGACCTCTAACTTTCACGTAATGTCTACATTTGAACCATCCCTTTACTATAAAGTACTTTATTCTCTTTTTCCTTCATTCTCTTCTTTTTTTTTTTTTTTTTTTCCGGTACACGGGCCTCTCACTGCTGCGGCCTCTCCGGTCACGGAGCACAGGCTCCAGACGTGCAGGCCCAGCAGCCATGGCTCACGGGCCCAGCCGCTCTGCGGCATGTGGGATCCTCCCAGACCAGGGCACGAACCCGTGTCCCCTGCATCGGCAGGCGGACTCCCAACCACTGCGCCACCAGGGAAGCCCAAGGATAGTTTTAAGATATACTATATTAAGTGTTAATTTCCTTTCATTGACTTTTCATGGAACATTCTGGAACAACTGTGGTATTGATAACAGCAGAGAGTCAGGTGGATCTGTTCATGTTGCTTTAAAAGCATGAATCCTGTAAGTGAGTTTGGATGTTTGGGTTGGACTCTGGCTCATTTTAGCTTACTAGTTTCTTTGCCTTGAAAACAGATGCATGGGATCTTTTTGGAAGGGAATCTTAAAGGTCATCTAACCATACTTCAAGTACAATAATACTTTCTAAAACATCTCCACAGAGAGCTTGGCCAAATTTCTAAACATTTTCCTGTCACTATAAGACACTCACTGTCTCCAGAGGTAACTCATTTTCATCTGTGGGCATTTCTTCCTTAGTTATATTAAATTTGAGTCTGACCAGGGATCTTTCTGTACTCTTACTGGCAGCCAGGTGAAAATCGGATCCTTTCTTGCTGATGATAACATCATCAAGAGCCTCTAAAATGTTCCATACACAATGAGTAGCATTATGGCAAAAACTGCCAGGCATCCCAGAAGAGAGGACCAAATAACTGAAAACCAAGAGGAAAAAACCCTGATAACATCACCTTGTGAGATGCTGGAAGGTTAGATTGCTGCTTCCTACTCTGCATAGTGGCCTGCACTGCAAGTCACTGAAAGCTTCAGGGAGAAAGCAGAGGGAAGGTCTGGCTCACATCTTACTATGTTTTGCTTCGTGCTGGTATGTTGGCTGCTTTGGTTGCTCTCTGATGTCTTCAAGTGGCTAAATTCTGTATTTTTGTGTGTGGGTGGTTGTCACTATTTTCTGTAGGAAGGTTGATGTACTACAAGCTATTCCTTCATAGTCAGAAGCAGACTGAACATACATGATAATGAAAAGTGTCAGTTAAACATGGGTAATTTAGTTTCATAAACTTTAAAATCAGATAACATTTTGGAGGAATTGAGGTTTCAGCTTCACAATCTGGGGACTGGAATTTGGGCCTTCATTTTCATTTCTAGAGACTAATTTAAGTATAGGAAAATGAGTTGAATTATTCATGCATATGACTTCACTAATAGTTCCTGTATTTGTGTACCACTTGTGAGTATCTCAACAAAAGAGGATCCAAATTATCTAGATGGGTTGCAGCATCATCCAAGGATGCCAAGTCTTTGATCCACTTTTTTACCCTCAGGATTCTGCTTGCATGATGAGGACGAATTGACTTCTCAACACAAAAAAATATCTTCAGCACCACCCCCTGACTTTATATAGTATTGCTAAATACCATATTATACATCTGGTCCATCCAGCCAAGCTTTGAATTGCTGTGGTTCAAGCTGTAGGAGTGTATCTAGTTCATAATTTTATTATGTTCTGTTTTTAACTTTTCAGTGCAAAGCCTTTCTTGGTGAATGATTCAGTGAACTGACTCAGATTATTCTTATACATGTTGTTGTTGAATGTTACGTAACATAACACGAACGTGTTATATTTTATATCGTGTGATTTTACCACACATGGGTGGACTATCTTTAGACATGCTTATTACTACATTAAATTACAAAAAAAAACCCAAAACCCACTTAAATGCTTTCCCCAACCCATCAATATAAATAATTTCCTGCTGCTGTCTATCTCATGGGCACCATGTCCAACACTTCTTCAATCCCACCAATGTTCTCTTCAACCCACAAGTAAATGTAGTTTACAGTGCTCTCATCAGCTGCAAGAGAAAATGTCACAATTTATCCTTTTCATGCAACTTCTCCTGCAAGTTTTCCACTAATTCCTCAACACCCTGAACAACAGTGTTTCCAATCACACTTAGATTTCCACAAGGCTATTTCTGTCTGGTCAGGATACATAGTTACAGCTGTGTTCAATTAGCATTTTTATAAACTCACCATCCCTAAAAGGTTGACCGCTCAGCAGTTGTTTCACTTAATTCATTATTTCACAGTTGCAGCTATTTCATTCACTTTGTTTCTATTAGAAACAAATCTGATAGTTTTTAATAGAAACAAAGTAGAATTTTTCCCTCATTTTATTAAGTTTTTCTTACAAATCTTTCCTGATGCCAGCATTTATTGTGGCTTATTTAAAAATGGCATCTTATGCCGTACTCTTTCAGTGCAGACACGCATGTTTGTGTATTAAACACCTAGCATATTTCTGTGTGGAAGTGAAGAATATTACTTTCTCATTTTTTTATGGCACATTCAGCTTTTTGGATCTGTCTTGTGTTTTCCTGCTTTTAATATGGATAAAGAAATATTTCACTTCCTTCCATTCAAGTGTAAGACACAGTGTCACAGCTTGATGACTGATGGCGGCTGACATTGCATGTTAGAGTTGGGTGGATGTTGGAGTTGGGTAGACATTAGAGAACAGTAGAGACTGTGGCAAACTGAAGAGTCAGTGCCCTGTCTGAAGGTGGAAGCCACTACCCAACTCCAGCCAGGTGTCATTTAGTATATTTCCATATCTTCTGATTTTTTTTTTTAATTAAAGCAGAAATTCATATTTTTGGTGAAATCCCTCCATTTTGAATATGATGAATTCCATGATTTCCAAAAACAATGTGTGGGCCAAACATTGTGTCTGTTGAGCTGTCTTGGCTTGCAGGTGTCCGTTTGGAATCTCTGCTTTGTATCCTCATAGACTCCAAGAATGTTAGAGCTGGAAGAAACTTTACAGCGTATCAAAAATAAACTGCTGTTGAGGGGGAAGAATTCAGAACCCAGACTCCTGACTCCCATTTCAGGGCACTGCAGGTTTCTAATCTGTTGAGTTTTTGATCTGCACTGTTACTGTGAAACCCTGCTATAACCAGATAGTCAAAGCAGAAAGAGTTCAGGGAGTGGTGGGTGGTTGGTGGGTTGTAAATTTCCTCGTTTTGACCTGAATTAACTGAGCAATTCCATCCATGTTTTTCTCATTTTTACCTCAATAGATATGATGGTGGGGGGCAGGAGGGAATTAGTATTGTCTGGGTTTCTCCACATTATCTGTGACTCAGAATTAATTAATATGCTTCTATTTTCTTTCAAGTAGGTAGAAAATTCTTCTTTCACAACATTGGGTATTCACTATTCCACAAGAAATGTCCGTATTAAATGCTGTGGGAGTGAAAGCATTCCTCACAAGAGTTACAGTGTTTGAATTTAGGGTTGCTTTTTTTTTTTTTAAACCAAACTAGAAAGGATTCTTTTTTTAACATCTTTATTGGAGTATAATTGCTTTACAATGGTGTGTTAGTTTCTGCTTTATAACAAAGTGAATCAGCTATATATATACATACATCCCCATGTCCCCTCCCTCTTGCGTCTCCCTCCCACCCTCCCTATCCCACCCCTCTAGGTAGTCACAAAGCACCAAGCTGATCTCCCTGTGCTATGCGGCTGCTTCCCACTAGCTATCTATTTTACGTTTGGTAGTGTATATATTTGACAGTGAATGTCTCTAAAAGTTCAGAGTCTCCTGTCCAGGGGGGACGTGAAAGCATTGGGCCTGGGTATGAAGAAAAAGAACATCACAATTACTTTGAATAAACACCGTATGAAATGTGGGCTCAGTCACATGCTGGCCTCGCTGTTGCCTTTCTTTCTTTCCACTCTATTCCTTCCAATTGTGATGTGGTTCCACCATTGTCTGGGGCCATTTGTTGAGGGTTTTGGCTTTTGCGTTTTGTGTGGGTTCATGTGTGTCTGGTTTATTTCACTTGCATAATATCCTCCAGGTTCATCCATGTTGTAGTAAATGGCAGAATTTCCTTCTTTTTTTAAAGTTAATTTTTATTGGAAGTACAGTGTTTTTTTTCATTGGAGTATAGTTGCTTTACAGTGTTGTGTTAGTTTCCACTGTACAGTAAAGTGAATCAGTTATACAGATACATTTATCCACTCTTTTTTAGTTTCTGTTTCCACATAGGTCATTATAGAGTATTGAGTAGAGTTCCCTGTGCTCTACAGTAGGTCCTTATTAGTTATCTATTTTATATATAGTAGTGTGTATATGTCAATCCCAGTGTCCCAATTTATCTCCCCCCTCCCCTTTCCCCCTTCGTAACTATAAGTATGTTTAAAAAAGTTTTCGGCGATGTGGAAACACCCTGAGCCTGGCATGGTGGGGGGTAGGTAACCAAGATGTGAACTCTGCTCAGGCAGGACAGAGGAGGACAGACATGATGCCCCTAGGGGGACAGTGACACTGAGCCCACTGGCTTCTTGGGACCGAGTCGGTGAGCGTGCTGGCGTAAATGTATCCAGAAGTGTAATAGGTCAAATTGCAGTCAATGTGGATATCATTTTAGACTTCTTTTTATGTAAGTTTGATCATCTGAAGCACAAAACTAAACAGTTTTATTACCACCAATGGTTAACAGCCATCAGCTGGTATGCCATGAGAAGCCGTAATTCAGAGTGTGCTGGGAGAGACATAACTTTGTTCTTCCACCCACCCACAGACATTTTGTATTTGCAGTGATCCAATCTCAGCTTTTTAGTTCTAAGAAGTTGCTATTTCCAGGGAAACATTTCTGCCATGATTTGGAAAGGGAGAGGTAAATCTGCCGTATCGCCTGGAGGTTGATAGGAAAAGAAGGAAAACAACTTTTTAAAATGCTTTTTGGGAAGAGGAAAAAAACCGAGCCATTTTAGGCATTCCCATTTCAGAAGGTTATTCTCATCTGAGAAAGACATTTGAGAGGTTGAAATGGAATATTGCCACTGCTGTGCCTCACATATTGAAGAGAAGTAATAGGCAATTATTTTTGTAGGCTCTTCTCATAAGAAAAGCTATGTAGGACTGGGCCGACCTTCATAAGATAAAATGGGGAATTGAGCAGTTATTCAATGAATTTCAAACAGTGTCAAGAACCCAGCATGATTTTTGCCGTAAAGTATGTAGATGGACTTTTCTAGAGTGAAAATAGCTTCCAGTCTCTGTCCCAGTATGATGATAGTATGGTTTCATGTGAAGAAAAAATTCAGGCAATAGAGAAAACCACACAAAAGAATTGATTTCAATTTTTCACTTCAGAAGTGTCTGTTGAGTACCTACTGTGTGCAGGTTGGGTGCTGGGGATTCATCAGTATTCAGACAGGCACAGTTCTTGCCCCTTCTCACCATTGCCTGAGTGTTTCACTGGAAATGGTTCTTCCAGACATTGCTTGATATACATGCATATTGTTGATGGATAATTTTGTAAGAGATCATCTCATATGATGTGAGTAGTTCTGCTGCATAATGTGATCTATTGTAAACGGCGATTCATTACTGAGGACTGCGTAACTGTATCACACTCTTTAAAGACTGCATAGTGTTCAGTTCTGTGTTTCCACCATTATTTAAGTAAAACATCTCCTACTGAAAAACATTTAGATTGTTTCTAGAGTTATTTAATTTTTATTTAATTTAATTTTTTTGCTATTTTTTTAAATTAATAGGTTTTATTTTTTAACAGATCTGGGTTTACAGAAAAATGAGCAGAAAGTACAGACAGTTCCCATATACCCCTTTACCCTTGTCCCAGTTTACTCTATTAATAATAGGATAAAACATCTGGTATTAGTGTGATATGCTGGTTACCGTTGATAAGCCAATATTGACAGATTATTATTAATTAAATTCAGTAGTTTGCATTAGGGTTCACTCTTTGTGCTGTATCCTCTATGGATTTTGCAAAATGTATAATGACAAGTGTCCACTGTTACAGTGTCATACGGGGTAGTTTCACTGCCCTAAAAATCCCCTGTGCTCCAACTGTTCATCCCTCTCTCCTCCCTGACACCTGCACAACTGGCAACCACTGAACTTATTGCTGTCTTCATAATTTTGCTCTTCCCAGTGTGCCAAACAGTTGGAAACATACATTATGTAACCTTTTCAGATTGGCTTCTTTAAATTAGGAATATGCATTTAAGGTCCCCCCCCTTTTATTTTTCCTTAAAAATCTCATGTCTTTTTATTGCACAACAATATTCCATTGTACGGATGTACCACAGTTTGTTTATCCCTTCACTTATTGAAAGACATCTCGATTGCTTACAAGTTTTAGCAGTTGTGAATAATTTGCTTTAAACATCCATGTGCAGCTTTTTGTGTAGATGTAAGTTTTCAACTCATTTGGATAAATGACAAGGAGCACGATTGCTGGATCGTGTGTGTGTGTGTGTGTGTGTGTATTTTAAGAGTATGTTTAATTTTGAAAGAAACTGTCAGACTCTCTCTTCCAAAATGGCTGTACCATTTTGCATTCTCACCAGTGATGAGTGAGAGTTCCTGTTGCTGCACATCCTCTCTAGCATTTGGTGTTGTCAGTGTTTTGAATTTTTCCCGTTTCAATAGATTTGTAGTGGTATCTCATTGTTGTTTTAACTTGCAATTCCCTAATGACATATGATGTTGAACATCTTTTCATATGCTTATTTGTCATCTGTGTATCTTCTTTGGTAAGGTGTCTGTTTAGATCTCATGCCCATTTTTAAATTGGGTTGTTTGTTCTCTTACTGTTGAGTTTTAAGAGTTCTTTGTATATTTTGGATACCAGTACTTTATGAAATATATATTTTCAAATATTTTCTCCCAGGCTATGGCTTGTTCTTTTATTCTGTGAACATTGTCTTTCATAGAGCATGCATTTTGTTTGTTTTATTTAATTTTGGTTGCATTGGGTCTTGTTTCCTGCGGGATCTTCATTGAGGCATGTGGGATCTTTCATTGTGGCGTGCGGTCTTCTCTCTAGTCATGGTGTGCGGGCTTCTCTCTAGTTGTGGCGTGTGGGTTTTCTCTCTCTAGTTGTGGCACACAGGCTCCAGAGCACGTGGGTTCTGTAGTTTACAGCATGCGGGCTCTCTTGTTTAGGCGAGTGAGCTCAGTAGTGGTGGTGTGTGGGCATAATTGCCCTGCGGCATGTGGGATCTTAGTTCCCTGGCCAGGGATCGAACCCACGTCCCCTGCACTGGAAGGCAGATTCTTTACCACTGAACCACCAGGGAAGTCCCTGAGCATATATTTTAAATTTTGATGAAAACAAACTTATTAATTTTTTCATTCA
Organism: Stenella coeruleoalba; assembly: GCF_951394435.1. Classification (NCBI taxonomy): domain Eukaryota; kingdom Metazoa; phylum Chordata; class Mammalia; order Artiodactyla; family Delphinidae; genus Stenella; species Stenella coeruleoalba. The sequence goes on from NC_137164.1 coordinate 6,288,879, forward strand.
TATATTTTGATTTAGGTGTTATATCAAAAATGTCATTGCCAAACCCAAGATCACCTGATTGTTAACCTTTATCCTATGTCACCGTACAGGAATTTTAGAGTTTCACACTTTACATTTAGGTTTATGATACATTTTGGATTAATTTTTTTTAAAGATGGAAGGCCTGTGTCTAGATTCAGTTTTTTGCATGTGAATGTCCAGTTGTTCCAGCACCATTTGCTGAAAAGACTATCCTTTCTCTGATGAGTCAGCCTTGCTCTTTTGTCAAAGATCAGATGACTATATTTATGTAGGTCTGTTACTGGGCTCTGTGTTATATTGTCTGTTCTTTCTCCAGTACCACACTGTCTTGATTACTGTAGTATGAGAGTACGTCTTAAAGTGGAGTAATGTCAGTCATCTCTTTTTCTCCTGTAATATTGGGATGACTTCTGGATCTTTAGCTGTTTCATGTAAGCTTCAAGATCAGTTTGTCAATATCCACGAAATAACTTGCTGGGGTTTTGATTGGTATTGCATTGAATATATAGATCAAGTTGACAAGAACTGGCATTTTGACAACATTGAGCCTTCCTATCCATATTTATAGCATGCCTCTCTGTGTTTTTTTTAGATCTTCTTTGATTTCTTTCATCAGTGTTTTACATTTTCCTCATTATAGATCTTGTACATTTTTTTTGTTAGATTTATATCAAAATATTTCACTTTTGGGGTGCCAATATAAATGGTATTATGTTTTTCACTTCAAATTCTAGTTGTTCATTGGTGGTATATAATAAAGCAATTGACTTTTGTATATTAACATTGTATCCTGCAACTTTGATATAAACACTTATTCCAGGATTTCCAGGAGTTTTTTGTTGATTCTTTGGGATTTTCTATGTCATCTGTGAACAAAGACAGCTTCACTTTTTTCTTTCCAATCTCTATATCTTTTATTCCTTTTCCTGACTTATTGCATTGGCTAGGACTTCCAGTATGGTGTTGGACAAGAGTGGTGAAAGTGGACATCTTACTGTGTTCCTGATCTTATTAGGAAAGCACCTGTTTTCTCTGCATTAAGTATGATGTTAGCTGTAGTTTTTTGTAGATGTTTTTTATCGAATTGAGGAAGCTTCTCTTTATTTTTAGTTTGCTGAGAGTTTTTATCACGAATGGGTGTTGGATTTTGTCAAACACTTTTCTGACTTTATGGATACGCTCATATGATTTTTCTTTGTTAGTATGTTTAGCAGTAGGCTCCATTAATTGATTGATTTTTCTAATGTTGGACCAGCCTTGTATAACTTGAATAAATCCCACTTGATTGTTAAATTAGATTTCTAGGGGTACTACCTTAAAGTACCACAATGAGTGACTTAACGTAAATTTACTGTTCATAGTTTTGAAGGCTAGATGTCTGAGATCCAGGGGTCAGCAGGGTTGGCTCCTTCTGAGGGCTCTGAGAGCAAGAATCTATCCCATGCCATTCCCCTAGCTTTGGTTGGTTTGCTGACAGTCTTTGGCACTTTCTTTGTTTTGTAGACACATCACTCCTATATCTAATTTACTTTATCTCTGTCCTCTTGCATTTTACTATAAGCAGCAGAGAGAAACCAGGCCTCACGTTCAACACTTTGCTTAGAAATCACCTCAACTAAATATCCGGGTTCATTACTTACAAGGTCTACTTTCCACAGCACAGCAGAATGCAATTCAGCCAAGTTCTCTGTCACTTTTTAGCATCATTTTTCCTCCACTTTCTAATAACATGTTCCTCGTTTCCATCTGAGACCTACCAGAAGCGCCTTTAACGTTCATATTTCTAGCAACAGTTGGTGAGTCTCTGGTGAGATAGTTTCTCTTAAGGGCAGGCCTCTTTGAGAACAGAATGGGCACTGGACTTACTTCAGAATGCCCACTTTTCCCCTCCCTCTGCCGGAAGCATGGATTTTTCTCTGATCTTCACTGTGGAAGCTGGTCGGGCATCTGGAGGTAATACTCAACAGAAGTGTGAGTCACCCACTAAGACTGAGCCCCCCTGGAGTTTTTAACTTTCAGAAATGCCCCTACTCAGCCCCTAGCAGCTCCTCAATTACAATTAAGTTTTCATGCCCCCAGTACTGGTTCCTGCAGAGATTTCTGCCTGTGGGTTTCTCCAGGAAGTTGTGATTCTCTGTATCTGCCTGTCTGTCTTTCTCTCCAACTTTGGGGGCAGCAGTTTGCCCTGTGTCCTCAGTTTTCTGATGGATCTAAGAAGATTTACTGATTTTAAGTTTTTGAGCTTTTTTGTTACTGTGTGGGTGTGAGTGATGACTTCTAAGTTTCTTACATTCCGGACTAGAAACTGAAGTCTGTAAGTCTGTGTTTAATTTAGCTTTTTTTTGATTTTGTGTGTATGTGGGCTGAGTGTTTGTGTTTTTGCTTTTGTTTTGCACAATTATTAGCAATACTGCAACCTTGCATATATGACAAGTTGCCTTCTGTAGACTGACTCTTCAAAGTGGATTGAAGGTTATACAAAATACTAATTGATGTGTATTGGGCCAAATTTCCTTATGGTGAAATCACTATACTCCCAGCAGCATGGATGACTTTGCCTGCTTCCACAGACTCTCACCAACATTGACTATTGCCAGACTTTTGTATCCTTGCCAGTTAGATAAGCAGAAAGAGAGGTCTTCTAGTTTTACCTGCATTTTTTTTCACCGTAAGTCTGTCTTCTCACATATACTGGTCTCTTGCATTGCTTCTTTTGTTAATTACCTGTGTGTGTTTCATCAGTTTCTCTGTGTGGATGTTCATCTTTTTCCTATTAATTAATAAAAAGTTTAAGTTAGTAAACTTTTGTCTATCTTATATTTTGTAAATGTTTTTTCCACATGTATGTTGTTTATATTTTTAACTTTATCATAGGATTTTTTTTGTTTTTTACTTTTTTAATAAAGTGTGTATACCTTTACCGTTAATTCTGTTGTTCTTGTTTTTAATGTTTCTAACGAAGATTTTCCCCATTCCTGACATATTCGGTTGTTTATTTTGATTTTGGTCTTGGATTTTGCTCAGCCATATTTTCCTCTAGTCTTTAAAATATGTATCTTTGGTTCACCTGGAATGGGTTTTCATGGAAAGCCTGAGAATGGGGTCAAGCTTGATTTGTAGCCAGACACCATCTAGCCAGTTGTACAAACACTTAGAAAATAGCTCCTTTTTTTTTTTTTTTGACTGATATAAATACCACCTTTATCACTGGCTGGGATTTCCTTCTGGACTCTCCATTTATGGATTCGTCTGTTTCATGCCGTGTAATTCTATAGCATTAGCGCTGGTATTTATATAGCGTTTATCTCTGGTGAGTGTTACAACCTCTTTACTTCTTCCTTTTCTGTTTCTTACACCTCCAGCTAGTCTCACAAATTCATTCTTCAGGGTGGCCTTTCAAAGTCATTTTTTCAAGATCACCTCCCCACGAAATAGGAGTTAGTACTTCTTTTTATTATTAGCCTCACACATTTTCAGGTAAGTTTGTATATAAGTTTTTAATTGATTTGTCAATAATTTGAATGGGATCTTTTGTGTGCTTCCTTAAACCAGTGAAACTCTTGCTGTTTATACTTTTAACTGGTCCTTTGATTGAACGCTTACTGATTGTATTTTCAGTTGATATATTTTTACCAGGTATGTCAGTAATGATACGCTAACAAAGAATTCAAATGATGATTATTTTTCATTTATAATGTTAAAACTTTGCTTTTACTCTCTTGTTTAGATGCAGTTTTAAAATAATATTAAATAATGTGTTAATGAATACTTTTATCTCATTTTGGGCTTTGTTGGGAGTGTTTCTAGTGTTTGTTAATCTTAGTGGTTCAGCTGATGGTGTGAAATACATGCTTTTATCATTTTAAGGAATTATCTCTATTCTATTTTTATTCAGTCTTTTTTTTTCAATCAGGAATAGATGGTCAGTTTTGTCATTGTTTAAATCAATAATCGACAGACTCCTGTGATTTTTCTCCTTGAGTTTTTGATACACTCAATTATTTAAATAGATTTTTCTGATACTGAGTTATTTTCTCTGTACTAATTAATTGGCATACTAATTCATTCATGAAACCATTTTGGCCTGGAGCTTATTATAAATCAGTAATTGGCAACTTTCTCAGTGATTTCTTTGTTTTTTGGCCTATTTAGGTGTTCCAGTTAATTTCTGTAACATGTTTTCCTGCAAAACTATCCACTCTCCCCAATTTCCTAAAACATTAGCATACAGTTCTTTAAGTTTTACTTGTATCTCTGTCTTCCACTCTTATATCCACTATTATATATTTACCTAATTTTTGACTAGGTAGAGGTTTGTGTGGTATATTGAAGTTGTTGTCCCAAAATACAATTTCTAATTTATCTACCATGACTTCTTTTTCCTAATTTATTACTTTTAAAAATCTTTAGGACAATCTTTTGCCTTTCCATGGGCATATTTATTTGTATTTTTTATAACCTCTTCCATTGATTGCTTACTTCATTTATTTTATTTTGTATTAGCACCGAAGGTGTATTTACTCTGAATATACACCTGACTGTATTCTGAAGGTTTTATTAAATAACTAGGGTGAGATTGGTCCTATTTGATTATATTATTGGCTGGAACTACAAGGATACAGAATCCTGACCTCATTCATTCACCTTTTCCCATAAGGTCCCTAAGACTTAAGCCTCAGTATACAGAACCTAGAAAGCTGGGATGAACAGTGTAAAACACTTAATTTTTCCTAGCCAGAATAGACTTAAATAGCTTCTGATAAATAGCACTAGTTTCTAGAGACTTGTTCTATTCCATCGCTTTCAGTATGCAAGCCCAAACTCAATATAGTATTAGAAAAGCATAGTCCATGCCCATCAGCATAATGAGAAAGGGAAATAGAGGAAGATATTGTTGAGCCAGAAGAGGCACATTAGCTCAGAATGTCTGGTGTTGGACTGGTCTGGGCCATGGCAGCGCCTGTACAGTGGAGGAAGAGGAGAGAGAGAACCAGATGTTCCTTCCTCCTCTCGTGCAGGAGCAGGTGCTGTGTCATCACCCCAGCTTTCAGAAAGGGAGGTGCAGAGCAGTCACACCTAGGCTCTGTTTTTACTATTGGTCGCTAGCAGATTTGTCCCCATCAGGTCCTGGAATGTGACCAGTTGCCAATTCTTATTCTTTGTTGTGAAGACCAGGAGGAAGGTAGAAAGATGAACACACACACAGGAAATAAGCTTAACCCTAAAGGCCAACTGTTTTCATTTGTATCCTTTGAATTTTTGTGACTTTCTGCCATTGTGACTTTGATACCTTATTTGATCCAAGACGTGTTTAAAAAAAACCATTTTAAAAAATTTCCAGTGGATCTGGTTTGCTTCTGTTTTAGGTATTTACGTTGAGTTATATAGAACCGTGAGCACCGGAAGTGATTTTAAAGGTTTTTAACATTTTGGAATTGATTGACTGTGAGCTCACGTTCTGTGCTGTGGCTTTCCAGGGCAGTCCTGTGTGCTCTGGGTCGTAGAAGCATCCTTTAGATGATTCTGTGTCTCTAACAGGGCCCAGGGGCTTGCACCAGTTCTGGGTCCTTTTTTTAAAATAAATTTATTTATTTATTTATTTATCTATTTCTCTTTGTCTGCGTTGGGTCTTCATTGCTGCACGTGGCCATTCTCTAGTTGTGGCGAGCGGGGGCTACTCTTCATTGCAGTGCGCGGCCTTCTCATTGCGGTGGCTTCTCTTGTTGCGGAGCACTGGCTCTAGGTGCCGCGGGCTCAGTAGTTGTGGCATGTGGGCTCAGTAGTTGTGGCTCGTGGGCTCTAGAGTGCGGGCTCAGTAGTTGTGGCATGTGGGCTCAGTAGTTGTGGCTCGTGGGCTCTAGAGTGCAGGCTCAGTAGCTGTGGCTCATGGGCTTGGTTGCTCCGCGGCATGTGGGATCTTCCTGGACCAGGGCTCCAACCCATGTCCCCTGCATTGGCAGGCGGATTCTTAACCACTGCGCCACCAGGGAAGCCCCTGTGTCCATTTTATGGTCATTTCTCAGCCTGGGTTTCCTGTGCCCTAATATCCATCCCATCTCAGGCCAAGGAGGCTCCCATTTCTTTGGGTGACCCTGTACCAGTCCCCAGGCAAGTGGGGAGCTTCTTTGCTACTTCTCCAGGCCAAAGGCGGAATACTCTGGTCCCTGAATGTCATGATTTGGGGCAAGTAGCTCAGTCTCCAGCTCCCTGTGGTTCGTGGTCTGGACTTGGTGCCCACAGGGCTGTCAGAACCCTGGATGTTCAGGGAACGTCCAGGGAGTCATTTGGCTGCGACTCCTACTTCTGTGACTTTGATTCCTTCTTGACTTTTTATAGCTGGTGATTTATTTCCCTTTCTTGGTTTCAGCTCAACTATGCAATTAAAAATTATCTGGCTCTGTTTTATTCAGAATTTTCCCATGAGAAACAAAGGGGCAAAGGTAGAAAAGGATCCCTGTGTGCCAATCATGTGCACACCATTGCCTGGGAATCTGGAGTGATGATTACACTGACCATGCTTAGTGGTGCAGTTGGGGGCCTCAATTTATACAGTTATATGGCCTATACACATCTCCTTCTTCAATTAATTCACTTCAATTAAACTCAGCGAATACTCACTGAGAAGCTGTTACAGGGTAGTTACTGTGTTGGGTGCTGTACAAGACAGAAGTAGTCTTAATCACTAGTGATTCATGGTCCAGTGGGAGGGACGGACAGAGCATGGAATGGTTGGAACTTGCATTTTCTTCTGTGGTGCTTGGGGTACCTCAGGGGTCAGGCCACTTGTTGGATTCTGGGGGTAGATCTCACCAGAGTAGACAGATGTGGGAACAGTCCAAGAGGTTCTTACATTTGGGAGGAGCTCAGACTCCTTTGAAAATCTGAAAAAAAATACCTATGGACCTTGTTCTCAGAAAAATATTCATTTTGCACATGGTTTCTGGGTTCCAGTAGCCCCTCTGTAAGACCTCATAGGGTTAGAAACTGCTGAAGTCAACGTAAGACAAAGCTGCTCGGGTTTCCATCACAAGTCCTTCGGGAAAGAGAAGTAATTTTGTTTCAGCCCCGCAGTCAGTAAACAGAGACCACAGATGCCATGAGAACTGCAGATAATGTGGCCAGTGTTTCATCAGGATGTACGTTATTATTCCTAGTGCTGTCTAATACGATCACCAGCATCATCCCTAACAAACTATGGAGATGTTTAAAAACTCAGTGCCCGCACGGGAGAGTGTGCTGACAGCTCTGGCCTAATTAGCCATCTTCTAAGTGTAAGAATCCTAGCATATAAAATCCCAACTACCTGATGTGCTGTGGTAGTGGCCATCGGCAGATTTACTGCTGTTGTAATGATGTTGGAAACACTCTTAGCGTGAGATCGAATATCTGATCTTTGTTTGCCAAGTCGAGGACACTTCCTCCCGCTTTTGCTATCTTTCAGTTGCCTTTGCACTGCATGAATCACAATGTAATGCTAGAAACATGAGCTTTTGCCAGTGCAAGGTAAAAATAAATAAAATATTAACTTTTCTTCAGTGGGATTCTCGATGCACAGTGAACATTTCCCTGCATTATCATCTGTAGATGATTTGGTTCTGAGTGACCGCATATGATTAAAATCCCCAGGTGTGGGGAAGTTCTGATTGTGGGATGAATGTTCTCAGCAAACAAATGCAATTTTTACCTTTCTTAGAATTTTATGTTATGAAGAGTGTTTTCCATGAACTGCATTTGTTTTTATCTCGAATCTATCCTTTGATTTGCTTTCTTTTTTTTTTTGAGTTTGTAGGTATGACAGTTTCATGAAAACTTTAGACATAAAATCCAACCTTACAGAAAAGAAAAATTATAATTCTTCTAGATGACCAAAGATGCCTCATTCTTTCATTCTGCCTACCAGCTTCTTTAAAGATGTTATGTATTTGTTTTTATATTGTAATTATTGATAAAGGAGAGAAGAAAAAGCTCAAATATATTTTAAATTTGGCATGAATCAAATGCAGGTTGCTCTAATCTGAAATTACAAAGAGGAGAAGAACTTTGAACATAGTTTGAAGAGCCCCAGACCTGGGTTAGAATATCGAGGGGCTGTTCCCAGCTCTGACCTTGCCACTTTCTGTGTGACCTTGAGCAGACCACTTCCCTCTGTCAGTTTCTCTTTTCTTGTCTATAAAATTGACATATTTCTAGAGTAACTTTATTTTTGTTTAACTTTTATTATTTTTTAAAATAAACTTATTTATTTATTTTTGGCTGCGTTGGGTCTTCATTGCTGCGCGCGGGCTTTCTCTAGTTGCGGCGAGCAGGGGCTATTCTTCGTTGCGGTGCGTGGGCTTCTCATTGCGGTGGCTTCTCTTGTTGTGGAGCACGGGCTCTAGGCACGCAGGCTCAGTAGTTGTGGCTCGCGGGCTCTAGAGCTCAGGCTCAGTAGTTGTGGCTCACGGGCTTCGTTGCTCCGCGGCATGTGGGATCTTCCCAAACCAAGGCTCAAACCTGTGTCCCCTGCATTGGCAGGTGGATTCTTAACCATTGCACCACCAGGGAAGCCCCCTAGAGTGACTTTAAATGAAAATCAAATGCCTAATAGCTCAGTATAGGACAGCCCCCCAACACTTTAATCTTTTCCTGTCTTAGCAATTGTCTTATTTGTTAAGATGTATTAATTTGTTGTTTTCTTGTGTGTTACCTTTTACCTTCATGCGGACAGGGATTTACATGCCCAGTACCTAGCACAGTGCCTGGCATATGCTAGCCGACCCTCTCCTTCTAGAGTCACATCCCCTTGGAAGTCTTTACTGCTCTGCCTTCTCCCTGATAGGTGGAATTAACACTTAGTCTCTCTTCAAACGCCCACCTACCCAGTACTTATTTCTGAAAAATAAAAGCACGTCATACATTTAACTGCATTTGTTTTAAGTCTCTTTCTTCCTGCAAGTCATTTAACCTCTGTAAGACAAGGATCCTTTCTCACTCATCTTCTCATCCCTGGCATCTAGGATGGTGCCCAGTATATAGTAGATGCTTAATTTTTAGGTGGATGAAAAACGTTAACATGTGGGTGTTGGCCTAGCACAGTAGGCAAATTGACTTATTCTCTGGCACTCTGTCCTTTTAGCCCCAGAAATGAGCCCATTTCTGGGTTAGCAGGGGATATGTTGGTCTGAGAGGTGTGCTGTGGCTGGGATTACTGTCCATCCTGCCTCGCTTGTACCAGCCCCATTTCAGGTCTGCTTACCCCAGCGTCCCGTTCAGTTTAGTAGTCATCTCAGATGTATGTTATTTTGATGTTTAAGAAATAATTTTCATTTTGAATGTAGTTTTAAATAAAACTCTATTATAATTTATTTTTTATAAATATAAATTTGTATAATTTTAATAGCTTTGTTAGCTACTAAAATTAATAGCTATGAATTTTAATAGCTCTGTATAATTTTAATAGCTTTGTACATAGCATAGAATCACCCATTTCAAGTGTAAAGTCAGTGATCTTTAGTACATTTACTGAGTGGTTCATCCATCAACATGTCCAGCTTTAGGACATTTTCATCACCCCAGTAAGATCCCTCATGCCCACTTTTACTCCCAGCCAGTAATCTACTTTCTGTCTATAAGTTTTCCTTTTCTGGAAATTTCACATAAACGAAACCAGGCAGCATATGGTCTCTTGCGTCTGTCTTCTTTCAATAAGGATGGAGGTTCACCCATGTCATATCTTGTATTGGTAGTTCATTCCTTTTTTTTGCTGAATAGTATTCAAATTTATGGATGCAACTCATTTTATCTGTCTGCTTAATAGAACTGTATTATCATTTAAAACCAATATTTTGATAATATGTCTTTCAAAAATTGTATAATTTAATTATTTTAGTGCCCCCTTTCCCCTCTGAATTGTGTGTTAGGATGATATCATTACCCTGGCTATAGGCCAACCTGTCTATGTGTGGTTTCCGGGGTAGAGAACCCTTGGAAGCCATACTGGTTCAACTTCTGTTCATATCAACATGTGCTGAGCACCCTTGCGCTAGACCCTGAAGATGCAGAAACAAGTAAGACATCATCCCTGCCTTTGAAGACCTTACAGTCTAACAATAACAGCTAACGTTAATTGAGCACCTACTATTGGTGGAGATGGTTCTGAGTACATTACGTGTATTGTCTTATTAAATCCTTGCTGTAATATCTGAGGAGGAGAGTATCCTTATCATCCTCCTTTTGTATGTGAAACTGGGCCCAGAGAGGTTAAGTAACTTGCTCTGGCTTAGGAGATTGGCTAGATGGTAGTGCCTGTAACTGAGATTGGAAATGCAGAAAGAGGAACACTTAGTGGGGGCAAAACCAGAAAAGTTTGAGGTAGTTTGAATTTGAGGCACTCAAGGAGAGTTGTCCACCAAGTATTTGTATGTACTCGTGCAACGCCGCAGCAGGAAGTCAAGGCTAGAGATGGAAATCGGGTATCATCAGCGTGTAAGAGGAGGTGAAATCATGAGAGGGATGAGGTCACCCTGGGAGAATGTGTAGTTTGAGAAGAGCCTTAGCTGAATCTTGGGGAGCACCTCTGTGCAGGGGGGCAGCAAGAGGCAGGCAGCTCTGCACTAGGGGGAAACCCTGATGGACGCGGGAGGAGGGACTAAAAAAGGGTGGAGCCACAGAAGCCCATGGGCGGAATGTCAAGGCAGCAGGTGCAGCTGGAAGACCCAGGAAGATGAGACCAGAAGTGTCTCCTGATACGGGAATGTGGAGGCTGTTGATTACATCTGCTTTCGGGGCATGGGAGAGCTTGGAAGCCAGTTAGCAGTGGCTTTCGATATCAAAGGACCATGATTAGTGGGGTCACGCTGGTGGCTGCTCTTTGAAGACATTCAAGAACTAAAGCCTTGAAGGCTCGGAGCATCAAGGGAAGATTGTCTTTTCAATGTCACAGCCTTGAGACTCTTTATAAGTGTGAGGCAGGGAACCAAGAAGGGAAGTTCTGAAGACGTAAGAATAAGGGAACAATTCTGTGATCCTCAACCCTCGCTGCACGTTATCAATAGAACCATCCGGGTTGAGGGCAGTGGGGAGAGATGCTACTTAAGAAGAACAGAAACGCTCATTCGGTTGACCTGGTAGTGGGGCTCAGACACTCATAATATACTTTTTAGCTCCCTAGATGATCCTGATTTATAGCCAGGGTTGAAAAAGCACTGGAATAATCGATGGAATGGTATTCCAGAGGAGATGGTAGGAGATGGGATTAATACGACATGGAAGAGTTGGCCTTGACCAAGAGGAAGAGTCAAGGACAGGTATATTCGTAGATGGGTTTACAGATGTGGAAGTAGGAAGATAAAGTAGTCTCTGCCTGTTGACCTCAACTTTCTCAAAGTGTGAGGCTAATAGTAAGATGAGAGGAGCTGAGGCTAGACGGCTTGAGAAGAAGGTAAAACTTTGGGATACCTGCTGAAGGGACCGGGAGCGGCAGATGACAGTGGTCCGCTGGGTGCTGCTGGCCTATCAGTAGTTAGAGACACACAGCGCTAACACGGTTCTGATGCAAATACAAACACGGAAGGGCCATTTCCCCTGCCAGCCTGAGAGCAGAGAGCGAGAATTGGATTCCTGACGCGGGGCTGGGATTTTGCCAAGAAGGGGCTCAGTAAGGAAGGGGTAGTGCACACGGCAGACCCTACTGATGGAAAATTTCAGGATGAGTAAGAAGCAAGTGAAAGCAGGAGGAAGCTGATTAGGAGCAAAGGAAGGATATGGAGGCTGAATGGCCGCCTGAGGTCCAAGGGAAGTGCCAGTGAGGTCAGGGGTGTGAGAAAACTGACAAGATGGGGACTCATGCTTGGCGATGATATGGGAGTTTATGGTGTCGAATGTGGATCGGCTCCAAAGTGCGGTGCTTGGCTACGGTTAAGGTTGAATGAGGTGGATGGAAAGTAAAAGGCAGTTGAATTGAAGGTGTAAAGGAATTATTAGGCAAGAGTGTTGGATGTATCATTCATTTGGATGTTGACAACATCCTGGTAAGGGCTTCAATGGGATTGTAAAAACATGAGCCAGACGCCAAGGATTTTGATGAATAAGAGGGAATAACCATGGTACTGGAACAGGATTATGGGGACAAGGGGAGGTCGAGCCTCAGGCATGAGCCTCAAATAACGGGCAAGTTTCACAGGAATGTGGTGGCTGATTAATGGTTTCGGTGGGAATGAGGCGAGCAGAGATGGCAAAACTTCCTTCCAACTCAACTCCATAGTATTTGGCCCATGGAAGAATAAGAATTTGGTCTGGAGAAGGGTGCAGGGGAAAAGGAAGCCTTGGAAGAGATCAGTTTGGGGGAGGCAAGGAAGTCCAGAGTGTGTTCCAAGCAGAGGCTGGAGTGGAAAGGAAGAGTTTCTCAAAGCCTGACATTGAGTTAGGGGCACCTGTGTCAGGTCCTGGGGACTCGCCACGTGAGAACTTGATTCAGTTCCCCTTCCATCCTATCACTCACCAAGGAGAAAATCTTTAAAGACCCTCTAACACTTGCTCATCTTTCTTTTCCCCAGAGAGAGAGTGGCCTCAGGTGTAGAGCTAGATTTTAACATGGTCTTGCGGGCATTCCATTGAATAGTTACCTTGTATTTACGGAAAATGTTACTGGTGTGTTTATGTTTGATATAAAATCCATTATTAAAAACGTTTTAAAGTTTTTTTTAAAAAGAGTTCATTTTCTAAATATGCAGTAAATACTAGCAGAGTGGTGAGCAGATGTGGCAGGAATAGCCAAGGTGGTACAGGAATGACTGAGGCTTTGGAGGTATTGACCCAGTGGACAGTTTGTGAAGGACAAGATGCAGGGGGAGAATTGGGAAGGGAGAGCAGTAGTGGCAGAGGCAAGAAGCTGAGAATGAAAACTGTGGGAAGAGAAAAGGACCTGACGTGGGGGCACCCTGAGACTGACCTGGCAGAGTTCAAGATCATTCCGATCCTCCAGAGTCCCCCAAAGAGTCTCCAGAACCAGAGAGACCCCCAGAGCTCCTCCAGTTCAGATCTCACACTGCCGCCAGACATGAGACCAGAAACAAGGCAGAGGGATGGCCAGTCCAGGACATCCTTTTCCCGTCTGTGCTCCCCAGCAGCAAGCGTCCCTCGTGTTCACTGTGAAGGTCCCTATTGAAACTGTAGAGAGCCTCAGATGTAACCAGCTGAACCCAAAGAGCCCCTGCTTGGGCTTCCTCATCCCCCCTCCCTCCACCCCAGCTCTTACTCCACTAGGACCAAGGTTCTAATCAAGTGTTGCTGAAGGGCGCTTGGGCTCTTAGGCAATGAAATCAGGCAAAGGCAACATTAAGAGGTTTTTACAGAAGTGGATAGGGGGAAACGGCTGGCGAGCTAGTACTCCAGTGAACAAGGAGGAAAATAAAATATTTACGTTGAAGTGTTTGGATTATGTGGTGGAGACATTGGCTCTTACAGTTCTGCTATGAGCAGGGAACATTTCATTCTGTCACCAGAGTCCCAAAGAATTTGGTTGTGGGATTTTGGACAGGAAAATTAATGAGCTTCAATGTCAGCATCTTTTCTTAATGGCCTCAGAACAGCGCTATTGATTACAGCTGCTCAGGACAGTACGCTTCTTGTTCACTTGAAAAATGAAGAGTTGCTCTGTTGTCCTGATCCATCTTTGGAAATAATGCATTCTCTCCTGCACGGCTGAGTTCTCCATGCTAGATCATCTCTGAGCCCCACTCCCCAGGGAAGCACGTGGAGGGAGAGAATGAAGACATTTATTGTCCCTGTGACATGAAGGGTCTCACTTTCCCTCATGCTTTCACAGAGAGGAGGGAAGGATTTGGATTTTAGGCTTTCAGAAATTTCAGTTTAAATTTAGTTCAAATAGGTCTTCTCAATTTGAAAAGATATTGATCAGCTCTTCCGATAAACTACAAGTTTAATACATGTTGGAAAATTTCTTAGCTAAGTACCAAGAATTTCCAGTGTTTTATTGCCCGTAAATTCCAGTTTGAACACCTGTGTGGGGAAAACAAAAATGATCTTCAGTGCTCAGAAGATGTGAGATTCCTACAGATCTGTGCCGACCGAGCTTTAAACCCAGGGCAGCAGGGATGCCTGGTCATCTTGTCACTCAGGCTGTGTTTTCTTCATCCAGTCACCGACTCTCTTGAACTTCATGAAAGCGTCCCTCTTTTCAGTGACAATTCAAAGTGAAGAAGAAGAAGGAGGTGACTAGATGCTGATTTCAGATTTAAAGTTGTGAGTGAGGCTGTGGTGGAAATTGGAGAAGGAACGTAAGATGTTCCACCCAAGTTCGTAGGAGCAACACTATTTAGCATAAATTAAGAGCCAAGTTCTGTACTCACTCAGGTGGTATCACTCAGCCTCGCCTTCCTTGCCTGTGAGGTTGGGATAGAATGCCTGACATCTGGGGTGTTAGGAGGGCTTTTGGTTTGTTTGCTTCCTTGTTTGTCTTTAATTGTGGTAAAACGTGCATTAACATAGAACTTACCAATTTAGCCTTTTTTGAGAGTACAGTTCAGTAGAATTAAGTACATTCACCTTGTTCTACAACCATCACCACCATCCATCTCCAGAACATTTTTATCTTCCCAAACTGAAACTCTGCACCCAGTAAACAGTAACTCCTCATTTGTTCCTCCCTCCAGCCCCAGGCAATCACCAGGGTTTCTCCTTTCAGTCTCAGTGATTTTTTTTTTTTTTTTTTTTGCGGTACACGGGCCTCTCACTATTGTGGCCTCTCCCATTGCGGAGCACAAGCTCCGGACGCACAGGCTCAGTGGCCATGGCTCACGGGCCCAGCCGCTCCGCGGTATGTGGGATCTTCCCGGACCAGGGCACGAACCCGTGTCCCCTGCATCGGCAGGCAGACTCTCAACCACCGCGCCACCAGGGAAGCCCCGGTCTCGGTGAATTTGACTATTCCAGACACTCCACATAAGTACAGTTATGCTCTCTGTTTTCTTTCGTGTCTGACTTATTTCACTTAGCAAAATGACTTCAAGGTTCCTCCATGCTGTGGCACATATCAAATTTCCATTACTTTTTGTGGCAGGATAATGTTGCGTTGTAAAGTATAGACCATATTTTGTTTATCCGTTCATCTGTCCATGGGTGTTTGGGGCGTTCACACATTTGGCTATTATGAACAACACTGCTATGAACATGGGTGTACCAATATCTGTTTAGCTCCCTACTTTTAATTCAATTGGGTATATACACCCAGGTGGATTACTGGATCATACGGTAATTTTATGTTTAATTTTTTGAGGAACCACCATACCGTTTTGAAGTTTTAATAAGAAGTTAGAACCAAGCATTTGGAATCTTCTGAACCTGACAGTTCAAGCTTGGAATGGAAATAAAACTGATTTGTCCTTCAGGCTCTAGGATCCCACCTCTTGTCCAAACTAATTTTACAGGTGAAGTAATCCCCTTTCTCCAAATCAGTGGAGAAGTACTTCCAAGCGAGGGCTCTAGTTAGAGCATGAAATAACTTGTTCCCATGGACACATTGTCTTTTCTGACTGAGTTCTTAAACTAGGTCTAGCTAAAACATAAGGTAACCAAACGATAATAATAATGTATACCTTTGGGACTCGTCCTGTTAACTAGCCCTTTCTAGGAGCCAGGATAAGAGTGTCCTGGCCACACTGAGCAAGGGATGTGTGGGGACTGTGTGTTGAGAAAAGGTAAGTGGCTGGAGGGGACAGATTGGTTTAAAATGGGAGAAAATTTTAGGTGTCACAAGGACATTTCTTGATGAGATAAAGCAGGAAGAACATTCTGCCAAAAGGGCAACCTAGAGAGAGAATTGGATATTTATACTAGATGTGCTTCTTTGGGACTTTACTGTCTTTAACACCTCATTTTACATTTTGAGTTTTTTCCCTTTCTTCTGAGGGCTTCACCCTAAGTCCTTTTCTCTTCTCCCTCCAACAATCACATCCATCCAGTGGCTTCACAGTTTACGCTGTCCACTCCCCGTTTTCCACCTCCAGCCTAGTGTCTGTTCTGGGCTTCTGTATTTATTCAGCAGATTTTATGGAGTCCTCACTATGGGCCAGGCAGTATTCTAGATGCTGGTCTGGATGCAGATGTAGTCCTTGTTCTTGGATGTTGATGTGGAAGTGGGGATGACAGTGCAGGGAGGATGCTTCAGTAGGATGGTCCAGCTGTCCCTGAGAGCTGACATCTGAGCAGACATCTAATGTCTGTTCAACATCTCTATCTGGATGACACCAAGCTCTGAAACTCAGTTTGCCCAAAGCTGAATTCATGACCTGCCTCCTTTCCCTGCAATCTGTCCCCACTCTAGAATATTCTAGGATATTCTATCAAAGTAAGTGATGCTACCATCCTCCTCCTGGGAGTCATCTGTAAGAACTTCCTCTGCCACCGCTTCCAATCAACCAGCAACTCCTGTCCATTTTACCCACTGTGTATTTCCTGAATCTGTCCTCCTGTCTGTCTTTACCACCATCTCTGTCATCTCATGCCTGGACTACCACAAAAGCATACCCCTCACTCGATAACCACTCTTGCTGTCTCCTCACTGCAGCCAGAGGGATCTTTGAAAAAAGTACATCAGATCATGAGCTCCCCTGTGAGGGCCTTTTAGTGACTTCCAGTAGCTCTTTGGTTAAAAGCCGGATATGTGATCCAGGCTCCGCCTTCTTACCGGATTCAGATTCACCAAGCATCACCGCCACCCTTTGTGCCCCTGTTTGTTCACTTCACCATCCTTCAGACCACCGACAAGTTCATCCTTCCTTCCCATCTCAGGGCCTTTGCACGTGCCGCTCCATTTCCCCAAACACTCCCCACCCCATTCACCTAACTAACCTCATCCTTCAGGTTTTAGTTTACATACGACTTTGTGGATGAGTCTTTCCAGACCTTCCCCACCCCCGGATTAAGTTAGAACTTATTCTTTTCTTGTACTTTTCTTCGGTCGGCTTGAGGATATTCATCCATCTACTAAAGAGCTATCTATCAGATAGCTTCTCCGAGCCAGGCGCTCGTAGGTGTTGGGATGTATCAGCGAACAAAAGAGACAAAATCCCTGTAGACTTACATTCTAACAGGTGAGACTAAATAAATAAACAAACATAATAAGCCCAGAAATGGGATAGTTTGTTAGAAGGTGACCTGGGCTCTGGAAAAAAAAGAGAGCAAGTTGGAAAGTTGGGCAACAATGATGGTAGGGGGTTTGGTTGCCATTATGTCTAACTGTGGATAATTTTAAGTGTTATATATGCTTTTCTTTTTTTAAAGATTTCAAGTGACTTTATTATTTCTTTTAAAATATTTATTTATTTATTTGCTTGTTTGTTTATGCCTGCGTCGGGTCTTAGTTGCGGCATGCGGGATCTTTCGTTGCGGTGCGCAGGGTTCTCTAGCTGTGGTGCGCGGGCTCCAAAGTGCGTGGGCTCAGTAGTTGCAGCGCACGGGCTTAGTTACCCCGCGGCATGTGGGATCTTAGTTCCCCGACCAGGGATTGAACCCAAGTCTCCTGCATTGGAAGGCGGATTCGTAACCACTGGACCACCAGAGAAGTCCCAAGTGTGATTATATGCTTAATGTCTTCCTTGCTAAATGTTTCATTCCACCGGGGCTTACATGGTGTAGTCTTCTCCAGGCACAGAGGAGGGTCTTTTGAATGAGATGAATGAATGAATAAGTGAATGAGTGAATGAACAAAGAAATGTGAAGACAGAGAAAAGAATGGCCTGGACCTGGACCCAGGCACTGGCATAGGAATGGAAGAGTAGATTTAAGAAATACTTCACGCAAGAGCAGGCAGTGGTGTTTGGCCACCCGGTTGACTGGACGTGCCCTAGTGCAGGGCAGCAGTGCGTCTTACTGGCATGCAGGTTGCTTACTGGGAAGATGGGTGCCATGTGACCATGAGCTGCTGCTTTAGAGCAGCTGGACATGTCCAGCGAGCTTAGCCTTCTCAGTGCTTCAGTTGCATAGCAGTGGGGTCTCCATTCCAAGAAACACAACTTCAGGTCACTCAAGGAAGAACCCCACCTCGGTTTAAAAGTAAGTGTCTCTTGCCTTTGCTAAGCTTCCAATCCATTTAGCTTTCTCCTTGTGCCCCAGTGATTCCTTCCCTGTGACAGGAAAATCGAGTAGCACTTGATAGAAATATGAAAACACTGTCAGCTCAGATCCTCCACCTCCCTCGTTCTGCACGTTCTCAACTCTTTGTACTCTTGATCTGGAAACACATAACTGCCAGCTGAGCTAGTAGTCGGACTATATAATCATGGACCACTTGCTGCCTTGCTCTCCTCTCTCTCTCCCTCTCTCTCCGCTGTTCGGTAGTTTTAAAGTTACAATACCCGTGCCACCACTTAAATTTTTTTTTTCACAAAATTGCTGACTTGAACTAAATGTGCCCTGTGATTTTTTTCTGAAAGATGCCAAGTTCTGAGTATCCCCTAGCTCACAAGCAAAATGATTTTTGCCCACGGTGCACACTTGCATCAGCACGAAGTCATTCCCAGGTGAATATTTTACGACTGCAGTCACTGTAATTGCACCCCATGTAGCTGGAGGCACGTGTGAGCAGAACTGGCTAAGGGAGTAGGGATGGAAGCACCCAGATGAGGGTGGGGCAAGGGCGGCGGATCAGCCTTGGGCTTTGTTTTTGAGACCAATCCTGGTGCTGTTCCATTTCAGAGGAGATTAAGTGAGGATCTCTTCCTCTGTTACGTGATTTTTCTGTTAGGATTGCTTGCAGTCCCCTCTGGTCCATCTGTCAAACTGTCATTACCCCAGAATTAAAATGCTGACTATTTATACACAAAGGTAAAGGATCTCGCCCATATTCAGTATTGGTTCTGAATTTCTTTTGGCTCATTTGGGGACCTTGTTCTGTGATGGTCTTACATTTGTCTAGAAAATGCCATCAAAGGCTAATTAACAGTGTCAGCAATACACCAGGTTAAAGACTCCTCTTAGGACCACACCTTGAAAATCCAGGCTCTGCCCTTTGGGATTCGAGGAAGCCAGGAGAGCGCAGTTCCGTGGTTCGTGGACTCGTAACTGCTGTGTGAAGCAGAGCTGTCGGCCAGAGCCTGGGGGCGGCGGGGTAGAAGGTAATGGGCGCTCCAGGTGCAGGGCCACTGATTTCTAGACGATGGATCGATCCCCAGGCATCACTCACCCCTCCAGGCCGCCAGACAGCTGAGGTTCCGGAACAGCCTTCAGTTTCTGGGCAGGCTGTGTTGAATTGTTGAAAGGACTTGGATTTTGGAATCAGACTCGAATTTGAATGCTGACTGTGCATTTATTGCCTTTGTAATCTGTCCCGGCTCAAATTACTCAGCCTTAGTTTCTGCTTTTGCAAAATGAGCGGCAGATTGCACAGATGAAATGAGGGCATCTGTGTAGGTGTTCAGTAAAAGTCATGTGTCTGGTGTTAGCCCTCCGCCAGTGTTAGTTTCTGTTTCCTGCAGGCCTGGGCAGTGACAGGGGTCTACTCTAGCATTAGCATCATAGGAAGCAGTAAATCAGAGGCAGAGGTCCTTGTTGGGGATTCCAGCTGTGAGGCTGTGGTTTGTAAGATGACAGTGAGCCAGGGGGGAGCCCCGTGACCAGCACGGGTGTATCACTGTGTCTGCCAGATAGCAACTTGGGGAGCAGGAATCTGGTGGCCAACACTGGACAGCTTGTCCTGGCATTGAAATGGGCCCCATTGCCACCTCCTATAAGGGAGGTTGGTGAGCCTGAGCCCCCATGCTGACTGTTCAGGGCAGGAAGGGCCACAGTGAGGGGCATGGGCCGAGCCTGGACAGAGGGGCGAGGAAGGCAAAGCACCAACAGAGGGAAGAGGGCATCATTACATTTTATTGTCATCACTATATTTTCATGTCCTGTTTTCTTTAAGGTCTGCAAATGCATGTGGCTTTGAGAACAATTGTCAACAGAATAGACGGGTATTTCACTTCCTAAAAACGGGAAAGGAAAGAAACAGAAGACTTAATTCTGGTGTTTAAAAATGTTTTGACATTTTGCAAGAAACAAGCAGCATCTCTACTACTGTGGGACTCTTAAGTGGTTTGTAGTCACGTGACTTTTCTCACTCTTAATTGATCATAAACCAGCTTTATCTGCTTTGGAATGAACTTTCCTCACACCTCATTCAGGACCCTGCCAGGCTTGGAGTTGGTCCAAATCAGGGCTCATTAGCACATCTTAGCTCATTAAAGACTTGTCCAAGCAGGTATTCTCAACCCAGTGATGGCTCACCAACAGTAATGTTGGCCCCTCCCCTGCTTCTAAATGCTTCCTCTGAAGTTGCCTTCTTCTGGTCAGACCTTCACTGTTGCAGAACAGTTGGTGTACCCAGTACTGTTTACAGTACATATTACTTAGGACCCTTACTTTGTCTTATTGATCTACTAAAACAGCTTTGGATTGCATCTTTGTTTCCAGCCTTGCCCCATTCTAATCCGTTTTCCCCATTCCATAGCCATGGCCATCTTTCTAAAATGTATACATGACCATGTCATTCCTTATTGAAACCCCTCGGTGGCCTTTTGTTGCCTCCAGGATCAAGTCCAAACTCCTTCATGCTACCATGGGGCAAGTAGATGTACATGCAGAGGACTTGGGAACCTGAGAGCCAAATGTTATTACCATTATCTGCAACCTTCCCAGGAGAGTTTACTATGGTTGTAACGCTTACCCTGAGTTTTAAAGAATGAAACAGAGTTCACCTGGCAGGAGGGGCATGGGAAAGGCATTCCAGATAGAGAGAACCACATGCTTAAAGGCAACAAAGCGAGAAACATCATGGTATATTCATAGCATGATGAACAGTCTAATATCAGACTTTAAGATCCAGGGAGGGAGTGGCCTTCCTTGGTCTAGTAAGGAGCTTGGATTTACTTTATAAGAAGTGAGGGAAAGCGGCGGGGGTGGTAGTGGTGGTGGTGGGATGAATTGGGAGACTGGGATTGACATGTATACACTGATGTGTATAAAATGGATGACTAATAAGAGCCTACTGTATAAAAAAATAAATTAAATTAAAAGAAGATGAAGTAAGGGATCGTTGAAAATAATTCGTTTTGTTTTTGAGAAAGAGGAGGATGTGAAAGAGACTGGAGAAAGAAGGTAACATTCAGCGAATATCTACTGTGTGTCAGGAACCCTGCTAGATGCTTCGTCTAGGTTATTTCTTCTGATTTGCCCTAGAACCCATTTTATGGATGAGGAAATGTAGATTCAGAAGGACTCAGCCTTTTTTCTGAATCACTCCAGCTTATATGTGGTGGATCCACGTGCTTTTCACTAGGGTAGCCCGCTCAGGGGATCAGGGCGACAGCTGGGGTGTCCTGGCCTGTCCTCGCCTCTGCTGCAGCCTCCCTTGCCCTGGGGCCCATCTCCGTGCAGCACTGTGCTGGACCAGCTCGTCACGCCTACTCGGCTGATGCGCTAGCTAGTAGTCCGTGGGAGTTTGCTAGTGTCACCTGACAAACTACCACCAACTTATCCACTTAAAACAATACCTGTTTATTTGCTCACATATGGCGGAGCTGAGTTCTCTGCTCAAGGTCTCAAAGGCTGAAGTCAAGGTGTTGGTTGGGCTGAAATTCTCCCCTCCAGGCTCTGGGGAAGAATCCACTTCCTAGCTCATTCAGCTGTTGGCAGAATTTACTTCCTTGTGGTTGTAGGACTG
The DNA here is from genome assembly GCF_951394435.1 of Stenella coeruleoalba. Taxonomy (NCBI): domain Eukaryota; kingdom Metazoa; phylum Chordata; class Mammalia; order Artiodactyla; family Delphinidae; genus Stenella; species Stenella coeruleoalba. The sequence continues at coordinate 6,310,600 of NC_137164.1, forward strand.
AGGTCCCCTTTTCTTTCCAGCTGTCAGGGGGGAACTACCCTCAGCAACCAGAGGCTGCCCACACTCCCGGCTGCTGGTCCCCTCAACCTGCAAGCTGGGGATGGGGCGTTGAATCCCTCGAGTGCTTTGAATCTCTGACTTGCTCTTCTGCCTCCAGCCAGAGAAAATGCTGTGCTTCTAAAAGGCTAGTGTGGGGCTCCCCTGGTGGCGCAGTGGTTGGGAATCCGCCTGCCGTTGCAGGGGACATGGGTTCGTGCCCCGGCCCGGGAAGATCCCACGTGCCACGGAGCGGCTGGGCCCGTGAGCCATGGCCGCTGAGCCTGCGCGTCCGGAGCCTGTGCTCCGCAACCGGAGAGGCCCACGTACCGCAAAAAAAAAAAAAAAAAGGCTAGTGTGATTAGGTCAGGCACACCCAGATAACTCCCTTTCCTAATATCCAGTGTGCTGTATAGTGCAGCTTACTCACTGGAGTCAAATCCCTCAGATTCACCTTCCTGCGGATTATGCAGGGCATGTACACTGGGGAACAGGGCTCTTGGAAGACATTTTAGCATCCAGCTCACACACATATCTTGATTACACTTATGTTTAGAATTTGCGTTTATTTAAAATAAAAATTTTCCTCCTTGGAATAGCCCAGGATTTCGTTCCTATCTGCTGCCTAACACTTTGCCAGAAGTCCCCTTAGGGAAGGAGACCTTAGCAGATGTTCCATTTCATTGATATTTTAGGAAACAGTTTATTCCACTTCTGCTTAAGCCCCTAGGCAGCAGGCTGGCCCATTCTTTGCTTTCTGTGCACACAGCCTTAGGTTCCAGTCCCCATTCCCTGTACCTACCTGGCCCAAAGGTCCTGCCACTTAGTTAAGGCGAGGCTTTCTTGGAATTCTGTGCCCTTCAGACACATGTTCTGACTAATGCAGAATTCAGATTCTGCTACTGATTGAAATGCTTCTGGTTATGCACCTTAATTTATGAATTTTCAGCTCTATGAGTAATATTTATACTTATTTTTTATTTACAAACATTTTTCAACTTTATGAATTTCTAACAACGACAAAAACAAGAAGTGAAAGAGAGTTCATGAGCCGTCAGTTCCTCAGTTTGTGGGAGAGCAGGCAGGAACGGATGCTGAACATGGCCCAGTGCAGACATGGGACTCCCTGCCCTCTGGGGTTGCAGGGTGACCCCAGGTGTTCACCCGTGCCTGGTTTGCACCTCACGGTTACCCAGCATAAGACATCGCCATTGTTGGAGGAATGGAGAGGAAAGCCCTTGGAGAGAGGAGATGCAGAAGAGTTGAAACTCACAAGCATGAGCTTGGGATCAGAGATTCCTAAAATCCAGAAGTGGAGAGACAGGCCTGGCTTCACTGCTTCAGGCTTAGTGTGGAGGCTGCTAGCAGCATCCTTGAGAAATTTCCCTAAGGGAAGCGGTCAACTGAAGCCTTTGCTCACGTATCATGAAATCTGAAGCATTTAAAGGGGTTGTAAGGTTCATTTACGAGTCTGTTGACGATAATTTGCAAAAACCAGTTTGAATAATGTTTGCCTGAGTGATTTTATGATAGGTTTTTCAATATTTGTGATTTTATTTTGCATAGATGATGGTTGAACAGCAGGTACCAGTCATACCTTTACCCCTAACAATGAATGGAAATAGGGATTTCAATTTTGAAATTTATATTGGGAAGGACTTTGAGGAAAAGGATTGTGTCCATAAACTAAGGAAGAGCAAATGGTTTTCAGAGGCCAGGAGAGGGGAGCCTACCATTTATTTAGTGCTTACTGCATATGAGATACTCTAGACATGATTTTGTGGTCCCAGCGGTGCTTGCTCTTCTAGTGTTACAAATGAAGATGCAGGGGAAGAAAAGTTAGTGACTGTCGCAGGGTTGCCGTGTTCTCAGTGTGCAGCGCTTACCACGGGCCTCAGCCACCACAGTACTCTTTCACTGGAGCCAGAAGGGCACAGCCAAAGCAAAGCAAAGGATTCTCTTTGTTTTGTTTTGATTCATAAGTCCAGTAACTATAATGCTTTAAAAACTGTTTATTTCTCTCTATAACCCTAGGATTCTTCCAAGGAATGACGTATTTGCCATTAAACCATGATGATTTAAACTACTTGAAGAGCTTACCATCTGTTTTCTACTGAGGTTTCCCCATACAATTTCAGTTGAAAACAGTTGCTATTTATGTTATTTGGACATTAGTACAGCTCCTGGGGGTTCATGGTTTTGGACCAAGGCTGTCAGAATCAGGAGGATTTCAGTACCTTTTCCCAGTTTCTGATTGAGACAGATGAGGGTGTTACATGTGGAAAGCAGGAAAGGTCCATTACTTGACAGGCATTAAAGCGTTGTTGAATACTGAAGGTATTTTTTGTAGAGCCCTAGTTTAGCTAAAGAAGTAACCAAAAGTTAGCTATCAAGAATTATTAAAGAATTAGCTACAAAGCTAACCCAGCAGAATTTTAGATGTTACCAGTCTCGTTTTCCACTAAGACGAGTAAGTACTGTCTTTTCACTAAATCTTTCAGTCTTTCATTCAACTAGAGCAGTGGTTCTCACTGGAGATGGTTTTTGCCCGTAGAGGGCATGTGACAATATCTGGAGACATTTTTTGATTGTCACAACAAATCAGATTGGGGATGGGCAGGGAGAGAGGGTGCTACCGGCATCCACTGGGTAGAGGCCGCCAGGGACGCTGCTAAACATCCTACGACGCTCAGGGCAGCCTCCACAGCAAAGACGTATCCAGTCCAAGATGTAGATAGTGCCCTTTGGAAAGCTCTGGGCCAAAGGGAAAAAATAATGAAGTTGTCACTGAGGAGCAAAACCAATACTATGTTGAAAGAGAGGAAAAAAAAAAAAGGAAGATAACTACCCTCTTGGACCCTAAAGGAAAAGGGAGAGTTTTCTAGCTCTCTGGAGGGGAGAGAAAATTCTTAGAGTTCAAGGGATGAATATTATTTGGATTTACAAGTTGGCAAACCTCCTAAAGCCAATAGGCTGTTCTTTTCTTTCTTTTTTTTTTTTTTTGCGGTACGCGGGCCTCTCACTGCTGTGGCCTCTCCCGTTGTGGAGCATAGGCTCCGGACCTGGGGCACGAACCCGCGTCCCCTGCATCGGCAGGCAGACTCTCAACCACTGCTCCACCAGGGAAGCCCGGCTGTTCATTTTTTAACAGGCTGTTCAGTTTCTTCTCCCTTAAAGGTTTCATATTCTCCAGAAACTACTAAGTAGAAAGGGTTCTTTTTCAGAGGGCAAGAAATCCCGGCTAGAGGTACAATTCTGACTTCTTCTAGCAGCCCTTGAAGGGTTTATAAATATATAGGAAAGAAGGTTAGGGCTCAGTTGCAATGACCCACTTTTCAACATTTGACTTGGTTTCTCAGGATTTGGACTTGGTTTGCTGCCAGACTGTGGCTTACAGAAGCAGTGTTTGATGTGGAGTAACTCATGCATTCCTCGGATGCTTCAAAACAATTAATTAAACAGATCTGTGACACAAATAGCAAACTATATTAGAGCCCCAAATCCAAGCTATGGAAGTGGAACACCTAACCTTTCTTATTGCTCTATTAATAAAAGCCAGTAGATAAGCCCTTGATCATTTCTGTAATTTCTTATAGCTTATTAATAACTTCAGCAGAATTTAAATTGAGTTCAGATCAGTTGCTCTTATCTTTTAACAACTCCCATATTAAGCATATAATTAAAATGCTCCAGTTTAACTGTTTTCCCCAAGGTATTAACTACTAAAAGATTCACACAGTGATGAACCAGAGTATTCATGGATGAGGCCTCAAGCTTTTAAGTACTTCAGATAAGGAAAAGGGATTTATTACAACTGGTCTAATTGATATAAAAGAGGAATGGTAAGAAGTTGCTTTTAATTACTCAAAAGTCTCTTGAAATACCGTGTTAGCCCTTGGTCTTTTAAGTCACTAACCTGCATCAATATTTGACCATGTTCTCTCCTTTGGGAATGTGACTTGGTAAATATTAAAGAGAATTTCTCAAGTCAAAAAGAAGCTTTAAGTCACAAGTGTCCTGGGCTGGGTGATGCTGGCTTTTATCTTCCATGATTACATCTATGATTTTAAGAGAGATGGTATGATCACCCCTGGCCTTTGCTCTCTTTGTTAACCAGCTTGGTTTTTCTTACAGTAGCTCTGTTCCCTAGAGGGGAACTAAGAGAAGATGTTATAGAGAAGGTGGCATTTAATGAGGCTACGGAAGACGGGAAGGCCTGCCCACGTTGCAGGATGTCACAGATGGGAGGGAAGGGCACCACTCATACAGGCCCACTCTCCCTTTAACCTTTGTGTTCCTGGACTGTGAATCTCACCTTACCAGTTCAACTGCACCCATATTCCCCCTGTTTCCTGAGCAGACATAAAAAAAAAAAAGAGGACCCTCTTTGCTGTGTATTAGAATGAACTCCAGGAAGAGATGAGGAAGCTTTTCTGGAGAGTCTGAATGGGGAGGGGTGGATAGAGAGTAGGGGGACAAAGGTGGGGTTTTTTTTCTAATCCTCTGTGATGATTTAATTGTGATCATTGTTAAAAGAAGGAAATTTTGGGAAAGTATGCCTAGCCCTGGGGCCCTGTGAAAACTACCTATTGAAGCAGTGGGAACGTGTGAAGGTAGAGATGGCTGTCAGTGTTGGCGTCTGCTAATCTGCTTCCCTTATTGATCTGGTGGAGTTAGGGATGTCTTGAGGGTATTTCCGTAGGGCTTGCATGGGACAGGATTTCATAAAACAAGGTGCCATTAGGAGTCACGTGGGACAGATGGGGCACTTGACAGAATGACAGCTGATGATACTTGTGATGACAGCTAACAGTTATTGAGTACCAGGCACTTTGCAAAGTGATCTATATGTATTTTCTCATTTAATTCTCAGGTTGGGAATTCCCTGGTGGTCCAATGGTTAGGGCTCTGCGCTTCCACTGCAAGGGGTACAGGTTCGATCCCTAGTGGGGGAACGAAAATCCCGCATGCCACGTGGCACAGCCAGAACAAAACAAAACAAAAAACAATTGAAAAAGGAACATAATTCTCAGGTTAACCTAATGACAGAGGGTAAATAAATAAGCCATTTCATAAAAGAGGCTTAATTAATTAACTCTTTAAAGAGAATATTACTAGTAGGTTTCACATCAGGTATTGAATTTAGGCAGAGCCTGTGGTGTCTGTGACTCTGCTATATAGCACTATTACTGTTATTATTCTTAAGACCTTGCTGTCAAAGTCCAGCCAGCAGAGCTCAGGAGGGGAGGCCCTGCAGCAGGAATCCAGAGAGTTTCCGTGGACCTAGAGGAGCCCTCTTCTACCCAGTACCTGACCTAGAGAAGTGTGTCCTGCTGCCTGATTAGGATGCTGTGTAATCCAGCATCCTGATCAGGATGCCATGATGGTTAGGATGCCATGATGTCCTCTGGTCCAGGGCTGGAATCATTTACCAGATTCCTGGAGTACTGTGTTGAGGAAGATGCTAAGGCCAGCCCTGGATTAGTGAGAAGTTAACATTCACTCTAGGTGAAGTGGGAGTAGTGAAACGCATGCCATGTGTTTCTCCTTCTTTCACTAGGACTTAGGCTACTGGGGAAAGGTGGATAGAGGAAGAACCATGATCCTTTAGAGCTGCCTCTTCAGAGCCAGCCTCCAGTTACTGCCTTGGAAAGATGTGAAGCCATGAGATGTTGGTGGTTGGAAGAAAAGACAAGAGACAGTAGGCTGACAAGGCTGATGGGCTTTGAATGAGGCTCAGTGTTGGGTTAGTGGCGTAAGGTCAATGTTGCCTTTACTAAGGGCTTATAGGTGCCTCATACTGTCGTAAGCACTTTATTCTAAACGTGTAATAACCCTTTTAATACAACAACTCTAATGAGTAGATACCACTGTTATCCTCATTTTACAGTTGAAGAAATGAGGCCCAGAGAGAATGAACAACTTGTCCAGGACTTGAACCCAGGCAGTCTTAACCACTTAACTGTTATCCTCTCAAACTTTACGAAACCCAGAGATGAATGTGTGAGATGAGACTAAAGCAAGTACTGAAATGATATAGAGGAAAAGTAGTAGGTAAATGGTACCCTCTCTTGGGGAGAGGGGTAGGGGTGCTTGGGCAAAAAGACCCCGAAACCATTAAATTCTGTTTATCTTTCTGTGTGCTGTTTTTAAAAATGTTTGAAAACCACCGCACTACCATAGACAGTCCCCACCTTTTAGGCAACCGATGCCCCACCTTGGCCGTGCTCAGTGACTGCATTCGTGGGAGCTGTTGAGGGAAGTGTGAAGCTTTTAGTGTCTCTGGGCTCAGAAATTGAGAAGAAGAGTTGACTATTAAAGGAAGCACTGACCCCACGGGACAGGTTTGCACTCAGTACTTTGTTCATACAGCATATACTTCTGAAGCGTAGCCTTGTTTATGGCGGGGCAGGAATTCACAGGGTAGAATCCTGCCTGCCTGGAGTTTGTACGGTACTTGATGTGATGGTGGGAATTGAGGTGGGAAAAATACGTTGGGACCAGATAATGCAAGAATTCGAGGGCCACAAAGAAGAGTTTGGAGTTTATGTGGAAGACCACACAGAGGTATAGGGAGGCGGATTCACTGAATGAGGGAATAGGGGAGGACGGGGGAAGAGTGAGGTCCATGCCATGGTGTCCCCGACAGGTGCTAAGGGGCTGACCTGGGTGCCCGCAGGAGCAGACAGGGATTTCAGTTTGGAGTCTGTAACGGAAATGGAAGCCCACTGACTTGCACTGGTCGATAGAAGGGAGAGAGTCAGGAGGATTCTGACGCTTTAATTCTGAGTTTCCAGAACAATGATGGTCGTTAATAATCAAGAATAAAGGAGGGCGGGGGCCAGTGTGCAGCTGAGAGAAATGTTTGCTTTAGACATTACGTTTTCCCCAACCTCTCCACTTAAAGTACCCCTTTCACCCTTGAGTTGGTCCTGCTCCTGTGTTTCTTTTGTAATTGGTCGCAGTTTGAGATGATTTTGTCCGTCCCTGTCTGTGCTCCAGGTGTGCCCCCACTGGAATGTAAGTGCTGTGAAGACAGGACCACGTCTGTCCTGTGCCTCCTGCCTGGGGCAGAGCGTGGCACAGAGAAGGCTTAGTCTCCTTCATTTTGACAAAGATATTTCTTTGCCGAAATGGTGAGCTAGCAGGTTTACTTTAGCTCTTTAGTGAGAAATAAAGCATCCACCTGGATTAAAATATGCAGGAGGTGGTAAATAAAACATCCAGTTGGTACCTTAATAATTAAACTAAACTTTGCTGCCAGGTGATAAATGCTGCTAAATCAATGAAATATGCGTCAATGAGGCAGTCGCGCAGGCAGAACATTATACAACTTGATTGCCTGGGATTGCTTTAAAAAATCAGTCAAGAGACTAGTTTAATCATTGTAATATGGATGAATACTCAGAATCAGGAAAACATGTTTCTTCCACTTTGGCTGTAATGCCTTCACAGTATTAATAACTGATTTGCTTTTCTTCTGCAACCTTCCCCTTAAGAGCCTCATCCTGGTCTGGTTAGTGTTCATTCCTCCTTGCCATTCTTTCTTCTTTTAAAGTTCAGTCTCACATAGAGAATGGACTTGAGGACACGGGGAGGAGGAAGGGTAAGCTGGGACGAAGTGAGAGAGTGGCATGGACATATATACACTACCAAACGTAAAATAGATAGCTAGTGGGAAGCAGCCGCATAGCACAGGGAGATCAGCTCGGTGCTTTGTGACCACCTAGAGGGGTGGGATAGGGAGGGTGGGAGGGAGGGAGACGCAAGAGGGAGGGGACGTGGGGATGTATGTATATGTATAGCTGATTCACTTTGGTATAAAGCAGAAACTAACACACCATTGTAAAGCAATTATACTCCAATAAAGATGTTAAAAAAAAAGAATAAATAAAATTTCTGTGTATACTTACAAAAAAATAATAAAGTTCAGTCTTAGTTATTGGCCTTCCCAGTAAATGAAGTGGTAACAAGAGCACTGGGATGTGCGTCACAAACCCTAACGTCTCGTCCTGAGTGCAGTCTTGGTCAGAATGATCCTTTCGAGCAGGTTGGGTAGATCCCACTCATCGCTTTGTAGGGGGCTATCAGGGCTCCTATAAATCTACACTTCCTCCGCCCAGTGCCTCAGGTCCTGTGAGGGACTTCCATTCCTTTAGTGCAGCCTTGTCTGGCCTGAATTTGCACGTGGCCTCCTCTGTCTGTGGCGTAGGACCAGAGCCGCTGAGACCCACACCTGATTTGGTGGGAGTAGATGAGAAAAGTGAAGGAGTTGGCGATGCCATCCTTCTCACTTGGGAGCTTGGGCCTTCTGCTGCAGTGGGTGGGATGCAGTAGTGGGTTCCAGGGTGTTCTTTTCTGTGTTATTGAAGAGTGTGCCACCAGGAGACGGAAGCACCCTGGGACGGACGGGTTGGGATCTGCTGTAGCCACAGTGCAGGGACGCTGGATGGGAAGGAGGAATAATCACTCCTGCGTGAGAACAGGAGTTCTCAGGGGAGAGGTGAGAGCGGAATCCCAATTCGAGGAACCTGTTCCAACCAGGGGATCCAGGAAAGAAAACTGATGTATGAGAATTTTTTAATTGATTGATTTTGTAGATAATTCAAATACCATAAGATTCACCCTTGTATGCATAAATCTGGTAGTTGTTAGTATATTCACGAGGTTATACACCATCACTCCTAATGCCAGAACATTTTCATTACCCCCGGAAAGAAACCCTTTACCCATTAGCAGTCAGTCCTCTCTCCCCTGGCCCCCTCGCCTCTGACAGTCTCTAATCTCCTCTTGCTTCTGTGCTTTGTCTATTCTGCACATTCCGTATAAATGGAATTGTATAATACGTCGCCTTTCATGCCTGGCTTCTTTTATTTAGCATAACATTTTCAAGGTTCATCTATGTTGTGGCTTCTATCAGTAATTCATTCCTTGTTATGGCTGAGTAATATTCTGTTGTATGAGTAAACCACATTTATGTACCATTCATCTCTTGATGGACATTTGGGCGGTTCTCCCTTTTAAATTATTATGCATAATGCTGCTATGAATATTTGTGTACAAGACTTTGTGTGGACATATGATTTCAAGTCTCTTGGGCATATACCCAAGAGTAGTACCGCTAGGTCATATGGTAGCTCTGTGTTTAACATTTTGAGGAACTGTCAAACTGTTTTCCAAAGAGACTACTCTGTATTACAATCCCGCCAGCAATGTATGAAGATTCCAATTTTTCCACATCTCTACCAACACTTCTTATTGTCTGTGTTTTAATTATACCCATTCTACTGGGTTGAAAGTGGTATTTAATGGCTTTGATTTGCATTTCCCTAGTGACTAGTGACGTTGGCATCTTTTCATGTGCTTATTGGCCATTTGTATCAATATCTCTCTTTGGAGAAAGGTCTATTCAAATCCTGTGTTCATTTTTAATTGGGTTACTTGTCTTTTTATTGTTGAGCTATAAAATTCTTTATGTATTCTGGATACTAGACCCTTATCAGATATATGATTTGTAAATATTTTCTTCTATTCTGTCAGTTGTCTTTGCACTTTATTAATAGTGCCCTCTGAAGGACAAATGTTTTTATTTTGATGAAGTCTGATTTATCTGTTTTTCTCTTTAGTTACTTGTGCTTTAGGTGTCATATCTGAGAAAGCATAATCTCAGTTTTCTTCTAAGAGTTTTATAATTTTAGCCCTTCCATTTATGTCTTTGATTCATTTTTAATTAGTTTTTTTTTTTTTTTTTTTTTTTTTTTGGCGGTACGCGGGCCTCTCACTGCTGTGGCCTCTCCCGTTGCGGAGCACAGGCTCCGGACGCGCAGGCTCAGCGGCCATGGCTCACGGGCTCAGCCACTCCGCGGCATGTGGGATCTTCCCAGATCGGGGCACGAACCGTGTCCCCTGCATCGGCAGGCGGACTCTCAATCACTGCACCACCAGGGAAGCCCTTTAATTAGTTTTTGAATATGGTCTGAAATTCATGACTTCATGAAGTTTTTTTCTTCTTCTGCACCACACGGCTTTCAGGATCTTAGTTCCCCGACCAGGGATTGAACCCGGGGCCATGGCAGTGAAAGCGCCAACCACTTGCATACCAGTCCTAACCACTGGACCGCCAGTGAAAATTTGAAAGACTCAATTGATCAGCTCAGGGTGTTCAGGCATGTGGGGAATGAACTGTAGGAGCTGTCCCTGGAGGAAGAATAAGAAGCTGGTTTTCTCCTAGGATTTGGTGCTGAACAAGCATCGTTGTCCTGACAGTTTGAAGAGAAAAAGGTAGAGAGATCAGGTTTATGTATAGAAATGGACCCAGCTGAATTCTATAACCGTGCAGAATATAGGCCTTGCAAATTCTCACGCTCTAATGAAGGAGATCTTACTTTCCAAATAGCAAGTCAATGATATGATGATTTGGATATCTACAAAAGGTGGCCCCTATCCGGCAGTGAAGCAGGACGCTGTAGTCCTTTGGTTATTATGAGCAGAGGAATCCCTTCATACTTTGGTGATGATGATGTGACATCTGATATTAATCCTTGAATACTTTCCAGGTTCCTATGAAAAGCTCATTTGCTGTGTTGCTAGCCTGTAAGTGTTCATAGCTAACACATAAGAGCATACCATGCACCGGACACCGCTCTAAACGTTTGGTTTTTTTTTTTTTTTTGACTAACTCTTGCGTCACCTTTTTAAAAATCCACTTGCATTAGCTCTTTTAATTCTCACAGCAGCTCTGTGGAGTCAATTATCGTTATCGTCACTTACAGATGAAGAAACGAGGAGCAAGGAGGTGGGAGGGAGAGGAGGCCTGGTTGTCTTTCCCCCAAGTCTGCACCATTTATCATGTGGATGGCTCGGGACACAGTAGGTTCTGGCTGGTTGGGAATGGGATGACTGATCAGATGCGTGGACCACTCTCACTAGCTGTATCCTCCAGAGCATCTTTCCGGCTCACACAGGCACGGTGTATTTCCGGTTGTTTTCTCCTCTTACCATGCCGTGGTTTGATGTCGTCTGCATTGTTGTGAAGTCTCCGAGCAGTTACAGAATTCAGCAGCCGTTTCCAAATTCAGAGTACTTGTCATTTACTGAATCATGTGTCTTTAAGTACTGGCTGACTTAAGCTGGTTTTCAGTGAGGGGTACTGTTCACTGCTGAGCTGTCTCCCACAATAAGGGACAAGAGCAGGGTTCAGTTTTATTTTATTGTATTGTATTATTTTGTTTTGTTTTACTTTTCGGTATTCAAGACCTCTCTCAGAGGGGAGTACAGAGCTTCCTTGATGCTTCCTTCTTCAAACAGATGAATTACTTCCCAGCCTGGAGAGCAGCCGGATCTCCAAATTGACATGTTCACTGAATTATAAATTTCACGTAAGAGAATAATGCCAGGCACAAGAGCATTTGATGAAAGGGCATTTGAACTCCACAAATGCTACAAAATATTCCCCTTCTTAAGAAACTTTAATAGTTAAATAGAAGGCTCTGTGTGGAAGATTTTATGTTCCGTTCAACTTCCACTACACATTGCAGTGAATAGATGATTCTGGCAGTGTGTCAGCAGAGGCTGAACATTAGATAATTCCATGAGAAATATTTCTAGTGGCCGAGCCATTGCCATCCCCCCTCAAAATGTCCTACAACCCCCAGAGATTCTCTGAGTCCTAGGATGGGACTGGTGAGCCTGTGCTGTGATTCAGAAGCTAAGACTCACTGTTCTGCAGGTGCCCGGTGTCCCTTTTCTTGATGAGGTTTCGATCAGACACGTGCTTACTTTATTTTTCTGTTGAGGTAACATTGATGTATAACACATAGGTTTCCTGTGTGCACCATTATATTTCTGCCTCTGTATGCCCTACAACGTGCTCACCACCAAAATTTTCGTTTCCATCCATCACCATACAGCTGATCCTTTTTACCCATTTCGCCCTCCTGCCGCCAGCCCCCAACCCGGAGCCCTCTCCTATGGGAACCGCCGTTCTCTGTATCTATGTGTTTGTTTGGTTGGTTTAGTTTTTTCATTTATTTTGGCTTGGGGGGTATTTGCTTTTTATAATTTCACATAAGAGTGAAATCATACAGTATTTTTCTTCGTCTGACTTATTTCACTTAGCGTAATCCCCTTGAGGTATATCCATGTTGTCTCAAATGGCAAGAGTTTATCTTTTTATGGCCGGGTAGTATTACGTGGTGTGTGTGTAGGTATGTGTTTGTGTAGCACATCTTCTTTGTCCATTCATCCACTGATGGGCTTTTAGGTTGTTTCCATATCTTGGTTACTGTGAATAGTGCTGCAGTGAACATGGGGTGCAGGTTATCTTTTTGGATTAGTGTTTTTGTTTTCTTCGGACAAATACCCAGAAGTGGAGTTGCTGGATCAAATGGTAGTTCTATCATTAATTTTTTGAGGAACCTCCATACTATCTTCCATAGTAGCTGCCTCGATTTCCACTCCCACCAACGGTGCCTGACGGCCCCCTTTTCTCCACTTTCTCCCCAACACTTGTTACCTCTTGTCTTATTGATAACAGCCATTCTGACAGTTGTGAGGTGATGTCTCGTGGTTTTAATTTGCATTTCCCTAATTAGTGATGTTGGACATCTTTTCATGTGCCTGTTGGCCATCTGTATGTCTTATTTGGAAAAATTCAGCTCCTCTGCCCTTTCTTTAATATGGTTTGGGTTGTTGTTAAGTTGTGTGAGTTCTTTATATATTTTGGATGTTAACCCATTATCAGATACATTATTTGCAAATATCTCCTCCCATTTGCCAGGTTGTCCCCTGATTTTGTTGATGGTTTCCTTTGCTATACAGAAGCTTCTTAGTTTTCTATATATAGAAAACTATATATAGTTTTTTTTCTATATATAAAAAACTATATATAGTTTTCTATATATAGTTTTTGTTTATGTTTGCTTTTGCTTCCTTTGCCTGAGGAGACACATCTAGAAAGATATTGCTAAGACCAATGTCAAAGAGTGTACTGCCTATGTTTTCTTCTAGGAGTTTTATGGTTTCAGGTCTTACATTCAAGTCTCTAATCCGCTTTGAGTTGATTTCTGTGCACTGTGTGAGATAGCGGTCGTTTCATTTTTCTGCATATGCCTGTCCTGTGCTTGCTTTTTAATCTGAAATTCAGGATACAGTGCACATCCTTTCAGCGGAGTTTCATCATTTTTATTCTGTTTGTGTGGAGCAAATGCATTCTCCTAGCCCTATTTAAAACTATTTAAAACCTTGCACGGGACCTTCAAAGAACTATAGGGCATAGGTTCTCTGTTAGGAAATCACACGTTCTTTAGTTTTCCTTCCTAAATACACTATTCTTTAGAAACCAAACAGATCTTACCCATTTTAAACAGACTTTCAGAGGGAGGAGAGCAGCCATCTCTTACTCTAAGGGGTTGAATAAAACTCCTGAGTATTTTAACACTAAAGCCACTTAATAATGTTATCATTTTGATGCAGGCCCTGTCTAAATAGAATGTTATGACTACCCTTTTAAAATGATGAAAACAAAACAATTTAATCTTTCACTAAAATTCTGTATACTTCTTCCACCTGTCATTGCCTGTTTTCCACAGTAGATGGTCACGTTCCTAACTGGATAGTTTTATCCCCAACAAGCGGTAATCTCAGTATAGTCAGACTCTGTTTAATTTAGTAGATTAGTCCTTGCAGCTGTACCCAGAGGTACATTTAGAAGATTTATCCTTTAATAGGAATAGATGGTGGTGTCATTGTCTTTAAGAGATTACAAATGTATAAACCATAATAGGTTTGAAAAGATATAGAGGAAAATATTAGACCACGGCCATTCCGGGCATTTAAATCTGACACAAATCCCAGGATGCCCTATCTTCAGAGCAGTCCATCGTAAACAAGCTGTCCTATAGACGCAGAGCCTGTTCTGTGTTGAATAGGAAACCGAAATGATGAATAAATATCTGCCTTCGCAGTAAACTGGACTCTAATGCAAGGTCCTCTTAGTTTGATGAGGCCTCAGCTTTTCAGACAAAAAGCTTCATGAGTTTCAAAGGGATTCTCTGTCTCCATATTCTCACCCGTCTACCTTCATCCCAAGCCTCTTCTTCTCAAGGTAGAATCAGCTGGGTTTCAGGGAGCGCCGAATACACTTCCTGGACCAGTGGTGCACATGTGCGTTCTTACTCTCGTCTCCCCTGGGTCACTCACACTGTTTCTCACTGTTGCTCATCCCCTGTGAGTCACAAAATAAATGCTTACCGTGTGTGTCTGCAGCTCCACATCCACACAAGCAGATTGTGTGTGCGTGAGCACACGTGTAAAATCTTCAGAGAAGTGAGGCTGCTCGTGGCTTTGGTGGAGCCCCTGGCATGGGGATTTGGATGACAGACTCCCCTGCGGTGGCTAAAGGGAGCTCTTTTCCACATCTGGTCCCAGAGAAATGCTTTTCAGGGCCACTCACTAGGAGTCGGGTCAGGTTCTAAAGCAGGTGGCAGCGGTAGGATGGTCGACAGTGGCACACGGCAAGGGGGTCCATCCATTTTTCATGAACTTGTATGCTTCCACAGGTTCAGCCTTTGGGACTGAAGACCAGCCGGCTCTGAAGGCAGCTCTGCCTTCCAAAGACACACCCAAAGGGGCTGCCCGGGTGGCCCCTCCAGCATCCTCCAGTGTGACAACACCTCGCAGGAGTTTGCTTCCAGCGCCAAAATCCACGACCACACCGGCGGGTAAGACTTGCGCTGTGGAGAAGCTCCGCAGTGGAGAGCCTCTTCTGCATTAAAGTCTTTTGAAAGTCCTTGGGTAAATCAGTTGTCTAGATGGGATGACAGATGAGTTTCAGATGGCATTTAAAATTAATAATAATAACACTACCACAATTTTCAAGGCACTTTCATATATTCCTATGTTTAAATTCTCACAACTCCCTCTCACTCCTCTCTGTGACTGGTAGCCCATCAGACCACACAGTTTTCATTGCAAAGAAAAAAGGATCAAGCTGTTTTAGGCAAATTTGGTTCAAGGAAGCAGGCGCTGATGAAATCACTGGAAGGCCAGTAGGAGTGAGCTGCAGACTCTGCCCCCGGGAGTGGGTCCCTGATCCCTGGGGGCAGCTGCTGCCTCTACAGGGATTCAGGGGCTCCATCCCCCTGCTGGTCCCAGGCCCGCACCACCCATGCTGGGATGCAAGGATCAGCGGCTACCGCACAAAGCCTTGCTCCCGAGCTCACACCGTGCCTGCTCTATCCACACCCGCAAAGCCAGTGCCCGGAGCCCTGCGCCTCCACAACCAGGAAGCTAGTGAGGGACACAGGGAATTCAGCTGACGCAAAGGTGTGACAAACGAAGGTGCTGGTCAGCAGCCCGGTGCGGCCCCCGCCCCGCCTTCTCCTCCCAGATCGCAAGCGTACACGTTTGCCCGCGGGATGTCCAAGCACGCGGCATGTGGCTTAGCTTTCCATCTTCTGCGCCGTAGGAAGACACACTAAGAGGAAGGAAGCTTGGATGTTGAGCCTGAATCCACGGTAGATGGCTCACCCCTGTGGCTATTCATTGCTCCAGGTTATTCTTCTGTGCTCTTGTACTCATGTACCAGTGCATATACGTACACACGCAGATGGGCTTGCGTGAGTTCCTAAAAGTAAGATTGGATTGTACCCAGTTTTCTACATGTTACTTTCCTTACTCAAAGTATGTCATAGAGCTGCCCTCAAGTCAGTGTATGGCTCATTTTTCAATGGCTGCCTGGCGTGGATATACCATGATCTATTGAACCATTCCCCCGCTGGTGGACATTCACTTTGTAACTGGTGTTTGCTGCTGTAAACACTGCTGCAGTACGTGTCCTTGGTGGCATTCTTTCTACAGGATTGGTCCCCAGCAGTGGGATGGCTGTGTTTGATGCATTAATAGATATGATTAGATTCCTTTTCAAAGAGGCTGCCGTGCTTCACCTTTCCACCCATATCCCTGCTAAGAATAGATAGCATTTTAAAAATTTTTCGTCCATTTGGTGGAAGTGTTATTTTAAATTTGCATTTCCCTGACCACTTGCCCTTCAATGGAGTACCACCTTGTAATCCCCTTTGGTAAGACTTAAATTGACTTGTTTGGTTTTGCTCTTCCTCAGTGGAGGAGAAGCTCCTGGGGACAGTGACTTGTCCATTTTATTGAGCACAGTATCCCCGCTGCTGCAGTGTCCCCAGTGACTGACACGCAGTGGCTACTTAGCATCTATTTGTTAATGGTTGGATACATCAACGAATCAATGAATGAATGTCACACGGCCTTTGACTCTTGGTTCCAGTTTAACGGTTTGGCCTTGGTTTAAATAGAAAATAACTAGTCAAGCCTGCACTGAGTTAAAATACAGTTGTTGAATCAATCCTATAGACCAGTGTTTGTCAAATTTTAGTGCATCAGAATCACCTGAAGTGGTTGTTAAAACACTGATTACTGGGCCTCATCCTAGCATCTCATTAGTAGGTCTGAGGTGGGGCCTGAGAATTTGCGTTTCTAATGATTCCCAGGTGGCGCTGCATATCCTGCTGGTCTAGAGATCACACTTGTGAAACCACTGGTACAGAAAAATGGACTAGGAATTTGAACAGACAGTTCTTAGAAAAAGAACTGCACATAGCTCCTAGCCATATGAAAAGAGAATCAGCATCGCTCATAATAAGAAAAACATAAAGTAAAGCTACAATAGACTATAGTATCTTACCTGTGAGATGGGCAAACATCCAGATGTTTGAAAACATACACTGTCGTGAATCTGCAGGAAAAGAGGCATTCTCGTACGTGTACTGGCTGGAATATAAAATAGCTCAACCCCTATGAAAGGAAATGGGCAATATCTAATAATAAAATCACATGTGCATTTTTTCTTTGACTTAGCAGTCCCACCTCCAGAAATCTTTCCCAAAGGTAGACTGGCAAAAGCAGAATGCACTAAGTGATTCATTGCAGTGCTATTTGAAATGGCAAAATACTGAAACGACTCAGCTGTCCCTCCACAGGGGACCAGCTGAATGGATTGTCATACATCCATGGAATAAGAAGACTTATTCCAAGTGACTTTAAAAGAGTAATTTGGTTGTTCCACCCTAATAGCATGTACTCTATGTTCAAAAAGAATTGCAAAAAAAAATCTTAAACTGTTTTTAGTAATTACATTATTGGTGGTAGCGTGGCTATGGCGATTCCAAATCTGCTGTTATTCTGAATGTGTGTATTATGGGAAAAATAGGATATGGGCATTATGGGATAAAGTATGAACTTATCTGAAATTTATCATTAAACAGTATTGCCGGGCTTCCCTGGTGGCGCAGTGGTTGGGAGTCTGCCTGCCGATGCAGGGGACACGGGTTCGGGCCCCGGTCCGGGAAGATCCCACATGCCGCGGAGCGGCTGGGCCCCTGAGCCATGGCCACTGGGCCTGCGCATCCGGAGCCTGTACTCCGCAACGGGAGAGGCCACAACAGTGAGAGGCCCGTGTACCGCAAAAAAAAAAAAAGTATTGCCAGCTCTGTCCACTGAAAAGTTATAAACAGTGACTAGACCAATAGCATAGCGTACCCCCAGTGCCCAGACTGATCTCTCAATACATTTTGCATTAACAGGAGATAAGGGTCTTTGAAGAAATGGCTGGTTCCAGGTCTAGGGCAGGAACTGTAGACCCCAGAACAGACAGCCAAGAGGAATTCAAAGACTACTAGGATTCTATCAACTCAAGAGTCAGACTGAATAAGCTCCTACTGGAAGAAAGAAAGAGAGAGAGGGAGGGAGGGAGGGAGGGAGGGGAGAGGGAGAGGGAGGGAGGGAGGGAGGGGAGAGGGAGGGAGGGAGGGAGAGGAAGGAAGGAAGGAAGGAAGGAAGAGATTGAATATCAATAAGATTCATAATTGCAGTAGAATAATATTCATCAAATCAAAATATATGTGTATCCATGAGGTCATAATGATACAAAATAAGATAAAAACTAGTCACTTTGGTTGATGCTAAGAAACGTTTTTTGAAATTTGGTAAAGAAAGAAAAGAATAAAATATTTAAGCCACTTCTCCTATTCAGTCTGTATCTCATGATAACCAAATAGTTGGTGAGGGGAAAGTTCTCTTTTAGTGTTTAAAAGCATTCTAGTTAATAAATAAGGTATGATAGAATATCATCTTTTCAAAGCTTTAGTGAATCAGTAGGTAAAGGCAATGATCATCAATGGAAAGGGAAAACCAGACGTTACGAACTAATACTGATCTACAACATTACATGTGAGTTAGTCTCGGGGGAAAAATGAATCCGCCCTAGCCTTTAGATTTACTAATTTACTAGAAGTAGAAAGGACAAAGAAGCATATTAAATAACACCATGGGAATAAAATCAACCAACCAGACTGAAAAACTCTATAAAACAAACCATCCAACTTACTCAACAGTAGAAATAACAACAAAAATTGCAAAAAAAAAAGGCAGATAAACAAACATTCTGGGAGGGGGACAAAGGATATAGAGGGGGAACCTGTAGATTATAAAAAACTTAGACTTATCATCCAGTTGCAAAGTACGGATCTTGTTTTGTATCCTAATTCAAACAAACACACCAAAAAAAATTTTTTTTAAAGATAACTGAGGAAATGTGAACCAACATTGGCTCTTAGATGACATTAAGAAACTATTATTGCTATTCTGAGTATGATGGTAGTATTTGTGGTTATGTTTTTGTTTCTGTTTAATCGAAGTATAGTTGCTTTACAATGTTGTGTTAATTTCAGGTGTACAGCAAAGTGATTCATTTGTACATATACATATATTCTATTCTTTTTCAGATTCTTTTCCTTTAGAGGTTATTACAAAATACTGAGTAGAGTTCCCTGTGCTATACAGTACGTCCTTGTTGGTTGTCTGTTTTATATATAGTAGTGTGTGTATGCTAATCCCGAACTCCTCATTTATCCCTCCCTGTGGGTATGTTTTCTTAAAAAGCCGTCTTTTAGAAACGCACAAATATGAAGTGATACGCTTTCTGGGATTTGCTTCAGAATAACCCAGGATGGTGGCACGTGGAGTCAACATGTTACAGAAGATGAAACATGGGTATTGCTTGTTGTTGAAGTTGGGTGATAGAGTACATAGTTAACTAGACTAGTCTCTCTGCTTCAGTACATGTTTAAAGTGTTCCATTGAAAACTGTGCAGAGAGAGTGGCTGTTTTAGCTGTTTTAGTGGAGGTAGAGCTAAATGGAAATAAGGTATTTCAGGTGCGAAGAATAGAGGGCAAGGCAGCAACAGTGTTTAAGACCATAAAAATTTCATTATTTTTTCAAATACTTCTGCTCTGTAGCGGATTTTGGAAAGCCATGTGATCTTGATAACAAGAATTCTCTTCCACTTTGTATTACTTTATAAAACACTTTAATGTGCTAAATGTGATTTGGTCCTCACAAAAACCTAGAGTGGTGGACAAGGAAAGTATTAGTTTGCAGATGGGAAATCAAGATTCAGAGGTGAAAGGACTTGCCCCAAGTCATGTGGTGGCGTCAGGAAATCACATAGGTTGTGTATGTGTCCTGTGCTTTTTCCACAATAATATAAGTATCCCGCTGTGGAGTATAAGAATTCCATCTGTGGTCCCCCATTACCATTAGATTTCACATGTGTGAACTGGGGATGGTGGTAAACAGAAATGGTACACAGGATTCCTTGCCTCAGGCCAGGCTCTCCTTGAGACATCTTGGTTAGAATTCGGTTGGTGATGCCATGAAAAGTAGGTGTTTAACCAGAAGGAAGAGAGGGGAAGGAATGATACTGTGTGAGGAGGGATTGTGCGTTCATGGGGGGTAAGGGATGTTCCCAGCAGAGAAAGGGTCACCATGATGTTACCAGTTTCCACACCGAGTGCTCAGAAAGTACTTGTGACTTGGGCAGGTTGTTACATAATGAAGCAATAGACCAGTTCCTGAGGACAAGTGAGAGTCCTGCCTTTCCCCGTGTCCTAGAACAGGCTCCAGCAGATGCTCGGAGACTCCCACCTGTTTCACATCCCTTATGCAGCTGCCCCGAGGTCAGCTTCTTAGGCTCTGATGGCAAATTCCACAGGCCTCGTCCGGTAGAAGCAGCTGGCAGCTGCCCCCAGTCACGTCTCTCTTTCCCTTCTCTCTCTCCCCCAGTTTTTCCTCTCTGTAACTGTGAGCTCTGCCAGCCTTGCTCTGTTACTTGCAGCCTCCTTCTCCAGGGTCCGCAGGGGTGGGAGTGGGGGGCAGAGGGGGTAGCCCCAGACTCTGGAGGACTGGGTGAGACAGGCAGTGGACTGAGCTCCCGAGCCTTAGTCAAGGTCTGCTCGGAAGCCTATTTCAATGACGCCCTAAGGCTCTGTGTTCGATTTTTCCAAAGACATAAAGCTTCTTAGATATTTTCCCATTATTGACATAAGGAGGAGGTGCTAGGGTGTTTGTTTTTTTTAAGATTTATTTTTTGGATGTGGACCATTTTTAAAGCCTTTATTGAATTTGTTACAATATTGCTTCTGTTTTCTATGTTTTGGTTTTTTGGCCGTGAGACATGTGGGATCTTAGCCCTCCGACCGGGGATTGAACCTGCACCCCCTGCATTGGAAGGCATTGGACTGCCAAGGATGCCCCAAGGGTGTTTTAGAACGAGGATTAAGCACCACCCTTTACTAGACGGAGGACCCCAGGCCAGCCGCCGTGTAGACTATGGCTGTGACCCCTGTGACATGCAGTCATCAGGGGAAGGCACGGATTGGGAAAATGAAGCAGAAGGCTCCCTTGAGAGATTTCAGGATGTTCTCTTCTAACTTGCATCCCACTCTAACACCTAATTTAACAACAAGTATAAAATTGTGATTAAAAGATATATTTTATTACCGAATTTTAGGTTTGCATTTGTTCCACTGCTATGAATTTTTCATTTAAATAAAATCTAGTTCCTACTACCAAATCAGCTTTCACATCACCTTGTTCTGTCATCAAGCTAATTAAAAAGCAGAAGGCAGGCGTGCAGATTACAGTTAAATTCCAAATAATTGTATTTCCTGGGACTGTGAGGTGTTTGGGTTATTTTAATTACTTAGGTAACACCAACCCTTGTTTTAAGGGCATGCTGTTGGAAACATTTCTAAACTGTGATGCTTTGCTTCTTTCCCTTGGTGATTCCAGGTGACTTGGATTCAAGAATAATTAGAACAGTCCTTAACCTTGAGGGGCTCAAAATAAGGTAAACAGATTTGTACACTGATAATTAGAGTGAGAGCAAGAGAGCTATAATCCGATCAGCTGGCTGCCAGTTAATTCTAGCAGACCAGGAATTCATAGTAAGATGGATTAAGAAACAAATGACCTGAAGACGTTTAAATTAAATATAATAGGCTTTTAAAATTATTGAATCACTTTCTGTTTATTATGTTTAATCATTTTCTGATTTATGCGTTATGTTTTCACTTTCTGATTTCAGAAAAGATACAAGGCAGCATGTAGTAAAGGGCACAGAATAACAGAGATACAAGGATAAAAATCCAAATAATAAAAAAGAGAAGAGCCTGATAAAACTGGGCTCAGAGCTTCCTGACTGCAAGGGCAAAAGAAGAAACACAATCAGGGGAAAAAAAAAAAGAGTGTGCCACTTTATCAGAAGAGAGAAACTTATTTTTTAAGCACAAATGTGTAAAATTTTAACTCTGTGAATTTAAAAAAAATCATATTGAACAACATAATGGACAATTTTAATTGTATAGTTTAAACATATCTTTTCTGATAGGAAAATAATTGGATAATATTTTAAAATTTTGGAATAGGGAAGGCCTTTCTAAACATGATGTGAAACCTGGAAACCTTTAAAAAATGATAGATTTACCTACATACAAATTTTAAATTGTCTGCAATAAAGGACATCCTAGAGGTAAGAAGGATGGTAAACTGAATGAAAATGCTTCAACAAAGTGTTATTATGAAAATCAATAGAAAAAGTACAATTTCATTTGAAAAGTAGGTAAAATATATGAATGGGTGACTTATACAATAGAAGTACAAAGAGGTCAGTGGCCATAAACATGAAGAGATGTTCGAATTCACTAATGACTAAATACGTTCAGTTTTTTTTAATAAGATACCATCTTTTTCATATTGGATTAGAAAAAATAAAAAGGTTTATTACATGCCGGTGTTGGTAAGAACATGGCAAAAAAACACTCTTATAGCATTAGTGGGAATGTAAATTGGGACAGTCTTTTGGGGGTCAGTTTGTTAATATCTATGAAAATGTAACTATCTTTACCGTGTAATCCAGTATTTCTACATCTGGGACTCTCTTTTACAAAAACACTTGCTCAAGCAGCAATGATATATGTATAGGAACATTCTCTGCAACACTGATTATAATACTAAACAATTAGAAACAATCTAAATATCCATCAATATGGACATATTTAAATAGGTTACAATATGTATCCATTCAATAGACGCTTATTTAGTTATTGAAAAGATTGAGCTAGATCGATATGAATTATTCAGAAACTGTCCATAATATATTGTTAAAGCAAGAAAAGCTACAGAACATGATCTCATTTTTTCAAAACCCGAAATGAAAATAAATCTTTTTTTAACGTATACCTTTTTGTATATTTATAGAAAAAAGGTGGAAAGTATCATTTAAATAGTTAATAGCTATTATCAGTGTGGTGTCCAATTGGAGAAAAATTGTGATTAGGAAAAAGAACTTGCATTTTTAAGTTTTGTATTCCTTCTATAGTTAGAATTTTTCCAAATGTTTCAGTTTTTACAATGAAATACATAAAAACAACTCAGTAAAAAATGGGATAATAATTTGCTCCCAGAAAAATGCATGAAGAATATAGAAAAAAATGAAACAATAAAATATCTCATAATCTCAGTCCATGAACAGCTACCAATAATATATATTGGCATATTTCCTTTCACTCTTTTTTCTAAACAGGTATGGATTTTTTCCCCATAATTGAGCTGATGCTTTATAGATACTTCTGTATCTTGCTTTTTCACTTAACATTATATCCTAAGCATTTTCCAATGTCACGATAAACATGTGAAAATTTAACTTTTAGTCCTGTCGTAAGAACTTCATATTGATTTACCCCAATTTGTAGGACTCTTTATCCCTTGTTCAGCATTTAGGTTGTTTTCAGTGTTTCATTACCACAAAGCAAGGAATTGCAATAAGCTTATTTTGCAAAAACATATTTTGCTGGGGTTGTCCAGACTACCTTCAGGCTTGATGATTTCCCTAGAAGTGCTCACAGGACTCAGAAGTTGTTAAATTCATCATTACAGTTTGTGAAAGTGGAAGAATCCAGAGTAAAAAGTCAAAGGAAGAAAGCTCACGGGGCGAAGTTCAGAGAAAACCAGACACCAGGTCCCAAGGGTCCCCTCCCAGTGGAGTCATACAGGTGTGCTTAATTCCTTGAGCAACGATATGCAACAGCACATCACCTGAGTCTGGTTGTCCAGGGTTTTTATTATGGGTCAGTTACATTGGCATATAGCACCTGCTGGACTGTCTAGGCAAACTGGTACCATGTGACCCAAGACCTCAGGTAGGCAGAACGCTTTCCTCAGTCAGAACATGCCAGAAGCTCAGCTCCCAGGAGCTGGCCAAAGGCCAGTCAGGAAAACAAGCCCTTCCTGGGAATGGGCAGGGCTTGAGCAATGCAAGGTGTTTTTATGATGGATTCCTAAAGGCAGAAATATGGAGTCACACTGAAATACGGCTTGACAAATAACGCAGACATATTTTGACTGTAGCAATTTCTTATAGCCATAAATCAACTAAATCAAGGAGACAATATTAAATGAGTTGTTTGGAGAGATATTTTACTGGAGCTAAAGTATAATCTAGGAGTACATCCTTTATGAAATTTAACTCTATAATCGAGAGTTTAGAGGACCCTTAGAAGGAAATGATTGGCATGTGTTTTCAGCTGTCCCTCTAAAGTAAGAGTTGTCTTAGTTCAGTTTATGATGGCAAATAAGTCAATATTCATTTGTCTTAAGTGTAATATTCTATGTTGGGTAATTGGAAGGATGCTTAAATGTTTTAGATATCAGGAATATAAATAACAAAACTATTTTGTTCAGGTCTTTTCCTTTTTTCTTTTCTTCTTTTCAAAAGTATGTTTACTGAGCATTCTCTGTGTACCATGCAGTATGCTTGGGGATTTCTATATTCTACCTGATTTAGCTCTAGGGGAAACTGGGGTTTAGAGAAATAAAGTAAACCCCCCTCCCACCCACGGTCATACAGCTTCTATGCAGCAGAACGTGAAATCAACCTAGATCTGTCTGACTTTAAAAGGTATATACCTAACCTTTGTGCTGTGCCACTTACAGATTCCTACACAGATGGAGGCCAGTTAATTACATTTTATTGAAATAACTATCATTGAAAAATACAGCTTAGAGGTTGAATCCTCTTTCTGGGACAATGCTAGTTACTGCACATATAGCGCCCAGAACCCCTATAATAATTCTGTATTCTGTCCATGCCCCTCTTTCCCCAGGTTTCCAGACACAGATTGAGAACTAATGCACTGTGCTAAGCATGATCCACTCCTATAATATCATCTTCCTGTAAGTTAATAATGATCATTGCCTTCTTATTTATTTATTTATTTGGCCACACCCCTCGGCTTGTGGGATTTTAGTTCCCCGACCGACCAGGGATTGAACCCATGCCCCCTGCAGTGGAAGCGCGGAGTCCTAACTACTGGACTGCCAGGGAATTCCCTTTATTTATTTATTTGTTATTATTTTTCTTTTCATTGCCTTCTTTTTTTTTTTTGTGGTACGCGGGCCTCTCACTGTTGTGGCCTCTCCCGTTGCGGAGCACAGGCTCCGGACGGCCACTCTCAGTGGCCGTGGCTCACGGGCCCAGCCGCTCCGCGGCATGTGGGATCTTCCCGGACCAGGGCATGAACCCGCGTCCCCCGCATCGGCAGGCGGACTCTCAACCACTGCGCCACCAGGGAAGCCCCATTGCCTTCTTGACATCAGTGTGACGACAAAGGAAACTGCTGTGGATTTAGTGCTAATGGTTAAAAAAAAAGTACTGAACATCCTCTCTGTGGCTGTGTAAAGGGAAGAATTCTAGAAACGTAACCTTGGTCTTTTGGTGACTCTTTTTCTCTGAATTGTCATGAAAAATTGTTCTGTTGTTCGTATGTCAAATACAAAATTTCACCAGGGTTTTGATCCGTATAATTTGACACAAATAATCAGGCTTTACCGATTGACTTTTCCAACTGGTTTTCAGTTGTTGTAGCAAAAGGGAAAATATTTTCAGTTGAAGTATTGATCTGGTGATAGACTACTTCTAGGTCAGTATGCCTTCTGGTACTGTCATGTTGACATGATGTATAGCAGAAAATAAAATTCCTTTATTCAGACTAAGCTGTAGAAGGATTTCCCATGGTTATACAGAAGATGAACAGCTGATGTCTTATTGTTTGGGTTCCTCTCGCCCTAAGGAAAATATTCTCTGGAAATAATGAGGCTGTTATTTTATGGGCTACAGAAACTCCACTTGTATCATAAAACTTAATTTTACTTCTTGAACAGGGGATTATTATTTCTGCATTAAATTCCACATGTTTAGGTATTTCTGGGCATACTATAATTTAAAAAGACAAGTAGCTTGTCAACACCATCAGAATGTGTTTCCCGAGCACTTTAAGGTGCAGGCTTCCGGAAACAGCTGCTCTCGCACGTTCTCCCCTGCCTCTCTTCAGTTTGGCCAAGCATCATCTCCCCTCTCCGGGCACATCTTCAATGAAGAGATTGAGTAAGAGCTTGCTGAAATAAAATGTTCTGCTCTAGGAAAGGACAGGACAGGTAAAGGGATCACTGTGCCACTGGAATCCTGGGTCTGGATGGTTTGAGAGGTTCTCCTTGCCGTAGCACATGCTCTTCTAACATAAACAGCTCTAAGAACCTATCATTTCTCTGACAGTGAGGGGATCACGGCACCTCACAATGTGGAAGCCCGCGTTGACCCGGGAGTGGGACCTGAAGGAGGCAAGTTCAAAGCAGTTAGGCTGTGCTGGGCTTTTCCGTGCAGATGGTGTTATCACTTGGTGTTGGCTGTGTTCTCCCTGAGGCTGGGTCCCCGTGGCTAGCCCAACTTTAGCTCATTTGTCATTGTGAAGCCAAAGGGGAACCTGCAATGGGTTGGGGATAGAGGAGAGTAGAAGTGTTAGAAAGAACTTTTGTGGGAGAAAAATCCATACATTTGAGACCCATTCCTTTGCATGAGGTCATAGAGACAGGAAAATATGGCGGGATGATGGATGGAGTGACTGTCCGTTTCATCGTTCAGAGGGTGGCATTCGTGGGTGTCCTGGAAGGTCTGTTTGCTGTTCTTTCTGGCCAGCAGTGGGGAGGTTCCTCGCAGCGGCCAGGAGGCGCTGTGAGTCACACGCTGTGACCCCAGGGTCCAGCTCAGTCACCCCAGGGAGTGACGGCCATCCGTTCATTCCACGGACGTTACAGGGCACCTTCTTTGAGTTGAGCTCCGTGCTGGATGCTTTGGGAAATCATGATGAATGAGACAGAAACAGTCTCTGTTGCTACAGAGCCCATGGTGTAACAGGAGAGATGAACATAAAACTTGTACTTACACACGTAATTATTTAATTACAGTTATGCTTGAGTGCACAGTGGAGGCGTATCATACAGACCTACTGTAGTGCACAAAAACTGCGCAGGCAGAGACCTAACGGGTCAGTCGAAGTTGCCAGGCACCAATGGTGGGGAACGGCATTTCGTGCAGGTGAACACATGGATTCCCTCTTCGTAAATCTTAGAGGTTCCCAAGCTTCCCTCCCCTTAAAATCTTGGGCTAGGACTGCTAAAAACTAGACTCCTTATTAATTTTAAAATAAACACCCTCCTTTCCCCTTCCGTCCCTTTTATGGAGAAACTTGCAAGCTGTGAAGTGGTAAAAAGACAGACAGCGTGAAAAAAATGTACAGAAAATTTACAGCTTCTTCATCAGTGTCTGATTTTCCTGGGGAGTCCACCCTGGCCTTAATCATTACACAAACATTGCCCTTTAAGCAGTTCGTTGGGACAGTTTGATTTTGTGTGTGTGTGTGTGGACACTTGAGTTTAAAGCTCTGATACCCTCATCCTCTATTGCCAGTTTAGTGGCCTAGAGGGCTGTTTAACAATTATCATGAAATGCCACAGGAGGATCCAAGTAAGGGACAGGATACATTTCCCTTTCTCTGCTTTGCCTTTCAAATTCTTCCATGGAAACAGCGGCATGGATAATATTTTGGAAAGCACTGGGGGACGCGCTCACTGTACCAGAGAGAATTTATAAAATGCCGTGACCCTCCTTGCTGTTAGGCCCCCTGCAGGCTGATGTGAAACCTTTTATTGTGTGGTGGTCCCTCCAAGGTAAGGCGCAAAACCCTAGCTCTCACTTAAAGAGTGTACGCACGCATTGCATCTCAGAGGTTACACGCCTGGTATTTTTGCCCACTCTGCTTGTCAGCCTCGAAGAGCTATGGGAGCTGGCCCAGAAGTAATTAATGCAAATGGTCCTGGAGAGCCGGTTTTCCATTGTGATTTCTGACATTTATATGCTTCAGAACTCTGCCTCCTGTACTATAAATGCATTGTTATGCAAAGTGCTACCATGGTGTAGCCCCATCTCTTAGCCTGAGGATCATGGAACTTTTAATTACATGTCAGTGTTTAAAACTTTCCAATTCATTCCAGATTTATATGTTTTACTAGCTACCTTACACTGATGAAATACCAAATACTAATTACTGTCTTCGAGCAGGGATGGGGGGAGCTAGAATAAATGCAAATATAATAAGAAAGAGACAAATGCCAGCCATCCGTTTTCTAAGATAAGTGGCAAAGAATAACACGTTTCTTGGACATTGCAGAGTCTTCATATTGTCCGTCTTCAATCCATCAATCAGCATATTTGTGTGGAGAACCGCTTTGGGCCCCAAAGCAGCCTCACTGCTAGGAGTCTAAAGCCCATGCTGAAAATGAGAAGCCTGCACACGACCACCAGATGCAGGACCCTGAAATACAGAGTCCCCCAGCCTAGCAGTAGCTCTGATTGTTGAACAGTCCACATGGCAGGTAGATGGGGAATGAATGAAAGCCGAATGCCTCACTCATTAAGTATATGCAGCTTTAAGTGATGTGACAGTACCATGCTGTGTATCCGAGCTGGGACACTGGGATAAATATTAAACAGGACAAACAGATGTGATGGTTCATTGATGAGCAACTGTAATAACAATAATGGCCAGCATTTATTGAGTACTTACTGTATGCTTAGTCGTACCCACCTTTTCATTTCATCCTCACTTAAAAACCTTATGATGTGTAGGTACTATTCTTAAGACTATTTTATAGATTAGGAAACTGTGGATTAGAGAGATCAAGTAGTTTTCCCAGGATAACAAAACGAGGAGATTTACGGGTTGGGTGTAAGCCCCGGCATCCAGCTGCAGAGCCCGTACTTGCACCCGGTGCCGGTGCCCTTTCTGTAGCCCTGACAGTGACGGGCCTCTTCACACAGCTGCTGTGACCAACATCACCCAGCAGAGAACCCACCTGCTTGGGCTGCCAGCCTGCAGTGCTTCTGTGCCCATGACCTGGGAAAATATAACAGCAAGGTTACGGGACCCTTTTCTTATTCATTGGCTACATCTTTTTAGGTTTAAAAAAACAAAGATACCTTGGACATATTTCTGTCTCCACATGATTTTTGTTCCAATGAGTGGAATAACTTTACTAGTAAGCCACTGTTAATTGAGAGTTTCTACCACACAGACTTCGGATGGCAGAGGAAACAGGGAGTGAGCTTTGAAGTTAGACCCAGCAACACCTGGGTGACTTTAATTCAGTTACCTGACTTCTCTAATCTTCGATTCCTTATTGGAAAAAGAAGAATGTGTAATTCTTGTCACCCTGATTCAGAAATGATTTAATACGCTGGCACTGCACTTATAATCCATAGGTTCTAAACAAACATATATAACAATTAAGTTAATATTGTTAATAAGTACCATGTTTGTAGGTGCCTGGCATTATGCTAAGCATTTTTAATATTTGCCTGGTGCAGCTGGAGGTCGTAGAGGGCTAGAGACCAGGAAGGTGGGACTCGAGCAAACCCTCACGTCTCATACCCCACCCTGCTGCCCCTGAACGTGCTGTACCTTTGCACATGGTCCCACGCCTGTTGTGTCCTGTCCTTCGTGGTGATTGTCCTTCATAGTTCACACCTCAGCTCAAACATAACATTCTTCGGTGAGGCCCTACCTGACTCTTCCTCTGAGCTCCCTGAGAAATCTTTAGCCAGACCACTGGGCTGGCACCTGATGCATCATCTTGTCACTACTTACATGTCCCACTAGTTAGTGAATTTCTGGACGTAAGGATTTTGTCTTTCACCTTGGACTCTCCAACAGCTAACACCCCATCAAGTACGGTAGACCCGCCCAATAAATACATGATGAACAAATGAATAAGGGAATGCTTTGGATTTTTCAAGGAATGAATAGTTCAGAAAATAAGAAAGGGATGATGCAGCCTTTGGAATAAAACTACAGGGAACTAACGTGTGGGCACTCATTTAATACTAAGTAGACCATATTTATATGGGGAAAACGTTAGCTGTGAAAAGCACAATTTTATTGTGTTCTTGAATTAATGTGAAAGTAAATTATTGGATGGAATGAGACAAATAATCCCAGACCATTTCTTTCATTTGGGCTTACCTAACTAAAACTGCCACAATGAATAAAGCCCCAGTATCTATTTGGGTAGTTTCAAAAATACAAAGTACTTTTTGCACCACGACTTACTTATTCACATTTTCTCAGTGCCTAATAGATCACGCAGTGTCTTGATTCCCCAGAACTGGATTATTTTCCACCCACAGATCCATCATATGCAGAGCTTTACTTATTTTTCTTCTAAGAGTGTGTAAGGGGATTTCTCATTACTCACTTAGGATGTGCCTGTTTCTTAGGTGGGGAGAGAGAGGTACTGCAGAAGAAATGAAAAAGAGGAAGAAAATAACAAGAGGTTTCAGAATATCAGGAATTTACCTAATCTCAAGGTTGACTTCATTTTCCACAAAGGAAGAACGTGATTAGTTAGTAATGATAACCAGCTCTATTTATTTACAAGTATTTACTGAGTGGGCGATTCTCATGTGATGCATTGTCTAATGGGGAACACGGACAGGTGAAGGGCTTTCAACCTATAGTGCAATGAGCTTGTAGCCACAGAGCATATTAGCAGTATCCAGAGACCTCTAGGTTGAGGTCTGGAGGATGAGTTGGAGCAGAGTTCACTGGAGAGAAGAGAAGGTAGGAGGTGGTGTGCAGTTCTGCAAGAGAAGTGACAGTGATCTGAATTAAGGAGTTGCAGTGACTACGAAAAAAAGAGGTGGACTAAATTTAAGAGAGATACAAGATGTATGTTTCATAGGATTTGGCATCTTATTGCATATAAGAAGTAAGAATGAGGGAGGGGATAAGGATGCGATCAACATTACTGGCTCAGGCAAAAGACACATCTACCGGGACAGAGAAAATAGGACTGAGAGGAAGTTTCGTTAGGTGACAGAGTTCATTGTTGGGAGTACTGAGTGTCATGTGCACCAGGAGAGATCCAAAAAGAGGTATCTCTTGCACTGGGACAGTGCTTGGTGCCTACTTGGTGCTTAATAATGAATGAATAAGAATATATTTGGGGGATTACAAAGATTTTAAACAGATATAATATTTTCCCCCCAAACCCACTTCTTCATTCTTTTATCCTTACCTTTTCATAACAATCTTCAGAATTAAATCATCCCTGCTTTTATCCCAGGAAGTAATTAGGTCTCTGTTGTGAGTCTGATTTTTTTGTAGGTCTCTATTTGAGGACAGAGACCTCCTTATTTTACTTTAAATTTCCAGCTACAAGGTCTGCCCTCGTGCGTGCAATAAATGGAGTTGACATGGAATGAACCTTAAACAGGTTAAATCCAGCATTTTCTCGAGTGTATTCAGATTGCTCCCTCATTAACTCCATTCTCACCAACATCAGATATTCCTGCTGATTTTTTTTTAAAGCAGCTAAAACCTGTTTCCTTCTTTTATCCCTGCAAGCCCTCCTGAATCCTCTCTTACGCACTCTGTCTCTCATTTATACCTCATCCAGGTTCCTCTTTTATTTGATGTATTCGTATCTAGATAACATTTCCTTTCTTCATCCTATTCAACCCCTATAAATCTTCCCTTGAAATGTTCCCTCATTCTGTTTGTCTCGTAAGTGACATCAGAATCCCTACTTCCTGATGACATAGTTCATTTTTTCCTAATCACCTCCTCCAATTCCCTTCCTGATGCTCATAGCACTCGTTGTTGCCACGCTGACCTTTCTTTTTTCTTCTTGCTCCCCTTCATCTTCCCAACATGGCTTTTCATGTTGTTTGGGTGGGGTCTGTAGGGCTGGGGGAAGAATTAGCCCCGTTACCTGTGCTTTCACAGGTGGATGGAGTGAGAAGGTTAGACGGTTGGGGGATAAAGTCAGTTATTGTGCATATTTCTTTATCCTTTTTTTCTTATCTTTTCTTACTTCTACCAAGATTGATTTGCAGGGATTTGTGGCCTATTGTGGGTGAGGTTAAGAGCCTCTGCAAATTCCCTTTGATTTTTTTTTGATGTGCGTATTGTAAAAAAAAGTATATAGCATTCTTCTAACCGTTATCTTAAATTGAATTTTTCTTTCCATTTTGATGTGCTCAGTGAGGATCCTGACTTAGCCATTGACATTTGTCGTCATTTTTTTTTTTTTTTTTTTTTTGTGGTACGCGGGCCTCTCACTGCTGTGGCCTCTCCCGTTGCGGAGCACAGGCTCCGGACGCGCAGGCTCAGCAGCCACGGCTCGTGGGCCCAGCTGCTCCGCGGCATGTGGGATCCTCCCGGACCGGGGCACGAACCCGCGTCCCCTGCATCGGCAGGCGGACTCCCAACCACTGCGCCACCAGGGAAGCCCATCATATTGTTTTAAGAGGACAGCCTCGTGCTCATCCATCGCTCTTGATTGGGCAGCTTTAGTCACATTCTCACAGGTCCCACACAGGTGGGCTTGGCCTTAAGCATCGTGATGAACAGGTTGTAATAAACCACAAGGTGGGTCTTGGAATAAAACACAAACACTTGTCAGGGTCACTCAGATCACCGTGGAAGACCTTGTCCGCATGAGAAGCTGAGCTCGCTCGCTATTCTTCCCTCTTCCAAGGAGCTCTGTACACTTTGCCAGGGAGCACCTTCCAGCTTAGGCCTTAGGGTGGCGTTCTGCTGCTCTATTTATGGTGAAACGCTTTAGGGCCATTTGACTGTGTAGGGATCGTCTGGAAATGGGTGACTACCATCTGTGACCATGTTTCAAATGAAACTCTATGACTTCTTGTCTGAGACCAGAGTGAGGCTGGCATTTCTTTCCCCACCTGCCGCCTTCTTCCTTCCACCCCAATGATAGGGCTCTGGATCTTGTATATACACATTCGTTTATATAGCTCTGAATCTCAGCCTGTGTAAGGTACACAAGGAGTAGTTTTGGCCAATATACAGCCCCATGAGAGATGAGTGTGTATATGTATTCATTAAGGAGCTATTTCCACTGGCTGGCATCCTGTAATTCAGGTCTTGTTTGGTTGCAAGTTACAGAAACCCAATTCAAACTGCCTTAGCAAAAAAGAAAGCAAAAGATCAGAGAGATTTTGGCTCATATAACTGATAAGTTCAGGAGATGATGCTAATGTAAGGTGAGGCTGTACACGGTACTTAAACAAGGTCATCATCGATGTTTTCCAACTCTTGGCCCTTCTTTCCCCTTGGTTAGCTTCTTGTTCACAAAGGCTCTCCCCTTTGGTCAAAGATGGTCATAGGCAGTTCAGATTTACGTCCCACCAGCCTAGGTAGCTATCAGAAAAAGAATTCTTTTCTATTGGTCAAAGGCAGTTCGGATTTACATCCCACCAGTCTAAGTATCTATCAGAAAAAGAATTCTTCTTTAGTAATTCCAGCAAAATTCTCAAGGTAGGGTTCTCATTATCCCAGGTTGGATCTTTTTATTGCTAAGCCAGGATGCTCTGTCACACGGGTGTGATGCAGAGCTCTGATTGGCCAGGCCTAGGTCACATGCCCACCTCCAGATCCAGGCAGGTCAGCCCCACCCAACCACATGGACCAAGAGCAGGGAAGAGTTGGTTCCCCAAAGGTCAGCAATGGGTTCAGTAAATAGAAGCTGGTCAGGCCAGATAAAAGACATCCATCCACGAGAGGCATACAGTCTACGCTGGGTGAAAGAAAACAGGGAAAGCTGAATGGGCTCTAAGGAAAGACTGCTATTCAAGAGGAGTTGATGAAATTAGGAAAAGCTTCATAAATAAGTGACAGGGATTCAGGGTGCTCATATAGGCCAAGTACTGAGTACCTTTTTGGTGAGCAAAAAGAGTTTCTTCATTTTTTCATTCAGGTAGACAGAGAAGGTGTGATAGGCTGAATAATGGCCCCCAAATATGTCCATGTACTAGTCACTGGAACCTATGAATGTTACGTTGCATGGCCACAGGGACTTTGCTGATGCGATGAAGTTAAGGCTCTTGAGATGGGGACAGTGTGCTGAGTGATCCAGATAGACCCAGTGTAATCACAAGGTCCTTATAAGAGGAAGGAGGGAGGAGTTGGAGGATAAGGAGATGTAATGATGGAAGCAGAGCCCAGAGTGAAGTGCCTTGAAGGTGGAGGAAGGACCACAGCCAAGGAAGGCTGGAAGCGGATTCTCCACCAGAACCTCCAGAAGGAACCAGCCCTGCTGACACATTGACAGTAGCCCAGTGAGACTGATTTCCTACTTCTGACAACCCCCCACCCCAGAGCTGTAGGAGAATAAATGTGTGTTGTTTTTAACCACCAAGGTCATGGTAATTTGTACCAGGGGCAAACCAGAAACTCATACAGAAGGGCTTAAGAGAGGGGATGAGCTGAATTTGAGGATGATGAGGTGGGCCAAGCAGCTGAGGGAGAGACTGAGCCCTCCAGACTACGAGACAGCACAGTGGGAGCACAGAGCATCGTAGGGGACCACGGTGTCACAGCAGGGGACACGCAGCAGAGGAAGTGCAATCCTGGAGCTTGCCTGTTCCACAACACAGAACTGGGGCTTCCTACTGAAGACCAGGGAAAGCTTTGGAAAGCTTTTATTTTATTTTATTTATTTATTTTTGCTGTGTTGGGTCTTTGCTTCTGTGCGAGGGCCTTCTCCAGCCGCGGCGAGTGGGGGCCACCCACTTCATCGCGGTGCGCGGGCCTCCCACTATCACGGCCCCTCCCGTTGCGGAGCACAGGCTCCAGATGCGCAGGCCCAGCAGTTGTGGCTCACGGGCCCAGTTGCTCCGCGGCATGTGGGATCCTCCCAGACCAGGGCTCGAACCCGTGTCCCCTGCATTAGCAGGCAGACTCTCAACCACTGCGCCACCAGGGAAGCCCCTGGAAAGCGTTTAAAAGTAAAATCACGTAATTTGAAAGGTCGTCCTGGCAGCTGTAAGCAGGGTGAATTGACTAAGGATGAATGTGAGACACAGACTGAGAAATCACTTAGGAGACTTTCCTAGTTGTCCCAGCAAGAAATGAGGAGGACTTAGCTAAGGGAAACCGTGAGGGTGGATAAAGGGGCAGAATCAGAGAGACTTAGTAACCGATTAGATTTGGGAGGATAAGGCCGAGGACTCACTAGCTTCTGGTCTCAGTGACTAGGGGGACGGGTGGCCAGGAAAGCAGATATTGGAAGAGGAGTGGATTGGAGAGGAAGATAATTAGCTCCGTGTAGGGTGTGATGATCTGGTCATCCAGTAGGTAAGTGGTCATGTCTAGTTGACACCTTGAAACGGGTCTGGATCTCAGGAGAGGTGTCTGGGCCCATCTGGATTGGAAATAACAGATTTCTATAGTCATCAGTGGGTATAATTCAGTGGTATAAGCACGCCGAATGGACAGGCTCATCCAGAAGAGTGGCCTGGAGAAGGTCGAGACAGAATCCTGGGGCAGCTTTACTAGGCGTAGGGAAAGGACTAAGGGAGAGTGGCCAGAGGGGCAGCAGGAAAACCGTGAGACCAAAACTGGCATTGCTGGGTACTCTGGGATCTTACAGAGTAAAACGAAAGCTGACGGTATACTCAAAAAACATTTAAGCTGAGTCCAGATTGCAAGAAAACTGCAAGAACAGCTGTAAGTCTTGACTAATCGCCTTAATTTTCTGTGCCGTCAAGAGCTCCCAGAACCACACAGGAATTCTCCAGGCAGCACTGTGTTCCTGGGGGAAGGGTCGTGGAACTTCCGATCAAAGTGATTCTCGTAGAATTGGTTGCACTAGGCTGGTTTCCTTCCTTATCCTTTCAGAGAGCTGATAGATTATTTTCATTTTGGTTTTGGTTTCAGGCCTTTTATTTTTTATTATAAAAGTAATGTGTGTGCTCATCATTAAAAGTGGAGATAATGCAGAAGCATATTAAAATAAAAAGTAAAATTCCCTTGATCCTGCTTCTCAGAAGTAACCATTATTAAAAACATTTAAAAGCTAGTAAATGGAAAAAAAAAACTAGTAAATGGCCTTTCAGTTATTTTTATATATTTACAACTATAATACAGGTAACATTTTTGCGTCATAAATATGGGATAATACCGTGCATACTGTTCAACGGCTAGCTTTTTAATTTATTTCTCGTGGACATCTTTCCATGCCAGTATAATACAGAACAGCCTCATTCTTTTTAATGGTGGCGTAGTGCTACATCATGTGGTTATACAGTAGTTTATTTAGTCATTCCCCTGTGTGCATTTTTGGTTATTTATACATCTCTGTTGTTGTGAATAATGTATGAAATGTCTTTAAATGTGCATCTTTTCACACTTGCAGAAGTATTCCAAAGAGAGATCTGTAGAAGCAGAATTGCTGGGTCAAGTCTGTCACTGTTTAAATTTTTGATGGAAGCTGCCAGATAGCACTCCATGAAGGCTGGATGGAAACTCTTGAGACTCTGAATAAATACTTACGTTTAGTTACCCCTTAAAGTGTGGTGTTTAGCACACACTTTGGCCTTTAACTCTTCCCTTCTGAGTTCCTAGGAGTCTGGCTGACTTTCTGTGTTCGTTGAAACCTAAAATCTGAGCAGAGGGAGGCAATAGAAGAGTGAGATGATCCATAAGTGGGATACTCTGCAGAGTGGGCGTGGCTTCAGTGGAGTGGAGTCAGGGCTGGGCTTTCAGGACCCCGCCGGTCCAGCCTTCTGTAACCCCCAAATGCCTGGACATGGCCTGCCTTGAAAAGAGCCCGGTAGGAGATGGGCGGACAGTGGGGCCTAGACTGAATGGCCACGCTGTCCAGGGCAGGGTGTGTCCTCTGCTTGAAGTTTATGTCCTAGTGGGGAAGGTGGACAGTAAACAAACAGATGTGTGGATGTTTTGGGCGGTGACAAGTGCTGTGAAGAAGAATGAAGCAGGTGAGGGGCAGAGTGGCAGGTGGCAGGAGGGCTGTTTTACCTGGAGTGTCAGGCACAGCCTCCCTGAAGATTGCCATCTGCGCAGAGACCTGAATGAGCAGATGAGTGAACCAAGCCTAAGGTCTCGGGGAAGCATATTCCACGCAGAAGGAGCTCAAGCTAACGTGACCAGAATGGGAGGAAGTACAACGAGTCTGAGCACCAGCAAGGCTGGCAGTGTGGCTGGAGTGTGTGAGCAGGTGCAGAGGTGTGTGTGTGTGTGTGTGTGTGTGTGTGTGTGTGTGTGTATTAGCTAGGGTTCTCCAGAGACACAGAACCAGTAGGAGATATATACGTACATACATAGCATATTTTATATAGGAAAATAATATATATTTATGTATTAATACATTTATAATACAGAATATCCTATTATATTTATTATGAATAACATATATACTATTACATATATACTTTATATAATATATTTTAATATATAATTATAATAAATATATAAATATATTTTTAAATATATAGATTTTAATATATTTTAATATATTTATAAATATATATAATATATAAAAATATATTATATATTTTAAATATGTAATTATGTCTATACTTTATATATACTCATATATAGTATATATATAATTATAGAATATAGTATAGAGTACATATATAGTATAGTATAGTATATATTATATATATTATAGAATATAGAATACATATATATAAAAAGAGATTTATTGTGAGGAATTGGCTCACATGATTATGGAGGCTGAGAAGTCTCAAGACCTGCAGTCAGTGAGCCCATGGTGTAGGTTCCAGTCCAAGGGCAGAAGACTGATGTCCCAGATCAACCAGTCAGGCAGCTGAAGTTCCATCTTACCCAACCTTCTGTTCTACTCAGGCCTTCAACAGATTGTATGAGGCCCCCTCACACTGGGGAGGACAGTCTGCTTTACTCAGTCTACCAGTTCAAATGTTACTCTCATCTAGAATAAGGTATGACCAAATGTCTGGGCAACCGTAGCCCCATCAGGTTGACACATAAAATGAACTCCCACAGGTGTCTGATGTAGCCTAGGGACCAGCACTTCTGGGCTGTGCTGTTCACTGGCCCACAATCAGTCAGTGAGCCCTTGAAGTATGACCAGTGCTGGACACTGAAGTGATGTTCAGCACGTTGGTTTAAATAAAACGTATTATTACAGGTAATCGCACTGGACTTCGTACATTTTACATGTTGTTGGTAGAAAATTTGAAATTACATAAGTGGCTCACATTGTATTTCTGTTGGGTAGCGCTGGTCTGTAGGGCCTTGTTAGTGTGGCGAGGAGTCTGCATTTCACTCTGAGTAGCTTGGGAGGTGAGAGGAGGGTTTTGAGATTGGGAATGACTTGCTCTAAGTTGGGTTGAAGTTCATTCACCTGCTGCCCTGGGGGCATATGCAGTAGAGGGGCGGCGGTGGTGGTAGCAGAGCCGGTGGGAGGCCTTGAAGAAGGAGGAAGGGGCGATGGTGACCTGGGCTCTGCAGGGGCAGTGGGGAGGGGGAAGAAGTGATCAGACCTGGGAGATGTTCACCGAGGAGATCCAACAAGCTTTGCTGATGGACTGAATGGGGGCTGGGAGCCAAACAAGGTGACTCCTTGTGTGTTCGGCCTGAGCACAGTGAGTGAAGGGTGGAGCCGTTTGCTGAGACGGGAAGGGCTTGGGGTATGTTCGCTAAATGCGTGAAGCACCTTTTTTGAGAGTAGGAAGAAAAAAGTAGTGGCTAGACATGCAAAGAAGAGGTAAACCAACGAGACTCCAACAGTTTGTCCAAACAGAGGAGGTGCTCACAGGTGTGTGGGAAGAGCCGCAGGAGACAGGTGGACAAGGATAGAGAGCGGTGAGGCAGGTCCGATGGTGTCGGGAGAAGCAGTAGCCCAGTCAGGCGGCCAGAAGAGGAGACAGGGACAGAGAGGTTGGCTCCAGATACGTGCCTCCCTCTCCAAAGCCTGGAAATGATCTCTCCCCAGTCATCCACACACACACACACGCACACACACTTGCACGCACACATACGTATAAATGATCTGTAATAGTGCTTTTAAAGCTGTAAGGGAAAAGTTGACATATTTGAACATTTAAATATTTTAAAACTACTGTAGAAGGAAAGGTACTCTAAATAAGTTGTAAAAAGTGAAAGGCTGGAAAATACAATTTGTATAGCAGGCAAGGGATTAATATCCAGCATAAATGAAGAGTTCCTACACACCAGTAAGAAAAATGGGCAGAGGGTTTAATTAGGCAATTTTCAAATAAAGAAATGCACATGACCAATGTGAAAAGATTCTAAGTGTCTGGCAAAAATTGAAATGATGAGACTTCAGTGTCGGTAGGGCATGGGGCGTGTAGGAAGAACTGGCCTCCTACACTTGGTTGGGAGTGTAAATTTAGTTGCCTTTTATGGAGGACAGTTGGGCTGTGTCTGGTAATGTTGCAAATGAGCAGGATCTTAATCCAGCAAAAGTGTATCTGTGCGTTTATCCTGTAAAGATACTGGTACATGCGTACAAAGAAACAAGTAGAAGTATGTTTATTATCGCACATTTAGCTATTTTAACAGCTAACACGTGCAAACACTCTAAACGTTCGTCAACAGGAGGATGGGTAAATTATGGTACATCTTTGCCCATTAATATGATGTGGCATTTTTTTAAAGACCTATGAATACATGGTATGAAAAAGATCTTCAGAAGTGTGGGTACGTAAAAAGAAATTGCAGTATGGGATGCATTTAGCTAATTAATAGCTGTATTTGTATTTGGGTAGATATACTTAGAAATACCTAGAAGAAGGTTTGGAAGCGTAAACGCCAAATTGCTAGCTGGTTACCTCTGGAAGAGGAGTAAGGGTGCAGGGCGTGGGGCAAAGTGGGAAGTTTGTGTTCCGCTTCTAAGGAGCCATCACCATCTCGAGGGTTTATTTCTGAAACGACATAATAAACTGTGCTGAGGCGGAGACGGGTCTAGGTACACCCAGGTCGGCGTTATTCCTGATCTTCCATCCATCATTCTTGGACTTTCTGATGAAGGGGATGTGACGGGGAGGGTCTGTGCCCAGCACACAAGGGAGAAACGGTGCTGTGTCCTGAGTGCCTGGTCTTAGACGTGGCCCGAGCCCAGGCTGTCCCGTGCTGCTGCAGCCGGCTCTGCCAGCAGGTTCTACAAAGGCTCAGCTGCAGCAGAGAGCGAGCTCAGAGGCTGTCCAGGTCACCTCGGTGGACCAGCTGCGTGGAAATTAATTAGAGGCAGACTGTGTCCCCCGCGGCTCGACTGTCATGATGGTGGAGTCGTCAGCAGTTAGATTCGGCTACAGCTTCCTTCTCCATGTCACGAAAATTTGTTTTGGCAGAAGGAGGCAGGCAGACTGAGGACAGCACAGTTTTAATTCCCAGATAGTTTGTCAGGGTCGTTGGGGTGCGGTGACCTCCAGAGATAGGGGTGGTTTTCATCAAATCAGAGACAGCAGTGTACTTATTCCTCTGACCACTCAAAACGAAATTCCCTCTGCTCTAAACAAGTGTGTCATTCCTGAAGCACAGGGGGTGGTGGCCATAGCAACAAATCACCCAAATATTATTTGTTCTCTGTGCCTTTTGTTAAGCCTCCCTTTGCACACACAGTCTGTGTTTGTTTCAGTTGTAATGAACTCTCTTTGTTTCTTTTTCTCTTTTTAAACTGTGTATAGGAACAAAGAAAGAAGTACAGAAAGATCAAGATGCTAATAAACCTGCAGTTTCATCTCCTAAGAGAATGTCGGCTTCAGCCGCCAAGCTTCATTCGCCAGGTATTTAAGAAACGTGAACTGTGTTATCTGCGGAGACTTGAACTTGGAGTTTATTGTGTTCAAATGTCATTAGTGGAGCAGTGCCAGCCCATGTGGTATGAGTGATGGTTCCAGGGCTTGACATACACGTATGGATGTGTTCTGAGTCTAGCTGAAATGAACCAGCTGTTGGCATCATTTTGTCTTAAAACACAAAATGTTATGCTACGTTGAAGTGGTAGATTCTTCTCTGTGTAGGAGTATCTCCTATTCCAACAGAATATAAAATAATTTATAATTGAAAAATAGACTTTGGAGATCTAACTTCAAGAGAGAATATTTCCCAAAAAGAAGAAAAACAGAGAAATAAATGGTAGATATCAAATACTTGTTATTTTGTTTAGTTACATCCTGATAGGAATAAGCTATGTAATGTCACATGAAAGCTGAAAATGGTTTATTAAGAAAACTCATGCTGTAAGGTATCAACCCCTTTGTAGAATAGAGTGCGATATAACCTCAGAACATTTTCTTTAAGCACACAAGTAGTAGCAGTAATAGCAGCTAATGTTTGAGTTCTTACTGTCTACCACGCACAGTCCTAAGCTCTTTAGATAGATCCATGTATTTAAGGCCCACAGTAACTGGGAGACAGGTACTATTATTGCCTCTCCCTCTACACGTGAGGAAATTGAGGTACAGAGATTTCTGTTAATTTGCCCAGAGCCACAGGAAGTAAGTAGTAGAGTATTGGTTTGAATGCAGACACTCTGAATCCCAAAACTGCACTCTTAGTTGCCACACTGTTAACCAGAAAGCTTGGAGAATAGTGAACTTTTTAATATTTCTGGTAAATTAAAAATGCATAGGAAGTAATCCAAATCCACACACGAGAGGGTCAGGAGACAAAACCTGTTACCAATCGAAAGTTCGTGTGCATGATGCCCAGCGAGGCCAAACAAACGGAGATTTCGGAGTTTGGAGTAGAGAAAGGTTTAGTGCAGGGCCACGCAAGGAGATGGGTGGCTTGTGCCCACAAGACCCCCAGCTGCTCAAAGGGTTTCAGCAAAGCATTTTTAAAGGCAAGGTAAGGGAGGGGCGCGGTTAGTTGTTGCAAACTTCTTGGTGTCGAAATCCTTTGTTCTTGCAGCTGTGGGTGTAGGTCAGGTTAGGCTGTTCCTGTAAACCTCCAACAAGACAAATGCTTTTCTCTGTTCTGCAACATTTTTTCTGTATAAGAATGACCTTCTTAAAGGTCAGCGCCTTGAGAATAGGCTATCCTGTATAGTTCAGGCTATAGGCAACATTCTTTTACAAAAGGTGCAGAGCCAGCATGACTAAGCACAGGCAGCAAAGCAAAAGAAACAGATCTAATATGGAGTCAGATTTGTTCTTCCCTATTACAAGCCCAGTGCCTAAAGAGGGTGGGAGATGAGATCAGAGAACCCTTCATAAATCTGGAATTTCTGAAGGGCAACACCCTCACTAGACAAATTAGGAAGGGAAAAAAGCTCAC
The DNA here is from genome assembly GCF_951394435.1 of Stenella coeruleoalba. Lineage (NCBI taxonomy): Eukaryota > Metazoa > Chordata > Mammalia > Artiodactyla > Delphinidae > Stenella > Stenella coeruleoalba. The sequence goes on from NC_137164.1 coordinate 6,352,507, forward strand.
CCTGCAGGAGTCTGGCCTATTGTGCTTTGGCTCTGAGAGAAGGTGGGAAGGGAACCAGTCCTCCCTTAGGAAATCCTCACCTCAATCCGCCCTGCCTCAATCAGGGAGCTGGAATGCCTGCTACCGCTACAGTCTGAAAATTCAACTTAAAATGCTACAGTACTTGTGTCCACTTGGTGAATAAAATGTGAAACTGCTACACACACAAGGAAATAAGCCACTGTGAGTGAGGTCCTTATATTGTAAGTAGATGGATAAATTGTGGTATTTATACAGTGGAATTCTATTCACCAATAAGAGAGTAAAGATGTTTTACATTGTGTAATTTCAGACTTGGTTAAGTTAAACTATACATGTTAACATTTTTAGAATTACCAATAAAATAGAGTTCTGAACCAGTAAGGGGAAAAGTTGAAAAGAGGGGTTAAGAAAAATTTATATAAATGAAAGCAAAAGAGGGAGAAAGGAAAAAGAAAACAGGAAGAGGAAGAGAGAGGAAAGAAGGAAGGGAGGAGGTAGGGATATGGAAGAAATTGAAAGAATAAAATAAGGTATTAGAAATGAATTCAGGGACTTCCCTGGTGGCGCAGTGGTTAAGAATCTGCCTGCCAGTGCAGGGGACACAGGTTCCAGCCCTGGTCAGGGAAGATCCCACATGCCGCAGAGCATCTAAGCCTGTGCGCCACAACTACTGAGCCCGCGTCCACAACTACTGAAGCCTGTGTGCCTAGAGCCCATGCTCTGCAGCAAGAGAAGCCACTGCAATGAGAAGCCCACACACCACAACGAAGAGTAGCCGAGCTGCCGCTCGCCGCAACTAGAGAAAGCCCGCGCGCAGCAACACAGCCAAAAATAAATAAATAAATTTTTTTAAAAAAAGAAATGAATTTAAATATGTCATAATGAATGTACATGAACTAAACTCTTAGACTGAATCACAGATTTAGATTAGCAGACTGGATTCATTTATTAAACAGTCACACAGTATTTATTAAGTGCACATTGTATGATGTAAAATCTAGCTTTAGACTGTTTTACAAAGTACACACCTAAAATAGAAGAATACTAGGGAATTCCCTGGTGGTCCAGTGGTTAGGGCTTCACACTTCCATTGCAGGGATCTTAGTTCCTCAACGGGTTCAATCCCTGGTCGGGGAACTAAGATCCCTCATGACACGTGGCAAAAAAAAAAAAAAAAAATCCTAAAAGGTTGAAAATAAAAGGACTGAAATATTTATGCCAAGAAAATATGAAACAAAAAAAAGTGTATGGTATTCTGTATTGAAACATCTTTATTTGGTGTAATTAATAAAGATTAAACTACACATATTGAAAGTGTACAGTTTGGTGAGTTTCGACATGTGTATGCACATGTGAAACCATCACCACAGTCCAGACGGCAGACGTGTCCACCATCCCCTGGAGTTTCCTGGTGCCCCTTTGTCATCCCCTCCACCTAGCCCTCTGCACCCACACCCCAGTCCCCACTCTGTCCCTAAAGATCAGTTTGTATTTGCTAAAGGTTGATACAGATGGAATCATATATACTCTACTTTTATCTGGCTTCTTTTACTCAGCATGGCTTTTTTGAGATCTATCCAACATGGCAATAGTCCATTCCTTTTTATTGGTGAATAGAATTCCACTGTGTAAATACCACAGTTTATCCATTTACCTATTGAGAGACTTCGGGGGTTTTTCCCCAAGGATTTGGCTGTTATAAATGAAACTACTGTGCACATTTGTACAAGTCTTGGTATGGCCTTCTGCTTTTAGTCCTCTCGGCACATAGCTAGGAGTGGAATGCCTGAGTCATATGGTAGCTATGTGTTTAACTTTTTAAAACTGTTTAAAAGTTTTCCAAACTGTTTTCCAAAGTGGTTTTACCATTTTATATTCCCGTCGGTGGTGTCTTAGAGATCCAGTTTCTCCACATCCTTGCCAACCCTTGGTATGGTCAGTTTTTTTAATAGTATGCATTATAGTAGGTACACAGTGGTATCTCGTGGTTTTAATTTGCATTTCCCTAATAACTAATGATGTTATAATGTTGAGCATCTTTTTGTTTATTTGACATCTGTGTATATTCTTTGATAAAATATATATTCCAATCTTTCATCATTTGGGTTTTTTTGGTCTTCTTTTTATTGAATTTTGAGAGTTTTTATATATTCTGGATACAGTTTTTTCAGCTATGTGATTTGCAATTTTTTCTTCACAATTTGTGGCTTGTTTTGCTTCTCTTAACAATGTCTTTTGAATATTAGATGTTCTTAATTTTCAAGAAGTCCAATTCATATTTTTTTCTTTTATGGACCGTATTGTGAGTGTTATCTAAAAAATCTTTGCATAACCCAAGGTCACAAAGATTCTCTCTTACATTTTATTCTAAAAAGATTTATAGTTGTAGGTTTTATATTTAAGTCTATGATCCATTTAATTTAATTTTTGTATATAGTGTGAGGTATGGCTTGACTCTCTTTTCGCAGAAGGATATACAGTTGATTTCTACTCTGACCATTATTATTTCTCTTCTGCTTACACTGGATTTAATTAGTTAATGTCATTAATTTGAAGTCTTTCTGCTTTTCTAGTGTGCACTTAGTACAGTAAATTTTCCTCTATGTACTGCTTTTAGATATATAATTTACAAATTTTGATATATTGGGTTTTCATCTTCATTGAGTTCACAATATTTTCAGGTTTCCCTTTTTGATTTCTTGTGTCCCCTTGATTATTTAGAAATGTGTTTTTTTAGTTTGCAAGTATTTGGGACTTTCCAGAGATCTTTCTGATTTTATTTCTAATTTAATTCCATTGTGGTTGGAGAACATACTTTGGATGACTTGAATCCTTTCAAATTTATTGAGACTTCGTCTTATGACCCACACCAAGGGCTGTCTTGGTGAATCTCTCATATGTGCTTAAAAAGAATGCCTTTTCTGCCGTTTCTGTGTGGAATATTCTACAGTGTCATAGTTCAAGTTTGTTGATAGCATTGTTCAGGTATGCTATAGCCTTACTGATTTTCTGTCTACTGTTCTATCGGTAATTGAGAGAAGGTTATTGAAATCTCAGAGTATAATTGGGGACTTGTCTTTCTCCTTTCAGCTCTGTCATCATTTTGCTTTGTGTATTTTGAAGCTCTGTTATTAGGTATATAAATGTTTAGGATTGTTTATCATTTTGATGAATTTTCCACTATCGTTATGAAATGAACCTCTATCCCTGGTAATATTCTTTTCCCTGAAGTCTACTTTATTCAATATTAATAGTGCCACTCAGCCTTCTATTCATTTCAGCATGGAATACCTCTTTCCATACTTCTCCTTTTCATCTATTTGTCTCTTTATATTTAAGTTGGTTTTTTATAGGCAGTTTATCCTTGGCTCTTCCATTTTTATCCAGTCTCAAATCTCTACCTTTGATGTACATTTAATGTTATTGGTTTGATTGGGAGCAAATCTACCATCTTGCTATTATTTTCTATTTATCCCACATGTTCTTTTTTCCCCCTATTTTACTACCTTCTTTTACATTACTTATTTTTTATGATTCCATTCCTCCCCTTGGTTGATGTATTAGCTACCTATATCTTGTCGTGTTATTTTAGTGGTGGTTTTAAGGTTCAGAGTCTACATCTTTACACATTCTAGCTTCAAGTGTATTATTATATCACTTCACATATAGTATAAGAGTTACAACAGTATGCTGCCATCTCTCTCCTCCTGGCATTTGTGCTACTGTTAGCAAACATTTTCCTTCTACGTATGTTCTGTGTATAAACCCACACTACAGTGTTATTTTTGATTATCAGCACTCAGTTTTCTTCTTAAGCAAAAGTCTTATAGATTTACTCAATTAGTTCTCACTGCTGGTGTTCTTCATTCCTTTATGTGGATCCAGATTTCTATCTGGTATCATCTTTCTTCTACCCGAAGGATTTCCTTTAAAATTTCTTATAGTGGAGGTTTCCTGGTGATAAAATCTTCCTGTTTTTGTTTACCTTCATCTTTGAGAGATAACTTTTATTTTGTTCAGAATTCAAGTTGGCATTATTTTTTTCTTGAGGTATTTAAAGATGTTGTTCCACTGTCTTTTGGTTTGAATGGTTCCCAATTTAAAATGGACTGTCATCCTTATCTTTATTTCTCTGTGCCTGTGTGTCTTTTTCTTCTCTGACTGCTTTAAAGATGTTCTCTTTATCACTGGTTTGGAGCAAATTGATTACACTATACTTTGGTGTCATTTTCTTTGTGGGATTTTTTGTGTGTGCTTGAATTTTCTTGAGATTGTTTGATCTGTGGGTATGTACGTTTCATCAAATTTGAAAATTTTTGCCCATTATTTCTTCAGAAATTTTCCACCCTAACAGCCTCATCTCCAGGGACTCCAATTATGCATATGTTAGGCCCCTGGTAGTTGCCCCACACCTGTCCAAACTGATACTCTGTTCATTTCTTTCAGTCTTCTTTCTGTGTGTTTAATTTTGGCTAGTTTCTCCTGCTATATGTTTGCTAATCTTTTCCTTTCCCTTTTCTTTTTAAAAAATAACACCCGGGCTTCCCTCGTGGTGCAGTGGTTGGGAATCTGCCTGCCAATGCAGGGGACATGGGTTCAAGCCCTGGTCTGGGAAGATCCCACATGCCGCGGAGCAACTAGGCCCGTGAGCCACAACTACTGAGCCTGCACGTCTGGAGCCTGTGCTCCACAACAAGAGAGGCCGCAACAGTGAGAGGCCCGTGCACTGCGATGAAGAGTGGCCCCTGCTCGCTGCAACTAGAGAAAGCCCTCGCACAGAAACGAAGACCCAACACAGCTAAAAATAAATATAAAAATAAATAAATAAAATTTAAAAGTAACACCCAATTATTAGTTCTGTAGGTCACAGTTCCACAGGTCAGACATCCAGGTGTAGCTTCACTGGGTTCTCTGTTCAGCGTATCACAAGGTTGAAATCATGGTATCGGCTAGGCTGAGTTCTTGAATAGATGCTCTGGAGAAAAATCCACTTTGAAGCGCATTCAAGTTGTTGGTAGAACCACTTCTTTGTAGTTGTGGGACTGAGGTCTCTGTTTACTTGCTGGCTGTCTGTAGGGGCACTTTTAGCTCTTAGGGCCCCCTCATTCCTTGCCATGCAGCTCCCTCCATCTTCAAAGCAGTAATGGTGTGTTGAATGCTTCTCAGGCCTCAAATCTCTGACTTCCCACTCTGCAACCAGTTGGAGAAAAGTCTGCTTTTAACAGGCTCACCTGATTAGGTCAGGCTCACCAAGGATAATCTCCCCCTTTGTATATAATGTTACATAATCGTCCTATTCACAGATTCCACTCACACTCAAGGGCGTTCTGCAGGTGTCTTAGTCAGCTCAGGGTGCTATAACAAATACCATACCGGTGGCTTAAACAACAGAAATGTATTTCTCACAGTTCTGGAGCCTGGGAGGGCCAAGATCCAAGTACTGGCTGATTTGGCTACTGGTGAGGACCCTCTTCCTGGTTTTCAGGTGGATGCCTTCTTGCTGTGTCATCATGTGGGGGAAAGAGGTAATCTCTCTCGTGTCTCTTCTCTCAAGACCACTAATTCCATTCATGAAGGCTTCACCCTCATGACCTAATTACTTCCCAAAAGCACCACCTCAGAATACCATCACATTGGGGATTAGAGATTTAACATATGAATTTTGGGAGAACCCAAACATTCAGTTCAAAACAGCAGGATATGCATGCAAGGGAGCAGAAACACGCGTCCAGATTACCACAGGGGAATTTCAAGCCAGCTTTGGTGAACAGAAACCTATGTAGTGGATAATGGACAGACCTGGGGGCATAGTATTTTGGTTCCAGCCTCCCCTCCTTGCTTCCTTCATCCCTCTCTGAGGGTGACTCTCCTTTCTTCAGATTACTGGATACCAAAGAAGAAAGCGAACTGGACCAGTGATGCCTATATCAGGCCTTGAACCTTCTACTGTCATCTGGGTGAGGAGTGGCTGGTGAAGTTGAGGTGTGCTCCCCTCCCCTGCTGATCTGTAGATAAGCTGAGGATGGTCACTGTGTTTTATGTCATCAGTCCCATCCCCAAAACAAAACAAGCCATAACAAGAAAATTCCCCTGACCTGCGTATTTCTGACCCACTTCTCTCCCCACCTTTGTAGCCAGGCTTGGGAAAGAGTCTTCCATGATCCCCGTCTTTGTCCCTTTGCTTACAAGGGACTCCTCCCGTCGCTGCCGGCTAGCGCCACACCCCACCCCGCCCATTCCACTGCCCTGCAAAGGCCACAAGGGACCTCCTGGGTATTCGGTCTAAGTGGACATGTCCTGTTCCTTATCACATCTCTGTGGCATTTGGCATTATTGATCACTCCCTTCCTGAAACTTTCCTTCCTTCAATCTGTGACACCAATTCCTACTGGCTCTCTTCCTGCATCTGAAAATGCTTACACTGAGTTGCCTTCACTCGAAACTCTTCTGCAAATTCTAAAGGTTGCCAGGTTGCTTGGCCCAAAAGAACAGACTGAACCAGGTTCAAATCCTGGCTCAGTAGCTCACGTGATATATGACTTTGGACAAATAACATAACTTCTCTGAGTCTCAACTGCTTCTTTGGTAAAATAGGAATTATGTCTGTGCTGCAGGTCATGGTCATGTGCTGCACCAACATATCAGACCTGTTATCCTTCCATGACTCTAAGCTTCTTGATAGCAGAAAGCATATTTTAAAGGGACACAGGACATTCTGAGGCAGCTGTTTTGACCCTGGCATTTTGATAAAACGGCAGCAAAGCGCCCTGAGTCCCCCTGTCCAGACGGGTCTGTCAGAACATTCTGACTGAGTTTCTTTGTTAGCTGAACTGTAGTTCACATACTGTACGTTTCACCTTTTTAAAGTGTACAATTCAGTGGTTTTTAGTATATTCACAGAATTGTGCAGCTGTCACCACTACTTCCAGAGCATTTTCATTTACTCCCAAGAGAAACCCACACCCCTCAGCAGTCACTCCCATCCCCTGCTTTCCGCAGCCCCTGACAACCACTAGTCTACTCTGTGCTTCAGGGATGTGCCTATTCTGGACATTTCATATAAGTGGAATCATACAGTATGTGCCCTTTTCTTTCAGTTTCTTTCATTTAGCATGTTTTCGAGGTTCATGCATGTCAAAACATGGATCAATATTTCATTCCTGATTTTGTCTAAATAATATTCCATTACATGGATATATCATATTTTGTTTATCCACTCATCAGTTGATGGGCATTTGAGTTGTTTCCAACGTTTGGCTACTGTGGGTAATGCTGCTATGGAAATCCATGTCATTAATCTTTTCTTATGCAGTGTCTAATCTACTCTTAATCCCATCCAGTGTATTTTTCATCTCAGACATTTGAGGTTTTAATCTCTAGAATTTTTATTTAGGTCTTTTTTTTTTTTGTCTTCTTTGTTTCTACTTGACATGTTCAATTGTTCCTCCAGCTTCTTGATATATGGCATATAGTTATAATAACTGTTAATCACAGGTGTCATTTCTTGGCGGGCTTCAAGTGATTGCATTTCCTCCCAATTACGGGTTGCACATTTGCATGCCTGAATATTTTTTTAGCTGACAGACGTTGTGAATTTTTCCTTTTTGGGTACTGGATGTTTTTTAATCCTGTAAATATTCTTAAGCTTTGTTCTTGGGTGAAACTATGTGACTTGGAAAGAGTTTGAGCATCTTGGGTCTTTCTCATCAGCCTTGTTACGTGGTCCCGACTAGCGATCAGTCTAAGGCTGATTTTAGCACAGCACCAGGGCGTGACCCTCCCGGGTGTTCAGATGCCCTGGGAATCGTGAGGTTTTCCACTCTACCAGTGGGACAAGAACTAATCCTGGCCTCCTGTGAGCTCTTGGGAGTGTTCCCTCTAATCCTGCTTGGAATGCTTTCCCTGGCCTTGGGCACTGTCCTCACAGGCTGCACTGATCAGACTTGTCCAGATACTCGAGGGGTCCCTCTGTGTGTCTCTGTCTGTCTCTGTCCTCTTGACTACTCTGACCTGTAACCTCTGACCTCTGAACTTCCCGAGCCCGCAGCTCCACCTTCCCGACTTGGGGAAGCCACCAGGCTCCCCGTGGGTTTCCTCTCTGTGCCATGGCCTGGAAGGCCACCCAGGCCATACGGTCAGGTGATTGTAGGGATTGTGGGGAGCACTTCATTTGTTTTCTGACTCTGGGGCTCACTGTGCTTCATTTCCTAATATTTAATGTCTTGAAATCCACTGACTTATATATTTTGGTCAAGTGTTTTGGGTAGTTTCAGATGAGAAGGGAAATCCCATCCTTCATCTTGGCCAGAAGTAGCTATAATTTTTAATATAAAAATTAAGCAATTGCTATAATACTATTAAACCATGATTTTTCACCCTCAAAGAAAGGAGGCAGTCAGATTTACCTTCATAAATAGCACTTGTACTTCTGGTAAATAATAAGAAATTTCCTGAAGATGAGACTATTTTACATCAGTTTTTGTCTAGAGCGTGGATTATAGTAACAGATTTTTCATAGTTGTCTTTGGAAACTCTGCTTGTAACATCCTTTTTTTTTCTCTCTCTTTTTCTATACATCGAAATAGAAAAGTCTGCTCTTTCATTGGAGTGGGAAAGGTAAACCTCTTCTTTCTAGGGTACTTACTATACGGCCGGGCGCTGCCCAATTTAGTAATTCCTGCCCTCACCCGTGCTCGGAACTGGCCGGAAGGAAATTTCCTACCGTGATGCCGTCTGCCCTTCACCTCTCCCCGCCACTAACCACGTGCAGGCAAACGAGTGCCAGTGCTAAGTAGAAGGGAGTGTGCCGCTGGGCAAATTTTTCTGAAATAAATTTAGATCCGTTTAAGAAAAAGCCTGTCCAGGACCACAAAGAATTTGGCCTGGGGTGCTCCCCGGGGTGTCATGCTGGTGCTAGCCTGCAAGAAACAGACCCCCTCTCTGTTAGGATGTGGACCAAACTCATGAAGTGCTTTTCCTTAAGCTGGAGGGCTGTCAGAGTTGTGTCCTTTCATTCTTTTCTTTCTCGTTTACAAGTATTAAGATCATGGGCCTTCTCTGAGATTATAAATATGCAGGTCCCAATGCTGCACAGTTTGCTTGTTATAATGTCAGTTAAGCTTCCAGCTTTAAAATTAAACCAGGCTTTTCCCTCCATTAGAATCCTCTGGATAGTGACCAGATGACTGCAGATGAATTTTTCATGTTCTCTTTCCATTTTGAAGGGTCGTGTTCTTGCTGGCGCTCAGCCTTTGCACGCAAACTGTTTGCATTCACCTTTGTAACAATATAAGGTTACTAGCTCTTTCCTCTGGGTTGTCAGCTGTCACTGGGACCATCGTAGATTCTCTCTGCCCCTAATCAGAGTAATGCAACCAGTAGGATGTGATTGGGGCAAGACCGAGATAATGGGAGAATGTTCTGGATTTAGGGTATGCCCCCAAACCCGTGAGATCTGTCAGAGATGTTGCAGAGTGGATCAGCAGTGTGCTTGAGCGGTGAGAGCCCCGGTGAGGAGTCAATACTAGAAACCCAGCCGCGTCCGGGCCCCTCCTGACGCTTGCTTACCGGCAAGGGCAGGACCTCATTCCTTTGCATATCCACTGGGCTGTGCTTGTGTCATTCACAGAGCAGGTGCTTGGTAAAAGTCGTCAGATATTTTGGTCCCCACAAAACACATGACATGAAGTGCACACGTGAAATCGTCTGTCTGAAGGTCACCGCAAGACACTGGTCTAGGTATTTCTGTTCATATATTTCACATTGAACACTTGCATTGGGGATAAGCCTCATTAACAGTTGGGAAGTTTACAAGGGTCAGAGAGTAAAAAACTAGTACTTTTACTCTTTCATTTAACGACTCCCAAACCATCACTAAGCCCCATTTTGAAGGTCTGTGTTTGTTTTGTTGTTTTGTTTGTTTTTTGAATTTTATTTATTTTTTTATAAAATAGGTTCTTATTAGTTATCTATTTTATACATATTAGTGTGTATATGTCAATCCCAATCTTCCAATTCATCCCCCCAGCCCCCCCACCACTTCCTCCCTTGGTATCCATACGTTTGTTCTCTACATCTGTGTCTCTATTTCTGCCTTGCAGACTGGTTCATCTGTGCCAGTTTTCTAGATTCCAAATATATGTGTTAATATTCGATATTTGTTTTTCTCTTTCTGACTTACTTCACTTTGTATGACAGTCTCTAGGTCCATCCACGTCTCTACAAATGACCCAATTTCGTTCCTTTTTATGACTGAGTAATATTCCATTGTATATATGTACCACATCTTCTTTATCCATTAGTCTGTCTATGGGCATTTAGGTTGCTTCCATGGCCTGGCTACTGTAAATAGTGCTGCAGTGAACATTGAAGTGCATGTGTGTTTTTGAATTATGGTTTTCTCTGGGTATATGCCCAGTGGTGGGATTGCTGGGTCATATGGTAATTCTATTTTTAGTTTTTTAAGGAACCTCCATACTGTTCTCCATAGTGGCTGTATCAATTTACATTCCCACCAACAGTGCAAGAGGGTTCCCTTTTCTCCACATCTTCTCCAGCATTTGTTGTTTGTAGATTTTCTGATGATGCCCATTCTAACTGGTGTGAGGTGATACCTCATTGTAGTTTTGACTTGCATTTCTCTAATAATTAGTGATGTTGAGCAGCTTTTCATGTGCCTCTTGGCCATCTGTATGTCTTCTTTGGCAAAATGTCTATTTAGGTCTTCTGCCCATTTTTGGATTGGGTTTTTTTTTGTTTGTTTTGTTTTTGTTTTTTTAATATTGAGCTGCATGAGCTGTTTATATATTTTGGAGATTGATCCTTTGTCCGTTGATTCATTTGCAAATATTTTCTCCCATTCTGAGGGTTGTCTTTTCATCTTGTTTATAGTTTCCTTTGCTGTGCAAAAGCTTTTAAGTTTCATTAGATCCCATTTGTTTATTTTTGGTTTTTTTTCCATTACTCTAGGAGGTGGGTCAAAAAAGATCTTGCGGTGACTATGTCAAACAATGTTCTTCCTACGTTTTCCTCTAAGAGTTTTATAGTGTCTGGTGTTACATTTAGGTCTTTAATCCATTTTGAGTTTATTTTTGTGTTTGGTGTTAGGGAGTGTTCTGATTTCATTCTTTTACATGTAGCTGTCTAGTTTTCCCAGCACCACTTATTGAAGAGGCTGTCTTTTCTCTACTGTATATCCTTGCCTCCTTTGTCATAGATTAGGTGACCATAGATTAGGCGTGGGTTTATCTCTGGGCTTTCTATCCTGTTTCATTGATCTGTATTTCTGTTTTTGTGCTAGTACCATACTGTCGCCTTGTAGTATAGTCTGAAGTCAGGGAGTCTGATTCCTCCAGCTCCGTTTCTTTCCCTCAAGACTGCTTTGGCTATTCAGGGTCTTTTGTGTCTCCATACAAATTTTAAGATTTTTTGTTCTAGTTTTATAAAAAATGCCATTGGTAATTTGATAGGGATTGCATTGAATCTGTAGATTGCTTTGGGTAGTATAGTCATTTTCACAATATTGATTCTTCCAATCCAAGAACATGGTATATCTTTTCATCTGTTTGTGTCATCTTTGATTCCTTTCATTAGTGTCTTATAGTTTTCTGAGTACAGGTCTTTTATCTCCTTAGGGAGGTTTATTCCTAGGTATATTCTTTTTGTTGCAATGGTGAATGGGATTGTTTCCTTAATTTCTCTTTCTGATCTTTCGTTGTTAGTGTATAGGAATGCGTGAGATTTCTGTGCATTAATTTTGTATCCTGCAGCTTTACCAAATTCATTGATTAGCTCTAGTAGTTTTCTGCTGGCATCTTTAGGATTATCTATGTATAGTATCATGTCATCTGCAAACAGTGACAGTTTTACTTTTTCTTTTCCAATTTGTATTCCTTTTATTTCTCTAGTTCTAGAGAAGAACTTCCCAAACTAGAACTTCCAAAACTATGTCGAATAATAGTGGCGAGAGTGGACATTCTTGTCTTGTTCCTATCTTAGAGTGCTTTAATTTTTTCACCATTGAGAATGATGTTTGCTGTGGGTTTGTCATATATGGCCTTTATTATGTTGAGGTAGTTTCCCTCTATGTCCACTTTCTGGAGAGTTTTTATCATAAATGGGTGTTGAATTTTGTCAAGAGCTTTTTCTGCATCTATTGAGATGAGCATATGGTTTTTATCCTTCAATTTGTTAATATGGTGTATCACATTCATTGATTTGCATATACTGAAGAATCCTTGCATCCCTGGGATAAATCCCACTTGATCATGGTGTATGATCCTTTTAGTGTGTTGTTGGATTCTGTTTGCTAGTATTTTGTTGAGGATTTTTGCATCTATATTCATCAGTGATATTTGTGTGTAGCTTTATTTTTTTTTTGTAGTATCTGTTTCTGGTTTTGAAATCAGGGTGATGGCGACTTCGTAGAATGAGTTTGGGAGTTTTCCTTCCTCTGCAATTTTTTGGAAGAGTTTGAGAAGGATGGGTGTTAGCTATTCTCTCGATGTTTGATAGAATTCACTTGTGAAGCCATCTGGCCCCTGGACTTTTGTTTTTTGGAAGATTTTAAATCACAGATTACTTGTGATTGCTTTGTTCATATTTTCTATTTCTTCCTGGTTCAGTCTTGGAAGGTTATACCTTTCTAAGAATTTGTCCATTTCTTCCAGGTTGTCCATTTTATTGACATAGAGTTGCTTGTAGTAGTCTCTTATGATGCTTTGTATTTCTGTGGTATCCATTGTAACTTCTCCTTTTTCATTTCTAATTTTATTGACTTGAGTTCTCTCCCTCTTTTTCTTGATGAGTTTGGCAAAAGGTTTATCAATCTTCTCAAAGAACCAGCTTTTAGTTTTATTGATGTTTGCTATTGTTTTCTTTGTTTCTTTTTCATTTATTTCTGCTCTGACCTTTATGGTTTCTTTCCTTCTACTAACTTCGGGTTTTGTTTGCTCTTCTTTCTCTACTTCCTTTAGGTGTAAGGTTGATTGTTTATTTGAGATTTTTCTTGTTTCTTGAGGTAGGATTGTATTGCTATAAACTTCCCTCTTAGAACTGCCTTTGCTGCATCCCATAAGTTTTGGATCATTGTGTTTTCTTTGTCATTTGTCTCTAGGTAATTTTTGCTTTCCTCTTTGAATTCTTCAGTGATCTCTTGGTTATTTAGTAATGTATTCTTTAGCCTCCACGTGTTTGTGTTTTTTTTCACAGTTTTTTTCCCTGTAATTCATTTCTAATCTCATAGCGTTGTGGTCAGAAAAGATGCTTGATATGATTTCAGTTTTCTTAAATTTACCAAGGCTTGATTTGTGACCGAAGATGTGATCTATCCTGGAGAATGTTCTGTGTGCACTTGAGAAGAAAGTGTAATCAGCTGTTTTTGGATGGAATGTCCTATAAATATCAACTAAATCTATCTGGTCTATTGGCTAATGTTTCCTTATTAATTTCCTGTCTGGATGGTCTGTCCATTGGTGTAAGTGGGGTGTTAAAGTCCCCCACTATTATTGTCTTTCTGTCGATTTCTTCTTTTATCGCTGTTAGCATTTGCCTTATTTATTGAGGTGCTCCTATGTTGGGTGCATATATATTTATAATTGTTATATCTTCTTCTTGGATTGATCCCTTGATCATTATGTAGTGTCCTTCCTTGTCTCTTGTAACATTCTTTATTTTAAAGTTGATCTTATCTGATATGAGTATTGCTACTACAGGTTTCTTTTGATTTCCATTTGCATGGAATATCTTTTTCCATCCCCTCACTTTCAATCTGTATGTGTCCCTAGGTTTGAAGTCAGTCTCTTGTAGACAGCATATATACGGGTCTTGTTTTTGTGTCCATTCAGCGAGCCTGTGTTTTCTGGTTGGAGCGTTTAATCCATTCACATTTAAGGTGATTATCGATATGTATATTCCTATTATCTTTTTCTTAATTGTTATGGGTTTGTTTTTGTAGGTCCTTTTCTTCTCTTGTGTTTCCCACTTAGAGAAGTTCCTTTAGCATTTGTTGTAGAGCTGGTTTGGTGGTGCTGAATTCTCTTAGCTTTTGCTTGTCTGTAAAGCTTTTGATTTCTCCATTGAACCTGAATGAGATCCTTGGCGGGTAGAGTAATCTTGGTTGTAGGTTCTTCCCTTTCAGCACTTTAAATATATCATGCCCCTCCCTTCTGGCTTATAGAGTTTCTGCTGAGAAATCAGCTGTTTACCATATGGGAGTTCCCTTGTATGTTATTTGTCATTTTTCCCTTGTTGCTTTCAATAATTTTTCTTTGTCTTTAATTTTTGTCAATTTCATTACTGTGTGTCTCGGTGTGTTTCTCCTTGGGTTTATCCTGCCTGGGACTCACTGTGCTTCCTGGACTTGGGTGGCTATTTCCTTTCCTATGTTAGGGAAGTTTTTGACTATAATCTCTTTAAATATTTTCTCCGGTCCTTTCTCTCTCTCTTCTCTTTCTGGGACCCCTATAATGCGAATGTTGGTGTGTTTAATGTTGTCCCAGAGGTCTCTTAGGCTGTCTTCATTTCTTTTCATTTTTTTTCCTTTATTCTATTCCGTGGCAGTGAATTCCATCCTTCTGTCTTCCAAGTCACTTATCCGTTCTTCTCCCTTAGTTATCCTGCTATTGATTCCTTCTAGTGTGTTTTTCATTTCAGTTATTGTATTGTTCATCTCTGTTTTTTCTTTAATTCTTCCAGGTGTTTGTTCTTTAATTCTTCTAGGTCTCTGTTAAACATTTCTTGCATCTTCTCAATCTTTGCCTCCATTCTTTTTCCGAGCTCCTGGATCATCTTCACTATCATTATTCTGAATTCTTTTTCTGGAAGGTTGCTTATCTCCACTTCATTTAGTTGTTTTTCTGAGGTTTTATCTTGTTCCTTCATCTGGTACACAGTCCTCTGCCTTTTCATTTTGTCTATCTTTCTGTGAATGTGGTTTTCGTTCCACAGGCTGCAGTACTGTAGTTCTTCTTGCTTCTGCTGTCTGCCCTCTGGTGGATGAAGCTATCTCAGTTTCCTAGTTTAACTGGATGGAAATCAGAATATTCTAGGCGACCAGAGTTTTGATTTTTTTTTGGAAAGAGACTAAACACACGTAACTTGACTCTACCTGGCTGCAGACAGAAGTCAGTGGCATGTCTGCCTGCCTTGAACCTTTGACCTCCCCAGAAACAATATAAGTACCACAAAGAACAGGGAAGGAGGTAATAAAATCTTCCAGCGCATGGAAATGTCCTCAGGGGATGTGGCACGGCCCTCATTTGAAGCGTGTATGGTGGCTTTTCCAGAGAAGTTTGGGTGTAAGAGGTCAGAAGTGGGTCACCGTCATCACAGTCATTCCAGTGCCGACCGTGTGCTCCATGAGCTGCCTGTGATCACTGGCTCACAACTTTTCTGTCCCGTGTTCCCATTTACCGTTTACTTCCTAAGCAGGTTTGTATTTAAACTTCATCATGTGCTGGCTTTTAAGAAAAGACAGCAGAAGGAAGCAAAATCCTTTTTAATTTTTAATGAACCAGGTGAAGCTGGCTGAGTGTCATTCATCTTCTTTCAACATAAGCTCTCTGTCCCCAGGACGGTGGGTGAGGCTGTGAGGCCGTCCTTCCGTACCGTCCTGGGGATGGTCGGACATATGGGCGGACAGGAAAGTGAGTGACAGAACGATACTTCAGGGAATAACTGTAGACATATTTGACAAAATCCACAGCACAGGAAAAGAATGCTGTTTTTAGCGAGGATCAGAGCTATGCTGACGACAGTCAAATGATTATTAGTCACAGGCAAAGTTATATTTGATATATTGGGTTGGCCAAAAATTTCATTTGGGTTTTTCTATAACATCTTGCAGAAAAATCCAAATGAACTTTTTGGCCAACCCAATTTTTAAAAAGATGGCAGTTCCCTTTTCTTTTTTTTTTTTACATCTTTATTGGAGTATAATTGCTTTACAATGGTGTGTTAGTTTCTGCTTTATAACAAAGTGAATCAGTTATACATATACATATGTTCCCATATCTCCTCCCTCTTGCGTCTCCCTCCCACCCTCCCTATCCCACCCCTCCAGGCAGTCACAAAGCACCGAGCTGATCTCCCTGTGCTATGCGGCTGCTTCCCACTAGCTATCTACCTTACGTTTGGTAGTGTATATATGTCCATGCCACTCTCTTGCTTTGTCACAGCTTACCCTTCCCCCTCCCCATATCCCTTTTCAACTAAAAGCGATAGAGAACTTCACATGCAACCTTGTTTCTCCACGTTTCCTTCCAGTAGTCTTAGCACTGAGGCCTGAGCGTTGGTCTGTGCTGTGAAGTGCCGCCAGCCTGGAGTCCCACGCAAGGACTGGTTTCATCAGGCAGTGTGGTGTCACAGTACGGCTAAACATTGGCTTGATATGTTCATGTCAAAAGCTGATGTTAACAGGGGAGCCAATGTCCTGGCTCAGAACATCGGTTTGGTGGCCCCAGGAGTAGAAACGTGGACTGAGTATACCGGTGTTAAGTAGAACCCTCGAATATTGAGTGTGTGAATAAAACCGGTTTAATAACAACACCAGTATCAAAGTAAACACCAAGAATAGGATTTCACCAAATCCTTTCATATCGGCTGTTCACAATATAATTGCTAACCTAAAAATAATGATGATGATGGTAATAATAACAGAGGATAAATCTGACAGCCAGAAACACAGGGAAACATGAACATTTACTAATATCCACAAGTTCAGAGGTAACTCTGTATGCTATAGATTGCAATTAGCTTTAATTGGCTGAGCTGGAAGGATGTTTTATTATTTCTTTAGATTTCTAAAAGAAGTGCCTTCTGTTGTAATGGTGTCAGGCACCCGGTACCTCAACACATTACAAACACTGGAGTGTTTATAAAATCACCAGCCGCAGTGATAAAATGGCAAACGGTAACCCTGAGGAAAGTGTGCCTTGGGCCTTAGGCTGTGCCTTAGAATTTAATGCAGGCAGTGAAATTTCTCACACTTTGTCAGTAGTTATTTTTCTTTTGTTTTCAGTATTGAGAATGTTGGAATTAAGTATATATTAAGATTGATTTGCCTTCTGGAATGCTGTATACTCTTATGCCGCAAAGACAGTTTTAAAGAAGCAATAATTTCACATTCTACTATTCCATTAAGCCGTACTAGTTGAAGATATGTCATATTCCAGTCTCTGATGATTTCCTCTTTTTTATAATTAATTAATTTTTGGCTGCGTTGGGTCCTCGTTGCTGCATGCGAGCTTTCTCTAGTTGCGGTGAGCAGGGCTACCCTTCGTTGCGGTGCGCGGGCTTCTCATTGCGGTGGCTTCTCTTGTTGCGGAGCACGGGCTCTAGGAGTGCGGGTTTCAGTAGTTGTGGCACGCAGGCTTCAGTAGTTGTGGCTCATGGGCTCTAGAGCACAGACCCAGTAGTTGTGGCGCACAGACTTAGTTGCTACGCAGCATGTGGGATCTTCCCGGACTAGGACTCAAACCCACGTCCCCTGCATTGGCAGGCGGACTCCTAACCACTGCGCCACCAGGGAAGCCCTCTGATGATTTCTTAAAAGGAGGAAGATTTGATTAAAATTAGCATGGTTACCATTAAATTAACAATCAGAAGTATTTAGATCAGTTAACAATCTTTTCCCCTTAAAAGGTGAGGCCATTGTGTGTTCTCAGGCCCATGACTCTGCTGCAGCTCACGGTATCAGGTACCGAAGAGGCCACTGCTTTCCGATTTGTTCTATATGTTACGCCCTGATGTTTTGGAGGCAGAGCGGGGAGACGAAAGAACGGTGGAAACATTAAAGTTTATTCATGATTGTGTGGTCCGTGTCCCTGTCATGTCCTCTAGGACGTGACCTGTTGGAGCCAAGGAAAGAATATTCTTGGGAACGTAAGTCCACTGGCCACCGCAGGGCTCTCTGGGGGTGTCAGGTCTGCCTGAGCCTCATGCTAGAAGTACAGCCGATCCGAGGAAGACTCTTGCTTACCCGAGGGTCTGGGACCGTGATGCAGTGCTTGTCTCTGAGCTCTTTCCTGGGCCTTTACGCCTTAATGCTTCAGCCTAATAATCTTCTTAAAGCCTCCCCAACCCCAGGCAGAGTTTCTGGTTCTTCCCTCTGTGCACCCTCCTCAACACACACCCCTAACATTTGCCCGGCAGGAGCCAGATCTCAGAGGCTTTGTGGGCCGTGTAAGGAACGAGCACTTTCTTCTTACTGCAGCGGAGCGTAAGGAGTGGAGGGAGGGGTCCACGCGGGCCGTGGGCTCTTTTCTGTTTATAGAGATCATTCTGGCTTCTGTGCAGTGAAAGATGAGAAAAAGCAGGGCTCCCGTTAGAAGGTGAGGGGTTATGGTGGCTGGGACTGGACCTTCAGCCGTGGAGGTGGTGTGAATGCTCACATGCAGGGCATGGGTGCTGTAGGAATTTAAAGCCAGAAATCCCTGCAGCAGAGGTCATCAGACACGTGACTTGAACCTGACATTAAAGAAAGGGTTGAAGGGAGGGGAGGGCGTGTAGGCGTTACTCCCCGATGCCCAGTGAAAGAGTTGCTAGGTGTTAACTCTGACTTCGACCTGGATTGACTGATTGATTTCCCATTAGACATTTTCAAAGAGGAATCCCCTTGAAGAAAACAAAAACAAAAACAAAAACACAACTGCTCCAGTCTCTCTAAGCAGACCCAGAAGAATGCAGGCAGCTAGAAGGAATTGGGCCGTTTTGTCTGGTACTCTTTTTTCCAGGCCTGAAACCTTGCACTTCAGACCACATCAACAGAGCCATATTTAAAGTCCCTGTTTTTCATTTGTAACACCTAAAATGACAAATGATGGGCAATTCCTTGTCAGCTACTTGATGGAATCCTTCGGTCATAAGGAGCGGTTGTCACATTCGGGCTGAATGTGACTCACAGGTGACTGTTTTTCTTTCTAGGATACCCCAAGCAGAGGCCCACGGCCCCCCGCAACGGGGCCTCCCCCAAGCCGGACCCGCAGGCCCGAGAGGCCGAGCGGCAGCTGGTGCAGCGGCTGAAGGAGCGGTACGAACAGCAGGCGCGGCAGCTGGGCCTCGTGCAGGGGGAGCTGAGGAAGGCCGTCCGGGGCTTTGAGGCACTCGCCGTGTCCACTCAGCTTTTCTTCAGGAAGGTGAGTCCACATCTGGTGAATGTTGAAGGGCTTTCGGTTTGCGGGGAGGATGGCGGTGGTGACGGTTGTTGTGTGTGTGTGTTTCAGTTCGAGTTTGGGGTTAGAGACCAGTTTGATTTTCAGGTCATACAGCATCTCCGCCAGCACCGCGTAATGTTTTGGGTGCCCAGTTTAGACTTGAGCGTGGAAGACGTTAGTCTGGGAGGAAGGATCCATAACCTGGACTGCAGAAGGGAAAATGGTGTAAAAAAGAAGGGAAAGGGCATAAATGAACGCTTTGAAGGTGAGGTCTTGGAAGAGAATGGAGCACGTGAATGTTTGCATTTTAGACCTGAGACGGCCAGGGTCTGAACTGTCTACACCTTCAGTACAGAGGGAGCCAGGGCCACAGGGCGGTGCCACTTTGGCTGTTGAGGGGACCCGGAAGGTGCCGGGCTGGGGCCTCTCCTCGGGGCCACGCTCACAGTGCACGCGGGACAGCATGGGGTAGGGGCGTCCTCCCTGCCCCCTCGGTTCTTCTGACAGTGCAGAGAGGCTTGGTTTCCTCAGCCTGAGTGTCCAGAGGCTCCTGGGCCATCCGGACTCCGAGTCTGTTACCAGCCATGGTGTAGTTTGGCTTTCCTGCCTCTGAATGTGAAAGGGCGGCGGTGGGAGCGCAGGTCTGTCTGTCTTTGTGCGTTCGTGCTCCACCCTGAGGTGGCCAAGCCCTGTTTGGGGGAGAACTTGAACATTTACCTTTGAGGTTTAAACATTATCAGTTAGCACATCAATAACCCGTAAGGCATTAGTTTCATGTATGGACCTTCCGGTATCTGTAAATGAAAGTAAAAATGCTTTATAAATGCCCCCCAACTAAGAAAATGAACTAACTAAATTTCTAACTAATTTAAAGAAGAAAATCAGAAGAATATTAACCAGCACCATGTCCGCTGGTTTTCTTTATTATCTGTACCGTGAAGTGTGGAGGGCTCTCTGACCTTTGACGATAGCCTGCAGCCTCTCTTGCCCTACAGTGTGGAAGCCTGAGCTGACCTGTTCTGTTGTTTCCTTTCTTGCTTAAAGCTTTTGGCCCAAAGAGCTAATTACCAAGTTATTGTTGTGATGGAAGACAAGACAAACAGGTTTCAGTTTTACCAATAGTTTCTGCCTCTTCCCTGGTCAAAGTGTTAACACCAGCAGTAAATGGCCAATTTGAATTTTATGTCTTCCCTTCTGGTCTAGTACCACTGGGGTCAACCTTAAAGAGCTGCAGTTGCTGCGTTCTCACCCCTGTAAGAATTAAAGTTACAAACACATTTTTGAGGTGCCAAAGGGGCCAGACTTGCCATGGTAAATATTGAGCATTTTTCTTATTAGACAAAGAGTGACGTGTTTCCGTTCTTCAGCTGGATGTGTATTTTCCAGTGACTGTGAAGTCTTTAATAAAGAGAGGAAAACAGCGTTGTTCGTTGCAGTTCAGTGATAACATTTACTTTGTAACTCTGCCCGCTCTGGGATTGCACCTTCCATACATCATCCAGCTTCATGACAAATCCTTGATAAAGGTTTCGTGTGGATAGATATGCCAGCAGACGTCGAATTAACACATTGGTAACATGCGCTGTGTTTTCAAGTTAGAACTTTTGGACCCCATTTATGGCGTCATGGCAGAGAAGAGAGTTCCTGTGTTGAATAAGGGTCGGTTCCCTGTAGTGATGCATTTCTAGACCCCAGGAAAATTCCTTTTGGCCCATGGACCACGAGTTTTATTTCACTGCAGCATACACATGGCTCTTCAAGCAGAGACCCAAGGGCAGGTGATTTGTAGCCATCTCCGTGAGACCCCCCTACTGGCTGGAGCCGCACTCGGCACGACATTTCAGCAAGATGGATGGTGGGCACGAATTTCATTTTCTTTGCAGTAAGTCACAGCCAGCAGCTCCAGACAGGCCTCCCCAATGGCCATGGCATTTCACTTCCCACACGGTGTGCTCTTTTTTCCGTCCTTCTGATCTCAACTCTTTCTCCAGAGATACCTCAGAAGAAAAAATGGACATTTTTAAAGTCTGCAGTTGAACATAAGCGGCTTCCACTCAGGCTGGCATGTGTTCTACATGGTTTAAGATGATTGATTTGAGAGTTTTCCAGGAATACCAGACTAGACCAGGGGGTGTGACCAGAGTGGAGCACGCGGGGAAGTGGAGGCCAGGCAACCTGGGAATTCTGATGATGGGGCCCCTACTACAAGGGCTCAGGATCCTGAGATGCTCTCATGACCCGTGTCCCTCTTGGGGGAAGCCAATGCATTATTATTATTATTGTTATATATGGGGCAATGGTCACAGCCCAGCATGGCAGCTGTGCAGGGCGTGGCCTCCATAGCCAGCCTGAAAAAGCAGTATCTCTTTGCTCTTCTGCTTAGAAGACCCTTCTGGAACTCTACCCCTGTATCTTTTCTACGCTGTAGCATATTCGTCTACAAAGCAGGCGTAGTGGAGAGAGGGGGCCGTGCCAGCAAGGAGCCGGTCCCACCTCCACCTCCATCTTGCACGAGACCTTGAGCGAGTTGTGGCCCCTCTTTGAGCCGTGACAGCATCACCAACGGGAATACGTCCTTGCTCCCCTCGGCTTCCCGCTGCAGAATCACCTCTGATGAGAGTCATCTTTGACTCTCAGTTTCCTCAATTTCAAATAGGTTTGATAATAACTCTTTACAAGGTTATTGTGAGAATGGAGTGAATTAATGGGCAAAGGTGCTTTGAACAAATATTCAGTAAAACATTCTTTTTGAGGACAAGGAAAATGTGACAAATGTTTTACTCTCCAGCGGGTTGAATAAGACATGTGAGGAATGTAAAGCTGAAACACAGACCACACCCCTCTTATTTCATTTTATGTATATAAAGGATTTGGCTTGGGGTGAACTTTAAGAATAGAATTAATCTTCTAGTCCAGCTGTTCAGCTGCTGCTGCTGTATATTTTTTCCAGAATGTGCTGATGCTATTAAGTATGGAGGTCACTGGAAAAAGGCATTCGGAGCCTGGATAGGGATCTTTCATTTCTGCCCCGTGTTTCACAGCCCCTGGCAGGGCGGCTGTGAAAGCTGTCAGCTGTGGTACAGCCTGAGCCCAGCGTCCAGGGGTGCTAAGGTGCCACATTTAGTTGCCAACACCTACCTCACGCTTGTGCTCGTTCCAGGCAGCTCGGTTCCCCCTAACAAGGCACGGTCCTCACCACAGGCCAGACAGCTGTGCTGAAATCCGTGGTCCCAGACCTCTGGGGGGACTGTACTAATAAGTGTGATTCTCAGGGACTCTCACTTCTCAGGGTCAAGTTAAAAGACTTTTACCTTTTGCTGCCTGGTTCCCGGGAACGCTACTCTTTGGCAGCCCCTGGCGGCTAATCCAGGAGGTGGTCCTGCCTCGCCCTGTAGCATCAGGTTTTACACAGGTTACATCTGAGGGTGTATTTATTTTCGTTTTAGTTTTAATCAGATTTATTATATTTATTCTATATTTTTTCATATTGGTTTGTGTCATTTTTATCATTAACTTTATGAATGTGATAGACGATGGTTTTTAACTATTTCTTATTTATTATTAAATAGTTTAGGCCTACAAGGCATGAAAATTTATGTCAAGCATTTGTGTACTTTCTAAGCTTAATCAAAATTAATGATGCATCAGCCTCCTTCTCCCTAAAGTGTATATATATGAATGTATATTTTTTTCTTTTACTCTTTGACGTTTTATCACAAAAAATATATTGAATAATTGTGGAGAAGTGTGGAAAGAATAACACCCAAATACTCATCATTTAGGTTTAATACTTAATGACGTGTTTCCGTATTCACTTTATCTATGTTTTTTAAAATATTTACTTATTTCTTTATTTGGTCGTGCTGGGTCTTAGTTGTGGCAGGCAGGCTCCTTAGTTGTGTCTTGCCAGCTCTTTAGTTGCAGCTTTAGTCCCATTTTATCTATGTTTTTGTTGTTAGTTAGGGATACATATTTTTAAATATAGTTCATATACTTAACTTTTCATCTTTAATTCACTTATGTTAGTAGATTTTTATCAACCCTGCCCCGACCATATGAAAGGTTCTGTGGAGGGTTCAAAAAAGTAGAAGGCAAAGCACCTTAATAACAATATCGCTCCTGTTTATTGACCATCTCCTATGTCCTAGACACTTTACATATAGTATTTTAACCCACCCTGGTGTGGACACTATTCTCATGTGACAGTCGAGGAGACCGAGGCTCAGGGAGGTTATGTAGCCTTCCAGAGACAACAGAATTGGAAAGCAATGGAGCCACGATACAAATGCAGGTCAGCCCGTATCCACCCCATATTTTTCCCACAATATTGTGGTCGTTTCTCTCTCTCTCCACCCAGCCTTCAAGGTTTTGATGTAGTTAAGGGGGAAGAACAAAATGTGAAACAATAATCTAAAAGTTAAAACACATGTAGAGGATGCTTAGAGAAAATGATCTAAGGTAATAATCAACCTGAAGCCACAAACAAAAATGGTGTATGTTCTGGTAGAAGCCCAGCACTGTGAGTGGGAAGGGACGCCCTGGGAAGGAGACTGGCAGGGGCCGGGACAGAGAGCTGGGAGGGATTACTGTGAGTAAAGAGGAGGGGGAGCGTGTGTACGGGCAGAGGACAGTCCAACCTGGTTGTCTGCAGAGTGGTGGCCCCTCCCTATCTTGAAGCCCAGGGTAGATTAGTTAATGATTTGCGGATGGAAATCCAGGGACTCGGAACTGTTTTTGGAAGTGCGAAGGTTCCTCTGTAACAGACGGCGGCTCCTCTTGGTCAAGGTGGCCCAGATTCACCTTCCGGGCTCCATAGCTGGCTGCTTCCATCCGAGCAGGCTGTGTAGAATCCTTTTGGAAAATAAATGCATGCTTGCTTGCTTTTGCCATTTGATACATTCGCATGGATCATCGGATGAAAGTCTGCCCTAGGGCCCCAAAACAGCAGAGAAGCTGTTGTATCCGGCTGCCAAGGGAGTTTATGTGTCAGGACACTTTCCCACCGACGGGAGCTTCAGGGCAATGATTACATCTGATCAAAACTGAAAACCGAGGGGCTTCCCTGGTGGCGCAGTGGTTAAGAATCCACCTGCCAATGCAGGGGACAAAGGTTCGAGCCCTGGTCCGAGAAGATCCCACGTGCCGCGGAGCAACTAAGCCCGTGCACCACAACTACTGATCCTGCGCTCTAGAGCCTGCGAGCCACAACCGTTGAAGCCCGCGCGCCTAGAGCCTGTGCTCCGCAACAAGAGAGGCCACAGCAATGAGACACCTGCGCACAACGAAGAGTAGCCCCCGCTCACCGCAACTAGAGAAAGCCTGCACACGGTAACGAAGACCCAATGCAACCAAAAAAAGAAAAAAGAAAAAAAAACCCTGAAAACCGTATGCTCTCTGTTGCTCCCTAAATCCTAAAAATGTCCATTTAAATATAGTATTTTGTGCTTCTCCCCCTTATAAACAGTGCCCTGTGATTATCTTTTCTTCCTTAATTTTACCTTGAATAACTAAAGCCTTAGAGAAAAAGTGAGCACCTAGGTTGGCATTTCTGACAGTTCAGTATATGACCTGATGGGAATGTTGATGAAATAGTAAATTGGCTATTCCAGCGATTGTTGTTCTAAAAGAACTTTTGTGTCCCAAAGGTCATTGTGACCACATTCCTTTGCTGGGAGAACCATGAGTGTTAGCTTTTACCCTTAGGACTTGAGCTTAAGGAAATGCTTAGCGTAACCCCCAGATATCAAAATATTCCCAATATCAAGGGATAGAACACCCCCTCCCCGCCCCAGCTATGCCAAGCAGCTCTTTGAAGTAGTAAGAATCCCTGGCCTGGGGTGTCAGTTATGGAAGCCATCCCACATTCCAGGAGCATCCTCCCTATCTCCCGTCCTCTCAGGAATTTCAGGTGGGATGAGCTTATTTTTTTATAGTTACTTGTGGCTGTGAATTTCTGCTTCTCTTAAATTAGCTCAGCTGATGGGTTCTGGCCATCCCACAGGCAGCATCCCTGCCTGCCTGGAGTGGCTCCCCTTTGTTGGTTTCCAAGATTCTTTGTGCTTTGTGATGCTGCGAGCTCCATTAGGGAGTTAAACATGGGTTTAGATGTCAGGGGAGGAAAAAGGAAGCTGTAGAAAGGAAGCTGTAGACTTGGGAGACATTTGTATAGAAGTGACATTATAGAGGGAGGAAATTGACAAGAGCATGTGTACAGAAGAGGAAGGCAGACACAGGACAGCCCCTCAGCCCAAGGAGGAGCAGGAAAGAAAGGAAACGCAGGAGATGGTGAGAAAGGCTGTTGAAAACAGGGGAAGTCCCACCTCAAAGAAGCCAAACGAGGGAGGAGTTTCTGTAGGTTGGAGTGATTTGTAATACCAGGTACCAGACAGTGGATGAAAATGACACAGAATGAGGATATATCCCAGAGTTTGGCACGCTCACAGGAGTATCTGTGAACAGGTCAGGACGACCAGATTCTCCTGGCTCCTTGACAACCAAATGGTTCAGCAAGTTTGGCCTCTGTCAGCCCGCGGTGAACGTTTCCCTGTGAGAAGTGGCAATGGTGACATCTACAGGGCATTGGCTGGAAATGAAATCTGTGCCCCCAGAAGAGTGCTTGCCAAATATTCCCTTAAATTCCAGGGCGTTTTACAAAAAGCAGGTGCCACTCTCCGCCCCTTGTTCACTAAAGTGCGAACTGCAGACCTGCCTGTTCCACAGACGTAATTGAAATTAGGTTTGATACTAAAATCACACAACTGCTTTCATTTTTCATTTTATTCCTGACAATCAAAGTACTAAGCAAGAATAAGATAGATGTCACACACTGCAAGCAGCTTCCCTAAGAGATAATTCATAAAAGCAATTATATATTGCACAAACCTGAGAGTCAAACAATCTATATCTGTAATTCAGTCCCTGGAGAGCGTGAAGGCCCGTGACATCTGCTTTACCAGGAACAGAGGAAGAAACATTTAAAATTCAAATGTACTGAGCCTCTATGACATGACAGTACTCTCTTGAAAACAGAGACAACATGCGAACTGTGCTGACAAAATAAATAGGAAGTGATATCATTTCTCAAACTTTTCTGCAACAGTATTTCCCCATTATTTTTGCAGTTTGAAAGAAATGCAGGGCCATAATGTTATATCTATTTTACAGGCAGAAAGGAGGCCGAAGAAGAGGGGGAAAAAGAAACGAAGAATAAATGCAATGATTAGAAAAGTTACAAAGATATTAATCCAACTGGAATAATCATCACATTAAATGTGAGTGGTCTAAACATACCAATTAAAAGACAGAGGTAGAAAGGATTTTTTTTAACCCAACTATATATTGTCCACAAGGAACCCGATTTAAATATAAAGACTCTCCTGTGTACCTGAAACTAGCCCAATACTGTAAATCAACTATACTCCAATTAAAAGAAAAATAAATAAAAATAAAGATACTCACAAAAGTAAAGGGATGGAGAAAGATATACCATGCTAACTCTAATCCAAAGAAAGTTGGAATAGCAATATTAATTTCAGACAAAGCAGACTTTGGAACAAAGTGGATCATCAGAGATAAAGAGGACACTGCATTATGTATAAAGGGGTCAGTTCTCCAAAAGACATAAAAGCATGGGGCTTCCCTGGTGGCGCAGTGGTTGAGAGTCCGCCTGCCGATGCAGGGAACACAGGTTCATGCCGTGGTCTGGGAAGATCCCACATGCCGCGGAGCATCTAGGCCCATGAGCCATGGCTGCTGAGCCTGCGCGTCCGGAGCCTGTGCTCCGCAATGGGAGAGGCCACAACAGTGAGAGTCCCGCGTACCGCAAAAAATAATCATAATAATAAAATAAATAAATAAATAAATAATTAGAATCATACAAAATATGTTGTCTGACCTTGATGAAATTAGACAAAAATCAGTAGGAGAAAGATAACAGGAAAATCTTCAAACATTTGGAAATTAAATAACATACTACCAAATAACCCATGTATCAGAAAGAAGTTTCAAGGGAAATTAGAAAATACTTTAAACTGAAGGAAAATAAAATTACAACATTTAGAACTTTGTGGAACATGGCTAACATAGTGCCTAGGATGATATTTATAGTATTAGAAACTCAGGAAAGACAAAAAGTCTGAATCAGTGATCTAAGCTTCTACCTCAAGACACTAGAAAAAGAATTAGGCTTGTAGCATGTATCATAGGGTACAGTATAGCACAAAAATAACCCCAGAGCAAGCAAAAGAAAGGAAATAATAAAGATAGGAGGAAAAATCAATGAAATTGAAAACAGAAGAATAATAGAATCAATGAAACTGAAAGCTGGTTCTTTGAGACAGTCAGTAAAATCGATAAACCTATTGTAATTCTGACAAACAAAAAGACAAACTTACCAGCATCAGGAATGAAAGAGGGGAAATCGCCACAGACCCCACAGGTGTTAAAAAGGAATGAACTATTGATACGCGTGAGACCTCGCGTGATTCTAAAAGGCATTATGCTGCGTTGAAGAAGCTACACTCGAGAATTTGCATATACTCTCTGATTCTATGTATATGATATTTTCCAAAAGGCAAAACCATAGTGATGGAGAACAGATTGGTAGTTGCCAGGGTTCAGGGATGTGGGGTGTGCAAAGGCAGATTTTTGGAGTAGTGTAGCTGTTCTATATTCTGGTTGTGGTGGTAGTTACATAAATCTATACATGTTTTTAAATTCATAGAACCGTACACATAAAAGTCTCCCACACACACAACACAGTCAATGATACTATTTTTTAATTTTTTAAGTAAATTTTTTTGAAAAGAACAAGTCACAGTCCATATGGTCATTTTCTTATTATCCTTTGGGTCTTATTCTTTTGAAGCTTATAGGAAAGGCAAATAGATTTAGTGTTTGGTGAGACAGATTCTCACTTCTTCACGGCAACAAGTTACATCTATAGCAGGACAGTGTGTAAAGTGTCAGTTTGTGGTGAGTCATCTTCAAAGCATCCGTCGATGTGCTCTGGCCCAGCCTCTAACTTGGTTGGCCTCTGACAGGGTAACCACTCGAAACAGTACAGCCTCGTAGTTCAACAAGGACTCAGATTCTCAGCTTCACCCTGAAAAGCCTGAGAGCCAGAAGATTTGAAGAGGGCCGTTAATCTGGGCAGGTGTTAATCTCCAGCCTCCTACTCTTCCTCAATTAGAGGGAAATTATCCAAGCTGGGAAGGGGGAAGAGTGTTCCAGAAGAATCTCAAGATGCAATCTTAGTCTGTATGCACCTGCCTCAGGATAAGTCCAAGAGGAGAGACTAAAACCCAGTGGAACCCCCATAATTTGGGGGATCCCAGGGTGATGGGGAGCTTTGCCTTGTTCGTCTCACTTGGACTCCTGGTGGTGACAGACCTCCCTGACCTCCCTCGAGCTGCAGTGGATTGAGGGTGACAGAGCAGAGGCGGGTAGAGAGCGGGGAGGGCAGAATAAGACTCCCGAGAGCTTCAAAGGATGGAGAACACCACCAACATGAGGTGGAACAGGGGATGGGCGTGGACATGACAACGAGAGGCCACAGTGAGGACGTTGTGAGGACAGAGCCAGGGATCACAGCCCTTAAGGCATGGTTATACACAGCAGTGGGTGTGATGTGAAAGACGACACTCAGAATCCTTCCAGATGAGTCACAGCTCAAAGGCTGCCAGCCCAGGAGCATGATGGAAGGAGAAACAGAGGCCACCCGCCCCTGCCCACGCCAGGACCCACTTGGAATCAAGCCGGGGTGGCATAGGAGAGAAGAAAACCCAGGAGAGGGGGGTTTCGAACTGGAAAGTGGCTGATTTCTGTCGATCTAAATTGAGAAATTATGCGATTTAACTTTCGCCTAAAAGCAACTAGACTACCTTTCCCCAAACTGAGGAAAATCAGAGGCTTGAGGTAGAGATTACGGGCAGTCAGAGAAAAAGAAAACTATACTTGAGAGTAGTTGAATTTTTGAAGTTCATATATATAACATACCTTTAAAGAATTGTTATAACTGAAAATAGGGAGGAATGGTGGAAGTCGTGTGTTTTGACCTGGTAATATGTTCTAGCCGCCAGATGAGGCCCCCCAGGGCTATAACAACCACCCAGAGACTATACATGAGACAGTCTCTTTTTTCAGATGGAACGCTGGAGCTCAGAGAGGCTAAGTCGCAAAGGCTGCAAAGCACAGCCAGGATTTGAAGGCATCTGACTCTCAACCTGTCCTGTTTCCCTGGTGTTTCACAAGCCTCTCACAACAGGAAGAAACACAAGGGTAACCAGTCGTTCAGATCCCAGGGTACCCCTGTCCCATAGCCGGGGACATAGAGAGGCTTAGGGGACACAGTCGTGCTGGCATCAGAGTGGCCATCATCAATCCTGACATTGGGCAGCTGTGAATCTCAGCTGACCCCGGAGAACAGTCTCAGACCGTGAACTCACCCGTACTCCGTGAGTTTGTATTGTTATTTCAAGTAACACGTGTTAGCGCTTGCTTTAAAGATAACAGGGTTTAAAGTGGGGAGTTCCCAGGAGACGGGGAACTCATTTCTCCGTGGGGTGGATTTGACGTAGCCAGTGAGCTGTCCCGTGCTGGTAGTCTCAGTCATTAACCTCTATTTGCAATAGGTAAGCTGTTCTGCTAGAAGAAGGAATGCACCCGAGATGGATGGACAGAGTACGCTTCTCAGCAAAGCAGAAGCAGGTCAGCTTAGGCTGCCCCAGAGCAAGTGCCTGCCCGGGCACAGCCGTGGCCGCCTGCTCCTGCATTCCCTTCTAGGAAAATCTACACTGATTTTTAGGAGGATTGGGCCTAGCCAGGGAAGAAAGAAGTAGAACAACCCAAATGAGAATCTGTGGCTGGCTAGAATCCTTCCTGCCCCTGGGAGTCTATAGCCGGGGGACCAAAGGGGCAGATTTCTGGGCTTCTGCCCAGATACAGGTGGTCCCGGAGTTGAGGAAGAGAGGGGAAGCTCTGGGGCATATAAAGTAGGCTAGCCAGAGTGAGGAGAAAGTTTGCATCTGTAGCAAGCAAAGAAGGGCTAAAATCCCTAACACGACGAAGCAAAAGGGTTTGATGCTATATAATCAGAAGCTGTAGCGCTTATGGCATTTAGCATAGTTACAGTGTAGAAAGTAACCTGCTAGCGTAGGGGAATTACGTAGAGGTACTGGAAGTAAGACTGCTTATCCCTCCTTGTTACTAGCTAACATTTATGTATCTTACTGTGGACCAAGCCCTTGGCAGGGGCCCACCACCCCTTGTCCCGTTTAATTCTCTCCGCAGCCCTGTGGATGGGCACTGTTGGGACCTAGAGAGAAGCGTCACTTTGCCTGAAGTCACACAGTGACGCAGAGCCAGGCTGGAGTCTGACCCAGGGGCAGGGTCCTTCAGACTTCATTGCTACATTCATACTTGGTACAGTAAAGTGAGAAAGCGCAGTGTAGAGAAAGCACAGAACTGGGCATCAGAAAACGGATCCAGCCCGATCCTTGTCAGCACTGCGGTCTGGAAAGTCCACAGACCCTCTGTCTGTTTCACTTTCCTCATCTGTGAAAGGAGACCGTTCTGAGGGTGAACCGAGCTAGTGTCCACGAAAGTGGTTGGGAGATGCTGCCACTTGGTGATGATGACTGTGGAATCAGAAAATAATCCTCAAGTCAAGTGCCTGCTCTGGACCAGCAGCTGTGCTCGGGACTGGGAATACAACAGAGGGCAAAGCAGACGTGCTCTGTGCCCTCGTGGAGCTTGGTGGAGGGATTGAGCACGTCTTTTAAATACAAGAAACGGTATTGGAGGGTGCAACCTCGTCTGGGAGCTCCGGGGTGCAGGCTCTGAGATGAAAGAAAGAGGGGACACGATGGCAGCAGGTGTGGCGGGGAGAGGGGCCTGTGTGGAAAATCACTGCGGAGGGGAGGGGACGTGCGAGTCCATGGAGTTGAGGGGGCGCCGATAGAGCCCTAGGCTGGGTAGCTGGTTGACAGGCCCGACCTTGCAGGGCCTCCTAAACAGTGAGGGGGAGCCCGCTCCTTACGGAGGAGCAAAAGGAAGACCCTGTGTGGACGGTGATCTGAGCAGACTCACGTTTCCAGAACAGACGGGCAGGGAGACCAAATGGGAAGCTAAGGCTGTGGTCCACACGGGCGTGGATGGTGGTGGCTTGGACCAGCGTGATGGATGTGGAGATGGAGAGATGTCCATGGTGGTGGGAGAGATGTTAGGAGGTAAGTCGGGTAAGAGTGGTGATGTGTTGGAATAAGGGGTGAGGAAAAGGTAGCTGCCAGGCTGAGGTCAAGGTCTCTGGCTGGGGAACCACATGAATGGGGTACCACTCACTGAGATGGAAGATGTGATGGGTGGGCTCCGCGGAGGTTCCTGGACTGAGTCCTCAGACATGAAGAGCTTGAGGTCCTTTGAGACATCACTGAAGATCTCCAGTAGGCTAAATAGAACCGGTACTCTTGACACCGGTAGCTGGTACGTGTTGTCTGACTTTTAAGAGGAAGTGGCAGAGCATCTCCTGGGGGCCTTCATGGTCTGGGTCCAAAGAGATTCTTCTTTGGTATAAAACACAGTGCTTTTCCTTCCGGAGTTGGCCTCGTTTGTGAGATCAGATGACCACGTGACACAGTGAGAAATTATAAGTCAGTGTGTGACTGATGAGCAGAGCTCGGGCTGTGCTGGAAGTGAGTGCAGAGGCTTCCTGGGAAAACTGATACTCACACGGGACACACCTGGCAGGCTGAGGGACAGGTGGGAGGGAAGATAGTGATACACCTACGTGAGCAGGAGAAGAGAGAATTAACACAGCTCTGTGCTGTGACAGGGGCAGCGGGAGCGAGGTGGGAGGCCGACTGAAGATCGCAGCGTATACATAAGACATTGGGTCACAGCATCCAGCCGCTTAACACAGAGATGTATTTGAAGATGAGACTTGTATTCTTGGAATTGTGACTTTCTATTTCAGTGGCTCCTGGTCTTGTTAAAAGACAGATCAGTCCTGGCAAACGGCAAACCCAAGTTCAAATGACATGAAAATTGAGTGTGTACGCGCGTGCGCGTTTATGTATGTGTGTTTCTTTCCCACCGTCATGCAGAGCTTTAGGCAGTATCTAATAGCCAGCTTAGTGAAAATGATATTTTAAAATAGATGTGAGGGCCTCAAGGAAATGATGTCTATTTCCACTCCTAATCTCAACTATTGGGGGCAGCTGGGGTGACCTGTAATCAAACCTGGGGGCCCTGCACTGAGAGGGAATGGACAGCTCTGGAGAGCCAAGCCAGAAATGGAGTAAATGACTATTCTCGGATTTTGGTTCACCTGGAAAAATGTCTTCTGATTTGAATAAAAACATGTGTCGGCACAGGGAGGATGTCTCTTCCCAGGCTTTGGGCTTTGAGTTGCTGCCACGCCAGGCCTGCCGTCTCCCCTTGCCTCCTTTGGGAGTGGGAGCCAGCCCCTGTGATTTCAGAGCCCATCAGAAAGTGTTCACACGGGAGCATAGGAGAGGGCAGCCGCGGGTGTGGGCTCGCCCTCCTGATGTGCTAGGAAAGGAGACCCAGTGACCATAACATCAGCATCTTCTAGTTCCATCTGCTTATTACTGTCCAGGGAGCCTGTCCACAGGCTACTTACAGAGAGGAGGCGTTTGTCTAACTTCTGACTGTCCACTTTTTTCAGTAATAGGGAAACGGACTCATGCGAAACATACAAAGTAGTTCAGGGACAACCACTTTGGGGCCTATTTAAAATAACTTGACCTATATTGTCTATAATTAAACCTGGAGTGGGATTGCGTTTTGAAAAATTCTCTTAAGCTGATTTATCCTTTTTCAGTGCACCACAGCAGAATCCCCAAAGAAAGGGAGAAAAAATATCTGTGTGTATTTATAAAACATCCTCTTTGGATGAATATATTTTGTGAGAGGAAGACAGCAAGGGGAAATATCACAGCCAAAAGGATTATCTTCTCTTCCGTTGGAAGAGACTTTTTTATAATGAAACAAAGTCCTGATGGGTTCATTCCATTTACTTGTCCAAGTCCAGTGGAGATCCTGTGTTCATTGGACTCTTGATATTATCCGAAACTTCTGATATAGTCAGGATTTATGCTCCCACTCAATAACAATACCAGCTTTCTGCAGTCCAGGGTCTGATCTGTTATATTCTGTCCAGG
This sequence comes from Stenella coeruleoalba, assembly GCF_951394435.1. Lineage (NCBI taxonomy): Eukaryota > Metazoa > Chordata > Mammalia > Artiodactyla > Delphinidae > Stenella > Stenella coeruleoalba. Next base: position 6,385,859 of record NC_137164.1, read on the forward strand.
AGAAAGTAGTTTCAGATGCAGAAGCACGTGTGTTCATGCTCTGGGTGCTCTTTCAGCACGTAGGGTGGGAATCCAAACAGTCCAGGAGAAGGGCTCGGCCCAAACTATAGAATTCCCACATCCTTGAACAGTCTGGGCCCCTGGAGAGCAACAGGACTGAAACAAGGGCCTCTGCTACTTGGGATCGCTGAGGCTCGTATTCTGTGTGGTTTGTTTCTCTTATCTTCGGTCCCGACAACAGCTCGGACACATGAGAGCTGTGCGGCCACAGCTGCCGACCTCACTCCAGGCCACACACTGCAGACAGCCAGTGCCGCCACGAGTACAGCCTGGGAATCATTCAAATGCGGCAGCGCCAGCCAGCAGTGTCCCCACCCCACTCCTGTGTCCAGACTGCCTTAGTGTAAGCCCCTTCACCTGAGACAGTTATTCCCAGCTGAAAACGGACCACAGCTGCTGCTCAAATAGTACTGGTGACCTGAAAACATCTAACTACGGTTTTCAAAATACGATTAGGGGGAACCACCATATCAGTTTATAACACTAGTGTTGGGACCAGATTTTAATTCCAATCCCAGTTCGATTCATCCATTCATTTCATTTTTCTTCTGGGTCTCTGGTGTGCCAGCCATGCTGCTGGGCCCCCAGGGTCCCTCAGGGAACAAGAGGCACCCTGACTTCTGGGCTACAGTGGGTGAGCGTGAGGTAAGGTATCAGGAGCGTCGTAAGGCAGGCTGAAGATGTGTCATCATTTGTAAGAAATACAGGATGATTCTACCAAAATACTCTCCCAGCACATGTTCTTTTATGGTCTGACCAGATCATTTCCGGTTTCATTGTCCCAGTGGCGCCGAGAGTAACTCTTTCAGCCTGTCCCTGTTCTCTGAGGAGCGATGCTTGGAGCACCCCTGGGTGCTGGGCACCCCACACCCACAGATCACTGAGTTGCCCGCCCTTGTTGCCCAAATGCCCAGGCAGAGAGGGGGTAGGAAGTTTAGAGATGGCAGAGACAGCCAAGAAGGTCCCAATTGCTTCCTTCCAGAGCCTTTTCTTTACTGGTCTTGCGCTTCCCATCAGAAAAGGGGGCTAGAGAATTCCTTTAGCCCCCTGCCCCATCACACCCACACTGGGCAGGGGCCCCGGTGTTCCCCAGCGCTGAAGTCTTTAGTGCAGGTGTCCTACTGCCTGGCATCACTGGAGCCCTCCCTCCACTGGTGGCCATCTGTCCTGTCACCCCAGCTTCGGGGCAGATGAACGGCAGGATGGAGCGGCCATGTGTCAAGTCAATCAGTGACAGAATCGCCAGCACCTACACCACCATCTCATCCGGACGTGAACTGAAGTGAGACATTTTCTTGTTTGCCAGAAGAGGAGAAAGATTCTCACCCACTGGGAGAAAGACATGATTATTTTAGCTTTCTGATCCAACCTTTCCTTGCATCTTCCCATACTGGGAAAGGTAAACCAGCAGGAGTGGGTGAAGGGTTGGCTGTGAGGTGTGGGGTGCTTAGGAAAGGTGTTTAGGGAGAGCTTGGTTTCCAGTTGCTTAGCTGGGTGGACGGTGATGCCATTTTGCTGAGACTGATGTGGTACCTTCCACAATCTAAGGAACTGAGGTCCTATCAGTGGCAGTTAGCATTTTAAAATCCTCTTAGTGATATTTACAGCTATCATGATAAAAACTAGAAGCTCCGTTAGCCTGTCCCACCTAGAAATAGAGCACATAACCCCTGTGTTTGTAGCAGCACTATTCATAATAGCCAACGCTTGGAGACAACCTAAATGTCCATCGACAGATGTATGGAAAAAGATGTGGTACCTATATACGGTGGAATACTACTCAGCCATAAAAAAAGAATGAAATAATGCCATTTGCAGCAACATGGATGCAACTAGAGATGATCATACTAAGTGAAGTAAGTCAGAAAGAGAAAGACAAATACCACATGGTATCACTTATATGTGGAATCTAAGATATGACACAAATGAACATATTTACAAAACAGAAACAGACTCATGGATATAGAGAACAGACTTGTGGTTGCCAAGGGGGAGGGGGAAGGATGGGCTGGGAGTTTGGGATTAGCAGGTGCAAACTATGAGATATAGAATAGATAAACAACAAAGTCCTCCTGTATAGCACAGGGAACTATATTCCATATCCTATGATAAACCACAATGGAAAAGAATCTAAAAAAGAGTGGATATATGTATATGTATAACTGATACACTTTGCTGTACAGCAGAAATTAACACAACATTGTAAATCAACTATACTTCAAGTAAAATAATCAAAAAAAAAGAAAGAAAGAAAGAAGGAAACACAGTGCATATATGGTGGTGGCAGCGCTTCAGCCTGTGCGCCGTTTGCTGGAGCTCAGAACTTTGTTGTGCTGCCCTGTGAAATCACTGCTGTGTGGCTCTGAGGACCCAGCACAGCCCCTGCCCCAGAGCCAAAGTGGGTTGTCCCCCCTCTACCAGCCTACAAGAAATCACCCCGTGGTTGGGCAGCAACCAGGATGAGGGGGCTACGGCTCATCCCGGGCTTGCTCACAACCCCAGCGTGTCCCCGGGATTGGCCTTCAGTCTGCTCTCAACCCCAGCGTATATGCCCAGGGTTGGCGTTCAGTCCGCCGGCGCCAGGCCCTGGGGAGCTGCGGATCTCAACAGTGGAAGAATCAAGGTGCGACCCAGAAGGCTGGCTTTGTCCTCTTCTCTTCATCTTTTACGCTTTCCCTGATTCATTTTGTGGGTAAATGAGGTGACATTTGATGAAATGCAGCACTCCGAGCTTTCTAAACAGAAGAGTCCTCTGCCATCTCCCCAAACGGAAAGAATGCTCAGACTAAACTCGGTTCTCTAGGATCCAAAGTCCGGCTTCTGTCTGCACACGCAGAGCTTGGATTTAATTCTTTATTTTGGCTTCCTAGCTATCAAGACAGCTAAAAGCCACGTTCATAGCTTATAATAATCAAGTCAATTTTGACTTTCCTACTACACATCATTTTATCTTCAAACTGAGAAGTAATTAAGCCACCTTTGCAGGCATTGCAGATTGGGCTAAAAACGAGGGAAATGCGCTATGGCACAGGGTCTGTGAATGACTTATATCGGATTATCACCTCTGAGTAGAATTTGAGTTTGACTCTGTTAGTATATGATTTTTGATGGGCACGTTTTCGCCTTTTGTCTCCATCTGAACTGAAAAGACAGGTTCATACTTTGTGTCTCACTGTATATATCTTGCCCAAGGCTGTTGTCTTGCCCCCAGCCGTCTGTCCTAGTGGAACTGCCATCACAAAGTGCCATTGCATTTGTTTATCCATCCCTTCTTTTTCTCATAATGGTGACGATCTGTAAATTACGCTTGTCAACATCTCCTAGACGCTGTTACATTCTGGATGGCTGTGTGCTCCTGGGCACAGCTGTTTCAATCATTGTTTCCTTTTACTGACAGAAAGGGGAAACCAAAGGTTGTTTTGACAATAATCTTTTTTTTTTTTATTAAAGAGAAACTACTAGAAGGAAGGAAGAGTAAGGAAGCATGAGGCCCAAATTATTTGTAGGAGAGGGATGTACAAGAGGGTCAAGAGTGGCTTATGAGTCAAATCAATTGATGCGTTGGACAAACAGTGGGTTTGTAAGATGCATTTACATTGAATCTGAAAAGATGTTTTGAACTGAAAGAGGCGTTGGCTGGGAGCAGAGTCACTGCAAATGTTGCCGTTGAAAAGGTGGGGTCTCCTTGCTCCAAGGGCACGTAGAGAGTCAGGCTGAGTTTTGCCCTATTAATAAAATACATAGGGCGTCCCTGGTGGCACAGTGGTTGAGAGTCCGCCTGCCGAGGCAGGGGACGCGGGTTCGTGCCCCGGTCCGGGAAGATCCCACATGCCGCGGAGCGGCTGGGCCCGTGAGCCATGGCCGCTGAGCCTGCGCGTCCGGAGCCTGTGCTCTGCAACGGGAGAGGCCACAACAGTGAGAGGCCCGCGTACCGCAAAAAAAAAAAGAAAAAAAAAAAGGAAAATCCATAGCGTTTATGCACAGCAGGGCCAAGATTTTTAATTAGAATGCCTAAAATCCATGTTTATCATCGGTTCACTAGGCTATGCTGTACTTCCACTTAACAAACCCTTCTGGGGATGCTACTCGTTTTGCTTAAATGGCAATTTTAAGAAGACCAGAACAGACCCGTGAGACACGTGTAGGAGCAGTATACGGGGTAGTTGTCTCCAAGGGAAAAAGCATTAGCCGTGTCGTCTTTGATCAGAAAGGTGATCGGCACCGCGAAAGCCCCAGCGGCCATTGGTCCCTACAGTCAGGCTGTGCTAGTCGATGGGACCATTTACATTTCAGGACAGCTAGCCGTGGATCCTGCAAGTGGATAGCTTGTGCCAGGAGGGGTGGCAGAAGAGACTAAACAAGCTCTTACAAACATGGGTGAAATCCTGAAAGCAGCGGGCTGTGACTTCACGAATGTGGCAAGAACAGCTGTTTTGCCGGCTGACATAAACGACTTCAATACTGTCAATGACATCTACAAGCAGTATTTCCAGAGTAGTCTTCCCGCGAGAGCTGCTCAGGTTGCTGCTTTGCCCAGAGGAGGGCAAAGTGTTGAGACTGAAGCAGTAGCTGTGCAAGGACCCCTCATGACAGCATCGCTCTGAGTGGGCCCAGTGTTATTTAGTCTGGAATCTTAATAATGTTTTTAAATTAACATCTTAATTTTTACAATCTTTGTTGGGAAGTGTAAGGTTGACTGAAATATCTGAAGTTATTTTGGAAACACCATATAATAAGGGGAATTGAATGTGAATTGAAGATTAATGATGAATCTAGTTACTGATGTTATAAATTACACCTCTATAACACTCATATTACTGGATGTGGGAGAAGAGACACGCATTACATAGTTACTCAGAAAAATAAAAGTAAAGGGAAGTGCCATGTAGGAAAGATGAGTTGCTGTTCCTGAGAAATACTAAGGAGCACACCTAATTCAGTTAAACCCTGTTAATTTAATGGTGTGAAATACTTAGTTCTCGTGTCAGATAACACGATTCTGCTTTTACTTGAGTAAAATTAAAGCACTTAAGTTTGAATGGTAGAGGTAAAGGAGAAGCAGCTGACCAAATTTTATATAGGTAATATTTTTCTAATGGAAATAAAATAGCATGCAGATTTAAAAAAAAAAAAAGACCAGAATATAACTCTTTGTGTCAGAATTCATTAATACATTCATTATGTTGGGGGAACACTGTCATGTCATGTTTCCAAAACATAATGTCTTTTGGATTGTTTTAAAATTGCTGTCCTGCAAAATTCATCAGCAGTACACTGAGAAAAGGAGAAGAAGTCCTGGTCTGTCTCTCATGCTGTCAGAATTGAAGTGAAGTACATAACACCCATCCAGGACTCCTACACTGACACAGTTTGGGGGTCTTGCTTTCCAAGCTTCATGAAACTAATTACAGTTGTTTGTGGACTAACGAACTTGTATTTTTGTGGTCTTGTGCTCAGCTGTGGGAAGGATGTCACTCAGTCACCTCCTGTGGGAGAACACTGCCAGACATTGATGAAAGACTCTTTAAAAGAACAGTCACATAGTTTGCGTCACTTAGAGGCTTATAATCCAAAGAATGAAAGAGGACCACATCTCAAAACACCAGGAAACACAAACAAAGGGAACCTGTAATGAGTATGTAAAAAGTCCTGGTCTATGTGTTTCAGTTCTCTGGCATTTGAATCTATATAGGTAAATGATGTGTTGAAAAAATCCCAGAGTCACTATTAGCTTAGCCTGGAATAATGCCTGGTATATAGTAAGCATTCAATCATATTTGTGGGTTTTTTAAAATTTCTTAAAATTAAAAAAAATTAAATTTGTTTTAATTGAAGTATAGTTGATTTACAATATCATGTTAGTTTCAGTGTACAACATAACAATTCAGTTTTATATATATATAATATATATATATATTATATATATATATATTCTTTTTCAGATTCTTTTCCCTTATAGTTTATTACAAAATATAGAGTATAGTTCCCTATGCTATTATACAGTAGGTCCTTGCTGGTTATCTATTTTATATATAGTAGTGTATATATGTTAATCCCAACCTACTAATTTATCCCTCCCTCCAGCCCCCTCTCCCCTTTGGTAACCATAAGTTTGTTTTCTATGTCTGTGAATCTCTTTTTGTTTTGGAAATAAGTTCATTCGTATCTTTTTTTTTTTTTTACATTCCACATATAAGTGATACCATAGGACACTTACCTTTCTCTGTCTGGCTTACTTCTCTTAGTGTGATCATCTTCAGATCCATCAGTCATATTTGCTGAATGAAATAATGACATGAAAAGGATTACTACAAAGTGCCGTACAATTTGTAACCTTTGAAAATGTAATGTTAGGATTGGAGGTTGTGACTATCACAGTGCTTGGTACAGATTTGCTGTTTTAGTAAAATTAAATTCAGGAAGGATTTCCTGTGTAGCTACCATCTTGCCTGCATGGAATCCAAAGAAGGAATCCAAGTCAGCCACGTTCTTAGTGGGTTTGGGGGGCTTGCTTGTAGCGCCTCTCGTCAAAATATTTTCTCCAAATATGTCTGGAGAATTGGGACATGGGAACCACATGTCTGCAATTCCCCCAAATCAAACGCTTCTGGGGAGATGTAGGCCAGTGACGAGGGAGTGGAGCCAGGTTTTCGTTCTTGCTCACCCACTGCCCAGGGGGCAGCCTCTGTCTGAGACCTACATCCAGTTAGGATACCGATCACACTTAATTATGGTTTGTTTTCATCCTTGTACTCCTTAGCCATCACAGAAAAGCCAGCCCTGCTCCCTCGTCCATGACTACCTCATCCCTTTTAGGAACTTGTCTTCGGTTCAGTTTCCTAGAAGCAGAGTTGGAGACAGGGATCTCGGTGCCCCTGAGTTACAGGGAATTGTGCTCTAAGAACACCCGTGAGGGAGTCAGGGCAGGGACATGGCAGGGCTGCTAGGACCATGCTGAAACCTGATGAATGGGCCACAGCAGTGTTTCCGAGAGAGGGATATGCTGCCCCCTCAACGCACAGCAGCCTCCAAGGCCATGTTTCTCTCCTGGTGTCAGGAAGTTCAAAGTACAGTAGTTGGTCCTTTACTTTGGAGGAAATGTTCTCCCTTGCCACAGACTACCGGACTCCTAAAAACTTGATTGACGTGCTGGCCCCTGTATCTTTGAAGAGTTCTTCCCTTACCTTCGGGAGCACATGATTCTGACCAAGACCTTCAAAGTACTTGTCATTCTTTGCTCACCCAAGTGGATTAACACAGTTTCATCAATGTCCTGGACCAGTGTGATCTTCTGCAAATGTTCAGATGGCCTAAGTCCTTTCAGACTTTACTGTGACAGAGAGCAGAAGAATTAACCCAGCCCTGGGACGAGGCTTCCATGAGTAATGGTCATTCCCTGTGGCGTTAGCTGCTTCAGATCCTCTGTTTTGATCGGGGTGGAGGATGCATCCGCCAACTCAGTAGCCACAAACCACACACCAGGGTCCGTGTCCACCTGCTCTAGAAAGTATTACCACATCAGGCACATTGAAGCTGGTGGGTGAGGTTTGTGGTGGAGCTGTATCTCTCACCATGATCCATCTGGGTTTTTCTAGGGGCCAGGCTAGTGAATTGAGTGGGGTATGATGAGGACCACCAGCCCTGCATCTGTTAAGCCTTTGGAAGCGGCACTAACCTCTGCCGTGCCTTCTCGGATACAGTCGTGCTCATAATGTCCTGTCTTACCTGGGATGGGAGGGGACGGTTTCATGGACTGCTGCTTTGACATTCCTATTACAATAGTTCTTACTCCATAAGTCAAGGAACCAACGTGAGGGTTCTGCTAAGACTGTCTATTCTGATCGTGTATTTAGGAATTAAGGAAATAATCACTGAGGTCCATGGACTTGATGGCTACACCATGACTTGAACGTGGTCTAGGACTCCCATCAGTTACCTGGGTCCCATGTGCGCCTATTATAGCAGGGGTGCCTGATAGTGCTTAGTACCAGGCCACTGGGTGCCAGTGTCTGCCACGGCCCTGGATCCAACATCCCTCAGGAGGTCTGGGTATTCCCCTTTCTACAATACACAGTTAGCCAAGTCAAGACCGTAAGTTTCTTTGCTGAAGGACTAGAGGAATCACTATACATATGTGTGTCATGGTGTTTCAGAGTCTTGGGGACCCAGTTTCTTCTTCAGTAAATGGGTTTTGTGTCTGAGGACTGATCTCAGTCTGGAAGCTGGACAAGGCATCCTGGCTTTCCACTGGGGTGACTCACCTCAGTCTTTGGCTTGCCCACTCCTGGTTTCTTTTGGTTGTATGTCAAGCAGTGCCCTGTTGGGTGCCCGTATGTCTTGTCTCCAGGAACACTGTGTTCTCTTCTGTAGGTCTTGCAGCTCACCCAGCATACTGTCCTCAGAGTCTGGCTGATGGCTGAGCGCTGCCACATGGCCTTGGGCATCCTGGGATCCTCTTGTTCCCATGGATACTGGAAAGTCCTGTTTTGTGACAGCATCTCCTGCTATCAGCTGGGGCTTACAGAGGAGAGCCTCTGCTGAGCTTCTTGGTGACAGCGGTGTAACCCCTGTCACCTTAGTTAAAGGTCCTCCTGAGGACCATAGTCAGCTGGTGGGTCTTCCAGTCTCCCAGCTTGCCCACTTCTCCAGCTTTGTGTCCCTTCCTCCGTGGGCTGCTGTGGCAATTCTGAGGTCCCTTCTTCATTGCTTGTGGGCTCTCGCTTTTTCCAGGCTTCTCTGGGCCGGATCCCAAACCCTTGCAGGGAATGAAATCTTTGTCCTGGAGAGTGCCATATCAACAGTCTCCCCGTCATCCAGCTTCACACTCTGCTCTTCCCCTCGACCCGCACCCTTGGGATCCACTCCCAGGCGTATTCTACTGTTCCTGCCGTGAAACCTTAACCAGTTCCTGCCGGTCCTTTGGTTTTTAATCTCTGTCCTCCCTCTGCAGGCCTAGGACTTTCTGGTTGGCTCCTGCTGAGATCTGACCCTAGTTATTAGTGTGGTCACTACCAGCGGAGGTGGGGCAGACCTGAGGAGGACAAGTGTGGTCCTCTAAGGCACCCGCTTCATTTGGGAGAGGTGGGGGGGTGGTTCTGTTCACCAACAAAGCGGGGATAATCACTTCTGCAGCCCGCAGCGTTTAGAGAAATATGAGCGCATCTACCCAGATACCTTCATACTGAGTGTCGAGATCCCACCCCTTCCCCCTCAGGGCTTTGCCTGTGATGTAGGAGACTTACCAGAGCTGAGAGTCTTCCTTCTCTGAAAGGACGTGCCTCTACTCTTAGATTAGATCCTGAGCCTAGTGGACGGGGATGAAGGTTCCTTACGTGCTGCCACGGAGACCTCTGGCTCATACTTAGCTTCGATTGACGCTTCGTTGCCCCAGTCTGTCCTTTTCTCTTCAAAGCATCAAAGCATCAGCAGTAGCCACCCAGTTTCGTGGTCCCCCAAATCCCTGTATCCCTTCAGATCTCACAAAGCCAGAGACAACTCACGAGCCAGTGTGTCCTTCCCCCCACGCGTCCTTTCCCAGTTCAGCACACGTGCTGTAGAATTCCAGGGACCATCGCTACTCCTCCGGCCCCATCATCGCCAGGGGCTGGTGGATGATTCACCTCCAGAATCCATCCTGAGGGTCTGCTTCCCAGCACTACTTCTGGGACCACCTGCTTTACATCAGCCTCCCCAGAAGCAGAGCTGAGATAGAGACTCAGGTGCTTGGCATTTATTGAGGGTGTAATCTTCAGGAAAAAGCCATTAGGGAAGCAGCGCAAGAAAAGGGAAGCAGCTGAGCAAGGGTGTGGCCTGGGTGAGGTCTAGTCATGCCTGATCCACAAAGAGCCTCAAGGACATAAATTGCCCCCAGCGTTCTCCTGTCCAGAGGTAACGAGCTTTAGGACAACCACATTGACCTTCTTCTAAAATGTTCTCTCCATTTCCTTGCCTTAACTAAGGCTCTTAACTGTGCACGTACCAACTATTTCTTGTGTTTCCCACCCAAACCTCAGACTTCATCCTAGTCTGAGGCTGTGTCTGCCTGCTACCCCTCCTTGCCAGGCTCAGCTACCAGCTTCTCAGATGCTCTCATGACCACCCCATCAAGCCCCATTCATCAAAGACTGTCAGGCAGGCTCCCCGTCTTTGCTACACCGACTTGTCCCACAATTACTGTAGGTTTTACCAACAGCTGACAACTAAACCTCCAATTCTTGGGCCTTCTTAACTCCCGATACCTTTACAATTCCACTTCAGCTATCTGCTCCGTGAATAGGTCCTGGATTCTGCCTTCAGCCAGATCCACTTTATACCCTAAATGGTCAGATCTCGTTCTGACCAGTCTGCTTTCTCTGCCCAGCTCTCATCTCTGACTCCTGCTAATCCTCTTCTTCAACACACAAAGACCTCCCTCCAATTGCTAGGGCCATCTTGTTTCTTCCACTGTGTCAGGACCCTTCTTATCTCCATTCCCTCTATGACCCAGGACCCCTTGGCTGAAAGGTGAGTCCCTAGACCAGCAGCATTAACAACGCCTGGGAACGTTGGAAATGTTTAGTCTCCGGCCCCGTCCCAGACCCCCTGAATCAGAATCTGCATTTTAACAAGATACCCAGGTGATCTATATGCATAGTAAATCCAAGCAGCACTTCTGTAAGCTGCTTTACCTGCAGGTTCCCTAACTGTTGTCCTTCTGCCAGATCTGCCCAGCAGAACTCTGGTCCTACGAGGACACTGCAGTGTGGATACTCCTAGTTACGAGCCATGGCTGATCTGTGCCTCCAGTCATGGTGGAGCTGTCAGGCTGTTGTTTATCAACCCTTCTATTTGTTTTTGTCATCTGCAGTTTCTCTCAACAGCTTTTCCAAATGCTTACCATTTCCTTCAAGCCCTGATTCAAACCCCGACTCCTCTTTATAAATTAAACTAGTTTTGCTTAATATGTATTAGAGTAAAATATTTGCTCATGTTTTTAATCTCTTTGAATGTAATTGTTATATTTTGTTAATACAAATTTTTTCCAAGAAAGAAAGAGAACTGTGGAACAATTAGGAATTAGAAAGAAAAAAAAAGGGAACAAATGGAACAAAACCCACCTGTTTGATTGTGTTACCGTTGCAGATATCTGTTCTATTACTGTACTTCTTTGTGAGTTTGATGTTTTATATTTTCAAAGGAAATTTAAAGATCATGCTGGTGCAAAGAGAAATTTAAAAGTTTCCCTTGATAATATGTACACTGGCCAGCCCACGTGTCTCTCATTATACCCTTTGCCTAATCTGAAAAACTGCAAACCAAGAATTTAAATTTGAAATGACCTTGGGTCTGAATAAAAGAAAAATCTCCTGAGAGGAATGCATTCTCAACCCAGGCCTCAAAGAATTCTTGCAGGCAGAGTTCCAAAAAGAGGAGCACACAATTTTTTTAAAAAATCACAAAAAGTCCCATGTTAGAGCCAGCAGAAAACAACAAACAAGAGAACCACATACAGAAGACTTCATTATTAAAATTATCATAAACAGCGTTCAAAAACAAAGCATGCATAGAGGGAAGTCCAAGAAGGAGGGGATATAGGTATACATATAGCTGATTCACTTCATTGTACAGGAGAAACTAACACAACATTGTAAAGCAACTTTACTCCAATTAAAAAAAAAAAAATTCTGCTTAAAAAAAATGTGTGCGTAGGGGCTTCCCTGGTGGCGCAGTGGTTGAGAGTCCACCTGCCGATGCAGGGCACTCGGATTCGTGCCTCGGTCCGGGAAGACCCCATGTGCCGCGGGGTGGCTGGGCCTGTGAGCCATGGCTGCTGAGCCTGCGTGTCCAGAGCCTGTGCTCCGCAACGGGAGAGGACACAACAGTGAGAGGCCCGCGTACAGCAAAAAAAAAAAAAAAAAAAAAAGTGTGCGTAATATGTGGAATTTTTAAATTTTTATTTTGTGTTGGAATATAGTTGATTAACAATGTTGTGTTAGTTTCAGGTGCACAACAGAGTGATTTAGTTATAGATATACACGTATCTGTTCTTTTTCAAATTCTTTTCCCATTTAGGTTATTACAGAGTATAGAGCAGAGTTCCCTGTACTATACAGTAGGTCCTTGTTGGTTATCTGTTTTAAATATAGCAGTGTGTACATGTCAATCCCAAACTCCCAATCTATCCCCTCCCACCCTTCCCCACTGGTAACCGTAAGTTCATTCTCTAAGTCTGTGAGTCTGTTTCTGTTTTGTAAATAAGTTCATTTGTATCATTTTTTTTTTAGATTTCACATATAAGCGATATCATATGATATTTGTCTTTCTCTGTCTGACTTACTTCACTTAGTATGATAATCTCCAGGTCTATCCCTGCTGCTTCAAATGGCATTATTTCATTCTTTTTAATGGTTGAGTAATATTCCATTGTATATATGTACCACATCTTCTTTATCCATTCATCTGTTGATGGACATTTAGGTTGCCTCCAGGTCTTGGCTATTGTAAACAGCGCTGCAATGAACATTGGGGTGCATGTATCCTTTCAAACCATGTTTTTCTCCAGTTATATGCCCAGGAGTGGGATTGCTGGATCATACGTTAACTCTGTTTTTAGTTTCTTAAGGAACGTCCATACTGTTCTCCATAGTGGCTGTACCAACTTACATTCCCACCAACAGTGTAGGAGGGTTCCCTTTTCTCCATACCCTCTCCAGCATTTATTGTTTGTAGACTTTTTGATGATGGCCATTCTGGTGCTGGGAAAACTGGACAGCTACATGTAACACAGTGAAATTAGAACATTCTTTAACACCATACACAAAACTCAACTGAAAGTAGATCAAAGACCTAAATGTAAGGCCAGACACTATGAACCTCTTAGAGGAAAATACAGGCAGAACACTCTTTGACATAAATCACAGCAGTATCTTTTTGGATCCACCTCCTAGAATAATGGAAATAAAAACAAAAATAAACAAATGGGACCTAATCAAACTCAAAGGCTTTTGCACAGCAAAGGAAACCATAAACAAAATGAAAAGATAACCCACAGAATGGGAGAAAGCATTTGCAAACAATGAGACCAACAAGGGATTAATCTCCAAAATTTACAAATAGCTCATGTGGCACAATATCAAAAAAACAAACAACCCAATCAAAAAATGGGCAGAAGACCTAAATAGATATTTTTCCAAAGAAGACATACAGATGGGCAAGAGGCACATGAAAGGATGCTCAACTTCGCTAATTTTTAGAAAAATGCAAATCAAAACTACAATGCAGTATCACCTCACACCAGTCAGAACGGCCATCCTCAAAAGGTCTACAAGCAATATGTGGTTTTAGAAGAGAGTCAATCCAAAGTATGACTCAAAGACTGTAAAAATTCACCAAAGAATCAAGTAGAAATTCTCGAACTTGAAAAATAATTAATTGAAATTTAAAACTTTATGGTTCAGCTACAGAAGAGATAATTCATGAAATTGAAGATTTGAAGAAATTACAGCACGTAGCCCAGGAAGACGAAGACAAAGAAATGGAAAATAGCAAAGGTTAAGAGACATGGGGTGGTGGGGGTAAGAATGAAATAGGCCGACATATGTAATGAGACTTCCAGAAAGAAAGAAGAGAGAGAATTAGGAGAATCATCATTAAAAACTATCATGACCAAGACTTTTTTCAGAATTAATAAATGACAGGAACCCTCAGACTTAAAAAGAACAACGAATCAAAATAAATAAAAAGAAATTCACACGCACATACTGTGTGGTATAATTGCAGAACACAACAAACAGAAGATTTTTATAGGAATCATAAGGACCAAAAAAAAAAAAAAAAGAGTATCTACAAAAGGAGCAACACAAACTGGGGAGTAACTCCATAGCAACAAGAATGGAGAGAAAACAGTGGAATAAAGTTCTGGGAAGAAATAATTGGCATTCCATGTTAATAAAACTTACTCCCAAAATGTGGAGAAAATAAGGACATTTTTAAACAAACAAGATTGACTGGGGGGTCGGAGTCAAGATGGCAGACTAGGAGGACATGGAATTCATGTCTCTGCACAGCTAGGGCCCCTACCAGGCACTAGTGGGGCACCACGGACACCTAAGGTGACAGGAGGAACCCCCAGTGACCAGTTTGCGGGATCTTGGTTCCCAGGCTGGACGTTGGGCCTGAGCTCCTGTGGTGGGAGCTCCGAGTCCAAACCACTGGACTAACAGAGAACCTCAGACCTCAGGGAAGATTAATCGGAGTGAGGCCTCCCAGAGGTCCTCATCTCAGGACCAAGACCTGGCTCTATCCAACTGCCTGCAAATGCCAGTGCTGGATGCCTCAGGCCAAACAACCAGTAAGACAGGAATACAGCCCCACCCATCATAAACAAACAAACAAACAAAAAAATATGTGACAGACGAGGGAGCAAGGTAAAACCTAGAAGACTAAATAAATGAAGACGAAATAGGCAACCTACCTGAAAAAGAATTCAGAGTAATGATAGTAAAGAAGATCCAAAATCTCAGAAAAAGAATGGAGAAAATACAAGAAACATTTAACAAGGATCTAGAAGAACTAAAAGAGCAAACAAACAGTAATGAACAACACAATAACTGAAATTAAAAATATTCTAGAAGGAACCAATAGCAGAATAACTGAGGCAGAAGAACAGTAAGTGAGCTGGAAGATAAAATGGTGGAAATAAGTGCCAGGGAGCAGAATAAAGAAAAAAGAATGAAAAGAACTGAGGACAGACTCAGAGACTCTAGGACAACATTAAACACACCAGCATTCGAATTACAGGGGTCCCAGAAGAAGAGAAAAAGAAAGGGTCTGAGAAAATATTTGAAGTGATTATAGACAAAAACTTCCCTAAGGTGGGAAAGGAAATAGTCAATCAAGTCCAGGAAGTGCAGAGAGTCCCATACAGGATAAACCCAAACAGAAACACTGAGACATATATTAATCAAACTATAAAAAATTAAATACAAAAAAAATATCAAAAGTAGCAAGGTAAAAGCAACAAATAACATACAAGAGAATCCCCATAAGGTTAACAGCTGATGTTTCAGCAGAAACTCTGCAAGCCAGAAGGGAGTGGAAGGACATATTTAAACTGATGAAAGGGAAAAACCTACAAGCAAGATTACCCAGCAAGGATCTCAATCAGGTTCAACGAAGAAATTAAAACCTTAACTTCTCTAGGCAGGAAACACAAGAGAAGCAAAAGACCTACAAAAACAAACCCAAAACAATTAAGAAAATGATAATAGGAACATACATATTGATAATTACCTTAAATGTAAATGGATTAAATGCTCCAAACAAAAGACATAGACTGGCTGAATGGATACAAAAACAAGGCCCATAAATATGCTGTCTACAAGAGACCCACTTCAGACCTAGGGACACATACACACTGAAAGTGAGGGGATGGAAAAAGATATTCCATGCAAATGGAAACCAAAGAAAGCTGGAGTAGCAATTCTCATATCAGACAAAATAGACTTTAAAATAAAGACTATTACAGGAGACAAAGAAGGACACTACATAATGATCAAGGGATCGATCCAAGAAGAAGATATAACAAATGTAAATATTTTTGCACCCAACATAGGAGCACCTCAAGATATAAGGCAAATGCTAACAGCCATAAAAGGGGAAATCGACAGTAACACTATCATAGGAGGGGACTTTAACACCCCACTTTCACCAATGGACAGATCAACCAAAATGAAAATAAATAAGGAAACAGAAGCTTTAAATGACACATTAAACAAGATGGGCTTCATTGATATTTATAGGACATTCCATCCAAAAACAACAGAATACACCTTCTTCTCAAGTGCACATGGAACATTCTCCAGGGTAGACCATATCTTGGGTCACAAATCAAGCCTTGGTAAATTTAAGAAAATTGAAATCATATCAACAATCTTCTCCAACCACAACACTATGAGACTAGATATCAATTACAGTAAAAAAAACTGTAAAAAATACAAACATATGGAGGCTAAGCAATACACTACTGAATAACCAAGAGATCGCTGAAGAAATCAAAGAGGAAATCAAAAAATACCCAGAAACAAATGACAGTGAGAATAGGACAACCCAAACCTATGGGATGCAGCAAAAGCAGTTCTAAGAGGGAAGTTTATAGCAATACAATCCTACCTCAAGAAACAAGAAAAATCTCAAATAAACAACCTAACCTTACACCTAAAGCAATTAGATAAAGAAGAACAAACAAAACCCAAAGTTAGCAGAAGGAAAGAAATCATAAAGATCAGATCAGAAATAAATGAAAAATAAAAGAAGGAAACAATTTATAAAGATTAATAAATCTAAAAGCTGGTTCTTTGAGAAGATAAACAAAATTGATAAAGCATTAGCCAGACTCATCAAGAAAAAAAGGGAGAGGACTCAGATCACCAGAAATAGAAATGAAAAAGGAGAAGTAACAACTGACACTGCAGAAATACAAAGGATCATGAGAGATTACTGCAAGCAACTCTATGTCAATAAAATAGACAACCTGGAAGAAATGGACAAATTCTTAGAAAAGCACCACCTTCTGAGACTGAACCAGGAAGAAATAGAAAATATAAACAGTCCAATCACAAGCCCTGAAATTGAAACTGTGATGAAAAATCTTACAACAAACAAAAGCCCAGCACCAGATGGCTTCACAGGTGAATTCTATCAAACATTTAGAGAAGAGCTAACACCTATCCTTCTCAAACTCTTCCAAAATATAGCAGAGGGAGGAACACTCCCAAGCTCATTCTACGAAGCCACCATCACCCTGATACCAAAACCAGACAAAGATGTCACAAGAAAAGAAAACTACAGGCCAATATCTCTGATGAACCTAGATGCAAAAATCATCAACAAAATACAAGCAAACAGAATCCAACAGCCCATTAAAAGGATCATACACCACGATCAAGTGGGCTTTATCCCAGGAATGCAAGGATTCTTCAATATATGCAAATCAATCAATGTGATACACCATATTAACAAACTGAAGGAGGAAAACCATATGATAATCTCAGTAGATGCAGAAAAAGCTTTTGACAAAATTCAACACCCATTTATGATAAAATCTCTCCAGAAAGTAGGCATAGAGAGAACCTACCTCAACATAATAAAGGTCGTATATGATAAGCCCACAGCCAACATCATTCTCAGTGGTGAAAAACTGAAACCATTTCCTCTAAGATCAGGAACAAGACAAGGTTGCCCACTCTCACTACTATTATTCAACATAGTTTTGGAAGTTTTCGTCACAGCAATCAGAGAAGAAAAATAAATAAAAGGAATACAAATTGGAAAAGAAAAAGTAAAACTGTCACTGTTTGCAGATGACATGATACTATACATAGAGAATCCTAAAGATGCTACCAGAAGACTACTAGAGCTAATCAATGAATTTGGTAGAGTAGTAGGATACAAAATTAATGCACAGAAATCTCTTGCATTCCTATACACTAATGACGAAAAATCTGAAAGAGAAATTAAGGAAACACTCCCATTCACCATTGCAACAAAAAGAATAAAATACCTAGGAATAAACCTACCTAAGGAGAAAAAAGACCTGTATGCAGAAAACTATAAGACACTGAAGAAATACAAACAGATGGAGAGATATACCATGTTCTTGGATTGGAAGAATCAACATTGTGAAAATGACTCTACTACCCAAAGCAATCTACAGATTCAGTGCAATCCCTATCAAAGAACCAATGGCATTTTTCACAGAACAAGAGCAAAGAATTTCACAATTTGTATGGAAACACAAAAGACCCCGAATAGCCAAAGCAATCTTGAGAAAGAAAAATGGAGCTGGAGGAATCAGGCTCCCTGACTTCAGACTATGCTACAAATCTACAGTAATCAAGACAGTATGGTACTGGCACAAAAACAGAAATATAGATCAATGGAACAGGATAGAAAGCCCAGAGATAAACCCACGCCTAATCTATGGTCACCTAATCTATGACAAAGGAGGCAAGGATATACAATAGAGAAAAGACAGCCTCTTCAATAAGTGGTGCTGGGAAAACTAGACAGCTACATGTAAAAGAATGAAATTAGACAGCCCTCAGAATGGGAGAAAATATTTGCAAACCAAGCAACTGACATAGGTTTAATCTCCAAAACATACAAGCAGCTCATGCAGCGCAATATCAAAAAAACAAACAACCCAATCCAAAAATGGGCAGAAGACCTAAATAGACATTTCTCCAGAGAAGATATACAGATTGCCAACAAACACATGAAAGGATGCTGAACATCACTAATCATTAGAGAAATGCAAATCAAAACTACAATGAGATACCATCTCACACCAGTCAGAATGGCCATCATTAAAAAATCTACAAAGAGTAAATGCTGGAGAGGGTGTGGAGAAAGGGCACCCTCTTGCACTGTTGGTGGGAATGTAAATTGATACAGCCACTATGGAGAACAGGATGGAGGTTCCTTAAAAAACTAAAAATAGAACTACCGTACGACCCAGCAATCCCACTGCTGGGCATATACCCTGAGAAAACCATAATTCAAAAAGAGTCATGTACCACAGTGTTCATTGCAGCTCTGTTTACAATAGCCAGGACATGGAAGCAACCTGAGTGTCCATTGACAGATGAACGGATAAAGAAGATGTGGCACATATATACAATGGAATACTACTCAGCCATAAAAAGAAATGAAATTGAGTTATTTGTAGTGAGGTGGATGGACCTAGAGTCTGTCATACAGAGTGAAGTAAGAAAGCGAAAAACAAATACTGTATGCTAACACATATATATGGAATCTAAAAAATAGTTCTGAAAAACCTAGGGGCAGGAAAGGAATAAAGACGCAGATGTAGAGAATAGACTTGAGGACATGGGGAGAGGGAAGGATAAGCTGGGAAGAAGTGAGAGAGTGGCATTGACATACATACACTACCAAATGTAAAATAGATAGCTAGTGGGAAGCAGCCGCATAGCACTGGGAGATCAGCTCAGTGTTTTGTGACCACCTAGAGGGATGGGATAGGGAGGGTGGGCAGGAAACGCAAGAAGGAGGGGATATGGGGATATATGTATATATATAGCTGATTCAGTTTGTTATGCAGCAGAAACTAACACAACAATGTAAAGCAACTATACTCTAATAAAGATGTTTAAAAAAAAACAAATGCTGGAGAGGGTGTGGAGAAAAGGGAACTCTCTTGCGCTATTGGCGGGAATGTAAATTGATACAGCCACTGTGGAGAACGGTATGGAGGTCCCTTAAAAAACTAAAAGTAGAACTACCATATGACCCAGCAATCCCACTGCTGGGCATATACCCTGAGAAAACCATAATTCAAAAAGAGACATGTACCACAATGTTCATTGCAGCACTATTTACAATAGCCAGGACGTGGAAGCAACCTAAGTGTCCATCGACAGATGAATGGATAAAGAAGAAGTGGTACATATATACAATGGAATATTACTCAGCCATAAAAAGAAACGAAATTGAGTTGTTTGTAGTGAGGTGGATGGACCTAGAGTCTGTCATACAGAGTGAAGTAAGTCAGAAAGAGAAAAACAAATACCGTATGCTAACACATATATATGGAATCTAAAAAAAAACTGGTTCTGATGAACCTAGGGGCAGGACAGGAATAAAGACGCAGATGTGGAGAATGGACTTGAGGACATGGGGAGAGGGAAGGGTAAGCTGGGAAGAAGTGAGAGAGTGGCATTGACATACATACACTACCAAACGTATAATAGCTAGCTAGTGGGAAGCAGCAGCATAGCACAGGGAGATCAGCTCGGTGCTTTGTGACCCCCCGGAGGTGTGGGATAGGCAGGTTGGAAGGGAGATACAAGAGGGAGGGGATATGGGGATATACGTATGCATATAGCTGATTCACTTTGTTGTACAGCAGAGACTAACACACATTGTAAAGGAATTATACTCCAGTAAAAATGTTAAAAAAAAAAAAAAAGATTTACCCGCCTACAGACTCTCATTAAAGGAACTTACAAATAACAAAAATGAGAAAAAATAATCTCAGAAAGAAGGTCTGATTTGGAAGAAGAGATGTTATGTCTGGAAATGGATGTGTTATAAGCAGTCAGCACTTAATGAGGAATGAAGGAAGAACCCCAGTAAAACAGTGGGCGGCAATAAAGAAGAAATAAGGATACAGACTGCCTTGGAAGAGCTTATGAATTGATTGAGACCTTAAGAACATCTCCGAGTGGCACAGAAATGATGAAATGATAAAGACCCAAGGTTCTGGAAAAGAGGAGATTGTGTGATGTTATTACTGCGGCATATGTTTAATAAACTGAAAAGACCTAATATCTAATCAGAGAAGATAGTAATCTCTCCTGGAATCTCTGAAATCTGGCCTTTTTTCTTCCATGGACTGAACAGAGGGTCGTAGGATGGCCCTTTGTCAACAATGGCCAGAGTTAATGCTGAAACGTCATTATTAGTTATTCATTCCTACGAGTTAAACAAACCCTCTCCCTAGGATATAGTATGCATAGCAGTTCAGAGGTGCACCTGGCGCTTTAGCAGAGTGGGCCTGGGTATCATTTTTAAAATCTCCTACTTATCTTTTTTCCCTTTGGTTGTTTGTCTTTTGCATGTTGATTTATGATAAATTATATATTAGAGATGTTAGCATTTTATCTATCATAAGCGTTGCAAAAATTTTCTTTGATCTGTAGATTTCTTTTTACTTGGTTATGCTGTCTTTTAACATATATAAGATTGCTTTGCTCTGTAGTCAAGTCTATGACTATTCCCTTTATGTCTTATGGGTTTGATTTCATACTTAGGAAGACCTTCCGTCCCCAAGATGATAAAGATACTCATATATATTTGCCACCAATACCGTGATAGTTTTAATTTCAATGTTTAGATCTGAAATCCATATGAAATTTGCTTTGGTATGTGGTTTGAGGTAGTGGGTTCACCTTTTTGTTTTTCCACGTAAGTAGTCTATTGTCTTAACACCACTGATGGATACTCCGTTACTTCCCATGGATTTGAAATGCCACCTTTATTATATTATGAGTTCCAAAAGGTACATTGTTCTGTTTCTGCCTCCTTTTGTTCCATTGATCAACTTACCTGGGCCAGACCAAACTGTTTTAATTACTGTAGTTTAGTTGATAGAGATAGAGATATCAAGCATTTCCTCATCATTATTTAAAAATAAATTTCATGGCTATTCTCAGGCATTTTTCTCTTTCAGTTGAATTATTAAAACAACTTGTCAATTTTAATAAAAAATGCTCATTGGGATTTAAATTTTAATTGCCCCGGATTTGGAGATTAATTTGAAAAGAATTGACATCTTTACAATATAGGATCATTTAATCAAGAGCAAAAAATAGTATTACCTCATTTATTCAGGAATTAAGTTGTGTGCGTGTGTGTGTGCATGCGTGTGCACACACGCACATGTGTCTGTGTCGATATCCATACGTTTTCGTATTGGTACTGTACATTTCTGAATATGAAATGTGTGCATGGGTTTGTTCCTCCTTTCAACTTTCCGCCCACAACCACCTATATAAGAATCACCAATGATATGCGAGTGCCTTTTGATTATGTCACTGTGCTGGGTACCCAAACCCCAGCACCTTGGCCCCGACAAATTTGACCATCAACAGACAAGAACTCTGCCCAGTGGCATGTTTTGTCCTAGAGAGTGTCTGCTTGAACCAGTCAGAGCCTCTCTCTTAGGGATTTTGTTTTGAGATATAGCAATAGAATCCGCAGGGGTAGTGGAGTCAAGAAGCTGAAAAAGAGAAAGCAGTGAGCAAAAGCCAAGAGGCAGTATGAGTAAGCATAAAGCACGTGATAAAGAAAAGCATTTAGAGGTGATAGTGGGCATCAGCTGCAGTAAAGCAAGTACAAAATATAGGAAAAGCTGAATCATGCGTATGGCAGAGTTGCGAGTGTGGGAAGCAGGGAACACCTGTTACTGAAGGATGAGACGATCACTGGGGCAGCCTCTTGAAGAGTCGTATTATCGAGCCACCCAGAGCTGTTTTGTCTCCTGTGTATTCCAGTCTTCTATGAAGTTGGTCTGTGATATTGTTTTTCACTTCTCTGTATTTCTTTCCAATAAATGCCCATAAACTTAAAGCTCAGCTTTGGGAGGGAGGGCAGGGAGTTAGATGCATATCCTCAAGCTACCATCTTAAATGAAAAACCTATTTCTCCTTCTTAGCAGAAAACCTTCTTCGTCATGAAGAATAAGACTAATAAGCACGATCTCCCTCACTTTCTCCCACCCCTGCTCTCCTGCAAACATATTTCTCTATTACTCCTCCCTTGTTTCTCACCAGTCTCAGGATGAGTAGCCCCTTCGTCTGATTCAAGTTCAGTGTCTTCTCCCCCCACCTCTTGACCCCATGCACACAGGCTTGTGCTCTTGATTATAATCCCTGGCCTCTACTCTGGGGGCTTTGCTCGTCAACCACCCTCCCTACTTATTTCTTTAGTTCCTCCTTCCTTCCTGACCCCTCTCACCCTATAACAGGTACAGCTCCTGTCACGCCCCCTCTCTATCTGTGGTCTGATCTTTCTGCTCCTTCACCCATCTTAATCAGCTTCCTGTGGGTGCTGCATTCATGGAGAGCATCCCCAACGATGTCCGAGTTGCCGGTGGTAAAGGGTATTTTTCAATCCCTATCTAGACTCTCTTTGCTGATCATTTTGGTTGTGCCTTAATTCTAGAAACTTCACTTCCTTAGCCTCTGATATCACACTCTTCTGATTTTCCTTGTTTTCTACCACTTCTTACCATTTCTTTTCTCTCTTTCTTTTTAAACTGAGCTCCTCTTTTTTATCCCATCCCTGGATAATCCTGTCCTGGTGACTAGGTTACTACTAAGGGCTGCCCAGACTCTAGCCCTGAGCATCCCAATGTGTACATCCAGCTTCCTGCTTGTTTCCGCCCAGCTGCCAAGAACATCAATTCAGCAGATCTCAAACAGTGTTCCCGGGCTTCCTGTAATACCTTCTCCTACCCTTGTTCACTCTATTTCATTTTGGCACCACCATCACCTAAACTAGGAAACTGGTAGTCTTCTCTGTTGGTTAATTCCACGTGTCACCTTGACTAGGCCATGGGGTGTCCAGGCATTTGTTCAAACGTTATCTTGGTGTATGTGTGAGGATGTTTATGGATGAGATTAACATTTGAAATGGTAGACTGAATACAGCAGATTGCCCTGTCCACTAAGGGTGGGCCACGTCCAATCAGTTGATCCAGAACAGACTTTTACTCAGAAAGGCTGAGTAAGAGAGCATTCTTTTGCCTAACTGCCTTCAAGCTGGCACATTGGCTTTTTCGTGCCTTCAGACTCGATCTGAAACATGGGCTATTCCTTGGTCTTCAGTAAGCCCGCTTTCCAACTGGACCTGCACCACTGGCTCAGGCCTTTGAACTCAGATTGGGAGCTACACCATCTGCTCTCCTGGGATCCAGCTTGCAGGCAGCTGACTGTGAGCCTTCTCAGCCTCCATGACTGCATCAACCAATTCCTCAAAATAAATCTCTTCTTATATTTAAAACATACGTATGTATACATATGCATATACACATGTATATACATTATACATAGCATACATTTTCTGTGTAACTGTGCAGATGCATATATATAGGATATGTAATTGGAGATATGTATATCTCTATTGGTTCTTTTTCTCTGGAGAACCTGGACTGATACACCCTCCTTGCCTTACTCTCTCCAGTTTTTTCTCATGAATATGTATACTTACATCTATATACCTTTCTTACATCTGTTTATCTTGTCTCTCCAGGATACTCCATCCACAGTCAGTCCATCTAGTACTTCACCTGTCTCAAGTCTTGATTGCTTGAGAAGGAGCTACCTGAAATACCAGTCACCATGTCCCTTCCCTGTTAAGAACCTTCCAGCAGCCCTCCAGGGTCACAGGGTCAACAAAATAGAGCCAAGCTCCTTGATTTGCGTGTCTAGGCCATTACCTGTCCCCTGCCTGCCTCCCTGGCTTTATTTCTTTCCACAGAAATCCCATTTTAGCATTGTCCTTGGAGCCACCGGAGGCTTCCCTGGCTTACTTACCCCAGACGGAGACCACCGAACGGATAGATTGAATTCTGTGCTAATGCCTGAGTCAGCCCCGTGTCCTATCAGACTCCCTGAACCACCTCTAGACTTTAAACCTACATCATGGACAGAATGAGGAAGGGGAAGAGGTTGGGTAGAAAAAAGATGTGCTCCATTCTTTTTCCCTTGGGACTTGTCCTCATGACAAATCAGAATGTGTGAAGCAAATAGCTGCCCCGTCACCAAAAGGGAGATGTGCTCAAAGTTGTGCTTGTGGCTAAACTTCTGATAAATGCGAAATCCGGGTTTCCTTCTGCCTTCCTGAAATCTTTCTGCCCAGTCTCCTGGAATCCTTACTTAACTCCAAATAAGAGGTCACTGGAGATTCAGTAATAGCAAGTTTTGTTTTTTAAATGTTACATTGAGTTACTAAGCTTCAAGAAGCTTTTCTTGTTGTTCACCATTGCTATATTGATTGTGGAACTAAATTTTTTATCTTTTTAAAATACTGACCAGTAAATCTTCAATTGTTTTTCATATTTTCAGGAAAATAAAATAATCCAGCTTATAGTCAATGACGGAGGAAAAGTGCCTGGTTTTTTTGCCACTGAGGAGTAGTTTAATGTTCTTGGGGGAATTTGTGATTAATTTCATTTGAGTAATCAGCACTTATAATCATGTTAGATAGCTTTGGCTTAAGCATTTTGATTTGCTTCTTAAATAATCTTATCAGAATCCCGACAGATTTTTTTCAGCTTTAAATCATATTGACAACCTGTTCTTGACTTTATTATCCAAATATGAGGGTGAGGGCTTTTAATATTTATTTATTTATTTATTTGGTTGGGCCAGGTCTTAGTTGCAGCAAGCAGGCTCCTTAGTTGCGGCTCCAGGGCCCTTAGTTGTGGCTCACTGGCTCCTTAGTTGCAGCCCGCAGGCTCCTTAGTTGTGGCGTGTGAACTCTTAGTTGCAGCATGTATGTGGGATCTAGTTCCCTGACCAGGGATCGAACCCGGGTCCCCTGCATTGGGAGCACGGAGTCTTATCCACTGTGCCACCAGGGAAGTCCTGAGGGTAAGGGTTTTTAGAAATTTTATAAGCAGCAAAAATTTTTAAATGAAAGTGTCCAGTTTAATACTGTTTCTTATTTATTGGAACAGAAACCCAAATTACATAGCACAGCCCACCCAAAAAAGTTAGCTTCTGAGGTTCTGTATTTTAATCCTGCAGAGTATAAGTGACTTATAAAACCTTTCAGAAAAGACTTGGCATATTTAGTAGTGAGAGAGCAGAATCGTCACCTCTGCAGGTTTGCCATGACACTGGAGAATGTCTTGCTACAAGTGAGGTTCTTACGCATGTGGAGTACTCCAAACATACAGAAAAGTATAAGGAATTATTTAATGACAGGTATGTGCTCGTTATCTAAGTTTTGTTTTTTGGGTTTTTTTTTTGCGGTATGCGGGCCTCTCCCGTTGCGGAGCACAGGCTCCAGACGCGCAGGCTCAGCGGCTGTGGCTCACGGGCCCAGCCGCTCCGTGGCATGTGGGATCTTCCCAGACCGGGGCACGAACCTGCGTCCCCTGCATCGGCAGGCGGACTCTCAACCACTGCGCCACCAGGGAAGCCCGTGTTAAGGTGTTTTATCATGTCAAGAAAGGGTCCTTCAATTCCTATTTTCTTGAGTGCTGTTAACAGGAATGGATATTGAATTTTTGTCAAAGTCTTCTTTCAGCATCTATGGAGATAATTATATTTTTTCCCTTTGATCTATCAATATTGATTTCCTAATATTGAAATGACCTTAAATTATTGGAATAAATCTCAACTGGTCATGGTGTATTATTTTCTTTATATGCTATTGGATTCTGTTTGCTAATATTTTTTTTTCAGTCCTTTTGTATCAATATTCACGAGTGACGATGATCGGCAAGTTTTTTTCTACTTTCTTTGGAGTCTTCATCAGGTTTAGGTATCAAAATACTCAATTTATTAAAAGAATTAGGAAATTTTCCTTTATTTTTGCATCAGTATTTTGAGCCAGTTTTCTATTTGCTGCTGTAACAGATCACCACAAGCTTAGTGCTTTAAAATAAAACAGATTTGTTATCTAACTGTTGTAAAAGTCGGAAGTCCAGAGTGGGTCCCCCTGAGCTAAGATTGAATGCACGCTGCATTCATTTCTGGGGGTTCTAAAGGAAAATCCACTTTCTTGCCTGTACCGGCTTCTAGAGGCTGCTTCTAATCCTCAGTTCACGGTCTTCCACCTTCAGAGCCAGCAGTGGTTTTTCTCTTATCGCGTTTCTCTGACATTGACTCTCCTACCTCCCTCTCCCACCTTTAGAAGTGCCTGTGATTACTTTGGGTCTTCTGGATAATGCAGGATAATCTCCCTATTTTAAGGTCAGCTGATCAGCAACCTTAATTCTGCCTGCAACTTTAATTCCTCCTTGCCATGGAGCATAACATAGTCATAAGTTCTGGGGATTCTGACATAGACATCCTTCTGGCGAAGGGAGGCATTATTCTGCCTGCCACAGTCTTCAGTGCTCTAGATCAATTTATAGAACACCGGAACAGTCAGATCTTTGAAGGTTTGATAGAAGACCACGGTGAAAATATCTGGGCCTGTTGTTTTTGTGTGTGTGTGGTAGTTCTTTAATCTGTGGAAATTTGCTCTGTTTAAACTTTTTCTGATGGGCTCAGTTTTGGTTATCTGTATTTCTTTAGAAAATTATCCATTTAATAAAGGATTTCAAATTTATTTGTATAGCGGCCTGTTACAACTTTTAATTCTTGTTTCTGTTTTCTTCTTGTCATTTCTTATTTTGTTTGTACATTCTCTCTTTTTCCTTGCTCAGGTTAGCTAGTGGCTTGCAATTTTGTTAACTTCTTTCAATTAAATCTACTGGTTTCCTATTCTCTACTTCATTAATTTCTGCTTTTGCCTTTACTCTTTCATTCCCAGGGCTTTCTTTTGGATTACTTTGTTGTTGTTTTCAGTTTTTTCAGCTAGGTATATGAGTCATTTATTTGCATCCTTTCATTTTTCACTTATGAAAGCATTTCCAGCTATGAGTTGTCCTCTCATAACTGCTTTAAATATATCCCATGTGTTAGGGGTTTGGTGGTTTGTTTTTAAAACTTTAAAAAATTTCAATTTGTATTTTCTCTTTCACCCAAGAGTTGTTTAATGGGATTGTTTTTAGTTTTGGGTTTTTTTTTTTGCGGTACGTGGGCCTCTCACTGTTGTGGCCTCTTCCATTGTGGAGCACAGGCTCCGGACGCGCAGGCTCAGTGGCCATGGCTCACGGGCCCAGCCGCTCTGTGGCATGTCGGATTTCCTGGACTGGGGCACAAACCCATGTCCCCTGCATTGGCAGGCAGACTCTCAACCACTGCGCCACCAGGGAAGCCCTGTTTTTAGTTTTGATTAACGATTTCTCTTTTCATTTCATTGGTTAATAATCTCTACTTTTATTGTGCTGTGATCAGAGTATTGATTGTAATATTTCTCATTCATGGAACTTACTGATGTTTCTTTATGATCAGTTTTTATGCATGGTTCAAAGGCTCTTGACAAGATATATTTGCTTAAATTATCAAAATATAAAGTTCAGTATATATCCAAAAGGCCTACCTAATTGATTCTGCTTTGTTTGTTTATCCACTTGATCTGTCTTGAACTGAGAGTGGTAAATCTGCTTCATAAAGTTGGTTACTTTGTTATTTGGAGCATAGATATTCATAAATATTTTATTTTCATCGTAAATTTGGCTTTTAGCATTAAAAGGTGCCCTTCTTTGCTGTGTTTAACACTTTTAGGCTTGAATTCCTATTTGGTAGATATCAAGATTGCTGCTTCTGCTTTCTTATTGTTTTCATTTTCCTGGAATATCTTTATCCACGCATTTATATTTTGCCGTGCTGAATCATTTTGTTTTATATATCACATGAATACAGCATATAGTTGGGTCTTACGTTGTGAGCTGAATTGAGAATCTTTTTCTTATAATTGGTGAAATTAGCCCATTACACGCATTGATATGGCTGATATGTTTGGTCTCAATTCTATCATAATGTTTTATAATTACATCTATTATGTTCTGTTGATGTGTTTCTTTTTCTAAAGCTGTATATTCTTTGCCCTTTAATGTTAAAGAATGGAATTTAGGAACATTTTATTTTTATTTTAGTGGTTACCTTTACACTTACACCTTTTTCAGTGTTCCCAGTCCTGTTTTCTTATCTAACCTTTGACCATCTGGTTTGCCAGTTTTTAATTGCATCCTTTAACTCCTACCCATTGCCTTCACAGCAGCCAAGGAGCTTAACTTACTTTCTTTATCCTCTTCCTATTTTCTAGTTTTCCTCTTCCTAGTTTTCTTTCTTACTAGTTTTTTAGTTGCATTATTTCTTTTTAGTTGTCACGACATATAGAATTTGTACATTAGTCTTCCATCCTCGTACTCACATTTGGTTTTGTCTTAGATCTACAATTCTGTGCATAAATCCTTACGTCAGTCCTTTTGATAAATTTCCCAGTCATCTCTCAGTTGAATGACACACAAACTCTAGGCTATTCCTTCAGAAAGACTCATAGGTACAAAA
Source organism: Stenella coeruleoalba (assembly GCF_951394435.1). Taxonomy (NCBI): domain Eukaryota; kingdom Metazoa; phylum Chordata; class Mammalia; order Artiodactyla; family Delphinidae; genus Stenella; species Stenella coeruleoalba. The sequence continues at coordinate 6,414,610 of NC_137164.1, forward strand.
TTCCCTGTGTCCTTGTGTTTTAAACTTTCTCCATAGCCTTGATACTTGGGGAGCTTGACTTTTTAGAAAGTCCTTGTTTTATATGTTCTTTCATTAAGTTGTTCTTTGTTCGTCTTTAAATACTGCTCCATTGTTGTCTTACTTTGAATATCTAACATTTCTGCCCTTGTAATTAGGTGATCTTTTTGCCTAGAGATCTTGATTTTTTTTCTAATCTCTAAATTCTAACAGACTTAGTAGAAGTTAAACATCTTAGCGTTGTTTAAATCTGGGCTACTTTTCCCAGGTACCCAGTGTGTTTTTTCAAAATGAAGATTCAATTCTCTGAAAAGCTTTCTTACAGTGTTTTTTTTAACATCTTTATTGGAGTATAATTGCTTTACAGTGGTGTGTTTGTTTCTGCTTTATAACAAAGGGAATCAGCTGTACGTATACATATATCTCCTCCCTCTTGTGTCTCCCTCCCACCCTCCCTATCCCACTCCTCTAGGTGGTCACAAAGCACCAAGCTGATCTCCCTGTGCTATGAGGCTGCTTCCCACTAGCTATCTATTTTACATTTGGTAGTGTATATATGTCCATGCCACTCTCTCATTTTGTCTCAGCTTACCCTTCCCCCTCCCTGTGTCCTCAAGTCCATTCTCTACATCTGCATCTTTATTCCTGTCCTACAGTATGTTTTTTAAGTATCATACCTGTTCCATTATTTTGTTTTTTCTCTTCAGGAGTCTAATAATATGAGTATTAATCCCTCTTTATCTGTTTTTCATTTCCCGTATTTTCTCCATGGCCCTTTTTTAATTCTTTCTTTTTCTCATTTTTATTTTCTTGTTTGCTTTTCTGCCTTTTAAAGTGCCTTTTATTAAATTTTCATTTTAATTTATCTTGCTTTGAGTACTTTGTAATTTAATCTTCATCTTTGAGATCACTGTCTTTTTCTTCCATTTCAAAATTCAATCAATAGCAGAGGTGTAAGAGGTGGTCAGATTCTTGGGCTATTTTTCAGGGAGAGCTGACAGGATTTGCTGCTGGACTGTATGTAGGATTAGAGTTCATTATATTATTTTCAAAGAATTGTGGTCACCTTCACTGCAAGTGCAGACTTTTTGCAAACATTGGGTATACTCACTAGTTGTGAGGCACCTACCATTTCCTTCCCTGAAGTGGTCGCATATTTGAGAATCTGGGCATATGATGTAGAATAGAAGCTGTGGAGCCGTTGGTTGGAGGCCATGTGGCAATCTACAGTGAGCATTGCTGATAACGTTTAGCGACAGACCCACACAGGTAAATGGCCAGGGTCTTCTCATCAGTGGAAAAAGAGAAAGAGGAAAATAGTAGGGGGGTTGGGAGAGTCAGCTTTCTCCCACGCTTAGGCAGTAAAGATAACAACGCGCAGCGGCACCCTTAATGTCTTGTATTTCTTCAGAGCTGCAAATCGAAAGAAAGGTCCAGGCGGATGTCAGAGAGGTTTCTCTGTGTTTGCTTGATGATATCTATGCAGTTGGGCCTGAGGATTAATGTTCTGCAGGGGTCGTAAACACCCCCCACCAAACATTAGAGCAACAGCTATGTTGTTCCCTATTAGCAGGTGTCTATGTCTTGAAGTTCTTCAACTTTAACTAGGATGAGTCTGCTCAACGTTTAATGTATTTATTCAACGTGTACCGGTGCTTACTGTGTGCCTGGTGCCGTGCTGAGTGATAAGGATGCTGTCAGGTCCTTAGAGGCTCTCTCGGAGCTGGTGACCTTATACAGGAAGGCAGACAGGTCAGAGAACTGTTTGATTGCCATGGTGAGAGGTGCTACAAAGGAAGAGTAGAGGTTTGTGGGAAAACCTTCACCTAACTGAGGTGCTGGGGACTAGTCTTAACAAAAGGAAGAAGCCATATGCCGAGTTCAGTGAGTTACACATCATTCCCATTCCTGCAGTGATCCCGTCTGTCCTTGGAGAGGCTGCTGCTTCATCATGGTATAGTAAGAAGGGCTAGGGCACTGGGATAGACACCTAGGTTGGTCATAGACACCATTCCAGTGTCCAAGTCCTTTCACCCTTTCTTTATAATGGCCAGTCAGTCGCACTGCTGATGGATATTCAGCTTGTGGTCCACAGTGACCACCCTTCTTATCTAATGTATGTCAAATAGACAGATGCACTTTGCAGCTTTGCCAACTGTTGCCCATCTCTGTATCTGATTCTATCAGTTATCCAGTCTTGTCCAGCCTCTTTATCCAGCTAGTAAAGGTCATTTTGAATTTCACGGCTCTTACAAGAGTAGACAGCTCTTCTGAATATAATGCAGAAACTTAAGGAGGATACCTCTCCTGCAGTCATCCTAGTCACTGACTTAAAAGGAAAAAAAATAAAGGTACTGTCAAAGACTAACAGATTCAAAACAAAAAAGATTGTCATACCTAAATAGCAGCCTTCCTACTTGGGTATTACAGAAAAGTGACAGCTCTTTTGACAAGTATCTAAGAACAGAATAGTATATATGTCATTTGTTTCTTTTTTTTTAATACTCTTAATATTCTAGATCCTGGTTATTACATGAAAGGTGTTTCAGAGCATCTATTGTCTGTATGCAAATGATTGTAACCATCAATTACTTCCAGTTTCAAAATTTCTGTTTCATATTTTCGCTTTCCAGCCCGTTCCCACCTCATTAAAATCTCTAGATGGCTTGTGTCTGGTAAATGCTGTGCCTATTGTCCTGGCGTCCCCTTTGCTGAAATCCAGTGCAAGAGCTGCAGCCCATATTTTAGATGCATGGAGACAGGAGGGGCATGGACGGCGGAACCACAATAAACAGATGGTTGCCTTGACAGTCTGTAAGAGGCTCTCTCATGATCGTTTTTCATGGTTTTTCTTTTGAAATAAGTAGTGAGACAGACATACAGTTCTGATCTCGTTGACCTCCTGCACATGGCCCATGGCTGACAAACGCACGAAACAACAAAACGCTTCTGCCAGGAAGCCACGATCACTGGGTTCCACTCCTGCGAGGTCCTTCCCGCGTCCCTTGAGGCAGTGGTCACGGAGACCAAGTCCCGAGGCAGACTGCTGGTGCCGTGGGTGTGAACTGAGGGAGGCACAGCAAGGGGGCGGGATATTTTGGGGAAGGCAGATGTAAACAATTATGATTACATGGAGCAGAATGTCATGAGCAAGAGCAAGTACACACAGTGATGTGAAATCAGAGAGAAGGAGAAAATTCACTGCAGTGGAAGGATCAGGCAGAAGAGGTGAAGCGGCACTGAGGGGACAGCGCAGTCGGGTTTGAGCCGAGGGAGCCTTGCGTCTGATGGGTGATTGGGGCTGGGGGATAGGTCAGGAACTCCAAGTTCAAGGAAGACAGAGAAACAAGAATCATAAAACTGACTATTTTAACGTTGACTTATGCCCAAGGTTTCTACTATGTCAGTTTAAAGTTATTCGTACATTGGTTTGTAAATGTACCTTAAAAAAAAAAAAAAAAAAACACTACAGTAGAGGCTCTTGCTCCAAATTCTGAAAATGTGGGGCAATTTCATAAGTATGTTTGAATTTCTTTTATATTTTTATATACTCACATCCCTCATCCAGATTATAACACAGACTTACAATTATGTAGGCCTTACAGATAAAAGCACAGTGGTAAAGACACAGCTTCGGAGTCAGATCTGAGTTCAGGACCCCACTCCATCTTTTCCTCGCTTGATGTTTGCATGGCAGGATGTCCGATCTCTGAGCCTCATTTTCCTCATCTGCAAAATGAAGATGATAATAGGGCTGATTTCGCGTTGCTCTTTGAGGGTTACATGAGCTGTTTGCATGCAAGCCGTAAGCACAGTGCCTGGCATCTACTAATGATCAGTTAATGTTCATCATTATTTATTGCTCTAAAACATCACGTGTTTATGAGGTTTTCTCTGAAGAGGTATCCCAGTAGACCTTCTTATAACTTTTCTGAATGTTTGTTCCTACTCCCATGCAAAAAAATATATACCAGGGATAAAACGCATCTCAAGCTTTTTTTAAATATTAGGAACTAAAATGTCCCAGATTTCATCAGTCTGTGAGGTCACAGCTTCCTTTGTGCTAAATTACAATAGTCTAATCCCCCATTCTATATGCCTTCAAGAAGTTCAGCCTTTTCTTCAGATATCCATGCATTTGGGGAACTCTTTAGAAAATTCCTATGCCGGCCCTTGGCTTGGGCATGTTGTATAGGCCAGTTGATCTCCCCCAAATTGAGTTTCATTGAGCACTTTTTCTCATGTAAAGGCCCCAGGAGAAGGAGCTGTTACTGTCTCATTCCATCCTAAGGCCCCATCCTGATTTCTTCATGACATCTTCCAAGGACGTTTTGCCTGAGGGAAGGACTACTTCCTTCAAGGGAAATCTCAGTCCAAACAGGTGGCCCTCAAAAGACAACGAACACCACGGGATTTGTGATGTGTAACTCCCACCCCCAACTAGAAGGAACCAGGGCACCTGGAGGGGAGGGATGGCTGGTCCCAGATCTGTAGCAGGAAACATCCCAGGTGAGCCTAAGATACCGTGTTGTGTCAGAAAGCAAGAAAGGGAGACAAATGAGTTGTGTCAACAGGACACGGGGGCTATTAAGAAGGTGCTCCCATTGGTCAGAGATGAGATAAACTGAGCATCTAAAAAGGGTAATAAATGCAATCGACTAAAACACATTGTGTATATTAACATAAAAACATGAATTTATAATGATGTTTGGAAGAAGTGAGAGAAAGCAAATAACCTCATTGGGTACCATTACAACCCCAAGTCTTTATTCAGAAAATCGGCACTTAAAGGGAAAGGAGTGAGCATTTATCCCATCTTTCCTGTACAGCCTGTATTGCTGGGAATTGAAATCGCCCTAGTTGAGGAAGAAAACTTCTTTTCTTATATAAAAATTCTAGCCAAGAAATGCAAAAGGATGATAGAGTCAGAACATCATGTTGTAACTCCTGATGAAATAATCGATTCAGGTAATAAGCATTAATGAAAGCATTAGATGAGCTGATGATGGGGAACTTTCTAATGGAAGAGATGAAGCCATCACATCTGATTCACCATAGTATCACTGACGATGGAACCCCCAGTCATTGTGTGCTTCCCGATGGGTTGCAGGGTCATGTCCACAGTATCACATCCGAGGTATTGTTGCCCAGGTACATTCAACCTCGAATCTCATCCAGCCGCAAGAACTGAATTTTATTTACAGGGCTGTAGGAACAAGGGAAATGACACTACAAGGAAGCAAAGAGGCAAGTCCAGAATGTGGGACATTCTGTAAGCCAAACAACCCAGTTTCTGAACAAATCAATGGCGGCAGGGAGATAGGAAGGGGAGGGTGGGCCCTACTGGTTGATAGAAGAGGCCTGGGAGACTTAACACCTAATGTAATATGTGAACGTAGTTTGGGTCAAGAAAACCAACTGTAAAATAATTTCGTTTCAGAGAAGCCAGGGAAATGTTACTACAGACTAAGCGTTAGATGCCAAGGATATATTGTCAGTTTTGTTCGGGGTGTTAACGGCATTGCGATTATGTGAAAATGCTCAGAATTTTCAGCAATGCATACTAAAATATGTAGGGCTTGACTTTAAAATACTTTAACAAAAAAAAAAGAAAAGGGACAAGTGAAAATAAAGTTTCAAATCTTGATAACTGCTGAATCTGGGTGATGGACATATGAAAAAAAAAAGTTTAAATAAAAAAGGGATAGATGTAACATATGTGCCAAAATCTTGGTAACTGTTGAAACTGGGTATATGAAGGTCCTTCATATTTATCCCTCTGTTTTTGAGTACATTTGAAGTTTTTTCACTGACAAAATAAAGACGGTGTAACTCTAGGACACTGGTACATTTCTCAAAATCTGGGTTGTTTGCTCTGAGATCTCACCATGTGTGCGATTTGAGCACAGCCAGTCCCGGGCCCCTTGGCGCCCTCTGTGCACAGGAAGAGAAGCTGAATCCATCTTTCTTTGGGCAGCCTCGCCTCTCACCCTCTCTCCTGTGGGCAGCAGCGGGAGCAGGCATGCTCAGACCTCGCACAAGAACAAGCAGTCATTTTCTAGGACGCTGCAGTCTAAATCCTAATTTAGAAGGAAAGGGTGTCCTCAGGTGCAGAAAAGCAATTCTGCCCGAAGAAAGCCTTCTGCACACGGCGCTGGCCAGCTTCTTAGAGCCCCCCTGCCCTGCTGCTCCACCCACAAGAGAGGCTTTGCTCTGTTTTCATTTGATCAGAAACTTACTGTGCAAGGACCGCCTACGCCCAGGGGAATGCACGCCACCACTTCTTTATTTTTATCTATCGTAAAATGCACATGACATAACATTTACCACTTCAGCCACTTAAGTGTACAGTTCAGTACCATTCAGTGCAGTCACATTATGAGGCTCCAGCCTCTAGAGCTCTTTCCATCTTGCAAAACTGAAGCTCTGTCCCCAGTAAGTATCTCCCCATTCCCGCCTTTCCCACAGCCCCTGGCAACCACTGTTCTACTATCTGTGTCTAGGAATTCGACGACTCTAGGGACCTCATGTAAGTAGGATCATACCGTATTTGTCTTTTTGTGACTGGCTTATCTCACGTAGCGTAAGGTCTTCCAGGTTCATCCGTTGTAGCATGTGACAGGATTTCCTTCCTTTTTAAGGCAGAATAATATTGCGTTGTATGGATGGGTACATTTTGTTTATCCCTTCATCCATCGATGGACACTTGGGTTGCTTCCCAAGTGTCCTGGTTTGTGATCAGTGCTGCTATGAACATGGGTGTACCAAGGCATCGCTTCTTGCAATATCAAGTTTTTCTCCCATGGTGTCAAAAGCCTCCAGCAACAGCTCTCAGCCCAGGTTGAAGCTCAAGGTCCTGTCAGCTCTTCCCTCTCCGAGAGGTCTGCCTGAGCTCACTGCCAGAGAGGGCAAGCCTGTGTGAGAGAGAGGCACCTGTGTACCTCCTGACATCAAAGAGCCCAGGCGGTGGTCACTGCCTTCCCCTGATACACTTTGTCTGAAAACAATAAAAGTAATACATTCTGGCAAGATGGTAAACAGTGGAAATTCACTCCCTCACCCCTATTTTCCCTTCCCCAAGGATCAGCTGCTGTTGGATGAACGGTGGGATTTTTTCCAACAGATTTATTGTAGACATATACAAACGCATATGTGTGTATAGTTCTGCTTCATTTTTCATAAAAGTTTCCATACACTGGAAAGGTGCTAGATATCGAGGGTGTTCCCATTTTTATGCTGTTACAAATGATGCTAAACTGAATGTGCTTACGCATACACTCTCGTATATATGTGTTACTGTAGGATAGAAGTCGATCTGTTGGGTCAAAGTGTATGTACATTTAAAATTTTGATAGAAACAGCCTAAAGAATTATACCAGTTTACCTGTTAGTGCTAAAGAAAGATTTGAGTTTATTCTTTCAAGTTTGGGACAAACATTCTGGTCTGTTGTTATTTAATCACCAAATATCCTTGACCTCTCTACAAGAAATCTAAGTCACCCGTGCTACTTAATTAAAATCGTCTTGGAAAAATCTCAAGTTAGTAAGATTATCTAATTTTTGCTATTGTCTGCTTCCAGTCTTAGGTAAATTTAATGGGCAAAAATGTAATTGTATACTTCTGCAGACAGTAAATTTCAGGATTTCTCCCCTGAGATATCAGGAAGTATAAAGTTAATTTCATAAATATTTGCATCTCTCTCAGGATTACACAAACATATTTTTAAATACCACGTTTCTTTTGAAATTAAAAAAAAAAAACCCTTCGCTCCCACCCCTGTCCCTTTTTGATTTTGAACTTTTTGAAAAATTACAAATCGTCCAGAAAGATCCAGTCCGCTAAGACTTTTATGTTGATATGCCCACGAGATATAGCTGCCCACACCCCAATTTTAATTACTTAAGCCACTTGAATGGTTTGGTCTGTCAAATAAGACAAGCGATTTCACGATTGTATTTCAAATATAAAGATTTCCTCCAATGGGGCAAAACTGTTCGTGGCACACAAATTTGAAAAGGAGCAATGGGTGGTCCCCTCCGCGCCGCCCCCCTCCGCCCAGGCAACGATGCCCTGAGAGGCGGGTTACATGGAGGAAAGGCCGTGTATTATGCATCACGTTTATAAGCGTCTTTACTTCTCGGGAAAATAGAAAGCCAGTATTTGAGCAGAGCCACGTCTCTCGCAGTCCTCTCCGTGGTCCTCAGCCCAAGCATCCCTGGAAGACCAGCCCTTTTGTGTTTCCTGCGTCCTCTCCAGGCGTGGCTGCGTCGCGCTGGGGCGCGACCGCGCGAGGGGGAGGGCCGGGAGCGGCGCGCCGGCTGTCCCCTCCGGGAGGTGGCATTGGTAAATGCTCGATTGTTACGCGACGATTGATTTGCCTCACTCTGAGGATTCCAGTGGCAAAGTGACCCTCCCTCCAACTGTCCCCTCCCTTCCTGGCTCCTGCCCTGCCTCTCCCCGCAGCGGGAACCCAACGCGGCCGCCCCGCGTTCCTCCTCCTCCTCTCCTTCCTCTGGTTCCCGGATTCCAGAAGTTATTAGGAGAAATAAGGTAGCCGAGGGGACCACATGGAAGTTGTGACAGCTCCCAGCGGCGCGCCCCTCTCGCTGGAGCCATCACCTCGCCTTAGCGATTACCCGCCGACACACTGAATGAAGGAGGTCCCCTTGCCAGCCAGCCTGCTGAGATGGGCCACTGCTGCTGCAAGCCTTATAACTGCCTTCAGTGCCTGGACAAGACGGTACTTTGCCTTCCCTGTCTCTCTCTCCCTCCCCTCCTCCTTCCAAAGGGCAGAGAGAAGGCCAGAGCCAGCGCCTCTGTCCCTGTCCCCGGCATGCGTGTGCACTTGTCTTGTGGGTGAGCATGAGGCCGCCCTGACTGGCTCCCGGTGCCGAATGGGAGCGGTGTTGGCAGAAACACCAGGGTCTCCCATACTCTGCAGTGCCTTACATAATTGCCTTCCTGCAGTCTCAGATGTAACTGTTGCATTCTCCTGAAACAGGAGGGCTCTGCTCCAACATCTTGAAATTCAAACTGCCAAGAAATCCTTGGAATATTCTTACTGCATTTTAATGTACCTGCGAAATCTAAGACGGTCCAGTGGGGAATTTAGATTAGCTAGACGTGTTTCCCTTGGCCAGCTGGTAACTTTGAAAGTTTGCCACTCTTTTTGACAAACAGCACCCATCCTTGTGATTTCTGTTCTTAAGGTCAGAGAAGCAAGCACCGGCCCAGTTATTCTCTCTGTACGTGTTTGCCTCACGTAGGGGTGAAGAACATAGAGGTGAAAACTTAAGAAGCTGGAGAGCCTGAGGGTGTGTTCCAGTTTTCACTGGAAGGAAAATTCACAGCCAGGGAATGGAGAACAGAGTGTGAGCAAGCATTGTATGACAATTCCGACACAAAGCCTCTTTGCTTTTGACATTTGCCTGTGAGCTTGCAGAGGGATTAAGACATGCTTTGAATTTCACTATTAGAAATGTGCTGGCATTCCTAGTAGTGATATAAAATAAAATATATCACTCTCGTCTCTGTGGTATATTTTATTATCACACACATTTGGATTCCTCCAAATGCATGAAATGGAGTTTAACGAGAGGTTGAAGTTGCCTCCTTTCTACTCATGGGCGTCAGCTGTGTGGCTTGAGGTATAGTATGTGACCAGGTGAAGGGAAGTGAATGGCTTAATATAAAACACATTACGAGGAGGTCACTTGGGAACATCTTAGTTATCAGCTGTGTTTATGAACCTTGACCTAAAGGAGGGTTACGTACCACCTAGGAAAGTTAAACTGATGCCTTACAAGTCCCCTGGTCCTTCTCTTCCAGTAGAAATAACTATCTCAGTGGGATTGGCTTTTGCTACCATGACTAAGGACTGAGGTATTTATGTACACATTTATGTGCTTTTGACAAGTAGAAATATGCAACATTTGCACTCAGTTATCTGCAGATCCCACATGGAAGTGATTAAGCCCTTTTTTCAAGAGAAATGGTCACCAGAAGGTGTTGAAGGAAGCCTTGTAACAGTAATTATTATAAAAGGGAAGGATTTGCTACAAGTACAACAATATTATAATGTTCCTATTTCTAAGCTCTGGTACAAAAGTTTTCGAAATAGTAGCTGATTAAAGGTCTTTTTAGAGAAAATATATTTTGAAGTGAATCCATCCTCCTCTTTCGTTTCAAATCAAGTTGTTGAAAACTATTATCCCTGTGTCAATCTTTAAATTGGAGATTTTAGGAAGATAATTAAATGTTATTTCATCGCAGTGTGATGTTTAAGTGACTTGCAAATGTTTTAGCTTTGAAACTTCAAACTTAAGGCAAATTATTCTTTCCTGATGAAAACTTAAAAGCTTACGCAGCACTTATAAACTTTCTCATTAAGTTTACACCCACATTTCTTGATGTTTCTTTGCTATGTTTTAGAATGGTATTCCCATTGGTGGTTTTATAGATGTATGTTCATAGGTGCTAATTTTAGGGATTAAGGGCTTTCCTTTTTTCATTAAAAAATTTGTTGTTTTATTTAGTTACCCACCTTTCAGCATAACTTCGCAGGCAGTATGCCAAAATCATTTGTTTATTCAGTAGTTACCTATTGGGCCGAGCATGGTCTACTAGGACTATTATGGGATTCCATTCCAAACTCTGGAAATCAGTTTACTCTTTAAGTCCCACAATAAAATCCTTCAGTTTGCTGATCAGCTGTGACAATCCCAGCATCAACCTGGTTTGAAAGAGACCTGATAAAATGGTCGATGAAGTTGCTTCTGATTACTTTAGCCCATTTTAATAAACCATAAAAAAAGAAAAGAAACATTCCCTCCGAACTCTGTATAGATACAAAATAGAAAACTTTATTTTTGAAGTAAAAATGTCTTTAACAGTTTGATCGTAGTGCAGCTAAAGATGTTTTGAAAAGAGTGGGGAGACAATTGTAGATAAGTCATCAGTTCAGAGATGCGCCAAGAAATGTTAGTCTTTTTTTTTTTTTTGCGGTACGCGGGGCTCTCACTGCCGCGGCCTCTCCGGTCGCAGAGCACAGGCTCCAGACGCGCAGGCCCTGCGGCCATGGCTCATGGGCCCAGCAGCTCCGCGGCACGTGGGGTCTTCCCGGACCAGGGCACGAACCCACGTCCTCTGCATCGGCAGGCGGACTCTTAACCACTGCACCACCAGGGAAGCCCCAAGAAATGTTAGTCTTAAGATGCTTCTTTAACATGAATTTATTGGGGGGGGGGGGCGGAAAGTAAGGAATCTTACCTAGAGTATAAAATGCATAAAAAGTTGTTAAGTGAACAAATAGTTTTTAAAAGCTGATCGTGCCTAGGCATTTTAACGTTAAAAACACCTGTAAAAACATCGACGGTATTTCTTACTCGTTTGCTCTGTGCCCAGTTATTATGGGGACTAGCAAAGAATTCTTAAAAGGCACAGCCTGTCCTATGGAGTTTACCAGTTATTTGTTTGGTTGTATTTCCACCTTTTCCAGAGAAATTGCAAGGGAGGTAGGCAACAGTAAACACATACAGGGCAATTCAAGCATTAGTACAAGACTGGAGTATCATTAAGTGAAAGTCATGTGATACTGATCCTACCTGTTTCTGGCATCCAGTGAAAGGAGAAGTCAGTGCTGGAATCAAAGGCGAGGTTTCTTGGAAGGAGTGGATCCTGACTTGCACGTTGAGGAACGGGGTAGAGTTTTGAGAAGGACTGTACCTCTAAGCAAAGAGTGCAGGGGTGAAGATGTTTTAGCCCACTTTGGTGAAAGATGAGAGTCAACATGGGGACACAGAAGCACATAAGGAGTGTGGGGAAATGTTTTCTAGGCTGAAAACCAGACCCAGTTTTTTTAACTTGAGCTAAGAAGTAGGAATCCATCTTGGGATTTGAGAGGCGGTCTGTAGAAAGACTCGTTCTCTACAGTTATTTGGAAGGGACAAGTATGACCCAGGAAGGCCCCTGGGACACCCAGATGGATCCCCAAGAGTCCATTCACCAGCGGACTCAGTGTGGTCCAGGCTCAAGCCAGCAGCTCTGCACATGCAGACACTTCCCAGAGTTGGTCACTCTTAGGAACATTGAGGTACTAAGAGAAATCAAGTAGATGTACAATTAGAACACCAACTTGTTTTTTAACAATGAGTAATACACCTGACAAGCAAGCGAATGATTACAAGCCCGATAAACATGGGGTTTCTTTTTAGAGTCAAAGTCTAGCCTCATAAGAAGCTTTGATGAGGATGGAATGTTATTTAGGCATCCAGTGACCTCATGTCCCATCCCCACTCCAGCCTGAAATCACGTGGGAGGCTGTGCGATTGTTACTCGCCCTGGTGACTGCCTCTTCCAATCTCCCTTTGCTTTGCTTCCGTTTCTATGACCCGCTCTTGTCTTACTGCTTTAGGTCCGGTCCTTTCCCTTTAGGGGTTACTTTGCATATCTCTACCCTAACCTTTTCTGTGTTGCTTATCATCTCAGAGGCTAATCTTACTTACCTTTTCTCTAAATTCTTTGTAGGGGTGTGAGTTGGGGGAAGGCACCTCACTGCTTCTCCCAGGTATGCACGGGTGATGGGACAGTAATAAATTTGGGAAGGTCACTCAAAGACGATAGGATCCAGAAAGGTCAAGAGACTTCTTCAGTGAGACATAAGTGGATTAAAAATCATGGTTCTGGCTAATTTTCCTTTCTTTTGCTTGCTCTGGGATCCAGAATTTTCCAGCCTTACTTCTTTCGATTCACATTTCTTTTCCTTGGGCCCCACAAGTCTCTGTCCTTCCTAAATGTTCCTAGGTTATCCAGGTTTGTTCTGATGCCCCCCTATTAACTACCGCCTCTTAGGTAAGCTAGATGTTTTGCGGTCGTCAACACCCAAGCATGCACAAAGGCAAAGGCTGGAATGATGCATCTTAAAATTTAGTCTGGTTTCTTTTGAAACCAGTTATGGCTTTGCTCATTTTCCACGCGACTAGACACTGACACGTATTTAAGAATATTAAATGTGAATGATGCTTTCCCTTTGACCAGTCTATATTAGATTTCATTTCCGAGTAGAAAAGCAGACATAAAATACAGTGGGCTGTGTTAATTATATGTGAAAGAAATAATACTTATTGATTAAGTCAAAGCATGGCATCAATGCTGCCTAAAGCCATAATAACTGAAATGAATAAAAGGTCAGTTCACCTCCCAAAGGAATTTTCCACAGAGCTATATTACGAATCTGGCCAATCTTCACAATAATACTAATATTGAAAATGAATGCAGTATTCACAAAGGGTGAAAAGAGAGCAACACTGAAGACTTAGGTGTTCTGTTGATGTCACCTGGTGGCTGGTTCATTTTGAAATACAAAAGAAAATGTTTCCCTATTAAGACAAGTTCTGCCGTGTAGAATGAAACCCTCAGCTGTGAACTCATGAGTGAGAAGCAATATTGTTTCTGGGAAGAATGAAAAAAATCCCTTAACCTCTTTGTCATTTCATGTGTAGCTATATGACTTAGGATTTCAAAAATTCATAATAAAAAGGATCTGGATGTTTCCTCAAATACCAGAATTCTGTGGATATTTTAATTTTTCACTCCTCGTTAGGGTTCTTTTGTTTAGCCTGGGAAAAAGTGGCCCAGCTCACATGATTGAATTTTCCTGATCTGCACCGATTTCAGGGCAGGCTAAAAAGATAGGAAAGATTAGTTGGGAGTCTTTAAGCTTACATATATATATATATTTTTTTTTTTTTTTTTAATGTACATACATATGTTCCTCTTTAAAAAAAATACATCAGGGTTTCCCTGGTGGCGCAGTGGTTGGGAGTCCGCCTGCCGATGCAGGGGATATGGGTTCGTGCCCCGGTCTGGGAAGATCCCACATTCTGCGGAGCGGCTGGGCCCGTGAGCCATGGCCGGTGAACCTGGGCGTCCTGAGCCTTTGCTCCGCGACGGGAGAGGCCACAACAGTGAAAGGCCCCGTGTACCGCAAAAAAAAATCAGATGGGGAAGAGGGAGCTGATAAAAACACTCAGAACTAAGTGAATTTTATGAAGTTGTCATCAGTATGCTTGTAGCTGATCGAGCATTCTTTCAGGGACAGTCAGAGACCAGAAGCAGACACTTGGCAAGAAAAGGCAAAGGGCCCCTCTGATGGGGGTGACAGAGGTTCCCAGAAATAGCCCCAGGTGCTGTCTTGTGTCGATGGCCCTTCTGGCCTTTGCCTGGGCTGCTCCCTTCCTGGGCCCCCTGCTTACGCATCCTCCGGTCTCAGGAACTCTCCAAGCCAGCCCTGCCTGGTTGAGTTGTATCACATTGTTTTGTAATTGCTTATTTATTTACTGACTCTCTGGGAGACTCTTAAGCTTCTTGAAGGCAGAAGTATCCTGCCTGGCCTGTCTGCCTGCCACATAGTAGACACTAAGTAAGTATGTGTAGTGTTGGATACAGTCCTGTTTCTGGGTCATTTGGGGTGAAAGCACCTCAGATTCACGCAGGGTTTTATGTGTTGATTATCATTCAAAACAGATCTGTTCAATTTTAATCAAAACCAGGCTGTCCTGTCGATTTCTAATTGGGGGAGGGGCTTAGGTGGCTGATGCCTAAGTAGGGTCACGTGGATGATGATAACACAGATGGGCGTTTTCACTTCCCGCCACCACCAGTCACACAGGCAGCAGCAGCCCCAGAACAGACAGCCCCCCGTTGACCAAGCGTGTTAGGATGACAGTGCGGCAGGCTTGCTTGGGGCTTGGCCACACATCCAGTTGCTCGAAGTTAATGGGCTGATGAGCGGGTTGTACCCTTTGCCAGGCTTCTGTAGCCAGGAAAGATCAAAGGCAGCGTTTCTCCAGAGTTTGCAGCGCCATGTCTAAGAAGAAATGTGGGCTTCACTGTAGCAGACCTGGTAGGACAAGAGGTGGAGGGGAGACTCGGATGTTCCGTGGGGAGAGCACATCTGGGATTCCGTCTGTGAGCGCAGCGGACCACACCAGAGACACTAGAGGACTCGGACTGCAAAGGAGAGGTGCGTGACAACATAAAAGAGGCGGCTAAGAAACACAGCTGCTGGTGAGGGGCCGAGATGAATGTTCTCCAAGTGTCCGTTTCTAGTTAAGCCCGTCCTAGAGTAAACAGTAATTTTAGAGAAACGGGCGTCTTCGACTTGACAGTTTCTGGACTGTATCACTAGGGGAGTTGGGATGCCTAATGCTGAGTTCTATTTTTAGCCCATCGGGCTGAACGCAGGGGCTCATGTGCTTGGCACCAGCGAGGAATTTTCCACTCATTCCCCATGTAGGGAAGCACTGATCTGACACTGAGGCCTCGAGGAGGCCCTGCTTGTATTTCAGCCCTCCCACTGCATCAGGACTCCGGACCTGGCTTGGGGTGGGGGAGGGGGGATGGTGCATGAGAGCCCTCGGAAGGGAGCCTTTGGGGCAGCCTCACTCCAGACATTCAGCAGAACCTCAGGGCCCGGCAGGAAGGCTGCTGGGCTCCGTTGAGCCACAGTGGCTGCAAAGGTGACTCTCGGAGGCAGGGAGTGGAGAGTGGCAATTCCCTTTAGGTCCCTTTCTTGCCTAAGGAGCAGTGTCCCCGAAGTCTCAGTTGTTGACTCATTCCGTTGCAGGGCAGCATCGCATCATTCTGCTTTGGTTTGCAGGAAACAAAACGTAACGTAATTGATGCAGAGAATTCACAGATTAGAAGAGTTGATATCATTTCAAAATCAAGCACTTAAGGAAGGAGGGCTGCAGCCAGACTGCTCCGGCTGGCCTCCGTGAGCAGAGCCGTGCCAGCGCCTGCAGGAGGAGCACGTTGGGGGGCCATCGGGAAGGGCTTGAGAAAGCTGACTGAGGAAAAGCGAAGTAGCTGCCCTATCCGATGTTACCGCCACACAGAGGCTAGAATGGAAATGAAGTGCAACTGACAAATCCACACCAAGGACAAACACAGCGAGGGCCTGGGGCGGGTGGGGTGTGAACGCAGCCAGGCAACAGTTCCATGGAGCAGTCATCGGGGGTGGCGCTGCCTCTCCTCCAGTTAGACGGGGAAAGCTTCGTGGTAATGAGAGCTCGGATCCAAGCTGAGGATGGGTGCAACTGGGATCTCGGTGTTGGGTCTAGGTAAGCACGGGACAGAGGGGAGCTTCTCCTTGTGTTAGTGTTTGATAAAGAGTGTGGAGCCTGGGTGAAAACTCCTGCTTGGCCACTTCCTGGCTGGTTGTGCAGGTTACTTGGCCAGTTACCTAACCACAGAACCCCAGTCCCGTCCTCCAGAATGGGAAATAAAACCCCAGGACCTGCTTGACAGTATTTGGGGGAGTAAGTGAGCAAAAGGGCTTACCCAGCACTGTGCCTTGGCATCTAGGAAGTGTTTGGTCAAGGTTGGTGTTAATACTGACGTAGTGATCAGCAGACCTTACCCAAGCTCGTTTTCCGTGACATTTTAGCCACCAGGTTTGTTGCTTGTCCTTGTCTATTTGATGACCCTGAGATCAGTTGGTTTTGTCATCTGTGCCTGCAGAAGGTTGGGGGTGAGGGGGGCCTGGGTCTTCACGGATCGTCTTCCTCTCTGCCTCTCAAAAGGGAGAAGGTGCAGGGTCTCTCACCTCCCTGGTTTCCCTCCTATTTCCCCTGCATCTCTTCTCCCTTCCCATCCTCTTCCCTTTCCTCTCTTGCGTCTTCTCTTTCATTCTCTCACTTACGTTTCTCCTAAAGCAAAGATGGGCGGGCAGGCCTGGCCACAGATACCAGCGGTGGCTTTTCATCGAAGTGACTCGAGTCTGAAGATCTTCATGAGCATCATTACCGTCTCCAGCTGAGACCTGTCCTCCTCGCTGGACCTTCAAGCCACTCCGTCCCCAAATGCCTGATTCTTCCGTGGCTGGAAAGCGGGGTGTGATGGGTTGTGACGCAGGATCCCTCCGCACGGGTAACATCCACCCAGGGCTTCGTCCCAGGGCTTCTGCAGGCGCTGAGGGAAACGTTGGCTTTGGGTGAAAGATTAGAGTCAGTTTGTTGTTTTTTGTTACATTCTAGTCGATCCCTGCCTAACCTTGTCTAAGTCTTTGCAACTCTCAGCGGCCCAAGAGTGAATCCTTGGTGATGCTATTTCTGGACCAATGAGGACAATATTTCAATTCTCTGGCTGTGCTTTGGAAATTGAGGATAGGAGCGTTCAGAATTATTCTTTTATTTATTTATTTTTAATTTTATTTATTTATTTATTTTTGCTGTGTTGGGTCTTCGTTTCTGTGCGAGGGCTTTCTCTAGTTGTGGCGAGCGGGGGCCACTCTTCATCGCGGTGCATGGGCCTCTCACTATCGCGGCCTCTCGTTGCGGAGCACAGGCTCCAGACGCGCAGGCTCAGTAATTGTGGCTCATGGGCCTAGTTGCTCCGTGGCATGTGGGATCTTCCCAGACCAGGGCTCGAACCCGTGTCCCCTGCATTGGCAGGCAGATTCTCAACCACTGTGCCACCAGGGAAGCCCCAGAATTATTCTTGAGAGTAGAAACAAGTTAGTTTTTTTCACTAGTTTGAGATTATTTCAGGGTAAATACTGAAATTTACCCTCTCAGGAATACCAAGTTTTCTTAATTTGTAGTAACAAGTTAGCCGGCTCTATTATGCTGCTGTTAGACCAAGCACCTGTGCCTGTGATCAGTCTGACTAGACACTTTGCCTGTTCTGAGTTCTCTAGTCTTTGAACTTAGAGTAGAATCAAGACAGAGTCAGGAAGGTGCTTTAAGAAAAAAAAAAAGCAGAGAACAAGACATATGCCAACTCTAAACACATTCAGGCACTCAACGTGGAAAAGCACCTGTCATCTATAGGATGTCATCCAGTGGCAAACGGAATCAAAGGAAACAACAGAGTTGTAGTAACAGCTAACGCTTGTATAGAGCTTGCAAGTGCCAGGCACCGTTCTAACTGCTTCACGTACGTTAATTTATTTAACCCTCAGGACAGCCCTGTGCCGTGGGCGTGGCATCGAGGCAGTGTCACGTAGTGATTAGGAGAATGCACACTTTCAGGGTGATTTCCAGCCTTCAAATTCAGGGAAGGCGAGGATGCTATGGGCTGGGGTGAGGAGGGAGCTCCGTGAGTGGGATGGGGGTCCACTGTCCCTCAAGTAGTGTATGGTTGCTACATTAGTCTTAAGAGAAGCATGACTTAATCATTGTTAATGCCTGTGACTAAAATAGCTCGCAGCTTATTATGCAAGTAGAGTGTTACCTAGGCATGACATTCTAATATTGCTTAGCAAATGCCCTTTGGATAACCTGCGACCCTGCCATCAAGCCAACGTAGCACACGTGTCACCGGGGTCTAAACGCAGCAGACACAGAGACAAGATCGTGACAGCTGTCTGTTCCCATTCGGCACAGGTTGTCCAGAGGTGCTGACATCGAAGTCACAGCAAGTTTAAGAAAGAAAGAGCATTCACGAGGCCCTGAGGATGTCTGTGCTAGATATTTGGTACCCATTTTGGCCAGAAATCCCTCTTTGGAAACGTTTGCTTTGGGAGTACATTCTACATGATGAAGGAGCCTTTCCTTGAGGGCCTGTACTTTTGGCTTCTGTCACTTGAAGAGAATTTATGTACCACATCTTTCCTAGTTATTTTTAGTAGTAATAAATATCACAACAAATGTAAATATTGGTGCTGACTCATGCCTTCAACTCATCTATTTTATGTCATAGTTTGTATTTGATTTGAAAACAACTGAGCAATCACTTAGTGACAAATGGCGTTATTCACAGTAAGTAACACTTTGAGTGTGAGTTTTCTTCGTCTTCCTTCTACCGATGCAGAGAATGGAACAAAAAACCTTGGAAACTTAAGTTTTGGTGTTGGTCTTATTACAAAGAGAAATGTTTCATGTTAGGTTTTCTGCCCATTATTCATTAGGTAGGTAACAGTGCATGTATGGACAAAAGGGTAAGTTTAAGGGGACAGCTGGGAAAATAAGCATCTGTCCCTCAGAGAAATATGGTATTTTCATGGTCAAAAATCTCGTAATAGTGACAATAATTAAAAATATATAATAATATATAACAGCAGATTAATGTGTAGGACATAGACATGCAAAGAATTACTGTAGGTTGAGGTGTACAGAGTGCAGTACAGGTATACAGAGTGCAGAAATAATACATGGGTATTATTAATATTATACGGCAAGCTTTGCGATTTGAATGTGATACAAATGAGTGAGTCAGACATGGCTTTGTACGTTTTTTATATGCTTATATAATGAGAAAATTATCTCCTTAAGGGCTCAACTTATAAATATTTGCTTAATATGATTCATCAATTGAACATGTGAAAGTGCTTACTTAGCCTAAAACGAGGGGACTCTCGGTATCCATTTTGTTTTTTCAGAATGAAAGTGCCCTTGTGAAAGAAAAAGAGCTGTCAATCGAACTTGCAAACATCAGGGATGAAGTTGGTAAGTAGGGCATTGACAATGAGGAACGTAAAAAGTGTCTTTTTCTGCTATCTGTGAATGTATTAACAAAAGCAGTTATGTCTCAGGTAATGACCAGAGCACACCTGCCTGGACAAAAGGAAGTATCTTCCCCAGCACAGTGGTGGGTTCTTGTAGCCTTGCGGGGAGCTGTGATTTCTATGTCATGTCTCCGTTGTTATACGGGCAGCTTCCTGACAGTTCACGGTGGAACTAATCAGGCTTGAGTCTGCTCCTCCCAGACGGCAGCACATCTCTCTGTCTGCCTTGTGTGGGGTGACAAGCACCCCTCCATGTCACGCCCCACCCCTGGACAGGCACAGCTCCAGCAGAAGCAGCTCAGCTTTGGTGGGTAACTGAGGTGCTCCCTGTAACTTGCTTCCTGCCACTGTACACCCTGCCGTGAAATACTCTGTGATCTAGAACACGAATCTGGATGGCTTAGAAAATGCTAGGGTTCATGTTGAAACTCCTTCTCTTTGATACGATGGTGTAGTTCTGGCTGAACCGCAGGACAGCTTGCCAATGACGGGAAGATCCCCAGAGCCTGGGATGTGGTAACCAGCGCCCCTCCCTCTGTGCTGTCCCGAAGCTTCTGAGTGCAGCAGGAACCACACGGGGATCACGCTGGGATTTTGTGTTTAAGCCTTACTTGATTTCTGCATTAGTGCTAAGAATAGAACAAGAATTCACCTGCCAAATGAAAAAGCCATGGGGGGAGGGGAAGGCAGCACCACGGCCTGGGCCCGTCAGCCCAGCATTCGGCCCCAGAGGACACTTTAGCAGCGAGTTCCTGAACCACTGGAGAGGCTGCATTTGTGAGAGGGAAAGACGGGGATATCAGGATCGCCTGTTAACCGTAAAGTCATAAATTCTCGTGTCTTGACCTGCAGGGTATTCCCTTGAAGGGAAAGGGGTATTGAGCTTACAAACCAGACTTCCCAGTGATCCTGTAGAGAGATGATGAGTCCTGTCTTCTTACCCCCCAGCCTTATTTGGACCTCTTATCAGCTGAGTCTGGGGGGCGGGGTCACTGGAGGGGAGGGGCCAGGTGTGCGGTTCTGAGGGGGAGATGGAATTTCTAAAGATTGTAAATTTGACATAGAAGAAAAAAAAGAAGCTGCGAAAAGTCAGAATCCTTTAGGGGCACTTCTACAGATCCCAGAACAGGGCTGGCCTGTCCCCCACATTCAAAAATCGCTGCTTAAAATTCTTCACAACCATTAAAATGCTGCCCTAAATTCTACCGATACCTGCTCGTAAGTACCCGTCAGCTTTCTGCACCCTTGATGTGAAGAAATTCAATCAAAGGTCTTCAGCCTCCAGCCAGAATCAGCTTTGCTGGTGGTTCCCAGCCCTGGTGCGTGTTCGAATCACCTGGAATGCTTTTTAGAACATCGATTCCCGGGACCTTCCCGAGGGCAACAGAATCAAAATCTTTGAGGGTGAGGCTGAGGCTGAGGCATTGCTTCATTCCCCAGGTGTTTCTTAGGTGCAGTTTGAGAATCACTGAATTGCGTTGAAGGAACAGGGGTTTTGATTTGGAGCAGGAACGAGGCCGGGGAGTGGGAGGTTCCCGCAGGCCAGGGCTCCGGGCAGCAGGAGGGGCCCAGGCAGAGGAGCCAGGCGGGTGAGGGACGGTGCCGAAAGAAGACAGATTCCACCTGCTTTGATCTCACCCTTAGGGTTGGCCTGGCTCCCGGGAAAGGGGAGGGAGGTCCCCCTCCCTTCTCATCCTCCTTCCCTCGCCTTTGCCGGTCAGGCTGGGTGTCCATCCTCTGAGTCCGCTCCCATCTGGATTAGATGAGCTTCCGGGAACTAAACACAAAAAGGAACCCCCTGGTGTGTTCGCTGACACACTTCACATTTACAATACATTTCCATCTGTGACTTCTCTGGGGGAGCTACCACAGAATCTTCTAGAAGGCGTGTAGTTAGAATCCCTCTCAGAGATTTTGAGATGTGTCATCCCACACTGATGGAATCTCTGACCATAGTAGTTTTTAAGTAGGAAATTTCTGGCAGTTGACTTACAAGTAAACTTTGAGGACATCTCCAAATAAGTGGTGTTTTCTTTTTTTTTTTTAATTAATTTATTTTTATTTATTTTTGGCTGCGTCGGGTCTCTGTTGCTGCGCGTGGACTTTCTCTAGTTGTGGCAAGCAAGGGCTACTCTTCATTGTGGTGCGCAGCCTTCTCATTGTGGTGGCTTCTCTTGTTGCGGAGCACGGGCTCTAGGCATGTGGGCCTCAGTAGTTGTGGCTCATGGGCTCAGTAGTTGTGGCTCACGGGCTCTAAAGCGCAGGCTCAGTAGTTGTAGCGCACAGGCTGAGTTGCTCTGCGGCGTGTGTGATCTTCCCAGACCAGGGCTCAAACTCGTGTCCCTTGCATTGGTAGGCGGATTCTTAACCACGGTGCCACCAGGGAAGCCCAAGTGGTGTTTTCTGATCCCACTTCGGGCATCAGGTGTGTAGGAGATTTTTCCACATGGAGAACACTTGCTGGGTGTTCAACAGTTCAGTTCAGTTTTGACACTAACTCTCCGAGTGAGTGCAGACCCCACAGGTGAAGGGCCAGTCCCACTAGACTGCAGGTGCCAGTCCTAAGTCCCAGGAGCCTCTTATACTTCTGACCAACTGGCTATAAATTCAGGGGTTCCCATTCCCATCCTAGAATGACTTGTACAACTCAGGAAAACACTTTACTTACGTTTACCAGTTCATCATAAAGGATACAACTCAGGAACAGCCCAATGGAAGAGACGCACAGGACAAGGTGTTTGGGGGGAGGGGGAGGTACGGAGCTTCCACACCCTCCCAGGACAGGTCCCTCCCCCAGGAGCTAGCTGTGTTCCCTGACCTGGGAGCTCTCTGAATGAAGAGATTTTATAACCTCTTCTCCAGCGTCTCCTTTCCCTAGAGGTTGGTGAGTGGGGCTGAAAATTCCATCCCTCTAATCACCTGGTCTGTCCTGTGACCAGCCCCATCCTGAGGCTCTCTAGGGGCCCCCCAGTAAGTTACCTCGTTAGCATAAACTCAGAGAAGGAGCTCATCATAAATACAAAGGCACTCCTGTCACTCAGGAAATCCAAAGGGTTTTAGGAGCTCCAGGGACAAAAAGCAATGTATTGTTCTACCACACCTAGCCAAGGTACCTCGCCAAGGCTCTGCCCAGTTCCTTCATTTAACAAGCTTCTGAGCACCTTTATGCAGCAGGCAGCTTCATAGCATTTCAGAGGTGATCCAGGTCTTAATGACTATAGTCTATTCACCACATTTGTGAGATCGGTAAACTGAGACATGGTCAAAGATCTTGGCTAAAGTTGGGACGTCTGTAAGAAGTACCAAGAAGAAAACCTTAGTTCTCCTTAATCTCAGTCCATTCGTTCATTCAACAGATATTTATTAGGTGCCTAGTATGTGCCAGGCACAGGCTAGGCAGGGTCACCATGGATGGTGAAGCAGTCATACCTTGCAGGGGGCGCCCCTCTGAGTGGGGGCTGAAAGGCACCCACACTGCAGCCGCTCACCAAGCCCTGGACCCCAGCCTGCGGTTGCTGCCACCCACAGGAAGGGGTCTTTTTTTCTGATTTGCACAAAGGCACCATGTGGACTAGCTATGACCTGGTGCCGTATACGGACAAGTCAGTGGTGGATAAGACACAGCTCATGTCCTCGAGGAGCTTATGACCCAAGACTCCGTGCGGGAGGGGCCATCTGAGATGGGCCTGTACAGTGACTGAGGCTCGGGTAGATGCACGTGGGAAGGGAGGGAGCACGATTATTGAGCACCAGCTGTGCCTGCTGCCCCCAGTGAATGTGCCCTGGACCTATAGGCGCCATGACCATTTGGGGGCATTACCCATCCTGCGTACCTTTGGAAAGGAAAACCCATTCCTCCTTCCACGGATTAAAAACACTTATCGCACTTGTCACTTAAGAGTTATAAAACACTCTGTCGTAAACTAGAATCAGCTACTCTTCGCCTTTGAGTGTTTGGGGTTTTACCAGTTTTTGCTATTACGCTACAGTGAGTGTACTGTTTGCAAATTACTTTTCTCCTCTTGTGTTATTTTGTTGGAATATAATCTCAAAAGTGTGGACCAATAATTTGGGTAGGATTTCACATTTGATTTAAACTCATCTATATGTGCAGTGTCCTGGATATTTATTCTGTAAATCACTGCACAGGATTATGGTGGATTTAATCTCAGTGTAGCTAGGGTTGCCTTATAAGAAGGGAATTAAATCAATTTCTCCCTCCCCCTCCCCTCCCCCTCCCCTCCCCCTCCCCTCCCCTCCCCTCCCCCTCCCCTCCCTCCCCTCCCTCCCCTCCCCCCTCCCCTCCCCCTCCCCTTCCCTCCCCCTCCCTCTCTCTCTCTCTCACACACACCTGAGAAGGGACACGTAATTGCCAGTCATATGCCAAGATGTAGTTTGGGATGGAGCTTTTTGTGGTCCAAGGGTAGAGTCCCTGTGGAGTGGCTGAAATTTCCGTCATCTGTGGTATTTGTATCTCCTATGAAGACAGGGATCTCTAGTCATCCTCCTGAAAGCTTCTCATCTCAGGTCACCCTCCAGGGTCGATGGCTCTTGCCTTGTCTTTGGAGTTGGCCTGAATTAGGTCTATCCTTGGAAAAGCCTTCCTCTAGCTGTATTGGTTGTGGGATGAAAGGGCATTTCGGATCTCCAGGAAACCAGAATCCAGCATCACATCCAGGGAAGGAGGAGTAAAGATGCTAGAAACATATTTAATATATGATTTTTTAATCACATCTTAAGATTTCCCCGAAAGTACAGTTATTAAAATATGAGCCCTGATTTTTGGGTAAAGTGGCGTTCTCCAGATTTGGAAGTCAAATACTGGATCCTTGAAGGTTCATCCTTTACATTTGTAGTTGCTGAGATAGATTTGTGAGATGTTCTTCCCGGAAGCAGATTACTTCCTTTTGAGACGTTACGCTTCAGGTTGTTGACCACCATCAGGTAGATATTTATGGTCTTCTCTCCAGCAAAGCTGCCTTATTAGAAAACCTGAGCTATAAGAAATGCGAATTAAAAAGATATGAATTAGATGAACTCCACAGAAAAACACGCAATAAATAGCTAGGTTCAAAAGGGGCCTCTGGCTCACACTCCTTACTTAGCCCCAGTGCTCTCACAGGCAGACCAGAGCCCTGCTGAGATGTACGTGCAGACACAAGTTGGACCAACGCTAACAGCACTGCACATCTCCCACCAGATTCCTTCCTCGAGGCCGCTCAGAACTGTGACTGTCTGAATGTGCTGTGAAATTGCCTCTCATCTTTGAAGCTCTCAGTCACCCAGCCGCCCTCCTCCTAGCCTTCTTTACCTGCCACTGCCCCAGTCCCACTGCTGATGGACAAAGCTTCTCTCTGCACCCACGTGTGGCTCTGTCACCCCTTCCTCTCCTGAACTTGTTAGCTCTGCTCTGGCTGTTCCCAAGCCACGGCCATGGGCTTTTAGCTTTCTGCCAGCCTCAGACTTAAGATGGACTTTGCTTTTTCGTCTCTACTGAAAACTTTAAAAACACTTAACATGAAATACAGTTTTAAAACAGAAAGCAGTAATTAACAAAGCAATCCTTCTGTTAAAGTTTCTCAGGTATTGTACAGGAAGCTAAATGGTTAAATCCCCATTTAGATTAAAGTTAGCTTATTGAAACAAAACATCATATCTGAATGTTTTCTATAATATGAAATAAAGTCATACTAAAGACCTCTGAGAGCCTGATATAAAGGTATGATAGAAATCTCAGTTTATGACAGTAAACACTGACTTGTTATTACGTTCTTAAGTTACTAAATAGAATGAACTTTTCAACTTATTCTCATTTATAACTAGCAACCTAAATATGCTTACACACACCACCGTAAGTGTATCTGTGAGATGATTTCACCTTCCAGGGTTTATGCATAAAATGTGTCTTCCAATTTATGATCATAATCCCTTGTATTTACAAAGCACTTAGCACTTACCAAGCTCTGTCATATGGTATGTTTTATTTCTTCATTCAGACAGCTCTGTGAAGTAGGTGCTGGTGTCTTTTATAGGCAATTGAGGCTCAGAAAGGTTAAGTGACTTCCATAAGAGCACACAGCTGGGATGGGACAGAGTCAGGTCTTAACCCAAGTCTAGAATTCTTCTACACATCGTATGTAACTTTACCCATCGTGAGTAACTTTACACATGGTGCGTGACTTTACACACGGTGCGTGACTTTACACATCATGTGTAACTTTACCACGGCATCCCCAGCTCCCCCACCACCTTTTTTTGGTAACTTTTAATTTAATAGATTGAAAAATCAGGTAAACAAAATAGTTTTGTATCCCAGTTCTCTATGACTCCCACCCAAAACCATGATAGATGCTAGTATGAATCTGTCCAAACGTAGATTAAATTATGTAACAGTTAATTCATCCCTAAGCTATAGCCATTAGGATCGGATTCAGGAACAAATAACAAACTCCCTAAACAACGGTAGCTTAATCAAGCTAGATGTTTATTCCTCCCTTATATAAAAGTCAGGAGGTGAGCACCCAGAAGCAGGTGTGGTTCTGTTCCACAGAGTCCACAGGGGGCCCAGGCTTCCAACAGCTCAGCGTTCACCCATCCCCAAGACAGTGGTGCTTCTCCTTGTGGTCCCGGGTGGCAGTGGTCAGCACTGGGTGCCACGTGGTCATCATATCTCTAGTCCAGTAGTAGGATGGAGGAGGGAACGAACGAAGAAGCAGAAACAGTGAGTCAGCTCCTCTTGGGGAAAAGTTTCCCGGAACTTATATCTCCTTGGCCAGACCTAAGTCACAGGGCAAACCTAGTCACAAGGGGACTGGGAAATGTGCTCTTTTTTCTTGGTGACCTTGCCCAGATATTTTGTTACTGTGGAGGAAGGGGAGAGCTGTGCTGTGGAGCCTCACTTGCCTCCGTCAGTAAGATGGAGGGAATAGTCCTGTCGCACGAGCTGAATGAGAGCAAAGGATCTAGCAGGATGTTTGGCAGAAAGTTGAGGGCACAGTATATGCTAATTCCCTTAAGTTTCAGATTAGATTCCGTTGTATTCCTTCCCCTCACAGCTTTAAAAAAGATGAGTTAAAATGCAAAACCCAAGAGGACACCTCAGAAAAAATAACTAATCTTGGGATCACAAAAATAATGTACATTTTCTGATTTATAAAAATATCTCTTCGAAGCACACCAATTAAAAGACAGTTTGCCAGATTGGATAAAAAAGCAAGATGCGGCTATGGGCTGCCGAAGAGAAATCCACTTCATATATAAAGATATAGATATTTAAAAGTAAAAGGATAGAAAAAAGATATACTATGCTACCACCAATCCAAAGAAAATTGAAGTGTCTGTGTTAATATCACAGAGTAAACTTCAGACCAGGAGTGTTACTAAGGATGAAGATGGCCATTACATAATGATCAAGGAGTCAGTTCACCAAAAAGACATAACAGTACTAAATATCTGTGCGCCTAAAAATAGAGCTTCAAGTCACATGAAGCGAAAACTTGTGGAACTGAAAGGAGAAATAGACAATTCCACTATTACAGTTGGAGACTTCAGCCCTCCTCTTTCAGTACTGAGAGAACGAACAGGCAGAAAATCAGTTGGATTTAAAAGACCCAAACAACAGTATCAACCAATAGGACCTAACTGACATTCATAGAAGTTTGCATCCAACAAGCAGAATGTACATCCTTTTCAAATACACGTGGAACATTGACCTACATGGACCGTATGCTGAGCCATAAAACGAACCTCAACAAATATAAAAGAATTGAACCATACAGACTGCTTTGGACTCTAACAGAATCTGACTATACAGCAGTAGCACAGAAATACCTGGAAAACTCCAAACACTTGGAAATTAAACAGCACACAACTAACACATGGGTCAAAGAGAAAACCAGAAAGTAAATTAGACATTTATGTTGAATTGAATGAAAAAATAAACACAACATCTCTGGAATACGAAATTCTCTCTGATCAGCAGAGTTGAATCTTCTCAATCTTCTCAACAGCTTTGGCAGGGGGGACCCAAATACATATTTACTATTTAACTATCACTGTCCTAGGTTCTATGGTGGGGTGCAAATAGTGTTATTTAGAAGATTTGATCTAGAAGGTTTGGTCTGCTGTCAGAAATTTGAGTGTGACAGTAGAGATTCAAATATACTGCTTTCTTTGCAAGATGGACCACTCAGCGTGACGAGGTCTGGGAGTTACCTGTCCCTCCTATAGGAAAGTGATGTTCTGAGCTGGGAAAAAATTCAAGCCAGTGATGTCAACTGCCATGATTAGATTTTATCCCAGTAAATGTAATTTTTAAACGTCATTTTAGTTTCTATCTCAAACAGGTGCTTACCCATGCACAGTAATATCAAAACCACAAACTCCCTTAGATGTACCAGAGACTGGGTTTGGTTGCCATGGAAAGTACATCATCAGCTACAGTTCCACAGAGCTGCTACTTTCTTTGAGACAATGATTTATTCTAACTGGCAGCAACACATTTTTTGATATTTATAAAATTCTTTGAAGTCTATAGGTATAGCACCTTTTAGTTATTTTATATGGAGATGTCTGTTTTGTGATGCTCTGAAATATTTACTCCTTTATGAATAATGTTAATATTTTTAAATCTAGGGGTTTAATCCTTAACCTGAATTGACCGAAAAAAATAAGGATACCAAGGGCTGCCCGTAAACTACCCTGCGGACAAGCAGTGTCTTGAAACTTGGAGTCAGCAGCTTCCATACAATTGTGACTTCATAATAAATCCAATATCTACAGTGGTGTATGGTTTACAAAGCTCTTTCACATATTATTTCATTTAATCCTGACAACAACCCTAGGAGACAGACAGGTAAGGTAGATAATACCACCACCGTTGTAAAGGTGACTAAATTGTGGCTATAGAGAATGAAAGCAAACCCCAAATCACGTAGCTACTAAGGATAATGGAGCTGGGTCCTTATCTTGTTCCAGCGTGACCATAGCATGCTGCCTTTGTGTTGTAAGATTTCAGTTGGTGTCTTGGGGAAGATAAGAAAAAGCAGAAAAAGACGTGACCTGCTATATAGATTCAACCTGAAAATTGCTGAAGAGCATCTTGCAAAACACAGTGCTTTAAATGACAATCACATACAAATTATGCAAATGTAAACACCGCCCACTTGTGAGTTTCCCGTGCACTTGGATCCCTCTTATTTTTCTTTGTATCTTGAGCCCCATCCCAGGGCTTAGCGCATTAAATGGGAACCATTCATTGCTTCATTGTATAAACTTGACTGAACCCAGGAGATGCACCTGTTAGTGTACCAGGAGTGGAAGATGGATGCGACATGGTCGCTGACTTCAGGGGACACCTGGGCACTGGGGAGGCAGATGCAGAAGCAGGTACTTAAAACCCAGGGTACTGAGTAAGGTGCTGGAGATCTGGGAGTTCAGAGGATGGTTTGTAACCCAGTCAGGGGTCCAGGAAGGGCTTTTAGGGGTAAAACAGCTGAGCTTAAAGGCAATGGAGGAGTCATTGAAGAAGTGGTTCTTCTACACTTGAGCAATTATATCAACAGCGTTAATGATGTCATTGACTCAATTTCTCCTTTGGGAGATGGGAAAAATAGTAAAGACTGGTTTTTCATGGGGTGACCCCTAAACCAGAGGAATAGGGCAAATGAATTTATCTGTGAAACTCTTTAAACTACTTGCATACAAAGCAGGGCAGTGTTTGGGATGTTAGACTCCAATGAATCTCTCTTCATAGATTTTTTAGACCTTTGGTTTTTCTTGTCTAATGCCATTATGAAATTACTCTCACTCATTCAGGTAACCACAGATACCAGGTCCAGCTTCAAGAGTACTGGCAATCTGTTTCCTTAATTTGGCAGTTAATTTGAATCAAGTAATATATATATTGCAGTATATGCTTATGTTATGTTCAGATCACTCTTTTTGATTAAAATTGCAGTTTTTCAGCCAAATGTCAGGTCTTCAGGAGGTTAATTCTGGTGAAGATGAGAACTAGACCAACTCTGCATTGCAAGGAACCGTGTAAAGGCTTACTAGGTTTTGGTGATGATGAATCTGATTCTGATCTCAGGGCCCCTTAACACAGCTATTTTCTTAAAAAAAAAAGGAAAAGCTAGTGCTGAAGAATTTGGTCAGAATTTAGCTAATCAGAGTGATGGTTCCAGATGGACAGACCAGACTGGCACCTAAGTGTGGGCATCGTTAGTGCACCAGGAATGGCTCTGACTTTCAAGGAAACGCCTTTTAAGTAAGTTTACTAGAGCCTGATATAGAAAACGAAAATCCCAATTTATTAATTTACAATAAGTAATGATATGTCTCCTTATAGGCACATCTACCTAGAAAGCTAAAATTGTAATCAGAGGACAGCTTAGTGGACCAGAATCAATCATGTGCTATTATAATAATGGCATCTCACTGAGATAGCCTTGGGCAGCCATCTGCATACCTCTTTTGTTCCTGGGACCTCACTTCTTAGCCAGGGATCCCCATGGGAGGAGATGGAAGCCTATTAAGATCACCTGGGAGCTTCTACCAAGTACCCATGCCTGCCCTGCTTCCAGCTATTATAGAGTAACTAGTACTGGACTTAACATCCCACTGTACACAGCTATAAGACACACAATATATAAGGCAGCTGTTTCCAAGCAATAGACACCACAGGCCCGTGATCCTTGAAGAAAAGGGATCACACTGAGTCCCCCGTTGGCCCCAGCTTTCTGCCTGGAGTCACTTACCAGGCCACAGCACAGAGAGGTGCTCCAGCAGTGACCGCCATGTTGCTGAGCTGAAGAAGCAGTTACCAGAGATCCAGGTGATTAAAGCAGCTAAAAATCGTGAGGCCATTGGGACTTCCCTGGCGGTCCAGTGGTTAAGATTCCGTGCTTCCAGTGCAGGGAGCGCCGGTTCAGTCCCTGGTCGGGGAACTAAGATACCACATGCCATGTGGCCAAAAAATTTTTTAAAAAAAGAAATCATGGGGCCGAGCAGTGGAGAGCAGTAACCTATGCAGAGGAGGCCCCAGGAGTTTGCACGGGGGGTTCCCGGGTGGTCTTAGATGAAGCATGGGCATCACATGTCCGGGGAGACCTGGCAGAGGGCAGCTGCTGCAGGACTGACATGGGTGAGGGCAACAGAGGCTGCATCGTGCTGGGAGACGTTGGATTCCAGCCCA
Organism: Stenella coeruleoalba; assembly: GCF_951394435.1. Lineage (NCBI taxonomy): Eukaryota > Metazoa > Chordata > Mammalia > Artiodactyla > Delphinidae > Stenella > Stenella coeruleoalba. The sequence goes on from NC_137164.1 coordinate 6,445,330, forward strand.
GCCAGGGTGGAGAGACCTCACTGAGCACCTCGAGACAAGACCTGAGAAAGGCCAGGCTTTAGGAGTAAGGACCATGACCGAGAGTAAGGGTCTCTCTAGGAAACTCAAGTGGACCCACCCTAACAAAGACTAAAACCAAGTGTGGTGGAGTCAAAGGCATCCAGTAATTTACCTGCCTGCAAAGTAATACACAGACAAAGTAGTACACGCTTCCTGCAGTATACCGTCCATGATGTTGAACACTTGTTTTTAAAACTTAGACCTACAGAAAGCAGGGCCCATAATCAAGGGGAAAAGTAGTCAGTAGACATGCGTGTTGAAATAACCCAGATGGCGGAACTAGCAGATGTGAAATTTTTAAAAACTGTCCTAAACATGTTCCAGCACTTCCAGAAAAAGAGGAATGTAGTGAGTAACCAGGTGGGGAAGCACAACAGAGGAACAGAAACTACAAGAGAACCAAACGGAAATGTTAGCGCCCAAGAGTCGAATCTCTGAAATGAAAGACTCACTGGCTGGGCTTTACAGCAGGTTGGAGACCGCAGGAAAAGGGGTCGGTGAATTGGAGACAATCAACTGATACTATCCAATCTAAAGAACAGAGAGAAAAAAAAGATTAAAAGAAAATGAACAAAGTGTCAGGGACCTGTGGCAGTGTAAGAGATGCGTAATTGGCTTGTCAGAAGGAGAAGAGCGAGTGATTGGGGGAAATCTTTTTGGAAAAAATGATGTGCAAAGACATCCCAAATTTGGTTTTTTAAAAGAACAACCTGCAGACCCAAGAAGCAGTGAACCCCAAACAGGATAAATGCAAATACACACATCACACCAAAGACAGCCTAGCTGAAGACACACATCACCTACAGAGGACAGGGCTGTGAGTGACAGTTAACCTCGCCAGAAACAGACCGAGGCAGTGGAATGACGTGTTTGAACTGCTTGAAGAATAATAAAAAAAACAAAAGCAGAAGTCAGTATCCAGAGAAAACATCTTTTAAAAATGATAGAAACTTGGAATTATAGGAAAGAAATAAGATTGTCAAAATGGTAAATGTGTGGATAAATATAAAAGATTACTCATTTTGTTTTAAGGTGATTATTCTTTTTTTTTTTTTTTTGCGGTATGCGGGCCTCTCACTGTTGTGGCCTCTCCCCTTGCGGAGCACAGGCTCCGGATGCGCAGGCCCAGCGGCCATGGCTCACGGGCCCAGCCGCTCCACAGCATGTGGGATCTTCCCGGACCGGGGCCCGAACCTGCATCCCCTGCACCGGCAGGCGGACTCTCAACCACTGCGCCACCAGGGAAGCCCTGATTATTCATTTTGTTTTAAGTGTTCAGCTTGATGATCTTTGTCTGTGAATACATCCATATAATCACCACCCAAGACAAGACCTAAGATGTTTACATCACTCCCGAAAGTTCCCCCAGGCCCCTTTCTCCAGTCAATTCCACCCCCTCCCTACCTCTGAAGCCACCACTTCCGTATTTCTGTCACCATAGATTAGTTTTGCCTGGTCTTGGATTTCCTACAAATGGGATCAGACAGTGTATGGTCCTTTGCGTCTGGGTGTCTGGGTGCTTTTGCCCTGCATGAGAGATTCATCCACGTCGCTGAGCATATCAGTAGTTTGTTCCTTTTCATTGAGTCGCGTTCCATTGGCATGCATATGCCAACATGAATTATCCACTCTTCCGCTAATGGACATTTGGGTTGTGTCCACATTTTGCTGTTATAAATAAGGCTGTTATGAATATCCTCGCACAGGTCTTCTTGTGGACAGAGATGCTTTTCATTTCTCTCAGTTAAATTCCTACACGAGAAATGACTGGCTCATAGGACAGATGTGAGTTTCACGTTAGGAGAAGCTTCCAGTTCTGGAAATGGCTGTTCCATTCTTGCGCCGTCCCCCAGAGTGTTTGAGGGTTCCAGTCTCTCCACATGCTTGCCAACATTCGGTGTTGTCAGTTATGTTGTTGTTTTCGCCCTTAGAGCAGGTGTGAACAGTATCTCATCGTGGTTTTAATTTGCATTTCCCTGACCACTAAGGAAGTTGAGCACTTTTATGTGCTAATTAGCTATTGGATATCTTCCATGAGCCGTCTGTCGCCCACTTTTTCCTGCGCGGTTTGTCTTTTTGCTGAACGGCAGACGCCCCCTTCACCTGGGCACACAGGTGCTCTCAAGGCTGCCGCACTCCCACCTGGCCCACCCTCTTCGTGCTCATGATCTGTCTTCTGATTCCCAGCACTTAAAGACTGACTCAGGATGGCCTCAGTCTACAGCCTCGAATATCAAGAATAGAAAGCAAACCTATTCCTGAAATATGAAGCATTTTAAGTGTCGTTCTTAAGATCAATTTGAATGCCTGTTTTGCATAAACGTGTTCTCAGTGTTTTGTCCCGAGATCAGTAAGCTATAATCCAAGAACTCAAAGAGTTTGTAACTAGTTGGAAAAGCAGACATGGCAGTGAATGATTATAGCATGAAATAAAGTTAGTGGCTCTCTCCTTAAATATCCCTTTTTGCCCCTGATGCTGTCCTAAGCCCCCTTTCCTCGCTCTCCGTGGTCTCCCTGGTGATCTCATCTACCCCCGTGGCTTCAACTACCCCCTAAGCAGTGCCCTCCCGAGACCATGGCTCCAGTCCTGGTCTCTCCTGAGGTCACCTCTTGGTGAACCACAGGCAGTACAGCTCTTCAGGAGCAATTAATTTCGTCTCCACCTACCCCACGCTCCCCACTTGAAAGCAGAACCAAATCGCCACTTCTCCTGTTACAGTCCTGATTTATTTCAGGTACAAGCTAAGCTGCTGTAACAAAAAGGCACCCAGATTCAATGGAATAAATAAGAAAGAGGGGTATTTTTCTCTCGTGTAATTGTCCGCAGACAAGAAGCCCCAGGTTTCAGCCTGAGGGAAGGAGAAGGAGGGAAAGTCGAGGGCAAGCAGCTCCCTCGTAAGAATCTGGTCTAGAAGTTGCCACATCACTTCTTCACATCCCTTGACCCAAGGACAGTCGTGTGGCCCCATGGAGCTGCAAGGGAGGCTGGAAGATGGCGTGTCCAGCAGGGCATCCGTTTCTGCTAACACTTAGAGAGTATTTTGAATAAAAGAAAGAAAGGGAGATGGGGGACAGGTAGGCTCAACCACAGTTTGAAGCTCAGTTACTGACACCACAGTTTGCAGAGGAAACTGGTACAGGAAATGGGGGGCATCGCCGACTCTGCCTCTGCGTCTGCTTCATGCTTGATGTCCAGGAAGTCCCAGGTTCTGTTGATTCTAGCTCGGAGGTCCGTCCTACTTCTGTCCTCTCCTTTTCATTCCTGTAGTGACCTCATCTCTCCTTTTGCAAACGCCTTCTCACTCATTCCCTTCCTTTCCTTCCTGCCCCTAGCGTCCATCCCCTGTCACTTCCCCGATTAAAAACCATCAGTAACCAGAAATGCTTGTGACAAAAACAGCACTCGCCTCTAGCTAGAGCGTCTAACATGCCTCCCAGACCTACTCTGAGACAGCGTTTTTGTTTGGTGCTGTTTTCATGTCTGCCTCTCTATTCTTCTTTTTTTTTTTTTGGCTTTTTAAAGCATTGAAGCATAGTTGATTTACAGTGTTGTTAGTTTCAGGTGTACAAAAGGCTCCTGGGTGATGGAGACACAAAGAGCTTACAATCTCCAGCAATAAATAAGGAACCAGTCGGGCAGTGCTTACTGTACATGACAGGCTGGGGTGGGAGGCAGCTGTTAGATGGAGGTGAGACCCTGTAAGAGAGGGAGAGTCACCGCACACACAGGCATGAATATGGAGAGGTTGGGCTAGGCTCTGGACCAGCAGGATCCCGGCTGTGCTGGTGGGGGGTGGCAGTCTAGACTGGCCTGAGTAAGACTGTGGGTATCCCCAGTAGGGGACATCTGCCGACCATATCAGAGGTCCATGTTATAGCTTTTAAGAAAGGTTATAACGTATTTCAGTTAAGTAAAATCCTCGGTTATTTCAGAAGAGGTTCAGTCATTCTTGGTCAGTCCTGTTATTGTCTTTACACAGTGCTGAGTTAAAGCCCTCCTTCCTCCAAGTGCTGTGGCAGGAGCATGGGCTGCAGGGTCCAGCAGACTTGGTCTTAGTCAATGCTCCTGTGCAGGAGATTAAGCCCTCTTAGCCTCAGTTTCCTCATCTGTGAAATGGGGGTTGCACTAGGACTTACCTCCCAGCTTCTAGTGTGAGGTTGAAATGGGATAATTCAGAGTAAGTGCCAGGCTCAGCATCGTGCCTGGCCTCTATTATTAGCTGTTTATTTTTGGGGGGGGTACATAGAATCACTGAAATATTACAGTAAGAATATTTCCCACCCTTCATGAATGCTAGGGTGGAACCTAGCATAAAGAAACAGCCATGGGCTTCCCTGGTGGCGCAGTGGTTAAGAATCTGCCTGCCAGTGCAAGGGACACGGGTTCGAGCCCTGGTCCAGGCAGATCCCACATGCTGCGGAGCAACTAGGCCCATGTGCCACAGCTACTGAGCCCGTGCTCTAGAGCCCGTGCTCTGCAGCAAGAGAAGCCACCGCAATGAGAAGCCTGCACACCGCAACGAACAGTAGCCCCTGCTCACTGCAACTGGAGAAGGCCCTGGGTAACTCAAAAGGGGTGTGGCTTGCCCAGGCCGCTGTCTCCTCTGAGGGAAGTGATCCCCTGGTACTCTTCAAGCCAGCATGTATTTATGGAAATCTGCCCGGGCCTGGCATTGTGCTGAGATGGGCGTCCATAGAGGAAGGCTGCACGGGGTCTAGCTAGAGTAATAGACAAGTATTAATGCTCATCATAAACATACTCTTGAGCTATCATTAATTGCCTAGAAATTTAACTTGTTCTGTGTCTATGCTTAAAACTGGTGGGTAGAAATAATTCGAGGTGGTCCATTTTGTTCCTTGGAGTCGACTTGATGTATTTGGAAGTAGTATAGCAAAAGGATGGGAAGAGTTCATGGGGAAATGCACACCTCTTTAAAAACTAGATTCTGTAGATTTCAAACATCAACGCTTCATCGATAAACCCTCGAACGACAAGTAAAGAGTCATAAGTCTGGGAAAACCTCCGAGAAAATGTCCCAAATCCCATGGAGAACGCGGAATATCCAGGCCATGCATTTGACATCCTAAAGGAGGGAATGACAGTATTTAAACTCACCACCATCAAATGGACTGAAATGTATTATCTAGCAGCCCCTTGGTCTCCATCCCCTCCAAAAGCAAATAAGGGGAATGGGGCCCCCAAACTGGGATAGAGGGTGGAGGTCAGCAACACGCCGTGGAATCCCCGCCAGCTAGGAAGCTAAGGAAGGGACAGGGTCACAGGAGTTCACTGGTTAGAACCCTGTAGGGTGGGTTCTAGCCAGTGAGAAGGGGTCCAAAATCTCAACTGAAGCCTCTGTTTAAACATTTTTCAGGAACTTATTGAAAGCGCCTTCTAAAAAGGATGTCCAACCTAGAGATAATGTTCACTGTTCAATTTATGTAACAAATATTAATTTGAGGTAAAATTAAAGGGTCATTTTTCAATACCATTTTGGACAGGACAAAAAAATATTAAAAATATTAAAAGCAGTAAATGCTCACTGGACCCACTCTCTGGCCTGTTCAAAGCCAGCCGTCAGAGCGGCTCCCATGGTGTGTTAGATGAGCCGGCACCGGCTTTGCAGCCCAAATTAACCTGGAGGAGAGGAAAGAGCAGACTCTGTGCAGAATCATCTCCCCAGAAAGCCGCTTCCTGTTTATGGGCAGTGGTGTTATTAGTTCTTATGTAGATGGCATTGGTTTCTCTTTTCAAAACTCATCATTATAACCATCCTCTTACATCCATTTCCTCTTTCCTCCTTTGCCCCCATACTTGCATTTTTCTCCTCTCAGACCAAGAAGGTTACTTCTAAGCATTGCAGTTACATTCACACACAGGATCGGTCATTATCCATTTGTTGAAAGGCTCATCCTTTATCTTAAGGAACACATAAAAATGGCACAAAGTAATTTATGACTCGAAAAGCACCTTAAACTAATTGGGATTTCCTTATATTTCTTTGTTTCCATTCTCCCAAAACATAAGAGCAGTATTACTATTACTATTCGAAAGAGCACTGCTGAGATTCAGAGCACCTGGAGGGACTTCCACCTCCCGAGTTCTCGCTGTGTCAGCTTGGACAAGTGATTTAACCCCTCTGAGCCTCCATTTTCTCTTCTATAAAATCAGAGCAAAAATGCTGGCTTCCTCCAGCTTTGAAATGTGTTGCAAAGATTTAAACAAGTTAATATTGTGTGTTAAAGAGCTTCATAAATGAAGACACAGAAACGTCAGTCGTCGATATTGCTACTAATGTCTCCTGTCGCTGGGCACTGAGTCATTCTGCAAAGCACATTTTCTCTGCAGATGAAGCTTCTCTCTTTAGGGCTCCATTTTGGAGGGAGATCATCATGAAAATGGTATACCCTTCCCTGTCTTCTTCAAGAGAGGACAGTGGGCAAATATAAACTCTTCTTGATGACCCTTGGTCACCATTCCAATATCCATAGAATTCTAGCATGCCAGGGCAGAAGGGGGCTTAACACTAAAGGTGCCTATCTTCATCCGCTCGGGCTGCTATAACAAAATACCATACGTTGGGTGGCTTAAACAGCAGACATTTGTTTTCCCACAGTTCTGGAGGCTGAAGTCCAGATCAGGGGCTGGCTGGTTTCTGCTGCGGCCTCTGTCCTTGGCCTTTGGGAGGACCTCTTCTGCCTGTGTCCTCACCTGGCCTCTGAGACATCCCTGGTGGCTTTTCTTCTTGTACGGACACCAGTCATGTTGGACTAGGGCCCCACTGTAATGGCCTCATTCTAACTTAATCACCCCTTCAAAGACCCCATCTCCAAATAGGGTTGTACTCTGAGGTCCTGGGGATGGGGGCTTCAACATGTGACTTTAAGGCGAATACACTTCAGCCTGTAACAGTGCCTGACCTCCTCATTTTACGGATAAGGATGTGGAGACCCAGAGAGGTTGAGTGAGTTGCCAAAATTCCCACAGCTCGTGTCCGCAGAGCCTGGGACAGAGGCTGGCCTGGAGACCAGGGCTCCTTCTGCCTCCCCGGCCTTACTGAGTCTTGCCTTTGTCTCCTGTCCCTTCCGGGTGTCATCTGACCACTTCTGTCCTGGGCTCTCACTCCCCAACCCCTCCCCACCCCTTCTAAATCTGTTGGAAACTCTGACAGTCCGGATTCAGTGTGCAGGAAGGGTTTCTTACTGTGTGGAAGTTTAAGTTGTAAAGGGGTGGGGTGTAAGTGGGCACTTCAGGACACATATTTGGGGATCTTGAGGCTCCTATATATATATAGTCATCCAGTTTGGAGGCCGTGTTCCCAAAATTTGACCCCCAGGTAAATGTTAATGCACTCTAAAAAGCCACCTTGATGAGAAACCTTTCCGTATTTGTTCCATAGCATTGGAAACGCCTAGCAGCTAGAAAGTGCCCTTCATCTTACTGCATCCCATGCCTCTCGTGTTCTCCCCCGAACCATTTACACACCCTCAGGTAGGGAAGCACATCTGTCAACCTGTGCCCGCCTCACTGGGGGAGATTTAATAATGAGAGTTTATCCTGAGGTCTCATGCTTTTAAGACTTCAACACATAAAATAGGCCACAGCATATGCCCACGCGAAATGAAATATTATCGTTAATGATTGAAGTGTCGCAAGGCTTGTCAAAATTCAGCAGTCCTGAATTTCACATTTTTCATACTAATTGACAGCATCCAGAAGGGCCCTTCTTGAGTACCGCGAACCAGAGGTGAATTCCACCATAACGTTTGTGAACCATGGGCCCTTATATGTACATGAATCCGGCTATTAGTTCAGTAGAGATTTATTTGGTGCCTAATGTGTGCCTTTCTCCCCGGTTCGACTCCTCCTCTGATGTTTGCCTCTCCTTAAACGGCACCACCGTCCCCAGTCGCTCAGACCAATAGCCTGAGTCATCCTCGATGCCGATTCCTGGCTTTCCCTCACCTCCCTCGTCCAATCCAGGAGCAGATGAAGGTGGCTTTGCCTCCCAAATGCCTCGCACACCCATCCAGCCCTCACCAGTCTGCATCCCCAGTCCCGGGCACCGTTATATCCGCCTGGACCCCAGATATGTCCTCCGCGCGGCTTTCCTTGCCTCTGTCGGGCAATTCTCCATGCAACCACCAGGGGGCTCTTGTAAAAGCTTCATGAGCTCTTGTTTTCCCCAGTTTAAGACTGGCGGGGGCGGGGGAGGGCGGTCTTCCAGTTAGAGGACTACAATCCCCACTCCTCTCCGGGGACCACGGGCCCCCGCGTGATCTGATCCCGCCTCTCTCCATCTTCACCTCCCCCCACTGGCTCCATCACGGGTCCTCGAGCCCCGTGTTGTCTTCCTGTTCCTTAAGTGAGCCGAGTGTTCCCACCTCCGGACCTTTGCTGTGGCGGTTCCTGCGCCTCGAAACCCCTACCTCTAGCTCTCTGGACGCCGCCCCTTCCCCGTCGTTCACATCCACCTGGGTGGTGTTTTCTACGGCACCTCCTTCATCCGCCGGCCGCCGGAATATGACCCCGGCCCTAGCCCTTCCCTAGCGTTGCTCTCATTTAACGTCCTTCACTACAGTTGTCTCAGGTTTTCACGATCTAACTTTTTGCCGTTTAAAATTTTTGCCCGCGTCTGTCTTTGCCCACCTGACAGCGTGTCTGATTCACCATGGAACTGGGCGTGGCCCGTAGCAGGTGCTCAGTAAATTCAATTACTGTCTACTGATGTTCCACCTGCCTCTCTGACCGGGCCCTGGGGATACCGCACGGACCTGCAAAGATGCCAGGAGACCCAGGACTCTCCGCCTGGCTCTTTCACTCCCATTTCTACCCCTAGTCTCTGAACCTTTCCTCCATCTCAGCCCCTCCTTTTCTCTCTTGTTGACATTTTCATCAAAAAGAAGGTCCTAAAGAAAGAGAAAGAGAGAGCGGGGCAGTAGAGGGCAGTGTGGCCAGGATCTCAGGCAGCGCGTTTCATGGACTGAGCCTGCGGCCTCCTGTGGGTCATTGTGATTTGACAAGTGTGGCCAGAGACCTTCGCCACCAGAGGGCTTTCCCAGGCATTATAGCTCCCCCTGGTGGGCACTGATTTGTTACAGGATCACTGCCATCAAAAAAAAAAAAAAAAAAAACCCCAAAAAAGCTTCACAAAGACGCTCACAGTCTTTAACCCCACGTAACTCTACTCCTAGAAATGTGCCCTGATGAACAAAGCAGAACAGTGTATGAGTGACACAAGACAAATGTCCGACAATAAGGACGTGTAAATTACGGTGCGTCCACATGAAAGTACAAGGTAGCCGAAAAATATTAACTAGGAAGACATGGAAACTTCCTAACAGAATATTCAGAAGTCATACCACTGCAACAGCTATGAAGGGACAACACAAAGGGAAAATTTCATTTTCTTTGTGTAGTGAGTTGCGGGTAATTTTTAAATTACATTTTTTCCTTGAAAGTTATTTTGTCTTTTCAGTTACTCCCCATCTCTCAAAGAAACAACTTAATCTTTTATCTACTGTGAGATGTCCTGTCACTATGTAACGATACTATTATTTTACTAGGGCTACCGTACAAAGTACCGCAGGCTGGGGGACTTAAACAACAGAAATTAATTTTCTCATAGTTCTGGAGGCTGGAAATTGAGATCAAGATGCCAGCAGGGTTAGTTTCTTCTGAGGCTTCTCCTCTTGGCTTATAGATGGCTACCTTGCCTTCCCTCTACAGGTGTCTTTGTCCTGTAGACTCCAGTCATATTGGATTAGGGCTGACCCTAGTGACCTCATTTTAACTTAATGACCTCTGTAAAAATCCTGTCTCCAAACATGGTCACATTCCGAGGTACTGGCGGTTAGGACTTCAACATATAAATTCTGGGGGCACACAGTTGAGCCCATAACAGTGACTGTTACAATAGTACCACGTATTTATATACAGTATCATTTCTTCATATTTAGATGGCTTATTTTATGATCGTTATATCTAAAGCACTTCCTGTGACAGAAAAGGCAGTATAGTATCATCCCTGATGCTTTATCGTGAGTTAGAGCCAGATAATTTTCTCCAGTTTAAGTCTAGTGCTGTAATTACTAATGTTTGCTGCCTCTTTGGTAAACCAATAACAAGTTGTAATTATTCAAGGGACATTTGGGGCAATTGTTTAAAGAAAAATGATCTTACTGGGTTTTTTTCTCTCTCATTTGATGTATGAACTGTGGTATATATGTATGTACTGGGTACACACACTATATATTCATGCACACATACATCTATATGTTCCATGATTTAAAACTGTACAACAGACTCTGATAATCTTGTTTTTGCTTTTCAAACTCATGCTTAAGAATTAGAAATGTCATAACACTCCTGGCCTGTCATAATCCTGTTCTTTTAGAAACTATTTTCTCAGCTTCTTAGTTTCTAGGGATTTATTACTGTGGTGTTTGCCTCTCACACTATAAAGTACCAAATGTTTTCTCATGAATAGAAATAATGAAAGCAAGACTCCAGATGTTACCCGTTAAATTAGCCTGCGTTAATCCCTATCTGCCCCAATAGATACATTTTTCAAGATTTACCAGAGGCAAGAGGATGTTTATTTCTTTAGGGACTCTGTTACTGGAGCTCTTTCCCTGGTGCCTCAGCTGCGCTTCTTATCCAATATCTTCTGCAGGCCTGGGGCTTATGACATGGGGTCATTTCAAGAATAGAAGTGTCACCTCTCATATATAATAGCGATTGGGAATTTGGGGGTTGGTGCTGTATGTGGGAAAGTGATTACGTTGCCACTTCATAGACAGCAAAACTGAGGCCTGCCATGCTCATGATTTATTGAAGGCAACAGTACAGTTCAGGGACAGCTGTCGGATGAAAATCAGTCATTTCTGACCCCTCCAAAGAGTGCCAGGCCCATGAATCATCCTGCCACGAACACAAATAAAATCGCACGTTAGATGGAAAAGTCCTGTCCTTTCTGACCACAGGCTACATAACCTTTTAAAACCTAGTCTTCTCCTTAGTCATGGTAGTAATTTTTTAAAATGTTTTAACTCATAAGATATGAAAACACATAATAGGATTTTCTCAAATACATACTGTTGCAGGTGTTTTGTTGGGCAGTGATCCCTGTAACTGAAACGCACAGCCTCTAAGGGAGGGTCAGAAATACAGATGCATTTCCATTCCAAGTAGAAGTACACGGTCATACTCTTTCTGCATCTGGCCTTTTTTGTTTAACGGTGTATTACAGATCATTCCACGATAACATGAAAAGATTCACCTTATTTTTTTTTACTGGTTACCCGTATCCCATGGCACGTAGGATTTGTCCTGTGTGAATAGTGGATTTATCATCATTTATTTAACTAGCCCCCCCACTATTTCCTGAACGCAAATCGTGCTGTAGTAGTCATCCTTGACCAAATTTTTTGTGCCCTTGGGAAATTGTTAGGTTAAAAGATAGGTGTCATTTAATTTTTCCTCCAATGTAACTGATTTGTTATTATTCGTTTCTTTACCTTTTTGTTTTATTCCATCTATGCGATCTATATAGTCAACTTACTGTTCTGATTTCCTAAAGATACTGATATTAGTATATGACAAATACATTTTTCCCATACAAAATAGTACTTGTTAAAGAAAAATACATGATGAGCATTTTTTATGATCTTCATTTGAGTCTTATGTGCTATTTCTAGTTAAGAAACAGTAAGAGTGGTTCTCAGGTTCCCTTAGGCTCCACAGATATCCGTGTGTGCGTGTGTGCGCGCGTATAAAACAGTGTCGTGGTGGAATTTTTATTTTGTCAACAAACATCGTCATCATTGTTACACAGAATCTCAAAATTCAAACGTGAACTTTTCCTCTACAAAAACATCTAAATTTATCCCCTGAGATATTTTTCCTGTCATGTTATTTTGCAGATTTTCTTTCCATATTTGGTAAGAACTTTATTGAGATATAATTCACGTACCATAAAATTCACTCATTTAAAATGTGAATTGAAAACAATTCAGTGGTTTTTAGTATAGTCACAGTTATGCAGCTGTAACTATAATCTGTTTTAGAACATTTTCATCACCCCAAAAAGAAATCCTTTCACTGTCACCCTTCTCAAGCTCCCATCCCTAGCTTTTAAATTTTGAAAGATACTTGTGCCCCCCGAAGCAGCTCTCAGTTATACCCCCCCATCGGTCCCTCGAAGGCCGGTTTCCTCATACCCTCCCTGTATTATCAGAATATTTCATTTGATCAGCCTCATAGGTGGACAACATCTCCTGCTTCGATCTGCACGTATTGAATCATGGATGGTGCCGACCATCTGTTCTCATGTTTCTGGGCTGTTTATGCTTCATCTCTGCACCGCTTTGTGGACGTATTTTAAATACAAACAAACATGTTGTTGTCACTGCTTCATTTTGATCCCATCCACCGGGGCAGGATGCATGGGGCAAAGACGGCTAGGAAGTTAGTTCTACGGAAACAAGAGCACCCTCCAAAGAGGCCCCCCATGCACCCAGAAACCCGCCCCGGGGCTCGCTGCCCGGGACTTACCCGTCATTACCCTGTGCCCGCCCCCCGCCATTCTTGTGTTTTGGATGACACTCCACCCTCCCCCAATGTAGGTAAAATAATTGCTCCTTGGCGGGGTGGGGGAGGGGTGGACTGGGAGTTTGGGGTTAGTAGATGTGAACCATTACATATAGGATGAGCAGAGCACAGGGAACTATATCCAGTCTCCTGTGATAAACCATGATGGAAACGAATAGGAAAAAGAGTGTGTGTGTAACTAAGTGCTTCTCCGTTGGCCTCAATCTGGCTTTGTCTCAATCCATGAAACACTGTTTTTTAATGGACGTTCCATGGTCTTTGTTCTGTTAAAACCCAGTCACCCTAGGATAAACCTGTCTTTATATATACACCTCTTCCCTAGTCTGTGGATCCTGATAGCTTTTTCACTAGCTAGGGTCCCTGGTGAAATTCTAATAACTTCCCCAAGTTGGAGGGTCTTTGGGGAAAGCTGGAGCTCTGTTTCAGCCGGGGCTCAGACTCCTGGGAACAGGTGATTCCTCACCACCACCTCCAGGCCTGAGCCACTGTGACCTTTAGCTCCTGGTAGCTTCTTTCTGTGGGGACTGTAGCCTCCCGTGACCTCACTACCAGGGACCAGAAAGCCTCAGCCCGAGTCTGCTGTTCCTGCTGTATTTGTTAGCGATCGAGCAAAACGCCCTTTCACTACTTGTGGTGGGAAGCCCGGTGCACGCCCAGCCATTCGTCCTGAGGTACCTATACCTGACCGGAAAGACGTACTCACAGCAGGTGTGACAATAAGATATATGTTCAAGGGAATCCCTAGCATATTTGACACCCAGCATTTGTAACACTCCCTCCTCTATACCACAAAATCATTTTCAGGATAACGCTGTGATAATCAGTCAGAAGCCTAACTTTCCTGACTCACTCTATAAACAATTAGAAAAAAGAAATTTCAATTTAAAGATGATTCGATTGATATTCAAATGAGAAGCACATAGTGCCAAGTCTGTGATATTCCTGCCAGGCCTACCTGACCTGAATGTAACAATGAGGAAAGCTCAGAGAGGCCAAATGGAAAGACTGGCCTGTCATCTTCAAAAGTGTCCAGGTCCTGAAAATCCAGGGAAGACTGAGGAAGTATCCCAGACAAAAGGAGACTGGGGATAGTTAAATGCAGCTCGTGATTCAGAACGAGATCCTTTTTCTAGAAAGGACATTATTAGGACAACTGGTGAAATTTTAATGGGTCTGAGCATTGGAGGGCACTGTTGGATCAGTGTTGATTCCTGACTTTGATGACTGCATTGTGGTTACGTAGGAGAATGTCCTTGTTTGTAGGGAATATATGCTAAGGAATTCGGGGTTGATGAGACAGCAGTCAGCCTCTGATTCTCAAATGGTTCAGGGGGAAAACGTCATTTGGACAATAATGTCCTTGTACCGTACTTCCGACTTTTCTCTGTTTGTGATTTTTTTTTAAATACAAAAATTGCTTTGAAAAACCTCGACGGTAATTGTAGCAATTGCTTAGAATGTAGACCAACCAAAAACTTCGGAGGAGTATTTTTTCACCAACGTGCTTTAGAGTTGCTGGCACAGGTGACAGCAAAAAGCAGAGGGCTTTTCAAGTCAGTGTGGTTATTGCTTTAAAATTCCCTGCAGACGGTGCGTCCTCTATGGGGGTGCCCCCCACCCACCCTCAGTACACCCTGATTACACTGGCACATCCTCACAACTCTTCACGGTTGTGTGTCAGAATCCTCCAAACAATGATGGGACGCAGGACACAGGGCCAGGTGAAGCCCTGGACCAAGAAGGCCTTTGGGGACAGCGTTAGGCTGCTGGGCTGGCCAGACTCTTACACGCTGTGCGCACAGGGCAAGATCCAGCCCGTCCACAGCTCATTTCGCCAGGGAACAAATGTCTTTAAACATCCCCTGTGCTAATTAACAAAGCCTTTGAGAGCCGAGTGTGGCAAAGAAACCGTTGAATTAGCTGCGCCTTTAGGGCGGGACTGCTGATTAGGGTGTTTCAAACGCCATGTAACTACCTTGGATGAATGGTCCTGATCATAACAGCCACCCCTAGTGTGCAGATTATCCTGAACCAGTACCGATGCTGCTCACTCAACTTCAGTAAGCGACAAGCCTCCCCAGACTGCAGCACAGAGCAGGGAGCGTAGAGGCCCCCGTCTTTGTGGAGCGAGTGAGGTGTCCGTCCACTTTGACGTCTGCGTGCGTCGGCATCGTCACCTCCACGGGACCTAAACAGACTAGCTTGTCAGGGAAGGCTTTCTCCTTCTTGGAAGCAGTTTGCAGTTGAGGAAGAGACTTTGAAATGAGAGCAGTCCGCTCTGGCCCAGGGGAGGCACGAGCTCTAAGTGCTGTCGCAGCCCCTCCCCGCGAAGCAAACCAGAACTGCGGCAGGGCGACCCACCCGTGCAAAGGGGCGTTGAGTGGTTACCCGTCCTTCCTCCAGTGGGGAAGGATGCTGCTGGTGAGGTCTCGGTCACTGAAAGGACCCGCACGCACACTTCCTCTGCGATTGTCCCATGCGGCATGTCAGCCTGCAGAGAATCCCGTGCATCCCGTCTTGTCTCCAGCCTCCAGGCGTGCCCGGGTCTCACGCCTTGATGGGTGTAAGAGTCACCGTGGCCCTTGTGAAGAGTTGACGTGCTGGGCTCCTGTCTGGGGTTTCTGATCCACCAGGGTGTGCCTAGGAGCGTGCATTTGTAACAAGCACCCAGTATCTGTGATGCCCATGGTCTGTGGACCCTCAGCGAGCCCTGATCTAGCGGCAGAAACATGCGGCTTGTGGTCAGAAAACCCAGATTTGCCTTCGCAGCTCATGCTTCACACGCTGAGTGGGACCTTGGGCCGGTTGCCGGAGCTCCCCAGGGCCCAGGTTCACCCCAGCATCCAGGGTCTGTGTTGGGGATCAAATGTGGTAGGGAGGAAAGCACTTGACAAACGGTGAAGCTCTGCAGAAGGATGGGGACCTGGCCTTGGTCCTTACGTCCACCTTGACGTGGTACTCGTGGGGGCTGCAGCGCTTTCGGTGCGTCCTGGCCAATTTTTTAAGTGTCGCTCTCCCTGTCCCCAGCCTTCCATGCGGCGAAGTGCGAGAAGCTGCAGAGAGAGAAGGCGGAGCTGGAGCGGCGCTGTGAGGATGAGGTGCGCAGGCTGGGCTGGCGGCAGCAGGCCGAGCTGCGCGACCTGGAGCGGCGGCTGCAGCTGCAGTTCGAGACCGAGGTGGCCCAGCTCCAGGAGGAGCACCGCGCACAGCTGCTGCGGATCGGGTGTCAGCACCAACGGCAGGTCAGTCTGCGCCCCGGCCCGGGCGTTGTCCTTGCCGTCGTCGGGAGACGTGGGTGGGAGGTGGAGGGGAGCCGCTTTGGCCAGGAGTCCGTGCAGCAAGCAGGTGAGCTTCCGGTCAAGCCCGCTCTCCCCACCTCGTTTCTCTCCTCTGTCCCCTCCCGTCGTCCCCCGCAGCCACTCTTGTCTCCCCGCCTTGTGCTCCCAGGCACACTCCCACCTCCGAGATTTTGCTCGCTGTGCCCTCTGCCTGGAATCCTCTCCCTCTAGAAACCCCATGGCTCCCTCTCTCCCTCTCTCCCTCCCTTGCAGACTTTTCTCAGTGAGGCCTTTCCTGATCCAAAATCACAGCTCCTTCCCCACGTCGTGCACACTCTTCCTGTTTAGTTTTTCCTCGGCACTTACTACTACCTAATGTATGAGAACTTCTACTTTGTACCCTATTGATCTTCTGCGTATTCCATAAGGACAGTGATGATGACAGACATATGTGTATCTAGCACGTGCTGTGTGCCAGGCCCTGCTCTTCCCTCTTTACATGTACTAACTCATTTAACCCCCACGATAACTCTTAGAGGGAGTACCATTATTGTCCCCATTTTACAGGTGAGAAAACTGAGACCCAGAGGTTAAATAACTTGCCAGCATTCACGCTTATGAAAGAGCCAGGGTTGGACCCAGTCTGATCCCAGGGTCCGCGCTCTCGAGCACTGAACTAGAGTTTTCTGCCGGGTTTACTGCTAAATCTCTGGCACAGGACTGCCTGCCTGCACAGAGCGAGCCTTCAGTGTGTATTTGCTGAATGAAAGAAGGATTCCGCTCATTAACCTTAGCCCAGCAGTCTTCCTAGAGAGGGTCATTCATCCTGGCATAGCTGGGGAAGAATTCCCAGGGAGCCTGTCAGCCTGAAAGCAGGTAGGAGCCTGGCGTGCCCATCCCCATGGCCAGCTGCCGTGTCCGTTACCGTGTTGGCGCCGGTGTGACAGGCAGGTTAAGACGAGACCCCTCTGCTTCCGAGAGAGCTCGTTTGCCCCTCCCTCTTCTCTTCCTCCTAAGTCCCCAAGGCTCTGACGCCTTAATGCCCACCTTCTAATTGTGTACTGTTACCCCTGGTCTGCTCATGGTATCCCTAAGGTAAACTGGCATTTGTGAAGAGCTCACTTTACATCTCAGGCTGGTGCCGAGTGGCCCTTCACTATCATGAACGTTTGGGCTGCCTCCCCGGTAGGTAATCTGGATGGCGCAGGTCCCCAGAGGCTTGCGAATCATGGCGGGCATGGGAGAAATCTCAGAGTAATAATAGGTGCTATTGTTGGGATAAACGGTCTCCTGTTTGACAACACTTTCTTCTATTCAGCATCTTGGGTTAGTCGTCCTCCTTTTTCTAGAGGCCTGTGGAAACCAGATGCATCTGCCTGCTTGAGGTGGTACAGACTTAGAGGCTGGGAGACAGATAGGTTTCAGCTAAGGTTACCTGCTGGGCTAAGATTAGAAGATTAGATTCAGCATCTTGGCTTCTCAGCTGGCTTTAAGTGGACATTTGCACGGCTGCCGTCTTTAGTCTTACCTGCTTCGTGGTCCCTTGATACAGCTCAGACCTGGTACAGATACTGGCTTGTCTGTGCCCTGTATCCTGGGGCTGTTCATTCCCAATTTTACACAAAGAATGTATTTATACCCATATTCACTGACTTTTGGTCCAAAGTTCTGGGTTGGTTGAGAAGATGCCAAGAGATGGAAGGAAGGGCAGGAGGTGGTCCCCTGGCAGAAGGATGAGCCTCTGAACAAACGCTCATGCTGGGGTGTCGTGTGTGGGAAACCGGGAAGCCAGGGCCACTGCCGAGCGGAGCCCGTCCGCCAGTGGAGGGAGCCCGTCCGCCAGTGGAGGGAGCCGGGGCAGAACCTCGCTAAGTTTTGTCGGTGCAGGAGCCTGTGCTGGGGGGTGTGGCCTCATCTGCCTTTGAGCTGGGACAGCGGCCTTTTAAAGATTTCATACCGGGAGAGATTGGAGGCCCTGACTTTCCCACTTGAGAGTGAGTTACATGAGCTACTTATGTATATTTTAAAAGTGCTCTGTCTCCTGAGAGCTCTGATCCTGTTCTCCCTGATCCTTTACAGCTGAAGTGATTCATTTGCTTATTCATCCATCTAAGCAAACAACAGTCA
Organism: Stenella coeruleoalba; assembly: GCF_951394435.1. Classification (NCBI taxonomy): domain Eukaryota; kingdom Metazoa; phylum Chordata; class Mammalia; order Artiodactyla; family Delphinidae; genus Stenella; species Stenella coeruleoalba. The sequence goes on from NC_137164.1 coordinate 6,463,408, forward strand.
GTGAAGGTCCGCCGCACGCGCGGCCTCATGACGTCACACTGCAAGGGATGCCAACATTTATAAAACGTGGACTTGCTTGTTCCATAGCCTCAGGTTATAGATCCAGGGAAGTTCTGAGGCACTTTCTCCAGAAACTGTAATACTGGGTGGGAAATACAGATTCTGTGTTTAGGAACTGAGAGTTTCCTTCCAGATGGGAGGATGAGGGAAAGCTTTATGGTGGAAAGAGCATCTGCACGCTTTACATTCGAGTAAGTCATTCCTATAGAAACCCACTGGTTTGGGGGCAGGGGGAGGGATGGATGGTTGAAATCTACGTATTACTCAGGCCCCTGATTCTGCTCCTGCTGCTGGATGTTGGCTGTTGTCTTGACCTTCAGCTTCTCCAGCAGGGAGCGCGCAGGCAACCAGGAAGAAGGTGAAATGCGCGTCAAGCCGTATTCTAATTTCCAGGCAGAGTAAATGCTCGTGTATTCGGTCCAGGAGGGGCTCGGTGCCTGGCCGCAGTGGGGTCTGGAACGTCCGTGGTTCCAGCGATCTGTGCCGACCCTCCATGCTCAGGGCCTCTCTGGGGGGGACAGTCACGTTCGGCAAGGCTGACCCATAGATCCTGCCATCTCGAGCCTTAAAACTCAAGTTCACCAATGGGGCCTCTCCTGGCGCCCCGGTGCCCCGGCCGGCAGCGCAGAGGCTGCTTCCATTCTGACGCAGGAAGTTCTGAGGCTTTTCTCTGATCAGGAACTCCCTCAAGAAGGCCGGCTGACCTCTGACCTTACCGCAGGATGCCCCTAGGAAGATCCAGCCGTCCACTTGCCTCGAGCGGCAAAGACCGTCTCTCTGTCTCCATATGGGAGTCACTGGGGAGCTTCTGGCAAAGCACTCCTCCTGTCTGCACCGCGCGCTGATGGAATCAGAGTCTCGGACTGGGGCTTCCCAGGGCCCAGAGCTGCAGCTGTCTGGTGTCGGGGGATGTGCAGGGCCTCCTTCTTTAGCCCTGCAGGGGTATGAGCAGGGGCGTGGCCTGGCCTCCTGGCTTTCTTCCGTGCCTTTAAAGATATGCTAGGACTCTTATCTTAAAAGTCGGATTATAAAGGTGTTTCATCAGATCAGTGCTCATTCTAGAGCTGGCCGTACATTAACAGAAGCCAGGTTTCCCAAGCTTCCCTATCTCAGGGCACACGAAACAGATTTTTCAACGTAAACACAAATGCTTTTCCTTTTCTGCTCCAAATGTACTCGCCCACGGAGCCTGGTGTTCAGTGATCAGACTTGTGACCTTTGACCTTCTCCCTCCAAGACCCTGTGGCAGTTTGTCTCTCTCCCTGACCCGGCCCAGAAGCCCCTCGTGCAGGGCCCCCTGGTTCCTAAAGGCATTCTGGATTCTGCATTTTGAGCAGAGACTCCTTTCCAGAGGAGCAGTAGTGTTCAGCCTTTGGCATTTACGTTGGCTTTGTCTCATATCCGGGACACACTTTGTAACCTTTCCTAAAGAAATCATCCTTTTAGACTTAACTGGGAGGCCCAGCGTGCCCACACTTAATCAGACCGTGCAGAGGCCACTTCGGCGATCATCTCGCATTCTGTCCCATATCCGTCCCACACGGCAGGTGCACAGCTGCCATCAGCGAAACCACACTCTCTGATCAAATAGAATGAGGTCCCGAGGGCCCCTCTGTTTTCCAGCGCCAGAGCCCCGCCCATCACAGCCCAGAGCCTCCGGACACTGGAAAGAGGCAGAGCCGGGAGATAGAAGCCTCTGTGAACACCTGCCCACGTGGTGGGCGGCAAAGGGGCAAAGGCACAGCCCGGAGGGGCATGAGGTCAGCCCAGGAGCTCTGGCGGGGCTGGCTGCCTGCTCGGAGTCGGTACCCAGGATGATGTAGCAGGGATGCAGGGACAGAAGGGATGGTGGGTCGTCTCGTTATCCGGAAGGAGAGTCGTTCAGAGAGCCCTGGAGAGAAAAGACAGGGGCAGCTCCCTCTGTCTCATCAGATAGGAAGACACGTCGCAGATGGGGGCAAATGGGAGTTTAATCTGGTTTTCTTTAATGAGGAAAGCCGAGACAATGTAAAGCCCATGCGTCTTCGTTGTAAATGGAAGTCTTCTCTCAGTGAATTGCCGAAGGCTCCCATAATTGCATTTTGCAAATGGCTGAATGAAGTAAGCCCACAGCTCTATTCTTACCCATCGGAGAGGGCGGCTTCCCAGCCCTTTGCTTTGCTGGAACTCAGCTAAACAGCAAACAGCTGCAGGAACAGAGCCTGGTGCAGGGACCAGCTGCTGCTCTGTACCCCTGGGACTACTTGATGGGCACATGGACAGACCTCCGCAGCCAGCTCAGAACTTTGTCCTCCTGGAAGAGGGAGGAGGCTGGCCCAGCAGAGATTTTGGGGGGACGGGGGCACCCAGGGTTCTAAAAGGAAGAAAATGAAACTTCACCCAGCATAAGTTTGCTGTGGCCGGATAATGGCTTAGCGCCTCCGTCTCGTTTTCGGTGATCTACAACGCAAAACATATCTTGTGTGTCCCTTGGGTCAACTTGTCTGAATCCCCTCAAATGCCTGCCGACCTGGAGGTCTTCTCAGGCTGAGAGCTCGGACGGGCTGCTGCCCCGTGCTCTGGAAAGAAGCCTAGAGCCATAGAGGAGAAGCCATGGGGATTGAAACTGGGATAAGAAAGGGGACGGCCAACAGTGCACGGCCCCTTCCTTGTAGAGGGAACAGTCTTTAAAAACCATACGCATGTCTGGAAACCTCAATCACTCGAGAGTAAGGACCATGATGCCCAGATTTTGGCTCACTGACTCTCACTGGTTTCCTTCAGAACATCCTGGGCTTTCCTCTCATTGCATGTGGAGGAATTCGGGGATCAGTATTTCATCCCCAGAAGCCCCTCTGAGAGGCTGTAACAGACAGATCACACCCTTACATCATCCTTGGTATATTGGGTGTGGTATTCCATCACCACTAAATCAAAGACCTGACTCCACCAAGGCAGGGGGGCATGCGATGAAGCACCACCCTTGCTGAGCAGAGCAGACCCACCGCCAGGACGAAAGGGACTCTTCTGGAACGTACTCCCGGCATCCATCTCTCTTTTCTGAAACCACCCGTGGCAATTTGGGTAAGAACCCAATAAATTAGAATCATACTAAGGACGGATGAAAGATTCTTCTTTCTACTGAACTAACATACCTCCAAACAATGTGTGGGTACTTGTTTCTAATGGAAGTCACCAGCGGAGCATAAGGAAAACCAGTTCCATTTTTTTTAACCGATGATTTGTTTTTCCAAGAGACTGAAAGTCTTTGGACAAAGATTCCATAAAAAACCTTCATATAAACAGGATTTGGGCAATTAAAAACTGCAGTAATCGGCCTTTCTGCTGAGTGGATTCATAGCTCTGAGCCTCGAGTGAAGTATTGTTTAATCAAGAATGGCCAGTAGGTAAAAGTGAACCATCGCATACCATGTCCATTTTCATGGCGTAATGCAGCTTTCCGAACGCTGTCAAGTTCGTTGTTGGTCTTGGCAGTGATATTTCTGTTTTAGTGGATGACACTTCCTTTTACCATAGGAGACAGAAGTCGGGCCAACTTTCCCAAGCAATGATGGTATCCAGAATGGGAATCTATCCCATTTTAAAATACAAACACTCCCATGCATCCCCTTCACAAGCGGGCTTCCTTTCTTGTGAAGAGTTCTTCCTCCTTTTACAGATCAAAGATCAGCCTGTGAATTATCCCCAGAGAAATGAGACCCTCTGAGAGGTGGCTGGACAGTGTTCTGAGCCGGTCTGCCACAGAGCTTCAGGGCATGGGCAGGTGCACTGGTTCAGTGTTGTTCAAATGCTAGGTTTTGACACCTTAGTACGTTGTGAAATGAATTTAGTGGTTTGTAACTGCATTTTGAAAAACAACAAAGGAACATAGAATAAAAATTTAAAAACGAGATTACTGCAGGTAAGAGGGGAAAGTGTCATTTTGTGAAACTTTGGTTTCACACACACGCCCCGTGTATGCGTGTGTGTGTGTGTGTGTGTGTGTGTGTGTGTAACAATGTACAATGGTGTTTTTACAGTGGGTCACCGACAGAGAATTTGGAAAAACATTGTTCTGGTTTGCTATCACAGGGAGAGGTCGTCTTATGCAATGAGTCCTGTAAGTCATACATTTGAAGTTAAAATAACAGCTGCAACAACAAAAGTAACAAAAGCAGTAAAGATGGAAGGTGTGTGGTGGGGCCAGAGATCAGGAAGGGGGAAAATAAAAAATCCTGGGCTGGCGTAGCACAGGGAGATCAGCTCGGTACTTTGTGACCACCTGGGGGAGGCGGTGGATAGGGAGGGTGGGAGGGAGGGAGATGCAAGAGGGAAGAGATATGGGGATATATGTATATGTATAACTGATTCACTTTGTTATAAAGCAGAAACTAACACGCCACTGTAAAGCAATTATACTCCAATAAAGATGTTAAAAAAATATATATATAATGAAAAACAGTCAAAAACAAAAAAAAAATCCTGGGCTGGCTGCACTACCTGTGATTAAACTCCTGGAAATGTACCATCAGCCAGAGAAACAGCAGCTTCTTGGGAGCAGGTCCCACAGCCTGGGCAGGGGGAGGTCTGCACCGTGATCCGGGGGGCAGGTTCACGGCTGGAACAGGGGTGGCGAGCACACACACACACACCTGCCCACTTGCCTTGGGGCTGGTGAGAGGGTCCCTGGGCTCTGGTTGCTGGTCTTGCGGGGGGAGGCAAGGGCAGTGCGTTTCAGAGCTTCACCATGGATGTCAGACAGCCCTGTGCTGACTGCTGGCTCTGCCATTCACTAGCCTTTGGGCAAAACACTTCAAGCCTCTCTGAGCCTCAGTTTCCTCGTCTGGGAAATGAACATGAAAACATTTACTTTATCATATTGCTGTGAGGCTTGAGTGGAGAAGCCGAGAGTGTAGCTTAATAAATGTTAGCTCCCTCCAGATGCCTCGCGTGCGGTAGCTCCCACCTGCTGCCAGGAAGCAGAACGGACCTTCTGGTAGGGGAGGACCGTCTTCTGTCCCTTATTACCTCACGGAATGCTTGGTGGAAGGGGAAGGAATGGGGTGGAAGGAAATGGTCCAGAGGGGGCGCAGGGCAGTAAAGAGGTGGCTTCGGCAGCTACCCACCCCACCCCGGGAGCTGCTTCCCGTTGCATGAGCGGCAGGGCTGTGGCAGTGACTTCCCTGTGACATCCCCTGCCCCGCCGCCCCTGACTCCGGGACTCCCGCGTCACCAACAAATCCTGGCTCTGCTGCCTCGGCACAAGGCTGGAGGTAGCCGCCATCACAGTAGAGTGTCCTGCCCTTGACGTTTGGGCCACTGACATTTCCCCTCGTTGCAGTCCACCTCAGTCCTCCAAGCAGCGAGGCCATTGGAGCCCCCGGTCCCCGGCTCTCTGTGTAACCAGAGCTGTGATCTCCTGCAGGTGGAAGACATCACCGCCAGCCATGAGGCGGCTCTCCTAGAGATGGAAAACAGCCACACGGTCGCCATCTCGCTCCTGCAGGATGACCACGACCACAAGGTGCAAGGTAGCTACGAGGCTTGGTGCGCGCGGTGGGCGGGCAGGGTGGGCTGTGCGCACTGACCCTCTCCGGCTGCAGACATGGGGAGCCCTCCCTTTCCCTCTTGCTTCCCTTTCCCTTCTTCCTTCCTTTCCTTCCTGGTGTGTCCTTTGTGTTGCTTCTTGGGTTCAGAAAAGACAGAAATCCAGGACCCGGGTAACTACAGTAAGTCCCCTACATATGAATGAGTTCCGTTCCGAGAGCGCGTTCGTAAGTCCAACAAAGTTAGCGTAGGTACCCAACTAACACAATCAGCTATATAGTACTGTCCTGTAATAGGTTCATAATACTTTTCACACAAATAATACATAAAAAACAAACAACACAAAAGTAAAGAAAACATGTTTAATCTTACAGTCCAGTACCTTGAAAAGTACAGTAGTCCAGTACAACAGCTGGCATCCAGGGGCTCGCATTGCCCGAACAGGCAAGAAGAGTTACTGACTGGAGGGGAGAGAGGAGGTGGGAGATGGTAGAGCTGAAGGATCGTCAGCAATAGGGGACGGAGGGCCAGCTGCAATGTCACTCACGCCTGACGTTGATGGAATGCACATTCGCATCTTTGAAAGTTCGCAGCTTGAAGGTTCTTTTGTAGGGGACTTACTGTACTTTCCTCTGAAGCCGATCCTCTCAACCCTGCCTGAATACTGGAGCCTTGGTCCCAGAGCAGGGTTTGGTAGCTGGTCTGGGTTACAGCCTGGGCTTGTTAAAGCTCATAGGTGAATGTAACAGGTAGCCAAGCTTGAGACCCACTGTTCTACAGTAAGTGTAGAAATCCTGGGCTTTGTCTTGTGTTGTGGCCTTATAACCATCCCACAGGTGTGGTGTTGTCACGGCCACGCCAGCATCTGATTGGGCCTGGCTCTCCACACCTTGCACTCAGACCACATTCACCATGGATGTAAGTGGACTCTCAGGATCTTTCTTTTTACATTTTTTATAACTTTGACTTGTCTTTGGATATGTAGGATTTTATGTGGGTTGTAACAATAGCAACAGCGTTTAACTAAGTACTACTAAGATTTTGACTGTGAAAGAAGCTTTTTACACGTTAACGTGCATTTACGTCATATAGAGAATTTGTTTTTCAATTTCCCCTTTCCTCATTTCTTCCTCCCCAGTCAGCTGATTGTTAAAGTATATGAAAAACAATTAATTTAACAATAGATTAATAAATTCCAAAAATTTGAGAATTAATATCAGGGTTTTAAAATTATTTTAAAATGTTCTTTGTAAACAGCAAGGCCCACTGTGCAGTAATCAATGCTCATGTGATTGCCCCCTCGAGCACCAACCCCCCGCCTCTGGGAACTACCCATACGTGGAAAAGTCCAAGCTGGACGCAAGGGAGAGGAATTTCCTGAGAACTAGTTAAATGCGTTACCTGTTCCTGAGAGCGCGTCTCATGCTTAGAGGACCAGCTCCCACCCCTGGATGCACATTGGAACCACCTGGAGAGTTTTTTAAAAAATACTGATGTGTAGCTCCCCTTACAGAGGTTCCGATCTAATTGCCCTGGGGTGCAGCCCAGGCATCGGGATTTTTTAAAGCTCCCCAGGTGATTCTAATATGTAGCAGAATTGGAGAAGCACTCTCTTAGAGCACAGTCTTAAGCATGGGACAGAGTGTCAGGACCTTAAAATAATGAACTACATTATGAGTACATAGATAGTCGCCATGGTTTATGCCACCTAATAGATACGGACTTTTCTTTGCTTGTGAGGTATAGGGTATCTGAAAATGCCCTAAAGCCCATCACTACACTGTAGGAAAATGGTCTCAGGAAAGGGAACAGGAACGGAAATGTTACAATGAGTGTTGACTTTTGTTTCCGGATTTTCGTATAAATAGACTTGGTAGATTTTTCTGACTAATGAAGTCTCGCTTAGACGCCACGTCCAGGGCCTTTGAATTACATATAATGTGAAGACAATGTGGGCGTGTGTAATGGTAGCTAAAAACTTCATTATTATGGATGGTGCTCTCAATGCCTATTAAAAGTAATCATTTAGACAAAGGCAGGTAGACCAGAAACCCACATGGTTTTATGTCAATAAAATAAGCACAAACTTTTTTCTTTTTTCCCAAATGTAAATTTCAGCTATAACAACTGGATTTCTAAGAGACCTTTAACCATCACTAGTTAAAAGATTTGGGTCAATGGAAACCACAAAGTTTTTCTTAATTGCAGCTTATGCCAGCCGGAATGATAATTATTGGTCTCCAATACTCTCCTGTGCTAAGCATATGATCCAGGTTGATTAATGAGACCTTTCCTCTCTCCAGTTATAACATGAAAACAAATTGCTTGTGTAGCTAGAATGAGACGGGCTTCACCCAGCTAATAAGACTATTCCCATCTGGAGGAAAATAGAATCCATTTGCTTAATAACTCTTACATGACATCTCTTGCTGCCTATCTTGCAAATTATCACTGGAATGACACTTTTCACGGAATAGAATTGCTCCAGACTCCCCAAGAGGAACCAGTCCAATGAGTCCTTCCTTCTGTCTGAGTGGCTTAACATCAACTCTTTGCTTAAGCGAATCCTAGCATCTGTGGTTTCCAGAGTGTGGCCCAGAGGCCACCAAGGTGACTCTGCAGGCACAGCACTGGTCCCGTTCACCTGTCCATTCTCCAGTCCATGCCCCGCTCTCCTTGGAAAGGTCCCTGCTTCAGCCTGAGACTGCGGCTTCGTGGTAGAAAAGAAGAGTGATCCTGGGAGGGAAGAAAAGGGAGATTTAACATTAATTACCTAGTGGATTTACCATTAGGAATAGTTGGAGAATTCAGTGAGTGCTGTGAATGGAGAATCTGACTTGGCCAGGGTGTTGGTAGAGCTGGGTATAAAAGTGAGTGTGTGTGTGTGTGCGTGCGTGCGTGCGTGTGCGTGTACTCTGTTTGCTTCCCTCCCTCCTTTCTTTCCTCTTAACCCTCGCCCTTTCTCCTATTTCCTTCCTCATCCTTTCTCCCTCTCTCCTAAATAACATTGCATACAATTTCAGACTAATGGAGAGGTCTCTTTAGGCTTAAGTCCACTATATACTGGTGTCCCTTACTCACCTACGTCACTAGTCTTAGCCTGGCAAAAGAATCTTGTTTGATCCCTTTTCAAAAGAAAGATCAGCCTAACAATTTGATGTCTTCTCTCCAGAACTGATATCTACCCACGAGCTTGAAAAGAAAGAATTGGAAGAAAATTTTGAAAAGCTGCGGCTGTCATTACAGGTTAGTGTTTCCTTAACTCCAACATCATGATAATGGCAGCATTGTTATTCCTGTCCGCAGACATTTATCCAGCACCTACCGTGTACTGGATCCTGTACTAAGCATTGGAATATGGGGGTAAATAAGACTTACTCCCTGCCCTTAAGGAGTTGACTGTCTACTCAGAGCTGTGATACAAATAGTGACAGACCAGCATGGAAGGTAACGCATACTTGCACAGAATGAATAATACCGTTAGCGCCACAGGGGTTCCGAGAGACGGCCCATGTGCTTGCGGTCAGAGTCATGTTTGGGGAAAGGGGAGGATTAGGGAGCAGAGCATTCTAGGCGGGGGTAACGGGATAAGGAGACTCATGTAGGGCATAAATCGCAGGACATGTTCTGGGAATTGTAAAAGCAACTTCAACCCCCTGGAGATGTAACAAAGCTTCTTGGCGTCCTGCTTGAAACCTACACAGAGTGTGGGTCTCAGATGCCAGGGGCGCTGCCTGGCTTCCTTCTGATCTCGGAGGGGAGAATGGAGGTCTCTGCCTTCCAGAGACCCCAATCAGCTGCTTCTGTGAAAAGATGTTGACTGCCCCCAGCCCTAGAGAGGGGCTGCCTGGGAAGCCAAGGGGAGGCTGGTAGCCCTGCTTCCATTGCCAGCTGTGGACGTCCCAGTCATAGAAAGATTACCTTTTAAATATTAGGAACATTCACATCTGGAAATTTGGGAGGTGATTACCATAATTCTAATACAAAGGCAGGAGTTTTGTTTCTTCAATGGCTCACTTTCCCCAGGCAGTGTTTCTCGCACAGAGCCTGCCCTGCCGAGAAAAGAATCTAGGATCATGGAGTGTCACACTATTGAGTGTACTATTCAAAAGTTTTTAAATGGGAAACCACCTGCTGCAAACCCACCCCCGGTCCGTCGATCCATGGACCCATCGGGGGGCCTCACATGCCCACGTGCTCCCTGTGTGGCTTGTCCTTGGCAAATTAACCCCAAACTTCTTTGTGTACCCCACATCCCACACCACCCAGATACATTACCCTTAAGGAACACAACCCAGGAAGGTAACAGCCATACTGTGATGTATCAGAAAACCCCAAACGGTCCAAAACCAAAAGAAGGGAGAGTTCTGCTCCATCCATGAGTCTTCACTTTGCCACTCACATCACACAGTCATGAACTGTGCACATTTAGTGGTAACTCATGGGCAGATGCATTTGAGCTGCAGATTTTCTGGTGTGAGGTGGGTACAGTTGCTTAGGCCAGTCTCCTTGGGCTGCTGGCAGCTAGAGAAACAGGTTTGGGGTAAAAGATTTGAGTTTGAGGTTTAAATCCCCACTGTACCTTCTCTTAATAGCTTTGAAATCTTGGACAGCTACATAAGCTGTAAACCTTAGTTTACCCATCTGTAAAATGGGGATAATGCCAATTCCTTCCTCAAAGTGTGAGCAGCTTAAGGGAAATAATATGTGTGTCAATGAAAACATTAATCAATAGTCAATCCAAGAAAGAAATGGAGAATTTTATTTGAGCCAACCTGAGGATTAGAACCCAGGAGACAGTCTTTATGTGGTATACAATGGAATACTACTCAGCCATAGAAAAGAACGAAATTTTGCCATTTGAAGCAACATGGATAGACTTGGAGGGCATGCTGCTAAGTGAAATACGTCAGAGAAAGACAAACACTGTATGATGCCACTTATATGTGGAATATAAAAAACACAACAAACTAGTGAATGTAACATAAAAGAAGCAGACTCACAGATACAGAGAACAAACTAGTGGTTACCAGTGGGGGGAGGGCACGTAGGGATGGGGGAGGGGAGGTGCAAATTGCTGGGTGTAAATAGGCTCGAGGATGTGTTGTACAACACGGGGAATATTTCGTAATTGCAATATTTTGTAATAACTGTAAATAGTAACCTTTAAAAATTGTATTAACTTTTTTTTAAAGATTAAAAGACAAAGCGCTAAGGACTGTTCCTTAGAGGTCAATGCACAGTTATATAAATTTTTGAGGCAAAGGGTCTTACATCAAAGTAACATATTGACAGTGTACGTAGTCCAACAGGGCAAGTAGTGGGTCATCGTGACCCCTTACAGGATTGAGAAAGGAATGTTATCTCCTAAGGAGTTACCTTGCTGGCTTCAGGAGAAAATTGCTTTTTTTTTTTTCCGGTGAGCAGGCATTCCTGTGTCTTCTAAGGGGATCTAGTTAATGTATAATGCAGATGCACCGTGCACACTAAAGAGGGGTAGTGGCCCAGATCGGCAGAGAGAGAATTTTCTGTTTAAAAATTTTCTGATCCTGCCTTAAAAATAAATTGATTTCATCGTGTGTAAAGGGCATAGAGCACTAGGCAGCAGCTAGTGCTATTATAATAGTTTCAGGCGTTGTTACATTTGCCATCATCATCATTATTATGGGGCCGTTGGTTAACTCCAAGTGGTCCCTGCCGGGCCAGGTCACCAGCTGGGTCTTGGTGCTCTTACCTTGGCATAAAGTAGCCAATCCAAGTTGAAGAACAGCACGTCCTGTCTGATTGCTGGGGCACCATTGTGTGCCTGAGGATCTGTTTTGAATAATGGCGAAGAAAGCAGAAAAAACACAGTGTGATAGTTTAGATGCCGCCTAGATGGTACTTGCCTGAGTGTTGCACTGTTTCACATTTTAATGGAGGACAAGAGGCTCGAGAGGAATGCTTGCTCTGACGAGGCTTGTATAGGAGGTGGGTAGCACTCCAGTCATTTTAATTTTTGCAATAAAATAATAGCTAATATTTATAGAGCACTTACTGTATGCCAGGTACTGTTCTAAGTATTAACTCACCACCATCCTCTGGGTTAGGTATTATTATTACCGTACCCATTTTACAGATGGGGAAACCTGGACACAGTGGTTAAACTACGGAGCGCTCCAGTCATTTTATAGTCACGTTCTACGCATGCGTGCTGCGGCCCAGCCGGCTGTCCTGAGCCCTGATTTACACTTGCTGGCTCATGTGCCTTCCAGCTCCACTGACACTGTCTTGCCCTCATGCAGCAGCAAGTGCACTTAATGGCACTGTGGTGGGCTTTTATTTCTTAAAAATGAAATGGAAGTAACTGGAAACAAAAAAGGAGAGAAGGAAAAGGAACCCGCCAAGGCTGGGTTCTCTGTGATGACAAGAAAGCGGTCGAGCCAGCACGTGCTATGTGGCAGTGCTCTCGTGTGCAGTTCTATCGTTGACCGCATCCAGCTGCTCACATGTGGTGAGCGGGGCCATCTCTCTTGCCAGAAGTGTTCACGGGAAGACCTCAGTTCCTGGGTTTTAATGTTACAGAAGTGGTGATGGGGGTGGAGAATTTTGGAACACGTGGCACCAGCAAGGCACCGTCTCTTCCCTCTGCTTGGGCGTCAAGGCTCTGCCCGGCTCCCTCTGCTGCCCGCCGCCATCGGTCAGGGCCGGGGCTGCGGGGAGAGGGCTCAGCGTGGTGGCACCTGCGCTGGCAGCAGGGCTGGGGCCCCGGGCCTCCCCACACACGCCTCCATTCTCTCCACCTTCACACACAGAGCAGCCCCGTGGCGGGCACGTGCTGGGATGGGGGTCAGGAGGGCCCTCCGGGTCGGGGGGGAGCGTCTGAACGGGACAGATTTCACTCACGTGGCAGCTCAGGCCAGGGGCCTGCCACCCAGGGGCGCCGAGCGGAGGCCAGAAGAGGGCCGGGGGTGAGCGGGAGCTGGCTGTGGGGGAAGAGTGGATGTAAGGTGGGTTGGGGGCAGCGAGACGAGAAAGGCGGATGCGGAGGCTGCAGACGCTGCGTCAGCGGCACTTGGTCCCGAGGGCGCGGGGTTTTACGTGGGGGGGGGGCTCAGGCTTGCGCTTTAGAAAGCTCCCCCGCGCCCCGACCCTGACTCCCCCCTTGAGGGCAAACGAGTTGCCGGGTCCGGGACAAAGTCAGCGAGTGGCTCCACCCGGTGGAGGGAGTAGGATCAGGAGTGTTTGTGGATCCGGGGACGTGACGCAGGAGGCCGCATCCTCCGGGCCCTGCCATTGTGTTTAGTGTGGGGGGAGGGGCTCGGGCAGAGCCAGAAGTCAAGGTTGGTTCGACAGCTTCTGGCTTGAACCTAACAGATGAGCACAGTTCTTCTCTGAGGTGGATTAACCGTCCTTCCTGAAGCGGGGGGCTAGAGCCCCCCCCAGACTAAGATGCCTCTCTGCTGATGGGCTGCTTTTGTGAAGTCAGATGATAAATTATTAAACGCCTCCGCTCCGCAAGCTTCTTGCTTTCCTGGGGGTGGGGGGCGAGGGCAGCTCTCTGATCTCAGGAGACGCTGAGTCGGGCCACCTGCTTCGAGTGCCCCGCCAGCGTGCGTGCACTTTCCGTGCAACAGAAACATGCATCTGTCAGTGTTCTGTGGTCCATTCTGGGCAAGGCACGGAGGCAGGGAGACTGGGGCCTCTCCCTGCTGCATGCGAAGGCCTTTTGGTGGAGCCCGGTGGGGAGGACCTCTGATCTGGACGCCCTGGGAAGAGCCCCCAGGACAGGGTGGTGGCCGTCATCACCGCCTCCCAGGTGCCACGTCTGCAGGGGACCGGGCTGGACGTTTCGTGTGTTACCTGCAGGACCAGGTGGACACGCTGACCTTCCAGAGCCAGTCTCTGCGGGACCGAGCCAGACGCTTCGAGGAAGCTTTGAGGAAAAACACTGAGGAGCAGCTGGAGGTATCATGCGCTTCCGGTCTCCCAGCACCCGCAGGGCCCTTGCAAGGCAGTTCTGTTGGACTCCAGGAAACCCGGGGCTCCCCCAGCAGTCACCCGAAGGCAGGGCCCCTGTGCTGATCTGACGCCAGAGCGACAGCGGTCAGGGCCTCCCGGGATTTTAAGCATGTGCCTGTCAGCACCTGTGCTGAGTCGGGATGGCCCTGGGTTCTCCATCTAAGTGTTATTCTTGCCTCATTGTACACGGCTCCCCAGCCCCTGTCCCTGGGCTGCTGTGACGAGCTGGGCCTGGAAACACCCCACCCTGGCCAGGCCCCATTCCAGCCCCACGTCCCGTTCCCTCCCAGTGCCGCCTGCAAGGGAGGCATCCCTGAAGCCCCAGTTGGTAGGGTGAGGGGTTTTTCCTCAGGCTGGCACAATTCCTTCCCTCTGATGTAAGGTGCCGGATAAAACACACGAGGCAAAATACACAACAGCCAGTTACATGTGAATTACAGATCAGTGAGTTTCTTAGTAACAAGTATGTCTCATGCAATACTTAGGTGAAATTCCAACATAATTGAACGTCCTGTCTTTTAATTTGTCACATCTGGCAACCTTATTCTCACATTTACTTTTCTACAACAGCCTTTTCTGCTTCTTAAACCACTTTGCTCATTTCCTATGCATGGCAGGGGGCGGGGCCCTCCATGGGCACAGTTGGGACCTTTCAATCCCCACCTGTCTGTTGAATCAAGTAGTCTGCGTGAATGTTAAAAGCCCATGTTGAATGTACTGTTTTTGCCCGCTAAATTCCCCTGGGGCGGTAGGCTGGTGGTATCCGGCCACCCCAGGATCCGACGTTTCAGGGAATGACGGCTTCATCTCTCCTGCTCCCCAAGGAGCTGGATTTTCAGTAGCTCCCCCAGTGGAAACTCGCGGGCATCGTTACCAGGAAGGCTGTGAGCACTGTCTCCCTCTCGCCCTCTCGCGCTCACTCTCCAGTGCCTGTTAGGACGACTAGATTGCGCTGAATTCATGGTGCTGGTGGACACTGGGCTTCGCCGGGCTGCCTGGTAAATAGCTCCTTGCTCTCCGCCCCTGTAGATCGCATTGGCTCCTTATCAGCACCTGGAAGAAGACATGAAGAGTCTGAAGCAGGTATTAGAGATGAAGAATCAGCAAATACACCAGCAGGAAAAGAAGATCATTGAGCTGGAAAAGCTGGTGAGTCGGCCTCTTACCTTGGGAGGCCCCCGTAACCTGCATGATATCCCTGCTGCCACGGTAGATGTCAATATTAACAGCACCCACGGCCCCATCCAGGTGGGGGCCCTTACCTGTCCGGTGCTCACAAGTGAGCAGAAAACGCCTTTCTTAGGAAGCCAGGAGTTCAGAAGTCTCAGAGGTGGCCTCATTTGTAGAAACCCGGAGGCCGTCTGATGCCCCGCCTGGCTCCGCAGCCACCTCTGTGACGTGCCAGTTCCTCCCCCCGCCGGGGAAGGTGTGCGGTGAGCCTGCATCTGTGGAGCGTCGCTTTTGTGCACCAGGCACGGCGCAGACACGCTGTGCGCGTGTGTTCTTTAGCTCTGACAGCAATCCACTGAGTAGGTGCTGTCAGGAGCCTCCTTTCACAGATGCAGAGACGGAGGCTTAGGACGAGGTCCTGTCTCACCCAGGGCCAAACAGTGGTCCAGCCCAGGCGTGAGCCCTGGGCCAGAGCTCCAGGCCCCGGCTTTCAGCACACGCTCCGCCTCGCCTTTCAGCCTGGCTCCCGCAGAACTAGCAAAGGGCACCCCTTTGGGGGAGTAGAGCAGCCAGAGCTCACTCCCCGCCCCTGTGGGTGCGAGGGCTGAAGCCGAGACAGTCATCCGGAGTCAGCAGCAGAGAAGCCTGCCTCCAGGGAGATGCCATTCTGAGGGGAAGGTTGGCCCAAGGGTCGCAGGTAGATTAATTTTTTCCTTTTTATTGTTATATTTAAAATAAATTTTTGATACTCTAAAAGGAAATATAATTTCCTCTAAAAGGAAATTATAAGATATAGATAAGAAAATTTAAATGACATATTTCTACTCTGTTAATATTTCCAGAGCCTTTCTTCTGTACAAGTGTACACACCCTAATATACGACCCACACATACATACGAGTGTTTTGTATCCTGCTTTCTTTCAGTTAGCAAACCCTCAGCTTACCATCTCAGTAACTGATCACCTCCTCTAACTTTTCAAGTTCTCCGTATGTCTCGGAAATGTCCTTGAAGCCGCTATATCCAAACCAGGAGCCGGTCCCAGACCACCTGTCGCGTTCAGTCGGCACGTCCCCCTCCTGATCTAGCACCGTCCCTCTCTGGGGACATCTCTCGCTGCACGGATGCCTGTCAGTCAGGATAAGGGCAGACGGGGGTGTGAGTGCCTATTGCCAGCATCAGAGGCAATGCTGGCGTCCTGGCGCCCTCCAGCAGCCCAGAGCTTCCCAGCAAGGCCAGAGCTAAGGCCAGCGGGGGGCTCGCGAACAGTCCTCCCGTCTCAACCCTGCAGCCCTCCTCCTCCAGGCAGGGCCACCTGCATCGTTATCTGGTCAGCCACAAGCCTCCGGGCTTCTTTGGCTGTATTTAGCCATGCTCCAGGCCTTCTGCAGGTACGCAAGAGTTCTCATTCCAGAAATCTTTCCAGGCAGAGGGGTGGGTAGGGGTGGGGGGAAGAACTGATTTAATCACTTCCCATTTCCTGGGAGGGCCTTGCTGAAGGGCAGGGGCAGAGCCCAGAGCCCTGGTGCCTAAGCCTGAGTCATGGAGAAGCGGCGGTTTCCTTTAAAGATTCCTCTAGCATTTATTTCTCAGTGCATCTTAGAATGGAGCTCTGCTTCGGCTAGGTCTCAGGCCCTGGGGACACACCGACGGAGAGAGCGGGGCGTGAGTTGCAGAGGAGTGGCAACCACAGAGGATGTTCTCTTCTGATCGTGTGCCACGCTGGGCTCGAGCTGCACGTTCCCGGCTGCCCAGAGCCTCAGAAGGAAAAGAGCGTGTCCACGCTGTTTGCATTTCCAGCCCTCCATTAATTCAGAATGTCGTAGAATGCACACAGGCCTGGCCAGAGATGCCAGTGCAGGGCAGACGGCCTGATGGGAAGAACCGGGGGACCCATCAGCCAAACGGGGTCCAGGTGGTGCTCGCGGCTCCTTTCCGACAATGGCAGGGGTCTGGGGACACTCACTGTGAGAGATATATTCTACATAGGAATCCAGTACAGGCACACACGTAAGTTGTAGATATACAGTACATACGATCCACTATATACAGTAATATATACACACATAATACACCTAAGAGGGAAATATATACTGTATCTAAAATACATACAACAATACTTCTACTACACACGGTGCACTCTGGTATTTTCTATTCTGTTTTGTTTAAAAAAGAAATGCTGGTCACGTCCCTCTAACCTGATTTTACAACCGACTGATGCATTGCAAACCGCGGTTTGGAAAACACTGTTCTTGATAAAGTTCCAAAGCCCAGAAGCCGAGGGCATTGGTCTGCCATCTGTCCGCAGGGCCTTGCTGAGCAGCTCTTGACACTGCATCTTTTATAGGCAGAGAAGAACATTATCCTGGAGGAAAAGATCCAAGTTCTCCAACAGCAGAATGAAGACCTCAAAGCCAGGATCGACCAGAACACCGTCGTCACGAGGTAGGTGGGCCTGGGCGTCGGAGCTTCCAAAGCATGTGTCGCCGACAGGATGGCTTTGCTCTTGACCTTGGAGCGCTCTGCTTTTATCCTCACTCCTCCGAGCCCTGAGGCTTCCCCACACAGGCTCTTGGCACTCCCTGCGCCACGGGCAGCATAGAACACACCGCTCTGAGCACCCAGCCGATGCCCGGGCTCCGCAGAGCGGTGGGTCCCACCTTGGTGGAAATGAGTGACACCGGCCAAAGCCTGGGGCACAGCTGGGAGGTGACGGGGATGTTTCTGGAGGAGGTTTTGGAGAGGCTGCCAGCTGGGGGTTCCTAGGCTAAAGAGAACCACCTTGTGAGCCAACGCCGAGCTCCATCGCTGGGGCCTGCGGCTGCTGCGCCAGCGCTGGGCCAGGCGGTCATGGCAGAGGAGAGCTGGCCTGGCCAAAGGGCAGCAGGGAGGGGATGCACCAATGCAGCTGCTCCCCAGGGACACTGCTTCCATCTTGGTGCTGCCTTCCTTGCTCGGAGGGCCCCAGGAAGGGAGATGGGGGGGCAGACCCACTGCTGTCACGACAGAGGCACAGAACGCCTCGGTTCCTTTTTCATTTAGCATCCATTAGCTGCAAACATCAACTAAGCGTCCGTTACACACCAGGCCTCAGACTGGGTGCTGGGCACTCGAGGAGGACCGCTCTGGGGCCTGTTCTCCGGGGCTCCCGGTCCAGCAGGCGGCCAGATGCACAGACCAGAGGTGATGGCTGCCAGGGAGGCCTGAGCCAGGGGCAGGGCGTCCCACACCAAGCGGCACTTCCCGCTCTCTCTCCCGGCGGCTTCTGCTCTCTCCCCTGGCCCCCAGCGCCTCCCCTGACCCGGGCAGAGGGGCTGTGGGCAGGTCGGCTGTTGGCGGAGGGTCTCTGGGAACGGATGTGTGGCTGGGATGAGCAGCAATCGCGTTGCAACCCCGCTTCTTGGTCCCTGGGGTCTGGCAGGACCCTGTTCTCCCCGCGGGCACCCACCACCTACCCCCTTTCCCTGCAACCCTCGGCCTTGCAGACCTCAGGTTAAGTGCCTCCCGGCGTGACTGCTGCTCGACAGTTGCTTGTTCTCCCCGTGCAGACAGCTGTCAGAGGAGAATGCTAACCTCCAGGAATACGTGGAGAAAGAAACACAGGAGAAGAAAAGGTTGAGCCGAACCAACGAAGAGCTGCTTTGGAAGCTGCAAACGGGGGACCCAACCAGCCCGATTAAACTGTCCCCCACGTCCCCCGTTTACCGAGGCTCCTCCTCCGGGCCCTCCTCTCCCGCCAGAGTCAGCATGACGCCCAGATGACGCCACCACGCTGCGGGTCGAGCTGCGGCGCCTGGTCCACGAGGGTTTCCGCCTCGAGGGAGTGGTGACCGTGGACCGGCCCGACTGACCCTGTGCGCATGCCCAGTAGCTGTATAGCTGCATCCTAGGCAGAGTCCTTTTCTGATCCTCGTGTAAGACTGTCCTGGTACTGGCACTTCGGAAAGTGTAAATGGTAGCATCTGATGTGCAAACGTTTGACCGTAGTTAGAGCCAAAAGAAAGAAACGCCAACTGTTCTTGAGCAATGAACTTTCACTGCAGAATATCAGGCTAGTTACAAATAGCTCAGTTTTGAATATCCATTGAGTAATCATTGTGTACTGCACCGATATGTGTGTATATTTAGATACACGTGTATACACATGCAGCGGTTCTGAATTGCATTTTTTATAACATGAAGTGCTGACATATTTTGGTGACGGTCAGCAGTTTTCTAACTCGTGCCTAAGAATTATTGGGAAATGAAAATGCATTTCTATCTACCTTCCCAGGAATATTTCTACCCAAAATAGAAAAAGGAAAAAAAAAAAAAGATACAGAGAAGCAGCGCCTTCCGACCTACCACCACGTGGTACTCTGTTCAACACCAGCACCGGCCGTTCACGAACGGTACCTGCCTTCGGAACAATCAGCTTCTTAGTCCACATGATGTGAGGTCACCATTACTCCATCCGCGAGTTTCAGTCATTAATACTTCTGTCATGAGCGGATAAGGGGCAGCAGTGGGAAACCCGGAGGGGGTGAGGAGTTTGGCAGGTGTCACTCATGACAGTGGATCATCTATAGTCTTGTAAACACAAGTTCTGCTTTTTTTCCCTAAATGGCATCTTGGAATCCATCATTAAGCTCTTTCATCTTTGGGAAAATATGGAAGCACATGACCTTATAGGTTGAGGGTGAGAGTGACCTTGGAGTTGGCCAAGACCGTTCACGCTCCGTCCTCAAGAAGGAAGACCGCTGATAGGGTCTGTGTTCTGACTAGGCGTAGGGTAGGAAAGCGTACTCTGCCATCCTAGTTGCTTTACTCTGATGTGATGCTGAAAATGGTCAACCCACCAAAGTATGACCCTCAGCCCCACTTCACTGGCGCCCCCTTCGGTCTGGTTCCGTAACCCAACCTCATTCCTGTACCTTGAGAAGCTCAGGGGTTCCAGCAGGGGCTTCCAGAAATCCTGGGGGATCAGTTCCAAGCTGTGCTAGACCATCCCATGGCCTCCCAGAAACCCAGGTGCATTTTCTGCCGGGTGATCGAGCAGTGCCACAGCTGACAGAGGTCCCATCCCTGGCCCAGGAGGTTCTTCCACACAGAGGAAGGAGCCCGGGAAACAGCCAGCCAGCGGTGGCTGGCTTCTGGACTGGCGTTTGGCTCTGAAACGGTAGAATTAGAACCTGAGAGGTATTCCTGTAGTGCTGTGGACGATTAGAAGCAAGACGCACAAAAGAAAGAAGCGGTTTCAACAGTTGATATGGTGATGACAATGATGCCTTTGTTCACTGTTTGTGACGAAGACCCTGCGCTTTTCTCCCTAAGGCCCCTCAAAATGGTCCTGAGCACAGGACTGGCTCTGAGCTTACCCGAGGCGGGCGGCCTCATGTAGGGTTGCTTCGTGGGCCAGAGCCACAGAGCAGGGAAGAAACGGCCCACGCAAGGGCTTGGCTGGCCCAGAGCCCTGCCTGCTCTGTGAATACGGGGCCGGCGTAAAGACAGACCTGGTCTGTGTTCCTTGCGTGAGTCAAGGTTGGGCTTCCCGGCCTCGTGTACATCTCATTTCTAGCAAACCTCCAGGTGTTTGCCCATCCTGGGGACATACGCAGGAGTATCCACTGAAGAAACATTTTTTTCCTTTAGTGGCTCTGCATGATGCTGTGATGTTGAGTTGGGCCTCCCATTAGAGTAGATCATGCCACGTTGACGAGACACACACGTGTTTATTCTTCTAGCAGGCACACCTGCAGACACGATCGCTCAGCCCTCTGAACTAGGAGCTGCTTCCCTAACGGCACTTGCTAAATGCAGTTACGCAGCAATACAGACACCAGTGTTACGTTAGAATGGGGTCCAGTGTGTTAGCCTGTTGCAGTCAAAGTTGTAGTGGTGTTAGAACGAAGCAGTCCCTCACCAGGCGACTAGAGCGTGGCTCTAACCAGCCCTGACCTTGGGTGCTTGAGCTAATTCCCCCCTTGCCCTGGCTTCATTTCCCTGTCATGGACGCCCATTGTATACGGCTCCTATCCCAGAACACGAGGGGTGGCGGCCACCGGGCCCCTTCTGTGCCTCTCCAGCCCCCACACTGTTAGGACTTGGACCTCTGTCTCCCTGGCGTCCACCTCCCAGGCCAGAGCTGCTGCCACGCGGAGATGCCGCAGTCTCCCCGCCTGCCACTCACAGACCCGCGAAACCGCACCAACCTCTTCCTGGCGCGTGGGACCCCGTCGGCGCCCTGCCCTCCCGCCGCCCAGCACACACCCGGCAAGGTTCTGGCGGGGTGGGACACCTGGTGGCCCTCTGAATGGGGTCGCTCGTTCCTCTTACGGCCCCTGCGGGTTCTGTGTTGCCGATTTGTGTTTGAAGCATATTAAAATGAACCTGAGGGACCTCTGTGACATGCACTTGATGTGACCGTTGGCCTGGCCCTCCCAGGCTGCAGGAGGTCCGGTGGGGTCAGGCAGGGAGGTCAGAAGGCCGGGCTCCCCTTGTGGGTGCGCCGGCTGGCCGTCACTGAGTCTCCCCCCACCTTGTGTGTGCGCCGACTGGCCATCACTGAGTATCCCCCCGCCTTGTGTGTGCGCCGGCTGGCCGTCACTGAGTCTCCCCCCACCACCCTTGTGTGTGCGCCGGCTGGCCGTCACTGAGTCTCCCCCCCCCTTGTGTGTGCGCCGGCTGTCATCACTGAGTCTCCCCCCGCCTTGTGTGTGCGCCGGCTGCCGTCACTGTCTCCCCCCCCCCCCCGCCTTGTGTGTGCGCCGGCTGCCATCACTGAGTCTCCCCCCGCCTTTGTGTGTGCGCCGGCTGCCGTCACTGAGTCTCCCCCCACCAACCCTTGTGTGTGCGCCGGCTGGTCATCACTGCGTCTCCCCCCGCGTTGTGTGTGCGCCGACTGGCCATCACTGAGTCTCCCCCCGCCTTTGTGTGTGCGCCGGCTGGCCGTCACTGAGTCTCCCCCCCCCAACCCTTGTGTGTGCGCCGGCTGGCCGTCACTGAGTCTCCCCCCGCCTTGTGTGTGCGCCGGCTGCCGTCACTGAGTCTCCCCCCGCGTTGTGTGTGCGCCGACTGGCCATCACTGAGTCTCCCCCCGCCTTGTGTGTGCGCCGGCTGCCGTCACTGAGTCTCCCCCCCCAACCCTTGTGTGTGCGCCGGCTGGCCGTCACTGAGTCTCCCCCCGCGTTGTGTGTGCGCCGGCTGCCATCACTGAGTCTCCCCCCCCCCAACCCTTGTGTGTGCGCCGGCTGGCCGTCACTGAGTCTCCCCCCGCGTTGTGTGTGCGCCGACTGGCCGTCACTGAGTCTCCCCCGCGTTGTGTGTGCGCCGGCTGCCGTCACTGAGTCTCCCCCGACTCGGCGGACTCAGGATCCCTGCACCCATCTTCCAGCCCGGATCCTTCAGCAGCCTTGCCCAGGCTTTGGGGGCTCAGCGGCTCTGCTCCGTCTCCCCCGTCCTGGGGAGGCCCGGGTGGGTTGGAGGAGGTTGGAAAAAGGACACGAGATTGAGGCCAGTCCCCTCACCATCAACGTCGAATTCAGACGTGGACCTATTGCTTCTACCCCAGAGTGAGCTCGGTCTGTCCTCAAGCCCGTCCCTTTGCACCCGGCTGGTCACAGAGCTCTCCTCTCAGAGCACTGGGAAAAGGCCCACCCGGCTTGGGGGCCCCGTGGGCACAGCACTGCGTTGTCATGCGCTTTCTCATGCCCTCGGGGTTCTCGGGGGCCAGGCCACTCCCTGAACCTAAACACGCTCACTTCCCCCACCAGGGCCTTCAGCCTCGGGGCCTGCCCTGCCTGGGGTCGCAGGCTGGTTCCCTGTGGGGTTTGCAGGGACCTCCGGAGACTCCAGCCACTCTGCCCTCCCGAACCACTGCCGGACAGGAGCCCCTTGGCAGGTGATAGAGCCCCTTGAGTTACTCCGGACCCGCCAGCACCACTGCCGGACCCCCTGGGTCACCCACGTGTCCAGGTTATCGGCGACGGCTGCTATTCATGATCTGCTTGTCGACCCGTCCCCACCTGTTCGTTTTTTCTGGGGTCTTGTGCCACCACCTTTATCATACCCACCCTGCGTTGTCCTCCCCGTCAGCACAGCCGCTTAACAGAGGGGCGCTGGCGCCCGGCCCACGGAGGAAACCAGGGTGGAGGGGCCTCGCATCCGTGGAGAGCTGTGTCCCGCACAGCTGTCTTGCCGTGGCAGAGAGCCCTTTGAAGTCAGCGCTCGGTCCCCGCTGTGCCAAGGGAGGCCACGGCCGGCTCTCCCTGCCTGTGAGGCTGGAAGGAGTTGAGGAGAGCGAAGCTCAGGTAGAAACCGGGGGGCAGGGCGTCCCACCCGCTGCTGGAGGCTGTTCTCACTCCGTGGCTGCATCCTCGAACGGGCACCCTCGCATCGCGTCCCTGCATCCCTTGTAGGCAAGAGGCAGGGTCCTGCCCGCTGGGGAGTTTGGGTCAAATGCTCTAAACAGTCACCACCACCATCACAGGCTAGAGCTCATTCGCTTAAGTTTGCTAAATTTTTTTTTTTTTTTTGAACCTGTCTTCTTTTCTCAAACTTCTTTAAAAACAAAAGCAGGACACCTCAGGTTTCTTGAACGCCCAGCTCTGTTCCTTCCCCCTCAGCATGGGGGACATGCAGGCGAACTTGCCTCCCTCACCAAGTCTGGGCGAGTTTTCCAGAGACAGCACCACGCGGGATAAAGTGCGGTGCAGCCTAAGCTGGGCCCTCCCGTCCCTGCGGGATGCCCGGGTCCCTCCCCACAGACAACCCGGACAGGCTCAGCTGCTGCTGTCTTTCACCTGCACCCAAATCCACGTAGCAGGGGCTGCGTTAGGAGACGCTCAACAAGTAACCGCACGGCTTCAAGCAGTAAAGATGTAAAGCGTCCGTGGGAAAGTCCGACCGCGCAGCTTCTCCCGGCTCCGCACCTCAGTCCTGAGTGCCCGCGGATCGATGATGAGGAGGCCAGAGCTCACGTCATCAGCGGACGTACCACCTGCTTTATTCCCGAAGCCTCTCTCACATCGCATTTTTTCTGGCCGTATTTATGGCTTGGTGGACAGGCTTATACAGTAAAGCGAAACGATGCCCCTTGGAAGAGGGGCGGACAGGGCTACCCCGGGGAGGTGTCCCCGCCCTCCCGGCCGTCTGGTGGCTGAACAGCACCCCCACCCCCCCACCCCGAGGAGTCCGTGAGATACCTCCCCTTTGCGAAGGCTGGGCTGTCCGTCTGACTCACCAGACGTGTTTCATCACCAACTTGTGCTCCAGGTAACTCCCCACCCCCAGGCCTCCGACCCCCCCCCCCCCCCCCCCCCCCCGCCCCATCAGGGTTTCCTAGGAAACTGCCCGGAAGCCTGGCGGGGGCGCTTCAGGCGCCCGCCCGCACCGGCCGCTAGGCGGCAGTGTGGCGCCACGGGACTGGCCGCACCGCGCCGAGGCGGGCTCCCGGGAAGACTTGCTCGGGGGCGCCCGGGGAAGCCGGCCCGTCTACAAGTCGGGGTCTGGGCTCACGGGCGCCTGCCAGTTGTCACAGATCGCCTTGGGGGCGGGGGAGGGCGGGGCGGCTGAGGGCAGGAAGGGGCACCCTGCCTGCGTTCGTCCCCGCAGAGCCCTGGGGAAAAGGAGGGAAAGCGTCCACGCGGTCCAGGCCTGGTGGGTGGTTCACCGCGCGGCCGACAGATGCCCCCCACGTCCCTGATGCTGAGCGTGCGGGGCCGGCAGCAGACCTCCCAGCGTGATCACGCCAAGCCTCAGGGCCTGGGAATTCAGGCCCCCTTGACTGCGTGTGCCTCCTGTGTAAGCAAGCGCTTTCTTTCTCAAGCGGGGCGGGGGGTGGTGAGAGATCAAGGATTATGAGAAGAGCTACAGCTACAGCCCTCCCCATACCCTCCCGCTCCTGCGCGCACCCCACCCTCCAGATGGGTGGCGGGCGTGTGGCGGGCAACACAAGGCCAGTGCCCAAGGCAGAGGGGTTTGCTGCACTGACACCCAAGTCCTGCAAACGAGCAGCGTCATGCCCCGCAGACCCACTGGCAGGAAGACCTCTGGGCCCAAACCCAAGCCAAGTCCGGAAAAGAGTGCAAGGTGGGGAGACAGCATCAGAGGATCCTAAATGAGGGTCGAGGGGTTCCCTGGCCGAGGCGCTAAAGCCGGAATGAGGATTTCCACCAAACGGCTGAAGGAGAACGAGGCAACGCGACATCCTTCCGGTTGTGGGGAAGCAGGCAGATTCTCAAGAAGCAAAGAGCAGGATCTGAACTCCCTGCGGGGCACCCACCCCGGGGCACCCACCCCCTCCGCCCCCCAGAGCTGCCGGAATTCCTGAGCTCACACTGAGCACGCCCAGGCCATAGACGGAATTTATTAGGATTTGCGGAAGCATGAGAGGATGTACCACAAAATAGCCTGACTTTACAACATGAAGTACGGCATCAATGCACAGTGTTGTCAGCAAAACTGGGATACAGAGCAGAGGTTCACATTTTTTAAAGGCGATGGACAACATCTACTCTTGTCCTTAAAATAAAAACGGGGGGGGGGGGGGAACCAGCAGAGGCCAATCTGATTTGCAGTTAGCGTCAGAATCTAAATCTAGTATCACAATTATAAGAAACTATAAGAAAACTATTAGAAAAATAGAACATCAAACAAGCAAAAATATTATACAATTTACATAATAAAAAACACACAATTCTCTTAATAATGGCTCCACGTTCAGTAGAAGAAAGAGTACTGAAGAAACCACAGCTCTTCAGGTTTGATTATAAACCAACCCTCAAGAAGACCATCACCCTTTGTGCTCCTTAGACCCATCAATGCTGAAAGGCACAACGTAAGCAGGAAACTTATCTTAAATATATAACTTCTCCAATGGGAAAATAAGTCCCAAACTTAAAAAGTTTGTCATCAAGAAACACAAAATCATACACCTTGTTAATAATTTAACAAAGCCTGAATGCATCTCCCCAGCCCTCCTCCGCGACTCCGGAGAAATCCCATTTGGACTTCAAGCCAAGGTCTTCCATCTCACGGGGGTTTTCAGCAGTTCAACACATTTACAAGGTTGGCCGGGGGGCTCCGGAGAACTGCGCCCCCAGACCCTTGGCCAGTCCACGCCCCTCTTGGAAGAGCACTGCCACCCAGCGAAGCAGCGGGCACAGAAAGACTGGGCCATAGTGATGAACGGGAAGGTCAGTTGCCTTTTTTTTCCTGACAACCTCCCATTAGGTATTGTAACTACGATGACGAGATACAGAATGCATGTAGCTTCTTGCACCACTGGACCAATAAAGCATTTCATTACCCAAAAAAGTCCACAAGAGTCTGATAAAATGTACATCTTGCTCTCCCTAAGGAGCCTCACATACAATTCTCTCATTACCAAGGCAAACATGCATTTTAAATTACACCTAACAATTATGCACAACATATATTCAGTTCCGTCTGAAGTTAACTCTCACAAGCGTCACACACCTGCGCCCAGAGTGCGGCCATGCCGGCCATGCCTCTCCATCCATCCTACAACACTCGGGCCACCGGGCCCGGCACCAAGTCCCCTCCCGCCTGTCTCCAGGGGGCTGGTTCTCGGGTGCCAACAGAACAAGCGGCTCTGAATGTGTCAAGGCGGGGCGTCCAGGTCAGGAGAGACAGGTCCCAGCATGAAGCCAGGCAGCTTTCCTCCAGCAGCGAGGCCCCGTCAAACGCCCGTGGGCTCGCCGACAGTCTGGGTGGGGCCGCTAGGAGACGTGTCCACACACCCGATGCTGACAGCTCTGCCTACAACGTCAGGCTAGACGCCATCCTAGGCGGGACGGCAAGACCTGTCAACTCACCCTGCCTGCCTGGAGGACGAGGTGGAGGAGAGGAGGACGAGATGGAGGAGAGGAGGCCAGGTACAGCCCCGTTCCCCGCCCCCGCCCCCCGCCTCCCGCTGTCCGCCCCCCTGACGCCATGCACAAAGCACAGCAAACACGTCGTGAGGCTCCTGCTGGGCCCGCGCCCCTCTCAGGTGTGAACAGATGTGTCAGAGGTGGAGAAGGGAGTGCCGCGGGCCCAGGGGCTCTGGGTGGGCACAGAAGCCTCCGCAGTGCTGCTGCAGTCGCCAGTGGACACGGCAGGGCAAGGCCCGTGGTGTCCAAACTACACAGAACCAGGAAGCCGACCACCTGATGGACACGGACTCAACGGAACAAAACCTAGCGTGGGGGAGACACAAGTGACCCTGACGACAGTGTAAACTCTGCAGCTTCTGCAAGTCGGCCTGGAAAGGTGCTCCGTCCCGCGGCCCTCTGGGTTTGTAAAAGCAAAGTCGGGCAGAGGAGATGCGAGCAGGTGAGCCGGGGGCCGTGCGGAGGCTCGAGCTCCTGCCCGAGGCCCCCATCCCCCACCCCGGGGCGGGGGGTGGCTCGGGGCCCACTGCCTCTCCGGAGACCCCGCACCCCTCACTCTTTGGCACAGGTCCCGGGGACCCCGCGTGGGTTTTCACAAGGCCGTGGACACGCAGGGAGGGGGCCGCGGGCGGCAGGAAGGGGCGCTTCCCCATCACAAGCGGGTCTTTCCAATGTGACCGTTTGGGGCTGGTGCACAGATAAAAGGAGACGCGGTATCCCCGAAGGGCGCGTCACTGGAAATGTGGAACTTCTGACTCTGCAGGAAAACGTAGCCAAGCCGTGGAACCGAGTGCGGGAGGGGCTGGGATGTGAAACCGCCGGGAACTTCCGGCAGTTACTTTTGGCCGTGTGTCTGTGTCCGTGTGTCTGTCTGGCAGGCGGCAGGTCTCTGTGTGTACGTGTTTGTGCGCGTGTCCAGCTCAGGGCCAGGAAGGAGGGGTGTGATCAGAAGGCCCACTGACTTCGGAGGCGCCGCCCCACGCACAGAAGAGAAAACCCTCGGCAACGGCATGAAGACCCGCTCTCAACAGGCCCCGTCCCGGGACCCCAGGTGCTCTTTCCGGGGGGGAGCGCGGGGGCCTTCTCAAGGCAGCCACTGCCCTTCTGCGCGGCGCCTCGCGGCTCTGGGTGAGGAAGGGGACCACGTGTCAGGACGCGCTCGCCCCGTGAGATGCTGAGACACACCTTCTTGGCTGGAGAGCCACGAGCGCTGCTGGCGGAAACATCAGTCGTGCAGTCTGCTGGGGGGCGTCACACGGGGAAACAGCCAGAACGAAAAAGGGAAAGAACACCTCAACCTGCCACCCTTCTGGGACACCCTCTCTCCCTCGCGCTCTCTGCCTGTGTGGAAAAACAGCAGACACATCACGCAAACCAACGGCCAAGAGGCCCCAGAGGACGGCAGACACCAAACCCCACAAAATACGTTACTATTTATCACAATGTTGTACCAAGCAAAGCACCAAGCTACATAAATTAAATACCTTTCTTTGGAAATCCAAGCTTTGGGCTCTTACAGTCCTCCCGCTGGAAGATTCACAAGTGACACTGAGAATAAAGCTTCCATGAGCGACCAGAGCGGCCACCAGAGCCTAGAACGAAGGCCGACCCTGCCAACTGGCTGCTTCACTCATTCTTGCATTTTCCTCCAAGAACTTTTTGGCGCAGAGGGAGAAAAGCCGAGTGCCATCAGTTCATCAGGCTTCTTTCTACCAGGTTTGTGACAAAGGCCAGAGGGAGAGGATATGGGGAGCGAAGCTTCCAAAGCAGCGTTTACGCTTCCCGTGGAGTCCAACACGCCTGCCCCTCACCTGCCAACACGGGCCCTTCCGTCTACTGAACTACACTCTCTCGGGAAGGCAGACTTGGCCCGGCTACCAGAGGAGTCCCCAGGGCCTCGGGAGGGAGCGCCGTGTGCACAGGGACACACGGACACCGAGGCAGGGGTGCGGGGCAGGGTCACCGACCCGCACACAAACCCGCAGCGTCTGGACGACACACACCCACACGAGAGGCACAGTAACGTGACCCCAAACCGTGTCACGTGCAGACCCCGCACCCTGGACAGTTCGGGGTGATCGCTCGGCCGTGTGCCGCGCCACTGTTAAGCGCCTGCTGAGTTCAGTGGAGTGACCGATTCACAGCGGCAGACAGGAGGACTCCACGTGAGGATAAGACACGAGAGGGGCCAGAAGCAGCTGCAGGGCCACGCCGTCACTCAGGATGAGCGGACGCTGGCCTCGGAGACCTTGAGACCCAAGAAACCGACCTCCGAGCGGCAGAGGAGGACTCAGGGCGGAGCCAGGACCACAGAAAGCGCTGTTCTCCGCTTGGCTCACTCGAGGCAGGTCCTACAGAAATAGTGTCACATTCCAGTTACTCAGGACTCGGCCGGCGCTGAGAGGCGCCAGAGCAGCAGGAACCGGCCCGGGGCCTGGGCTGGTGGCCGCAGGAGGTCCAGGTGGAGTGGCCACCGCCCTGGCCCCGCGCAGAGCCCGGTCCCGTGGCCCGAGTGTGCAGTGTGCGAGGGGGGCCGGAGCCCCGCCTGGAAGGAGGGGGGGTGGTCACAGTCCTCACGGGCCCTCCGGAGACAGCTCAGCAGAAGCAGGAGAAGGAGACCGTCTAGTTTTCCTTCCTAAGTACACGCTGTCCTCAGGCTGGGGGCGGCACAGCTGGGCACAGACCGTGTCGCGGTGCTCAGCTGGCATCTGGGGCGGCTGTTCGGGGCTGGGCGGGGAGGCGGGGACTGGAGTGTCCAGCACAGTCCCTGGAAGGGAGGCCGGACCGCTCAGGTGATGAGAGGAGGTGACCTCCATTCTGCCCAAGGCCGCAGCAGCAGGGGCGCCCGGCCGGCGAGGAGAAGGGCTGCTGTCTTGCTCAGAGAGAGGCTCAGAGGCAGGTGGGCAGCCTCGGCCCCGTGGCCCCAGCTGGGAGCTGCCAGGTGATGGGCCCAGCGAGCCGGCCTGAGCAGGACACGCAGGCCGCGGGCCGCCCCATCGCGGCACTGTGCTCTCTGGGTGCGGGCGGGTCCCGTGCACGCGCAGGGGGAGCGAGGTGCTGCCGGGGCCTTGGGGGCAGGGCTGTGCGTCACTTGCAATGGTCCAAGTGACCGTCAGGAGTCCTTGCTGGGTCGGCGGCCAGGGACGCCTCCTCGCTGTGCCAGAGACCATAGCCAAAGTAGATGAAGAAGCCTGCGGGCCGAGGGCAGAGACCGGGTGTGAGTGGGCACCGTCGGGTCCCGGGAAGCAGTCCCCGCAGCAGCCTCTGCAGGCGGCCCCGCCGGGAGGCCTCGGCAGGTGGCGGCCCCAGGCAGGGCCCCCGTGGAGGAGGGCGCGACTCATCATGCAGGGTCGCCTCTACGCTCAGCAAAGGCGCATCCTTCTGGGCAGCCTCAGGTCGGGGGAGCGGCTGGGCTCGGGGCCCCGGGGGCGGGGTGGGCGCTGGTTCCACAGCCTCATCTGCTGCCCACCTGGCGGGGTACCCCGCGGCCGCTGGTGGGGGGCCAGGACAGACCCTGCAGGAGTCACGCTGTCCCCGCCACGGCGGACTTCCCAGGGCACTAGGGCTCCCCAGGCTCTTCGCGCCGTCTGTACAGCTCTCGTTCTCCCTACCTGAGTGACTTAGACATTCAGGTAGCCTGGGACTGCGTGCAACCCGTGAATTTAGTCATTCCAGTGAGTGTCAGGGGCCACAGAGGTCCGTGCTCCTAACTGTCCCCCCACCCCGGGGCCACCTTTGTGCCAGTGACACAGGAGAGCAGGCCTTGAAGGAAGGACCCAGCCACAAAAGCCCTGGGACCCAGGAGCGTGTCGGGGATGCTTGGAAGCGGGCGTCCTCCGCCTCTGCCGCCTCCACTCCCGCAGTCACTGGGGCTGGGAGGTTTGGCCGCAACACGGCCTGGAGGTCACTGCTCTCGTCAGTGGCCCCGACCGGTCAAGGCCAGTCTCCCGGGCCTCGGCCCCCGGCCTCCGACACTACACAAGGAACCCGGGTCCATCTCTGCAGCGCCTGCTGTCAGAGGCCCAGAGAGGGGCCACGGTTGGTGCTAAATGGGGCCAGCACCCAAAGGGTGACCCCCCCTGCTTCCCACAGGCCCAGCCAGTCCCCACGGCCCAGTGTTTGGGATGGACAGCAGACTCACGGGCTCGTTCTGAGAATGTTAAGCTCTGGCCCGAGATAACTAGTTCAGACAAAGGCTTTAAAGTTATCTAAAAGGGAAGGGAGGACCCACAGCCTACCAGGAGCTCCTCACTGTCAGAGAGGAAACCGCTGACTACGCGTGTTTTCGCTGTGTTTTGAAATCTGAAACGGGGGCGGCTGGAGGGCACAAGCCATCCAGCCAGTAGCAGGGAGGACAAATGAGCAGCTCAGCATAGGCTGGCGGGGCTGGGGGCCTCCAAGAGTCGCTGGGACATCACGTGCTGGTCACCTCGAAACCCACAAGTCACGTACCTATCAGCATCCACACTGCAAACCGGACCCACGT
Source organism: Stenella coeruleoalba (assembly GCF_951394435.1). Taxonomy (NCBI): domain Eukaryota; kingdom Metazoa; phylum Chordata; class Mammalia; order Artiodactyla; family Delphinidae; genus Stenella; species Stenella coeruleoalba. The sequence goes on from NC_137164.1 coordinate 6,494,523, forward strand.
GCCTCGGTCCAGCTGCATCATGAGATAGACGTTCACGAAGATGCTCAGGACCGGCAGCACCGGCAAGAAGGGCACCTGCGGAGACAGGAGGCGGGGCGTCAGGTGTGACGCGATGGAGACGGCGGGACAGACGGCTCTGCTCCACTCATTTAGCGAAACTACCCAAGAAAGGAGCGCACCCGAGGCTGATACGGACGGCCAGGTCTACGTGGCGAGGGGCTGAGTGCCAGTCCCCAGTCCCGTACCCACACCCCGTACCCCCAGCACCCCCCAAGTACACCCCCGCAGGCAAATCCTAGTAGATGGGAGTTTGTCCTACGCTACTAATCGCCAAAGTGAGCTGTCGTCTAACTTCCCCGCTTACTCCTCCCCTGAAGGGGCCGGAAGAGGGGCTTCTGCTTTATTTCTAAGGCTGAACTACCTTATTATGCGTAGAATCTAAAAATGCAGAAGCCCTGGTCATCCCCAAGGCTTGGTGATGACATGCGATCCACCAGGGCCAACGTTTATTTATGAGAAGCCCAGAGAACGCAGGGCGCTACCCCACCTGAGAGCCAGGGCCCAGCCTCTCTCAGCAGGCGCCGTCTGTGCCCGGGAGCCCCAGGCTCACATCCCTCGAGGCCGGCCAGCGAGCACCTCCCTCCGCCCACCCAGGCCTCGCAGAGCCCAGGCAGGCAGGGCGGCCTCCCGGCAGGAGCGCCAGGCTCACAGCTTCCCGGGGGGGTTCCCTCCAGCCCGGTCAGGCCGAGCTGCTCACCTTGAACGACAGCTTGGTCTTGCTCTCGGGCTGCCGCCAGATGATGGCTGTGACCACGCAGCAGAGGAAGGCGGAGCCCACGAGCACGAAGACTGCCCACAGCTCCCCATTTGCCAGGGCCCCGTTGCCAAGCACAGCCACCATGCAGAAGGTGATGACCAGCAAGGCTAAGAGGGAGAGAGAGACGCACTTCAGTCATTTCCCAAGTTCCCACACACAGACATCCTCAGCTCTCCCCAGAACCCGTGGAGAGCGAGGCTCCACTTCTGCAGGCACCCACCCCAGTTAGGACAGAATGACGTCACGGTCCAGGGCAAGTGCGGCTCTTCCCCACCCGCGAGGATAAGCAAGACCCCAAACACCGCACAGGGAAGGGTAGGCTCTTACCTATGAGGCTGGTTGAGATGTTCACAATTAGCCCAGAGAATTTGGAAGGCTCTGTATTTTGCGGTGAGAGTACGGTTTTCAGAGAAAATTTTTCTGCTTCTGGTAAAAAGCCCATCTGGGAATCGCTGGTGCTCACCAACTCGTTCTGGTAGACTGGGTCGAGCTCGTCACTAGTCCTGGCCATCTGGTATACCATGTTAGGCTGCTCCGGCTGGTACCTGTGAAGCAGCAGTTTGCTTGACCGTCGTAATGTGCTTTAATTAACAAGCGAAAGGACACACACTAACTCAAGCTCTTAGTAAGCCTTCAGAGGTAAGCTGCCCAGGACACAGGGCATAAAACGGGAAGAGGGTGATCAGAATGGTACATTTTCCCGCAAACAGAAAGAGAGGAGGAGACCCAGGCCTCACCTTCTGCTCCTACCTCTCTGGGCAACACCCTCCTTGGTGTCTCTGTTATGAGGCAACTTGACCTCCACCATGACCCAGCCCAGAGGAAGGTCCCAAGAGTGTCTCTTGCTCTGAGAAGTAGCACTGGCCCTTGGACGCTTAAGATATTAGGCCACTTCCAACCAAACTATGGCTGTAAGGGGGCTAACAGCACAGACAGAAATAGAAAGCAATTACGTTAGGACCCTGTCTGGTGCAGAGAGCCAGAGAACTATATCTACAGCCTGATGAATTCGAGAAACTCTGTTTGCAAGACTTAACTGGATCACTTTATTTTAAAACTCCCAGTGCCTTGGAATAAATAACTCTCTAGAGCTGGGTGAAGGACCATGACTTTCAAGACACGAGCCACCTGCAAGTGAGACACTCATTTTAAATGAGGCTCCGTATCTTCCCAGCCAAGATGACCAAAGGTCGGATCCTTCCCACCCGCTTTGCAAAACGGAGCGCTTTACGAATTATTCTGCATATAATCTAAGAGCGAATATAAAGATACTTAACAGCTTTTTTCACTGACTCACTCATACAATACCATTCGGTCTGTTAAGACAGTGGGGTGGACCTCAGAGAGATTTTAGCGCTGAGCTCTTGGGAAGGAAGAAGGGGTGGGAAACTAGCAAACTAGCTCTAGCTGACTCTCCAGAGCCAGGTAATTAGCTGTAGAGCACGTTAGGGATGGAATCAGTGTCCTGGCAAGTGTAAAGCCGAGAAAGTGGGGGGCTCTCCCCAGGTGACCACACTGAGCACCTGCACAGGTATCTGTTCCCATCATGTACCCTTACCTGGGGTCGTTCCTGGGAGTGAGAAAGCAGAGCCCTGTCTCCCAGAGCAAAGGGAAACTGGAGCAGGGGTGTGCTTGAAAGGAGGGGCACCGAGGCAGCAGAGGACCCCAGGACACCAAGCCTCGGCCCAGAACTGCTTTATTAGGGCCCTCCACGGGGCTGGCCCGGTCCAGACAGGACTCCAAGCCAGAACCGGGAGAGTCTTCCTGAACACTGTCAGCTACTCCGGGACCTGTAACGGCACTCACTCCTCTGGGGCCGGTGCACTGCTGCCACGGGAGCACCACACTGACCCACGTTTCACAGGTCTTGGATTCTCCCAATTCCCACCAGGGCCTGACCCCAGTCCTCTCTGTCCCAGAACCTGGACCAAATTGAAATCGTCACCCTAAGCCTTCAAAAACTCTGATCCAAGAATCCAGGCCCAACAGTCGGGTTGATAACCTGTCTCTACCCTCCCAACATCTAGCCAGGAAAATCAGGGCCCATGAGAGAGACAGGTGGGGCCACCCCGGACTCTTCAGGGATATTCTCTTCAGGGTTATTCAGGGATAACCAGGCTTTCAACCACCAGATGCCACCCTCTCCCAGGCGGGTCCCAAAGGAGCTGTCCGCAGCCTAAAGTTTACACTGTATAAACCACTGACACAAACTACTAAAAAGAAGGCTGGCAGTGTGCCTGTCCTGGAACCCAGAAAGCCGTACCTACCGTAAGACCAACACACAGGCAGCCACCAGAGAGTAGGCCAGGAGGGTGCCAATGGACATGAGGTCCACCAGGTCCTTCAGGTCGAAGAGGAAGGCCATCACCCCTGGGGAGGAGACGAACGTCAGGACCGAGCACGACCCTCCACAGCCGGCCAGAACCACAACCCCACCTGCGACCCAGGCTGTGTGAGGCGTGCCGCTTCTACTTTCCCCCTTGCTCTCCCCGGCCCTTTCCATGGAAAAACACTGTGACTTTGCTTAAAGGGGAGAAAAGCTCAGGATTAACCATATACGCAGCTCTCAACAGACAGTAATAGTAATTAACATTTATGTGGAGAGTACTTTTATCAACATGATCCTTTCTGACCCTCATGGCAATTTTGCCAGCCATCCCTACACTAAAAATGGAGACAGTGAAGTTCAGACATGTTAGCAGACTTACCTAAGGTCACACAGCTATTAAGTGGAAGAGTCAGGCTCTAAGCTAGCTTCTTATGGCTCTGAGTCCAATGTGTCTTCCCCTACACCATGCAGACGTATAGACAGACATGTATATCTATCCATCACCCCATCCACCACCCATCCACCATCCATCCATCCATCACCTACCCATCATCTACCCACCCATCATCCATCCATCAACTACCCACCCATCATCCAGCCATACACCATCCACCCATGATCCATCCACCCATCCACCCATCATCCACCCACCCATCCATCCACGCATCCTCCATCCACCCACCCATCCACCATCCACCCACCCATCCACCACCCATCCACCACCCATCCATCCGTCATCCACCCATCCTTCCATCCGTCATCCACCCATCCATCCCTCATCCCTCATCCAATGGCACTCGTGAGCATGCCAGTCCCTGGGTGCTAGGTATGTGCCACTGAACAAGGCAGACCAGACAGCCGCTGGCCTCCCCAAGCATTCACCGGAGACTCGCATCAGCAGGCAACAGTGGTGAGGAGGCGGCTGGGGGCAAGTCCACTGCCCTCAACAGAGGATTCTAACCCAGAAGATGGGTGTGGAAAGCAGTGTTATTCCCAGACAATACAGTCCCTTCACCATGACCCCACTTCCAGCAAAACAAAACATGCATGCTTCTTTGAAAATCTTCTGTAGATCTTTAGGAGAATATGCATGTCTATTTATGTGGGTATATGTGTCGAGTTTCCCATTTAAAAAATAACTTGGCTGGATCTACTTTGGGATATTTTCAAATCACATGCAATCAACACAAGTTGAAACATAAACACTAAGCCGTAACTTTTCCACAAATATTTCTCAAGCCCACACAGACCACTGCAAGTAAAACAAATTCAAATTGAGGCTAAAAAACAGAATTAAAGAGCAGTGAGGCCCCTCTGGATAATTAGAAGAGGAGCCCCCTGTGTGAGCTACAAATGCCTACGCTCCCACTCAGAGGAACTCAAGCCAAACTTTTTCCATGTGAGGTGATTTTAGAAAACTAAATACTTACTTACCACCCCCGCCAAACGAAAAGAAAAAGCAAACCCTTGGTTTGGCGATGTGAGTCACTTTAAACATTATAGTTTGATGTCCCTTAATCAGCACAGGAAGGAAATTAAGGCCAGTCTTCAATACAATCAAATTACAAGTAAATACTGAAAAAACACTATTTCCAATTCCTTAATCCCTTAAACATACTGGTCACATTTTGACACATGGTGCCCCTTAAAATGCCCACGGCAATCACCCTCAAGAATGCAGACTCACATAACGAACGTGTAAAATAAGAAAAACTGGCTTTCCTTCATTATGTAATGTTAATCCAAAAAACTATACGCACACGTTGCTAAGGGCGTAAACGCTACTGACAACAATTCACTCTGTAAGATGGTCATGCGCCTCACTCAAGGCTATTTGACAAGTTCCTGTGATGCAACTGTCACTGGTATCCTGTGTCATCATTTACCAAGAAGACCCACTGCTCTACTCATGGGCTGGAAGGAACCAGCCATTTTGGCCCCAAAACAAACCAGGAACCAAGAGGCAAGCTCTGCACTCAGCGGGCAAGAGCATCCTCACTTTACCTCTCTGAGCCTCCGCTTCTCATCTGTGTGCACCTGCCTCCTGGGCTGTGAAACGCAATTCGATGAGGAAACATAAACAAAAGCACAGTCTCCTCGCGGGGCTGCCATGGCTCTCATGGCACGCAGAGCCCCAAGGGCTCTCTAGCCCCCGGCTCTCCCCTCTCGGAACTGTCCTCTTGGCGAGGGACCCGATATGCAGTCAGATCAGCCTCCTCTGGACCTGCCATTGTTTACAAACTCAGGGCGAATGGCTTCACCAGCCACACCCTCAATGTCCCCTGGGGAATAGGTGACACGCTTTAGAAAGCATCGATCATAAGGGATTCTCACTTCCCAGAGAATTCACAAGCTAAGACGCACGGATGGTGAATTTCCAGTACCAACAAAAAGTCACCCGGTTTGTACCGTGTAAAATGTCATCCCACCAAGGTCTGCTCGGGGACATTCAGAAAAGGGGAAAGACGCCGGGCTTTGAAGGGACAGCGTGTATTCTAAGCTCTGTCCAATGAAACGATAACAATTTAAAAATTCAAATTGTTTGAGAATTCCATCACATGCTCTGTAAAACTGGCTTCTGCCTTTTGTCAAAAAGGCACTTAGTTACCTTGAAATAAACCAGGTACAAGAGTAAAAACCCAAAGTTAAAAAAGACCAGTTACAGCGTCTCTCGGACCAGCACAAGTCAAGGTATTTCCCTAGGGAATAATGACTCCACTGTTAAAACACCGGCACGTGAAATTCCAGTTCTTACCGGCAATGGCACCTGAGGTTAACGTGGCGATTATTGGTGTTTTGGTCCTATCGTTGATCTGGGCCAAAAATTTAAACAGCAGCCCATCTTCAGCCATGGCATAGATGACTCGAGGCATGGGAAACATGGACCCTAAAAGGCTAGATGGGAAGAAAAGCAAAATGCATCCGTAAGATATCTCATGGGAATAAAGGCACCGTAACGCGCCATGCGTGTTTACCACCGAGGAGAGGCAGCTGTCTCCAACCTGTGAAGCCCGCACCTAAAAGACGGACTCAACACACCAACCCCCGGAAAAGCACTCACCGCAAAGGCTAACAGGAACGGGAGATGTGTGACGTAAACTAGCGTGGCAGCTAGACACAGTTTTATGGAAGAGAAATTTTGTATTTATTCCCGTGATTATTTCTAGCTGAATCAAGCAGAAAATAAAAGCATCGCTGCGTCCATGAGGATTTCTCTGTGGTCAGTCCGTTGTTAGCAAATACTTCCTGTGTGTCCAGGCCAGCAGGAAACATCAAAGTGTTTCTCATTAAAAGGCACGTGCTCCCCTTTTCAAGGTAGCCTCTGCTTTATGGCCAAACTAAGGGCCAAAAGACAGCGTTCACAGAGGCGGCCCGGTCCAGTGGCCACAGATGGGGACAGAGAACCAGGACCTTGCTGAGTAGACAGTGCTAAAGTGTGGGCTTCAGGTTCTTCGAGATGAAATGTCAGTAACACAAACAGCCCTTGGGGTGACCGACAGCAGCACGAGGGGAGAAGCCACACGATCAGGGCTGGGGTTTGGCTCTATTTCAAGGGACAAGAGGAATATTCACAGCAGACCCGCCTTCCCGGGAGTTTCCGCTTCCTCACCTGGTGGAAAGGGCACAGAGGGAGCCGATGGCCACTGCGTACTTGGCGCCCTCCCAGCCCACGTGCTTGAAGGCGTCTGGCAGGGGGCTGTCCTTGTCCAGGCAGAAGTAGGGCATCATGAGCGTGAGGGCGGCCGACACCCCGAAGTAGGCGACGAAGCAGATGAGAAGGGACGCGACGATGCCCACGGGGATGGCCTTCTGGGGGTTCTTGACCTCCTCCCCTGCAAGGAGCAAGGGGTCAGCTGGGGGGCTCGGGACCACCCCATGGCACGCGGCCCTGTGGGGACCAGGGCCTTCCCCCGGCACCACAGACCACGACACCCACAAGCCCAGGGACAGTGTTCTCGGCCTTCACACTGATGGTCGGCAAGGAAGACTCGCCGCCTTTAGCAGAGAACACGCGGGAGGCCCGGGAGCCCGGCCTGTTCAGTCACCAGGACGACGGTGTTTTTAGCAGCCCTATGTCTCCCGGAGGGTGCACAGGTCTGCAATCAGCCGCAGCTAATGCCATCCTCCCGGCCCGCAGGGGACTGGTGGTCTCGTTCAGGGTGCCGCTTCCCGTCAGGCCTGCCACTCGGGGAGTGATGAAGCGGAAGATTAGCAGGAAGGTGCGCACGCACACGGTACCCAGGAGGGAGAGAGCGGCAACGGGCACACACGCGCGCCCGGGAAGGGAAGCAGCGACCTGGCCAGGTGGGCCCGGGTGGGCCGAGGGGGGCGGGCGTACCTGTGGTGGCGATGCAGTCGAAGCCCACGAACGCGTAGAAGCAGGTGGCTGCCCCCGACAGGACACCGGAGAACCCGAAGGGCATGAACCCCCCGACGCCAGGTTTCCCCTCCTCCGTGTCACTGGAAGAGAGAGCCACGGTCAAGAGGCCAGCACCCGCTCCGTGGTCCCCAACAGGAACCATCCCAGCTGCCCCCCTGCGGCCGGGCCCCCCCCCCCACGGTGAACGGTCCTGGGACAGCGGTCACAGCCGCCACACTCCTGGGCGACGGGCCTCCCTGCTTTTCACAGCCAGGGCTGCAAGGGGCCACCAAGCCCTTTCCAGACGCCCCGGCTAAACACTGATTTGTGTGGGGCAGGGACCGCAAGGCAGGGTGCCCGTCAGGAAGGGGAGGAACCGGCGACCGCAGCCTCTCCCCCGGGACCCCCAGAGCATGGCTCAGCTGCCCGCCAGGCGCGGCGGTCCCCGCCCGCCCAGGACCAAAATGCAAAGTCCTGCACGTTTACCAGCAGCTCATGTCTGAAAACAAGCATTTCCAGAGATGCCGCGGTTAGAAAGGGTGAACTGTCTCAGTGGAGAAAAACCGCCCCTGCCTCCCGTGCACCAGGTGAAGGGCGCGGGTGCCTGTGCGGGTGGGGTGGGTTTTCCGGATCTGAGCGCACTGTCCTCACGCTCTGTCCCCTCGTGGGAGAGCTGGGCCATGCCTGTGCCCACAGCCCAGATGCAACCAGGCGCACGAAGACGGCGTCCTCAAGGCTGACGGGACAGCCGGGCGGATGATCTGGTGGTCCCTGAAAGCCAGCGTGTGGTCTCGCTGGCCAGCCCCGCCCCCCGACTGTTCATTCCAGGACCTGACACATCATTTTAAAGCCACTGCACTGTTAGGAAGGTCTCTTCATCAGAGCCGTTTAACCTTCAGCCACAATTAAAACAAAATGAAAACTCCCCACTCTCCATCCTAGGACCCTAAAATTTACCCAAAAATCTGACAAAAGATCAGAAAGGCCCGTTTCCACGTCTGGCTTTTGTTTCCTGGATAAGATGAGCCTGTCGGTAAGGGTGCACCCAGAGGCCTGGGGAGCTGGCCAGGCACCTGCCTCCAGCCCTGGGTGTCCTGAGCCCCAGATACGAAAGGGAGATGGGGCCACGGTCTCTCAGGGCTGACGCAACACAAGCTGAGTGAGAGTGAAAGAGATTATCATAATCACATTCTGATACTTCAGTAGTTCTGAAAACCTCTGAAAAAAGCCTGTGAGGAAAGTTCCACATATTACTTCTTTGTTCTGGGGCGTCAAATAGGAAGGCATTTCCAGATAAAGTGGCTCCCGCCACGGTGCTGCAGAGAAAATCTTTTCTGAAAGCAAAATTCAGAGCTTGATCATGAGGGAAATATGAGGGGAAAGGGATTCCTGAGTGAGTCTGACCATGGGCCCCAACCACGCACAGTCCTGGAATTAGAACGAGGATGCTGTTTCCCCGACACCTTCCTTAGTCACGCACAAGGAAAGAAAACTTAACCCAAACTTCAAACAAATCAAACACCCTCAGCTAACTGACTGCCAAAAAAACAATTAAATAATAACAAAACGTTCTAGTTCAAATTACACTAAAAATAAAAAAAGACTCGTATTGTCACAGCCGACGGCATCACCAACCTCGTGACTGTCACGCACCCAGACACAGAGCAACACTCACTTGTTCAGGCAGAGGTGGCCAGATGTGTTCTGGAAATCCTCCTCCGTGAGCTGCCAGTTTTTAATGGATCCTTTCACGAATCCCGACACCATGATGAAGCCCAGCACCAGAACGTTGACACACGTGAAGACCTTGTTGACCATGGCCGACTCCTTCACGCCCAGGGTCAGCAGTCCTGCAAAAGCGCGTCAACAGAAACTCTCTCAGTGTGAACCTCGCACCAGGCACGTCCTTCTGGGATGGGGACGGGGACGGGGACGAGAGGGTGACTTAGGAAGAATCCAAGCAGCGTCAGACCTCCGAGGAGGAAATGGGGCTGAATTCATTCTCATTCTAGAGGCAGGGATCAAAATAACCAAGGTCTGCGGGGGTGCTGAACAAGGCCATCAAGGCTGGCCTTCCAGATCCCCTCTGGACTCGAGACGCCGGGCCAGGGGCACCAGCAGAGGCCGCGACGTGTCAGCCAACGGCCCCCGAGAGCAAGGCCCTCCCTCCCCGAGGAGGAAGAGAGCCCTCCCTCTTCCTGAACCTCCATCCCCCAGAGCCACCCTCCGGGGCAGGATTTCATTTCCTCCAAGAGACACTTTGCTTGCATTCTCGGGAGGGTGAGAGTTTCCCAGAAGAGGAGTCGTGCGCTCACTGCTAGGGGGCGCTAGCAGTGACAGCCACCTGGGTTGTGGGACCCCTGCCGCGTACGGGTCCTCCTGGGACTCAGTGCAAGGAGAACAACGTATAAGCTAGACTAGTGCCAGCTTGTAAACTCCGGATAAAGAAGACACCGAATGATGAAAGCCCACGGGAGCCACATGACACCACTGCCGCAGGGCACGCTTCTGTAGTGAACTCTCGGCTAGGCAAGAAGAGAGGCAGGGAAGGTGCCTGGTGACACGTGACCACTGACCTGATTGGAAACTACTGCCCTGCCGTGTAGGTCTCTCATACGTTTTAAAACAAAAGACGCTCTACGTAATAGACTGAATTCTGAAAAACAGGCATTAGGACAGAATTGAGCAATTCGTCACAGGGAACACGTCTCCGCCGTGTTTGTTCTTCAGCGTCCCTCCCTCTCGTGTTTATGAGAATCTCACTCGTGCAGACTTAATTTCTGATACATGTTCCTGCCAGCTGGACCAGAAATACTGCTGAGACTGGCCTGTGCGGAATGATTTCAATTATGTGGTGTGTGAAATACGGCACGTTGTTTTTAAAACCCATCCAAGATTTTCTAACCTCAAAGGAGAATTTATCTGCATTTCAGCTTAATGTTTATGTAAACAAAACTCCCATCCTAGTGGCTGACACTCGGATAAGTGTCACTAAGAAGCTGCCGTCAGCTGTGTTCAAGCCATGTCTGCGATTTTAAAATTCCGTACCGGCAACTTCGTGGTGAAGCTTATTTATTTAAAGGGTGTTTTGCCGGCCATTGGGTGTAAACCACCCGAGCCTTCGCCAACACTGAGGCCCTCATTCCTCCACATCGCCCTGGCTGACCAACGCCAACTTTCCTTTTCCAAGTCGTCATCCGCTGACTGCAAAGAATTTGTATTTCTGTATCAAAAAGCCTGCAGCATTAACAAAATCTTATTCCACAGTTACGCAAACACCTGAAATTCTCTTTTAATTAAATGACACGTAACTCGACCGATTCAAGAGGTCTATCCTACATGAATCTCTAAGAAGCCATTTTGACAAAAAAGATGTCTGTAGCAATTACAAAAAGGAGAAGAAAATGGGGGGATGGGAGAAAGAGAAAAGGAAGAAAGCAACTTAATGGGAGCCTGTCCTCCACCTTGGACCCCTCGCTCCAACCCAGTGCCTTCCGGTGTGTGGCTTTACCTGTTAAGATGAGAATTATGATCACGGCAAATATGTCCGGGTTTTCGGCCAGCACCCCGGGCGCGTTCAGGGCCATGTGCGTCCGCGAGAACTCCCCGATGGGATTGCCAATCAGCTCGTCAAACGTTGCGCTCCAGGCTCTGGCTACGCTCGAAGTACCTGCCACGAAACACACCGTCAGACGAAACTGAAGGGAAACAGTTAACGGAGCACCTGTCACCAAGCTCGGCACCGGCGGCACTCACGTAGGGATCGCAGCCGGCGCACGGGGGTCCAGCGGCAGCCGCCGGACCCCGGGATGTGCTGACTCGAAAGTGAGGGTCAGTTAGTGTTTGCAGAGACGTGAGAAGTGGAGCCTGGCAAGAAACCCGTTTTCCATCACAATCAATACGACGTGTATAGCATGCGTTTCGGACGTACATGTAACTCAATTACAATAAAAGTCTAACCAACTAATGTTACCCTGAGCACAGAGAGGCACTCTGACAGTACTGACTTCTACTTATTTGATCTCATCCGACAAGAACTCCTGAGGGCGAACCGTTCAGGTGACTTCACGACCCACTCCTGGGCTGCAGTGAGCAGGGGCCACGCTCCTCAGGAAGCGCCTCCCCTAAGACCCCAGCAGCAGAGCCGACAGGCCTGCCTCCCGCTGCGGGGGACTAAGGGCGGCGGCTCGGGGCTGGCTCCACGCCAGCAGCGAAGTCCCCGCTCACCCCTGCCTCTGCTGCTCCGGGCCCGGGCGGGCACCACTGACGCGGGCCGTGGCCCCGAGGGTCTGCCCGACGTGCTGGGTGCGGCGTCCAGCACCCCAAAGGCCAAGAGCAGCTGACTGCTCTCTGTCTCTGTCTCTTAATCTGAATAACGGCACTGCTCTTCCAGCAATGCTTCCCGGGAAATGTCGCTAAAGTTCCAATATCCACAAAAAGTTTCTTTATCTTCAAAGGGGGCCCTGCTGGTGACCGTGGTCTGGATCTTCCACAGAACTTGGCCAGAGTGACCTGCAGGACTCCATTTCACCGTCTGGTCTCACGCTAAGTGTTCTTCCAACAACTCAAAAAGGAAACCACATTTCTTCATCCCGAGTAGCCAGCCTATGACGAGTTCTGTCCTTCGAGGCCACAACCCAGTGAAGCAACAGGTCACTATCTCTCCTGCCCCAGAGGCCAGCTCGCCGCCAACAGGGCTGCCCAGCTTTTCCTGCCAGCCTACCCCCTCCCCACCCTTGAATCGTGGCTTTTAAAAGAAACACATTTGATAGAAAAGCTGCCCTTGCTCAGGAGGTGAGGCCGAGAGCTGCCTGCAGTAGCACGGGGGTGCATCTCACACGACACCACCACTCTGGCCAAGACCCCGTCGCCACCTGCTGGTCCAGAAGCTGCAGGTGCTTCACGTTCACCATTCTGTTTTATTCGCAGGTAAATCCTCTGGAAACATAACGGCCCCTTTAAAATAGCTGCGTTCCCACCGAGAGGCTGCAGCTTGTAAGGACGTGTATGGTTGCAAGTTTTGGTGCTGCACTGAGAAAAACGTGATTAGGAATTTTATTTTCCAACCCAGAAGAGTAAGCTCTCGGCAGGTGCTGGAAAGAAAGGGAGGGTGTCGCCCAGGGAGCCTGGCGGAGCCCAGGCGGAGGCCCAGCACCACACACGGCTTCCCAGAGGGCAGGCATGGGAGCCAGCGGGGCCCACGGGGTTCAACGCATCCCACGCCCCGGTTTTCTGATATTACTTCAAAGAGCTAAAGCAGAACTGGAACAGTTAGTGGCCATTTGTATTATTTCTGTTTGCGAACCGGCCACTCGTATCCTTCAGTTATTCTGACATTCAGCCGTTTGTTTCTTTTAAGTGGATGTATTCAGCTTCGGCTGTAATCAAAATACAAATAACATAAAGAGAATAACACTGAAACCTATCGAACAGAAAAGACTATGTTTTTGGTGTTTTCGTTTGTTGGTTGGTTGTTTCTAACGCTGACGCCAAGTCCAGAGTCAGCAAGGACGTGAGGAAAAGGGGCCCTTGGCCATCAGGAGGATCGCAGGCAACACAGGCCTTGAAGATACGCAGGCCCGCTGACCCAGACATTCTGCTTCTTAGACCATTTTAAAGGAAAAAGCACAGCTTTTTCTTTTTTATGCCAAAGTCATTAAGTTACTATTTATAACAACAACACAGCTGGAAACAATCTAAATACCCCACAAAGGCACCCAATCAATTATCTGTATATAAATCTATATAATGGTACATCATCAAGAATATTACTGTGGGGCTTCCCTGGTGGCACAGTGGTTAAGAATCCACCTGTCAAGGCAGGGGACACGGGTTCGAGCCCTGGTCCGGGACGATCCCACATGCCGCGGAGCAACTAAGCCTGTGCGCCACAACTACCGAGCCTGTGCTCTAGAGCCCGCGAGCCACAGCTACTGAGCCCGTGTGACACAACTACTGAAGCCTGCGCACAGCAATGAAGACCCAACGCAGCCAAAAATAAAATAAATAAACGTACAGAAAGAAAAAAAAGAATATTACTATGGAAAAATAACTAACGCTATGAAAAATGTACACTATATATTGTTTTACAAGTACAGAGACACGCTAGACAGAAAAATATACATTCAGGTTCACAAAAATATTAACCGTGTTACATCCCTAAACTCTGTGAACGGAGGTCACCCTGCTCCTCCACAGGGTCTAACATTGAGCGGGATGCCAGGCACAGAGGAGGTACCTGATAAACGTTCGCTGAAAGGATGAATGAATAAGAGAATTAATTTCTCCAGGCTGTCAGAGTGGGTCATTTCCACTTTCTTCTTTGCGCTCTTCTACATTTCCTAAATTTTTCTGTATCAGTGATGTATTTACTCAAGTAATCAGAAAAAAAATACTGAAAGAGACTACGTCCTTTTTAACTAGATACAAACACCCTACTGATTCTGTGTCTGTCGTGCTAACAGGACTGGCCTCCTTGCTGGCCTGGCTTGTCCCCACTAAGGTCATCCCATGTACTTGATCATTAAAAAGCAAGGGCAGTGATGCCCGAGGGTGGCCTCCGCCTTGCGTTAGAGGAAAAGGGAAAGTGTGCAGCAGTTCAGCGAGGCGCAGGTGCCGGGGAGGCGCCAGACTGTGTGTCTAGGGAGCCGAGCGGGGCGCGGCCCACGGCTGGGGTGGGAACAGCCGAGGCGGCAGGGGGCAGGCTCCGGGCCTCCCGGACCTACCGATGATGTAGGAGAGGATGAGGTTCCAGCCGGTGATGAAAGCCCAGAGCTCACCCACGGTGACGTAGCTGTAGAGGTAGGCCGAGCCTGTCTTGGGGACCCGAGCGCCAAACTCGCCGTAGCAGAGGCCGGCCAGCACGGAGGCCAGCGCGGCCACCAGGAAGGAGATGACGATGGCGGGCCCCGCGTTCTCCCGGGCCACGGCCCCGGCCAGCACGTAGACGCCGGCCCCCAGCGTGCTGCCCACCCCCAGCGCCACCAGGTCGAACGTGTTGAGGCAGCGGGCCAGCCGGCTCTCCTCCCGGCTGCCGTCCACCACCTTCCGCCGCAGCATCTGCTGCCCGACGCCCGCCAGCGCCTTGCACCCCATCCTGCGGCTCAGACCTGCCGAGAGAAAGAACAAGGTGTGTGTCAGCGTCGCCCCGCCCTCACCACCAACCCTTCATCGCAGCCGGACGGCGAGGTGCGCCCGCGTCGTCATCCACAGCTAAGGCCTCGCACGTCACGATTCCACGGCCCGCGGTCACAACACCCACCCACGGCTTCCCGGTCTCAGGCTTAACCAGCGGGAGAAACGCCCGGAGGCCCACGCGCCGGCCGACTGGACTCTGGTCGCTGAGCCTCCGCACTGATTTCAGTTCTTAACCAAGAGCCTCCTACGGGCACAAAGAGCACGAGAGGCACACATTGAGGACGTCGTCCCTGCCCTCAATAATCGTGCAATTTGCCAGGAAAAGCAAGACGCCATTCCAAGTGGGCTGCTGGGGAAAGAAAACCAAACCACATTTTAATTTAATTATTAGGACCCAGAGGCCCTGAATAGCAATGACAATGCCGTTTAGAGACCTTCCTGGGATCCTCTGAGACGGCAGGGGTCAAGCCGTCTCCACTGTAACACAGAGTTAGGTCCAGAGCAGAAAAGCGTTGAATTGCTAACAAGTCAGGGCTCCTTGTAACCGTCACTACCCGGGGAAGCACTTCCCTGGACCAAAATGTTGGCCCCAAGTGCTGTGTGATGCACTCCTGATCACACGCCAAGAGGGGGCCCCCGTGCACACACGGCTCCCGGCCTCCGACTCTCACACGGGACACACCCAGTGGGGGTCCCAGGATGCCACCCACACCGTGAACAGCATCCCAGGACAGTGATTTAAACGCGGACAGACACGGCCCCGGCCAGGTGGCCAAGGTCGACATCAACAGTGACAAGTTATAGTTGACCATATGATGTGATAAGAAGGGCCTTTACCTCTGACAGCCTCCTCCCCAAACCCATAAGCCCAGGCTAATCCTGAGAAAAAGATCAGACAAATCACAGGCGAGACGAACTCGCTTCGAAACACCTGACCAATCGTCAGGCGTCATCGAAAACAAGGAAGGTCGGAGAACCGTCTCGAGCAGGGGGAGCCCAAGGAGACAGGACGCCACACGTCACGTGGGAGGGGATGGGATCCCGGAACAGGAGGAGGATGGCAGGGAAAACGAAGGCGGTCTGAATAAAGTGTGGACTTCCGCTGTATCAATATCGGCTCGTTAATCGTAACTAAAATACCACACTAGTGTAAGATGTTAACCAGAGAGAAAAGTGGGTGCGGGGCGCGTGGACCCTCTCTGTACCAGCTTCATGGCTTTCCTATAGATCTGTAAACGTGAGCTAAGATAGTTTTCAGACAACAGCATCTGCAGAGATAAGCTATCACCATGACTTTTAGCTCCTAAAAATTCATCTTTATGATCCATTGGTATTTACTGACCTACCTTTGCTGTAAGCAAGTCACTGGAAAGCAAAACGGTCTAAATGGAGACGGCAGGTCCAGCCAAGTCCACACCCAACCACCTGGCGCCCTGGACCGCCCGCCCACACCCTTGTGGCCCCGCCCCCTCCCAGCCTCAGGCCAGGCCCCCGTGGGTCATGTCACTGGCCAGCTCCCGGTCACAGAGGGACCAGTGGATGGTCCTCCCTGCCAGGCCAAGAGGAGAGAGAGTTTCTCAAGACTCAGTTTTTAGCCAGAGTGGGCAATAAACTCATCCGATCCGACCTCCTTCTCGTAAAGACGAGGGAAAACAACTCAGACACCCAGTGTCAGACAGGGTCACGAGCTCGGAAGGTGCGGGGGTGGCTCCACATCTGGGTCTGGCGTTGGCGGGGGTGGGGGGCGGGAAATGATATCACCGTCAGTGAGGTGGGGAGGAAGTGGGAGGAAATGAGGGAAGAAGACCTTGTTAGTGGAACAGCAGTGGAGCAGGAAAATCACAGACACAGGGGCTGATAAGAGCTGAGAGGGCAGGGACAGACCAGGAGACACGCAAAGGAGCAACGGCGCCCGGGGGGTTTCCGGCCACTCACGGGCCAGCTGCCGATGCTCGGTCGGGCAGTGAGGACCTGCCGGGGCTCCGGTGCTGTCCGGGGAGCCCAGGGCGCGAGTCCTCCCGGGCCTGCCTTTCCCTTTCTTCCTCCCAGGATTTACCTGGATTCATTCAGGTCAGGCTGTGAACAACAGCAAAGCCTTTACTAAACCACTGCTTGGATGACGAGTCAGAAGGGCAGACGCACCATTTCAACACAACCCTCAGCAGGAGAGGGATGCGTGAAGATGCGGCACACAACCGCTCAGCATCATCTTGGGGGGGAGGGGAGTATTTAAGAAGCCAGGAACCTTCAAGGGGAGCGGAGTGTGAACGCTCCCCATTACTGGCATTGTTTCCAACTTGGCTGGTAAATGGGACTGACGTTTAGAGAGAGCGCTGCCCTGCTCGCGTCCTCTCCTAGATGTAGTCGTTGGTTCATAACAAACGGATTCTCTCCCCTAAACCAAGTGCAGAGCAAAGACAGTGCAGTTAAATAGCGTTTTCTTTCCTCAGCTTCACAGAGGAAAGTAACCCCAGGGCCCAGGAGGCACCTGCCTCCCTCTGAACGACCAGACACGCTGTGCCCTGGGCTCTTTGCAACGGCTGCGTCCACAGTGCACACGCCTTTCCAGATGTGCTGCCGTCTGGAGCAGAAGCAAGAGCTGCCGGAGTGACCCGACGGGGACGCCTGGCGAGGGGCACACTGGAGCCTGGGGATACTTTACCGAGAGCCCGGTGACCTCACTTTAGGCCGGAATGACCCCCCTGGACGCGCAGCTGCAGTGCGTGTGCCCCATGCCCCTGGGTGGTATCACCGGCACAGAACCCACTCACTAACCCTGGGGGGCCCCCGCACCATCTTCAAAATAAAGGGGGCGGGGCATCAAATTCTGTCAATTTAGATACCGATTTTAGACGCAGGTTTTCAACCGTATGTGAACGGGACTTCTTGGTGGAGCCCACAAACCGAGACTCCAGGGAGGCAGTGGACTTCTAAGCAGGGACACAGCGCCCCCGTTCCTCACGAAGGGTCCTGGGCTGTTCCTCCCTCACAGGAGCCGGAGGGAAGTGCTCCGGGTGCCAGTGGACGGGAGCACAGGAGGGCCCGTTAGTTTCACCTTGGTTACTTCCTCGGTGCTCCCTGCTGTCTGGGGAAAGGGCAAACCCAACTTCTTTGGAAGCCACTGGGACAGAAACGCAGCTGCTGAGGCCCTGCGCTGAGAACGAGGAAAATGCAAGTGCGCTGTCTGCTTCTACTTTCCAGGGTGGGAGAAAATGAGATGCTCGCTAACCTTGTTCAGGTTTATTTTAAAGAAACGTCCTTTCTGTCTCCTTGGGAGTCGTGCAAAGCTGTTCTCCGGGTGGCATCGCCTGGCGGCATTTTGTACACATTACGGCGCGACTCATTCACGCCTGGACTCCTAAGGTGGGCACCCAGCCAGCAGTGAGACCAAATGAAACCTCTCCGTGTAAAACCCATCTAACCACGTCAACACCGGCAACGTCAGGGTCATGCGGACTTCCTGCTGCTGGGATTTACGCCGACAGTCACCAAATACTTGGAAAGGATTATCTGGAAATTACGTTACCCTCTCACGTGGGGAGGAATTTGTGCCACAGTCGACACCTACACTTTCAGTTTTTGACAGAAATCCTGTAACAGCAAGAGCCTCAGCTCTGTCTTACTCCCGATTCATTTATTAGTAAAGAGCACTTGCCTTATGTGTTAGCCTCTCAGAAAAGCAAAGAAAATCTGCCCCTTTCCCACAGAATTTCTAACCTCAAGTTTTATTCTGGTGATCACTATATAACAATAGGAGCAAAGTGACCAATGGTCCCGACTGCAGAGATAAAGATGCTGTTTTCAAGGCGTCTGACAAAGGTGGGCAAGTGGGAACTGGATGATTTTTTTTTTTTTTTTACTCTCAAACGTCATGACAGTCCCATCACTGAAAAAGTCCGCTTAACGGCTCGTGGGAGGGAGGGGAAGAGGTCAGACGTAGGCTGCGGTAGACACTTAAGTTCATAAATCCTTTGGGGAAAGTCTTAATATTGAAATTTTATTGCCCATACTTGTGCTTTTCCTTTAAGCGATCTTTACAACGGTCCCAGACATGGGAGCCACATAGAGTGACATCTGCCCTTCCCGTGGGAGAATGATGCCCCGTGGTCCACACGTGTCCCGGGCTAGAGAAAGTAGGTCCTCGCTAGGGCGCTCACCTGTGGGACACACAGACCGGGGGGCCGACGAGTCAGCAAACTCACTTCAGCGCTCCTACGGCCACGTGGGGGACTCCCCCCAGGAGCCCCCAAGGCTCTAGAGCGCATGCAGGTTTCACAAGGAAAGGAGCAGAGGGCCCACGACAGGGCCCTCTCAACCAGATGTGGTCCGGGGGTCCAAAAAAAGAGCGTTTCGGGACGTGGGCCATCGTGGGGACGGAGACTCACAGCAAGGAACAAAATCTGAGTTGAAGGAAGTTCTTCTCCAAGCCAGATTCACAGCCCCCAGATGTCAGGAGGACCAGGTGCAAGAGCTTAAAGTTAAAAAAAAACCTGTGGCGTGGAGGGGACCAGCCAATGCTGATGGAGACCCAACGTGTGGGCACGTGGAAGGAGGGAAGGAAACAACAGAAGGGAACGAAAAGCACAGGGGGGATGGGGGGAGGGGACAACACAGCGGGGAAGGTCTGCTGCGGTGGGTGACAGGGGCCGGCCGGCTCACACCCCACGTCCTCAATGGGCAGCAGGAGCCTGTCTGCCTCCAGGACCCGGAGTCTCTCTTAAAGTCCCTCAAGATCTACACTTGTCTGACCCCAGGCAGCACGGCCATGCTGAGGATAAAACTGAATTCCTCCAAAATTCGCAGATCTCACAGCTGTTAAGATGCCCTGTGCTGACACGGCCAGGTTTAGGGACAAGCACAAACCCGGTCCCAGCCCAGGAAGCAGAGCGTCAGGGCCGGGCCGAGCGGTGATGGGGCTCCTGAAGAGGGGTGTGGGACCAGGCTTAACGGTCCGTCTCAAAGACCACCACCTCCACGGGGAAGAACAGGTCCACTCCACCCAGCGAGGACGGAGGCCTAAAGCCCGCAAGGCGCCTGGGCCTGTCTCTGCTTCCAGTGAAGACACTTTGTGCTTGGCTGAAATCCACAACCAATAGGTAATATGGTCTCCACCGGCATGGGGAGCACAAGGCCCGCCATCCTCGGCCTTCAGAAAGCCAACCCCCAGGACCCCTGTCCCCGGGCTGACCCTTCCTACCGATTCAACAGAACGAACTGCAGGACGCGCCAGAGGCCTCTGGGGTCCCGTAAACTACGGCAGGTATGTTCTGCACCTCAGTCCTAACTCCCAGCCACCAGGCCCAGGAGGGCGGCCCTGGGGTCCAGCTCAGGCACGCACCCACCCCGCAGAGCAGCTTCCAGGGGCAGATTCCAATGCAGGGATGCCACAGGGAACTGGAACCGCTGACCATGGGCACAGCGCCCCCTGTGGGCCAGGCACCAAGCCACTGAGGGGCAGGGAACCCCGTGTGGCCCGGGGGCCGAAGCAGTCCCATCTCCCGCGATCACGCCTTGCAGAGGCCCAAGCAGACAATCCCAGGCTGGGAGCAAGGATGCGGCACCAGCTCGGGGCCTAGAGCGAGATCGTCCAGGTGCGAATCCGCTACCAGACGGGGTGCAGACAGTGAGTGTCTTCAGTAGTTCTCGTACCGTGGGAAAACGTCAAATTAAAAACTACATGGTATGATCCCGATGAGGATAAGTGGAGGTGGGGTGTAAATACCAAGATATTAACTGAGACTACCTTCCGGATCTTTTCTATACTTGCCATGTCATCTATGGCAGTGAGATGCGTTACTTCCTAAAGCGAAAAACAACAGCAACAGCTAACACGTGGGGGCACCAGCCAAAGGGAAGCTCCTTTACATAAATGACCTTATTTAATTCTCACATCACCATATCCAGCAGGCAATACTTTGCATTCTGGAAATAGGGGGACCCAGGCAGACTAGAACTCAGTCATTCCCAACCCTGGCCGCCCATCAGAGTCCCGTGGGGACAGTTTTTAAACTAACGATGCCGGCCCAGCACAGATCAAGTGACTTCTGTGAAGTTCTCCCAGGTCACCTGGTGGAGGGCAAGCAAGCCAATCAAAGATGGAGTCGGGGCTCAGACCCACATCTTACTGCCTCCAGAGCTTTGAGCTGTCCTCTGAATTACGATCTCCTGGGTCCTGGGGGTGTGCTTGGGGGGAGAGAGGCTGTGTAAGAAAGAAGGGGGGGGGCTTCCCTGGTGGCGCAGTGGTTGAGAGGCCGTCTGCCGATGCAGGGGATACGGGTTCGTGCCCCGGTCCGGGAAGATCCCACATGCCACGGAGCGGCTGGGCCCGTGAGCCGTGGCCGCTGAGCCTGCGCGTCCGGAGCCTGTGCTCCGCAACGGGAGAGGCCACAACAGTGAGGGGCCCGCGTACCGAAAAAAAAAAAAAAGAAAGAAAGAAAGAAGGGGGGACAGATGGCACAGCTAATGGCCAGGGGGAGCGGTCCCCCATCGTGGGGCTGGGCATCCACACGTCGCACTGCAGGGCCCCATCTAGTCACCCTCCATCCCCCTCAGCAGTGCTTACGGGACCGTTAACACGTCGAGTGCCCACAGCACACACGCAGTCCTATCGCTGACTTAAATTCAGGAAACTAACAGGACACGGGCTGTCTTTCCGTCCTTCATCTTAGGTCATACACTCGGCGTGACCATCAACGACTAACGAGGGTCTGTCCATCGAAGGAGATCTTATTAGCTGGATATTTAAGGGTGTGATTCACCAAGGAGCTCGGTTCTGTTTCTCTAAATGAACACACAGGCAAGAAGATGCTAGCTGGGTTAAAATCTAACCCAAGCGACGTAGTCTGGTCTATGAAGCCTTGAAATAGTTCCGGACGGCCCCTCCCATCATGGGGGGTGTCCCACCCCCAGCCCACCCCGCTCCACTGGGGGGACAGCTGGAGTCTCTGTCCCCTCTGCCCAGGGCTTTCGTGAGGCTCAGGTTCCTTGTGTTAAACTAGTCCGCGTGGCTGGGGCCTCAGTTTCCACATCTGAAAGATGGGGTGGCCCTGCGGCCCTGCCCGTGCAGGAGCTCACGAGGACTAAATGAGGTAACGATAAGCATGCTGAGAGGAAAATCCCTCCAGTGCCGAGCCAGCACTGCTCCTTCCCTTTTCAGTCTCAGCACCTGCCCGTCGCCTCTGCCTCACAGAAGCAGGGGGCACACACTCCCCGGCAGCTCTGCGTTCCCGCCACAAGGCAGTCATGAACTGACACCTCGCCAGACGCTGTGAACGCTGCCTACCTAACCACACAACCTTTCCAACACTGTTTACCCGAATCCAAGAATGACAAGAGCCGAGCCGCCGGCGGAAGATCCAGCAAGTCCTTCTTCATGAAAACCAGACACAATCTGGAAACGTTTCCTCCTCAAGCCAGCAGGATGTGTGTGATTAGAGAGTCTTTATGTCTCTGGACGGCATTTCCATCACTAGGGAGGCCACGCTTTATCAGGACACATGCCCGGTGTTGTGTGCAGAAACACGTTACAACAGAAATGCGTGTTCCGTCAGGAGCTCCGAGCTCCTCTGACACATGCCTTAGCCAGACTTATTCTCCAGGATGTAAAGAAAACAAAGTTCTCTCACTGGTTCACAGCGACGTGAAACCGAGCGACGTACAAACTCTGGGGGGAGGGTCCAGGGGGAGACTCGGCGCCTCGGCCCTCCAGCGCAGGGTCCACAGGGGCCCGGCCCTGAGCTTCATCAGGTCGTGCGCCTGTGAACTGTGAGCACTTCACCTGGGCCTTGACGACCGTTACCGAACTGGCTCTCCAATCTCAAATGGAAAAGAAATGTCTGAAATACATTTCCCCTAAGACAGGACTCAGACTAACTCTCAGAACATTGCCTCTTCAATTCTCTAGGCCTCTGAGGCATCCTGAAAGGTCAATTAGTTTTCAGTGGCTCCTTCTAGAAACGTCCTCTTTCAAAATGCCCCAGGACACGTGGCATCTGGAACCAGAGCAGGCAGGGGGTTCCTGCCAGGCTGATCTAATTCCGCTGCACAGTCAGACCGTTATTCTTCCATGTACTCAGTTACTCACTCAACAAACCCTAACACACCCAGGCAGTGCACCGATTTACCCGTAAGCCTGCGCCTACCTTAATCCCCAAATGCCTGTAATGTCCTCCCTTCCCCCAGTCTTCCCACCGTCACAAGCAACTCTGAAAAAACTCGGCATTTCCAGAAAATGCACTGGTTCAAAAGTAAAGAAGGTGTGAAAAATCAGGGACAGTTTCCCAAAACTGAGCTGGAGAAGAGACTCTTGGGGAGCTGGGGTCCACTGGAAACCAGCACTGCTCTACACACACCAGCTCTTCGCCAGACACACACGAGGTCATTTCGTCCTCACCAGAAACCAGCACAGGTTTAGGAAAAACGAAGTGGTTCATAGGTTATTCCAAAGCTGGGAGAGAGAAACTTGTAGATCCGTGTTTCTGTGCTGTGCACTGTGCGGGACATACGTGAATTTTAAGGTTCACCTCCCACCTTTCAGCAGGTCACACCCTGACCTGCCTGGGAGACGAAGCTCAGGCCCACTGCGCCGCAGGTGACCCTGGCCAGACTGCACAGGTGAGGCTGGGCCAGGGTGTGGGGAGCTGGACCGGCCAGGGCCGTGCACCTAGGAAAGTCATGGGTGGGCAGCTGAGGGATTCACACTCGAGATGCAGAGGAAGGGCATCAACAACATACACCGGGAGGATTAATCCGGTCTTGTGCAGGACAGACTAGAGGGTAGCGGCCTTCTGTACCTGGGTAGCAAATCGATATGTTACCTTTGAGCAGGTATTTTAATCCAACTAACGAAGCCCCTTGCGCAAGCAAACGCTATATTCTCTCATATGTACCAGCATTTGTTCCCCGTCCCTGCTTTCTCCCCGAAGAGCCCTGAACTATTCCCAGCACCCACGCCCTGGTTACCATGGGGATTATCTGAGCGGGGTGGGGTGCGCCCTGCAGGAATAACCCTAGTAGGAAATGCATGTTTTATGATGGGTCTTGCTGGCGTACTGGCAACCTACTTTCACTGGTGGCCAAAACTTCAGACACTCACCCCCAAGAGAAAAGCATTTACGATTTGAAAGAAACACCACGGCCTCCCTCGTGGCTCGCCACCTCACCTGTTTTCCTGCCACAAGGTTTTCTCTCACGTCACACACCTAGAGGACACGTCCAGTGGGTGGTAACAGAACGCCTCCGTTACAGAGAACGTGATGCCGTTTAGCCCAAGTCACTGTGAGGCATCGGAAGCAAAGGGCCAGTTGCACGAGGGCCTGTGAATACGGGAATGCAGGACCGAGTTATCAAGGGCCAGGAGAGAGTGGACCAGAGGATAAGGCTGAGCCCGAGACGGAGAGAGCAGCCCAGAGCGCTGGACACGAGACCAGAGCTGGCCGGTGGTGCTGAGTGTGAAGCGGCTGTTTTCCTGCACGTCGGATGGACCGTGTGTACACCATACGTCACAGGCAGAGCCCCCAGCTCTGCTGTAATGGACGCTCCAGTGCAATAACCTTAAGGACAGGCTGTCCCCCCAGAATGTCACCCGAATGTGACCCCAGGGCCTCGCCATAAGCCAATGTTCAATATCCGGACTGCAGTGACCTGAAATTCTCCCTTCTCTGGTCCCACTTAGTGACACTTAGAACCCACATCATCAGAGAACGAGGAAACACAGCACAGACTTCTCCTATCGTCTTTAAGGAAGTCTTAAAGGCTGAAAATAGAAGTTGCAACTTATGCCCCAAGTAGTGCTCTCTACATGCCCCACTGCACAGAAAGCCCCACGAAGAGGGCGCCTGCCTTCTTCCTAGAAGTTCACAGCCGCATCAGTCACCTGAGACTCAGGGTCACATTTTCCTACACAAAAATGGGACAAAGCCACCACTGGGCTCAAAGCAGCTCACAAAAGGCAGCTTAACCCGAAACGTTCCTGAAGTGCATCCGAGCTCTCTGGAGCTGCCCACTGCCCAGCGGGGCCAGTGAGGGCACGAGGACACCGACGTGGGTTGGGAGGATAAATGGATCCTGCAGAAGTTGTGATCCTTTAATAGATGTAAAGTCATGGGTCATTGTGGAAAAAAGAAAGGAGCAAAACAATTTTTCACCAAAATGAATATCGGGTGGGAGCACATTTACTCCCTCCTCTCGGGGCAAGGAAAGGTGATCTGCGGTGGACGGTGTCTAAGGTGGCCCGTGACCCGCTCCCCCTGGTGGGAGTGGGAGTGGGGTGGGAGCTGGGGCTTGCCTCTCCCAGCAGAACCTGGCAAAGGGGAGGGATGTCACCCCCCAATTATGTGACACTATTTAAGGCTCTGTCTTACCAGCTTGAGGAAGTGAGTGGCCACATTGGGAAAACCCAAGCGGCAGTCAATGAGGCCTCCAAGTCAGCCAGCGAGAGACTGGGGCCCTAAGTCCCAAAACCACGAGGACGTGGATTTGGCCAACAACCCAAGGAAGCCCGGACACAGATCCCATCCCCAGCTGAGCCTTCAGCTGAGAACCAGGTCCTGGTCCACAGCCCGACTGCAGCTTCGCGGTGCTCCAGGCACCTCGCTAGCTAAGCCACGCTCTGACTCCCGACCAGATGAACCACGAGAAGACAGATGTCTTAGGCCCCTAAGTCTGCGGTGTGTGCGGTGACAGCTGACTAATCCATGGTCCAGATGGCCATGAGGTAACACGTGAGTCTGCATTCACTTTCTCTTTAAACCTTCAAGGACCCAAAGACCAGAGCCCAACGTTTCTTTAACTTTCTCTGCTTCAGTGATGGAGTTAACCTTTAATTCACCTGAAACTATTGTTTCTTGGTTAAGGCGGAATGATTTGAAAGGAATTTCCTCTTTCTGCAAGAATGGTGTACATTAAATAGCTATTATTTTCACTTTTAAAAAATGGTGTTTCTACCCTGTGCCCCTCTTTTAGGACTTGCAGGAGCTACAAAGATAAGCACTATGCTGTCCCTGCTCTCAGGGTGCTTGCAGCCTGGAAAAAAGGCCAAATTAGCCATCCATCCATCCAACAAGTATTTATCTGACGGACACCTACTATATGCCTCTCCCTTCCCTGTGCTATAGGGAAAGAACAAAGTTCCCTGCTCTCCCGGCAGGAGAAGACAATACAACAAACCAAAGAGCACAAACAGGCGGCAGAGACCCGAGCCCTCCGGAGACACGTCACCTCCGCCACCAGCTGGCACCTGGCCTCTTCACTCAGGAAGGGCGCCGTCACGGTGTGGCCGGTGGGCTGTGAAGTCCCCTGATTTAGACACGGTTCAGGATCTGCCCAAGCACTAGGAACCATCCAGGGCTTCCCCAGACACCTCATCACGGCCCTGCCGACCCGAGAAGCCAGCAACCTGAGGCTCTTCACTCAAACGTGAACACTCCCCGCAGCCTGGGTACCAGGTAACAGAGGAAGGGGCTCTAGGAGAGGCTGAGCAGCAGAGAGGAGGAGATGCAGCGTCAACAACTCTCACTTAAGCACTTCTACTAAACAGGTGCTGAAAAGGAGGAGGAGACCAGGCTACTCAAGGCTCACGATGGGCCGCGCTCCCCCTTCCCTGCTGCACGGATCTAACCTGACTCTTCGGGGAAGCGCGCCCGGGAACCTTTGCTTCTGACATTTACAAGCTGCAACAGCCTCGTAAACAAGGTGCTCACTCAGAGCGTGGACCTCTCGGGAAGGAGGAGCTGGGGAGCCCCGCCCGTCCCTGCGAGGCGCCTCCGTGAGGCAAAGGTCCCGGCAACACGTCCGCCAAGCCGCCTGATGAAGGACTCAGAGGGCTGCAGATCCTGATCGCGTGTGCGCTCTTAGCACGGCTCCACACTCGGAAGGAACAACATGAACGGCCCCAAACGACTGGAAGATCGCAGGGCGGCGGGGGAGTCAGGTGCAGAGCTGAAAACCCCTTGTGATAAATGAAACAGTGACGAAAATGACCGTCTCCACACTCAGCGAACCTGTTTTCTTAACCAAAACCTAAGCAGAGCAACAGCTTTCCAGCATTTTCTAGTAGAATCCTTTCCCCAAACTACACCCTACGCTAAACCCAAATACAAGCATCAGGGGAAGGGGGACCCGCTCTTATGTAAAGGGACAAGGGGTGAGCAGCCCCCCTGCTGGCCTTGACCTTCCCCGCCCTCCATGCCTGCTCCTGTGCCCCGCCCCTGCCCAGGACTCCAGGGCTGCAAGGACCAGCCCGAAATACACCGACCTACAGCGGGTCGTTATAGCCCCTAAACCCAAGAATGAGCTACGGGAGAATTCTTAAGGACAAGAGTGACAAGCAGAGGAGTGAGAGGCACAGGAGCAAGACAAGAAGCTTGGGAGCAGAATGGAAAGTGGAGCTGGCCCTTGACCTTGAGAAACCACAAAGTCTCCCAGAGTCAAAGGCAGACACAGAGCAGATGCATCACGGCCGAGGCTCTGTGGCCGCCCACGGGGCACAGTCCCTCCAAGGGCTGCAGACCAGGCGGTGCCCGGAGTGAGGGGACACCCTCTCCCCACGGAGCCCTGCACCGAACGCCTTGCTGTCGCAGGATGTTAAGAGGTCTGTACGAAGCAGAAGTGCAGGTAAGAATTCAAGAACCCATTAGAGTGAAAAGACAAACCTTTCCTGGTGAGTCAATGGGACGGAAGAGCTGGATGGGCGCGGCAGTGAGACATTAAAAAGACAACTTAGGGGGGCTTCCCTGGTGGCGCAGTGGTTGAGAGTCTGCCTGCCAATGCAGGGGACACGGGTTCGAGCCCTGGTCCGGGAAGATCCCACATGCCGCGGAGCAACTGGGCCCGTGAGCCGCAACTACTGAGCCTGCGCGTCTGGAGCCTGTGCTCCACAACAAGAGAGGCCGAGATAGTGAGAGGCCCGCGCACCGCAATGAAGAGTGGCCCCCGCTTGCCACAACTAGAGAAAGCCCTCGCACAGAAACGAAGACCCAACACAGTCAAAAATGAATAAATAAATTAATTTAAAAAAAAAAAAGACAACTTAGGGCTTAGTTATCAGTTAACTTAAAAAGCCAGCGGCCAGCGAAAGCCCTAAATGAGTAACAGTCCAGCAAAAAAGAGCAGACTCCCCTGCCGGGGTGCTGACAGGCAGACCGTACCTGGACTATGGCGTGAGGACTGTCACCTTGTCACCCGAGGATCCCTGGGTCCTGGAGCGAAGACGTCTCAGGAGCGACGCGACGGGGCTGCAGGCTCCTGGGAGGCAAGGAAGAGACGTTAGACTCCATCTGTTTTGACCCCAGAACCTCCAAGCCTGCGGCCATCGCAGGGAGGAAAGATTCTGTTTAGCTCAGCATCCGGAAGGCAGACGAGGTCCCACCACGTGGACAGAGCAGCACGCGGGGAGCACCGCTGGGGAGAAGATGGGAAACCAGACCAGACGGCCTCCAAACCAGAGGTTCTACCCCGCCACCGCTACAAACGTGGGGTCATATCTAAGTAAGGACGACAGCAAAGCATCTTCCAGACAGGCTACGCCCACACACCCAGGACACAGAGGTGGAGCTGTGCGCGCTCTGCGGCCCTGCGAGGGGCCAGCCCGGGGAGCGAGCGCTCTCCTGACGCTGGCACTGAGAACTGAGGTCAGCAGGGGCAGAAAGCCTCAGCTGCGTCCTCCAGGGAACGCAGTCGGTGTGACCGGCCGCTCTCCTGTCCTTGCCGGCGCTTGCAGTGTCAGGGCACCAGCGCAGAGCACACGGCACTAGTGCACCACCCTCGCGGGCCCTGGGCAGCCACCTGCCCGTGACTTCAGGTGGGCCACACGCTGCTCTGACGCAGGGCGTGCTCTGTCACCACGTGCCGGGGGAGCGGCCTGCAGTCCCAGAAGGAATGAATGCGGTGACGGTCACTCCTTACAGGGGCATCCAGGAAGAACCTCCTGGACGAGTGGCATATAAAGTCCTCTGTTTTCCCAACTGCGGGGTTCCTACTCTACACAGGCTCACGCGCTCACCCACCCAGGAGCTGGCGTGCTTTAGCCAAGCTTCCTGCATATGACTCTGCACCGATGTGAACCCAGGTGCGGATTATTGCTGAGCCGAAAGCTCACGTGAAGATGCTCATCAACAGCTCAAGCTGCATCACTTCAACGCAGCAAAGCAGGTTTCCAGCGGCTGCAGCCAACCGTTCCACCCCACCAACACCTTCTGTATATTCATTCTGTGCTAATGTTTCAGTCTTTGCCACTTCCCACTTTGATAATGTCCAAACCTACATGAAAGTTAACGCACATATTTACACACTTTTCATCTACATTTGCCAATATTTAACATTTTGCCACATCTGCTCTATCGTTATGTAAATATACACTTTTCTCACGAACCATTTGATACTGAGCTGTAATAGCTAACATGACACTTGACCTCTAAGTACTTTGGTAACTCCCAAGGATGAAACTCACCCACATAACTGTAACGTCACTTGTTAGAAACCGAATATTCAGTAGCCTCTAAAACACAGCCCACGATCAAACGTCCAAAACCAACAACATACTGGCATTTGTTTGTCATGGGCCAAGTACCACAAGGGCAGTGAGAGAAACGAAGATGAGTTAAGGCCCAGGTTCACAGCCCAGGGGGAGACGGACACACAGATCCTTCCTGGGAGCTGGGCACAAAGGGGGAGCTGTCTCACACGCGAGTCTCTGTCTTGGCAGAAGAGAAAGTGGTCGCTCCACCTGAAGACCTCAGGACAGGTCTCTGCAATCTGGGGCTTTGCAGAGGACGAGGTTACCCAACCTACACGCAGAGAGTGGGAACGGAACACAAAAACGGAGAGGCTAGAATATGACAGCCAGAACAATGCCGCCCAACCCCAAAATGTCCAAATCCTACCTCTGGGAACTTGTGACTACGTCAGGTTACGTGACAGGGAGGTTGCAGAAGGAACGAAGGTGCTCATCAGCTGACCTTGGACGAGACGTTCCCGGGGTGGGTCTGATATGTAATCCCCAGGGTCCCTGAAGGATCGGGGAGGGGGCGGGCAGCCTCCAGAAGCCCACAAAGGCAAGGAACTGGATTCTCTCGAGAGCCCTAAGAAAGGAACACACCCTCCCAACACCTGGACGTGAGCCCAGTGAGACCTATTCTGGACTTCTGACCTGCAGAACTGAAGACTAATATTAGGTTGGCCAAAAAGTAAGGTGTTACGGAACATCCCGAACGAACTTTTTGACCAACCCAGTAAATGTGCGTTGTTTTAAAGCCTTTTTTTTTTTTAACATAGAGGCTTGAAACAAGGCTGGAAACTGTCAAAGTGCCAGGGGCTGGGGCCAAGTCATCGAGTCCAGCTGCCGAGAACCATGATAGGATCTGTATTTTAGGAAGAAAGCCCCGGAATGAACGGAACAGAATCCGGAAGGAAAACAACTGGCGATGCTTGTTGCCAAGGAGAGAATTTGAGCTTTCAAGCAAGAATCCTAGAACTGTGGAAAACCGGTACCTGTCACCAAGATCTCAGTCGACAGCTTCCCCAAACTTAGAGTTTTCTGAAGACTTCGGTGGTGATGTTAACAGATGTGTTTCTAGTAAACATATACGATGAAGTCTGTCAACGCTTACATCTGGATCATTCAGTGAAACAGGCACATCCACCGAAACAGAATCACAGATGGGTAAAAGATTGATCAAGTACAAAACAGACCCATTTCAGAGTACAAAAAGCTCACGGACATGGTTTCAGACTCCACGGGGTACCAGCTACCACCTGTCGAGCTTCTGTGCGGTACCAAAAACTCTCCACAATCACCTGAAAAGGCTACTAAAGTCCGCTTCCGCTTCCAAGTACAGATCTGCGGCCACATTTTCTTTCTGTATTTCAACTAAAACAACACATCAAAACTGAATGAGGTATAATCAGACGTAAGAACCAAGTGGCCTTCTGTCAAGCCGAACATTAAAGAGATTTGTAAACATGGAAAACAACACCACTCTTATTAAACTTTTTTTGTTTTGGAAACTAGTTTTCCATAAAAATGTTTTCCATAACAAATGTTACTTGTTAATGTAAAATCGTTTATTGTTATTGTTACTTTTTGCAGGACTAATACATAAATATTTTAAGTTGTTCTGAATTTTAATTTGTAACATGATACCTACAACCCACATAAGCGAAAGTTCTCAACGATGTTTTTAAAAATTTTATTTATTTATTTATTTACTTACTTATTTACACTTATTTATTTATTTTATTTTTGGCTGCGTTGGGTCTCCGTTGCTGCGCGCGGGCTTTCTCTAGCTGCGGCGAGCGGGGGCTACTCTTCGCTGTGGTGCGCAGGCTTCTCATTGCGGTGGCTTCTCTTGCTGCGGAGCAGGGGCTCTAGGTGCCCGGGCTTCAGTACTTGTCGCACGTGGGCTCAGCAGTTGTGGCTCGCGGGCTCTAGAGCGCAGGCTTCGTTGTCCCGCGGCATGTGGGATCTTGCCGGACCAGGGCTCGAACCCTCGTCCCCTGCACTGGCAGGCGGACTCTCAACCACTGCGCCACCAGGGAAGCCCCTCAATAATCTTTGAGAGTGAAAAGGGTCCTGAGATCAAACAGCTTGAGGACCACTGCTTTAGGGATGCTGTACGGCGTGGACCCAGCCAAGCTGACACAGGCCCCGTCAGCAGAGCTGCCCTCCTGCTTCCTCAGGCAGGACGAGGCAGCCTGAGAGGGGGCCTCACTCTGCTCATTTCCCTGTCATGGTATCAAAGCAGTTAATGCCAAACTTCAGTGCTAAAGAAAGGCCTGCCGTACATTACACCAGGCTGACCCCACCAGGATTAATGGGATTGGAATGCATAGTCATAAAACTCATTAGCACTGCCTTTCTTTAATCCAAGAATGTTTCAACCGATTTGTTCTACTTTGGATTTGAAATTTCACTTGTTAAAAACAGGGTAGTGAGAATGCTACAACCACCTCATACCTAAAGAATGTGATTTCCCTCCTTTCCTAAGTACAGCAAGCAGCATTCCAACACCACCCTTGCCGGGCTTCCAAGGGCACAGACACTGCACAGGTGTGACCATGACACCCCGTGGCTCTGTGTAACAGGCGACACCCACACACTGATGGGAAATACATACATAAAATAATCCGAAAACATCAGCCAATGTACTTCCACTGAATAATTTATAAACCCAAAGGAATCAGGGCTTCCCATCAAGTACATTGATAGCAACTACTAAACAGGTTTTTGGCTTTATTAAACACAGTGCCCAACTTTGGGGCGGCTTAAATAGCTGCTTTCCCTTTGAATGAGTTTGTATATTGTTCTTCATGCCACAAATGTCTCTGAGTGCCAGATACACTTCTAGAAACCAGAGATGCAGCGGTGAACTAACTAGACCAAAATCCTGCCTCGGCAGAATTTACATTCTGCGACTAGGAACACGTCTTCGAAAAATAAGGATGCATGAACTATCAACAGGAGGTAGCACGCTTCTGAGCTCCTAAAGCAATTCCATGAAATTATTAGAAATAAGATGAGCCCCCCCATTATACGAGCGAGTGCTCCAGCCCATGAGAAGGTCAGATATGAAGGTCATTGTAAGGAATGAAGCTACAAGAAGAGTTCAACGCAGTTAGGGGAATTCTGTTAAGTCTTCGGACTGCAACCAAGCACTGTGGCAAGAACAGAGCTCCCTGGCTGGCCTCGAGCCCCTGGAACAGACAAGGACCTCCCAAGGGGATGCATGGGGGGTCGGAAGCCTGGAAGGAGGGCATCTGTAGTTTGAAAAAACAAATATTTTAATTAAATTTTTTCTTTGGTATGAATAGTTTTGAAATTTCAGCACGAGATTTTTGTTTGTTAAAAGGGAGCATGGACTCAGAGGCTGACGAGTACCACGAAGAAGTTAATATCCTTCCTGTTCAAGGAAAGAGAGGGCTGATGGACTCAAAACCTGAGTGGGGGAGAGAGGCCTCCAGGCATCACCCAAGGATCCAAAACTGTCCTCAGAGACGCTCACACTTTGTTCGCCTTTCCGTTATGACCCTGCAGGACGGGCGCCACGGGGCTGCTTCAAGAACTGACATCACGCAGCTGCTCCTGCCATGCGCCGAGAGCTGGTGACTCCGACATGGCCTTCCAGACCACCAGAACCTGGGAGCGATCCCCTCTGTCCTGAGCCTTCCAGTCCTGAAGCTCTGCATTTGGCATTTATCCAGAAAGGAGCCGACTGTCGTAGACTGAAATAATACACTCACGAGGGGCCGACCTGGCCGGTACCAGAAACCACAGTACTTTTACACATTGTGTCCCCAGCCTTCCCCGTGACCCACACCTCCTGCCGCCCAGGGCTCTATGACGGCAGGCCATGCTCTTGTTCACAGGTGGTCAGTGAGAAAGGGCTGGCTTCCACCTGAGGACAGGGGGCTCGTGATGACGGGGGGTCTTACAGCTATTACTAAATCCGTTCCCCAGAATGGATTCCAGCGTCCACTGAGAATGTGACTATATCACCTCTTCCCGCAATTTCCATTGTCCACCCTGTTTCCACCTTTACTGGGGACCAACACCAGTTTCTGTCCACCCGCTAAGGCAGCAATAACATTTAAACATAAAAGCTGTTTGAAAGACCTCACAATATATATAGCCACCTGTGGTTCCACAATGCTTATTAGGGGGGAAAATGTTACAAACTGTAAAGGAAATGTGGTCAAAGAAGTAACAGCAAGATATTAATCCCACTCCCAACCCTTCAATAATTAACATTACTCCCGCCAGTTCTGCACCAAGGAAAAGACCACAATTTGATAGATCATCCTTCCTTTGAGACGCAAGATACTCCACGACAAGGACACTGAATCCTCCTCGGCTGTGTGCTGCAGCAGGCCAGGCGAGGCCATGCTGCCCACGGGCGTAAATCTCCCGGGGAGGCTCAAGGAGGGAGGGGGCATCCAGAGAGCCTAGGGGGCTGGGGGCACCGAGTCGGGGGCTGTAGGGCAGCGGTTCTCAACTGGGGGTGATTTTGCCCCCCAAGGACCACTTGGCCATGTCTGAAGACAGCTTTGTCGTCGCAGCTGACGGAGGGTGGTGCTGGCATGTAGCAGGCAGAGGCGAGGGACGCTGCTGGACATCCTCCAGCGCCAGCACAGTCCCCACCAACAGAAGGGTGCAGAGCGCCGAGGTGGGGGGAACCTGCCGCGCTGTGTAGGGCTGTGAGTGAAGTGCTCCACAGATGCAGTTTTTAATAAGCGAAGTGGTTTTTGAAATATTTTAAAGTAATGTTTTACTCTTAAAAAACCTACAAATAATGCCTGCGATTAAACATGTATTCACAAGAAAGCAAAACGTTGTCACCACGTCGCTGGAAAACCCTCGATGTCCCCAAACCAGGGCTGAGAATTACTAAGAGGCAAGCAGACAAAGGAAAAAGTACAAGATGAAAAAAACGTGCCGAGGACTAAGACGAGCTGCGCTTCTTAATCCAGGTTTTTAGAGTGAACCGGACCCTGAAGTTCTGCGCGAGCTCGTTCACCCTGCGTCACGTGGACATGCTCAAAAGTCCGTGGGGACGGGACCGCTGGCGGGGGCCCCCCAAGAGAGAAAGGAACCGGGCACCCGCCACGCGGTCCCGTCAACGCTTCACAGGTGCGGTGCGGGGCTCACAACAGGTTAAGTACCTCGAGCGGCTGTCAGGCTCCACCGTGTCAGTGTCTGAGTGGGGAGGACGCCCAGGCTCTGCGGTTCTGGAGGAGCACAAAGAGGGGGCGCGGTCCGTCCCAGAAACGCTCCGCCTGCCAGTGAGCAGCCAACCTCTATTTTTAACACCTGACCATTTGAGAGGCGAAATCTTACCTTCTAAGAGTTGGGCAGGACCACCTGGCCACCTAACTCAGAGATCGCCGCAGACTGTAAAAGGGAAAACTGAGCAGGGCAGGAAAGCGATGGGGAGAGAGAGGAGGGGGAGCCACGGAGGGCCCGGCAGGCATCTGCCGTCAGGTGTCTCCGCAAGGACGGCAGCAGCGATCGCAGCGGCTGGCGTTTGCTCTAGGCGCCTACTCGGTCCCGCCCAGACCGAGCTCTGACGTTTACACAGCGAGCACAACCCACTGCTCTTCCGGAAAAGCAGCTTCCGAAAGCAGAGCCCCGGCTCAAACCTCAGCGCGCCTAAAACCACTCTGAGGCTCCTGAATTACCTTTCACGCTACTGAAACTCTGCATGAGGCTTCTAGTAGGTCCCCGAGGACAACGGGCCACGTGATTACAGTAAAACTTTAGTTAGACACAAAGATGACCCTCCCACTTCGCAAGCACAGTCAGAGGCAGTGGAATGAGGAGAAATCGTTTTCCGAAGACGAGCTGGTTTTCAACCCCTGACTACCTGAATGAGCTTCTGCAGATTACTCTGAACCCCAATTTCCCCACTTCTGCAATGAGGAAACGACTGTCAAACTCACAGAACTGCTTAAAAATCATTGGAAATTGAGATTATGCCTATAAATACGTCAAGCACTTCTTAAAATCAATTCATTGTTGAAGGCTTTCTGTGAGTAAGTGACGTAACTTCAGAAATACTTTCTCTTCATTTCATACTGTTTCCCAACTGCACTGGCACCTGACTGGCATTTTGTTTGTTTGGGGTTTTTTTTTGGCCTCACCGTGTGACATGCGGAATCTTAGCTCCCCGACCAGGGATTGAACCGGCGCCCCCTGCGTTGGGAGCATGGAGTCTTAACCACTGGACCGCCAGGAAGTCCCCTGGCTGGCATTTTGCAATCTCTCTGCCAAAGAGCTAATGGGCGACACCAACATAACATGCAGCCAAGGGGAGCTGCTATGTGAAGAAATCCTCCCACTTAAGCGAAGAATTGTTTGACCCGTGACTGTCAGCCCTTAATTACGTGGTGCGTCAATATTTTAAAAGAACTGTCTCACGAACCAGCGGTTGGGGTCCACGATGCCGCCTGCCCTGGATGTGGACATCTGAGGCTTCTGTCTGCCAGTGACTTAACCCAAAGAGTTTAATAAAGGAGAGTCTTTGCCAGTGAGGAAGTGACGTTACTATTGCTGGGAAGGTGAAAGAGCTACTCAGGAAATATATGAATACAACACAAAAACTGCAGGGTTTTCTCCAAAACAGCAGCAGAGAGAGGAAGCCGAGGGGAATTTCAGGATGGAGTCATCAGGGGGGCAGTGGTCAAGGTGGAGGCGTGGCCGGGCTAAGGCAGGAAGGCGGGCGCCCATCGGACAGGACGGGGCGGGGGGGGCAGGGAGGAGCACAGCGGTCCCAGGAGAGCGGGGCCCAGCCTGCCAGGAGGCCGGCAGAGGGAGCCGAGGTCAGGGTGCTGCTGCCCACGGTCCAGGCTGAGCTTCTGCAAGATCTCTTCTGGCTCCACGATGGTTTCCCTGGAAACACACATTCTGGCCTCACACCGATGCATTCTCCTGAGACTCAGAAAATATAATCCACGGCCCGTTGTGCTCAGGATCCCCTCAAGCCACCTGCCAGGGCCCAGGCAGATCTGTCGATCACCAGGCAAGTAAGCCTGTGTGCCGGGAGAGGATGATGTCCCTCTGCCACGCCCAGTGGGCGCCCCCCAGGAGGCAGACAGCAGCCCCGCTCTAAGATGAGACTTGGGCAGTCTCATCAAGTTACCCCCTCCTGCCCCTCTTAACCAACACTTTCTATTTTTAAAGCCATAGCATCAATGCAGAGACAGACCCTATGGTCTGGGGCCAAGGACCCCTCACCCGTTCTCACTCTCAGAGGGCAGTGAGTGGGCTCATTACTAACCCACCACTTTGCCAAGTCCAAGTCTAAGCCACTTTCCCTTCCTGGGGCCCAAGCGATGGTGTCTATTGTGTCATCAAAGTCTATGAGGAGGAACGTGATGATTACACAACAAGGTGAATGGACTTAATGTCACCGAAGTGTATACTTCAAAATGTACAATAAAAAATAAGTAACAGGGCTTCCCTGGTGGCGCAGTAGTTAAGAATATGCCTGCCAATGCAGGGGATACGGGTTCGAGCCCTGGTCCGGGAAGATCCCACATGCCGCGGGCAACCAACCCCGCGAGCCACAACTACTGAAGCCCACGCGCCTACAGCCCGTGCTCTGTAACAAGAGAAGCCACCGCAGTGAGAAGCCCGTGCACCACAACAAAGAACAAAAGCAGCCAAAATAAATAGATAAAATAAATTTGTGTATATATATAAAAAAGTAACATTCAAAAACTAAAAAGAGGGCTTCCCCGGTGGCGCAGTGGTTGAGAGTCCGCCTGTCGATGCAGGGGACACAAGTTCGTGCCCCGGTCCGGGAAGATCCCACATGCCGCGGAGCGGCTGGGCCCGTGAGCCATGGTCGCTGAGCCTGCGCGTCCGGAGCCTGTGCTCCGCAACGGGAGAGGCCACAACAGTGAGAGGCCCGCGTACTGCAAAAAAAAAAAAAAAAAACTAAAAGGATTCCTCAAAAATCTGAAGTTACTGCTATAGGACCCAACCACTCCTAGATATATAACCAAGGTAGATGTAAAAAAACTTGTATACAAACACTTGCATACAGATGTTCACTGCAGCATTATTCATAATAGCCCCAAAGTGGTTAAACAACCCAAATGCCCATCAACAAAATGCAGTCTACCCATACAAGGGAATATTATTCCGCCATAAAAAGGAATGAAGTACTCATTCATGCTACAGCGTGGTTGAACCTTGAAATCATTACGCTAATGTCACGAAAGGCCATGTACTGTGTTAGTTCAGGTATATGAAATGTCCAGAATAGAGACAGAAAGTAGATGAGTGGTTGCCTGGGCGGGTGGGTGGGTGATGAAAATGTTCCAAAATTGTGGGAATGGGTTGCCTAACTGTGGATCTAATAAAAACCACTGAATTTATACTTCAAATGGATGAACTTTATGGTATTAAATTATATTCAGTAAAGCTGTTTTTTTAAAAAAAAAAAAAAAAGCCGAGAGGCACCCAACCCACAAGGAACTGCCCAGTAACGGCTTTTCTGTTAAAGGTGCCCAGGCAGACTCTACAACTTCTATCCAAGTTCAGCTGCGAAAGCAGCACTTTGTCCCCCATATTTTAATTCTGCTTCAAGTCAAAACTCTGCCATTCCCCACCCCACCCAATCAATAATTATAGCTCTGGCTGCAGCTGATAAGACGATCTCCACTCTATCTGCACAAGCCATTTAATATGCGTAACAGTCTTTCTGCTTTGAGAGTTTCACGAACGTGAAATCAGCTCCTGTTTAATAAGCCCTAACTACACGCACTGCCTCCGCTTTTGTCCCGTTACACTGAACGCAGGCTCCAGTTTCAATACACAGCTTAAATTTCCACGGTGACAGGGCACAGAATAGTAAAACTGAGGAAGGCTGCAGCAGGTGTTGGCTTAAATGATACTTAGTTTAAGCTTCCAGCTCACACAGGGCCCGGGGGAGGCGTATCCCTCTTGCTCTGTGTGTGCCTACGGTCCAGGACCTCAGAGGAAAGGGAATCAGAAGAAAAGATCATCAGGCAGCGAAAAAATTAACAAAATTAACAAAGTCTCTTAGCACCAGCACAGTATTTTCTAAGACCGTCACGGCGCACTAACAGGGCGAATAAATCACCGGTGAGGCAGGGAAAGACAGGCCCAGCTGGGGAAGCTGCAAGGAAAAGTGCACAGGAGGCGATTTCTGGGGGGCGCTTCCCGTCCCGAACGTTCAGAACGCTCCCAAGGCTCAGCCGCAGACCTCTGTCTGCCAAGGCACACCTGGCAGGTGAGTTCACGCCACCCTCCTGGGCGTTCACAGGCCCCGGGTACATCTCCCTGCGGGCAGGTGTCTGCCTGCCCCTCTCCTCCCACGATGTGGCCGTTGACAGCGCCGTGGCTCTGGAGAAGCCTGAGAAGACAAATGAGCCTTGGCTGTGGCCAGGAGAGCAGCCCGGGTCCGGGAACGAGAAGCCTGCCTGTGCAGCCCTGCCATTACCAAAGGGGATCAGGCAAGCACTTGCAGGCCTGGGCCTCTGAATTTCTGTACTCCGATAGACTCAGTTTGTCCTCCTGGGGCTAACCACTGGCTGTGTCGCTGCAATTCTACACACGAAGGCAGGCAGAGAAACGTTAACGACAAAGAGTGGATGGTGCCTCCCAGAGGCTCCCGCTCAGGGGGCCCTGCTCCCCGGGAGGGGCACCGCACACCTGCCATTGATCAGCCGGGACTGAAGTCAAAAATGGCTCTGTTCTCGCTTTCTCCACCAAACTTACACAAAATTTCTTCTCGAGGAGCTTCTTGAGAACATTTTCATCTGTGTGAAGTGGTCCCAACGCGCTGCACATGAAGTAGGAAACAGGAAGGCCGGCGCTGGGAAGGAATTACGAGATGATCTACAACATTCCAAACCAGGTTCCCAGCACACCACCCTCAAGCATCTCTGCTGGATGTGCGTGCCTCATACTGTTGTCATACTGTTCCTTAAAGGAATCCACCTTTTCATAATTAAAATGTTTTCAGAAAACCTGTATTCTTCTCATAAATGGAGCACCACCAAAAGATCTGAAATCAGATACGAAACTCAGCTCCGTCATCCCACGGGAGCGCCGTCTGCTTCCTGCGGGGACCCCGAAGGGTAGGGCCTGACAGGTAGTGAGCGCCGGGCGTGTCAGCATCTAACAGATGTTAGAATTTAACACGCTATTACGATAAAAATGTTCGCGTTCTCCCTGAAATCATCTCGCACGCAGAGCACACCCAGCACGCTCTGGCCTACGAGCTGGCGAACTGTGGCACTTGGGCCCATTTTTGTGTTGACCCTGAGTTCGAGTGGTTTCTGTTAAGTTGGTTGAAAACAAAAAAATAAAAAAGAGGAAGAGGAAGACGAAGATCATTCGACAGAGACCACGTGCAGCCCAAAAAGCCAAAAATATTTGCTACGCAGCCCTCTTCAGCTCGTTCTCATTACACCTCTACTTTGCCAATGAGGCGACCCAAGACCAATTCCACTGAATGACTCAGATCCACCGCACACAGGTCTTCAGGCTTTTGATAAAGGAATTCCACCCAAGAGGCCATCAGTTAAACGCTTTCAAGATGGGCCTCCGTCCAACCACTTCAGCGTCATTATAAGGAGTGAGTCTCGTCTACAGCAAACCAGATGGGGGCGGGAGCAGGGCCAGGACACAATTCCTCCACCTGTTCCCGCCCGCCTCCTCAGCCCCCACCACTCCACCCCTTCCACCAGGCACTGAGGCTCACCTGTGTGCATCCTGATCACTCCGGCACCAGCAGGTGAGGGAGGAGACCCCCCGGGATGGAAGACCCCTCCGCACCGCCAGCTGCAGCCCCCTGGTTACCCGAGACAGGGCGCTAACACGCCGGACCACCCCTGCCCTGTCCCCGCCTCTGTAAGCAGGTACCAAACTCACTTCACACGACCCGGTCTGAGAGCGCCCTGCTGCCCGCAGGGGCCCTGACGGCTGCGGCCTTGCAGGCAGTGAGCTCTGGATGTCTGCAGCTGCTGATGTCCCGTCAAGAACGCGGGCAGCCAGGC
Source organism: Stenella coeruleoalba (assembly GCF_951394435.1). NCBI lineage: Eukaryota > Metazoa > Chordata > Mammalia > Artiodactyla > Delphinidae > Stenella > Stenella coeruleoalba. Next base: position 6,534,687 of record NC_137164.1, read on the forward strand.
CACCCCACCGACAAGGCCTCTAGTATAGAGCCGCACAGCTGGACGGGCCTTGAAGCCTCTGGTGGCCCCTCCTCCCCCTAAAGGGCGCAGCTCCGGGGCCAGCCTAGACCCCCCCCCACTCTCAAAACTGCCCAGAGTCTAGTGATTCGTTATAACAACACACTGCATTATAAGAAGGCATTTTTTTAAAAATCTTCAATTTAATGAAATCTGAGCAGCTGGTATGTCACAGACATGTCCCAGTCACATTACGCAAAGTAGGTTAATAGAAAGAAGAGGTCAGGCCGGGGGGCAGGTTTCCTGACATAACGCGGAAGCTCTCTCACAGCCTCATTCTCGCCCTGCCTGGCCTGGCCCACGGAGTGAAAACACCTGGTAGCTCCTGCCTGCGCGTGAACCCCTGGGCAGGTGTGGTCACAATGTCCTTATGGCACAGAATGAAGTGGCCACCGTGCCCGGCGGTGCCTCTTCTGAAGGTCCTCTGCCCTGACCTCAGCATGAAGAGACCACAGGGATCCGGGCACCCGGGGGTGGGGGGGGCTGGAAGCTCGGCTCAAGTTACTATCTGTTGAACCAAGCACATGCGAGATGGACACACGTTTCCTACATCCCATTTTATCAGAAGTCCCAGTGCCCCCGAGCTGGGTGCGCTCGGGCACGCGTCACTACCCGGTTTTCTGATGGAAAGACTGCTCCGTTTCGGCCTCACCACCTGAAAACCGGGTAGTGAGTCTTGCCTCCCCTACGCCTCCCCACCCGACCCCTGCCTGCTCCCGGCTGTGGAGGTCAAAGAGCAGAGAGGGAAGAGCGAGGTCAACGTCTCAGACACAACCGGATTCAGAATATGGCGGGCAAGTGACTTACCTTCCCCGGGCTCCCTCTCCCTCCGCATAGTTACCTCCCGGTCTGGGGCAGGGCCAAGCGATTAACACGTGCAGGGCCCCGAGGAGCAGCTGGCACACAGGAAGCACTGATTAGTACTAGTTTCTTAATCTGTAAGAGATCTTACTAAGAACCAGCATGTAAGGTGATTTGAAGATTAAGCAGGTACTTTAAATGACAACTGTTTTTAATTATATGAAGGTATCCTGTAATTGACCGTGCACTACGCAAGCATACAGTTTAAAAAGTACTGGGTTGGCCAAAAAGTCTGTCATCTTATGCGAAAACCCGGACGAACTTTTTGGCCAAACCAATAAAAATAAGCTTACTGTTTGACTTATTTCCATCCGTACCAGTTCAGATGGTTGAAGGTTTGAGGGCTACTGCCTCAAAATACTTAAATTGACTTAAAACTGTTAAAAATATTAAGTATATGAATGTACAAAGAAACAGACATACACATTACAACTAATATTGAGTTTTTGACCACTGATTTTTATTTCTGAATCTGTAAACATCCCGGTTTCTGTAGCGCTGACGGCCGCCGTCGTCCGCGGTGCGTGGGTCGGGGGCTGGCGGTGACCGTGGCCGTCCTGGTGTCCGCTGTCATTTAGGAGCCGGGGTCGGGGGGCTGCTCTGGGAGCCTCCTTCGCAGGCGAGCAGCTCAGATGGTGCGGGCTGCGGGCTGCCGCCACTCCACCCAGGGGCCTCTTCACCTGTTTGGCTCTCGGGCCAAATCCGGCCACGTTAGGAAATGAAATGCTCTGTTTCACCTGCCCTGCCGCGGGGACGGCTGCTTCCACTGCGAACCCCCTGGCGGAAAGCGATGCCCAGTCGAGAGGCCACCTTCCTCCCGCCAGGAGGTCTGGACGCGCACAAAGCCCAGTTATTTGTTTTGCCAAACTGTATATACACTGAATGGAAATGTTTGTTTTCTGTGTCCCACTCTACGTCTCAAGAGACAAATGATTAAAGAAGAAATTCAAGGGCATCTTTTTTCCGCTCATCGCCTCCAACCTGCTTATATTAAGAGCCCCACTTCCTGCCTTTTAACTTACGTTTCTGTCGGCCTATCATCCACTCTTCTTTGTTGACCTTTACGTGTACAATGTTGCTTCAAAACCCTTCTTCAAAGGAAAGGTCAGAGTGAAATGTCACCGGGAACGATGCCAGATGGCCAGCAGCCAGGGGCACCCGCTCCCAGAGCTGAGCTTACCTGTGGGGTGTGTGACCCGGGGACCAAAGGCAGGAGGGACAGCCCGCGGCTGGACCCCCTGACCTACTGCGGGCCACGCCCACAGCGGAGAAGCCCAGTTCACCAGCCCGGACCCCCAGGACCCCCCATCCAAGAGCTGCTTACGGTGCGTCCACTGCACGCACACGCTCTGTTGGAACTGTAGGTGACAGAGAAAGCTCCGCGCTCCCTGCCCTGGAGGCTGGTCATGTAACAGGAGAAAGGACATTAAAAAAAACACAGAGTGAATATGTAAGAGGGTTCCCAAAAGGGGGAGGGTTGGGAAGCTGAAAGAAACCTCTAAGGTTACTGCACAGGACAAAAGATGGCTGTGACAGATGGGGAAGGAAGGACCGACAGGATGCAATAAGTGACAACAGTAGAGGCAAGAGAAGGGAACGAGTCAAAGGTAACTCTAAGCTCTCAAGCCTGGGAGACTGGAAGACTGAGGACTCGTAAAGAGGCAACGTCAAGAACACACGTTCCGGAGCAAAATCCAAGTCCAGGTTTGGAAGCACTGAGTTCGGGGTGAGGGTGAGACCAAGGGAGATGCTGTGACCTGCCATTCTGACTCCACCACTCACTCTCTCAGCTCTGGTTTACAAAATACAAGTGATCCCAGGCTCACAAAAGCAGCGCGTCAGCAGCACGGAAGACCAGCGCCGGCTCACGCTAGAGAACTCAACTAACCAACATACCAACTAGAGACAAGCAACACATACGCACAACTGGCAAAGGCCAACTGAGTATGTTAACAATTCAAATCTGCAAAACCTGATCTAGAAAAACTGCACTCGGAAGGAACAAACGGCACAAAAGAAACAGTGGCTGAAGCTAAATTCACCAGAATCTGCTGTGGACACACGGCTGACAAATGCTGGCAATTTAAATGCGATGTAATTTACCCTGACGAGAATAATTTCAGAAAAAAGCAAAATTTGAATGGTTTGTCTGTGCTCTAAAAACTTAATGACTTAAACTGAAGTTCACTCAGGGAAACGTTTTCATCCAAAATTCATCTGTGATGATATTTCTGACAAAGTATTTATATTCACAAGCAGAGTCAAAACATCCTCAGAACAGAACCGTGTGTCAAAATGCCCTGTGCTCAGCAGCACAGACACCCGGCACACAGCGGGGCACGCGGGCCGCCGAAGCAAAGGCTCCAGGCGGGGCTTGTGCAGGGGCCAGTGCTGACAGGGGGCTCGGGGGGGAGCTGGCTGCTAAGAGCCCTGTGGGGAGCAGGCCCACGCTTTGAGCCCAAGGAGGAAGCATCGCTCAAGGGAAGGGGCAAGAGCAACCTTAGAAAGAGTCCAAAGCAGGACCTGCCTGGTGGTCCAGCAGTTGAGACTCCGCGCTTCCAATGCAGGAGGCACGGGCTCGATCCCTGGTCAGGGAACTAAGATCCCACAAGCCGTGTGTGCAACCAAAAAGTCCAAAGCAGCTGGACTTTCCTGAAGTGGAGAAAGGGGCGTGACTCCATGTTTCTCCCTGAGGCCCACACCCTCACCTCTCAACGTGAGCCAGGAGCCAAAACAAGGCCAGATGAAATACAGGACGCCCACCTGAATCAGAATTTCACATGAACAACGAATAACGGCTTAGTGTATCATAATTACGTCCCAAATATTGCCAATAGATATCTTTTCAGTATAAAAAAAGTTGTACTAAAAAAGTATCCATTGCTTACCTACAATTCAAATTTAACTGCATGTCCAAATTTAACTAGTCATCCGTCCAGCATTTTTAGTTGCTCAACCTGGGAACCCTCGCCTGGTGTCCACGGCCCAGGCCTGAGCACCTCACCTCCACCCACACCCTCCGTGCCCCTGATCACCAGCCCTGAGTTCCGACGGCCTCTCTGCAAAGGCCTTTCCGCAGACCAAGCAGCAAGTAAAGACCCCCCCCCCCAGCATCCGTATCTACCGAGCCTCCCCCCACACACCCATACTGTGCATGGAGGAAGCTGCCACCACAGACGCAGAAAAGGAGAGAGTCTGCGGGAAGAAGGGAATGGCCAGGCGTGTGAAACATTTCAGAGACAACGGGGGTGCGGGCTGATGACAGACCACTAGAGGGTCTAATGAGAAAAGGCTGTCTAAAAGCGAGCAGTTCCAGTAGCAGCTTAGCTTCCAGTCAGCTGAAGCATAAAGACACGGCTTCTCACCAACGGCTTGCATCTTCACGGTGCCCGCAGAGAATGCCACAGAATGTGCCCTGGAAGGACCAGCCAGCACTTGGGTAACTCAGGCAAGTGCCTGTGGGCAGCCAATCGATGCTGCTGCGTGAATGAATGAATCCACACTTTCTCGAAGAACTTGTTCTGAAATTTGAAATCGTACATAATTATTGAAATATAATATAAGTCCAGGGCCAATCTTCCATTCCCTGGCACGCACCGCGGGAGCTGACGTTCTCTGCTCTTCCACTAGTCATGCTGAGGATTATTTGTAGGGCGGGTCACGAGCATCTGTGCTGGGCCCGAACCAAACAAATGAACCAAAAACACCTGCCATTCCACGTGATGACGCACACGTTAAGATTCACAGGCACAAAGCCGAGAAGCAAGGCCACCACTTCCCAAACAAAAGTCAATCTAGTTCCGAACCCGTTACTTTCTACGCCCCTTTGTGTAACTGCCGTGGCCGGTATTTAGTTACGGGAGCGCTTAATCAAACAAACATCCAAGAACACCGCAATTTTCTTATTTATACATAAAAGTATTATTCAACCCCACGCCAATTTCCCTTGCTCTGTGCTGGAAGAAATCCCAAGGACGCCTTATCACAGCAAAAAACTTCAAAAAAAAAGAGGACGACATATATTTTTAAAAAGAGAGTACTGCATATTGCTTCTAACTTAGGATAAATCCCCAGCATACTTTGAGTTTTTATAAAGGAACTTTTATTTGCTTTGCTACTATGAAGTTTCCATTCTGCTAAAAGCCCCTAATTTAGAATTTACAAACAGATCGAGCCTGGACAAAGTGAACTGTGCTGAGCTTTGGGACACAGTATCCCCTGGCATCGAGCAAACGTGCTCCACGGCTCTGCTGCTAAACGTTTAGGTATTTTACGATGGAGTAAAAAACCTAAGCTAAGAGCGGGTTTAATGCTCAAATTAAACCAAAGGCTTTTCATACCAATGCCTGAAACGTTTAAATTCAAATGGAGTCTGTGTTCTTAGTACTTGTTTTTTTCAAACCTGGCCCAAGGGAATGTATCTCTGTCCTCATGCGGGGGGGCGCTGGTGCCAGCTCCGGTTATCTGCCGCTGCCTTGCAACTTCTAAGGAAGGACCTATCCACCCACAGCTCACCGTTCAGTGCTGGAGATACACGTTTTATTATTAATTTTCAGCAAACGTCATTAATGCTCAGGGTTGCCTAGCGCTCCTGTGAACAAGAGCAAACACTCACAGGACCGGCAGAGTCAAGGAAGACCATGCCTTCTGCAGGTGGAAGGAACCACACGACTGTCTCAGCTGAGACCCACCAATGTTCTAACAGCAGGGAGACGGTTACTCCACTGACACAGTCCTAACACTGGGGGTTGGTCACTGCACCATATCTTTGGTTTCTTGGGACCCCAATTCGCCCTAAAGGCTGACACCAACAATACCAATCTCAAATGAGACCTACAGTACTTCGTGGGCCTGGGGAATGTCAGACTTGGAAGGAAGGTGTTCCGGGTCACCTGCCCTCCTGTGCCGATGGCCTTACCTGAGGCCATCCGCTGAGGACCCCTGTCAGATGAGGGCACTGTGGTCTTTCCAGATGACAAATGTGCCGTGTCTACCAACGTTAAAAGTCAACAGAAGAACGAAAAGTACAGACAAGGGGAAGGAACACCCACTGGCCAAGCACTGAGCGCAGCCCCGGGCTGAGGGCCCCGGTCGGCCACGCCCCCTCGGTTCCCAGACGGCCCAGTGGGCAGCGCCCATCCGAAGGACGCAGGCCCTGGGCTGGAACCCAGGTCTGTCTGGCACCTGGTGCTCCCACTTCCCATTCCGGCGGCCCAGGTGAGAGGAGCCCTCGCCGTGGCTGGTCGTCTCCACTGCTGATTTTCATTATCGATTACCTACATTTAAATGCCAATATGAAACTTTACAAACTCTCAACAGAGAAACACAAGGCCAATTATAGAATTCAACTACAATTCCCTACATAATGTGGTCTGCCGTCACTGGGGTCTGATGTGGCTAAGGTACGGTGACCTTGACAGTCAGATGGGGCTGAAGGCGCCCTCGCCGGGCGCCTCTCCTCCGTGCCACCTTCTCTGTGGCTGACTTTGCTCCTGGCGGCGTCCTGTTGGCCCTGACACCGTGCTCCCACCCAAGTGGGTCAGGGTCTGCAGAAGCAGGGCACCACGCTCAACCGGCCCCCGCGAGCCAAATGCGCCCCACCGGCTGGGAGAGGCTGAGGGGGACACGGGATGGCCAGGGAAGTGAGGACGGGGCACTGGCTGGAGGGGAGTGGACGGGAGGGAGAGCGCCCTGCAGAGGGCAGAGCAATACTGCAGAATTCGGTTCCAAGAGGGGGCTCCTAATTCAGACGCGAAGGCTGTGCCCATCCTGGGCTGTGTCTCACTTCACAAGGACCACAGAGCGTAAACAAGACAATGCAGACGGCGTCTTAGGCACCAAGCTCGCCCTGCTCCTCTGAAAGGCCACGCAGGCCAGACTCAGAGAGCCAAGAACAGAAGAAATTATATCTCGGTCAAACCTGGTCTACTCTGGCCGAGAGTCCTGTCTGTGGAGAAGCTCACAAAGCAAACTTTGTACGTAGGCATATCCCACGATAGCATCTCCAAAGATTCGTGATAAACCCCAGCTCCACGTGCCAGCCAGCCGGGGATAATGCCATCCTTCTTGCATCCACTTCCCTTTTCCGCCTCTGCTCCTCTGGTTCTGTCATTGAGCAGCTGCGGAAAGCACTATGTGGTTTTTCTTTATGCTGAGGGAGTTGAAAGTCCTGACCAGGGCCGAGCTGACCGCCAGGGCTGGTGGGGAAATACGCGGCTCGCCACGCCATGGTCTACGGGAGTTTCAAACTCGGGTCGCATCTCTTTCTGCCGGTGCTGCCAGACTGGGGGCGGGGGGGTCCCAAACCTTCCACGTGGCCCTTGTACGAGCTGAGCTCTCCTCCATCCCCAAACAAAAGCCAAGGCTTCGCTGGGATTTGCAGACTAGAAACTTCCCCTCTCCTGTAATACAACCCTTATCGGATTTCTGTCCAGAGAGCAGATATTTAAGACATCTGAATCGTGGCTGTACAGTCGAAGTCTTTTTTGCAGATCTGACCGTTTGCCATCCTTTGTCTGTCGCTGACCCTTACATGAACTCGGTGGCACAGCTGAGTGTGCACTGCCCAATACAAGGGCAGGTTATTTTTATATACACACATCTGCATATCTAAATAGGAAAGCTCCGTCATCTCCGATCCTGTCCACTAAGGCAAACCCAAAGGACCTTGGGCAGAACGCCCTTCCTTAAGGGGCTCCTTGAAATAGAGGCCCAGGAAAGGCACCTGGTGTCTCAGGGTCTGTCTCCAGGCTGGTCCACCCCAGGTGCAGCGAAGGATGCCTGGATGCAGAGACAAACCCAAGTCTGGGACATCCGCTCTGGTCTGCTATTTCTTCCTGGAAGACAGGGCACCATGAGGACCCACCAATGCTAGAAAAGCAGTGACCCTTCAGTATCGCCCGCATCGGCTCCCCGTCTCAGCCTGTCGAAAGCAGCGAACCTTAAAGAGCCACGTTTGCCCTTTTCTCTGCCTGCGGGGCCTGGTGGCAGGCAGGGAGCCTCTGTTCTCTCTCACATCTTCGAGACCACCTTCGTCTTTATTCCACTGCCAAGAAGTATGTCTCTTGGAGGAGGCGGGGAAGAAGCAGAAACAAGGACCCTGAGAAGGATTTTCCAAAAGAAGTGTTTCCAGTGAAAGACAGCTCTTTCCAGAATCACAGGCCCAGAGCTTCAGCTGGGCTCTGCGGCTGACGTGGCTCCATCCGTACTCGAGCTGGGCGGGTTAACAAGGGCAAAGCTCGCTTTCTTTCTCCTTTGACGGCGCCTGTGTATATTTTGGTGTGTGTGGCCGCCTAATCCTTTTGAAAGATAACCTCTCTCAAGCTTCCTCTCTGGTGAGATAGCTTGGAAATGAAACTTCTCATGGCCTATCCCGACATTCCAAAACCCGCAGGAGACGCCCCCACACACATCAGCACCCGGCTGCCCCTGCTAGGAAGTCCTTGCCCAGGACTACGGGTAAGCGGCCGGCAGTGTTGCATCAGACCGTGAAATCCTTGGTCCAAGGCTGCTGCTCGCTCTTGCCAGAGATGCGCTGAGGAAACACACTGCTCTGACCAGCCTGGGCTCTTCTGGGGGGCTCCTAGGAGGGGGTGCGAATCTGATGCACCACGGGGAGGCCCGCGACCAGGTGCTTTTTTTTTTTATAACAGCCACTCTTCTCCTTCTGGTTGCAACAGGTCACGCCACTCGACATTTCTGGGCTCATACAGGCCAAGTGACACTTCTCAGTCAAAATCTCTGTCAGCGTCCTAACACCGGAGCTTCTGGTTTCTACTACCTTGGATCTCTACTGTTCCTACTCAACAACAATTCTTACAGTCTGGACACCAAACTGCTGCACGGAGCTCTTCAGAGGCTCCATAGTCACAGAATGTCACCACTTCCCGCTTAGGGCTGGAAACCCCAAAGCGAGTATCCTAGTGCCACCTCTTCGGACTCCAGAAGCAGAAAGCGTGGCCCTGAGGGCTCGGCCCCGCCCAGGGTCACTCGGTCCGAGGCTGGGCTGGCAGCAAGGAGGTCTCTGGACTTCCAGGCCAGTCTAACCGGTGGGGGGGGGGAGCGGAGAGGCCTGCCTGGGGCACTTGCTGGGGAGGGGGTGGTGAATCCACGGGGGGACATCAGGGCTGGGCAGCAGGGGATGAAGGACTCCAGCTCTAGCCCCCGTCCATCCATCCCGGCTCCCCTGACGCCACCATGCCTGACTCCCGGCTCATTCAAGAGCTGGGAGGGACCGCATCCCTCTTCCGAAAGTCACCCCTTGTCACCTCGAGACGACCCACAAGCAGGCGGGGAGCACGTCTCCTGGGCTGGACGGCACTACCTTCCCCTTTACAGACATTCCCCACACCTTCACACACACACACACGTCTCAACTTCCCCACTGGCTGCTTTGCTGAGCTATCAAGACTAATGCCCTTCGGCTGACGGCCTTCCCCTCTGCCAAGGGGACGAGCGCGGAAAAGCTGAGGGATTCCTCACGGCCCGACCACAAGGTCTCACCCATGTAACACACCGCTCATCCTGCCACCCGGTGAGACAGATAACGGGCAAGTCTCTAGGGACTGAAAAGTGTACGAAAGGTGATTATAAGACACTCTGCACGAGACGCCATGAATTAAATCTGATTATCCCCAAGAAAATGCCGTGGTGGGATTTCATAAAGCAATACATGCAGGAGGCAAAATGCAGACACCACCAAAGGCCACAGAGTCAAGGACAGGGTCAGCCCCACCCCGACCCCTCAGACCCCACCATCACCACCGCCGTGCACAGCCCTCCAAGTACGAGCGGTCTTGGCTCACGGTTTTTACAGAAGTGATCACAAATCCCAGATTTTAAAGAAAAACGTAAATGATGTTTCCATATACTACTTAACAGAGAGCCTTCCCGTGAGCATATGAATGAACGAGCCAGATAACACGGCAAAAAGAAAAATCAAGTACGACTGAGTGTAGTAATACTCCGCTCCCATCACTTCTTCCCTCATTATTTCCCCTGTGACAAGGAACATTTAGATCAATTCAAAGGTCAGGGGCCGAGGCCACACCTCTGGGGCCTCTGGGCTGTGGGAGGAGGATGGACCCACACCTGAGCACCCGACCGTTCCCGAAACTTCCTCAGAGGCAAACGGAAGGAAACTGCAAGGGGCTTAACACCTGCAAGTCCGCCCAAACCCACACCCTCCCTCGCCAAGCAGCATCCTGGTCTAGGGTCTTGGAAGCAGGGAACCCCGGCACCCCCAGGCCCCATCCCTCCACACGGCTCCCCTTTAATTAAAGGTCCTGACACCCCCTCTTCCATTAAGAGCTTCCTGACCAAGAGAGAACAAGTAGCAACCTCTCCTTAGCCCCTTCCACCACCCCGCAGTCTCTGAAGCCTCCTGCATTACAGCAGTCACCACCTCAGGTGGGCTCTTCACTGGGCAGAAACCTCCAGAGGCTGAAGCTTAACCCTTTCCACACCAACCCTAACTAGAGCTCATGGTTTCTGAACACCAGGCAACGTTCTAAACTCATTTTACATATCTAGTCATCAGCACAGCCTACAGCGTAGGGACTGCAGCTCTCCCCATTTTCTAAATGGGGAAACTGGGAGCTGCAGGTGTTCCCACACACGGACTCCTAAGACGGGAGCTGCCAAGTTCTGGTGCCTCCTTCTACGTACGCGATTCCTATCGCCTCTGCCCCTGCCGGGAGCTCTGCCCCTGCAGCCTGAGTTTCCACTCCCTATCTGCAGTTGGTGGCAAACAGAAAACCCGGCTGGTCAGAGATGAATGCGCCCCACGCCCCTCCCACCCCGAGGGCCCGGGGAAAGCAAGCGCTTGGGTTCCTGAAGAGACATCTTTTGAGCATCTACTCAACAGCAGGCACTGGTGGGTCCAGGAGCCTGGCCTCAAGGGGCTTGCGGTCCGACAGCAGCTGAGGTCTCCTTGACGAGGTCCAGTTGCCAGTAGTTTGACAGGTGCCAGCTACTCCCAGAGAACGCAGGAGCTGGTTAGAAACTCTGCCCCAGACCTTCGGAAACAGATCTGCAGGTCGGCGAAATGCCCAGAGGGGATCTGTGCGCAGGCACCTGTCAGCCTGTGAGATGGGTTAGACACCTGAGGTCTGACTTTAGGATGTGAAAGGCACTAGGACATCATGCAAATTGAACTTACATACTTATGCAAAATGTATTCCTCTTCTCCATCCTGCGCCTGCTGCCACATCTGTCCAATCCTACCTATGCGCGTTTTAGATGTGGACGGAGGGGTAGCTGTCGTAACGAAGAGGCAGTCTGCACGGTGCCATGGAAGCGCCTCCTGTTTTGTGCGCTACCTCCCCAGCCATGGTTAGTCTTGCCCCTCGGTTTACAGTTTTATATTTATTAGCGCACACTTTGCATCTGTAGGTCCAGGTACTAAGGCGAGGTCTAGACGAGCAGGGCTGTGGCCCTCAGGCCACACACACGGTAAAGTCGGCACGGAAGTCCTGCTGGCTGGGGGTAGTGTAGCGCGGGGGGAGGGGCTGGGAGAACTGAGCCGGCCCTCGTGAGCTGGGGACAGCGCTGCTCGCTCCCACGCAGCGTCAGACTGGAGGGAGGGCTCTTCTGCCTCTATCCCTGCTGCCAGGGCCACACACCTTGCTGGAAAGAGACACCCTGTGAGGGCTCGGGTCAGAGCCAGCAGCCCCCGAAGAGGCTGCGAATCTCCCAGTAACCGGGGGGCTCTCCAGGGCGACTCAGCAAGAGCTGCCTTGCGGATGCTCAAGGCAGGACAGTTCACAGGCAGCCAGGAGCTGCAGGGAAGCCTGAGGAATTCAAGGTGGCAGAGCCCTTGCCGTGACTCATCAGACCACAGACCTGAGAGCCTTTCAGTAACTAGGCCTGAGTCCTAGCACAAGTTACAGCTGGTATTCTCCAAATTCTGACTGCATCCAATTCTGAGGCTAGCAAGACATTCTTCCCAGTTCAATGTGCATTACTCAAAGAATTAGTGAATATTGTTGCCTAATGTCTCCCAAGGTTGCCCTCTAGGGAGAAAGAAAGGTCTTCCAACAAAAGATTTCCTTTTAAAACCAAACTTGCTGCTAAAAATTTGAGGTTATAGACTTCTGGGGGACATGTTATACCATTACAATTGCAGATAATCCCCTATTTCACATAATATTAACATATATAACAGCATAAAATCAAGTTCATGAGGATTCTTCTCAAATACTAACAACAGTGGTAATATTTGTAATTTATAAATGAATTTTTAAAAGACTACAAGTTAAGCACTCTGAACTCTTACAATAAACTTACTGAGAAGCACAGCAAATAAAAGAAGTTACAAGAAACAAGGCCAGATATTTGTACAGTTTCAATAAACTAGGTGATTTATCTTGTTCTAGTTCTGTTGTCACTGTGCTTTTGTTCCACAGAATCAATTCCCTTGATTTACAATTGTTCTAGGAATTATATACAAAGACTTATTAAAGAATATTAATTTTCTAAGCAAAAAAAAAAAATTCAAACGCTTCTCAAAAAAGAGAACAAAATGCATTCAACCTTTTCCAGAAGAACTATTTAATGGTACAATTGCTATTGCTAATATTATAATCTCAATGCCCTGTTCATTTTTAATCCATCAGACCTCAGAGTCTAAAAATTAATATTTCTGTAAGAGTGACTTTTCTCCCTCTTCTTCCTACAAATCCTCAACTCTGAAAGAGAAGGCTCACCTTTCAGGTGGACTCTTCCTCAAATCACACTGAAAAAAGTAAACACACAAAAAAAAAGGTCAAAGTGCTGAAATTAACAAATGTTTGGGCCATCCCTGAAAAAAAACACACAGCCTGACCAGGCCACCTTCAAAACACCAGAGTGTGAGGTCAGCTTAGGACAGAGCTACCCGGGTTTGCATCAGCAGCAAACCACACTGGGAATTCACACAGGTCTTGCCTTGTGTCCCTATTTGCCTTCTAGGGAATCATCATAGATAATAATGTCCACTTCGGTCAGAAGCCCTTAAATCACCGCAAAAAGAAAAAACCTCTACCCTCTGACTGTCTTTGTCTAAATCGGTGTGGACAGAGAATTCCTCCCAGGCCCTAGTCCAGTGAGTGTAAAACTCAGGACACCACAGAGGAGGGGAGGGTGGGCATGGAGGCCAGCACGCCCACGCCCAGCAGTGTCTGCAAACTGCAAGTCGCCACCAGGATTTTTTGCGATGCGATAGAAAAGAGTAAAAATCATCAGAGTGCAGCGCAAGTACGAGAATGAGTACTGTTTGGTGGGAGGTTTCATTTTAATCTGCATGTAAATACGTACTTCCCTGTGTGTGCACCTGAGCAGCGTTTCAGTTTATTTCCTCTTGTAGACCGCAGCCAGAGAAGCTGACAGCCGCCACCCTCGGGGGAACCGGGTGCGGGCCCCAGCAGCCCTACCCCAGGCCGAAGGAAGCCTCCCCAAGGGGCTTCCAGAACCCTGTGCAGATCGGGCTCTGAAACCTAAGTGCCTGTGTCCTTCTGAAGGAGGAACGAAACGATCTCGCCAGGGGGAAGCACGGGCGGCTGTGACACGCAATCGCTGAGACCAGGGCCATCCTCAAAGCCAACCTGAGATGCTGTGTTACTAAAGAACCTTCTGAATCAGAAACAGGGCGATGTACGGTCTACTAGGATATCTTGGTGGTACTGACACTAGAAAATGAGAAACTCTCCCCGGGCAAATCAGGCAAAATTCTCAACAACAGGACAGGTCAAGGCGGTGGAATGGTACACCAGCCACCAGCACCTGAGAAGTTGTCTCCTTACCCCACCTGTGAAGGAGCCTAGCAGCCAACCCAGGAGAAACTTATCCCAATACCCTAATTTCAACAAGACCCGATTACTCCAAAAGCAGAAACATCACAGTCACTCATTCATAGGGTGATGTGTATCAAAGTACAAAATGTGGTACATGTTTGTAGCCAAAACCCTCCAAAATAAACCCCAAATCGAGATGCCAGGACAGAATTACAATAGAAAATCAAAATAATTTATTGTTCTTTCCACTTGCCAAAATGTTACTACTTAGCTCAAAGACACCCCGCCTTTAAACTATCCTGCTGTTTCACTAATTATAAAAATAATCCATACAACGAATATTTGCTGAGCACTAATTCAGGTGCTACACACCTAGCAGTGAACAAAACAGAGCCTGATTTTCAGTGTTTTCTTTCTGTACGAATACATGTATCTCATTAAGAGAACACTGATTATGGAAAATTGTGTCCAGATTTTTTTCACTTTTAATAGTAAAGTTTTTCCCTTAAGATCAAATGTTCCTTGAAAACATCACTTTTATTGGCTACGTGGTATTCCACCGTGGATGGTGTCATAATTTACCAAAGGACATTTCTAAATGCTGACCACAGGATAAAAACACAAATGAGAGAGAGAGACACAGTCAAACACAGCATGTTAGATCCAGATTTAGGACCTTAAGGGGGTAAAAGAGGGAAGATACAACCTTACCGATCACGGACCCCGGGCAGTGGACATGTACACGGTCACGGCTTCCCCGTGTGCCACGTTAAGGCCTAACTTGTGAATCTCCCTTTTTTATAAGCCCCACTCCCTCTTTGATCCAAGAGAACATTGTCTGCACAGAACAATACGTTTTCATTTCAATTTCCCTTCTTCTCAGGAAAGGAAATGTTTGCACTTCAAAGGGCTTCTTTGAAGAGCAGCCTCCGGTGCTGGCCCGTCCAGGTTAGGAGTTCCGTGGCCCCAGCGGGGTGTGCAGAGTCTGGGCGGCTGCCCACCGCAGTCCCTCTCCAGGCCACCTCCTTCAAGGAGAGGGTCTAGTGCGGGAGAAGAGAAAACAAACATGGAAAAATACTTGGGGCTTTTGATCATGGCTTTCAGAGGCCCTGTTCACACACAGCGTAGGTTTCACAGCTCAGGGAAACTGAGGTACGAACCATGGGGAGCCGGGTTCTAAGAATGAAACCCTTCCAGAAACCAGCCCCACCCAGCGAGGGCCCCTTCCAGAGCCGGGGAAAGAGCGGAGTCTCGGGGGTACTGCTGGTGATGACAAAGGGCACGGCTTTGATAAACGAAACACAGAAAGAAGCAAGAGCCACACCTCCCCCAACAGTCTGGAACCTTCCCCCAGGAACTTCTGGGCTAGCACAGAACACAACTCACCATTTAGAATCTCTCCTCTTATCGCTCCCCTGGCCCGCTCGCGGCGGCCGGGAGGCTCAACAACCCTATGAAATAACCGCAAGCTACAGGCCAGGAGGCCAGGAGCATTCCTCTCCATCAGGGCCCCTGCCCATCCCTACCCTCTGCTTCGTCTGGGCAGCCAGGGCTACACAGCGGACAAGCGAGGGCCTGCACGTTTCTTTTCAAGGCTTGAACAAGTTCTGGGGATTTAATAATCATCTCCACCCTTCCCCACCCCGAGGGGGTTATGTTTGCCTGCTCAGGTGGGCCGACGGCCAGGTGGTGGGCAGGGGCTTGAAAGGCATCCGCTCCAGACAGGGCGCCTGCCGCTCCGGCAGCCCGAGGCCTTGCTCCGGCCCCCGCCCTGTGTGTTCAGGCTGCGGGTCTGCGCGACCACGTCACCCTGAGCTGAAGTCTTCCGACCAAGCGCCTTCCTGCGAGCCCTCTACCCTGGCCGGGCGCTCAGCCGCTCTGCCGAACTATGGGTGCTGTTTATTTTCCTTTATTTTACTTTTCTGTAGTTTCCAAATTCTTCACAATACACATTCTAACTTTTAGGGACTTTTTTTTTTCTTAAAGAGGCTTATAAGGTAGAAAATTAGACCACAGTTCCATTGAAAGAGCCTCTCCTGAAAACAAACAAAAAAAACCCAAGAAAACGAAAAACAAAAAACCAACTACCTACATGCATATGTAAAGGACACTATTTGGACAACTGGAAGTTGAATATGGACTGTGGACTTGATGATGTCACAAATGTTCCATTTCCTGATTTTGATGTCCTACGGTGGTCACGTAAGAGAATGAATGTCCTTATTCTTAGGAAACACACTGAAGCATGCCGGGGTAAATAAAAGGACATGATGTCTTCCACTTACTCTCAGATGGTTCAGGAAAAAATGCATCCGTGTGTGTAGACAGATTAACTGATTGACAGATAAACAGAAAGAAGGAATGAAATGTAAACAACCAGTGAATCTGAGAAAATTGAGGCGCTCCTTGTAACCCCTGCAACTCCTCTTTAAGTTTGAAATGCTATCCACAAAAAGTTGAAAGAGCAAAGGAAGAAAGGAGAGAGGCAGGAAGGGACGGGCACGAGTTTCCCCACTCCACCTGCCAGCACCCACGGCCTCCCCATGGGGCCACGGCCACGGGGGCCCTGCCAGCACACAGTCTCTCCAGCGTAGACAGTGCCTGCTGCTACCCTGGCTCGGACAGCCCCCAGCCCCGGCTTCCTGAGGGCGTCAGGGAAGCACCTTCCAAGAAAGAAGACCCCTTCCCACCTCCCGACACTACAGAAGTCAGCAAAGTGAAGATCCTGGGAGAACGGCTACCGCCACTGGCCTTGAGAAGGAGGGAGAACCGAGAAGGGAGCCACTTAGCCCTACAAACCGGGCGACCCCCTGCAAAGGGCCCTCCCCCCAGCGGCGGAGGAGGGGGAGCAGAGACGACCGATGGAGATCAGTGAGGCTGGGCTCCCATGGCCCGGGCAGGAAGCCCCTCGTCCAGCCAGCTCCAGCGATGCCAATGTCAGACTACTGACCCAGGAGGAACGCAGCCCAGCCTCTGTCACACCTCGGCACAGCTGTGTCAAGGACCCCAGGGCTCAGAGAGGAAAGATCTGCGCTCAGAGGAACCGGGGCAGCTAGAGAGAAACAGCAGGCTGCCGCCCAGTGGTGCACAGCCGGCTCCCGCACCTCCAGGACTTACTTGGAACCAAGAGGCGCAGGGCAGCCCGGCATCTCCAGGTCCGTGTGCTAACCTCAGGGCCCGGCGTGGCCCCGCGCACACGCGTGCCAGACCACGGTTGCCAGAGCGAGCGGCCGGAGCCCCAGGCACAGGCTGATGCCCACAGCCCAAAGCACGCTCGGTGTTAGGGCCCTGGAGCCAGGCCCCAGGTGCAAATCCTAGCTCTGCCACTTAAGACCCACCCCTGTGCCCATCGGCAACTTGTGTCACTTCTCAGGGCCTCCATCGCCCCATCAGCCAAACAGCAGGACCAACCTCAGGGGGCGGCTGTGAGGATTAAATGACAACAAAGAAAGTGCGGAGCGAGCCCCACAGTGAGCACTAACAAGGGCTTGGAGTCTGGATCTTACTCAGCCCCAGGGCCTCTCCCTTCCTTCCTATTTGGTGTAAGAGACTTTGGTTAATGGTACTTGGTAGGTAGATAAGAAGATACAGAGGAAGAGAGCATTTCCAAGCCGACCTTAAAAGGTCACCCCCAGCATCTTCATCGGCAGGAAGACGACGGTGACAACAGTGTGATGAGACGCCGGTAAGACGTTTGCTCCCTTCCCCTCGCCGCTGCCCCGTGATGGGGCCCCCATCCCACGCCAATGCACTGGGGCATCTACCTCAGCCCTCAAAGGAAGGGATGAAAAAAGGTGGGAAACAGACTTGGCCCCAGTTTTTAAACCCAAAGCGCTCAGGGTAATTTGGACCAAATGTCTGGGGTCAGGATGGACGAGGGCAGACACCCCCAAAACACACAGACGCACACACTCACACACACGTGCACACAGACACAGGCAGGCCACCCCTGAGGATGAGACCGTGAGCTCTGCTTCCCAGAGGCGTGAGGAGGGGACAAACCCAAGGCTGTGGATCTGAGACCTGCGGGGACTGGCCTCCCCAACACCCTGGTGCCACGCCACCCACTGCAAGGCAGACACAACTCCAAGAAGGGACGACCTTTTGACACCTTGGCAAAATGGGAGGGCAAATAAAGTTGTTACAGATTTTCTTCTCCTCCACGCCAAAATCAAAGAACTGTGCTTTGTCTCCAGTAAAACAGCTAACGTTTATACGAAGCACCTGGTATGCGCCAGAAGCTGTGTTAAGTGCGGAACCTGGATAATTGCCTCATTTAAATCCTCTCAATCCTGTAAGGTAGGCACTAGAAGCCAATTATTATGCAGGCAATATGGAGAAGGATTCAAACGTGGCTCCGAGAAATATCTTAGAAAAGGCACTGATCCTGTAAGCGGAGCCCACTCCAGGGCGGGGGGAGGCCCACGGCACCTCCTTCATCCCCGCAGTGCGTGGCCCGTCAGGGAGAGCAGGGGCCCGCCCAGAGTCGGCACGGCGAGCGGGTCTCCGCGATGCGGGGCTCCCTGTGCGCCCAGCACGTGCGGAGAATCAGGACCCACTCCTACGCACGTGGCGAAGTACTTGGCTGTTCTCACAGGCAAGAACCTTACCTGCATGGGTCTTCTGAAGAAAGCACTACGGCAGGAAGACAGAATGTTTCAGAAACAACTGCCTCCAGAGGGGAAAGGTGACTCAGGAAGAAGGGAGACGGTGTGGAAACACACGCTGTCCTACCGGACGAAGGACATTCTTTCTCCCTCCTCAGCATAAATCCGCCTCTTGGTAGCCCCTGAAGGCTGAACGGAGCTTGATTTCTGGTTGCCTTTATCAGAAGAGAAGGCTGGCAATGGAAAGAACCTATTTTCTGAAAGGATCTAAATGGACTGACCTTTATTCTTTCAAAGAATATTCTGCACTGCATGTTTACTGGCTTCATCATTATGAGGCTGCGAGGGCGGGCTTCCCCAAACTACAGGCAGGGCAAGAACACGTCTGCAGGGTTCCCACAGCCCAAAGGACATACTGGAGGCTGCACAGAGACGGCCGCAAACCTGCACCGGAGACGCCTCGGATGGCGCCCTTCCCGGCACTGGACCACCCGCCCCGGCTCCTAGAAGCAGCGTCTGCGTTTCAGGGCGATGACCTCAGGCTGCACTGAAGCTGGTCTCTAACTCTACACAGCTCTACCCTCAGCTGACGTGGACTGTCCACCAAATCCACCACCTGGCGGTCCCCAGTGCTAATGACAACAACCAGAGGAAAAGCCAAATGGAAGACTCGGGTGCGGCATGACGAGGGAGCCCCATGCCAGACTCTATCCCGACGTGCAGAGATGTCTCTCCTGCAGCCTGTGTCCCCGGGTGAGCGAATCCTGACCGATGGGTGAAGCAAACAGCTTCAGCCGCTGCTCTGCCGAGGACAAAGGTCTGAAGGAACGTCTTCGGAGCCCAATGAAGACAGCGGACCAAATCCTCTTACCAACGTGCTGCCCGTCCTTCTGGCAGATTCATAGGTGGCAAATGCACTAACCCCTCCCATGATAAACTGGGGCTTGCTCTGAACAAGTGCAAGGGTAGCTGCTGTCAAAGCGGCTTTGCAGTTGGGGGTGGGGACATGATTACAGAGAAAGAGAAGCCACTGAAGTTACCACAGGGCCCACAACCTGCCACCAAAGCTGCTACTCTTCTCTTGACTGGAACAGACGTAAAACCTTGGGCAGATACAACCTTGGCCTGGGGTCCAATGCCAGGGGCCTCCGGCCCAAGAAACCCCCGGCAGGCAGGCCTCCTGAAGGCCAGGAATGAAAAAGTAGGCGCGCCCCAGGGCTGCAGACCCCAAGCGGGCCACGGGACAAACCCACGGCCAAGATGCCCACTGGAGGGCGCAGGGGAGATCAGGGAGGCCGCAGGCTTGCCGGGCGGAGGGGAAGGAGGACCCACGCTGCGGCGGGACGTGGGCGCAACAAGGCAGCTCCGGCTCAGCCCCGGCCCGTGAGGATGGAAGCGTCTGGAAAAAGCTGGTTGTGACTTTTACCGAGTCCTTCCCGACACGCTCTCCTCAGCCTTCCCCACCTCACTAGCACAGTGGCTCCGCTCTACGTGGAACCTCATCCGGCCTTTCACACCTCACATGGAATCTTCCTTTAAAATCCACAGACAGAGCAAGGACACCAGCCTGCAGACTGAGCAGAAGTCAACCAGCTCACATTCCTACCGTGTCCAAGCTGCCACCATCTCTCTCTCTCACAGAAACGACATATGGACACACTCTCTCGTGCAGAAATAAGCTGGGCTTGGGTTTTTTTCCAGACCTAAGTTACCAGTCTTGCTCTGGCCTCCCCCCTTCTGCGCCTGCCCGTCCCCCATCTCTTCTCCACCCAGGAGTTGAAGTGGCCCTTCCACTCCCTGACAGCCACCCAGCACTCCCCGCTTCTCTGAGAGAAACAGCCTGCCAGCAACAGGAGCAGACAGGGGTGAGGGCCCCAGGCTGGAGAAGAGCACCAGGGCCCGCCCATCCGCAGGTCCCACCTGGAGTGAGGACCCGGCCCCAGGTGGAAGGATGGCCATCTCAGAAGATGCCTGTGGCCCAGACACCTCCAGGGTCAGAGGAAAATGTTTCTCCCCATAACAAGGACACACCCATTCCTGTTTCAAATTCCTCTCTGGGATTAATAAACCAATACCTTCAAATACATAATTAATAATGTAAGGGATTAATTTAATAAGACATAATGCTGGGCCCTCCAACGTAATTGCATATTTTTACTGGCCTGAGTAGACAAGAAACGACAGACTAGAACACTCAGTAAACATGTGTTTAAGCCCATCAAAGAATGGAAGCCCCAACCCAATACAATTAACGTGTGTCCTAAAATGCAAGCTCCTCGAGGTCAGCAATCTCGTCTTTCAAGCCTTTCTTCCTTTAAAGCAAATAATTATATGCATAAGAGCACCCATGTGGTTCAATCCAGATTTAAACAACTGAGTACATTTCTGATCTCTATTAATTCTCGTCCTGTTTCTTTAGTCAAAACCCCTTTGGCACTCTTTAAATTTTACCTGTAATAATTAAACATGATCTTAATATGCTAAACCTTTAAAAACTATTTTAATCCATTGTTGATTTTGTCCCCTAAGTTTCTATTCTGACTGTGACTTAAACAAGACTTTTTTGTTTTAATCACAGAAGGGTGTGTGCATATAAAAATAATAATTTCCACTGAGATCAACTAAAAATATCAGGGGATATTTTTGTAGGTATCACGGTTTCCTATTATCGGAACCAAACCTAAGTGGCAAAAAACGTTAAGATGAATCCCGAGTAAATTATAATTCAAATGAAACACAATTAGGAAATTCAGCCAGAGGCCAAAACACAGTCCTGGTCACAGTTTTAAGAGCTCATTTAGGGAAATACACCTGGGATTGAAACCCTCACCCCCTCCTCCGTTTACAAATCTGGAGTAAAACCTACTCCAGGTTACTTCTACACGTGAGAGCCTGAGGGCGGGTACTGGGCAGTGTTCCGTTTCTTCCGGAAGGCACTTGTCTGGCTGTCCTAATCATACAAGTCAAGCACCGCTCGTCTCGGGTTCTCACAGCCACTGAAAAGGGGAAGGTAGTAGTACTACAGCGCCCTGCTGCCGTGTACACACTGGTCTTAGAATGACTGCGGGACCCGCCTGGCCCGGGAAGTTTCCTACTACGTAGAAAGGAACACACTGAGAATAGGTTGTCTCGGTGAAGGCGGAAGAACTGCCTCCTGCTCGAAACCATCTGGAAGCGTTGAGCACCGGCCTCTACGGGCCAGATTGGGTCACAAGGAAGCCCCCGGCGGGGGGGACTTCCCCGAAACAACTCCGGGGACCCGGAAGAGAGGTGGAGGCGGGCCAGGGAGTGTGCAGGGTTCCAGAGAGGAAGAGACGTGGGCGCCGCGGCCAGCTTGCGGGTGCGCGACGCCGTCCTCGGCCGGCCACCTGCCGCGGGACCACCCTCCGCCGCCCGGCGGGCTCCCCACCCGCGGCCGATAACACGTCGTGGACCTCGCGGCGGGGCGGCGTGCTCCGCTCCGCGCCATGTAAGGGAAGGTCTCGGGACGCCTGCCGGGCCCAGTGCCCGCTCCCCGTCCCCACGCCCCCGCGACCACCCGCGCGTCCCGGCGCCCGGTGCCCCGCAGGGAGCGCTGGGCCAGCACCCCGGAGGCGCCAGGTCGCCCACGCTTCCTCACGGGGTGTTGCATCATGCACCACGCCGCGCCTTCAGCGAACCAAAATGGACTCCGTGGCGGAGACAGCCTCATGGGCACCGGCCGCGTACACCCCCGTCCGCCCTGCCCGCGCCCACCCGGAGGATGCCAGGGCTCCCCGCGCGGGCTCCGCGCCCCTCCCCGCGCCGCCGGGGTCAGCCCCCCAAGGTGACCCGGACCCGGGCAGCTGCCCCAGCGCCGGCGGAGGACGGGGACTCACCGGGCCGGCGGGTGGCGGGATGCAGGCAAGACCGCGGCTGGACTGACGGACGATCGACCAAGGCTCGGCGGGACTGACGGACGCTCGGGCGGAGGCGCGGCGCGCGGGGAGCCGGAGGGGGAGACTCGGGTAACGGACGTCGGGTGGCCGCGCGCCCCGCCGGCAGCTGACCTGCCGCTCACACCTGCCGGCGCTGAGTGAATGGAGCGTTGAGGGCGGGAGGGATCGGGAGCCGGTTTCATCAGCCGCGCCCCGCTCCCTGCGCCCGCCCCCAGCGCCCCGCCGTCCGGCCCGCTCGCTAGCGTCACCGCCTGGCACCAATGGCAGCGCGGCGCGGCGGCGGCTCCGGGAGCGGGCGGCGGCGGGGGCGGGGCGGGGGGCGGGGCGGGGCGCGGCGTCTTCGCGCGCCCCGCGCCCTAACCTGGGATTCCCCCGCGGGTGGGCGGCGCCTGCGGACGCGCTGGTGGTCGCCCCGCCTGCGTGCGGCCATCCCTCGGGCAGTGGGAGCCCGCCTGCGTCTTCGGGTCCCCGCAGCCCCCCGCGCGGGCCCGACTGGCGCGGCCGCCAGACCGTCCACCCGACCGCGGGCCCCGGCGAGCGGACCCCGCGCTCGCGGCCAGTTTGCCTCCCCCAAAATGAGAAGATTGGGGAGGCACTTCAAGGTTGGTTTTTTTTAAATTATGATAAATCTTCATTTCTTTGTCATTGGAATATTGTATTGCTGTTCCCTTACTTTCAACAAATAATGTATCCTCGCCCCTTGTCCGGAAGGGCCGGAAGCCTGAATCTGCCTGTGCCCCTGGCGGTAGGACGAGCACCTGGCCGGCGGGCCTGTCTCCGCGGCTACTTCCGGAGCTACTCTCCCCGAGATGGCAGAAACTAGACCCGGGTCCCACCGCGCTCACCTCACAGGCTCCCTCTTGGCGCCCAAAACCAAGCAGAAGCCACAGTCTATAGAGATCCAGTAACCTGTGACACGAGAGAGGTAAGTAGGTCATAGATTAACCCCGCCAGCCTCCTCTCTAACTTTGCAGGAAAACAGGAAAAACGATAGCACGGTGTCCACGGCCTTTGAGTCCTTTCCCCGCTTCCTACCCAACCCCCCTCCCCCCGCAATGTCCTTGGTCAGTGATGGGGCCTCATTATCAGCCACAGGGTGCGATACTCTTGGAATTACACTAGCAATTTATAAAGCATATAACTGCAGGGTGCTATTAGCTTCAGAAGCGTTTTCGTGAACACGTAGCAATGGGCTAGTATTTGCAAGGCACTTTGGAGTGTTTGGTATCATAATCAGTGACTACATACACGTTGTTTTAAAACAGAAAATTTCAGTTTCAACTGTTCATTGGTGAAAGGATGCTCTCAAGTTGCGTTAAGGAGGTCTCCTGTGCTGGGGCTCTTCCTGAATCCCACACAGCCTCCTTAACCCGCTGACGCTGCCATCATAGGATTCCACAGAGGGAAGCCTGGTGTGATTCAAGGACCACCCGCTTTGCCTTTGCACTCGATCTGGATTTGAATCTGAATTCTACTCTTTCATTCCTTTATGGTTTTCCACAAGCTATTTCACTTCTGTTTGGAGCTTATAAACCTTTTATTCTTAGCAGAATATCCCTTAGTACTTGAAATATGATTGTGGGATTTTGTTTTTTTTTTTTACTCTTGGCAGGAAAATAGAATTTAATAGATTGTAGAGATGCTCTGCTCGGGCAACAAGCAGACGGATCATAGAGATAGTATCTGTAAATTCTGAGAGCAAGTGTTCCAGGCCCTGATGGGTGTATGGGTGGAACTCAACCAAGACAGTTGTCAGCACTGTGCCCCGTTTAGCAGCCTCGCCCAGCAGACTTCGTCTTCAGTAAAACTGTAGGAGACCCTCCATGACAAGGCCCGTAAGCAAGCAAGTTGCTGGCAGAAAAGATTCAGTGCGAACCAGGGGAAGAATAATGATGCTCAAAGCCTCAGCAAAAAGTTAGGGGAAAATGTCGGAAAAACTGGCTGAATTTATAAATAAAGCGAAATCAGGCAGGTTAGGATCACACGCAGGTCCAGAGGGATCATGAGTGACAGGCCACCCTGATCATACTCAAAGAACAGCGGATCCAAGATTCCAAAGACTGTTAAGGAAAGGAAATGCTAGAATTTAAGCCCTAGGAGCACCATCCAGGGTGAAGGTGGACAGACCAAGTCCCGGGCCAGCACCGTTAGGCAGGATGGGGTCCAGAAAACGTAGAGAATCAGTCAGACAGATGTGGTTTTGGACTAAACTCTTACCTCCTGCTAGCTGCTGGCCTAGGGGAATTGTGTTTGTCCTCTTTTAACAACATACTTTATGATGCCAACTTCTGGAAAAAGCTAAATTATGAAGACATTAAAAAGATCAGTGGTTGCCAGAGGCTTGTCGGGGGAAGAAGTGGGAGAGATGAATAAGTAGCGCACGGGGATGTTTAGGGCAATGAAACTACTCTTAACGATACTGTAAGGGGGCTACACGTCATTATACGGTTGTCAAAAACCACAGAATGTCCAACACAGACAGTAAACCTTTATATTAACTACAGAATTTAGCTAATAATAATGTGTCCACATTGGCTCATCAGTCATAGCAAATGCACCACAACAATTCAAGATGTTAATAATAGGGGAGGGCTTCCCTGATGGCGCAGTGGTTGAGAGTCTGCCTGCCGATGCAGGGGATGCGGGTTCGTGCCCCGGTCCGGGAAGATCCCACATGTTTGTTTCCCTCCCCCTCATCCCGTACTGGAGGACTCCTCTGGACACAGATCAGATGCCAGTGGCAACACTTCTGGATGGCTTTCATTTTAATAACAGGTGGCCATCCCCACTGCAAGCACTCTGGGACCCCAGGTCCGAAACCATCCTCTAGAGAAACATGGTATGCGTGCATCAGTCCAGAGCCTAAGGATACATCATCAGAAGTGGTGTATTTCTTTTCTTTTCTTTTTTTTTTTTGCGGTACGCGGTCCTCTCGCTGTTGTGGCCTCTCCGGTTGCAGAGCACAGGCTCCGGATGCGCAGGCTCAGCGGCCATGGCTCACGGGCCCAGCCGCTCCGCGGCATGTGGGATCTTCCCGGACCGTGGCACGAACCTGCGTGCCCTGCATCGGCAGGCGGACTCCCAACCACTGCGCCACCAGGGAAGCCCTAATTAATTGTTTAATTGTCTGTCTTCCCCCAGCTAGGCTGAAACTCCATAAAGGCAAAGCCCTTTTCTACCTGTGCACTGCTGTGTGCTAAGCAGAGTGCCTGCACAGAAGAGGCATTGACACATTAGTTAAATGATGAATAACCAGAGGGGATTCCAGATGAGAAGCAGAGATTCTACATGAAGCAGTGATGGGAAGGATAAAGCCCCACTATCTTTTCTCAGCTCCTCCCCAACTGGCTACAGATTGGAAATCTTATTACCCTCAAAGACAGCTCCCCGTTTCATTGTCTCCTATCCTCCTCATTTCTCAGAGACAGATGCTATGAGATCATTGCAGTCTTTTGGAGATCCAGGTCCCCAATCCCATAATATAGGGCTCTATTCAGGAGAGGAGAGATATGAATACTTCCAAGGAAGTACTCTTGGGCACATCATTTTAGTTAATTATCATCATCTCATCAAACCATCACCTTATTGAATACTCCCAAAGATAAATCTTTGTGTTCTTATTAACCATTTCCCTAAAATGGTTGATTGGCAGTTCCACTAGTATCACAGAAATAGAGGAAGAGGTAGTCCCCACAGGAAGGAATGTGAGGAGACAAGAAAGAAACTGGTGTCCACTCTATTTCCACTCCCCTGCTCGTTCAGATGTCCCCCAGCCCATCCTAGAGGCATCTGGACCACGTGTTTTTCGTGTGTTACCACCATCCAGCTCCAGCGACCACTCCAGGCACATCTGCCCTGTCTCTGAGGCACATATGCCCTTGAAACAGTGATTTCGTTTCCTTTGGATAAATACCCAGAAGTGAACTTACTGGATCCTATGGTAGCTCTATTTTTGATTTCTTGATGAATCTCCATACCGTTTTCCTTAGTGGCTATACCAATTTACATTCCCACCAACAGTGCACAAGTTTCTTTTCTTTGATAATAGCCATTCTGTGTCATTGCTTGCTCTTCTCTTGTAGACAGCATATAATTGGACTTTTTAAAATTCATTCTCCCAATTTCTACTTCTTAATTGGAATGTTTAATCCATTTACATTTAACATAATTACTAGTAGGTTAGGGCTTTTGTATGTCATTTAAAATTTTCTTTATGTCATGTCTTTTTCCCTTTATTTCTTCATTACTGCCTTCTTTTGTGTTAGATAAAATTTCCTAGCATACCATTTAAATTATCTATTGTTTCTTTACTATATATTTTTGAGATTTTTTTATTGGGTGCCCTGGCAATTAAAATGAAATTGTAACTTAGAACAATCTAGTTTGGATTAATAGCAATTTAAATAGTCTGCTAAACTTTTGCTTCTTTATATTCCATTCCCTCCCTTTTCTTTATGCTTTTATTGTCATACAAATTACATCTTTACACACCGTAAGCCCAACAAGATAGTTTTATAATTGTTGCTTTGTACAGTTGTCCTTAAATCCAAAAGAAGAAAAAAACTACAAATGAAGACACATTTGTACTATCTTTGTAAAACCCATGTATTGACCTTCTCTGGTGTTCTTCATTGTTCATTTGGATTTTAGTTACTGTCCCATCATTTCAGCCTGGAGGACTCTGTTTAGTATTTCTTGTAGGTCAGGTCTGATAGTGACAAAGCCTCTCATTGTTTCGTCTCCTTCATTTTTGAAGGACTAGATTTCCTAGATGTAGGATGTTAGTTGACAGTGTTTTTCTTTTAGTACTTTGACTATGTCATCCCACTGCCTGCTGGCAACCATGGTTTTGAATGAGAAGTTAGTTGTTAACCTCATTGAGATCCCTCGTGCAGGACGGGTTTGCTTTCCTCTTGCTGCTCTCATCAGTCTCTCCTTTTCTTTGGCTTTTTAGCAATTTGATTATGATGTATTTGGTATAGATCTCTTTAAAATGATCTACTTGGAGTTCATTGAGCTTCCTTGGTGAGCAGATCGTTTTTCATCACTTAGGAAGTTTTTGGCCATTGTTTCTTCAAATATTCTTTTTTCTCCTTTCTTTTCTTTCTTTCTTGGACTCCCCTTATGTGTAGGCTGGATGGTGTCCCACAGGTTTCTGAGGCTCTGTTTATTCTTCTTTATTCTTTTTTGTTTTTGTTCTTCAGACTGGATAATCTCAATTAGTCTATTGGTTGTTTTGTCTGCCTGTTCAAATCTTCTGTTGAGCCCCTCTAGTGAAGTTTTCATTACAGTTTTTATACTTTTCGACTCCAGAATTTTCATTTAAAAATAATTTATATCTCTTTATTGACATATTCTATTTTGTGAGATGTCATTCTCATACTTTAGTTCTTTCAACATGGTTTCCTACATAATTGATGACTTTAAGTCTTCGTCTAGTAAATCTAACATGTGCCCTTTCTCGTGCACAGTTTCTTTTGTGTGCTTTTTCTCTTGTGAAAAGATATTCTTCCTGGGTTTTTTTTTTTCATGTCTTGTGATTTTTTGCTGAAAGCTGTACATTCTAGATAAATAATGTGCCCACCCTAGAAATAAGATTCTCTCCTTCCCAAGGTTTTTTGCTGTTGTTCTTGCTGTTTTTTGTTTATTTGTTCAGTGACTTTCCTAGACAAATTTTATAAAGTCTGTATTCTTTGTCATATATAGCCACTGAAGTCTCTGCTACTTAGCTTAGTGTTCAGCGAATGATTGCACTAAGATTTCCTTATATGTCTTGAACCAATAAGTCTCTCGTCCTTTCTCTGGGGCTTCTGTGTGTGTGTTGGGGCATGCTTGCTAAGTTCCCACAGGTAGCTTACAGCTCTGCGTTAGCCTACACTTCTTGCTTGTGCAGATCCTCAGGGTCAGCCGGAATTGAGAGCTTAGGGTCTTCTCAGTTGTTTCTTAGGCATAGACACAGCTCAAGGTATGCACACAGCCCTGTGTGTGTGCTTGTGGTCTTCTAGATTCCCAGGAATATATAGAAACTTTTGAAAGCACCCTATGGATATCACGTTTCCGGTGTTTCCTTTTAAGTTTTTTTTTCATAGCCTTTTGTTAGCCTCAACTTGTAACGCTTCCTTAAGCAACTGCAGTGTTAAACAATTAATGCTGATTGTTTTGACAAATACCCTGTCAGTAGGGCTGTTGTCACAGAGGGAGTTCTAAGTTACATCAAAGAAAGAGATGCCCTGAAAATGGAACTTTTCAGCAGGCTGTCAGACAGGTCAAATATTGACAGTTCTTTGGGAATGGCCCTTTTGGGAGCTCTGCACTCATTCTGCCCCCTCTAGCGGCTGCTAGGCTGCTAGCTCTCAGGCATATTCTCTTTGATCTTCAAGGTTACTGAGAGGGAAAGCATCATCTCTGCAAAGCTTGGCAGTGTCTCTTGATTGATGAATGTTACTAGACTAAAATTAGGACTTCTGTCTATCAAAGACACCACTAGGAAAGTGAAAATGGAAGCCAAAGAGTGGAAGATGGTATTTGTAATACATATGACTGACAAAGAATTGTCACAAATCTGTAAGAGCAGGTTAGACACAGCTGAATTTTTTTTAAAAATTGTGAACAGAAGGAATTATTTGGAACACCATCTAAAAAGACAGAGATGCAAAATATAAAACTCTACCGAAAATAAGGAAGTAAGAGTAATAAGTCCTAACATATACAAAGAGACAATTTTCAAAGACATGTAACTAGGATATTTTCAGAAATATTGCTAAGATTTAAATTCTAAAATATCAGAATCCAAATGAACTTCAAGTAGGGGAGAAAGTCCACAACTAGAAACAACATAGAGAAACTATAGGACATGAAAGACAAAAGACCTTAAGAGCATCCAAGAAAAACCAGATTACCTATGAAGAAATGGCAATGAGAGTAAAATTTTATTTTTCAGTGACCATGATATCAGAGCCAGTGAATTATTTTCACTGTGCTCAGAGACACTGAAGAGTTACCCACAGTTCTCTACCCGCTGACACCATCTTTAAGAACAAAGGTTAAATAAAAACATTTTCTGACTTAATAACTAAGAATGTTTTTCTCTAAAAGACACTCATTAAAGGAAATACTAAAAATATGTGGAAAAAATACCTCAGGTGGAATGTCTGAGGGACAAGAAGAAATGGTGAGCAAAGATATTGCTAAATATAGATACAGATGGTATAAAGTAAATAAAGTAGCGTCTAACTTAGGGGTAGGGATAATAGAGTAGAACTAAAATAGTGAACAACTGGATGTGTGGTCAGATTTGAATGGTGCTTCGTGATTAAGAGATGCTAAATCCAGATTTCTTTGGTTTGAATTCTGACTTTGGTACTAATTATCTGGTGGTACCTATTACCTTGCTTTAGGCAAGTTAATTAACACCTCTGTACGTCTATTTACTTCTCTTAATATGAGGATAGTAATAGTATCACTCATAGGGTTACTGGGATGCTTAAATTAGTTAATATATGTGAACCACTTAGAACAGTGCTTGATACATGGCAAGTGCTTCATAAATGTGAGCTATGATTATCAATAAAGCATTCTCAGGTCCTTGTGTTGCCAGGTGAAATACAGAATCATGGTGAGAGACTTTATCAAACTTCTTTTGACAGCAGTGATTGAGAAAATAAAAATACTATTAGCAAGTTCGTTTTCATTGACTCATAAACTTTGTACCACACTAACTTAAACTACATAGACTTTTCAAAAATCTACTTATTGAGCTACACGATAATTCCAAGAAGTAAAAACCTGACAGGTTGTGGCAGACACTGCTAGCGGCCTTCGTGATGTTCAGCCTGCCTTTCTTACACACAGAACACTGGTTTCCTGTAGAGTGTGAATGTGTCCAGCTAAGACACTGACTCTCCCAGATGTCTTTACAATTATATGGCCGTAGCCCCTAGTTCAGATCGTTGAGATTTAAGTGAAAGTCATTGGGTTGGATTTCTGGAAAGGCATGTCATGCTTTATGCCTTTAAAGCTAATGTGCCTTGAACCAATATGTTTCTGTCCTTTCACTCTGTGTGTGCCCCTCCTGCCTTCAAAGCTCCCGTGAGAAGTTGACAACTCTGCCTTAGCTCTCACTTCTTATTTGTACATAGCCTGAAGGTCAGCCAGAGGGGAAAACTTACAGCCTTCTCAGGTTTTCCTGGGCATGTGCACAACCCTTAGCATGAACACAGCCCTGCACATGCATGTGGCCTTTTACATTCCCAGGAACGTACAGGAGATTTCAAATGTCCCTTGTGAACTTTTTTCCAAATAATCTATTTACTCAGAGAGAATTCGCTAAAAATTTCTGGGAATTTAAAAGTGGACTTTGACAGATTGTTTCCTAAAATCGGCCAAGAAGAACAATAAAGTGGAATCTTCTATGTCATCAAAATGACAGTAATGATAATAGGGTGGCATTATTCAGAAATATATAGCATGATGGGAAAAGAAGTCCATAAATAGACACAACACACACGCATACACTTTGCGTATGACATAGGCTGCACTTTACATTAGTAGGGAAAGGATGAATTATTCCATAAATAGGTTGGAATGATTGGCAGTTCATTTAGGAGAATAATAGATCTTTATGTCATTCCTTACAATAAATTCCAAATGGTTTAAAGATATAGATAGACAGATAGATAAATGTGATAATAATCTTAATGTGAGGAAGGATTTTTTTTAGGACAAAGGAAAACGAGAAAACAAAGGCAAATCTTGACAAATTTGACTATCGACGAGTTAAATACGTCCTCATAGTGCAAGTCCCCACAAATAAAAGTAAAGGCAAACAACAGGCTGATTGACAGTTCTTATCAAATATGTAACAGAAAAAGAAAAAACTAAATAATGGGATCCTGTTTTTAACGAATTAAATTGGCCAAAGAGAAGAAGCTTTTAGGAGGTTGATCGTATACCATGTTAATGTGGAGGTGAAGATACAGTCATACTCACCCTCACTGTTAGTAAGAGTACAAAGTGGTAGAGCTGTTTTGAGAGAGGCAATTTGACAGGTTCTAACAAAATTTTAAATGTGCGTCACTCAAATACAATATTCTCACCTCTAGGAATCCGTACTGCAGAATATTCACACGCTCCCAAAGGGGTGTTTGCGTGAGGCTGTTCACTGCCCTACTGTTTGTGGCAGGACCAGGAACCTGAATGCCCTTCACTCCTCTGTGTGTGTGTGGGGGTGGGTGTGTGTGTATATGTGTGTGGGGTGTGAGTGTATGGGTGTGGGTATGTGTATATGTGTGTGGGGTGTGTGTATGTGTGTGTGGGGGTGTGTGTATGTGTGTGGGGGTGTGTGTGTATGTGTGTGTCGGCGGTGTGTGTGTGTGTGTGTCAAAAGAGGGAAGGGGGTTACAGAGAGAAAAAGTCTACAGTAAAGATTCAGATTACTTCACAATTATTTTGGATGGGGAACTTCTTTCTTTAACTGTTTTTGGTGACCCAGAGTGGTGACAGGACAGCTTGGCTTTGTGGGTAAATATACCACAAGAGGGACTTTAATGTTCCATAACATATGCTTCTGTATTGTTTACATTTTTCAAGTGATTTTTTAAAATAACAGAAAAGAAAAAGAAAAAAGCAAACTACAGAGCTGTGTACTATGCTCCAGTTAGGGTTGAGGAACTGCATAGAAATAGCTGTGTGTTTGTTTATATGTCATAGACGTCTGATACAGGTGCACACCCAACTGTTAACAGCTGAGTGAAGGGGAGGCAGGGAGAGGGCGGATGGGGGGCTTTCACGTTCAATACGCTTCCGTTCTGTTTGATGTTTTTACAAGTTTGTTTTCAGCTCTTGAAATTTTTAAAAAATGAACAAATAAATAAAACATGTCAATAAAGGGAAGGGGAAAGAAAGCCAGTTGCTTTCCAGCAGAAGGAAAGAAGGAAGGAAGGAAGAGGTGGTGTTTTCAAGACTGGGGAAGCGCAAGGAGACAGGAGTGACTCAGAGACGAGAGAGGACGTGGGTCAGCCATGCTGTGACGTCCCGGGGGGTGCGGGGAGGGGATGCGCCACATGCATGGTGTACACCTCCCTGCAGTGGGGGAGAGACGCAGGGGACCGGGAGGGAGAAGAAACAGAGATTTTGAGCTTGGCCGTCTGTGTGAAGGGAGACAAAAGGAGGGGTCCAGCCAGAAGAGCAGGGACCAGAGCGCATCCTGAATAAATACCAGCGGGAACGGCCGTGTTCTCATTTTTAGACGTGTGCTCCTCAGCTTTACCAGCAATTGTATTTCTGTGAAAACCAAAACCGTTTTCTTCAGTTAGAAACATGTCCTTTAAACCATGGCCATAGGCCGCCTGTGCCTTAGCTAAGGTGATTCATAATGAAGGACGCTTCAAAGCAATTGGCTGTCTTATCTCTATCATCTTGTATTTCTGCAGCAGGACTTGGGAATTAGCTTTCACCATAGAAGGGAGCGAATAGTATTAGAGAAGAGAACAATGTATATGTGACAAATGCACGTGTGATAAGAATACGATTTTAAGTGAAGGAAGACTGGCCTGAGAAAATGCACAGGAAGCGTGCTGTTTGTGTAAAGTGTCCCTAAAACCCGGGCCAAATCTCTAGTCTTTGTGGCTGTGATGCATAAAGAAATCTTCAGGGTACAGGCTGAGTTAAAACCAGCTAAACTGGGATGAATTTGTGTTGCGGGAGAGAAACATAATATACAAGGGACTTAAGAACCACCGAAGCTCTTGCTGAAGGAGACACCTATGGTATCTCTTGTTGTGTTCTGCTGCTTATTCCCTTTGAGCAAGAATAAAATTACTGTATTTTTTGCTCTTCAAAAATCTTCTCTGGGCTTCCCTGGTGGCACAGTGGTTGAGAGTCTGCCTGCCGAAGCAGGGGACGCGGGTTCATGCCCTGGTCCGGGAAGATCCCACATGCCGCGGAGCGGCTAGGCCCGTGAGCCATGGCCGCTGAGCCTGCGCGTCCGGAGCCTGTGCTCTGCAATGGGAGAGGCCACAATGGTGAGAGGCCCGCGTACCGCAAAAAAAAAAAGAAAAAAGAAAAAATCTTCTCTGCTTGCTGTTTCTCTGGTGCGATTGGCCAGCATATTCTGATCCACGGAAAGAGGAAGGCAGTGGGGCCACCCCTTCCCCTCCCACTGCACAGGGGAAGGGCTATTGAAAGCGTGCAACGCGAGGCTGTAAACCTCACCAAGCTACATATATCAACAGTTTCTGGAAAGTGTGTGTGTGATGGTAGCTTCTCAGGTAGCTGGCTTTTTTCCAAAGCCATGCACCTCGGGGGGTCATTCTGTTCTCAAAGCGTGTCACGTGTCCAACCGCAAACAGGGCTAACTTGATTCTCAAAGACAAGTGGACGATTTGAGGTTTTCAAATAGGGAAAGCTAAAAAATAAAACCCATGAGGAGAAGTCTGTGAGATGCCATTAAATAGAGCTGGATGCTAGTGGCCACCAAGCGCCAAGCCTCTGAGAGGCAGGCCCATAACCACCCAGTATAATGGTCTGGATAAGAATGAGATCGTATTGCCGGAAATTTCAGCGTCATAGCAGATCATCTTGCCTCTTAAAAGGTGAACTTTCGTGAAGAATTTTGCCTCTAACGGATGGCATGGAGCTGAGAACTGTCCTACCGAAGGGTCATCACAGTTCACTCTGGGGTTTTGACACGTCCTCTGTCTCTCGAGGCTGCGGGAATTGCTGACGTCCAGTCCAGCTTCCAAACACTGAACTTCCGGGACGAACTTGATCTTGTTCGTGAACCGAGGGTGGCAAATTAACACAACATAATTTTATTCAGCAGAGTTGCGGGAGTTAAAACAAGCAGAACTGGCAAAGATTCAGGTGAAGAAGCGTTCCTGTGTTCGCTGGTAGGTGTGTGAGTTGCTACGGCTCGTTTTGGCAAGCAGTCTGGCAATGCTCATGCCTCGATTAGCTCATCTCTCCCCAGCAGTGAAGAAGCAAGGCTCCAACGGGGGCAGAGGCAGAAAGCAATTTTCTCTCCCCTCCTTTATGGTTTCCTCCTTGTTCCCAGCTAAAGTCTCCAGCAGCTTACATAACCTTTTCTGTTGCTTTTAGATTTTAAAAAAAAAGCCTCTGGTCACTTCTGTTCACAACATTGAAAGTGTCCAGCCCCGTGTGAAAGTCAGAACTGTGGATTTTACGTCAATCTTTTCCCTGGGCCTGGCCTGGTGGCGGCTTCTCAGCTGCTTCCCTACGTGGCTCCACGCCTGCAACCTGGCCCAGGTTTCTGACCCCGCCAGGCTTGGAGGCCGGGAAGGACAGGAAAGGGGTAGGATTCGTCAACATGGAGCTCACGGCCAACAGCACTGTAACTCATGCCTGAACAGAGCTTCTCTGATACATATGTTTTCAGTGTAGGGCACACGCAGTCATCCTGTGCTTAGGATACTAGACAGCACTTCATGCTGTGCTTGGGGGCGATTTTAAACAGCAAAATCATCAACAAAATCACAAAAATATGAGAACTGTGTCACTGAGTAGACAGTAAGAGGACAGTGTTTACGATATGAGAGCTGGTGCTCCATCGAGTGTCACCTCGGCCATCCTCAGCTGTGAAGGTGCATGTCAGTGACAAATATTTTGCCACTCTGCTCGTGACTGTAACTGCAGAAGCCCCACAAGCACTGATTTTAGGGTTACAAGTAAATGTTAGCAAGTAAGCAAATTTGCAAGTACGGAATCATGAACAGTGATTCTAGTTCCATTGTAAACAAATGCTTCTCAGATCATGCTCTTCCAAAATGTCATCAGTTTCTTACTGGGAATCTGATTTTATAGGAGCATATGCCAGAAATCTACTGCAAATATCATACTGAATGATGAAAAATTAGAAGCATTATTATTAAAGGAGCAAGAAAATGCTCCCGTCCCATTCATTGTGCTGGAGATCTTTAGTCAGAGTGATAAGAAAAAGAAAAAAGATACGAATGCTGGGAAGGAAAGACAAAAATGTCTTTGATTTAGGATGATGCGATTATCCGTCCATAAAATCCAAGAGAATAAATTAAGACCTAGTTAACCAATAAGAGTGCCTCAGGGGGGACAGGTATAAAATCACATATGAAAAGTAATAGCTTCCCTATATGCCAACCAAAAGCAATTAGGAAATATAATTGAAAAAACGAATTCCATTCATAACACCAACAAAATCTCCTAGGAGCAAACCCAACAAGAGAAATGTAACACTTATGAGGACAAAAAAAATAAGACTTATTAAAGGACAAAAAAGAACCTGAAAAAATGGAGAATTAACCATATTCCTAGTTCAGATAAGTCAACATTTTTTCAATGTCTCTTGTTCCCAAATTAAACTGTAAATTTGTTGCAATGCCAGTCAAAACTCCTTTCCCCAACCCAAATCTTACAGCCCATGTCAAATGTTTTCAAAACTTCTTCTGAAATTTTTGAGAGTATGCACCAGGCCAGCAAAGCCTACTTTGAAATAGGAGGCCAATGAGGGTATCAAAGTACGTTATAAGTTATAGTGATTTCAAAACGTAACTTAAAGGGAATGAATAAACAGATCAATAGAACATAATATATAGAGTCCACAAACAGACCTATGTATATATAGGAATTTAGTAAATAACAAAAGTTATACTTTGGACCAGTCAGTAAAAAATTTACTAAATGATGTTGGAAAATAAATGATGCAAAAAGGTCTTTGCAACATACAATAAAAGACAAGGGATGAATAGACAGAATATACAAGTAATTCTTACAAAGCAGTAACGCAAAGTGCAAAAGAAAAGTGGGCAAAGGACGTGAAAAGACATTTCAGAGGAAATCATGCCAATGACCAGCAACTAAATGAAGAGATCCTCAATTTCAATAGCAATCAGAGAAATGCAAATTAAACAGGATTGAGACATCGTCTCCAGCCGTAGTTTGGCAAAATTGAAGAGACTGATAATAGCAAGTGTTGATGAAGAAGTGGAGAAATGGTATTTTCCTGCATTAAAGGTGGTTCAGCTCTTTTGGAGAGCAACATGGCAGCGTGAATTAAAATGTTCAATATAGATACTTGGTGAGCCAAAAATGCCTTCCTAGGTATCTGATATAGAGACGTACTCTCACATATGCTCAAAGAGATATTGATGGTAACAGTGAAAAATTGGAAACCAACTTAAGTGTTTGTTAGAAGCAGAATGGTTAAATAATCTATCGTACTTTGATGCTGTGGATAATTGTAGCAATTTTTAAGGAAACATATCAATATATACCAGCATTAAAATATCTCAGACATATATCGTCAAGTGAAAAAAGCATGTTGCCGAAAATACATGCAGTGCTATGTAATATATGTTAAATTAAAAATATGCACAAACTGTTCATTTCTATCTTTATCTACATAGGTATGCATGTAAACACATGGAAAAATGTCTGTAAGCACACATGCCAGATTAATAAGCAGATGCTACCTCTAAAGAGGTGAATGGGATCAAAAGTGGTCATCAAAGAGAATCTTGCTTTGTTTTTTAATTTTTAAAAATTTCGTTTGTGGTAAAAAAAAAAAACCCACATAACATAAAGTTCAGCATCTTAATCATTTTCAAGTATACAGTTCATTAGTGTTAAGTATATCCACATTGTTGGGTAACAGATCACCAGAAATTTTTTATCTTGCAAAACTGAAACTCTGTACCCATTAAACAATTGCCCATTTCCCTCTGCACTGCGTCCTGGTACCCACCATTCTGCCTTCTATCTCTATGAATGTGAGTACTTTGCGTACTTCATATATGAGGAGTCATACAGTATTTGTCTTTTTGCGACTGCCTTATTTCACTTAGCATGTCTTCAGCGTTCATTTATATTGTAGCAAGTGTCAGATTTTCTTTCCTCTTTAAGGCTGAATAATATTCCATTCTCTGTATAGACCACATTTTATTTATTCATTCATCTGTAGATGGACACTTGGCTTGCTTCCACCATTTGGCTATTGTAAATAGTGCTGCTGTGAACATGGGTGTACAAATATCTCTTCAAGACCCTGCTTTCCTTTCTTGTGGGTATATACCCAGAAGTGGGATTGCTGAATCACAATGGTAGTTCTGTTTTTAACTTTTTGAGCAACTGTCATACTGTTCTTGTTTTTATTAAGTATTTCACAACAAGAATATACTTATGTGTTCTTCATGTAATTAAGGGTAAAGGAAAAAATTAGTCTAGATAAGTGTGGTTCAAAGGACACCGTGCGTAAGTAAATGGTGGTTTTGGTGAAAGTAAGAACGGGCAAATGTGGTGGTCTCTGTCTTAGCAAAACGCCTGTGAGCTGGGAGTGTTGAAAACTATGGGTCTAGCGTTGACTTAGCATGCCTGATAGTTTCATTGTTCTCAAGTATCTGCTAGCCTCGCCTGGGGAGGCTTATGCCTCCCCACCCTACAGATAACCCTGCGGCCATCTGACTTGCGTTGGCCAATGAAACGTGAGCAGAAGCGCGGAGAGCCAAAGCGAGGCTTTCTGTGTCCTCTTCCTGCTGTGACCACCATCACCATCCCAGCCCAGGTTGTAAAAGCAGTCGGGGTCCCAACGGGAGGTCGTGTGCAGCAGAGCTTCAGCCACACTTGGATGCAAGTCAAGCACGAGTGAGAAGTACATCTTGGGGGTTGAAAATGACTGGATTTATTTATTTATTTATTATTGACGTATAGTTAATTTACAGTGTTGTGTTAGTTTCTGGTGTACAGCAACGTGATTCAGTTATGTGTATATATATATAACTGAATATATATATATCTTCTTTTTTATTTTCTTTTCTATTATGGTTTATCACAGGATATTGAATATAGTTCCCTGTGCTATACAGTAAGACCTTGTTGTTTATCCATCCTATATATAATAGTTTGCATCTGCTGATCCCAAACTCCCAGTACATCCCTCCCCCAACCTCCTCCCCCTTGGCAACCACAAGTCTATTCTCTATGTCTGTGAGTCCGTTTCTGTTTTGTAGATATGTTCATTTGTGTCATATTTTACATTCCGCATGTAAGTGATATCATATGATATTTGTCTGGCTTACTTCACTTACTATGGTAACCTCTGGGTTTATCCATGTTGCTGCAAATGGCATTATTTCATTTTTTATGGCTGAGTAGTACTCCATCGTGTATATATGTGTATATATATATAATATACATATTTGTGCGTATATATATATACATATTTGTGTGTGTGTAGATATATATAATATATATCTATATATATCACATGTTCTTTTTCCATTTATCTGTCAAAGGACATTAGGTTGCTTCCATATCTTGGCTATTGTGAATAGTGTTGCTATGAACATTGGGGTGCATATATCTTTCTGAATTAGAGTTTTCCCCCAATAATGCCCAAGGGTGGGATTCCTGGCTCATATGGCAACTCTGTTTTTAGTTTTTTTGAGAAACCTCCAACACTGTTTTCCATCGACTGGATTTATTTTTGATATCACAGGACAACATGGTCTGTCTGCCTCATGCAAGACGTTTATTTAACACTCCTTGTCTGCACGAGGACTGTGGACTCCTAGTGGGAACAGGAATCTGTAAATCAAGGCCTCTTCTGAAGACATGTATGCACCGCTGCAAAGCCAGGGAGAAGGCCAGCGCCATCCGTGCATGTCACATTTCAGGGCAGGGGCTGAGATCCACAGAACTCCAGGGTTTCTGGGATTCTTTGGAACAGTTGTTTCAAGTAAGCATCAATCCTCAACTCTGAGTAAAAAGGACCTAAGAGTATGGTTTCACTGTCTCTAAGAAGACACACAATGTCAAGATGAGGCCTGTGAAGTGCACATTTTCTCTTGAACTTGCTACGTGTAATGTTGAGAGTTCCCCCGGAGTGCGCTGGTTAATCAGCATTTTCTTAATTAGCATCTTTCAATCTTCTTTATGAGCCAGAAAGCATTGTGGATAAAGCATGGTACACCGCCGGCTAAGAATGTGGGATTCTAGGTCTGACTCCACCAGTGACTAACAGGATCTAGGCAAGTCCTAGCTTCTCTGACCTCATTTTTTTCTGTTTATAAAATAATTCTGGCTCATCTGTATTATCTGATCTGTTAGGACAAATTTCATGACCACATCGGCATGAAATCTGCATGAGGTTGATACTGAAATGGATTAGACACACTTAATCAAGATGGTGAAAGAGGAGGCTGGAACCAGGACAGAAAACCCATTCCCACCCCAGCCAAGGGCTTCCCCGTGTGCCGGGTTTGCTGGGGAGGTCAGGGAGAGAGGCTGGCAGCCAAGGCATTTTGAAAACATAGCTTTTATTTGAAATTCACGGTACATTTGGTTAAATTTAACTTTTAGTAAATTACGTAACATATTATGATCTATGTAATTATATATCATATATTACGATTTTGGATGGATAGATAGATAACGTTTTAGTTCTTAATGGATTTTTTGGTCTTTTTAAATTTTCTGAGTTAGAGGAACTCTCTGGATGGTGTTAAAGAGAGAGATATGAACCAGATGGGGCTAATTCTGATATTTGGAGCAGTGAACCATTTCTGGTCTTTATCCTGCTCTATGGTGGATGGATGGGGTGGACCCAGTGAGCACCTCTCTTTAATCGTGGAGCCATAGAGGGACTATTGTGGCCTGAGGATGCCATCCCTTCACACCTAACCCTTTTCACGTTGACGTGTGGAGCTGATGCTGCCGATTGGCAGGGCACTGGGTATTTTTTAGATACTGTACGTGTCATATTCTCGGTACAATTTTTAAATTGAGGGGAACTGCAAACCTTATCACCTGGTACTAACATACAGGTAAGTGGACATACTGAGCATTATTTAAATTACATTTCTTTCAGGCAAACAAACAGCAACAGCAAAAACTCGAAACAATAATTGATTAAAAAAGGGGGAGGGGTTGGAATGATCGGAAATGGAATCGTCACCATTGGGAAAAAGTTCAACTTGTGATTCTTATTTATATCCAACCTTTGTGAGCATCCTTTCGTTTATTTACATAAAATCAACTTGGGCTTCATCAACTCTGCTGAGAAAAAAAAGATGACATCTACCTGTAACCACCAGCAAGCACTCTGGAGAGGACAGGTTCTTAAATTACGTCATTAATTTCCAAGATATACGCATCACGTTTGTGTTTGCAGAGCACAAAAATGTATTAGAGGAAGCCCAATTTCACGTGCTGATAAAAAAGAACACAGAAGATGTCATTCACTAGCAATCTCTCTTCCTTTTGATTTACAACTTTTAGGGAGCAACGGTGTCATTCAGCTGCAGGGTCACAGGGCCGCCTCCTGGTGGAAATACAGAGTAGAAGTGAGGAGGGAGGGGCATGGGGGGCACTTTTGCTCTACTGACAGTGTTTGATGCCTTAAGCTAGGGGATGAGGACATGGGCATCTTAATTATTCTTTATTCCTTTTCTTGGCATATCTTAAATATCGCGATAGTATATTATTTTTAAGAAAAGAAGACCCAATTCTGAGGGCTTTGGGAACTAATTCAGTCATCTTAAGTTACTTAGGTCTGTGTACCTTTTTGGCTCCACTGAGAATTATTTTATACAATTAGGGATAGGAATGTCGGAGAAGAAAACTTGAATTGATTAGGGGGACAGCTGTGATCTTAGAGAAGGGAACCATGGCTTGTTAATCTTGCCCTAGACTGTGTGCCCAGAGACTTGTCCAAGATCTTCAGAGCGAGGGAGCTGAGGGGCAACAGTCCCCAGCTGCGGACCTGGAACACCAGCATGTCCCTTGCTATAAGGGCTGGTGGCTGAGAGGTGGACCTGAATGACCCGGGCATGAAAAGGACAAAGCCCAGCAAAGAAGCTGGTTTTAGAACCAGCGCTGACTCCCAAGAGGCTGCATGTACAGATAGGTCACACCTGAGATGAAGTAGTTTCTGCCCGGGCCGTGGGTTGGGTGACTCACTGCTAAGGGTCAGCATGGATGACACAGGAAGGACAAGGCAAGGCTGTGGTCCTAGGCACAGCCTAGAGACAGGTCCCCCTTTACCCCAGGGGCAGTAGTGGGAGGTGTAAGTGTCAAATCTTGGGGAGCCTGCCTTTCTGTGGCTGCTTTGGGGACAAAACCTCTTCCTCCTCGGACCCCTCGGAAAGGGGAATCTCTTAAAGCGAGACCCATGACCTGGGACAGCAGATCTGTGAACTGAGACTCCACGCAAACAGGGATATCAGAGCCAGGTGCCCTGTCCTCAGACCGTGGCGGCCTGCTATCTCTGGGTGCTTCCAGGGCCCTCTTTGGGAGTGCGTTTGCTTTCTCTTCCTTCTTAATGTATCTAAACCAGAATCCCTCCGTGGGGATTTTCTTCTCGCACAACTTCTTTAAACTGGGTGTAGTAATCCGCACACCGAAAAACTCACCCTTTTCAAGTGGACGGTCTGGTGGCCCTGGGGTAGACTGGCTCCTTCAGTTCTTCCTCTGCGGGCTAGTCTCTGTCGAGCCTGTTTGGGGGAGCGGCTTCTTCCTGTGCGTTTCCCCTGGCAGAGAGGGAGGCAGGCCTGCCTTTCACCGTGGCTGCCTGCGGCCTGTGGTCCCGCGTTGGCTGGGGCTCTGCCCACCGGCTCCCCATGTGCTGAGAGCACAGGCTCGCGACGTCTGAGGCAGGGAGAGAGCTAACCCACGCACGCTCTATCGATTTTTCCCATTGTCTCGGTTCCTTTGACTTCCTCTTTTTCCCTAGGGGAACAGTTAGGAAATAGCCAACAACCCTTGCAGGCAAACTGAGTTTCAGAATTTATTGCATTCCGAAAACAGTGGAAAAGAAATCAAGCATCGGGCCTCAGAAGGATCACGCAGAAGCAAGTGATGTTCCCGTTTGATGGTGAAGCAGCCCGGCAGTCCATGCCTTTGGGGATAGGACATACACTGGGAAGGGTGTTCCCTGATGTTAGGAAAATAATAGGCTGGCATGCGCGCGTATCTTCCTCCTTGAGACTAATTAGAAAGTTCAGGAAACCTAGTCAAGGAAGGAATATCTGGTATTTGCCTGGTTCTCTGCACAAAATGGTAATCCAATGGTCAGGAATAACTATGGGTGTACATATTTTCTGAGAATACAATAAACAGAACTCTAAGTTTACAAAACATTAAGAAGTAAAGAGTAGTCATTAGCCTTCCAAAACCAATTGGCGTTTTTATCCTGCTGAAATTCTGTTGTAAGGGATGAAGCTAACAATAAATGGGTCAGAGGCTACAGAGCTTTCTGTGCTAAAAATTCTGAGATTCACATGTCAATACCTCAGAATGTAGAGCAAGACAGACCCTCAGAAACTAAAGGCTCTCAATCAGGGTTATACGATTACCCAGGGTTATACGATTACCCAGGATCATGTGCCAAAATGTATCTTAAATTGATGTTGTTGGAAATTTCCCCCATAAAAGCTAATGAAAATGATAGCTCCTGGAGTTCTAATAAAGTTGAGAGGTTAAGAAAGATCCTAAATTAGCTTTCCTAGTCTTAAGACACTGCTTGTCTACCATGGAACGGTGAAAAACCACCAGCCTCGTGAACCAGGGCATTAGTGTGAACCCACATCCCCTGGGAACTTGTTAAAAATACAGAGGCCCAAAAAACAAAAACAACAACAGCAAAAACAATAACAAAAACCAAAATACAGAGGCCCAGGTCCCAGGCCGCAGCTCGGTCGGTAGATCTGGCGCCCTCGAGCGTTTGGAAGCACACCAGCTCTGAGAAGCCTAACATAGTGGAAACAGTTGGAGTTTGAAATCAAGTAGACAGTTGAGACTCAGAGGCCACCATTCCGTGACCTTGAGCAAGCTGCCGCTCTCTCTGAACCTTAGTTCTCTCAACTATTACGAACTTCCTGGGCTTTTGTGAGGATTAAGTTAACGGCCTGTTTATCTCCATGTTTGCCACCTAG
Source organism: Stenella coeruleoalba (assembly GCF_951394435.1). Lineage (NCBI taxonomy): Eukaryota > Metazoa > Chordata > Mammalia > Artiodactyla > Delphinidae > Stenella > Stenella coeruleoalba. Next base: position 6,577,817 of record NC_137164.1, read on the forward strand.
TGGATGATTAATAAATGTTTCTTCCTGCATGAGTTTACTAGGACTGCCATAGCAAAATACCACAGACCGGGTGACCTAAACAACCGTCATTTATTTTCTTACAGTTCTGGAGGCTGGAAGTCCAAGGTCAAGGTATCAGCAGGGTTGGTTCTCCTGAGGCCTCTCTCCTTGGCTTGCGGACAGCCATCTTCTCGCCGTGACCTCTCGTGGCCTCTTCTCTATGTGAGGGTGCCCGCATCTCTTCCTCTTCTTATAAGGTCATCAGTCCTGTAGTCCTCTTGGATTAGGGCCCCACCCTTAGGCCATCATTTAACCTTAATCAGCTCTGTAAAGCCCTTATCTCCAAATACAGCCACACTGGGGGTTAGAGCTTCAACACGCGCGTTTTGGGGGAGACACAATTCAGTCCCGAACACTTCCCTTCACCCTATCTTTTTACCTGTGCTCTTGCCTTTTTCCTTTCCCATCACCGTCAGCAGTAGTTTATGTTTGAATCATCTGTAACTCAAAAGAATCATTTTACAATACTTATCTGATGAAAGCACTGGTTGAAGATGAGGTGAGGACGGGGTGCAGGTATTCTGCCGAAGGCATTGGCTTCATGGGAATCCAGTCCCCAGAACCCTGGTCCAAGAATATAACAGAGACTCTACTCTTAGCTAAAGGGTCTGGTTACTCTCACTAGTTCGGTTTCATTTTTTTTTTTTAAAGTGACCTAGATGGAGAAGGCGCAGAATCCCCCACGTCTAAATTCTCAGTCCTCACATTTCCAAATTCTGAAGGGCTTTTTTTTTCTTCTTCTTCCTCTTAAGATAGATCACAGCAGAGAAGAAGAAAAGTCTTTTCAGATTTCATAAGCGAAAGCTTAACTTTGTGATATATCATTTTCTGACAGAGTGGTTATTTAGCGCCTATGTTTAGAGTCCATAATATTCAGTTTCAGATGTGTGAGGCCTCGTTCCAAGCAAGCTGCCTCGCCCTTCCCTGCTGCTCAAATGTCTCCTTCATGGTTGCACACAAGGCTCCACAGAGGCTGGCAGCCTCCTAATAGAATCTGTGATGTGAATTGCATTCATGCTGATGTTACAAGGCAGCACCTGGCCGCCTCAGATCCTCCCTGATGTAACTGGCAACACACTGAAATGAGTCAGTCTGTGAGTCACTCAAGAAACCTTCAGCGACTGCATTGTTCTCTTATTCATACTCCAGTGAATTAAGTCTTCTGACCTGGACTATGAATTTTAGCTCTTTCCCAATTAAGTTCCTTGGCTCTATGTTGGTTTTTCTTCCGTGAAACTGAAGCAGCCTTCTAAAAATGTGTGCATTTATCATGTATGTTCCTCTGCCTGATTTAAAATGCGCCACTCTGATTACTCTGAACTGTGATTGAATGGAGAAGCCTGGGAATAGGTATGTATTCATAATGAATTTTTCCTTTGCTACCTCGGGCGGAGATTAAGGCCTCCATTGAGGGGCACTTCTGATGCGATATTGACAGGACCGTCCTGACCTCCGCAGTGGGCTGAGGCAGCCCAGAGATCCTCACTTTCTACCCTTCTCACTTCTTGTTTGTCCCACGCTTGGGAAAGGCACTGTATGGTTCAGTTCTAAAATGTCCGAGCCCAAGGAGATCCTGGCATCTCTGAATTCAGTCCCCTCTCTCTTCCTCAACGTCTGATTAACCAAAGTCAAACTACATAGTTTTCCAGTGTCCTCCACCCTGAGGCAAGGTGGGCTTTCCTGGGCCTGGGCTCAGCCATGTGACTTACGTTGGCCAACTGGATGTTGACAGAGTCGATGCAAGGAGAACCGTAGAAAGTGCTCGTGCGACGGGGCCAGCTCTCTGGCGCTTCTGCTGTTGCTGGGAGAGGAACGTGTCTGGTAGCTGCGGGTCCAGGAGGAGGGAAGACACGGCACGTGTGACCAGCTTAGTCTCAGCTAAGCTTTTCCTCTGCAAAGCCTAGAGCGGCGCTCCCAGCTGCTCTGGGCGGACAGTTCATTCAGGACTTTAAAAGTGTTGCTTTGCTGTTACTGTAGTTGCCTCTAGTGCTTTACATCCTTCAAAGTAAGCAGGTGAAGCCACCTGTACTTAGTGTGGGACTGGGCTGCCGCGTCTGTTCTGCACCCCTGGACCATGGAAACCTCTCCCCCGTCGCTCCCCCCCCCTTAGGGGTACGTGAATGCTGCTTATTACTCAGTGAGATGAATGGTGAGCAAAGGGGAACGTTCTTGGACTACCTGATGTCTTTTTTTTAATATAAATTTATTTTATTTTTGGCTGCGTTGGGTCTTTGTTGCTATGCGTGGGCTCTCGTTGCGGAACACAGGCTCTAGGGGCGTGGGCTTCAGTAGTCGTGCCTCGCGGGCTCTAGAGCCTGTGCTCTGCAACAAGAGAAGCCACCGCAGTGAGAAGCCCGTGCACCGCCATGAAGAGTAGCCCCCGCTCGCCGCAACTAGAGAAAGCCCGTGCGCAGCAACGAAGACCCAATGCAGCCATAAATAAATAAATGTATTTAAAAAAAAAAAAAGAATTCCTCTTAGAAGTCTTCATTCGGTATTAATAATTCAGCTTCTGGTCTGTTTTTGCTTGTATTTGCAAAACATATTTTGTTCATTTCTGTCACATTTCCCAGTCGGTAGGTCTGGTAACGGGCCTTTCGGTCAGTATCTGGTTGGCTTTTATTGTTTGCCGCTTGTAACCTCTTGTGTTCCTGGGACTTTGGCTCCTGTGTCGTCGTCAAGCTCTGCCTTGAGGTCTTGTCTGTGCTCTCGCCAGGCCCCCTCACCTGTCCCCCAAGTGCACTCCCTCCAGCCATGACCACTTCAGATTGCGTCACCTCCACCCGTACGTGGCGCCGTCACTACCTGCTCATTCCAAACTGCATCCCCAGAGCCTCTCACATGCCGGCACACGGGAGTTCTCAAGAAGTATTTTTTTAGTGACTGATGATAGGTGTAGGATCAGTTAGGTTCATCCGTAAGGAATAGAAAACCCAAATACCAGTGGCCTAAAAGGAGTTTCTCTCTCCCTTATTTAAAAGTCCTTAGGCCTTTAGGCATTCAGGCCAGAGCTGGTGAGCCTTTGCATCCGTACAGTCTCAGGGACACAGGTTCCTCCCACATCGTCATGCTGCACGTCCAGGGCACGCTCCTTGTCCTCATAGTGCCAGACGGCCCACGTCTCGGGCCACAGGATGGGAGAAGGGACAAAGAAGAGCCGGCAGGGTCTCTGAGAGAAGGTTTCTGGAATTGCCAAGCAGGCAAGCACTTCTTATGTAGCGTTAGTCAGAAGTTAGTGTCAGGGCCACGCTGCCTACAGAGGAAGCTGGGGTGTGTTGTCATAATGTGGATAACTTGGTGCCCAGCTGAAAAATTCTACCACTGTGGAAGAAGAGGAAAACACGCTACGGAACCTTTAGCAATTGCAGAACGCTAACGACCTGAAAAGGCATAGCGTATTTGTGGAAACAAGGGGACTGGTGGAGCGAGCGGGTCGTAGTATGAGCAAGGTAGCGTGGTGGGCCAGCTACAGAGACCAGGAGGGCTAACCTGTGAAGTAATGCCAAGACTTCGTATATTATCCTGTAGTCTGTTTATCAGTGAGGGTCCGGAGAGGAAGCAGGCACTCCTCAAAGGGGTGAAGTGAGTTTAATGAAGGACTGTCAAAAGGGTTAGAAAGATCAATTAGGAGGCTATTATGATAGTTCTGTAGTTGCTTTCCTTTTTTAAAAAAATCAAAACTCACAGTAAGAAGTATATATTTATATTGTTATTTTTATATTGTTCATCAGGTAACACACACACACACACACACACACACACACAAAATCTGAAGCCCATGAAACAATACTTAACCTTACTAGAAGCAAAGCACTCTGCTTTCACTTAGAAATACTGGTTCCATATTGTAATCATTTCACAATACGTGTGCATCAAACCCTCACGATGCACACCTTAAACTTATACAGTGATGTGTGTCAGTTATTCTTGAATAAAACTGGGGAGGAGGGCTTCCCTGGTGGCGCAGTGGTTGAGAGTCCGCCTGCCGATGCAGGGGACACGGGTTCGTGCCCCGGTCCGGGGGGATCCCACATGCCACGGAGCGGCTGGGCCCGTGAGCCATGGCCGCTGAGCCTGCGTGTCCGGAGCTTGTGCTCCACAACGGGAGAGGCCACAGCAGTGAGAGGCCCGCGTACCGCAAAAAAAAAAACAAAAACAAAACAACTGGGGGGGAATGCTCATTCCGAACCATTTTGTTGATTTTATGAGTCACTAATGAGTCACAACTTTCAGTTTCAACAACATTAGTCTCAGAGTGCAGTAGGCAGAATAATGCCCCCAAAGATGCCCACGTCCTTTGATTTTGATTGAGGACCCTGAGATGGGAGGTTATCCTGCACGCCCCGGGGATGGGGGCCCCGCGTTATCACAGGGGTGTTTATAACGGGAAAAGGGAGCAAAAAGAGATGTGAGGAAGGAGACAGTGTCCTAGTGGGGAAGCTGGCCGTCGCTGGCTTGGAGGACGGAAGAAGGGGGCCACGAGCCAAGGAATGCCTGCCGCCAGAATGTGGAAAAGGTGAGGAAACACACTCTCCCCTGGAGGCTCCATGAGGAACGCTGTCCTGTTAACACCTTGATTTTAGCCAGTGAGACCCACCGCACTTCTGACCTCCGGAGCTGTGAGGTGATGAATGTGTGTTGCTTTAAGCTGTCAGGTTTGTGGTGATTCCTGACAGCAACGGCAAGAAACTAGTACGAGGAGGGAGGTGAAGGGGGTCGGAGTGAAGGCAGTGTGGGTGTGGGGAGGGATGAGCGATGTGGCATCCAGCTTCTCTCTCAGGGTGGAGGGCCACTGCCCTGAGACGAATCACAGTTTTCCTTCGTCTCATGTGTTATAATCCTGGGAAAGTTAAAATGAATATCAAAGACTTAGAGGAGGATAGAAGTCTGGTTTAAAACTCTTTGTTTTAGCGACATGACCATATGAATTCAGGGCAGATAAATAGTGTGCCGTAAACCTGTGAGCGGATCTGGAAGAAGACGGATGGGGCCACCCAGATGGTTTCTTCATTTAGTCCCGGCTGCCCTAGGAGGTTAACCTGTGACCAAGTGGCTCTACACCTCAGAGGGAGAGGATGGACTAGTCAATAAATGGTCATGGACAGCTGTCAACATGAGAAAACAAAGTTGGACTCAAATGTGGAAAGCAAGACGGTAAAACTTTTAGAAGTATAGTAGGATAGCTTTATAACATCAAGGAACAGCATAAAGTCCAAGCTATACACCCAAAACAAAAGGGGAAACAGATTCATTCGATTATATTAAAATTTAAAAACTTGAATACAACAGAAGTCTCCGTAACAACGTGATAAAGCCAACCAGAGCTGGAGGGGACTTGTAAATACAGATATCTAATAAAGCAGCAGAGCCTAGAATATCTTAATAACTCTACACATCAATGAGAGTCAGCCAACCCAGTAGGTAAGCAGGCAGAGGAGGAAACCTGAGTAGCCCATAAATATACAATGACACGTCCTACTTCACTGGCCGTTGAAGAAATGAAAACGAAAATGAGAGGCCTTCCCACTGTCATCAAATTAGCCAAAATTTTTAAATGTGACAATGTCAAGTGTTGGAGAGGATGTGGAGAAACAGGAACTTTCATACTTTCCTGGGAGGAGTGTAAATGGGTCCAAGCATTTCAGAGAACAATCTGATGGTGTCTGGTGAAGATGAAGATTCCTAGAGATGTTCCCTTGAGAAACCCAAGCATGTGCACAAGGAGACCCACAAACTCCTCTCATTTAAGCATTGTTTAACCTGGAAACGAAATACCCATCGTTACAAGACTAGACAGATAAATAGTGATATATTGCCCCAAAGAAGTAATATATCATAGCTGAAAATGAATTAACTAGAGCCTTGTTGTGTTACCATAGAGAAATCTCAAAACACATAACACTGAGCCAGAAGATCAGGTTGTAGTAAAATACACACAGTAAGTATCGTTTATGCACAGAAACATCAGTGTAAAAATCACAGAAACAGACACGAGAATGGTAAGCACCGAACTTAGAATAGTAGGTCCAGGAAGGAGGGAGGAGAACGGAGTCAGGGAGGGTGGGAACACACAGGAGGCTGTAGCTGTAATGTCTGATTCATACTTTACACTCATTATTTTATACTTTATACTTTTTGTGTGCTTGAAAAGTTTTATTTAAAAAATCAAACCCTTCACCATGGCAAAAAAGCCACCTACAATACTGCCCCCTCTGTGGCTGTCTTTGCCAACCTTTTCAATCTCCCCATCCATCACTCCCATGTATTGTCCTACTGAGCTCTCGGTAGACCAAAGTTTGTGTTGTTTCCCGAGCGTATTTCTTTTCACAGCTCCGTGCCTTCACTTATGCTGTCCCCTCCCTCTGGACCCCACCTGGAAGGCCATTCATCCTTCCAGATTCATTTCATGTTTCGTCTCTGGTGTTCTCCAAGGTATGCGTCTCAAACCCTGATGTGCAGAGGAGTCATCCTTAGATCTTGTTAGAGTGCAGGGTCTGATTCTTCTGGTCCACGAGGATCGCACTGAGTACCGGGCCCTCATGACCCCATCCTCTTCCAGCAACATTAGGAGCTCCCCACTCTAGATTCCCATAGCTTCCCCTACATTCCCTTCTGACAGTATTCCTTGCATTGTTCTGCGTCTGCTTTCTTTTTTAAAAATAGATATCCATCTTTTTCGTGAAACCCTTAAGGGTAGTAATCTCCTAAGAGTATTTATCCTGCCCTGGACTTCACTGTACTGCCAGCACCTAGCATTCATTGGCTGAATATTTGAAGCATTCCCATGTTGAAAGTATAATTGTCTTTTGCACCTCAGGTGAAGCCTTATTAAATCTTTTCAAGCGTATCTGTTTAAGTTGTGTCTTATGTCTCAGGCCAGTAGCAACAGGTATGTAGGGCAGTAAATGCATACTGTGTGCAGATCAGGTCTGGAGAAGTTCCTGATGACAGTGCTCGTCGGAGAGGGGAGCTGGGAGCTGGAAACCCTTAAAGATGTTCAGATCCCTTAGGGCAGAGAAAGCTTTGGAGATGCGGGGGATTTAGTTACTTGGTCACAGGGCATGGATTTTGCTCTAATCATTTAGATGGCTTAGGGGAGCTTTGCAGACCTGTCCTAAGAAAACAGGCTCTCTGAGAACAGGATGAGTGGAGGGGCAAACCAAGGGCTGCCCGCTGATTAACGGCCTGACCACGGCTCGCCCTCTGCGCTGCCCATCCTGTCCGTGGGCAGGGAGCCCGCCTGGGTGCGCCCGCGCGGCAGAAGCAGGCCGCTGAGCGGAGGCGGGTGGAGCCTAGCCAGCTGGCACCTGCCCACCCGATTCCAGGGCTGGCGGTGCCACTTGGTGGCCATGCCACCTTGAGCAACTTCCTTCACCTTTCAGGGCCCAGGGGTGCCAGATTTAACAAATAAAATATTGCATGGGAGGTACGTAGACTAAAAAAGCATTCCTTGTTTATCTGAAATTCACATGTAATGGGGCATCCGTATTTCATCTGGCAACCTCCTCTGGGCCTCGCTTTCTTCATTTCTAACATGCGGATGGTAACCTTATGATCCTTATAAGATGGTGAAGATGAAATGATTTAATATACAGAAAGTGCTCAGAACGGAGCCTGGCTCAGCGTACGTGCTCACTGCGGCGACTTTATCGTGACTCTTTCGCGTCACTGTTGGCAGCATTACTTACCTGAACCATTGCCGCAAGTTCTAACTGGTCTAACCCTGACTCCGGTTCCTTTTCCCACCTTCCTTCCATGTGACGGCCGGAGATATCACTCTACAATATTGGGATGGCCAAAATGTTCGTTCGGGTTTATCCATAACATCTTCTAGAACTCTGAGCATGCATTTTAAATTCTACTGCACATCTCATGGCTTCCAAATCCACGTTCGTCTCTCTGGGGTGACCTTTGTGAAACGAAAATCGGAATGGAGTTGGTGTTGCTAAGAGAGCTCTCTACAGTGCGGCCGCTGAGGCAGTGAGGCTTACGCGCGTCTCAGCCGGGGTGGAATCTGAACTTTTGACCGCTTGTCCTAACGAAGACATCCAGAACATCCGCCAGAAACTCAAGATACGTATCAGACCCTTACCCTGCTCATGATAGCCTATCTGCTTATCAGGCCCCTACCCGGTCCCTTATGACAAATATTCATTTCTTGTGTCGGAGAACAGCCTCGTGGCTTTTGCCTTTATAAGCCCCTGACTCTTCGGTTTACCCGAATCTGTGTCTCCCGAATTGCAATTCTTAAGACCCCCAAATAAAGCTCTTTGTTGTTCAAGGCCTTGAGATTGGTTAGTGTCCAACGCCTTCAAGACTTGCACTCCCTCGCCTTTCCGGTCCCTGTTTCCACCAGCCCTGCCCTCTGTGCTCCCTGATGCCCGGCCTCTCCCTGACCCCGTTCCTCCCTCTGTGTCCTTCCACGGCTGCCCCCTCGACCTGGAATCCCTGTCTCCCCTCGGCCCCTGATCAGTGGCCTCTTATCCTCTGGAGCTCTGCTGAAGAGTGCCTTCTCTGGAAACTTCTCTAAGCCCCCATCGTGAGCCTCCCCCAGTCGTCATCCACCTACGTATTTGGGTTCTCCTGCCATACTATATTATGGTTATTTCCTTTTCCATGTTATATTTTCTCTAACAGGATAACATCTGTGTGTAAATAAATTTTAATCCACAGCCTAGAGCTTTTAGTTAGTATCTGAAGTATCTTGGTCAGGAACTCACTCATCTAGGGTGGTGATCAAACATGAAAAGTTCACCACCCAGAGGGGCTGCAGCAACTTCCAACATCCTTATTGCCGTCTACGCCAGAGGCCTTGCTCTTTGGCTAAGGGATGTGGAAGCAATTTTTCACTTCTAGAATGGTCAGTATCCAAAGACGTGTACAGGCACTGCTGTCCTGTCATGGGCAGAAGAGAGGGAGCTGAGGTCTCAATCCCACTTGGCTGGAGGCTTCTGCCATCTGATTTGATGGAGCTGATTTATTGCCGGGATACAGTTGCATTTGCCTCTAGTGAAGCTTTCATGCCAGGTGTCTGTTAGAGAGCCTGAAAGAACAGAGTGCAGGGACTTCACCAAAATGACGCTGGAGAGACTGGTTGGGGTTCTACCTGCTTGCGGACAGAAGTTGCCTCACGTTTGGGAATATGGCTCTTACTGCAGCCCACCACCTGGTGGGGGTGGGGCGGGGGTTGGCAGGAGGCACCTGCGTCCTTCCATGCATCCTGGGTCACTGAAGCCACCGTCATCCACCAGAAAGGACCCGACCAACATGAAACCAAGTTGGTTCAGTCTGCAGTACCTTGTCTCTCCAACTAAAGGTGAGCTCGAGAGCAGGGGCCTATATTCATCTCCTTGGAGACTCCGGCCCCTCCCCCTGCAGCTAGCACCACAGGGGGTGCTTGTACCGAAGGAGCAGGAAAAGGCCAAGACCCTTCATTGCTGAGCCAGCTTCAAAACGTTGAGGACAGACTCAGACATCCAGTCAGCAAATAGGATTGGGACGAAAACATATAGGAAAACAAAGAATACACAAGAAAGGTACCTTTTTTTTTTTTTTTTTTTTTTGCGGTACGCGGGCCTCTCACTGTTATGGCCCCTCCCGTTACGGAGCACAGGCTCCGGACGCACAGGCTCAGCGGCCATGGCTCACGGGCCCAGCCGCTCCGCGGCATGTGGGATCTTCCCGGACCGGGACACGAACCCGCGTCCCCTGCATCGGCAGGCGGACTTTCAACCACTGCGCCGCCAGGGAAGCCCTTGATGTTTATTTTAATCTTTATTAGAAGGACCAGTTCTGACTCTGTGATGTTTGTGATTCTCTGTGGCTTTAGCTTTGTAGCCTCAAACCTGAAGAAGTTATTCCACTTTTCCAAAAGCCTCACTTTTTCACTTTTAATTTTATTATTATCAAGAAAATGATTCCCCTGTATTTCTAAAAGAAATCCAGTCAGTCAAATATTTATCTTTATTTTAAAAACACATTTCCTTTTTAAATAAACTTTTATATTTTGTAATAATTCTAGTTTTAAAGACAAGTTGCAATACAGAATTCCTATATTTCCTCCATGTGGTTTCCACTAATATTAGCATCTTTCATGATCGTGGTAGCTTTGTCAAAGCTAAGGAATTAACATTGGTCAGTACCGCCGATTAGACTCCAGCCATATTTGGGTTTCATCAGTTTGTCCATTAATGTCCTTCTTCAGTTCCAGGATCCAGCCCAGGATCCCACCTGGCACTTAGTCTTCACGTCCCCATAGTCTCTCCAGTCTTTGACAGTTTCTCAGTCTCTCCTTGTTTATCACGACCTTGACAGTTCTGAAGAGTGCTGTCCAGATATTTTGTAGAATGTTCCTTAATTTGGGTTTGTCTGATGTTTCCTCATGATTAGACTAAGGATCTGGGTTTTGAGGAAGAATACCGACTGGCAAAGTGCCTGAGAGGGATTTTTTTAGATTCCTCAATGCCTTTAATGCTAACGGGGTGATGTGTGTGATGAATTCTCAAGAGGGCAAGCTATTTCTTACAGAAAAAGTTTCAAGGAAAAGATATCAAAAGGTACCTTTCTGCTGTTATAAACATTACCACAGTAAATATCTTGGAACGAGACAATGTAGTGAATAATTAAGACTTGTCAAAAATTAATAAACAGAAACCTCAATGAAAAAGAGTCAGGAGCCCAGAGGGGGCACTCTCACATCCTGTGAGAACAGCAGAACCCAATAGGAAGAAGGAAGACTCCGCTTCTTCCCAGGCCAGGGCTCAGCCAATGAAAAGCCATGGACTCTGTTTACTTCAGCCCTCCCAGCTCCCTCTTCCTCTTTATAAAAGCATTTTCATTCCCTTGCTGTGCAGGGACTTGCCCCCGTAGCTCACCATGGTTGCAGACCCCAAATTGCCATCCTCTGCTGATCTCAAATAAACCCACCTTTGCTGGAGAAATATATCTGGCAGTCTTTTTGTTTCAGGTCAACAGACAGTAGACTTTGAACTCGCTCTGTGTGCAAATTCTGGCTCTGCCCCCCCCCCCCACCGAGTACAACTTTGAGCAAGTTCCTTGGTATCTGTGCTGTTTCTTTCTATAAAAGAAGGAATGCGGTGCTTATTATTTATTATTGTAGTAAAATATACGTAACATAAAAGTTACCATTTTAACCATTTTAAAGCGTATAGTTCAGTGGCATTAAGTACATTAACACTTTTGAGTAATTCTCATTACCATCCATCTCCAGAACTTTTTCATCATCCCCAACGGAAATTCTGTATCCATTAAACAGTTCCCCATTCTGCCTTCCATCCAGGCTGTGGTAACCACTATTCTACATTTTGTCTCTATGGATTCGCGTATTCTAGGTATAATACTTGTCCTTTTGTGTCTGGTTTATTTCACTTAGCATAGTGTCTTCAGAGTTCATCTATGTTGTAGCATGTATCAGAATCGAATTCCTTTTTAAGGCTAAATAACATTACTTTGTATGTGTACCACATTTTGTTTGTTCAGTCATCCGACAGTGCCCTTTTGACTTGTTTCCACCTTTTGGCTGTTGTGGATAATGTTGCTGTAAACATTGGTGTACAAATATCTGTTCCAGTCCCTGCTTTCAGTTCTTTGGGGTTTATAACTAGAAGTGGAGTTGTTGGATCATGTCACAATTTCGTGTTTAATTTGGGGGGAAACTGCTCTACAGTCTTCCACAGTGGTTGGACCATTTTACATTTCCACCAGCAACGTGTGAGAGTTCGAATTTCTCCACATCCTTGCCAATATTTATTCTCTGGGTTTTTTTGGAGGGGGACATGGGGTGGATAATAGCCATTGTAATTTCTGTGAAGTGGTATCTTCATTGTGATTTTGATTTGCATGTGTCTAATCATTAGTGGTGTTGAGCCTCTTTTCATGTGCATATGGGCCATTTGTATGTCCTTGGAGGGATGTCTATTCAAGTCACCTCTTGACCACCAACCACCTCTGTCTTGAGACTCTTGTCTGCCTGTACTTCCAACACCCTGCTTTCCTCCGGTTCTCCCTCCAGCCCTCTGATCAGTCCTCCTTTCTTCTCACGCATTGTGGCAGAGCGTCTTACAGTTAGTCCCCTAGAGGTCCCTGACTCTTCCTGTACTCAGTGTTTAGCTCATGCCACCTTCTCAGAGAATCTCATGGCCGATGTGAGATTTGAGGAACTTATTTCCAATGAAGACATCGGGTATTTAATTAATACATTATAAATAAATAAATAAATAAATAAATAGTTTCAGTTAAAAAGCCAATTAAAAAAAGAAAAACTGAATGCTAAGAAATACTCAGGTAATCAAAAGAAATCAGGAAGGGCAACAAAGAGAGAGAGAGGTATCAGATGGGACCAACAGAAAAAAATAGGAAGGTATTAGACTTAAACACAAAGATCTCAAAAGTTACACTAAGTTTAAGTGGACTAAATACTTCAATTGAAGGGGACTGTCAGGCTGGATAAAGAAAGCAAGATCAAATTTTATTCTATTTATAAGAGACGTATTTTAAATATAAAGGTATAAATAGGTTAAAATTATGGGAAAATATATAACATATATACACCAATCATAAGAAAGCTTGAGTGTCTATATTAATATCTGGCTTTCAGACTTGCCTCACCCGCTCCCACAATCACATATTCCTTGCAATAAATCTCTTAATGTATTTCCTCCTAATTCTGTTTCTCTGATTCAACCTTGAATGATAGACACTGATACCAAAACTAGTTAACGACAGGCAGTGCACCCGGCGGACCCACAGATCTGCTCTTGCTTCAGGGGTATTTGGACGGAACAGACCCAGGGATGCCCCTTCTTCCAGCCTCCGACCACCTTCCAACCTCTCTTCTGAGAGAAATTAAAGAAGATCCAAATAAGTAGGTTGTCCACAGGTTGGAAGGCGATATTGTTATGATGTCATTTCTCCCCATATTGTTCTATAGATTCAATGCAAAATCCCATTCAAATCCAAGAAGGCTTTTATTGTAGAAATTTACAAGCTGATTCTAAAATTTATAAATAAAGGGGACATCCCTGGGGAGGTCCATTGGTTGGGACTTTGCCTTCCAGTGCAGGGGGTGTGGGTTTGATCCCTGGTCCGGGAGCTAAGATCCCACATGCTTCATGGCCAAAAAACCGAGGCATAGAACAGAGACAATACTGTAACAAATTCTATAAAGACTTTAAAATGGTCCACATCAAAACAAAAAACTTAAAAAAAATAAAATTTATAGAGAACAGGGAACTTAGAATAGCCGAACAATTTTGAATGAGATTCAAAAGTTACTATAAATTAACTATAAACCGTCAAGTAGTAACAATTCTGAACAAAATGTCAAGTGTTACTATAAAGGTGCATTCATCAAGAAAGTATGGTGTTGGCGTAAGGATATACCTAGACATCAGTGGGATTAATAGACCCTCAATGGTACATGGTTAGCTTGTATTCAGTATAGCTGCCAAAGCAATTCCATGGGGTAAAGTCTCTTCCGTACATGGTGCTAGAACAGCTGGATGTCCATATAGAAAAAAATAAATCTTGACCTTACTTCACACCATACCCCAAACTAATTATGAAACCTGAATGTAAGAGCCAAAACTATAAAGGTTTCAGAAGTATGCATAGGAGAGTATCTTTGCAAGCTTAGGATAGGCAAAATTTACTCAGATGAGACACAGAGAACACTAACCAATGTTTTCTTTTATGAAGCATTGACTTCATAAAATTCAAATGTCCTGCCCATCAAAAGCCACTGTGAGAAAATTAATAGGTAGGCCATAGATTGGGGAAAAAATTGTGATAGATAGGTAGATAGGGATATCTACAAATAGATCATAGATATGATAGATAGGTAATAGATAGGTAGGTAGATAGATAGATAATAGATAGGTAGATAGATAGATGATAGATAGAGACATCTGTAGGTAGATACACAGGTAGATACCTGACAAAGGATTTGTATTTAGAACATATCAAGAACTTGTGCAACTGAATAATAAAAAGATTTACAACCCAGTAATTGAATAAATGATCCCGATTAAGATATTGAGTTCAGAGTTCACTTTATATATAGTCTCTGGAGGCAAAGAAATGAAAGTTGAATTATACTATGAGAAAATCCACTCCCTCATCAATAAGGCTCTCCAGCTTTCAAAATAACCACATAAATTCAAGATACAGTATCACAATTCCAGTCACCTTTGGTGCATTCTGTACAGAGGGTCTACACAGACCTTTGGAAAGATTAGCCGGATAACCCTCGCGGTTTCCTTAAAGCACAGGTGAGGGAGTGAACAGTTCAGCTTAATCCCATAAAGAGAGGAAACTGCGGAAGATCTGCTCCTGAGCGGCAGCAACCTTGACTCCAGGCAGACACACAGATGCGCGCTGTCGCCAAGGCGGGACCAGCTCTGCCAGAGCTCGCCTTTCCCACCCTTTCTGATTGACTCACCCGCCCGCCCCCTCAGCACTTAATCATGCCCCCCTCTATGTGGAAGTCAGGGCTTGTAGCTTGACTGTGGGCTCTCCTTCGAGGAGCCTCTGGTGACTCATTTCCTGCTCCAGCACAGGCTGGGAGCCCAGGGTCTCCACGCCTGCCGTCTCCTGCGCTCCCCTCCACCTTGCCCACGGCTGCCCTTGACGTTGCTATAGAGTAACAGTAGTAACGTCTCTCTGCGAAACCCCGGTGTGGACTTCCGGGCCCCAAAGCTTCACCTTCGTGCCGCCCCCGGAGCCGTCGCGTGTGCTGGTGCCTCACCCGCAATGCCGTTCCCATCCTTCAGCGACCCAAACAGCAGCGCCGTTGGTAGCCACCATGTCCATGAGGTCCCCCCCCGCATCCTCTCTCCTCCCAGCGCGTCATCCTCTGCGCTCGGGAACTTTACAGTGTGTACCACTCAACAGCTTTGTCCTCCTCGGAGAAGACAGACAAGAAACTTGTAAACACATAAATAAGACAATTCAAAGTACAGAGAGGCGTTGTGAAGACAATAAAACAGGCTGCTTGACTTGCAAATGAAGCGTGGTGGCATAACCTCTGAGGAGGTGACTTCTGAGGACAGACCTGAGGGATGAAAGGGAGCCAGCCTTGCACAGATCCCGGGGAGAATGCATCTGCCGGCAGGCACAGCAAGTTCAAAGGCCCTGGGGCATCCTTGGGGCATTTGAGGGAAAGAAAGAAAAGCAGCGTGACCGGGGTGGGGGGAGGGTGAGTGGGGGTCAGTTGCGGGTAGGTGGACCAGGTCCGTTCAGGCGGGGCTGGGGAAGGTGAGGAGAGGCAGGTTGCAACCTAACTGTGGAACAAGGACAGGAGTGAAGGTGGTGTGCTGGGCCGTCTCTTGAGGTCGCCGGGACCCTACTTGTGAGAGGCATTTGGTCTTTTCTTCCACGGCCTCAGGAGTGGAGCTTTATCTGCCAGGCCTTCTGCCGGAAGTTCCACAGGCCACCCTGTTGGAAAGAAATTAGTTCCCATTCAGAGGACGCAGAGAGGGAGCTGCGGATTGAGAAGGCGGTAGACAGAAATCCTTCCCGATAGCCAGGACGGCGGTTAGGAGACAAGGCAGAGGATTTTCTAATAGCTTCCTTCCTCTTGGCTTCTTAGAACTAGAAAACCAACCTTGCATTTTACCTAAATCAGACCGTCAGGAGAAACTCTCAGTGTCTCTGGGTGATTGAAAAGAAAGAAAAAAATCTCTAATGGCAAATAGGTGAGAAAGTGGAAGAATTCCTGGGTTGGAAGTGAGTGGTTCACAATTCAGTTTCCAGTCCATTAGCACTGAGCTTTGAGAGGCCAGATAAAGGGGTGTGATCGGTGAATTTCCTCTCTCTTTATAATCGTAACCAGAACAACAAGCATGTTTTGAACACACCCTGGGAGCCAGGCACACATAACGTTAAGTAGCTCACCTGGAAGATTTACAATCTTCATTTTTCAGGTGAAGGTCGGGAGGTTGAGGAATGTGCCCATGATCGTGTACCTGGGCAGCAGAACAGCTAGGACCCAACCCCTGATTCTCGACTCTGGGGTCTTAACCCCTGCCTCTGGGTGGCTGTGGACTTTCAGCATCTGCTTCTGGCCTGCTGGGCGCTGGCAGAGCTGCTCCCTGGGCCCGGCAGCTGCCCCGAGGCCGGTCGTGTTCAGGCAGAAGCCGCCACCCCTTGGGGAGCTGGCCGCCACCGTCAGGGCTGAAGGCCGAAGCAGAAGGGAGACCCAGGATTGGCAGAGTCAGGACGATCCCTATTTATGCTCCCCTTAGGGGAAAAGGTGAGGAAATTGTGGTTTTTATGAAAGCGTTCACCCTGGCCTCTCGTTGACTGCACATCTGAGCGCACCCAGCCCTCTCCAGGAGCTCCTTCCTAGGGGGTGGCTGAGATGTGAGCCGTGGAGGAGAAATTCCTCACACTGTTTGTTAAAGTAGGTTCCATCTCTTAGGTGGTGTGACCCTCAAGGCTGAGCGTGTAGTCCGAGCAGAGGCCCTAGACACGTGCTTTTCTAGATCCAAAGGTGGAACTGAACTGGCCAGCAAAATCGGTTTAAAATAAGAGCCAGATGTGACAGGGAGGGGCACCCTTGGCGAAGGCAGTTTGCCCCCAGGCAGTCCCATGGGTTGGCGCTCCTCCAGGTGTGCCCCCTCCAGATGCTGGCATCCCATGGCAGGCCCGGGACCCTGATGTGCCTCTGTGTGGTGGGTGGAACTGAGGCCCCCAAAACGTACGCCCAAGTCCCAACTCCCAGAACCTGTGACTGTAGACTTAACCTGGGAAAAATGCCTTTGCAGATGTATTTAAGCTTAAGATCTAGCGATGAAATCACTTTGGATTTAGAGTGGGTCCGAAGTCCCATGACAGGTGTCCTTATAAGAGCAGAGGGAGGTCTGGGACACGGACACACGGGGGAGAAAAGGCGCGAGAAGATGAAGCAGAGGCTGGAGTGGTCAGCCCAAGCCCAGGCAGCTGGGAGAGGAAGGCAGGGGTCCTCCTCTGGGGCCTCCAGCGGCTGCAGGGTCTGGCCAACACCTTGAGTTTGGACTTTCGGCCTCCAGAATCATGGTGGAGACAGGGGAATCTGTGTCGTTCTAAGCTGCCAGTTTGTGGTCATTAGTAAAGCATCCCTAGAAACTGACAGAAGGTTCTACTGCCCCTCATCATGAGGCCTGACTCACTGGCTACACTGCACCCGCTCCATCGCCAGGGCAAGGGCTTCCCTATTTCCAGGGAGAAATGCAACCGAGAAGGGGAGGCCCCCTCTGTCCAGTGTGCTGTCCCTTGTAGCAGAGCCCTGGGCAGGAGACGGACGCTGGCCGTGGTCCAGCTTCAGAAAGGCCCCCGCTCGGCACTGGGGTGGACCCCTCCTCCCCGCCGCACTCTGGGCAGCTTCTGGGGGTCCGGCCAGGCCCCTCGACCCTGCTGGGGGGTGCAGAGAGGTGGGGCGCAGGTCGGTGTGTCTTCGCTGATTCCCTCTCTCCTCTTCTTCCCTCTCTTCTGGAGCTCTAGGCTCCGGAGTCACCTGGGGGTTCTCCCGGCCCTTCTCCGAACGGGCCCTGATGGAGCCGCTGCGTCCACGTCGCACAGGCCCGTTTTCCTCGTCGACCCACCTTGAGTGTCGAGTGATTCCAGTTTCTTTGGTCACATGTTTACCAGCAAGTCCCACAGAGGGCTAATCCCATCTTTTCCATGTGGGTTTTTCTAGTTTCGCTCGAAGCACCGTTTCCAGGTTCTCGAGGGGTGGAAGGCACCGCATGGTTGGGGCTCCGTGGGGACACCCGCCAGGGGACAAGCTGGTCCTCTGAGCTGAGTAGCCACAGCGAGATGCCAGAGGGATGGGCAGGGTCATCCTTACTGCTCTCTTTCTCCTGTGTCTGTGTGCGTGCGTGTGTGTGAGACTGAATGTGTGTGTGCATGTGTGTGCATGTGTATGTGAGACTGCAAGTGCGTGTGTGTGCGTGTGTGTGAGACTGAACGTGCGTGTGTGTGTGAGACTGAATGTGTGTGCATGTGTGTGTGCATGTGTGTGAGACTGAACGTGTGTGTGTGAGACAAAGTGCATGTGTGTGAGACTGAATGTGCGCGTGTGTACACGTGTGTGAGACTGAACGTGTGTGTGTGAGGGACTGTGTGTGTGTGTGTGTGTGTGGAGGTAGGAGCCAGTCACTCGCCACCACAGTTTCTTCTCACTAAATGAAGGGAGACTTTGAAGTTCTTACTCTTTTTCCTGTCGGTGCTAAAGCCCTGAGATTCTGTGGAGCTCGTCCCAGGAGAATTTAAAACCAGAAACAGCGAGCCCGCGAGCGCTTTCAGCAGCTCCAGCTTACAGAGCGCTCCAAACCCACAAGAGAAAAAAGAACGCTTTCAGGTCCTCTTCCTCTTCCACTGGCGTCTGCAGCAGCCAGCGCCTTCGGCACAATCTCCTGCTCCCTGGGAGGCACCACTCTTGTGGTTTGGTTTCACATCTGTCCTTGAGCCGCCCTCCAGCGGGTGAGGCTGCCGCCTGCAGCGCGGGCCTGAGGCCGGTGCGAGCTTCGCCCTCGGCCCGGGAGGCGAGTTCCCAGGCGGCCCCCTCGCGGCTCAGTGCCCCCTTTCCTTGACCACGGTAAAGAAGGACAGTAAAGCCAAGGACTTGCGTTGCAGAAAGAAATAGACCCAGGGGCGTGCAAGAACAGGGAACGCAGTGATGAGGGCTCCGCAGCACATCTGCGCAGCTCCGTTTCATTCACTCCTGGATCCCCAGTGGTCCCACCATCCCAGACTCTCAGGATGTCGGAGGAATTGGGATCGCTCACGTGAAGATGTTGTGGCCTCACGTGCCAGCCCTCACGGGAGGGCTTTGCGCTACTTTCCCTGCCGTTCCTCCTCTGCTTTGTCTGCCCTGTGTCTGTGGATGTGGTTCGGGGAGCAGGGAGGGCGGGTGAGTAGGGATTGATCGCCCAGAAACGGTCCTTCTTATGACGCTGGGCCCCCCTTGGTCTTGTCAAGCTCCATCCAGTGGAAAGACCAGCCCAGGTACAGACCCCACCCAGTGGTTTATGGGGGTTGATGTGTAACTCTGGTACACAAGGCACACAAGGTTTTACGGAAACACCCGAAGGAACTTTTTGGCCAGCCCACTACACTTAGATACAGTCTAAGAACAGTACGGTCCAGCTGCGATCTCGTCCTCCTAGGCGCCTTCATTAATTCATTCCACTTGAGAAACAGTGACTGTGTGCCTTCCGTGTGCCGGCCCTCGTTCAGGATGCTGGGGGGCGCACAGGTGAACAGACTCGCCGTGGATCCTGCTCTGGGCCCAGGCGGTTGGCTTCCTTTCCTAATGCTGAGGAAGTGCCCAGGCAGGAGAACGCGTCTGTCTCCTCCCCACCCCAAGTGTGTGGATACTGGGGTTCAGTGCCTGCCCCAGCTCCCACGTTTGAGCGCCCCATCTCCACCTTTGGTCTGCAGGGAGCCAGAGCTCCACCGCCCCTGCGCCCAGCAGGCTTCTGGCCCCGGGCCTGGCCTTGCTCTTTCAGGCGTACAGCACCCTCTGTTGGTGACCCACATGTAATACCCTGGCCTTCAGCTGGGGCACCGTGCAGCCCTGGTAGCCTTTTCTGCTCATCTGAGCCCGGTGTGTGCTGTTCACCCATCCAGCCATCTATCCATCCGTCCAAACAGCCACTGCTGAGTGCCAGACCCTGTCCGAGGGGGTGAGGATATAAAAATGTAAAGATAAATTTTCTGTCTTCATCACAAGGTAAATTTTCAGTCTTCTCCCAAGTTTCAAGTTCAGCTCCGTTCCCCTGAATGAGGATCCCAGTGCTGGTGGCTGGATGGGGCCTGGGGTGCATTCCAGGTCCCATTATCTCTTTCAGAGGATGTGGCCTGAGGGTCCTCTCGTCAAGTGGACCCTTCGTGGTTGTCCTGTGCGTCCTACAGTTTCCCAACCTAACTGGGCAGATCTGTCCCCACTCTGACTCTGTGCTACATGTAGAATAATGGGCTTAATTCCCCCGGGGGGACAAACTCCTATCCCCCAAAACTACCTCCCCCACCCCCGCCGCCCTGGAACTCCTCCCTTCCCCTCCCTAATGGGAGCCCACTGGCCATGGGCGTGAGCAAAGCCGGGCAGGTCCCGATCAGGATCTCCTGCCACCTTCCCTGCAGCCACCCGCTGCCGCTGGGCTCTGTGCACCTGCCGTCCCCACCTTCAGGATGCTGGTCCGCCACCAACCCCTCCATCTTCAAAAGGCAAATGCACACACCTCGACTCTCCGCGGTGGCCGTGGGGACGCTCACACTCCCGTTCTTGCACCAGCAAGTCTCAGAAAAACGCAGGCGTTGTGGCGTGGGGCCCCCTAGAGGCCAGCAGGGGTTACCACATGCCCTCAAAGCGAAGACAGCCTCTCCTCAGAGGGACCAGCCTTTCAAGTACAGAGTGTTTCTCGCCGGCAGAAACACAGGGCCCAAGATTTTTTCTGTCTTTCTCTTCCGGTATTTCTGCGGTTTAACTCTTTTTAAAAAATATTTTATTATGGCTGATTTACAATGTTGTGTTAGTTTCAGGCGTACAGCAAAGTGGATCAGTTATACATATACACATATCCACTCTTTTTTAGATTCTTTTCCCATGTAGGTTATTACAGAATACTGAGTAGAGTTCCCCGTGCTATACAGTAGGTCCTTGTTGATTATCTATTTTATATATAGTAGTGTGTATATGTTATCTATTTTATATATAGTAGTGTGTATGTGTTCACCCCAATCTCCTAATTTATTCCTCCCTCCACCCCGGTTTAACTCTTTTTAAGCTTTTGTTTCAATATAGCAGCTTGAATCCATATATTATACAATATATTATACATATAATTATACATACATTATGCAATATATTCCTGTGTATGAATATATACAATTCATATGTTTATATATTACATGAATTGTATGATATATGAATTATACATACATCATACAATTCATACATTCATACATTATACAATATCTAATATATGAATTCATATGTGATATAATTCACCCATTTAAAGTGTATGATTCAGTGGTTTTAGTATATTCAGAGTCTTGTAACCATCACCACAATCAACTTTAGAACCTTTTCCTCCCCCCAAAAAGAAGCCTGTCGCCCCCATTAGCTGTCACCCCCCACTTCCCCCCAGCATGCCGAGCCCCTGGCAACCGCACACCTCCTTTCTCTCTCTGTGATTTGCCTGTTAGGGATAACTCGTGTGATTGGAATCACATAATACGTGGCCTTTTGTGTCTGCCTGGCTTCTATCACAAAACAAGCTTTTTCTCCTTATTTCATCTGCAGTTTAATTAGACTGATGATATAGTCCATCAACCTAAACGGGACACTTGTAGAGTGAGAGCGGTGCCCTTGATAATTACCCTGTGACATCAGGCACGCACATGGGCCACCCCTAGTCAAAGCGGCAGAGGCGTGAACGTCCTGCCTTCAACTGGAAATGGTTGCACCTCACAACCACTGTGAAGCCACCTGCCTCCCCTTCCCTAAATCAAAATTCCCCAATCACCCTCAGCAACCTCGGGTCTCACCGGGAACTGAAGTTAATTTACTTGTAGAGTTGCTAATGCTCTGTTCACAGCTGAAGCGTGCTCGTGATTTATGGGAGAAATAAGACTCATTTCCCCCAGAGATGAAAACTGGCAGTTGTATTTTTCATTTTGGAAGCATGGAATTTGACTGCACAGGGTGCAAACTGCAAAGGAAAGCGGGCACAGAAAACACAGCTTTGTCATGACAAACATGAAAGGGATGACACGGACTGTGGGCCTTCAGAGTGAGCCTCTCGGAGGCCTAATCGGCAGCTCTGAAAAGGGCAGCATAACTATTCACTGTTGGGCTGTTAGAGGCACCTGGCTTGGTGTCGTCTCTCGCCGCGCCTGTCCCTCCCAGGTTCTTTTATGTACTCTCAGAAGATGTTTTCAGTGTTCGTAAACCAATGAAAAATTTATTATTTTTACATTATAAGTATCTGCTGGGTGGAGATAGAAGTGATGCCTTTAGGACAACAGCTTCTCACGGTCGCTGCTGACTCATGAGCACGCGGTACGGTTCAGAAGTAGATGTGTTTAACTATCGATGCCTGCCCCTCACCCCGCCTTGCTGCAGTAAGGCGTTATGAAATAAGGAGATCTCTACCACCAGACACCTGCATCACTGTCATCAAACGAGCATTGATGGTCCCCCCACAAGCAGGATGCTCTGCACCATGCTGACGGGGCTGCAAACAATATACTTGGGCTGCCCTGGAACACTACACACACACACACAATTATATATAGTAACCAAGAAGCCATCTTCTCCAAATCTCTGGCTCCCATCATGCCCCTGCCTCAGCCTCGAGCCTGAATTCTCTAAGGAACCGAGTGATGGTTCTGTGATTTGTGTTCTGAATTCACTACCCAGGTCGATTGAGGGCCACCTGTCACAGTGTGGCCAGGGATCACCCCCTGTGGAAGCTGGTTTTGATTCCTGCTCTTCAGATGCAGGGAACGTCCTTGGAGCCAGACGTTGCGTCTAGACGCTTCCAAGCCAAGGAGGACCCTCATACCAGTCCGGTTCTGGGCCCCAGATGCCCACGTGCTCCTCTGGTGTCCCAAGCAGCTTTTGTTTGTGTGTGTTTTGTGTCTGAGCTCATCCATCTGGCTCCCCTTCTGCCACCTTTTCTTCTGTTTACACCCACAATCTCAATTTGTCTTCCAGCTCTTTCCAAACCAATTAGGCTGTGGACAGA
The DNA here is from genome assembly GCF_951394435.1 of Stenella coeruleoalba. Taxonomy (NCBI): domain Eukaryota; kingdom Metazoa; phylum Chordata; class Mammalia; order Artiodactyla; family Delphinidae; genus Stenella; species Stenella coeruleoalba. The sequence continues at coordinate 6,600,628 of NC_137164.1, forward strand.
TTTAGTCCATTTCTAGGCCAGATGCTCAAATACATCCTTTTCTGCATTAAAAATAATCGAAGTAGGCTCCCAGCCAGCCACAGGATTTACAGACCCTGGAAATTCTAGGAGAAATCCGCAGAAATCTTTCTGATTCCGGTGCCATCCCCACATTCATTCAGCAGGGGGAAAAAAAGGCATTGATTTCATGGGAGCATGGAAAGCATTTAAGTGTTGGTCAGAGCACCCAGTCTCTCACAGTCAGAAGATCTGGCCTGGACCACCTGGTACCTTTCTTTCCCGATGCGATGTTCCTCTCCAGTGAGGTCACGCACCGCTCCTGGGCAGGGCAAGCCGCTTCTCCCAGCATTTGTGTATCCATCCCCTCCAGCCGGGGAAGCTGGGGTTTTCTTGTCAGCACTATGCTCTCCACTTTGTTGCTTATTCGGGTGCCGTTTATACAGATACGTCATATTCTCTATGTGTGTCGCGTGTTTAAGCTAGGACCATCATTTCTCACCTTATCTTAAAGCTTTAGGAAAGGGTTTGCTGATGAAATGGGTAGGGTGTTCCAAGGAGAAAAAGCTCACGTCATCATGCCCAGGGGAGGAAAACAATTCCTTAGCTGGAGCCCAGCGGAGAGCTTGCAGAGCAGGTGTTTGTGCCTCTGGGAAAAAAATCATACGATGCTGCGGGTTTCCTTGCTGACGGGAGAGCTGCCCACAGGCAGATACCTCCTGGCCATTCATACTCACACAGAGGCCTCCCTCGGCTTCCCGGGGAGAAAAGCCAGTGTCAGAATCCAGTGTGCGAAAGACTCCAGCCTACTCCCAGGAACCTCAGTTAGGTGTCGTAGGTGAGGCCCCGGAATCTGCAGGTGAACTGGATGCAGGAGTTGCCAGCTGCAGAATCTGGCCACGCTGTACCACGGCCTCCCTGGATCCCCCAGGATGCTGAGCTCCAAACACAGGTGCTGTCATGCTGCCCGGAGGTCCAGTTGGGAGCCTCAAGGGTTAGAGCAGAGGGGGGACACATCATACCTGGGGGCCAGGTGGAGCACCCTGCGTGCAGCCCATGGGCACCGTGAAGGGCCCCTCATCAAACGTACAGGCAGAGAAACGCTGTCCCAAGTCACCCCACAGGAGCCATGGGTCCAAGCGTCGGAGGAAAAGAGAGGGATCAAATGTCACCCACGATTGTCCCAGCACCATAGGTTAACCCCGAAGGTCAAGGCTTCTCAAACAAAACCAGCTCTCATTTATAGATTGCCTCTAACTGCGTTCTATACTGTATGTATGAGCCGCGTGGTGTCATTTACTGAGCATTTACTCTGGGCCACAAGGTGGGGGGTCCTTCCTGTGGGAGGCGATGGCGTGTGAAGACCCTGAAGAGGACGGTGCTCCCCCCGCCAACCCCACCATCGCTCTCTCCTCGAAGTATGGTCCAAGGCTGGCAGCGTCAGCATCACCTGGGGGAGCGTGTTCAAAATGCAGGCTCTCAGGCCCCCAGCCCCTCTGAGTCAGAGTCTGCCTTCTAACCAGACCCGCAGGTGATTTGAAAGCAAGTTATCAATAGAGACGCACCGTTCCGCTCCTCCGAGGACCCGTGGAGGCTCCCATCTCCCCATCAGTGATGCTTTTTCTTGTTTCTGTCTGCAAATAAACGTGCCTCAGCCCATACTTTTTTTTTTTTTTAAAGGCACAAGCCCAGATTCCTATTAATAAATGAATTCCCAGTGAGTGATTTCCAAAGCCAGAGGGGACACGGCATGGCTGAGCTCCAGGGGGAACGGATGACGACTGCAGCAAACGGCACCGTCCCCAGCACCGCCCAGGGTGTTTTATAAACGGCCAAGTCTATCCCCTTATTAAACAGCCGCCCCCGAGCCCCCAGCCATAGAACCACAAGGCCTGCGTTTCCTGACGCTGTGGACTTGGACGGGGCCTCCTCTGCGGCGGGGAAGCCAGTGGCAACGGGAACCTGCAGGGACCCGGCTCTGTGCCCTGCTCTGAACACAGGCATGTTGGAGGCCGATGGGGGTGTGCCTAGGATGGGGCCATCGGCCGGGCTGTGACAGGCCTCCGCTGGTCTGACGCTCCATCCAGAATAAAGCAGGCTCGAGCTTTACCAGCTCCCTTGAGTGACAGATTAAGTGTGACCCGTTGGACGGAGTGCTCGTCTCAGGCTGGCGGGGAGAAGGCTTCCGTGCCGGCCTCAGGGCTGGAGCTACTGTGCCTTAACCATCAGTCTACAGCGGTGGCATCGTCCTCACCTCCCACCTGTTCTACCAAAGAGTCAAGGACCCTAGGGACCGGATTTCAAACACTTCCCTGTGGCCCGGGCCACGTCCGTAAGTTCTAAGGATGTCATCTAGTCCTGATACAGACTTGCTTGGTATGGGTCTCCTGCGGTTGCTATAATCAGTATTAGAATCAAGGTTAGAAGTCGTTGCTGAGAAGTGGCGGCGAGGCAGGAAGCTCGTCAACGAGCCCGTCAGCGTCAGATGCAGAAACTGCTGCGAAGGAAACTTCTTTGCTGAGTCCTCAGCCTCAAAGTGGTGACAGTGTTAACTCTCTCGCAAGGCTTTTCAGAGGAACAGAGGAGGAGACATCAAGGCAGTTGCCTCGTGCGTGTTAGGCATGTGGTAAATGCCTGTAGGATCTGGACCCTTCCTCTTTACCACTGAGTAGAACATGGAATAGGGAAAATCCATTTTGGAGTCAATCCCCAAGGCTCGGTTTCCGGCACACGACGTGGGTATCACGTGAAGGCGATTTGACCCAAAGGTGTTAGTGTTCATGGCGGAGCTGTGCTGTGTTTACAGGGGGCCCTGATGCAAGGCAGAGGCTCAGCTCCGTCACAGCCTCATCAGGAGACAGTGGAAACTCAAACACTATGGATTCTTTCCTGCCAGGGTTTTTTTTTTTTTTTTTTTTTTTTACTTTACAATGTTGTGTTAGTTTCTGTTGTACAGCAAAGTGAATCAGCTATACGTATACATATATCCCCTCTTTTCTGGATTTCCTTCCCATTTAGGTCACCACACAGAGCATTGAGGGGAGGGGGAGTTCCCTGTGCTATACGTAGGTTCTCATTAGTTATCTATTGTATACATAGTTGTGTATATATGTCAGTCCCGATCTCCCAATTCATCTCATTCCCTCATCCCCCCTTGGTATCTATACATTTGTTCTCTACATCTGTGTCTCTGTTTCTGCTTTGCAAATAAGTTCATCTGTATCATTCTTCTAGACTACTCAGCCATAAAAAGGAACGAAGTTGGGCCATTTGCAGAGACGTGGCTGGACCTAGAGACTGTCATGCAGAGTGAGGTAAGTCAGAAAGAGAAAAACAAATGCCGTAAAATACCGCTCATATGTGCAATCTGCCAGGCTTTTCTGGAACACCGAACCCCCTTGATCTGTCTACCTTCCCACCTGTGGGCTCACATAAGCCAGTAGAGGGCAACCTTCCCCACGGGAGGTGTTACCTAAGGCAGGGCCAGCTGTGTGGACAACTTGGGATTTTCCCGCGGGCAGGTTGGTACCACATCCTGTCAGCCAGGCCTGTTCTGCTTTTTACAGGGAAACAGCTGCCTTCTTGCGCCCAGCCTCTCCCAACAGTGTGTCATCACAGGCCACTTCTGGGCCGCTAGGTTCTGTGTGGTGGTCAGAGGCAACCAGCGGCCCCGCTCAAGAGAATTTAATTCTCACCGTATGTGTAAGGGCCGACGCAGTAATTTTGCAAGCATTGTTTAAGTATTTGGGAGCGTTTTGTTCATTAGACAACCAAAGTACTTAAAAAGAAAATTAAACATATTTTCATTATAAAAGCACTATGAAATGTCCAAGGGAATTTAATTAGCCAAAAGTTCTAAAGTCCTTTTGTAAACAATTACTTGAATTTGAATAGATTTCTAAGTGAAATCATAAGATTTGTTAAGTTCGACTGAAAAGCTTGAGAAAACCTGGGTTTTACAATGCGTTACTTTAAAAAAAAATTGAACACTGTATTCATTTTTAACACCAAAGTCGCCTGTTCTGGTACTCAGTCTCCTTTCAGGACCACAAAAAACATGCAACGGCAAAGGTGCATAGGAGAAACCGGGTGATGTGTTTCCCCAGGGAAACATGATTTTTCTTACCTGTTCTGAGTCTTATTCTTTTCCCACTGGATCTGGTTTTGCCCTTTGAGGGAGAGAAGAAAAATGTGAATTCAGTGTGTTGTCAGAGACGGACGATTTCACACGCTGAGCTCTATTTTTCTGCTAGAAAGTAATTCCTTCCTCCCTATCTCCTCCTAATAAATGATCTTCCATCTTGATTCTGTCTCCCTGAGATATCTCATCTACTTCTGGATCCGAAAGCTCTATGACTTCTCTTCCAAACACCGGTCCCCTGACTCAGATACTAGCTGTCCCTAAGATGGGATGCTGTCATCTCGAATTCAACGCATCTCTGTGATCTCCTGTGCCTCCTTTTTCATGTCACCCGGCTCAGAACCTCAGGCATCTTTAATGTCTTTGCCGTGGACCACTTTTATTTAATAAGATCATTCGTTCTTAGAATTTCCTTACCACCGCCATTACCGTTAGAGGCCAAGTCCTTACTTCCAGACCACAAGAACTTTTTTTTGGAGGGAGGGGGATTTTTTTGGATTGATATATAATTCACATCCCATTGAAATTCACTTGCTTAAAGTATACAGTTCTGTGTGTGGTTTTTACTATATCCTCAGGTATGTACAAATATAACCACCACCCACCCCCAGAACACGTTCATCATCCCCCAGGGAAATCCTGAACAATGACTTTTGAATGAGCCGTATTGCTGCTGGTCTTTGCACTCAATTAAATATACCTAGAGGTGGTTTGAGGATTAAGCCGTGTTCGGTTCAAATGCTGAGAGCACCATGTTGTCCTTAGCTGAGGTGACTGTGGTGTCGTGGCTCTGGGCTCTGAACCCCAGCAATACGACATACTGTTTTTGTGGCCTTAATATTTCCTGTGCCCAGTTTTATCATCTGTAAAATAGGACAACAATGGTACAGTATGAGAATAAGATAAACTGGCATGACGTGAGCAATCAATGGACATAAGTTGTTATTTTATAAACTTCTCATCCAACCATATAACTTTAATGCATCTTCTTAGAATTTTAATTTTGAGATGACTGTAAATTCACATGCCATTGCAGGAAATCATACAGAGAGATTACTCAGTTTTCCCCAGTGATACCATCTTGAAAAACGATTGTCCAAATCACCACCAGAAAATTGGCATTGATGCGCACAAGATACAGAGCATTTCTGCCATGACAAGGATCCTTCACGTTGCCCTTTCCTAGCCCCCCACTCACTCCTTAGCCCCTGGAAATTCTGAATCTGCTCTCTGTTTTATCATTTCAATCATGTTAAGTCAATGCGACCATAGGGTGGTTGGGATTGACTTTCTTCACTCAGCACAATTCCCTTGAGTTCCATCCAAGTTGCCGTTTGTAGACACTGGGTTCACTTTCCTTGCCGAGTAGTGCCCTTCGCTGTGGATGGACCACACGTTGTTTGACCATCTGCCCACAGAAGGTTTCCAGATTTTCACCATGACAATAATGCGTATTTATTCAGACTTCACTGCTGAGAAAGAACTCTTTCGTAGATCTCACCTGTCCAATACAATAGCCCTGGGAGACAGACCAGGCCATGTTAGCCTCACTTTATAGTGAGAAAACGGATTTGCCCAGTGTCACATAGGTTGTGCATGACAGAGCTGTCCCTCAGATCACCCGAATAAATACCCTGTGCTTTTTTCTTTTCACCATATCACTCTGCTTCCTTTATAAACTCATTCATTCAACAAACGTTTCCAGAGTGCCTGAGCTCCAGGAACACAAAAATGACAGGACACTGTCCTTCCAGAGCGTATGTTAGAGGGCAGTCAGAAATTCAGAAAACAAAATAACAACCCAGAAAGGTAATGACTGTGATGCTCAAGGTGGGAAAAGAGAAGATGTGTTTGAATATGTGTTTGGGGGCAGCCTCACCAGGTCCCTGCACGTTGTGGGCATGGGAACTGGTGACAGTATCATGCAGTTGAAGGCAGTGGTATGTGTGTGCTGCTGTATAGAAGGTTCTACTGAAATTTCCCATGGAGTGTGACAGTTCCCTGAAGGTCATTGGCTGCGGACAGATGCAGGCTGGGACCAGATATTCTAATTTCTGTGACTGTTCGAGTCCCCAGAAGAAGCAGAGCCTTGTACGCAGAGACCCAGAGAAATACAACTTTCCTCGGGTGGCTTCCGCAAGAGGAGGAGAGACATTCGCATTTGTCAAGAGACCCGGACCTCAGACCCTGGAGAAAAAGGGACCCTGAGAAAAGCACTGGGTCCACACAGGAAACGAGCCCCAGGGCTTCTCAGACCCACACCGCATCTCCAGGACAGCACACAGCAGTGGAATTCCCACCACCAGTTGCAGAAATGACGCTGCGAGCAAGCCTGTCTTCACAAAGCTAGTCATCGTGTTGGGGAGACAGACCAACAGACACACGCGGCGTACCCAGTGTGACGGGTGCCATTCCAGGGCCCACAGGGTGAGCGCTGAGGACATGGGACAGCCCAGCAGAACGGTGCTGCAGGGCAGGCGGGACATTTGAAGGGATGTGGGAAGAGTTAAGAGCTAAGGCATAGCACCCCTCATCAAGTTTGTTGCCCACGGCCTCCCACCCCGTTCCTATCCGGGCAACACTAAAGAGAAAGCAAGAGCCCTGGATTTCTCAGCTGGGCAGGACCCAGCTACTTCAGGTCACAGCCCTGCCCTCGGGGGCTTATTCTCCACAGTTATTGGCCGGCCTCCGAAGCATCCTTCCTCTGCTGCAAGAAAGGGCTCTTGTTCGCTGCTGAATGGCTTCGTCAGCCTGCTTCCTGCCCACATCAGCTTGGAAGCCCAGAGGCTTCTTTTCGTTTTTGAACCACCTCCGCCCCTTTAAGTTCAAACTGATGACGCCGCCATCAATTCAAACCTTATAAACATGGTATGGGTTTCCCCGGAATCAGGAGGAGTTTATAAAAGTCACACTCACAAACATTTTGAGATGGGTCCCTGTCTGGCTTGGGATTAGATTTAGGATGCTGTAGGGTAACACCCTTAAGAGCCTTAGAAGTTCTTTGACCAGCTGAGAGGTCTCGGAGACATGCCATTAAATATTCCTGAAATCGTAAAAGAGAACCACATCCTTGAGAGGACCCTTTTTTTTTTAAATTTATTTATTTATGGCTGCGTTGGGTCTTCGTTGCTGCGTGCAGCCTTTCTCTAGTTGCAGCGAGCGGGGGCTACTCGTCGTTGCGGTGCGCGGGCTTCTCATTGTGGTGGCTTTTGTTGCAGAGCGTGGGCTCTAGGCACGTGGGCTTCAGTAGTTGTGGCTCACGGGCTCAGTAGTCGTGGCTCACGGGTTCTAGAGCGCAGGCTCACTAGTTGTGGCGCACGGGCTTAGTTGCTCCGCGGCATGTGGGATCTTCCCAGACCAGGGCTCGAACCCGTGTCCCCTGCATTGGCAGGTGGATTCCTAACCACTGGGCCACCAGGGAAGCCCGAGAGGAACTTTTACCCTAAGGCCGTCTTACTTTGAGAACAACTTGCCTTCTGGAAAGGCTGGGAGTGTGAAGCAGTTTAATTTTGAACCCAGAAAATCCTGGCTTCTTTATATATTCTCTAAATTATATTTGAAAACTGAAAAATTCTTCTTCTAGTTCATTTCTCTTTATCTGTCCCTTATCTGCTGAAAGAAATCAGTTGACACTTTCAACCTTCTGCCCAAAACTTTCTTGGCCAAATCGCTATCCATTAGCTATGGCTGGTTTTATTTTCCACATTTCCACACTTGTCACAGTTGAGCAGGTGACAGCTTTGCTAAACTTTCCACCACTACATCACACGGATTTTTTTTCCTCCAGCTTCCGATAACAATTTCCTCTCTGCCTTTACAGGCCCGACAACGATCTTCCTAAAACTCTTTTAAGCCAGTGCCGTACGGTTTACGTTTTTAAATGTCAACACGCCGTTCCTGGTACCAATTTCCATTCTGGTTATCTGTCGCTGTGTAGCACACTGCCCGAAAACCTGGTGCCGTAAAACAGCAATATTTTCTTATCTCTCACGGTGCTGTGGGTTGACTGGTCCCAGGTGAGCGGTGCTCATGGGGGTCTTTCCTGTGATCACAGGCAGATGTTGCTGGGGGCTAACGTCGAGGATGTGAGACCAGAGAAGAAGGTCAGGGTTAGACCGTGAAAGATCAGTGTGCCTGGTTAAGGAATTTTAACTTTAAAACATAGTCAGTAGGGATTCCTGGAAGAATTCTGAGCAAGGAAGTGAGGTTATTAGCCCTTTCCTAAGAAAATAATGAGAAGCCGAGTGGGAGTGGAGGGAGGGAGAGGCCGGAGAGGCGCAGGTTGTTAGAAGGCCTGGGGGTGGGCAGAGGCGGTGGGGTGGAGGGAGAGATGAAGTTTAAGGGTAAAAGTGATGTCCAGGCTCGTCTGCTTCTCTCCATCAGTCCTGGCAGCTTCTGCTGGGGGCTGCACCCAAGTTCTCCTCTTCAAGCCTCTAGGAGCGTGCTCAGGGTGGAGAGTGCTTCCAGAGGGCACTTCGTGGGGCTCAAAGACCACGCTACCCCCGTGTCCTTGTCACGGGCTGAACTTAACTCACGCCCTCTGCTGTCATCTCACCTGTCAGCTTGATTCCAACTTTTGATGACTCTTTCCTCCCCGAGATACTCTCTTCCTTGCATGCCGTGTCCAAGACACCCCATTCTCCTTCTTCTTCTGCCCCCTGCCTGCTTCTTCTCTGTCTCTCTGCGGATGTGGCATCCTCTACTTGGCTATTCCATGTCAGAGCCCCTCAAGCTCAGCCCTGGGCTCTCCTTACCCTTGTCTTGGAAACTTGACTCTGAACTCAAACGACTTCCAGTACTTCTTTGCTCTCATGACTCTTGTAACAGTTAGGATTGGGTTTGACTGTAGATGAGAGAAAACTCCAAGTATCAGTAGCCTAAATGCTATAAAAGTATTTCTTTTCAGGGATCTAGTCTTCTTGTCGCTCTGCCATCCTCAACCTAGGACTTTTACCTCATGGTCCAAGATGACTTCTTGGGTTCCAGCCATCACAACCACATTTCTGTCAGCAGGCAGGAATAAGTCAGGAGGAAGGACACACCCTTTCCTTTAAGGATACTTGACAGAAGTCATACCTGGCACTGCTTATACTTCATTGGTTAAAGTTCAGTCAGGTGACCACCCTGGCTCAAGGGAGGTTTGGAAATGTATGGCCAGCTAAAAATTAGATGTTCTAAAACTAAAGAAGAAGGAGTAAGTGGATGGACAGCAGGTTCCAGCTAGTCTTTGCTACATCTCCCAGATACATACCTCCAAGCCAGACTTTTCTATAGCCCCTGCCACTTTGGTACTCAAATCTCAGGACCAAATATCCCAGACTGAACTCATGATCTCTCTCAAATGTGTTCCACTTCTGGTATTTCCTTTCTCGGTGAAGGGCACCCCAGTCTCTCCAGCCGTGCAAGCCAGACACCTAGGCGCCGTCGCTGGCTCCTAGGATGGGTAGCGTTAATCGTTCACGGTTCATCCTTGCCGTGGCTTCCCTGGGCAGAGTCCGATCCGCTGGCCCACTGCCTTTGGGCTTTGCCGTTCGGCATCCTGGGGCTGGGGGTATATGAGCAGACACTTACTAGGCCTTGTCCAGCCAGAGGCTTGAAATGTGCTTCTGTGTTTTGGCCTGGCCTCTTGCCCTTCTGACATCCACCGTGGAAGAGCTTGGCCCCAGGTAACTGCAGATTCTAGAATGAGAAATACATGGATTGCCTGCAACCCGAAGCAGAAATGCCCCCAACCAGCCTGCAGACCTATAACAAGAAAAATGAGTATTGTAACCACTGAGAATTTGGGGTTGCTCGTTATCCAACATTACAGTGGAAAACCACTGTAACTGCGTGTTATTCTACTGCAGTGGAAACCTAATTAGTAGAGTTACCTTGTACTTCCATATCTGCTCCTCCATTTAGTCCTGTCAGTTTATCTCGGTAATATCTCTAGAATCTCATCACATCTCTCCAGCTCCAGGACCACCATTACCTTAGCCCAAGCTATGGCCACTTTGCCTGGGCCACTGCAAAGCCTCCCGCCTGGTCCCACACCTCTGCTCTGGCCCCTTGGCGTACAGCTCTCCACCCTACAGCCAGACACCCTTTGGAAAAGGTCAATCTTAGTTATTTCTTTATTTGCTTGTTTGCTTGGTTTAGGTCACGCCTTGCGGCTTGCAGGACCTTAACTCCCTGACCAGGGATCAAACCTGGGCCCACGGCAGTGAAAGCGCCTTGTCGTAACCGCTGCACCGGCAGGGAATTCCCGCCAGTCTCATTTTACAGAGGGATGGGGCTCTCCGCTTTCTTGTCCCAGGCGATTCTTTTATTCTCATTCATTTACAGATAACAGGGGGTTTCCCTATCCACGGGGCCACTGTTCCCCATACCCAGGTTACTATTTCACCATTATCTCTTGGGGGAAGAACTTTTTTAAAGTTTATTTTATTGAAGTATAGTTGATTTACAATGTTGTGTTAATTTCTTCTATACAGCAGGGTGACTCAGTTATACATATATGTGTGTGTGTGTGTGTATATATTCTTTTTCACATTCTTTTCTATTATGGTTTATAACAGGGTGTTGAATATAGTTCCTGGTGCTCCGCAGTAGGACCTCGTTGTGTTTCCATTCTCTATATAATAGTTTGCATCTGCTAATCCCAAACTCCCAATCCTTCCCTCCCCCACCCCCCTCCCCCATGGCAACCACAGGTCTGTTCTCTACGTCTGTGAGCCTGTTTCTGATTCATAGGTAGGTTCATTTGTGTCATATTTTAGATTCCACATATAAGTGATACCATATGGTATATGTCTGACTGACTTCACTTCGCATGATAATCTCTAGGTCCATCCATGTTGCTACAGATGGCATGATTTCGTTCTGCGTTATGGCTGAGTGATATTCCATGGTATGTATGTACCACGTCTTCTTTGGCCATTCATCTGTCAGTGGACATTTAGGTTGCTTCCATGTCCTGGCTATTGTAAATGGTGCTGCTATGAACATTGGGGTGCATGTATCTTTTTGAATTAGAGTTTTCTCCAGATGTATGCCCAGGAGTGGGATTGCAGGCTCATCTGGCAACTCTATTTTTAGTTTTTTGAGGAACCTCCATACTGTTTTCCATAGTGGCTGCACCAATTTACATTCTCTTGGCGGGGAGAACTTACATGTGTCACGAGCCTTTGAACCGAGGGCGACAGTCTGAGTGGGCTGAACAAAGGATGATGTCACCCTTGCTGGGCTCATGATGAGGGGAGAGCGGGCTGTGAGGAAGATGACCCCTCAGCCCAGGCCGCCTCCTGGCAGCGTGCTTTCCCGGGTGTAGACAGGCTGCCACGTGGGCTAGAGTCCCACCCGGCCCTCTGGCGCTTCTGGGGCAGAGGTTGGGCTGTCCATCCATGCCCTTCTCTCTGCGTGGTTCCTACAGGCTGGCCAGTCCTTCTGGCCTCGTGCGCACGGTCCCCACCCACCCCCGCCCCCATACCGTCCAGGTTATGATCTACTCACTTTGGATGAACTTCATCCCCCGATCTCTTCGGGACTTTGCCTTTTGGTTCACTGGACGCTCTGCTCTTACAAATCAGAGCTCTGGCTCTCGCAGCTATTATCTCTGGACTGGAAGCCAGTGGCCAAACCTTGACCCCGTGTTTGGCTTTGCCATCCAGGAAAGCACAGTTTTACTCCTCCCCAGGAAGAGCCGTGCTGATTTAGGAGTGCAGAAAAGAAAAGCACAGGAAGACATGAACCTATTTGAAACATATTTCAATGCATGATAACGTCACTGTCTGTCTCCACTTAAAACTACTCAATAGCTTCCTGCTGATCTTAACACAAAGAATAAAATCTTAAACATGGCCCAAAGAGCCTAAGTGGTCTGGCTTTGGCCTTCCTCTCCAGCTAACCGTCCACTCCAGCCCATCCAGCCTGCTGTCTGTACCTTGGGAGAGCCACGTTCCCTCCCCCGTTGAGGCCTCCTTCCTCTGGGAAGCCCCTCTAGACGCCCGCAGTCCCTGTGACAAACTCCCGTAGCCTCACTCCTTTAATTTCAGGAACTTCTTTCGTTTGCTGGATTATTTGGTTGCCCTCTCTCTCTCCCTGATTCTCTGAGCTGTGAGAGAACTGGCACGTAGTTGTCTTTTTCGTCACTATTTTCATTCTTTTCTGGCTGCGCCATACGGCTTGTGGGGTCTTAGTTCCCCGACCAGAGATTGAACCGGGCCCCCCCTGCAATGGAAGCTCGGAGTCCTTAGCACTGGACCGCCGGGGAATTCATTATTTTCATTCTTCAGTGAATGAGTGAATGGGATAGATGGATAAATGGATGGATGCAGGGATGGTAGTTACTGGTTAAAGACAATCGTGCAACTCTGGGTCCTAATCAGATTGGTCTGTCAGAGTATCAAGGAGCAGACACAGCCTGATGAATGGTCGGAGTATATATAGCTGCCTATTTGAACTAGAAAAATTAAGTCCTCCCAAATCACCTGGTCCCACCTCCTGGAAATTTTACCAGTCAGGGTTATCCCTTTGTGCTGGTCCTCAAGAAACTTGTACTAAAATTCCAATAATTCTAGGAGAGTTCAGTCCTCACGAGCTGTATTTTAGGCAGCAGAATTCACGGCTGAGCCCTGGAGATCAGGGAGAAAGAGGATGGGGAAAGAAGAGACATGGGGAGGTGGGGAGGGAGACACACCGTGAGTGAGGCCCTGAGACGGAGTCAAGCCCGGGAAGGCGTCATCAGCTTCACACATTTGCCAAGATCCCACCCTTTTATGCTTCACCATCCAGCAAAAAGTCATTTCGCTGTTTTGAGTTTTTCCCCCAAGGCACAAGGATACAAAAACAAACCAGGGAAACTTCTTTAGAGGTAATTGGAAGCACATGGGTATGAGATGTTTAGCATTTGAATATATCCTCTTGGAAAACTCACTCATTCATCCGTTTACTCATTAAAGAAATACTATTGTCGATCACGTGCCTGGCCCCGGGGAAACTGGAAATAGAGAAAGAACCAAACAGACTGCGTTTCTACCCCCATAGGATAGAGGGAACTTCCCACAGGGCTTTTAGAGAAAAAGACATGCGTTCTTCTGGGTCCACCCAGACTACCCTGGGCTTGTAACTGCCTGGGAGCCGTGGGAAAGGGGGGATCTGGGGAAAGTTGGGAACTGGATGACATTGTTGAGAGGCACGAGAGCATCGAAAGGGAAAGGAAAGAATATTTTCTTTTCCCATCTTTTTAAATCTTTGATGCCAGGACCTGGGCAGATGAGGGGAGAGAGGGATGTGGTTAGAAGCTGGACTCCAGGAAGTGTCACCAGTGTGGTTTGAATTACGCTAATGGCCTGATGCCAGCCTGTAGCTTTGAAGCTTTGCTGCAAATAGAGAAAAGATGTCTGATCTGCAAAGGAGAGTTTAACTGGCTGGTGATGCGAGAATCAGCTCTGCGGCATCTTATTTCACTTTACTTATTTCCTTTTGTTCCCGGTATTCAATTTCTACCCTTCTGCAGTTACGTAAGAGCTGGACTCTTCGTGTTCCAGCATCCTGCCCTTAATGAAATTCCTTCTATTCCTTTTCTTACTTTTCTTACACATTCTTCCCCCCAGGCCATTACAGAGGGCACGTACAAAATACAGCGATTCTGCGATTTCAATAAAAAGCCATGTAATCTCTTCCTAAAGCACCACTCTGCTTTGGAAAAGTCAGTATTCCTCCATTGGCAATTTCCCATAATGTGGTTAGTTTAACAAAATTTGAAAAAGCCAAACTGTTGTGAGAACAATTGCATTCTTCAAATTCTCCTTAATTTCCTACCCTCCAGTGTTTCTTAGACTGTTTCACGTCTTACCTCATTGTTGGCTAAGGGAGAAGGTCAAAAAAAGCTGGCCTTGAACCATTTCAGAAGAAGGGGTGTATCAGTCAGGGTGGCTTGGTTGTAAGGGATAGAAACTTTCCGTGAGTGAGCCCAAGTGGAAAAGGCATGGACGGAGGGTGTGGGGCTTGTTAGCAGAGGGACGGGAGGGCGCCTAGGCAACAAAAGGAGCAGATGTCCCCCGTAGAGGCCCAAAGCGAGCGGTCCCTTCCCATCCCACACGCAGCTGGACAATCATGAGGATGGTGGGGACGCAGCTGCAAGAAGAGGTTCTCCTGTTCGGAGAAGGTGCCTGGGCTGAAGGCTTGAGTGTGCTTAATGGGCAGAATGCTCGTTTTCTTGCCCCACGGTGCGGGGCCCCGTTCTGGACTCCCCTGCGTGGCAAAAAGGGAAAGCTTTCAGCAGAGCTGTCTACAAGAGCTGTATCCACTTCCTCCCCAATGGAGCTTCCAGCCACCCGTCTCTGCCCTGGAACTGTGCATGGCTAGATTCCCCACAGCCTCCATACTGCCAACTCCAGTGGACTTTCTGGTCCTCCTGTTGCTCTGCCGGACACTATTCCCTGGGCATCTCTGATACGCCCCGTCCTTGCCCTGTCCTTGCCCCGTCCTGCGCTGGCCTCTCCTTCGTGCTCTTCTGCCAGCTTCTCCTCCTCCTCTGGCCCCCTAGTTGTGGGAGTTGCTCAAGGCTTGGCCCTGGGCCCTCTTCTAGTCTCTGTGTTCTCCCGTTAAGCAGGTCCATCAGTAACATTCCCGCTTAGGGGTGCCCCGGGCACCTCAGTCTTAACATACAAAACATTTATTTTCCCACAGTTCTGGAGGCAGGAAGTGCAAGGTCAAGGTGTCCGTAGGGCTGGTTTCCTGCCCCCCCCCCGCCCCGTTTGCAGACCTTCTCCCTTTGTCTTCATGTGGCCTCTTCTCTGTGTGCACGCGCGAATCGCAGACATCTCTCCCTGTGTGTCCTAATCCCTCTTCGTATAAGGACAGCAGTCATCTTGGATTAGGGCCCCAGCCTAGAGACTTCAGCTTAGCTTTAATCACCTCTTTGAAGACCCTCTGTGTGTACAGTCGCGCTGTGGTCCTGGGGGTTAGGACTTCAACATAGGAATTTGGGGATGGACACAATTCAGCCAAAACACGGTATTTTTATGATCTTATTTTATTTTATGGGAATTGATGCTGCCTGCCTTAAGCACAACACAATTTTAATGAACCCCACTTGGACAATAATTTTTCATGACCATTTGAACACCGATTACAGACTTAATTGGATACATTTTCTAAACAATTTAAACTAAAAGTATAGTCTTACCATGACTGACCGTTCGAAACCTTCAGTGTTTTCATTTTAAATTCTAGAGCGGACGGCTTGCGTACCACAGTGTGTTAGTTTTAACAACTACCTGGTTTTACACTATAGAAAGGCTACAGACACACTGAAGATGGCTTTGACAATCTGGTAATATCGCCTGCATCTTCACTAGGACGCAGTTTAAAGGTTGTACCCAGTACTCGAAGGTTTCCTCTGAGGCTCCTTCCTTCCTGCTCCCATGGAGCTTGTCTCGTGTTTCCACCGCCCTCCTCAGCTGTGCCCAGCTTGCAGAATACTGTATGTGTTCCAGTCTGGATTGTGGGTTAATCAAACAAAGACTGTGTATCCACACGTCTTTCCATCCCTCGGCATCTAGCGAAGGTGCCCCCTAGCAGGTGTTATGGTTTGAATTGTGTCCCCCACAGATTTGTGTGTTGAAGCCCTAACTGCTGGTCCCTCAAAATGTGACCTTTTTTGGGAACAGGGTCATTACAGATGTAACTGGTTCAGATGAGGTCCTACTGGAGTAGGTTGGGTGGGTCCCTGACACAATATGACTGGTGCCCTTATAAAAAGAGAAGTTTAGACACGGACATACACCTTGCGAAGATAAGGACAGACATTGGGACTCTGTTACAAGCCACGGGACATCTGGGCCGGAGGCATGGAACAGATTCTCCCTGCAGCCAACCCCGCTGAATGCTTGAACTTGGACTTCTAGCCTCCAGAACCGTGAGGTAATCTCTGTGTTTAAGGCACCCAGTTTGTGGTACTATGTTATGGCAGCTCTAGAAAGTTGAAAAAGTGAGTATCAATAAACACAGTGAAAAGGAGCCTTATTAAAAGTGTACTGGGGGAATTCCCTGGCAGTCCAGTGGTTAGGACTCAGAGCTTTCACTGCCTAGGGCATGGGTTCAATCCCCGGTCCGGGAACTAGGATCCTGCGTGCCACGCCAAAAAAAAAAAAAAAAAAGTGTACCCAGTACAGCATAAATTAACACAGCATTGTAAATCAACTATACTTCAATAAAATTTTTTTAAAAAGAAGAAAAGAAAAAAAGTGTACCCAGACAATAGGCATCACTGGGCCATGTGAGTCCCCTTCCTAGAAATACTTGTTGACTTGATTCTCTTTGGTTTCTTTGTCCCTTTTGTGCTCTCTCTCCTCCTGACAGGGCTGCATGGGCTCTTTTTTTTTTTTTTTTTAACATCTTTATTGGGGTATAATTGCTTTACAATGGTGTGTTAGTTTCTGCTTTATAACAAAGTGAATCAGTTATACATATACATATGTTCCCATATCTCTTCCCTCTTGCGTCTCCCTCCCTCCCACCCTCCCTATCCCACCCCTGCAGGCGGTCACAAGAGCTGATCTCCCTGTGCTATGCGGCTGCTTCCCACTAGCTATCTAGAGGCATGGACATATATGCATGGGCTCTTAAGTGACAGGCAGGAAGCCTGTTTCTTGCACTGCACAGGGTGCCTCAATCTCTCTCCGACGAATCAAATATTCTTTGAGCGCCGCTGAGGCACATTTGCCTAGAGTAATGCACACCCAAAATAAAGGCTCAGATGAGAAGAGCTTTATGACCCAAGCTCACCAGCACAAACTTATTTGCAGACACATATTTTTAACCAGCCCAGCAGCTGTCCCTGGGCCGGGCACAAGCTGTACAGTGATGCTGTGTTTCTGGCTTTCACATTTGTGTACGATCTTGGAGACCATTCTCCACTGTTTACAGCTACAGCTACATTTCTTACTTGGGAGCCCGTTGTGGGGATCCCCACAGCAGTTTTGGGGAACTGAGACAGAGAACCAATTTGCATTTGCACTCATGCACATACCCCCTCCTGTCAAGTGCTAGGTTCTGAGTGTCCTGTTGCTTAAAATTCAGGTGTCCAAGCAGCTAGGGGCCAGGATCCACAAAGCTGCCACCTTCACGTTTATTTCTTTGTTCAGTAGGGATGCCTTGCCTCCCGATGCATCCAGAAGGAAGAAAGCAGCTGGGATGGGTCCGTGAAAAAAAAAAAGGAAAAGGAAAGAGGAAAGGAGGGTCACATCTTTTGAGCCCTTACGTGTGTGAGTTCTGGGCAGATATTAGCTCATTAAATCTCAACACTGATCGAACCACTGGGGCACTGGGGATGGTACCTCTATTTCACATGGAGCGATGGATGTTAGAGGAGTTGAACGATGTCCCCACACCCATTAGACTGGTTTATGGGGGCGCTGGGATTAAAAGCACATCTGTCTGACTCTTGGGCTTGTGTTTTTCCACATTACCGCCAGAGGTTATGTCAAGGCTGGGTAGCTGGGTAGACAGTAAACAGAAAAGGAGGCTAAGGGTTATTAACGGCTGTGAGTAGGTGTAAAACAGAGCTAAGAGTTTTAGGACAACCAAGGAACAGGTTGCTGAGCTCTCGTCCTATAAATAGGTCAAAGCAATTCATCAAGACGAAAAACGTTTTGAGAAATTTGCTACAAAGATCTTTTGTCAAAAAAAAAAAAAAGGTCATGAAGAACCTAGGGGCAGGACAGGAATAAAGACGCAGACGTAGAGAATGGACTTGAGGACACAGGGAGTGGGAAGGGTAAGCTGGGACGAAGTGAGAGAGTGGCATGGACATATATACACTACCAAATGTAAAAAGATAGCTAGTGGGAAGCAGCCGCATAGCACAGGGAGATCAGCTCGGTGCTTTGTGACCACCTAGAGGGGTGGGAGAGGGAGGGTGGGAGGGAGACGCAAGAGGGAGGGGACATGGGGATATATGTATATGTATAGCTGATTCACTTTGTTATACAGCAGAAACTGACACACCATTGTAAAGCAATTCTACTCCAAGAAAGATGTTAAAAAAACAAAAAGATCTTTTTTCATTATGCGGTCAATGTAATGATGTATAAGGCCTTCCACCATTCAGGAACTGTCTAATCGCCCCCTTGGGAAGCGGGGCCACGCTGGTGTGGGTTCAGCTGGGGATGTGTCTAGGGGTGTGGGCAATGTTGGGAGGTGAGTGGCATTTACTAGAAGCAGGGCCTGGACACCAAGGAGATGCCAGGCCAGAGTCAGAAGGAACAGGTCAGTGCTGGGTCTCCAAGCCCCGTGAGGCTGGGCCCAAGGGGGTGTGTGTGTGTATGAAAGATGGAACCAGTGCTTGAACAGGTCAAGAAGGTGGAAATAGAGTACGTCCGGGTCATTCCCGACCCAAAGGCAATCTGCTTCTGTGCTTTGTTTCTTTTTTAAAGTAGCACCTATGGCCTCTGGGGCGCACATGTAAGGCACGTACAGAGAACAGGCAGAAGTCGTTTCCAACTGGCCGTTTTTGACATCCACCCTTGATTAGAAGTGAGAGCACAGTTGAGCTCCAGGAAGGCTCCCTGCGGGTGGTTCAAGTAATGGCATGTAGCCCCTGGACGCAGGGGACGCTGAGAACAGCTTGGACAAATGGGCGTGAAGCAGCTGAGGGTCTCCAGCCTTCCCATGCCCTGGGATGGCTGCAGACCTGCCTGGGACAGGACCTGGGAGCCAGAGCGGCCTGTTAGTCTGAAGAAGGGCCATGTGTGACGTCACACAGATGATGTCACCCTGCCCTAAGGGTTCTGTCTGGTCCGTCTCCCCAGGCTCAATGAGCAGACGCTCCCTGGCGCTGACTCCAGAGCCTGCGATGTGACCCAGCATGGGGACTGCTCTGTTCTCGAGGCCTGGTCGTCAGCCTCCGTGGGAATGTGTACTGAGACCCTGTCATGGAGCCTCACCCATCAGGCCTGCGCTGCAGCCTGAGGCGTCGGCAGACAGGTTGGATAACGGAATATAGGCAAGCTGTGTACTTTGTCCATGAAACAGGGCCCACACTCTAAGGGGGACTCGCCTTCTTGGAAAAGAATTCTTCTCCCCATCCCTCGGGGCCTGGCCTTGCCAGCTGCAGGGATTTCTTCTTCTTCTTCTTCTTCTTTTTTTTTTTTGGAGCTTTATATCTATTAGAAGTTCCAGAGTCAGGAGAATCACCACCAATATTACACAGGCTACCAGGAAACTGCTGACACTCGCACTGAGCAAAAACACCTGCCACACAGCTGCTCTCTTCCCACGGCACGGCTTCAGCCAGGTAGACCCTCCTCTGTGGTAATCTTCGTCCAGATTTGACAGGAGCTGCGAGCCCGCCGTGGAGAGGTCAGCCACAGCCAGGGGCATGGCTCCCGTGCAGCGGGTGAACGTTGCCTGTCGGCACCAGCTGCAGGGATTTCTCTCCAGCGGTTAAAATAAACAGTCCACACGTGCGTGGCCAACCTTGGAGGAAAGGTGTCAGGAAGCAAAGAAGCCACAGGATTTGAAGTCAAATGTTTTGAGAGCAGCTCGGCTCTCTTGGCTTGGGAAGTAGCTTTTCTTTGAGTTTTAGAGTCTTAACTTTTGAATTGGAGGTCAAGGTGGTGCTCACGTGGTCCAACCTCCGCATTTTATGGCAAAGGAGACTGAGGACAAGTCCATCCGGGATCGCCATTGGATGGGAGAGCTGAGGCCCTAAGCCTACCCTGACCCTCGGGGCTGGGCTTCTCTGTCCCGTGAAGAGGACCAGTGGGGACACGGGGTCAGAGAAGCCCCAGGGGAGACAGATGTGCTCTGGATCTGGAACTAGAGGACCCAGGGAGACAGTTACATCGCAGGGGAAAGCGAGAGGGCGGGTGAAGGGGTAAGTGCATGAAGGACAGACATGAAGGGTATCTTCCCGGGGCCAGTGAGGGCACCAGGCTGATAGGTTTGGGGGGAAAGTGAGAAGTAAAGCTGGGTAGTGTACTGGTCAGAGCGAAGGATTGCAGAAACCAGGGTCCCTCCCAGCTAGTTAAAGCAGAAAGGACTTAATGGTATATATATCACCTAGAGAATGGAACAGATAGACAAAGAGGCTCTAAGCTGAGCCTCCAAGAGTGAGTCCCTTCCCCACGCGGAAGAACTGGGCTGCCGGGAGGGCTGAGGCCTCCGTCATGATCAGAAAGCTGCCACACTAAGACGCTGCCTGCAAACTAGAAGTCACTGCCTCCAAGCCAGAGCACACGGCCTGTGCCATTTGTACCAGCAAAGCGGATGCTCTGTGCCCGGCTCCTCTTCCGACACACCCCAGCTGTGAATCAATCTCCCCGGGATGCCTCCGAGAGGAGGAACTTAAAACTGGACCTCTAGCTGCAAGAGAGTCAGGAGAATGGATCTTAGCTTTCACTTGTGCAGCTAATGCAAAAGGGTTTGGAATGAGTGTTGAACAAGCCAGTCCCCGGGATTCGCTGCAGGTGGAGAGCCCAGAGCCGCAGGAAGGAGACCTGTGCCAGGGAGCTGGGATTTTTGTGGTCAGAAGTGAGGAGTCACTGAGAAGTTCTGGGCCCCAGAAGCGTCATGAAAAAAGTGATTTTGAAAAGATTTATCTAAAAACATTATTCCAACCAGATTTGTCACCAGGAAGTCTTAGGTAAAAAAGAAGATATAGGAGACGGTTGCTGTGATCTGCTAATAATCTCAGAGATAAAGAAGGCCTGGAGCAGGGACAGCAGGAGCAGAGAGGAAGAAAATAGTAACTAACAGTAAATTGAGACTATTCAGTGACTGATGAGACAGGTAACAAAATGAACCACAAACTCTGTGAGCAGAGACTGTCTCACTTGTCCTTGAACTCTTAGTGCCTCCCCCAGTGCATGGCTTACAGTAGATGCCCAATGAATGGACCTCAGGTGAGCGAGAAAGACAAGTCAAGATGGTAAATGATCATCAAAAGGCAGGTGATTAAATAACTTTAAAACAGTGAGACAACAGATTTTGCTATTTCTCCCTCTTTTTTTTTTTTTTTTTTTTTTTTTTGCGGTACACGGGCCTCTCACTGCTGTGGCCTCTCCCGTTGCGGAGCACAGGCTCCGGACGCGCAGGTTCAGCGGCCATGGCTCACGGGCCCAGCCGCTCCGCGGCATGTGGGATCTTCCCGGACCGGGGCACGAACCCGTGTCCCCTGTATCGGCAGGCGGACTCCCAACCACTGCGCCACCAGGGAAGCACCTATTTTTCCCTCTGTGACCGGCAACTAGAAAAGCACTTCACACAGAGTGTGTGGGGGGAGAGACGGAGGGGGGTAGGAATATGGGAGAAAGTGAAAAATAGAGCTGATTCTCCGGCAGAAGTGAGGGACTAAGACGGTGCCTGAGTTGGGAGAATAATCCGACCCTGAGGGTCACCCCAGGTGGGAATGAACAACACCCTCAGCCGGGCGGGGGGACACCAGCTCCAGACCCTCAGTGACACGTCAGCAGAGAGAGCAGGGGAAGCTTCTCCAACAGAGCCTGCACACCCCGCAGCTGAGTTTTCTTTCTTTTCCTTCCATCCCCCTCCCCCCCACCCATTTCCACAAACTCCACAACATCATACTTAGAGAACTAAAGTATACATTTCTTAAAAAGCAAAGGACTGGACCCAGCTGAGAATCAAAGTGCTGACATCAGAAGAAAGACGGAGGTCATCTCAGTGACTGCACACGGAAAAGACACCAATGTTAAAGCAGAGAAGATAACACATCCGGCCCGTGAATGGTGAGAATCCAATAGACGCACAGTTGGTGTCCCTGAAGCAGAGGATTGACAAGAGGACCAGAAGATGTCCTGAGAGATACGTATGAAAAATTTCCCAGGCAGAACTGAATCTGCAGGTTAAAAGCACACTCCACATTCTCGGAGATTTTGACACCGAAAGCTCTTTGCCAAGGCATAGCCTGGAGAAGCTGTTGAACTTGAGGCTTAAACAAAGGAATCTCCAGGCATCTAGAAAAACACAAATCAACTACAAGAGAGACAAAGTAGACTGGCCTCAGAATTGTTCACAACAGTCAGAGCCTGAGAACATTGGAGCAATGTCTACCAAGTTCTGAAAGAACGTGCAGCCTGAGATCATTCCACCCCATCAAGGTGTCATTCAAACGTAAAGGTAACAGACAGACATCTTTAGGCAGTGCTGTGAACCTTCTTTAAAAGATATTTTACAATAACAACTTAACCCACTGATAGATGACTCATGATTTAAAACCATCAGGACTCGGGAAGCTTTGATGAAAGATTGGTAAGTGAATATGGAATCCATTTAAATGTAGAGTTAAAACTGAATAATTATGATACCACGTAATTAGAGAGCAGTGTATGTGTTAGAAATATGGGAAGTATTAAAATAATCGTATAACTTAACAAAATTCAGAGGGGGTCAGACGGAAGAAGTAATACCTCTTTCATCTTTCAGAGAAAGGAATCAATTAGTATTGTCTGAAACTGAAACATAAAGTACTAAAGATAAATAGTCACCCCTTCTTTTTCTTCAAAATCACTCTTTCTTTAATCCTAGAGGGATATTTAGGAAACAACCCTCTGGTGGTGAAGAAACTTTTATGTGACAGTGATTCTTTGAGTTTCATTTCCATGTCTTTTGTTGAATGCAACTAAAATTCAAAACAGCTTCTGTTGTATGACCCCAAGTTTATAAAGCAGTTTTGCTTACGAACCGTCTCTGCTGTCAACATAAACAGAGAATACTCAGATCATGTTCTTATTTGTGCGTGATGGGCTTGGGGTGAAACTAAAGTGAAAACACTTTTCACCTCTTCATGTTTAAGACTCTGAATTCTTTATAATAAGCATTTTTAAAAATACAGAAACAGTGTATTTTATTTTATTATATAATTTATTACCGTAGAAAGGCTGGAGGGAAATCGCCAAGTCCCTTCTGGGGGTGTGTGAATGTGCGTGACTGTCAGTGGTGCAGCCCCACCTGCAGGAAACGTCCAGATTTCGGAGTTACGGGTGGGGTTTCTGAGCTTCCTCGCGTCGTGGCCCCGGCTCGCTTTGCAAGCCTCCACTTTCTCATTGCCTCCCTGTCAAAGTCAAGTCCTCCGTGCTCCAGCCACACCGAGCTACTCACAATTGCCTCGCCAGCGTGCCCGCTTTCATTTCTGGGCCTTTGCATTTCTGTTTGCTCTGCTTGCATCGCCCTCTGCCCATTTTCTCTGAAGCTCTGCCGGGCTCCTTTTCCTGGGTAAGGCCTACTCACGTGTTTGAAAAAAAGTTTTATTTTTCTTTTACTGTGGTAAAATATATATAGCATAGAATTTACCATTTTAAGCATTCTTAAGCGTACAAGCCGGGGCGCTAAGTGCATTCACGATGTGCGGCCATCCCCACTGTCCACCTCCAGAGCTCTTTTCATCTTCCCAGACTGAAACTGTGTCTCCGCGTCCCCATCCTTGCCTTCCCCCAGCCTCTGGTCACTTCTGTTCTACTTTCCATCGCTATGATGCCTATTCAAGGTACTTCGTATAAGTGGAATCATACACTATTTGTCCTCTTGTGGGCTCTTATTTCACTTAGAATAGTGTCTTCAAGGCTCATCCGTGTTGTAGCATGTGTCAGAATTTCCATCCTTTTTAAAGTTGAATAATAGTCCATTGTCTGACGATACCACATTTTGCTTTTCTATTCATCTGTTTGGGTAGTTGCCACCTTTTGGGTACTGTGAATAATGTTGCTGTGAACACTGATGTACAAATCCTTCTCATTTTTATGGATTCCACTTCGACATTATTTCTCCCCGTGGGTATCGCGGCCGGGATGCTGGGGGTCTGGCCTCGTGGTCTGGGAGCGGGTGGTGGTGGTGAGCATGCGCAAAGGCACGCAGGGAGGAGGGGGTCTAGGGCGATGCGGCAGGAGGGGCGCAGGAGCAGTACTACTCGGCGTGCGCAAGGTCTCCTAGAATCCAAAGCGGCTGGGACCCTTATTCCCCGTCTCCATCCTCTCGCCCGGTTTCCATTTCTACTTTAACTCCACTTACTGCAGTCTTTCCACCGTATTGTGTTCTCGGTATTTAAGTGGTTCTGGTTTTGGTCATTGGCAAGAATTAAGGAGACCATTCCGAGCCACGAGTGTTCTGATTTAGTTCAGCTGATGTGAGCAACCCAGGCGTCAATAGGAAAAAGTAAAAAATTAAAATAATGAAAACTCCCCCGGTGGTTCCGGCATGCAGCCAGGGTCGGCACCCAGCAGTGTATCCCTGCCATGTTCTTTTTGTTTTGAGCACAGCAATCGTGTACTTTCTATTTCCGTTCAACCCCCGTTCATTCCAGACCTTTCTAACACCATTCTCAGAGGTGTCTGACACTTACTAGATTTCTCCTTGATTTACATAGCCAAACACCCGGTTCTGCTCATGCTGTTTAAATTACAATGGGAGAGCTGACTTGTGGCCACAGTGATCTCTTCAGTGTCTTTTTTCCTTCCTCATCGGGATAATTTGTGACTACATAGTGATTTACTTGTGAGAGATCTGCACGCAGAATCTTCCTATTTTTTCTCCTTTTCGTAAGCTACTTCTTCATGATGTCTAGAACACACATGCGTGCTGGGCCCTCCATTTCCGACATAAGGCCCTCTGACAGCTCTGATGGGCGGTCAGATGAGTTCTTGGGCCAGTCAGTGCTAAAAATGTTTATTTTAAAATAATCCCTACAACCCTACAAAATAGGTATTATCCTTACTCTATATATGAAAAAACGGAAGCCCAAAGATTAAGTAACTGGACCTCGAAGCCAGGCCTGATTCCAAAGCCCTGCTGGTCTCGGGCATGGCATCCCGCAGTCTGAGGGCTGAATGGCAGTTATCAGTCAAAATGGAGATGTGTTCATCAAATTTTTAAAAACGCTTGAGAAACACTGGTGGAAGGTCGCACGCTAATTAGTGGAACTCAGTTAAGCAAAGCCCCAGAGAGAAAACCTCGTGATGCAGAAGGGGACCATGAGAAGGGCCAGGCTCCAGAACGCCGGAAAAGCCATCTTATCCAGCAGACAATTGAGAACGGAATAAATCCCCCTCTTTTATTATCACATGGAACATGTGGACAGTCTAAAAAGCAGCACCGATTAAAACCTTGAGGTTCCAGTTCCGTGTGTGGTCAGGCACTATTCCCCTCTAGATCCTGTTCCCTCCTTGTTATTTAAAAGGAGCAAAGTGTCTTCTACTACAACGTAGACTCCCCTTACACCAAAATAAGGCTTGAGAAATGTCTGTAGAAAATAAAAATCAGATACTGAACAATGTCTGAATGTGTAATAACTACACTCTAGAATCAGTTGAGTCTCTGCCTCAGACTCTTTTGGTTTTAAAACAAATCACTTCCAGAGCCACGTTAAGAAATATATGTTTGTTTACCCAATTCCTTTTCTCCCCCCCCCCCCACCGTGCCACGCGGCATGCAGTGGAAGTGCAGTCTTAACCACTGGATCGATCACCAGGGAAGTCCCCCAGTTCCTTTTTTTATTGGTTGAATCAAAGGAGAGATTGACATCCCCTTTCCCCAAGTATTGATTTACCATGCCTACTGTATACTTCTTGAAAGTTGGCATTTTGAAAAAGAGGCAGAATAAAAAAAATTGAAGGACATTTGATGTCATTGTCAAGGGCCACAAAATAATAAATGAAGTATGTTTTCATATTGTAGTACTGGCTTAAACTTCACCGAGACTTGGACGTTTATTTACTTTTGTCCACGAACTCTTTCGGAAGCCAGTCCCCACCCCATCCCCCGGTCTGTGAAAGGGCTTCACACACGCTGTATTCTTCCGAAGAAAGCGCACCAAGCGCTCGGAGCCGCAGAGAGGAGCCGCAGCCAACCACCCGCTGCCCACGTCCAAGAAGCCCACTCTGCTAGGTCAGGGAAACCGTGCCTAGGACACAGCCAGCAGCCTGCAGTTTTGTTTCAACCACAAGTATAGGTTACACGTCCTTCTTCAAGCCCTCCTCCCACCCCTAGTCACTCTGTTTGGCTAACCAGTGGCTATATTGCAAAATAATAATGGGAAAAAAATTAAAGAGATGCCTGCAGCAGTTACCAGTAAGGATGGTGTGAAGGTACACAGAATTTTGGTTGATCACTTCTCTTTGGTTTCGGTAACAGAGAAGAAAAAAAGGCTGACATAATGCTGATTTTACTGAGGAATGTAACAAAATAAATGGAAGGAAAAAAGAGAAAAATAGTAGAGACAAAGAATATTTCTACACCAAAATTATGAAGTCATTTAAAAGAAGGGAAATATTCTACAACAGATGAAGAAAGTTTTAATTTCTTTTCACATTAAACATTGTTCACCACAGTCAGCTAACAGAAATTATTGTAACATTGGTCAAGATGACATAAAACAAAGGATAGATGTTTGTCATGAGAAAACCTCATGTAATGTGCGTGATGATGTTAAATACTACATTTTTCATGACAAGATACAACTTATCTTGAAGAGGAACCAAATAAGTCAGATCAAGGAGACATGCTGAGGTTTTAATAAAGAAGGAAAGCTTTGCCTTTTCCAGAATACTTCAAGTCTAGGACAATTTAGGTGAAAGACATGAGTTAAATACCAAGTGCTGGGCAGGGTCACAGGCCCGTAGCTCAGGTTTTATTTACAGGACTGGACCTCTGCGGCTCTCGCCTTTCAGCAAGCAAGCTGTTTGTGGCAGAGGGACCGTCAATGGGATATGATCGATCCGTTTTAACCGGCAGGCAGTCCAAGGAACTATTTTCAAAGGGATGGTTGAGTATCTTCATGTATACACTATTAAGGCATCTACATTTTTGGTGTTTCCTGTATGTAATTTTACTGCAGTTTTCAAATTCTTCTTTGCATTTTGCACAACAATGATATCAGGTATTGAGAGACATAATTCTCTACTGATGAACCAGTCCATCCATTTTGCAAACTCCAGATTGAGGTCTTGTGAAGGGAAATTTATAATGTGGGAACACACAGAAAGATATATTGAAAACCAATAGAGAATATGGTTAACCATAAAATTTCAATCACAATTAAATGTAGTCTTTAACTATGGAGAAACAGAAGAATAATTAGAATTAAAATAGGTATTAAAAATAATTACCAGTAGTTTGTATTAGGAAAGAATACAGCCATAAATGGCTTAATTGCCCAATTAAGTAACTACCAGAGTCTTCTTTAGTCCACGCTAACAATTCACATGTGAGTTAGTCAGCAAAGCATATAAATGCTCGACATCTCTGGAATAGAACATCTTAGTGATAACACGGACTACATAATTCTACCCATTGTCGTGACTGTGCACAGATTAACCAGGTTAAATACCAGAGATACATTGGGATTCGTCCCAAACCTAACAGTAGAATATTAAACAAATTTTTTAAAGATTCGGAAATAAAAACTGAACAATTTTAACATGGAGGAGACAGTGCTTAAACAATTATCAACCTAATCAAGACCTTTAAAATTACCACCAAAATGCACTACAATATTTTTTTTATTTAGTTTACAGAAAGGATCTATAAGTCCAGGTTGCAGGAGGAAAATGTTCAGTGCTATTTACATTCATTTTAAAACTCTGCTCTATACAAATTTAATTCTGATCAGTATGAACAATATTTTCGTAGATCTACTGCATATAAAGCCTTTTCGTCAAAGCATTAACAATGAATAAAATAACCTGATTACCTTTAAACAAAGCTGACCGTTTGAAACGATTTACACTTACTATTTGTAAGGGCCGTGGACACTCATTTCAGTACAGAACATAACGTCAGCCTGCAAGTTCATTTTTATAAAGGCTAAAGTTATTTATATGGAACATTGTTCTATATACTACACGCCAATCTATATTTAAGTTCTATAGTTAGGTATTTTATAAGTTTTTTATTAAATATATTCTACACGTATTTGTAATTTCATCCAGGAAGAATTTCTTCCCAGTGAAAAAATATAAAATCTTTTCTATTTTTTACAGGTTTAGATGAAACTAGCTCATGCTTTAGTGCTGTGCAAATTGTTTCTAGCATATCAATTTTTAAATTATTGGTACAAAACAAAACAATGGCATCCCTAATCAAGTGTGCCTTGAAAATCAGCTGTTGACTTTAATACAATTGCAAGCACTAATACCCAATGCAAACTACATAAAGAAACAAAATTAGTCCTATGGAGAATTTTTTAATTTTAAGAATTCATCTGAGGTCTCTAATGAGTAACTGTGACACTGGACACAGAGATGAGCAATAATTATGGAAAAATTCAATTTGCTGATATTCAAATACACAAAAGTGATGAATAAATGAGGTTTTCTAATATTTCTGTGCAATCACGGAGGTCTACGAGTGACTGGAATTTACCCCTGCGTTAAGGCTAGGACGCGAGCTCTCACCCATCTTGTGCTATGTGAACCAGCCCTCCGTCACTGTCTGACTAGAGTGCACATGTTAAAGGAAAAACAACTAGTCTCATCAGCCCTCTGCTGAGTAATTTCAACAAGAGGCACGTTTTGTTTCTTCACTTGCTGCAGTGAGAACAGTCGCACTCAGTGTAGGATTCTGTGCCCGCGCAGCCGCCACGGCTGACTTTGGTAGCATTCACCCAACATTTCAGTTTCTTTTCCATTTTTTACTCTCATGTTAGCCCAGTAATTAACTTCATTAACTGCTGTGTCTTCCAGTGTGGATTGTATATATGAGTATATTTCTAGGTACCATAAACCATGTTATAAATTCTGCTGATGAAGAAAATAACCGTCAATCTTTTTTAGTGCACACTGTATTTGGAACACTTGATTTTGTTAGTTCTGGTAATGAAAATTTTTGTGGCAGCAAAATCGTTTCTGCTATGAAAGATAACTTGTTAACTTTTCCCCTGGAGATTGACTTGCATTCAAAAATCAATACATTTTAAAACTGCTCAACATAAACAAAAATACTGGAAATAAAAAATCATAGTGAAAAATGTTCTTGGTTCTTTTTACTTTCATGAGAAAAGATGACAGTGTTCATGTGATAGTTCAGGTCCACGTATTTATAGGCAGACTCTTCCTAAAGGTTCTGAAGCGACGTTGGGTCTCCTCTGGCCCAGCAGCATGAAAGACAAAGACTACATCACACCACACCTGGCAGACACTGTTTACAGGATCACACAGCAATTACTCTCTCCAGTCTTTTCGCGATTCCTCTGACCTAGGGAAGATGAAGAGAAGCCTTGTTTATAAAAATGCATGGGGGGACTCCCCGGGGGGGGGCTTCCCTGGTGGTGCAGTGGTTGAGAGTCCGCCTGCCGATGCAGGGGACACGGGTTCGTGCCCCGGTCTGGGAAGATCCCACATGCCGCGGAGCGGCTGGGCCCGTGAGCCATGGCCGCTGAGCCTGCGCGTCCCGGAGCCTGTGCTCCACATAACGGGAGAGGCCGCAGCAGTGAGAGGCCTGCATACCGCAAAAAAAAAAAAAAAGCATGGGGAAAGGGGCATAATAAGAAACAGCAAGCATAGTAAGAAACAGGATTTTTCTGTTTAATGTTTGCATTATTTTAAATTAAAAAGCTATAGTAAATACCCTTTTAATTTTAGCCTGTTTCCAAAATGTCTGGTTATTTGCTTACTAACAAGTTCCATCCATAAACTGAATAGTTTCTGGTGACTCGTTAGGTCTTAGCAATCGTCCACAAAGTCACCTTCCCTCTCCACTGAGACCCAGCTCCAGGATGGATGGTAGCACCTCATGCTGCACTATCCTCCACAAGCCTTCCCGGAAGCAGAAGGCTTCCACAAGGCAAGCAGACGGCTGGGCGGCGGGCAGGGCGCTGATACCTGTCTTCACCCCCAAAAGAGGCCCGCAGAGGTTTTTAACATAAGGGCCCACTTACCTACCCAGACACCCTAGAGATTCCACAGTCCTGCCCCTCCCTCTCCTCTCCCCCAAACCAAGATACACACATAAACACAGAGGAGAATCAAGGGACACGCTGATTTGGTTTGACTGCTAAGGACCAGTCACCATAAACTATGAGAACTTCTTCCCCTCAGAATTTCCGAGAAACGCGGAGCCACTTCTGAATGGCTGTGGCTCGAGTGAGAAACTTCTCGAGCGCATGGCTCACCTTGAGAGTTGGGCTCTGGCAGTGTCTCTCTGGCCACCAAGTGCATCACTGTTGTTTTGCCAAAAGGAAGTTTTAATGCTATGTGAAAAGCAGAAGACAACTTGTTACATATACACCAACCTGTTGAAATCACTAACCAAAATTGAAACCATTTTAAAAATTGATTGCTTTTTGTATGACTTCCTCAACAGATGGCATTTCTTACCAGAGAGAGCATCTCTTACAAAATGAAATTAGGCTCATATTATCAGAAACAATTTTTATAATTCAGAAATTATTTAGCTATGGCTATCAGCTTGACACATATATACACATTGTTTAAGGAAGGGGACAAGAGAAAATGCATAACTGGTTAATATTGGATAATCTTTAAAGGAGAGAAGGAATTTCAAAAAGGTTTTAAAGAATACTTTTTCTAAATTAGGGGGAAGTTTAGATTAAGAGACATTTGTTTCTAAACCTAATTATGTTTAGTCACATAATAAAATTCCTGCACCAGACAGGCCACTATAATGTAGAAACAGAAGAAATGACAAACATAATTTTAAACATAATAATAATATAATAATTTTATTATTTTTAACCTTATATGCTTCAATTAGAAAATAATTTTCTTAAAAAGGTTACTTTAAAAGAATCACTGTCTTGGCATTATTAGTAATCACTGTTTTCTAATCAAGTCTTTAAAAGGTTTTTCTCATTTATAAGTAATAATTTTTATTATGAAATATTTCAGACACAGACCAATATAACGCACCCATGAACCACTGACGCAAAAGTTTCATGGCAAATCCCTTTGTCATTCTGTGTATAAAATTAGAAGCAGCCGGTAGCTCTAACATCTGGAGTTGTTTCCATAGCCGTGATGTTTTAGTTCTGACGTTTCAAGCTAGTCTCTTCACTACAAGCTTAAGGCAGGCTTAGATCATTACGTAGCAAGCACTACCCTCCTACCACTTGCTCTTGAAACCTGCTCTATAGGATGATGGTTAAAAAGAGCCCTAATTATCTTCAATATTCCTAATATTTCATGTAATCAAGGTGAGTTTCCATCTTACTTAAAGCTAGCCAGCCACTACTTGGTCTGTTCTCTTAATTTCTGAAGTTAAAATGAAGCATCGTGGCCCCAAAATACACACTAGGCTGAAGACAAAGGAGGGCCTTTATTGGATAATCTCCTGGGCCTGACTTAACACTGAAATGCAAACAGGACTTTATATGATGAAACATTTCACTAAATGTATTGGGAGAGCCTGACTGAATTTAAAATGTCCACATACCAAGCTGTGTTCCACTCTCACACCGCCTTCTTGACTCCAGTAAGCCAGACCTGGGTTACAATTGCACCCTGCTACTTACTGACTGTAAGATGAGTTCTGAGAGTTCTGTTGACCCCTCCCTACGCCTCAGCTTCCTCCACCTAAATTGGAGATAGTAATTCTATCACCTGCCCCCTACCACTGTATTGATTAAAAGAAACAATCCAAGGAAAGTGCTTACCTCGGGGCTTGGCACAAAAAAGCATTCCATAAATATTACCATGATCATCATCTTTTTGAGCAGCCAGGAAAACAGACCTCAGAGAACAGGTAAGTGAACTGAGATGTAAATGTGGAGAAATGTGGGACAGGCCTAGAAAGCTGCTGAGGGGCTTCCTGTTTGAAGCCACAAATTCGATTGACGGGGACTTAGTTTTCTTCTCCATCTGAATTTTAACTAGAAATTGTAGACATTGATACTAAGAGACGGTAAAGGAAGAGGGATACCAGATCCAAGATGCTTTCT
Organism: Stenella coeruleoalba; assembly: GCF_951394435.1. Lineage (NCBI taxonomy): Eukaryota > Metazoa > Chordata > Mammalia > Artiodactyla > Delphinidae > Stenella > Stenella coeruleoalba. Next base: position 6,632,661 of record NC_137164.1, read on the forward strand.
CTCCTTCACTGTGCTGCTTCTGCTTTCTACTGGGACACTGCACAGTACCCAGAAGAGAGGTTCTCACCCTTCACAGAAAAATGACCAGGGACGGCAAATCGGTAGTAGATTGGGAGACAGGGCGGGGGAGAGTGGGCATGCAGAAATCTGCATTTAAAAATAAGTATCCGATGCCCACAGAGCAAGTCTCAAGCCGTGCAAAGCAAGCCTAGGCCTTCTCCACACTAGCCATTCAACTGTATGACCCTGTGTGCCGTCTCCTCCTTATCCACATTCAACAATACAGGGAGACAGAGCCTTCCCTGGTGGCGCAATGGTTGAGAGTCTGCCTGCCGATGCAGGGGACACGGGTTCGTGCCCCGGCCCAGATCCCACATGCCGCGGAGCGGCTGGGCCCGTGAGCCATGGCCGCTGAGCCTGCGCGTCCGGAGCCTGTGCTCCGCAACGAGAGAGGCCACAGCAGTGAGAGGCCTGCGTACCTCAAAAAAAAAAACAAAAACAAAAAACAGGGAGACAAAGAAAAACAGCGACCAAAAAGCCACAAATAGTTCAGTGTTATTACCCAGATTTACTGATCAACTTAAAAGGTCTAGGTTATATTCCTATGCTCTTTGTCTAAATCACTAAGACCAGAGACGGTTTGTTCTTGAAAAGACTGACAGCAACATAGAATGAGAGTAATAACGTAAGTCAATCTGTTAATCGGTCAAAAACAAATTCCAAAAAAAAGTCAATAGTTTGATTTTAACACAAATTCTATTATCTTTAATATGAAGTTGGAACTTTGGGGCCACAACAGAGAGGTAGTTAAGAATTAAGTTGATAAGAAATTGCTCATGTAGATCAATACTCAAAGGGAAATGGAGTCTCAAGAGTCATTCGTGGAGTCAATAGATTAATTCAATCAACATTGACCCATCAACACTACAAGAGCTTATGTGAGGCACAGACAATCAAAAAAAGACTAAAATATGGTCCCATCCTTAATGAATGTAAAATATAGCCATAGGCAACACGTTAAGAACTGGTCCATGTAACTACACAAAGAGCTCTAGAGAAGTAATAATAACAACAACTACAAACCAAAACAAGCTATATTTTAAACGGCAGATACCTCTCAGTAGATAGCAGCACTTTTTAGACCAGTGTTATCAATGCCTCCAAAACTTGGCTGTGTGTAAAATTACATACTGAAACACTCCATCGACTTGATATTGTCATAATAATCATTTGTATTCATCTACTCCAAGTCACATAGTATTTTAACAGTGAATTGTATGTGTTTCTACTATGTAATACCAGAGCACCTTGAAGGAAGAGATTCTTTTTCAACCCTGTATCTTTAATTGTTTAGCAGTGTTGGCACATAAGAAATAAATACATGCTGAATAAATGAATGAATGAACGAAAATATTCTAACTTTAAGGAAGAACAGATTAAACATTTCGATTATTAGGTTTAGAGGGAAAAAGTCATGACTATATGTAAACAAAGATATATTACAGTAGATCACTTCCTTTGCCTACATATTTCTAATTCTCATAATATATTTGAAATACTTGTACTTAAATAAAAACAAATCCTGCTGATGGTAGACAGTGTTCCACCCAGAAGGGGGCACTATTGAGCTACATTTCCCCATTCACATATAAAGAGCAGTAATAGCGAACAATTAAAGTGTTTACTATGTGCCAAGCACTGTTCTATGTGCTCTGAATTTATAAACTAATTCAACCGTCCCAACCTATGAGGTAGGCACTATGGTTATCCTAATTTACTGATGAGGAAACTAAGACAGAAAGCAGTGAAGTAACTTGTTCAAGGTTACAGAGCCAGTAAGTAGTGGAGCTAAGATACAATGTAGACAATCTTGCTCTAAAATCTGCTCTTTCAGTCACTACACTACAGTTTCTCTAATGTTACTCACTTACCTTTATTCCTGCATGATTAGCAATTACATCAGTTAGAGTCAAACTGAAAACATACCTTCAGTATTCTATCTGAAAATCCATTACCATAAACTTTTCCTAGTTTGTGTGTCTCGCTTTAACTTAAAAATATTACATCTAAATTATATTATCCAGAAGTACACTTAAATTACATTTATAAAATATAGGTATGGACTCCCATCTGTAATGGCTTAGAGTTTATTCTACAAGGCAGTAAACACTTAATCATAGTGCTAAAATTAAACGGAATGAAAAATGTAAAGAAGTAGACATATCAAAAATTAGGCAAAATTCACAGTTTGAAATTATATATTTTTAGTAAGATAAGACATTAGCATTTAAACAAACAAATGAATAATGCTGCCATGAGACAGGCATTAAATCCCATTACAAAGGTAACTATTACCTCCTAATGTGACATTTCCATGTAGAAATCGTCCTTGATAAATAAGGCGTAGAATGTTTGGACTGCTGACCTGCTCTTCTTCCCAGTCTGAAAAGAACCAGGGAATTGTTAGGTGCATTTCAACATAAAATTAAGGTATTAGTGCATTGTTCTAAAATTCGGCTCCAAATCAGATAGAATACATCAGAGAAGACGCTTGGCGCTTCCTTATAATTGGAACAGTCACGACCCACTTAATCACTGTTCTTGCTGTTCTCGTTAAATAGCAAGAGCTGCTTAAGGCTAGTTTTTGCTTCCTAAAGAACACTAAACTGTGCCAAAATATGGTCCTGAAGTTTAAAAATGAAAACAAATGAGTTGGGGAAAATCTAATCCTAGTTTAAAAAATGTCAGCTGAAAATGTTAATAACCAGTAATTAACAGAAAATATTATAATATTACCAATATTTGTACCTTTTAAAATATACATTTGAGGCTGGAAACAATAGGTTTAACAAAGATTTTTAAAAGAATTAATATATTGATATAGAGCATAACAAAAAATTATACCTCAATAACTGGAAAACAAACATTTAAAAAACCAGAACAACAAAAAAATTAGGTGTTTACTTTTGGGTAATGTTGATAACTTTATCGTTTTTTTGAAGCCAATTGATAAACATTACAGAAGACAAAACTTTAGTTGACTTTACCTAAAATTCTCAGTATAAACTTGAAAAATAACATATTAGAAGGTGCTATATAAGTATGAAAGCTAGGATAATGTACAAAGAAAATCAAAAGAGAAACTGGTAGGTAGAATGAATAACAGAATATTTCATTTTAGTGTATAACTTACATTATAGTAAAATATGGAATATGATTCTGTTAAAATAATGGTTTGAGAACAGTAGTATCATGACAAGGTATGGGGTTAGTAATTTTCACTAGCTTGTAGATACAGAATTTGGAGCTCTGATTTTGAAAGGTTTGAGAATTTCATCATCATCTTCCTCAAGAATTCTAGTATCATGTGTTTGTTTCCTATAGAAGCTCCTGTTTTCAGGAGATGATAACTGTCAACACACAAACTAGTTTAAAGTAGCCTGAAGAGCAAGGGACAGAAGAGAAAGGAGGTAGTAGAGCACTTTTCTTCTTGCCTTTTTTTGAGTGTTCAAAATGATGAATATGAATTTGATAAAACCAGTGCCTGTCAGTGACTCAGCACAACAGGAATGGGTAAGGAGAAGTGAAACTCATTCATTCTCCCCCAGGCCCCCGTCTCGTCCCTCCCCCTGGAGTGTCTCTATTGCCTTCTGACTCCAGGGCTCCCAGGTCCCTCTTCTCCGGAAGAAAGAATAAGTTGTCAGTTGTTAACACTTTCGTGTGGATTACTTTGAATTCATCACACCCAAAATTATTGTTTAATAGAATATTTCTTTTTCCTTTCCTTTAGCATTGTTCATTTTATTCTGTCACGATAATTTCTACCTAATCTAATTTTACACGTGTCAAATTGTATTTTGTGTTAAATGTCCTCAATGTCAAAATGCCAGGGTTAAAATATTCTCCTATAATTTTTCTTTTTAAAATAATTTTCATTCAGTTTATTCAAACTAAAAAAAAACGTTTACCCATCTCTCCCCTCCCCACACCTTGTGCAACCACCAATCTGCTCTCTGTTATCTATGAGCTTGGCTTTTTTTGTTTGTTTTTTTTTAAGATTCTACATATAAGAGATATCATCCGGTATTCATCTTTCTCTCTCTGACTTATCTCACTTTGCATAATTGCCCTCCAGGTCCATCCATGTTGTTGCAAATGGCAAGATTTCACTCTTTTTCTAATGGCTGAGTAATATTCCATTGTGTATGTGTGTGTCTCTCACAATCTCACTATGCATTCATCCACTGATGGAAACTCAGGTTGTTTCCATATCTTGGCTATTGTAAATAAAGCTGCAGTGGGCATAAGGATGCATATATCATTTCGAATTAAGTGTTTTCGTTTTCTTCAGATAAATACCCAGACGCAGAATTGCTAGACCATATAGTAGTTCTATTTTTCATTTTTTGAGGAATCGCCATACTGTTTTCCAAAGTGGCCGCACCAATTTACATTCCCACCACTGTGGCTGGGAATGTAAATTGGCCTCCTTTTCTCCACATTGTCACCAACACTTGTTATTCCTTGTCTTTTTGATAACAGTCATTGTAACAGGCGTGAGGTAACATGTTGTTATGGTTTAGATTTGCATTTCCCGGATGATTAATGATGTTGAGCATCTCTTCTTGTGCCTGTTGCCCATCTGTGTGTCTTCTTTGGAAAAATGTCTGTTCAGCTCTCCTACCCATTTTAAAACTGGATTGTTTGTTTTTTTGCTGTTGAGTTGTATGAGTTCCTTGTATATTTTAGATATTAGACCCTTATCAGATATATGAATATTTCTGGTCAAGATATAAAGACAAATGACAGTAGTTGTCTAATTTACACGGAAAAAAAATTCTAAAAGTGTTTATTTTTTTGAGATGCAGAAACTTGACGCCACATATTTCTTTGTCCTACACAGAGTGTCATGATTCTCATGTGCTTCTGTGGTTTAATATGCTATCTTCCTTTCCTTCTCAGAGGATCTGAAATTTAAAAAGACCTGTAGAAGAATAATGCTTACAGGAGGAATTTCAGCTACTAGCAACATATATCAGTGGGTTATTTTTTGGAACTCTGACCCAATAACACTATGTGCCTGACTATTCCATCTATTAACAATATTCCACTAAGCTGCACAAGAATATACCAAAGGAAACCAACTCCTTCCAAAAATATATTGCACAAAGTATTTCCTCCTACTGATTTAATATTCACTACACTTTTATTATTAGCACCAATAAATATTTACATCTGCTGACCTTTAGTGCATTATGTGATACAAAGCAGACCTAGATTTTTTAATGTTTTATATAAAATAAAAATTATTTATTTTTATTCCCTGCAGTGTCTAAAACTGCTGAGTAGAACTGGCAAACTGAGGAAAAGATTGGGTTCAAAAACCTTTTCTATGAAAATAAGTAACGTAGAATTGATACAATTTCCAACACTGGTAGATGGTTTGGGAAACTATGTTACAGACCTGCACGTGAGTCTCACCTTTGTTTACCATTAATCAGGATACTTTAAGGAATTGAAACTACTTTTAATGTCTAAGTCAAACAATCACGAAGGTGAAACTATTTCCTTTACCTCAAGTTACGGCGTAACCCTCGCAGCCAGGGTTGTAGTGCCCTTTTCTGCAACACGCCCACAGATGTCAAAAGCCTGTCTTCACCCTCCACCCCACAAAAGTCACAAAAGGCATCTTTACACTTAGTACAACATCACCACCACACAGGTATTTAAAAACGCTTTCCATACTCTTACTTATCTACCCTGTCCGGCTATGAAGAAAATCCAGTATTCTAAGAACGAAAGTTTAGTTTACTTCAGCTCTTCTGAAATTCCTTCTTATCTATGACCTCTAGCTTCAGTCTCTTCCTGATTTAGGAGCTAGTGTTGACGTGTTCCTTGGTTATCAGTGAGAAGAAAGATCCAGTCATTTGAAAGTGTTTGTCTAAAGCAGAGTATTTCTTAAACTCAGGTCTATGAATCCACAAAGACAGGTTCTTAGGGTCTCAAAGTCCTCTTCAATAAGTTCTAGATTCTGTTTTCATTTTAATGATAATCTGCAAGAGATTATCTAGATAATTCAAATAATTACCTTACAACCAAGTACAGCCTTGGGATTTTAGTGCCCATGTATGCATTTAAGTTTATGATTGTACTGGTGCCAAGCAGTACTTCTTTGTCAAGAGGTTAACAAGAAAAGAACAGAGGTTGACTTAATACATAAACGATGCATTCTTGTTAAGTGAAGGCTGAATGACAATTTGGTACACTGTGTGAATGAAGGTTTTGTGGTGAATCTGCAGATAACTGGGTTCTCATACAGCAAGTAGTAGCAGAGGCATGCCACACTCAACAGTACCATATTCATGGTGCAAGCAGTGAGTTAGTTTTAGCAAAATATATCATGTGGCACACTGAAGTTGTTAATTTGAACATTACCGGTTTTAGAGTTATATTTGCATTTTCTTTGTAGATCAGTTTTAGTTTTATGGTTGTATACAAGTTAATAAGGATAAAGAGTTAATTGAGTTATATGTCTCTATCCTTAAAAATAAACATTATAACAAAAATAAGTCAGCACTAGGCAATCTACAAGAATTTTCTTCCTGTAAGGAGTTCCATATATATTTTTTAGGTTGAGAAACACTGACCTAATTGATTCATTTTGTATACACTGTGTTCTTTGTTAAAACAAGTCTTGTGATTTAAAAGTCCAAGCTGCTTTGGTAGTAAAATTAAGTGAAATCAGCTGAAACAGTCATATCACTATGGTACATGCCATTAAAAGGGTCAAGATGACTTGGGTTAAGTTTAAAGGAAGAACATAAGCTAAAGACTCACTTGAGGATGGCAAGCCAGTCTTATTACATAGAAAAGAACCAGAGGAAGGAATAAGACATACACACACCCCACCCCCGCGCCCAAATTCTGTTTGTCATGGATACTGGCTTGAAAATGCAACGTGTAAATGGATTTTATACCTCCTTGACCTTGTAGTAGTTCAGAGAACACAGGAAGTGACATGAATTAGAAATTAACTTTGTGTCAAGCTCAATTTTAAATAGGCTATGTATAGAATAGACCAAAGAGAAGGTATTATAATTTGTTAAAGACAGTTTTTCTTTCCTTTTATGTGTTTTGTTATTAATAGGGTTACTGATATGAAAGTGTGTATGTGTGTGTGTGTGTGTGTGTGTGTGTGTGTGTTAGCTACCTTCTGTATTCTTTAAAAAAAATAATTTTCTTTTATCAATACATTAAAACAGCTCTAAAGCCAACCAGGGACTTGATGCACTGGCTCCGTTATCATTCTGCAGTGAGGGAGCTGAAAAGCAAAACCCAGGAAGGATGCAGCAACCCCCTTAACTTTAAGCCTTACCCTCAATCATTTGTTTGTTCTCTTTTATTTACTTACAACTTTTTCAAAATGTTTGTGAAACAAGGTAGGGCATGAAGAATTAACATTATTCATTCCCAAGAGAAAAATACCACTCACCCATTGGCCAATTGTCATACACATGCTTTGCAATGTCAGAAGCAGAATCATTAGGAGAAAACAGGAACTCTTTTGTTTTCCCGCTTACCAAGATGAGGCGCAAGTTTATCTGAAAGAAGACAATGATTCTTTTAATATAAATCTTGCAATTTTTAAAATAAAATAATCTTTTCATTTCAATAACATTCTCAGTTATTACTAATGCCATTTTCTGGTTTTTATTAAATTATAAAAAGATTCTTTTTAAAGAATGGGAATTTGAGACATGATTTTATTTCCATTATTTAATATATATATGTGGGGGGGGTAATTTACCATAATAAACGAACAAAGGAAAACCAAAATTCATTATTCTTAACTACTCCAGCAATGCTCAGAATTGGACTTTTACAGGTTATCACTATAACTATAAAATACACATTTTCCATTGAAAAGCTAATAGAAGTGGTTACCCTGCAGATCACATCACTAAACAGGAAAAATAGTTACTTGCTAATCTGCTTCTTAGGAAAAAGAAAGAGACAAGAATTATATACAACTGTTTATCCTATAAAAAATTTTCAAACCTAAACAAATGAACCAGCAACTATAATTTTAAAGAACTTTATTAGAGTTAATAGAGGAGTCAATAATTGTAATTACTTTAATCCCAATTACATGATCGCTCATTTCTGTGGGAAGGGGAGGAGGCGCCATGTGTGACAAAGAACACAGATTCACCCTCACCGGAAAACCTAATCTGGACGAGAGAGCTACAAATTTTGAGATCCACTGGACTTACAATTCCAAGTCAATGTATTTTGCAAAAAGTTCACTTTTTCACTTTTGTCTTTATCCATAATTAATGATATTATTTAAAACCACGATATTCATTAATTTCCCCTATAAGTTCCAGGAATACAAGTGCGGTTTTCTATACCTCCAGGCGTCTGTTAAGAGACCAAATAACACCTTCCTAAAACTTCCAGTCCTGAGCTCAGTGCTGGGACTAGCCTAGCTTCTTTATATAGAGAGAACAGAGAATGTCATTGTACCAGTTTGAATTGCGCCAGGTCCTAGGTTACCCAAGCTCTCCTCCTCAGTTACTAACATTTTTTTTTCTTAGAAAAAAAAAACCCAGAAAATCTTTAAGATGACAAAGCCTACAGTGAAAACACTGGTGCCTACTGCAGCAACACCAGGATACCAGGTCACTGATTTACTATCTGCCACAACAGTGGCCATTGCCACTCCCAGTGCCTCACCACTTTGAAAATGTACTGAAAGTTATAAAATATCTCCTCTAGAAAAATGCTATACATGGGCTTCCCTGGTGGCGCGGTGGTTGAGAGTCCGCCTGCTGATGCAGAGGACACGGGTTCGTGCCCCAGTCTGGGAAGATCCCACATGCCGCAGAGCGGCTGGGCCCATGAGCCATGGCCGCTGAGCCTGCGCATCCGGATCCTGTGCTCCGCAACGGGAGAGGCCACAACGGTGAGAGGCCCGCGTACCGCAAAAAAAAAAAAAAAAAAATGCTATACACAAACAATTCTGCATTCAATGGAATGCAACTGGATTCCATAGTAGATGAAATAGAACTGGGTTCTATATTAGAAACTGTATTCTAACTGTATGTACACTATATCTCAATTTTTAAAGTATTTTAAAAGATAAAAAGAAATCTACATTTCAGGTGAAAAGCCCTTTCGATATGTCCAATATGAATTTTTGCTGCCTTTTCTAATTAAAATGAACTTAGACCAAAGAACTTAATACAGGAAGAGATCTGATGAAATCACACTGCTATAAAGAAGTAATTTGATTCAGAAACTCTAAGTTCCATTAGAAAAAAATTCAAGTAATAGTTTGCAAACATGATTTTATTGTAAGAAAGCACCACCTTATTCATCTCCTATAACAAGTAATGAGTGATTCCCAAAGCAAGAAACCTAACATCTACACAATACAATGTGAATTTTAGTTCTCACACATATATCACTATTCAAGGCTGTCTCTTTACGTGTGAATATTGGTAAATATATATTTGCTCTGAACTTATATGGAATCTTTTAATAGCTTCAAACTACTATGTAACATCCCTTCAGTTATTAATGCCCAAGAAATTATGCCCTTCATAATGGTTCAGCCACATGTGTCTGCTTAACCAGAAAGAAATATAATTAAATTCAGGCTTCCTAAGAGTTATGTAAGTGATATGAACCTACTATTTCCTGGAATCAGCTTTTAAGTTTAACGTTCATTTCTATTGAGCTTTTCTTCAAATTATATTTAAAAATAGCAAAGAAAAGAGGGAAGGAGGACCTAATCCTTATCTTCTGTAAAGGTTACACGAATGCATACTTTAGATTTTCCCTAATATCCATCAATATGGAAATGGAAAAGTAAATGATAGCACATCCTTCCTATGGAAATTTCCCACAGTCATTAAACGACATAAGAGATAGATCTGTATGATTTGACATGGCAAGACATCCACAATATATTAAAAACAAAATAATCCACATACCTCCACCCCATAAATACATAACACTAAGTGCATTCATGCTGCAAAGTTCTTGGCATTTCCTATTTTAAAACTGATATAATCACTGTCACTAATAAACTGATATTTCACTTTCATATTTAAAAGTCAACGGTCTAACAAATTTATGTTTATCTAGATGTTCAGAATGTTGAAAACTTTTGGCCTGTAGATGTGTTTGACACAGGTTAAAAAATATTTTTTAAAATGTTTACAGGTGGGCATGAACTTTTCAGTTTGACACATACCCTACTAATCTCAATATACGCACACTGGTCTGCTTCATACACTTATACCTGGCTGGCCCCAGAAAACATTTAAGTTTATAATTCGTGGTAAAGTTTGAAAGTGGCTTTGGGCTACAAAATGAGAACAGAAAGCAGAGTAAGACTTTAAAACCTACTTAGAGGGAAACTAATCACCCCTTTGGGTGGGGAAAGGGGAGAACATGACAACTGCAAGAATAAGTCTAAAAGTACATCAACCTAAGAATTTATCAAATCTTACCGTTAAACTATCTATAACTGACAGTAGCAGTTAAAGACTGCATTTGGAAAGAAGCTTAAGTCCAAAATTAAAACTAACAGCAATAAACCCACAAAATTAAGTGGCTGAGTAAAGTTAACACATTGCCTGAAACACTTCCGCTGCCTGGAACAGTGCCTGGCACATAGTAGGTGTTCAACCAGTATTTGTTGACTCACTAGTGTTTCAGTTTCTTCAGTTTGAAGACTCAAGTAGAGATGTAGACTAGATAGGTCAGCACCAAGATCAAAATCCAGGCTTCCACATTCTGGGCATTTTATTAAATGACAAGTGTAGTAAGTAGAATGAGAATGGATAGTAATTTTGTGGTAGTGACACAGACATGTGGGTATTTCACTGTGTAGAGCCCTCAGTGTTTAATTTGTCAGGGTCTGGATCTTAGTGTCAGCAATATGCCACAATTTATATAAATGCTATTATTTAGTAAGGCACTCTGAAAAGTGAAGTTAATCTTGAGCTACCATATTAACATGTATATTGTGCCTAGTTTTCAAATGAAGATAAAGACTGGGTTTATTGATACGTTAGATTAACAGATGAGTCTGGACTTGTTCCTATGCTTACATCTATATGACAGCCTTGTCCCTAGACTAGAAGCATGAATCCATCTGCCTCAGTATGCAGTCAAGTGTATCTTAGGACTGTAACACCAAGGGAGGAAAACACTGAATTCCCATCATTTCCTTTAGAAGAAATCCTGAAAGCAATCACCCAGACAAACATCTAGCTACACAGGCTGGTCAGCAGTTAATTGTTCTTATATTATAGTTAGAATCTCTCAGGCTTATTCAGATAAGTGATGTCAATTATAGCTCCCCTCAGTAAATGTATAGCAATTCCTACAAATTTCTTTGTAGGAATTTTCTTTTAGAAGATTATGTATTAATTATTTAAATACTCATTAATGAAAGACCTTTTTACTTCTTTGAAGCCAAATCAATCTATAAAATACCTTAAAAGAACCTCTGCTCATGAGGTAGTGGGATTCTCAACACATCGACGGATTACAACACTCTTATTTACAGCGTAAAATGTGATATACTGATATACATACTTATCTAAAAACAAAACTTAATTAGGACTCAATGACTTGGTATGAGACGGAGCTCCTATTATGTAATGAAATCCCCAAGGGATGGCAACTAGGTCATCCAAATGAATTATATATTTTATAATTACTTTTGAGGCAAAACAAATCAAAACAAGACTATTAGTGTGGCAGAACTACCATGATAATTTCCCGTAAGGCCAATGGAAACAACAGAAGCTCTTCCATGCATGTAATTTCAAGTTAAAAAAAAAGTTTTCGGTCAAATTGATTGCCATTCCTATTTGTTACATTATATCAATTTGGAGAAGTCTCATCTAGAGCTTAATTCACTCAACAATTTGTTTTCAACTGGTCAGGATGGAAAAATTTAGAGGAAGGAAAGAGGGGGCATGGAAGATGGGACTAACTGGAATATAAACGGGCAATAGGAGATGGACCATGCCCTGTAAAAGAAATATGAAAATATGACTGTTTTCTACAAAAAGATCAACATGTTGATCAAAAAAGGAACTCCTGACTTCCCTGAGAGTCTCTGAGGAGTAAACCGAGTCCTGGGGCACGCTACTCCACTTCCTAGGGAAGCACCTTTGCCTCTGCAGTGCTCATTCCTGCCTTTTTTGCTAAAGGATGAATAAGTGGCCAGTGGGAAAGATGTTAGACTTTCTTTGAAAATCACTTTTTAAAAGTTCTCAATTTATCTCAAGGGGATTATACCCAGTTAAAAAAAAAAAAAAAAGTCAATCCAAAAGGCTACATACCGTATGATTCCACTGATACAATGTTCTTGAAATGACTACGGTAGAGATGGAGAAGAGACGAGTGGTGGCCAGGTTTTAGGAAGAAGGGAAGGCAGTGGCTGCGTTTGTAAAGGAAGCACAGGGATCCCGGGCGTGGAACTGCAATGTGTGCTGCTGTGTAAGTGGCACATGAATCTGCACGTGTGATACAACTGCACAGAACTAAGACACAGACATGAATGAGTGCATGCAAAACTGGAGAAATCCCAGTAAAGTCTGTGGATTTTATTAGCGTCAATTTCCTGTTGAGCTACTGTACTAGTTATAAGATACTACCATTAGGGAAAAGTAGGTGAAGGGTGTATGGGATTTTTCTGTACTATTTCTTACAGTTGCATGTGAATCCATAATTACCTTGAAATAAAAAGATGTAAAAACAAGCGCTCACCTTGCTAAAAACTGATATGGTATTATGTTTGTCTCTACTTATTTTTCTTATTTTCATTTGAAGATGAAAAGCGCTTTTTAAAACATAATCTTGTATTAAAATAGCTACTTGATCTAGAGGAAAAAATATAAACCGACCATTGACTTAAGACAAGGTATGAAGTTGAAAACAGATAAGCATTTCTTTTCTAGAGTTACGGATTTTTATAAATGGCATATTTTGAATTTTTGTTAACTGTATGTTAAAGAAAAATGGAATGAAGGAGGAATGTGTTCATGTTTCTACACAGGACTGATTTAAAACAAATTATTCAAGTAACTGCAGTGCTTAAATATGATAATTATATATTTCACAAACTTTCTTTTAGTTGTTTTATTCAAACGTTTTCTGAAACAGACACTATGTTTGGTGCCTGGATTACAAAACATTTAATATGAAATCCCTGGAGGATTTCATACCCTTGAAGCTATGAGACATACAAACATAATTATGGAGGACAGGCGTGGCTACAAAATGCTCAACAAATATTTGCTGAATGAACATAAAAGAGAACAGAAAGGAGAACCTGTGAGCTGGAGATTCCAGGGTAGGGTAAAGAAGTAAAAATGCTACCAGCTTGCCATCTTTTGTGTGGCTTACTACACAGGCACCTAGTTAGCACTAGTCTAGCCAGGCTCTGATGCAGGTGTTCCTACCCACATTTCAGAGCTGTGGGAAGCAGTGTAGAGACCTTAGTAAGTGGGAAGCTGAGAGCTGAACCCAGTGCACTAACAACCCAGAACCTGCTGTCTGCCATTCTGCTCAAGCAAACCAGGTGGTCCTGGCGAATTCCTCACCATGGTCTCCATGATTATTCTCTGTCATCTAGATCACACTTGCCCCCACTATGCCCCAATGACAGGTACCTTCTTTCAGTTCCTCAAAATCACCAAGTTCTCCCCTGCCTCAAGGCCTTTACCCGGGTTGTTCCTTCTGGTCAGAGCGCTCGGTGCCCCATGCTCCCTACCCCAGTCCACACACACTCTGGGCTTATATGTTTGAGAGGGGATGGCATAAAAAATTCTCCCGAGCCTAACCATCCTGGATGAAACGATAAAACTAAATTTTTGAAAGAAGAACAGGAGAAGAATTTCAAAATAGAACTGAAGAAGCCAAGACAGCATTCCTACTTTCTACTGGAATGAAGGAGCAGTCCTGTTTGTGAAGAAGTTAATATAAGGCATTCATGAAAACAGATTTTAACTTCTAAGAAAATACACCTGAATTCTTGTCTCGGAATTTACTTGTATTATGTAGTCATAAACTCAGGTACACTGAGACTTGCTAAATGGATTAAAACTATGGGATCTGTTTCTGTCTTCCTTTTAACACTTAAAATGATGTAGAGTCTAATATACATGAAATATGAAATCTTTAGAGGTAAAAACTCAGTGGGATTCCTTATTTTTAATTGTAGAAACACTTACCTACCCTGAAAAATAGGTAAAGGGGAGGTCAGAGAGTTCTCTAGCTTAAGTCCCAAGTAAAACTTTTACAACATCTCATGTTACATGGAATGTTAATTTCCAGAACATTTGACTCATTTAAAAACGTAGGAGAACTACATCCCAAAGCAACACTTAACGCTTTTTGAATTACATGAACCCATCAACTGTTTATATTCATTATTTTTTGACCACTGAACATGAATAAGAAGCTGCTGGACAATAAAAATGAATTGATAATAATAGTGAATTAGCCTACTTGCTTTCTATATAGATTGACTTTTTTTTTCATCAGTGAAGAAACAAAGAAAATGTTGAGTCCTTATAAGTACAATTTAAAATCAAACAATGTAGCTTAAAATTTGTGCAGCATTTAGTGCCTGGCACATCTTATCACAAGTCACCTATTACCATCGTCATCACAACCATCATCAGTTTAGTAAGTCATGTAACACTAACCACATAGCGCTCTTTCTTTAGATACTTTATAATGTACATTTACTTTAAAATAAGTTTGGATAAACTTATTTTATTTTGGATAAAATAAAGTTTGGATAAAATAAAGTTTGGATAAAATAAAGTTTGGATAAAACTTATTTTATTTTGGATAAAATTAAAATTCCATGAGAAAACTGGATAACATATTTTCTTGAGAATCCTTGAAAATTATTCTTAATAATTTTTCCTTCAAGTTCTAAATCCTATAAACTTAGAAAACATGTTAGTAATGGAATTAAATTATGATTTTGCATCACTTTAAAACCTGACTATAGGATATCCCTTTAAAACTTGCCCCTAAATAGGATACAAACTAGCTGCTTTAACAAGATTTCAATATGAAATAGTAGCAGTCTGATTTCCTATACATACTATCAACTAAACAGCAACTCTGAATGAAAGTAAAGCACTCTCTTTGGGACACTGGGTTTGTATACAGGGAAACCCTTGTTTTGAGGATTTTTAGGTCTTATAACTCACTTTAATAAGAACAACAGTTCAGTACAATTGTTTCTGTCAACCAAGCACTTAATATATTAAATTACAGACAGGAGAAAGGGAAATGGCAAAAGCAAAGCAATAAAGGACACTGGGGAAGGGAGAGAACTTTTTCTATATTCATAATATATATTTTCATGTATTTCAGGAAGGTGACAGTTTTTTTCTCTGCCCATCGCTCCTTAGTGGAAATACAATGGTGTTAAGTTTTTTGGCTAACAGCCTAAAATCATGAGAGAAGAAACTCATATTTATTGAATACCAACTAAGTACTAGAACTTTTCCTTACATACATTGTATTTTGGCACCTACTATATAGCACTGTCTCTTCTCTCTAATCACCTAGCTACTCCGATAAATCCAGGTATGACACAGCATGAATCTTTCAGACCTCTATACTTCTTACACTTGTCTTGGCTTTGCCATTATTTGAGGTGTGTGCCAGGTTACATTTGAGGTTCCTGTGGGTGTCAATTCCCAGATGCTCTTCCTCCTACTTCTTCTAAGCTATTATCAAATCCTCGGTACTATAAATCCCATGCCTTTTACAGTATTCCTCAATCATTCAACTTTTAAGATTGCAGGGAGTCTCAGGATTCATCCAGCTCTTAGACAGGAAACAGACAAGGCAAAAGGCCCTGGAAGACTAGCTAGTTAGTGGCAAAGCAGAACAGGAACACAAGCCTCTCCCCTAGGTCAGGGTTTGCTCCAGCATAACTTCAATGCCTCCCTAAACCACCCTCCCAGTCTCCTCTAGAGCTTTCAAAATATTGGACTTATGTCTTACTCAGATAGGCACTCCAGAAGGGCTTGCTTTTCTCTTCGGAGTCAGGCAACTTTTGAGGCAAAAATACTCCTTATCTGCTACATACTAGCTGAAAACTAATCCTGCATTTCTCTGAATGATGGAACTTCTAGAGAATATAAGTAAATGTCAAGAGGAAAAGAGTTTTCATTTACCGTAAAATAAGTCTGGAAGTGCCAGGTTAAAAAATTCAAACAAGGTATCTGCCAGGAGCTTGGGGAAGGAGGAATGTGGAGTTACTGTTTAATGAGTAAAGAGTTTCAGTTTTTCAAGACGAAAAGAGTTCTGGAGGTGGATGGTGGTGATGGTTGCAGAACACTATGAATGCCTTTAATACCACTGAACTGCACATTTAAAAATGGTTAAGATGGTAAATATTATATGTATTTTACTACAATCTAAACACACACACAAAATTTATAAAACAAAATTCAAAGTTTCCTCACTGCAAAACTTCTCAGAATCTTTCATGTGCCAAAATGAATTTGTGAATTTCCAAGGGCAACAGGGGTCTATATCAGAGTATTCAAGACTTCTACTTTCAGCTGATATTCCCAGAGACTGAACACACAAATGTCTGTTAAACAAGCAACTAGGCTAGATGCTGTAGAAGATACAAAGATGACCAGTAGCTCTCCAGTACTCTTGAGTTTGCTCTCAAGCATTCACCCACCTCCACAGACAGTGAGGCTAAGGCAGGAAGGTCACTGAAATTCAAGTTTGTTTCCTTGAATGGCACACAGGAGTAGTTTGTGTGACCACTCCAGCCTACCTCGCTCAGTACGGATTTTCAAATTTGTCGGGCGCGCTGTGTTGATGCAGAGCCTGATTTGCATGGAACAGAAAATCAGACATCAGTTCTATGGCATATTTTATCACAAAAAAATGCTGAAACAGTTTTAATTAAAATTATCTACACCTGCTGTTAGAGGATGTCAAAATGACTTTCCTCTTTACAGCGTAACTGTGAATTAAATATTTTCATCACTGTCAAATGAAAGGACAGTACATATCCAAAATGGTCTTTAATATTAGAGTAAAATTCACATAAGATGGACCCATTAAAAACACACAATTGATAAGTCTTATCTTTCCCATATACTTTTTAAAATAATTAATTAATTAATTTTTGGCTGTATTGGGTCTTCGTTGCTGCATGTGGACTTTCTCTAGTTGCAGCGAGCAGGGGCTACTCTTCGTTGTGGTGCGTGGGCTTCTCACTGCGGTGGCTTCTCTTGTCGCAGAGCATGGGCTCTAGGTGCACGGGGTTCAGTAATTGTGGCTCGTGGGCTCAACAGTTGTGGCTCGCGGGCTCTAGAGCGCAGGCTCAGCAGTTGTGGCGCACAGGCTTAGTTGCTCCATGGTATGTGGGATCTTCCCGGACCAGGGCTCGAACCCGTGTCCCCTGCATCGGCAGGCAGATTCTTAACCACTGTGCCACGAGGGAAGTCCCTCCCACTTTTTAAAAAACATGAGGAAAATGGTTTAGACTTGATGGTCTGGCTGTGGCTAGAAAAGAAAATAATTTTAATGGGTGCCTTTGCCCTAAGAAAGAAAAACTTAATAGTTCTCTGAGGGATTGTCCCAGATGACTGTTAAAGTCCCTTCCAGCTCTAATATATGATTAACATTAAACAAAAAGGGCATGTTATTTAGAAATATAACCATTTTATTATGCATAATAAAAATGCATAGGATATATAAACATTCACTAATGACCAAGTTATTCCTATCCGTCACACTTCATATTTGAATTAACAGAGATGTAATGATGTAAACCCACTGCCTTGATTTCGTCACATCACTAACTCTTATCTTTAATTCCCTATAAACCAGTGCCTATTGAAGTCACACTAGTGAACTGTACTCGTGAAGGTCACCGAGGGCCATCTAATAAAAAACATCAAGTATAGATAGCTTCCTCTCATTTCTCATGTTCCTTAGTCTTTCTGCAACATTTGGCACAGTTTAACTCCTTCCTTCTTGAAAATCTTTCCTTGTTAGGCTTCTATAATTCCCGGAATGTGTTTTCTGGAACACTAGCATCCATTAAGTATTCTGGGGGAGAAAAGGGTTCAAGTGATCGGATAAATCTGTAAAACATTACTTCATATATTCCCCTCTTGGAGATTTGCCAGGTATGCTAACATATTAAAAACCCAGAGAATTCGTGCAATGAACAAATTCATTTAACTTTCACACAGTTGTAGTTTTTAACCACAGAACCGATTTTCTTTCCCATATTACCTGTTACCATCCCACAGATCTAGTGTTCAGTAAAACATACTTTGGAGAATACTTTTCCTGTTCCTTTGAACCTCTTTTTAGTTGTTCTCTTTCCTCGTGCACTTACTCCAAATACGGGCTTTCCAATGTTCCCTCATCAATCTTTTCTTTCCAACACCCTATCCAGGAGACATCCTCATCCACACCCAAGGCCTCAGCTGCCCCTGCTTGGGACATCCCCATTCTCCATGGAGGACCACTTTCACTTCTCCAACTGTCGGCCACCATTTCTAATTAGAGAGCCTGCTGTCCCCTCAAAATCATATGTTTAAATTTGAACTTATCCCTTCCTAAACAACAGGTTTCCCTCCCAACTTATTTATTTCTGCTCAGCTCTCCCGGTCTCCCAGTCACTCAGGCTTGAAAGCTCAGAGTCATCATTTACTCTGCCCTGTTTTCTCCTCTCCCCTCTCTGTTACTAAATCCTTTCAGGTTCTCTCTGCTGCCTCTCTCACCCCCAATCCACCCTGCACATTCCCAAACATTTTTGACAATTAAAATTGTCAGTGTGCTACAGGTAGCTAACATTTACTTATCACTGGAACGTGCTACACAGTACTTTGCATGAAAGTATGCAGCTCGTGGACGTACAACCCTGTGAGACAGGTACTACTGTCTCCATCTTATAGATGGTAAATGGGGACACGGAGGTGAAGTAACTTCTCAAGATCACATAGTCACGGTCGAAACTTCTCAGTCCAATCCAACCACAGCTGTCCCTCGGTATCCACCGGATTGGGGTTCCAGGGCCGTGGCGGATACCCATATCCCTTACACAAAATGGCATAGTACAGTAAGTAGGCTTAGGGTCTCTGTACCCACGGATGCGGAACCCACAGATATGGAGGGCTGACTGTAATACTATTTCCCTCGGCAAATTTCTACTCCAGCCAAATTGATATATTCATTATGAATCCTATCCTGGCGAGAATCACAAGAATGACTTCCTGATTCCTCTCTTTCAGTTCTAACGTCTCCTTTGAAGCCTATGTGACAACTTCAGCCTACACTGCTCATTCCTACCTCAGAGTTTCTACCCAATCATGGGTGTGTACTGGGGTGGCCCTATGTGTCCACATTTGCCTGGAAGAATTGTGATCATTGTTGTATAATTGTTGTCTCGCTATTATGATGCACAGTGCCCCCTTTTACTCGCAGAAATATCTCAATCTAGACAATAAATAATAAGGTCATCCTACATATATCATATCATTTATTGTAGGAAGATACAGTTTATGTCATGTGTCTTAACTCTCCAATTAAATCATGGTCCTTGAGGGTGGCAAAATCAATCTTAAAACTTCATAGTTCTCTTCTTTCATAAGTTGCTAACTTAACATACACAAGCACAGTTGCTTATGTGTGTGCGACAAAACAATTTTGGAGATGAGCCTTTGGCTGGGTTTTGTTTCCCAATTAAATCCTACTTTTAGCTCTAAAGACGAAAATTGCATTTTAAATTAATTCATATAGTTAACCTCAGTCACCGTGCCTGAAAAATACTACGTATTTAATATACTGGAAGATGAATGAATAATGTACCAGAATATGCCAGACTACAGCCAACATTCCTAAAATATTTCAATAATGTAATGTAACAGGATACTTCAAGTATAACCAGGAAGTGGATCTACCAACAACTACCAAGAAAAATATGTATTCTAATGTTTTTACTATTATACACAGTTAGGTGATGATAGACTCACTGTTTTCCACACACAACTATCATGGACTACGTGCCCTGAAACAGCCCGTAGTGATAATAAAAAACAGTTACCCTGAAGAGGGAAAAAAGAAAAAGACATTTTAAAAAATCATCCTATTCTTTACAGTATGTTTGTAGTCAACTCATTATTCAAAAGTGATAGCAAACTCTCCTGTTTAAGAAGAATACATTCTGTCTGGCTATGAAGACGACGATTGTTCCAGGCTGCCTGTGCTTCACAGGCCTATTCAGCTCACACAGACAATTTGCATCAACCTGTGCCTAGTGATACTGTCACTCAGTGGTGCCCCAGATAGCCACAACCTCATGTGCTCTTAACATTGAGGTTCTCATTTATAAATTAATGTCTCTGGAATACTCATGAATTCTTCCTTGAATATAACTGTTTTATTCATTATTATTTATTAAATTTTAAAACCATAATAAATGATTTTACGTAGGTTTAGTGTGACAAAATTATTTAGCAGCAGAACTCTACAAAACAAGCAGGAAATGAAAAAGGCAGACATGTAAATGCATCAACATCAGCATATAATATTAAGTACAATTATGAGGAAAATATAGCACAAAATTCTGCATCTATGCAGGGTGTACCATCTACGCTAAGAACGTTATTAATTAACGCAATCACTAAGTGTTCATCATTGGGGGTGAAGGCATCGTGCTAGTCATTTAAAAAAACACAAGAACTGTATGTTCATAAAAGTTGTTACTGAATATAAATATAAATCCAGCAGCATCAAAACATTTAGCATTACAATACAGAGAGCAAATGCAGTGGCAGCAGATGGTTTCAAAGAGGGGAAATAAAGAAGAAAACTACACAGTAGTAAAGTACAAATTAAAACTAAAGGAAAAATTTTACAAAGAAATAGTTAAGGAAAAGGGCAGATGAACTCCTGGGAAAAAGTAAATGACTAACAGAGAGCAAAAGAAGGAATATTTATAAAGAGGAAAGACTGTTATGAGCAGATTAGACAATTGTCTAGAAACATGGACATGAAAAGAGTAGAATGCATCTTTGCCAGAGAAACAATTCAAGAACTAAAGAACTCCTGGCACTGAGCTAGAAAATATCACTTATGCTTTCTGCAAATTTAGAAACTTAGGTTCAGAGTTAAAGAAAAATTGTCTAAGGTATAAAAAAACAGAAGATAGTTAGAAATCCAAATAAATTGGCGCAGGTCAGTTAAGTATGACTATCTTCTGACTTGGACTATATGCTATACGCTGAGCAATGCTCTATTTTTTAAATCAATAAAATAGCCTACGCTCATGTCTATTAAACAAAATCCACAAGAATAAGTGAGGAATTTCAGAAGTTTCTAACATATATCAACAATAGCTCAGAGTAACGAACACCATAAAATAGATACAAAAGTCTGGGAAAGATATTTAATGAGTCTCTCGATCTCTCATTGTAAGAACTTAATAACAGTGTTCCTATCACTTTGATTTCTTATATTAGAGCTTATTTTCAGAAGATTCATGACGTTAATGTTTGAACAATTACCAATCCCTAACATACTGTCCTTACTCTATCTTCCGTTTTAGAAAGTACTAATAGGGCATAAAAATTGCTTTCTTAGGGAATATAAAAAAATTATTTTTTCCATTTTCTTCAAAAGTAATTCCACAATGCTATGCATTTGATTATGCTTTCTTGCAGCAGTTGTGGGGAAGAACTAAATGCATCAGGACTACAACTAACAAAGGCAGAATTCTACCCAAAGGTAGTGTTATGATTATTACCTCCTGGAGCCCAAACAGTCTTTCTTGGCACTCCTAAATGATAAGACTGCAAACACTCATTTCACATTCAAGTATTCAGGCTACTCACTCATGAATGGAATTAGTGGTTTTGATCACATATACATAAATTTTTATGTGCATAGGACCTCATGCCTTCGAGGAACAACTCTCCTGGTAGTGACTTTAATCTAGCAAATACTAGGTCATCTGGATCCTAACCACCTCTCATTTATAAGCTTTGATGTCCCAAGGCTTCACGTGTAAATCCACTGTTTGAAATCTGGATTACATTTCTATAGAAAAAAGGCTATTTACGGCAGTTAGTTTCCCAGCGAATTCCTAAGTCTATTTAATCTATTGTAATAATATGACTAAAATACACCTAATATGCAGTGAAAAGCAGTAACATTATTAGTAATCGCAAACACCCATAACTCTTACTGTGTGCCAGGTCATCTTTTAGGTGTTTTTCCTATGTTGACTCATTTGATCCTCACACCAACCCTATGGGAAAGTTACTATTACTACGCCCGTGTCTACAGAGGAGGAAACTAAGCAGAGACTAAATAACCTACCCAAACCTGGTTAAGAAGTACCAGAGCTGGGTTTCAATCCAACCCTGGTTCCAGGGCCTGCACTTTCAGCCACTAGGCTAAATTTCCTATAATTATTGACAAGTTTTAGTTAGTTCAGCCTGCAGAGCATCCAAAGTTTTAAAAGTACATCATGGTTTTTTACTTCAAATGACTCATCTGACACTGTAAAAGATTCTTCTGAGGCTGGTTTCATTACTTCACTCAGTCACTATTATTTAATGAATTATTCACATATGTGCACGTAGAATTTACTTCAGGATAAGTGTTCGTGGTCAGAGCCCCTGGTCCCTGGCTGAAGCCCCTGGACTACTCCATTTGTCTCCAAAATGTATGCTTCCTAAATAAACAAATCTGAGTTGTCCTGCTTTTTAAAAATAAAAGTAAAAACAAATCAATAAATAATCTCTATCAGGAAGTTAAACGGAGGAACAATTACGATGACTTCTACTAACCACTCCAGAAATACCCTAAATTGAATAACTTTGATTCCTGTTCTTAATGTTGTCTTCTATGTTGTATTTACTGGGGGCTTGATAGCATCATCTGTTCATTTTCTGTCAATTTCCCCCTCCACTGCTCTTGGCAACACCAATCTTGGAGCACCATCTCCTCACCCCAGGAAACAAAGATTCAAAGGAACTACTAACAGAGGTTCAAATCCAAAAGATTCACTGGTGCGCATACAGGACTAGTTCTGGACTAGCTGTTCTGTGAAGACAAGAAGGCAGGGGCAGGGGCGAAGGGCTGGAGGATGAAGAGAGAGCTCAGCGATGACTCAAACTAGAGAGAAAGAAATGAAGAGACAGGGTCTCCAAGTTCTAGCTTCTAAAATTACCTTTAATTTTTATTCAATTTACAAATCTGTCAAAATGTATCACTTGACTTTTGATTAACTTCTTAAATTTTAAACTGCAATTATAAATTCAATAGATTTTTTTCCTTTTTACATATTTCAACTACCTGATAGCAAATCTTCCCAATTACTTAATAATTTCTATAAAACTAATAAACTAAACTTATAAAAACATGAACCTTAAATTCCTGTCAATGTCACAGTAATGTAAATACTTATAAGTGTTTATCTTAGAAATCACAAGCAAAAAAACATCATATCAATTACATCTTTTACATTGTAAGTACATTGACTTCAGCATCATTTAGTCAGCCATCAGAGAAATCAAAATCAAAACCACAATAAGATATCATTTCAAACCCACTAGGATGGTTATAACCAAAGCAATAGACAATGAGTGTTAGCAAAGGTGTGGTGAAACTGGAATCCTCAAATATTGCTGAGGGGAATGTAAAATGGTACAGCCGCTCTGGAAAACAGTTTGGCAGGTCCTCAAAACGTTAAACACAGAGCTGTCCTATGATCCAGCAATTCCAGTCCTAGGTATAGTTGATTCTCATTATACGTAGTAGTTCTGTTCTACACAGTTTCATGAACACTGAGGAAGAGGATACTGAGCCACTACTATTAGGGTTAGGTTGTGAGCCTCTGGTAACAATTTCATCAACCAATGAATACATAACCTGATTTTATATGTGTTTCTGTTTAAAGATACCTTAAAAAGATGTTTACACAACTCTGTGAACATTCCAAAAAATCCACTGAACTGTACACTTTTTAAAAGGGTGAATATTATGGTATGTGAATTATTTCTCAATTTTTAAGAATTGGAATTACATTGAACCTGAATCTAATTGAGTCTCTAGACTTCAATACCAGTTTACAGGAAAACTGAGGAATAGAGGAAGAAATAAAATAACACTATGAAAAAGCAAAACTTAAACCAAACCCAAAATGCAGTACATTGTACAAGACATATGTCCAGCTCTTCCAACAAGTCAATGGCATAGGAAGAGAGAGAGAAAGGGTGTTAAAGAGGGAGGGAACTAAGAGAATAAAAGATACTCAAATGACATAATCATATGCAACGTGCAAACCCTTTTAGATCTTAATTTGAACAAACCAACTCTTAAGTAAAATAAGGGAGATCTCAATATGGACTGCAGAGTAAATGTTATTAAGGAATTACTGTGCTAATGAAGTCATGATTATATAGATTCTTATCTGTTAGAGATTCATACTTAAGAATTTAAGGAAAAATGACCAAAAACCTGGGATTTGTTTTAAAATACTCTATTAAAAACAACTTGTTGGGGGAGGATGGTGGTGAATAGGTATAATAAGAATGGTATACATGTTTTTAATTGTTGAAGCATGGTAATAGGTACATAGGAGTCCTTTAGACTATATTTTCCACTTCTATGAATGTTTGAAACTTTCTATGATGAAAAGGTTTTAAAATTATAATTATAAGGCAGTCTTATTATTCAAAGACGTCTAATTCTCTTAACTATGAAAACTACACAAACTGCCAAATATGGAGAGATTGCTTATTTGTGTATTCTTTTTAAACTTAATTCAAAATCTTCCAGAAAGTAAAAGACATTTGTCTAATAAAAAAATTATACCGTCACAAACAATTTTGGGATAACTTTCCCATGAAACTTTTAGGGCTACCATCTCAGCTGTTAAGATTTCTTCAAGATCAGAGAGGCCCAGGGACAGACCCTTGCCTGCAACCACAACTGCCCGCTGAACCTGCAGGATAGCTGCTGCATCAGTGACGCCAGAACTTAGAGAAGGAGACAGGTCCCTCAGCAGCCTGCCTCCAACCTAAAGGATGTCTTCCTGACCTCCAAACGAGACACTGACCGTTACCTGCCAGAAAGTTGTCAAACATATACATACAAATCATCTGCCTCTGCAGTCAACAATTATAATAAAAAATGAAAAAAACTCAAAATAATCAACGATCCGTTCAATATGAATGGTGCCGCTACCTTGGGTGGGACGACTCTGACCCTTAGATTCAGGTTTACTATTAATGTATATATGCTTAATTTTTCTGTTTACTCTAAGAAATCTATAACTCTACTCGGGTGGCTACAATACTGATTAGATGTGGCATTTATCTGAATTTTAAGATATGTGAATGTCTTCCCATGTAAATATATAAGAACCCTGAACTTGGTTTGTATGTATTCCATATATTTTCTACCTTTTGGAGCCACAGTTCTTTTAGGTGATAAACTAACAAGGATATAATCTTGGCTCTTTTTCATGACTTGGTCTGAATTCTGATCACAACTGGTAAGGCCATTCTACTAAAAGGTATTATTTGCAGATTCCTTCAGCTTTTTAATTAGGTACTGTTCTAAATTCAGCTGCTGTTCCCCAAGGGTTTCCTATTCTAGATTTAAGGAAATGACAGGAAAATTTTAGGAAAAAACTTGAGGGCAGGAAGTCCCTGCCACGTAAAGAGAACATGTAAGTGTCTCTTTTCTTTAACAACTGACATTTCAATTACAGTGCCATGGAAAAAGCAGTTCATGTACTTACACATTAATCATTTACATATTTATTAGTAGAAATACCTTACGAAAACACCACCTAATCAAATAGGCTCTAAAGAAAAAAAAAATCTTAATGTATTTTTCTTATTCCCCATATTCTGTGTTCTGTGCACCTGTGTGTTCTGTGCACCCGTGTTCTGTTGGTTTGTCTTTGTTTTTGTCTCCCCAACAAAACTGTACATTTCTTCAGGTCACAAAAAAGGAAAGGAAAGAGGAAAAGTATATGCTAGATGCTTTGTTATTTTGTGAATGAGATGTAATACAGTCAACACAAGCTTAGTTGGTGAGTAAAATATGTTTGAGGAGTACAGACAGAATCTTAGAATTAAAGGAGGGTAATGTCTCCACAGGATGTTTTCATCAACATATGGTTCTCTGGTGAATACCCCTCATCTTCTTTAAGGTCTCCTAACACATTTACGTTAGGCCAGGATAGTGCTGGAGACTACTACTCTCCTAATTCCCTCCTGACATTCCCCAATATGTTTTCAAATCTGTTATTTAATTCACATTACATACATTACCTACATGCATCTGGGAGGCACTTTAATGACTGTTACTTTACCTGTAATGGCTACTGCAAAGATCAGATAAAATAAGTATGAACATTTACTCTAAATTCTAAGACCTTAAAGTGCTGTTAGTCTCATATTTATATATAAGGAATAATTCGCTTCAATCGAATAAAATGACTATCCTTAATTTGTCCTTTTCCTAACCTTGCTCAATTATTTCCTGCCTTGTATATGAGGTTTGCCATACATTTAGGCCTATTAATCCTTTGAGCATCAATTAAACATGTAACTCCTATTTAGACTATAAACTCCTTAAGGACAGGAAACACAAGAACTTCAATTCCTTCTGTGTCTGTACTTCCTTCTACTTCCTCTCACCATTGGCCAGTTTTTTACAGAGTGGGTATTTGTGGCAGCATTATTAAATATCCTTAATGAAGGCATGGTACAAGTACGGAACCAGCTAATCATTCTCCCTAAAGTGCGTCAATAAAATCAGTAGGGGGCCATTAGAGAGGAAGAGGAAAATACCATGATTACCAGGATCACGATGCTGTCTCTAACAAGCCATAGCAACCACTGAAGAGGTAACCCTAAAAAGCAGCAGCTGCATTCCACATGCTTGCTAACAATCCTTATTCCAAAGACTCAAGGTCCTCTGAATGTCTGCAATCACTCTACAAATGTTTCAGTCTTTAAACCATTATTATTTTCATAATTTAAATCTGAATAAGGTAGCCTGAAGCATGTACAATTAGAAAATAACGTGGAAAACAAACCACTTCTAAGTGGTCTTACTATGCTGCAGCACAGCTATTATACAACATATATGTGAATTGCTTCTCAAATGAGGGAATTCAGCAAAGAATTAGAAAACCTGTAAGACTTATCAAACTACCATTCTAGTAATTTTTGACATGCTTGATATTATTGTTGGTGGTGATAACAATAGGATTTACTACTTACCATGTGTCAGAAAGTGTGCTAACTATAATTATATAAAGCAGATATTATCTTTATTTTCCAGATGAGCAGACTGAGGCTTAACTGAGGTTAAATATCTTGCCAAAGTTAAGTGGAAGGTTTTTCCAGTTCACTGTACAGCCTGGGTTTGGTTATCAGACCTAGCACTTAATAGCTGTGACATCCCAGACATATTACTTGACTGTTCTGGGAGCTAAGTTTCTTAGTTGTAACATCACTACTATCAACAACTGTTTCATACTGCAGAGTCTGAAAAATGTTTTGATATATATTAAGTTACTGGATATTCACACCACCCTCATTTTCTCGTTCTGCAGATGACTTACCCAAGGTCACATGCCTGGTGGCTAGATCAGGGCTTACATACAGAGAATACCCTAACTACTCACAACCTATTCTGAAGCTCAAATGAGACAGTATGTGAATGTATTTTGTAAACTCTACATCTGTTTGTAAAAATGTAAACTAGCATATTATTGTCCATGTTCTCTGATTAGGGAGGTACTGATTGTATTCAATGATCTCGAAAGTTATATCTAGATGTAAAACTGCAAGTTAGAAGAGTTTTTTTCTTTTGCTATTAAAAAAAAACAGATTCCCACCATCTAAAGACTATTAACATTTTTTTTACACAGTATGAATATAAATTTTTTCTTTTCCTCAAGATAATGTTAAGAATCTCTCCATGGTATTAATCATGCATTCAGCCAAAAAAAAAAAAAATAGCACCTACTGTGGACACACTGGGTATGTAAACAAGCAAACAAACAAAAGATAACCTGTAAGAAAGTGCTATAAAGGAAACAAGGCTCTAGAACAGGGAGCTTTAGGAAGGTTTCATTGAAGGGCTCTCTGAGGAGATGATACTTACACTGAGACCTAAACTAGCAGCCAGAAACACAAAGAATAGGCAGTAGGACACTCCAGGCAGTGGGAACAGCGTTTATGAAGACTTCAAGGAAGAAAAGGAAAAACCTGTGCATTTCAGGAAAGAGAACACGAACGCTAAGGGCAGCCTAGCAGCCGAGGAAGGCTGGTACAGATGAGGCTGAAGGGCACACGGGCCAGATCCCACACAGGCCGGGAGGAGTCTGAGTAGTGCTCAGAATGTACTGTGAAACCATTTAAAAGTTTTAAACAGGGAGGCACATGATCCAAATTCCACTGCAGATCACCTTGGCTGTTGTAGGATAAAGTAGCTAATAAGATAAGAAGAGAGCCCAGCCCGAGCCCTGAAGAAGGCTAACATTCAGAAGGCAGATCAGAGCTGGCAAAGGAAACTGAGAGGGAGGGGCTGATGAGAGAGCAAGACAGCTCTGTGTGGGGTCATGGGAACCAAAAGAAAGTGTTTAAAGGAAGACCAGATGCTATACTACTTTAAGTTCTGCTGAGAGGTCGAGTAAGATGAAGACAGAGAAGCGTCTTCTGGATTTGTAACCTAGAGATCACTAATGACCTAGAACAGTTTCAGTGGCGTGCAGTCTATTCTGTGCACAACCTTTGTAAATATTTAATGACTTCTTATATCCCACTGAGTGAAAACACAGCCATTTTTCCTACAAAAGTGAGTTTTCTCCATAGGAATTAGATATTTTAAATTCAATTAAAGAACATGATTTACCTTATTTGAACCAATATTGTTTATAATACAAACTATGATGAAGAACTAGCACTCTGTAGGAAAAACCAGCTGCACACAGGACACACGGGGACGCAAAGCTACTCTGTTTGAAAGGCTGGCTACTATGCTGGTGGTGTGTGTTTTTGCTCACCGTTAACAGTTATGAATTTCCAGCCTCTACAATAAAGGCCTGAAAGAGATACTCAAATTTCCAGCACCCATGTACGCATGGGCCCTTGACAACTTCAGGTTAATGGGGTACAGGTTAAAGTACCTGGGGAGGAAGGGCTCTTTCTCAAATAAAGTGCTGCTCAGGAAAAGCCTTTTGTCCTTCCACCTTTTCACCACCTGGAACATAATGTGATGTTCGGAATTACAGTAATCTTTAGACCACGGGAAGGAAATCCACAGGCTAAGGAGAGTAGAGTGGAGTGACAGGAGGAGCCTGGTTCCTTGAGGGCAGTCTCAGGCCACTGTATTAGCCCTAAAAAGCCACCTTCCAGATTTCTTGCTGGAGGAGGCATGTAAACCCCTCACTTGTTTTAAGCCATAATAGCTAAACACGATGCTAGCAGGTACATGATATGTTCATTTCATTCCTTCCTCAGTAAGAGTATTTTTAAAAGAAGCAATGTTTAATACAAGAAGACATCAGAACTATAGCAAATTCCACTGCAACTAGGAGTGGCATGTGATCTAGTTGTGAACAATGAGGTACAAGGAAGACTGATGGGGGCTCCTAGGAAATGAAACCCTTTGCTGATAAGAAGAAAGTGCTGAAGGAAAATGGTAGCTGGGCTGTCCCTGCCATGCCCTCCACACTGCCGCTTGCCCTCTGCCCTTCCTGCCTTTTGAACTGCTTGTGATATCTGGAGCCACATGCGATCCTGAAGCCACAGGACAACAAGCACAGGATGAAAAGCCCATCTCCAATAATGGGAAACCCTGGCTGCTCGATGGTACCACCAACTGCTAAACCAGACTGCCCTTCTCCAGATTTAAGATAGTTAAGCGTCTTCATTGATAAAGTCATTTATTATTTACTATTTTTTTAAGTTTTTTTTCTTTTTTCCCCCCAGCAAAAAGCATTCCTACCTCCTTTCAAATAGCCAAGTGTAGCATTTCCTCCTTTACTCTGGCTTTGCATCTCCTTTCCAAGTTTCTTCTCCAGTATAGGTTGAAATTGTACTAAAGTGCCTGTCCTTGGAATGCTCTCCCTTCTAAATCTTATCAATTCTTAAAGGGCCTAACTGAATTCCTGTGTTCCTCAAGAACTGTTCCAAAGGAGCCACAGGGACCATGTCCTGATGCCCACAATTCTCTCCAGTCATTTACTGACAGTCACTCACCATTCTCCACCCCCTTTACTTTATTCCCCACATAAACCCTCCCGTTCAAATCAGCGCAGCAATTAGCCAATTCAAAATTCAATCTCAGAATTTTCAGGCTGGGAATGCAGAATACCTTCACTGTGGCCCTTTTGCTACTCTTAACTGAAAGCCTAGTTGTAAACTCATGGTTACATTACTTTAAGTACATGCAACTTATTTTCTCTTCTGGGTCAGTAATTCTTAAGTATAAATCTGAATGTATCTGGGAAACTTTTCCAAAATACATACACCAAGAACCACCCCAAACCTACTGACTCATTTCCGAGGGCACATGTTGAAGGTCCCGGGTGACGCTGACGTGTACCCCTGGGGAAGATTTTTCTGCTGTAGGTATTCTACAGCTGCACTGTTCAGTAAGGTAGCTGCTGGCCATATGTGGCTATTGAAGACTTGAAATTAATTTAAATTTAAAATCTGATGTGAGATTCAGTTATAGGAAAACTTTATGTCTGGAATGTGGGTGTGTGAATTTACTTTTGAAATGTAGATTTTATGAAATCTAAATACACACGGTATTTCCAATGAAAATTTAACATCTGAATTGAAATGTTTTATAAGTAGATTACAAAGACTTGGTACGAAAAAATGTAAAATACTATTAATAATTTTATACTAGTTACATGTTAAGATGATAATATTTTGGATATACTAAGTGAAAATATATTTAAATAATTGATTTCCCCCATTTCTTTTACTTTTTTAATATGACCACTAGAAAATTTTAAACTATCTGTATTGCTGCATTCTATTTCTGTTGGACAGTACTGTTCTTTAAAGAATCAGTTTTACCCAATTGTGACTAAGAGTTATGCTATTTAAAACTCTCTATTACATTTACTTGGAGAGAGCTACTCACTGTGCTACCCAATGTCTCCTTTAGAAAGGCATGTGTAAGTCTGAAATTTCTCTCAGACTTCAGTGTCAGAAAGAAAATTCCTTTTCCTAAGCAACTGGTATAGTTTTATTTTAGGAACAATGCTAATCTTATTACAACTGAGGCACCTCTTCTTGCTCTGCCCACAGGAAGCTCAGAGCCAAATAAGAGGCAAACTTTATTAATTGTATAGACTCTTCAGAAACACTTCTCTACCTAGTGCCCAGATTTTATTTTTCTTTTTGAAAGTCACAAATTTTTTTTTTTTTTGGCAGTGAGGTAGGAAATAACCTTCAATAAGCATCAAAACTTAGATAAACACTAAAAACAAAACTTAGTTAAATTAAATACAGAAAATTGTATTCAATTCCTTAAACTGTTATTTCTCATTTTCTAATTTACTCTGCATAATTCATTCTTTTCAATGAAAATAAAGCAACCTTTAAACAACACACCAAAATACAGCTGATCCTAGAACAACATGGGGGGATAGGGGCCTGGACCCTCTGAGCAGTTGAAAATCCGAGTGTAACTTACAGTCAGCCCTCCATAGATACAGTACCTCCGTATCCATGGTTCTGTACCCATAGATTCAACCAACTGCAGATCGTGTAGTACTGTGGTTTTTACTATTTTTTAAAAATCCATGTGCAAGTGGACCCGTGCAGTCCAAACCCATGTTGTTCAAGGCACTCTCATATACTTTGGAGAAGGAGAAACAGAGTCACTTGTGAAATAAGATGAAAATCGTTAGAGGACAAAGGTGTCATTAGTGAATATTAGTGACACCGTTCTGCTTTATCTAATGAAATAATGTTCAGAGTCACAAAAGAAGGAACCCAAATCAGGCTCCTTGAATTCACTCATGGGAATTCACTCCTATTAAGCCTAACCAAAGAGGAAACAGCAGTTTCAGGTCTAACTTAGAAGGTTTTAAAAAAAAAATTATGTGTTATTTGACTAAAGATTTTGTGAAATTCTCTCATTCATTTACAGCCAGTATGATAAGTATAGATTGTTTAATTACCTCAAATATCATAAGCGCAACAATATCTTTCGGCAGATTACCTATTTTACTAAGTCCTTAACTAAACTGAGCATACCAACTGGCTTATAGATGTTATCAAGAAGAACAAATTTATATTCTACCAAACAGAAAACTTAATCTAGAAATGAAACTCATGGTAACAATCTGAAAGCCTGCTAAAAGCTTCTATTCTTCACATGAATAGGTCATTTCATATAGGTATACACCAACTATGTAATAAGAAACAATAATAAAGATTTTAATTCTGACTTTCCAAGCCAAATTTTCCACATGGTTTACAGGGGAGAAAAACTAATACTTTTCCAACAATCCATCAAAGAGTCACTGAACACCTACTCTTTTTCAAGCACCATACAGGCCCAAGATACAAGGCTGAATAAGATGCACAAGTCTCATGCTCTCAGTGGGGAAACCAGAGTGTGATTAAGCAGGGCCGAGGGGGGCTGCTGTCTAGGAATTCAGGTCTATAAGGGACACTAAAGCACCGCAGGACTATACTGTCCATGTATGGCTAAAGTCAGCTCAAGCTCTAAAACTGAACAGTATAGAGATTTTTATCAGGAATAATAAATGTTATCATCTAAATTTTAAATGCCCTTTAAGAAGCTCTCTGCTTTAGAAAATTCATGAATTAAAACTACCAAAACTTGGGAAATGTTTTGTCTATTTCTTTTTTAGAAAATTGACCTTGCTTTAGCAAGCAGAAATGAAGCCGTAAGGTATTTGTTTCTATGTGGAAATGTTATGAAAATAAAATTAGTTTATCCTTATTCCATTAAATACATGTTGAGCAAACATTTAAAAAATATTATTATTAGTTCCTAACCCACATGAACTGACCCAACCCCAGGCAAAACAAAGTAGCAAGTGAAATGTCAATCCAGTGTAACTCAGCACTACAAAAGAAATCCTGTGTCACTCACAGGCACAGAGCCAACAAGCACCAACACAGACTTAAAAGGCCTAGAACAGCATCCCAGAGAAAAGGGGCTCCTACACCGAGATCTCAAATAGGAGTTAGTCAAGTGGAAAGTAGATGGGGGAAATACATCTTAAAATACATCGGCTTAAAACCTCTGAGATCCTCTAGTCTGGAGGCTATAGAATTGTAAATACACATACTTTGAGAAGTTACCATGAATTACCAATCTGCCACGGAAAAAGGAATCAAAGAGATTAAAATTACTTTACCAAGTTAGAAGTTTGCTGAATAAATTTGGGAGGGCCAGAAGTCAAGGCATATATTTAACCCACTGCAAAGCTAAAAACATCCTTGTTTTATTCTCAGTCTTCTGAATACTATTTAATCCCCAAATACGTACTCTCTTCTCAATTCAGAACCACAAAACAAAAATTAAGGCAACATTACTGGCATTTTGTGGAAATTTACAGGAAGCTGTGCTTCCTGTACTGCATAGAGATCTAACTCTAAGTTACTAGATGAGTTCCACACCTGGGCAAACAATTGGCTTTATCATTCACAGGTTGGTTACATGGATTCCAGTCCAAACAGAAAAGCACGCAGCGGAAGATGTCTGGAAAACTCTCTTAATGCAATAAAGGAAAACCCATACAGTCCTTTCTTAACTTTATCTTCTGGGGCCAACTAACCTATACATTTCTAATGGAGATAAGCTTTCAATATTTATCAAATAACCAGTCCCTGCATGGAGCCATTATAAATTTCATTTATCACACACCTAGCCTTTAGGACCTATTAGGTAGGTGCTCAGGGATATTTTCCCCTAAACTTTCAGAATGCTTGCTAGGAATTCTCTTTTCAGTATTATTTAATTATGTTAATGTTACTATTATTATGTTACTTTTTTTCTTTTTTGTGTGTGGTACGCGGGCCTCTCACCGCTGTGGCCCCTCCCGCTGGGGAGCACAGGCTCCGGACGCGCAGGCCCAGCGGCCATGGCCCACGGGTCCAGCCGCTCTGCGGCATGCGGGATCCTATTATGTTACTTTGCATAGAGCCCCTTCTTCTCCTCAGTTAAAGCACTGAAGGTATTGAACTTACTAGATTATGAAATATAATCACAGAATTTAGGGAATTTACTTTTAGAACCAACTAATAGTAAAGAGTTTTTTATAATAGAAGCTGCCTGTTGTGGCTACCCAGAGAGCTTCTCTCTTGCTCTGGGCTAAGATAATCAGCTTTAAACTGTGTCTAAAATAAGAGCAACTATGCCATCAATGTTGACCTCTGGAAATCTTGTAATCAAAATCAATTTGGGTATAAGAATTGATTATAAAAATTGCTGTTTAGAGGCCTTCATTGTTATTTTCTTGGTCTTGGCTAAACTCTGCACAGCAGAGATTGCTATATAGCCACTACGTAAATTAGGGGTTATCTATCCTATGTTGTATTGTATCTTGATTCAAGACATGGAACATGAATTACCTTGGCTGCATGTAACGATCCTCAAGAGCAAGACAAACCTGTGGCAATGCCGCTATGCTGTGTCCTCTTTATCCCTGGACATTTCGTGCTGAGGACTGTTCAATTCCAAGCTACAGTGCTACATGCTAAACCACTTCGACTTTTAAAATCATACGGAGAAGGTGAATACATGAATTTAATTTCTTGTCTGCTTTATTTCATTCGTTCTGGAATAAAGGAACGGAAGCATTTTCTAGTTTAGACTTTGGATGTCAACACGGGGAAAGGCTACTACTACATAGCTCAGTATGCTATAATGTTTAAAATAAAAATCTCAATAAATAAATTTCAGTTCCTCTGTTTACTTTGCCTCCTGTTTGACAGATCTGCAGAAGCAGCAGAAACCTTGAATTTTTAAAAATATGATTTCAGTTGTCTGGGCTTGCTCTTGTGATTTAATCACTGCCACAGTCCCCTCCCCACTCTTGGGGGTTGGGGATGTGCGATGAGGAGGATAGTTGCAGTAATTGTAATGGCAGAATGGGTCAGGGGAGGCACAAGGAAAGGGCCATAAACAAAAGAGCTTAAATGTATTAGAAAAAAACAGGGTTTCTAGAGGCTTGTGATGTTTTGAATGTCAACCTGTATGTAATCCAACTCTAAAAGCAGAAAGTAATCACAGGAGAAAAAAAAATTGCCAGCCAACGGAAGGTCATCAAGGTTGTTAAAAGGGATATTCAAGTGCAAATTCACAGGTACACATGTACATGTACGGATACACTTGCACATGTGGCCAATCCCTACTCGGATCCAGAACTGGGTCAGGGTTTTGAGAGATGGGAGAGCAGAGAGCTGGGTGAGTGGCAACCAGACATAAAGAAATGCCTTCTCTGTAAGCCAAGGATTCCAAATGAAACTTGATTCAGAGAATTTTTTTAAACTTTTGCTTTTATTCAGTTCAAGGCTTATAGAAAAATAACCTCTAGCTTGAACTGTTTGCAAATGTTTATTTTTAGCTCTCCATTCACCCTTAACTGCATAAAGGAGTGAAGAAAAGAAGCAAAATAAAGCTAAAAAATAAGAAAATAGCCATACTTTACCTCTAGTTCAGATATACTCACAAGCTTTCTAATTCATGATCAAGAAGTCTAAATTTGGACTAAGGAAAAAAGATACTATCACACACATCCTCTTCAGTCAGGAAGAGAAAGTTAATAGTATCTGCAAAGCCTTCAAACCACAGGAATTCAGAGACACTTAACATCAATTATTTAAATGACTACTAACCTATTGCAGAGCAAAGGAAAAAGAGAACAAACTGTTTAGGTCACTGACCAGACATATAAACACTATTTTCTTCCTTTTCCTTCCAATAAAAAAGGAAGATAGCAACCTAATGATTTCCCAGATTAAAGCCAATCAATCACCTGAAAGCTATTGCTCTGTCCAGGAACTATTTTTAAATCTTTAGGCAATTTTTTTAGCTTTCAAAAATAGTTTCTTACTTACTGAAAAAATTCTTACTTCACATAATATGTATGTCACAAGTGCGCTTGTGCTCAACGTTAGTGGCCAATGTTTAAGTTTTTATATGCTGACAGCAAAGTCAGAATACATTTTACTTCTTTTAGAGGTAAGAGAGAAAAACTGAGAACTCTAAGAATATTGCCTAAAGTAGGATTAGAAAAGAACTTTGCTATACTATGCCTTCAACATTTCTCAATGTTCGTAAGACAAAAATCACTTTAATGCTAAACAGATTTTGAAATGTTAAATTTTTCAGTGCCTTCAGTTCAAAATTACTAAAAGATAGCATAAAAACTTGTCTTTATATGCTTTTATATCTGTATGATTGATAATATTAGGTAATTATTGCTAATTGTGAAGCTGTGATGATTACTGTGGTTGTTTTAAAAGTCATTATCATATATTTCATATATACCAAATATCACATGTAACATGATAATTGGGATTTGTTTCAAAACCTTTCAAGAAAAGCAAGTAAACATGACTGACTATGAGCTGATAATTGTTGAAGCTGGAATATGGATACGTGGGGGTTTCATTGTACTCCTCTCTCCATTTCTGTAAATATCTGAAATTTTTCATAAAACTTAAAATAAGTGTTTACAAAATCCCACCTAAGGGACTC
Source organism: Stenella coeruleoalba (assembly GCF_951394435.1). Classification (NCBI taxonomy): domain Eukaryota; kingdom Metazoa; phylum Chordata; class Mammalia; order Artiodactyla; family Delphinidae; genus Stenella; species Stenella coeruleoalba. Next base: position 6,669,498 of record NC_137164.1, read on the forward strand.
TTAATGTTGTCATCTAAAGGAGTTGAGTCAAACTGTAAAGCTGGTCATTTAGCTTTGGGACAGAAAATGAGAAATATTCATAGTGTAATACAGAAGAGAAAGGCCAAGTAAGGTGTTTTGTTGCAGTATGCATCCATCCCAGAAGTCCGGGAATAAAGAAACGTGATTATAGAGTTTAAAAGAAATACAGCCACCAGTGAATAAAAGATTCCACCAAGTCCATGAACTAAGGTGGGTGTTATAATGGTACTTTTACAAATCCGGAAGAAATTAACCTACCTATCCACAGAATTAGAAGACTTAATATAATAAAACAGTTATATATTTTCTGTAATCCATCCTGGATAATTACTGTTTATTTACAATAATGAATTAAACTACTAGGGCACTGCAAATTATACAGATTTATTTTTTATGAGCAGTTTTCCAAAATAAAATAAAATGTACTCTTCTTTCAACCAGAAAGAACATCATTTAAAAAAAAGGAAAGTTAGAAGAGAATTATATTAAGTAATTTAGAGAGAAACAATTTAGAAAGAATTCAAGAACCCCCCCACCCCCACCAAAGAATTAATGAGCAACATTCATTAATGTTAAAGGCTGATTAAAAGGCCAGAGACCTCCATCACAAGGAATAACTCAAGGGTAATAATCCCTTTTCCCCACTCCCTACCCCCCAAGTTTTTCTATAGACAACTGCAAGGATAAAATGTCAACCACTTCAGAAATGTGAAAGATTCTACAAATAAGCTTAATAGAATGATTTACAGTATTTGGATAAGCCTAACAACGTCTCCTAAACTTACAGTATTCCCCTTACATGGTATTTTCTTTGTTTTCTGGAAAGAAGCTTCTCTAATGAAGATAGCGGTATGTTAGTGACCCTGCAAAAAAGATGTACCAGAGATAAGCAGGATCTCACTGAGAGGTCCTTAGACTTTTTATAGTAACATAGAATGAATTCTGGATTTAGACTACTCCCAGATTCCTTGCAGTCTTAGAGTTTATTTTACATTCATGGTTCCTATATTTGAAATAGTATTAGACATTTAAAAATATTAAATTCAAGGTTGTTTTTTTTTCCCTTGAGTTATCTTCCACTCCTTTGTTCTTTCAATCTAAAGAATCAGATATGGACACTGTTCAAATCAACATGCTAGGCTACAACCATGATATAAACAATAAACTCAACTGCATAATAAAGATATTAAAGGAGACCCTTTACCTGATTTGCTATTATTTGTTAAATAAATGCTCCCTTTTTGCTCTGCAATCTTACTACATGTATACGTAAAAGAAACTGGCTCATTTCTAATGTACATAGTAGTACTGAATAATACAGTACACCTTCCCAGAATTCCAGAGATGTTATACTCACATAACAGGCTCTGGAGACAGAATACCTGGATTTGAATCCTGGTTCCATCAGTCACCAACAAATTGCTTAATTTCTCCATGTTTCAGTTTCCATATTTTTAAAATGGGGATAATAATAATTCCTAGCTCATAGCATTGTGGGGAAGTTTTATTGAATTAATGTGTACGAAACACTTGGAATACTGCCCACCTGGGCACTCAATACTAACTAAGCTAAACTGTATTTACATATTGAAAACAACAGAACCTAGACAAGAAGGCTTATTGACTTAGGCTCCAAAAGGACCTTGTTATAAAAGACTGAAATCTGAGCAATGTTTCAGTATATCTGATACTACTTGTGGGTTTTTTTTTTAAACCTATTGTTTGTAGTACCTGATTTATTACACTAAATTCATCAGAGAAAAGTGAAATGCCTCCCTTGTGACATAACAAAGCTGTAACACATATCAGGACTGAAACTGTGTTTATTATTTATAACTGTCCAAAGTCATCTCATAGTAGTCATGGTTCTTGGTAACTAATCAAATTGCTCAGGAAGCTATTCTGACAGTTTCTTGGTAGGTCCAACTTTAAAACCTTTAAAATGAAGTAAGAGATGGTGCTACTATTGCTTTGCAGATATTAAATTTCACCTGCGGCTTGAAGACTCAGTCCTTTCCAAAAGAACACGCTAATTTCTTTGGTTGAATTCTCTACCATTTTCTATTGTATATCCTTTATTCATTGAATATGTATTCCACAGATAGCAAAGTTTAGTATTCCAATAAAAATCTTTCAGAAAAATTAATATTTCTCTAATACAAGGCCATAATATAAACTTTGACTTTCTTTAAACCTACTTTCAGTTTATAGTATTGTGTACTGACTTTGTAAAGAAATACATATTCTGAATTTTCTGATTGCACATAAAAATCCCCAAAATAGAATCATCAACAGTGGCTCTCAAGGAATTCAGATGAAATTAAGAGTGTTTTATAAATAGTTGCCAGGTGATTGCAACTGGTCTTCTAAAGTCCTTTGTTAAATTACTTAAATTAGAAGATCTAGAAATCTAATCTCATTCAGGACTGTTGAGAAATAGTGTTGATGTTCTTAATTGTGATATAATTAACAATAACATCACTGTAATATGCTGTGTTGGTTGAATATATCTGGCAGACAAAGTAGCTTATGAACTGGCAGAGACGGAACTCAATAAGTCAATGACCTTTACACAAATGTGATTTCTAAAGAGTAAACAGAACGTATAAATTTTGTAAATCATACACTCAAAGACTTGTTTTTATTTTATTTACTTTTGACAGGTAGACTGGAGAGTAAACTATAAATAGAATTTAAAGTATACTATTCTTTTAAAAAATCTTGCATACCATAAACATGTATATAGACGTTATCTTTATCTTTATATCATATATGTACTTCCAAACCTAGAACAGGATAAAGCAAAGTACTAATTGGAGAAGGGAAAAACTTAAAAAAAAAAAAAAGGTTGAGCCCTTTTGTAAGATCAGAAAGCCTTTAAGCATTCTTGCAAAACTCAAATATAAATAAACTCAAACTCCTCCTTCTTTGATTCTACTGAGATAAAGTGCTCTGATTTAGGTGAGTTTTTGTTTTGCTTTGACTTTAGGGGAGCTACCAAATAAAATCAGCAAAATATTTCTAGTCACTGGCACTCCATATTAGACTCCACAGAATCCCCAGAAAGACGACTGCATTTTAAAAAGCAAAAATGGGGACTTCCCTGGTGGCACAGTGGTTAAGAATCCACCTGCCAATGCAGGGGACACGGGTTAGAGCCCTGGTCGGGGAAGATCCCACATGCCGCGGAGCAACTAAGCCCATGCGCCACAACTACTGAGCCTGCGCTCTAGAGCCCCCGCGGCACAACTACTGAAGCCTGCGTACCTAGAGCCCATGCTCCACAACGAGAGGCCACCGCAGTGAGAAGCCCACACACCGCAACAAAGAGTAGACCCCGCTCGCTGCAACTAGAGAAAGCCCAGTGTGCAGCAACGAAGACCCAACGCAGCCAAAAATAAATAAATTTATAAAAAAATAAAAAGCATAGATATACACCCCTAAGTTCATAGCAGCACTATTTACAATAGCCAAGACATGGAAACTACCTAAATGTCCATCGACAGATGAATGGATAAAGATGTGGTGTAATGTATGTGTGTATGTATGTGTACACACACACACACACACACACAACACAGCCATAGAAAAGAATGAAATGATACCATCTGCAGCAACATGGATGAACCTACGGATTATCATACTACGTGAAGTAGGCCAGAAAGAGAAAGACAAATACCATATGGTATCACTTAATATGTGGAATCTAAAATATGACGCAAATGAACTTATCTATGAAACAGAAACAGACTCACAGACATAGAGAACAGACCTGTGGTTGCCGGTGGTGGGTGAGGAGGGGGTTGGGGGAGGGATGGAGTGGGAGGTTGGGATCAGCAGATGCAAACTATTACATAGAGAATGGATAAACAACAAGGTCCTGCTGTATAGCACAGGGAACTATATTCAATACCCTGTGATAAACTGTCATGGAAAAGAATATGAAAAAGAATACATATATTTGTACAACTGAATCACTGTGCTGTACACCAGAAACCAACACAGCATTGTAAATCAACTATACTTAAATAAAATAATTTTTTAAAATATAAATATAAAGCAAAAGTGGTACCCATTAAAATATAAAGCTATTTTATTCTTTGGAAAAACCGAAGACTTAAAGGTTTCTTAAGAGTAAACATAACCTTATGAGTGAATGTGTAAGACTACACATAGCTAAATTTGATCTTTAAGACCTCCCCAAATCAGAACATTTCAAAGTGAATCATCAGCTGTATACATACACACACTTACATATGCCACACAGAGAAAAAGTCTAGAGGGTAGAGAGCAAAAACATTAACAGTATTTATACTAAGTAAAAGAATTTTATAAACGATATTGTTTTCTTTAAAATGTTTTACAAGTTTTTCAATAATCCTATTGCTTTCTAATCAGTTACGGAATTAGAATAAAACAATAACAAACAAAACAATGAAGTTTACATTTTTAAAACTAAATACATAAAATAAATAGACTACGGCCAAGAAAGGGCAAATAAGACAAGCTAGATAAACACCTGCTTTTAGAAAACACTGGTCAAGTACATGGAGACATCACAGAAAGGATAAATGTCATTCATCTTACTGTGGAAGATAAGTTATATTTCATTGATTGCTAAGTGGCAATCACACTAACCTACTTGATAATGCACAATTATGATTACCTTTCTAAGTAGTTTAACTTAAAAAAAAGTTACGCCTTAGCTAAAATTAATACTATAGGACCACATAGGTAACGACTATGTTTTCAAACAGATAAGAGTAGAAGTGGGTACTACTGTTCCTGCCTTTGTACTACCTGATGTACCTATTCTGGAACATCTCCCTTCTGTACTTTTAATTATCTTTGGTGTTATGTCTCAGGTAACTATAACTTACTAAGTTATTCAAGTCATCTGGGAAACAGGAAAGGGTTTTACAGTTTCAGGGTAGACTGCCCTCCCTTTTGTCCAACTGAGATGGCCACTTGAACTAGTCCGGGAAGACTTCAGCTATATAGCTAGTGGTTCTACTTGAGAAAGGAGATTTCAGATATGACTCGTGTGTTGGCAAAATTTGAAAATAAAAATACAATAATAAGCTTACATCTGCACTCTGCACTATAAACAACCTAAGAGTGAACCCATCTCTACTTCAGAATAATGATATTTATGGAAAAAGTTTTCCCAGTTTCTTATTTTTCTTGGCTGCCTGTCCTAAGTCCCAAAGGAGTAAGGCAGACAGCACTCTGGGAAATGAAAGAGCTGTTTGCTTGCTTCCTATGCCAGCTAGGAGTCTGACAGCACCTCTGCGAGGCGAGATGTCTCAATTTTTTGGTAAACCTGTCTTTCTCTGGGTGTGAAGAATTAAACAAGAAACATCAAAGCATGAGCTGAATGGCTGCTATTGAACCAACAACCCTACTACTAGGTAATAAAGAATATCCCTGTGCAGGATTAAAAAGGATCAATTTCAGAGCAAAAAGCAAGTATTATTAATGTTTGTCCAGATTATATATAATAGCAAAGCAAAATACTGTGAAAAACAGAAAGGTTTGAGAAAAGGTAGATATGGACACAAAACTGAAAAATAGTAATGACTTCAAAAAAAAGTGGACATGTTGAATTCTTCTATGTCTAGCACTTCAATATGGAAGAAAACTCTGTGAATTATAACAAAAGCACTGTTTTGTCCACATTAAAATATTTGACAATGAAGTAAGATCCACACAACCTTCACCAAATTACACAAAATGGACTTTAGTTGGTCCTCATCCAATCCTCCTGCAACCTCTGCTGTTGTCCACCCCTACTCCTCCTTGGGTTTTCTCCTTGCATGGCTTTCATGAGCGTCAAACTTTTTAAAAAGTTTATTTTTCCAATAACTCTGTTCCTTTTCCCATTTTAAAAACTCTCCTATCTCTAAATAGAGGCATTGTACGTTTGGGTTGTTCCCCATCTCAATGAATTCACGTAACCTCATATCGGTATTTTTCTTCAATTTAATGCACACTAATTTCTATTTTTAGCCCTCTCTTCTTTCGTGAGGGCTATTCCAGTAAGAATGTGGAACAGCCCTCACGAAAGAAGGCTCACATTCTTAAGTAAGAGGGCTATTCCTCTTACTTAAGGAGAGGTCAAAGATGACTCCCAGGTACCTATACTATTTGCTCTTTCTAAAAGAATTCCATTAGCTTGATTGTATGTCTTTCTATGTCATGTAGACTAAAACCCAGAAAGTTAAAAGAAAGGCTGATGACAGTATACACAATGACAGTAGGAAAAAATGAATGCTGACACTGAGAGAACAAAAATCACAAAAAGTAAAAGCAAAAGCTTAGCAATTTGGGACCATTTGAAATACAAGCCAAAGAAAAAACTGTCAGAGATGTCTTTAGTCCAGTGAGAGAAATAATTATGTAACCTATATAACTGCACTGTCCAATACAGTAACCATTAGCCACATGTAACTACATTTAAATTAATTAAATAAAATTTAAAATTCCATTCCTCAGTCACACACCACTTCGCAAGTGCTCAATCGCCACATGTAGCTAATGGCTACCTTACTGGACAGCACAGATGAAGAATACTTCGATCACTGCAGAAAGTTCTATTGGACAAAGCTGCAGTGCTCATTCAACATTCACTGAGTATTCCCTATACAACAGGCACATGCTAGGGACAGAAGTATAGAAAGATGAGTAAGATAAGGCCTCTCTCTGCCCTCAAGGAGCACACAGTCTGTCTAGTGGATGAAACAAAAAATATTTACAAGTGCTAGAATAGAGGTAATAACATTTATGAGAGAGTAATTGATTAAGAGGCTCAGCTCTGAACTCCAGACCAATTAGCTGGAATTCCAATCCTTTTATCTAGGTTCTCTGTGGACCGGGCCTTACTCACCTGGTGTTATGAGGGTACAGCAAATAATGCTGAGACTCATCACTACCTAGCAATCCTAGGCTCATCGGAACCAAGATGCTGAAACCTAACCAGGATTTGCGTTAGCTTTGTCCCCCTGGACTTGGTGCTTCACACTGCTGGCAACGCTTGAAGGAGAAAACCGTCCTGCTACTCTGCTTTTTTCCCTTGGTCCCTCCCAGGAAACAGCTTTGCCTCAACTGTCCCTTTGGTTTGGAGCTCCTAGCACGTGCTATACTTATAATGATGAAGTCCTTGACCAAGTAATTAAGGCATTGCCAAGGAATTAACACTGCAGTCGAGAACAAGTATTCAGTGGAAATGAAGCAAGAAGGGAGGGGAGAGGTGCTCCTAAGCAGAAAGGGCAGGCTAAGCAAGGATGAAAGAGAGAAGCATAAATGTTAACTGAAAGATCTGTGGGCAAGCAGAGGACTGATTCATTACAACCCAAACACAGGGCACACACAGCAGGCAACAGCAGGAGATGAGGCTGGATTGAAACCCAACTGCTAAGAGCCTTAATGCCACCACCCAAGGAGCCTGGCCTGTGAGTGATAACCAAGCGTTATTAAGTAGAACAGTTACATGATGAGATCTGTGTTTTCAAAAGACAAACCTGGGAAAAGGGTGAAAGGCAGATAAATAGCAGTAGATAAAGAGGAACGATACCTGGATGAAGACCTGGCTGAAGGTAGTGGAGATAAAGAACAGGAAATTCATCCGAGAGACATTAGAGAAAACTGGTTAGCTCTGACTACTGACAGGATGGATCTGGTACACTGGCATCCGATGTTTGTTGCACAAGTTAGTGAGAAAGATACTGATCTCTTAGATGACAGAGAAGGACAGAAAACGAAAACCATGAGAAACACAAAAATTTAAGGGAAGGACTGGCAGTGAGAGAAACTGAAAAGGAACAAAGAAATCAAACGAGGCCATAATCCTTCTGCCTGGAATGTGATTCCCCAAGATACCTGGATGGCTGTAGCTCCTTCAGACCCTTGTGCAGATGTCGACATCTTAGTGAGTTCTCCCCTGATGGCATGATTTAAAACTGAACTGCACAGGAGTTCTCTCTCAGCGCTCTCCAACCCCCTCTCCTGCTTTATTTTTCTCTGGAGAAAAATACCAACATCTATTATACTATATATTTTACTTATTTATTGTGTTTAATGTCTGTCTCCCTACTACTTAAATGTAAGCTCCATTAGGGGAGGAAATTTGTCTGCTTCATTCACCACTGTACACCAGAGCCTAAAACAGTGCCTGGCATATAGCACCTGCTCAACAAACACTTGCTGATTGACTGAATGATGCGAAGAAATAAAAATAGCAGGATTACTACGCATATACTGATAAGTATGGAAGTAAACTGATATCTAACTTGGAAATTATATTGATTATATTGAGTGCTAAAAGTAAAAATCTATATAACAGTCCTTTAAGTACAAAAGGCTCAAACATATTTTCTTCAAATATGTGTTTCATATATACTATATTCAAATATATGTAATTAATTTTAACATAGGCTTTCTGTTTACTCACAAAGTAATGAGAGAGACTTTATAGCTTGAAAAATCACTCACAATACTCGACAGCCACACTGCAAATCCACCAGTTCAAGTATTTAAATCCTATTAATACCTTTTCAACTTCCATTACAAATTTCTAATTTCCTTTCTGAAATTTTGGCTATTTTAAAACATTAAGCAAATGCAAGAAGCTGAAGTTGAAATACCAGAATGTCAGTATAAGCACAGTCATTAGCTTTAAGATATAATGAAAAGGATATGACATTAAAAAGGTAAAGAATGGTCAAAAGTTAGAAATGCAAAAATATCCAAGAATACAAAAAGGCCCACCTAGCTGGCTGGCTTCAGGAAAAAGACCAAATATCATTAAGTCTCACTTTCCTCATCAATAAAATGCAGCTAATACTAGCACCTACCTACCTGATAAGCTTGTTCTGAGAGTTTTTGTTGGATTAAATCTGTTTCAAGTAATTAACTTGGCACAGTGTAAATGTAATTTACACAGAGTAAATGTAATTTACTCCTTTAACCCACAAATATTTATGAAGAATACAGAAGGCATCATACTTACTGGCTACAGTGGCCAGTGAAAGAGATATACCTATCCTCGTAGAATCTAGGACAACTAAAATAAATCTAAAGACAAACAAACGAATTACCAAGTGTGACAAGTGTCACAGAGGAAGCCTATGGGGTCCTGAGTCAGAAACCAAGGGAGTGAGAGAATTCAACCTTAGATGTGGGCAGAAAAAGTATCTCTGAGGACAGGCAAGCTAAGAAGTCATTACCCATACATGTAGGGCACAAAAGTACACGGATAAGGATTCCCGGCAAAGGGACTGATACGTACAAAGACTCAGCCCAAGTGTGGGAAGAGCTTGTGGCCTCTGAGGAGCTGAGAGGACGCAGTGTAACTGAAGCACAGGAAGCCAAAGGAGGTAAGATCATAGAGACAGGCAAAAGCCAGATGATGCAGGACTCTGAAGGGCCACTGTAAGGATCTGTGACTTGATTCTATGGGACTTTATTCTTCAGTGGAAAGCTGCTGAAGTTCTCTGGTTTTCTTCAGAGGGACAGATGATCCAATTTACACCTCATAAAAATCACTAGAGCTATTTTTGGAAAGTGTAATACAGGGGAATGTGAAAAGAGGTAGAATAATTAGTTCCAAGACTAATGCCATAGTCCAGGAGACAGCGATGGTACTTGCAATATGGTGGTAGCAAGGAGATGAAGAGGACTTGATGGATTCCAGATACAGTTTGAAATGGATTGAATTTGGGGGATGAGGGAACGGAAGAAATCAAAGGTGACTCCTAGATGTCTGACTTAAGCAAATGTTTGGCTGATGGTGCCATGGTAAGTAACACAGTTAAGAATTTAATTAATTTTAGCTATTCATAGCTACTATTAGGATAGAAGCGAGAGGAAAAAAACCTGGTGATCCTACAGCCAAAATAGAGGGAGGGAGGGAGGGGACACTAAAGCACAGACAGAAAGGACAATTAGGTCAAGCTGTGAGGGAAGAGCAATATTAGACCAAACTTCCCACTGAAAACAACTATAAAAGTGACATAAAATACCAAACAAACTGAGCTATCTAAAGGAACAGAGAGAACAACCGAGAGAGCCAGGACGTCAGGAGCCTTGAGGAGGGAGACACATAGAAGGTCCCCACTTCCCCCTTGAGGTATTTGCCGATTACCACTACGGGGTATACAGGCCAAGCAGAAAGCAGCATCTCGGAGCTTGCGTCAGTCCCACGGGGCTGGGAAGACAAGAATCGGAATTCTGTACCACACCAAGGCAGCTAGGAATTGAGGATCCCAGATAAAAAGGAACCACAAAGCATGAGCCCATCATTCTGCTCAATTTTTGCCCTCCAGGAATGTGCTGAACATGGAATGAAGTGCAGGAAAACTCCTCAAAAAGATGTTGCAAAGAGGCTAAAAGCTGAGCAGAACTTTCATCAGCCTCACAATACTTAAAATTCAGGGCTTGCCAAGGAAGAGGCATCTTGGTAAATACTTCAGACTTTTAAATGAGACCTCAAAAGAGCTACGTGCTAAGAGGCTGTTTGAATTTCCTGATTACCCGGAATTCAGGCTTATGTCTTATCAATCACTGATGAATCAAAGTGATCAATGTTGTCCTAACTGCCTGCCAGAGAATATTAATAACATTTTTCTGGGACTTCCCTGGCGGTCCAGTGGTTAAGACTCCACACTTCCACTGCAGCGGGCACAAGTTCGATCCCTGGAAGGGGAACTAAGATCCTGCATGCCACACGGTGCAGCCAAAAAAATAAATTTAAAAATTTTTTAAGAAATAATATTTTTCTATCTGAAGAAAGATAACATCATTCTGATCCTCATAATTTTTCATCACAACGTTAATAAAACATTACCAGGCATACTGGAAAAAAGGATCAAATGATCAAAAGGCAGACAACAGAAATAAGCTCATGGGTGATGCAGGTATTAGAGTTATCAGACAGAAACATTACAACAATGTTTATATGCTCAAGAAAATAGGTAAAACACTGTGAGAACTTGAATCTGTATAAGGTTTTGGACTGAAAATACAAAAACTGAAATTAAGAACTCAATAATTGGGTATAACTGGATGTTGGACAGAGGAGATATGATAGGTAAACTTGAAGATAGTTCAGCAAAAATATCCAGGTACACAGAGGGGGTAAAAATAGTATGAAAACTGTGAAATGACCTAACATACGTGAATTCATAGTCCAAGAAAGAAAGGAAAGATTAGGGCTTCCCTGGTGGCACAGTGGTTGGGAATCCACCTGCCAATGCAGGGGACACGGGTTCGATCCCTGCTCCGGGAAGATCCCACATGGCTCAGAGCAACTAAGCCCGTGTGCCACAACTACTGAGCCTGCACTCTAGAGCCTATGCACCGCAACTACTGAGCCCATGTGTCACAACTACTGAAGCCCATGTGCCTAGAGCCCGTGCTCCGCAACAAGAGAAGCTACCGCAATGAGAAGCCCGCATACCGCAACGAAGAGTAGCCCCCACTCGCCGCAACTAGAGAAAGCCCATGCATAGCAACAAAGACCCAAAGCAGCCAAAAATAAATAAATAAACTTATTTAAAAAAAAAAAAAAGAATCCCAGCTTATGAAGAGGGTGTGTAGAAAAGGGAACCCTCCTACATTGTTGGTGGGAATGGAAGCTGATGCAGCAACTGTGGAAAACAGTATGGAGGTTCCTCAAAAAACTAAAAATAGAACTACCATATGACCCAGCAATCCCACTACTGGGCATATACCCTGAGAAAACTGTAATTCAAAAGGACACACATGTACTGTAATTCAAAAGGACACACATGTACTGTTCATTGCTGCACTATTTACAATAGCCAGGATATGGAACAACCTAAATGTCCAATGACAGACGAATGGATAAAGAAGATGTGGTACGTATTTACAATGGAATATTACTCAGCCATAAAAAGGAACGAAACTGGGTCATCTGTAGAGATGTGAATGGACCTAGAGTCTGTCATACAGAGTGAAGTGAGACAGAAAGAGAAAAACAAATATCGTATATGTGGAATCTAGAAAAATGGTACATATGAACCTATTTGCAGGGTAGGAACAGACAAAAAGACGTAGAGAACGGACATGTGGACACAGTGGGGAAAGGGGAAGGTGGGACGAATTGGGAGGTTAGGAGTGACATATATACACTACCATGCGTAAAATAAGTAGCTAGTGGGAACACACTATAAAGCACAGGAAACTCAGCTCAGTGCTCTGTGATGACCTAGATGGATGGGATGGGTGGGGGGTGGGAGGGACGTCCAAGAGGGAGGGGATTATAGGTATACATGTAGCTGATTCACTTCATTGCACAGCATAAACTAATACAACATTGCAAAGCATTTATACTCCAATAAAAAAAAAAAACTATGATGCATAAAGAGATTCATCTTAAGCTATAAGGACAAAGAAAGGTTTTAAAGAAATAGCTGGAAAGAGAAGTTAAAAAAAAAAGGTACTATATAATATCCAAAAAAACCAGACTTTAAGGCAAAAATTATTACCAGAGATAATGATAAAAGGATCAATCCAACAGGAAGATACAACAAATTTATTTGTAAATTTATTTGCAACCAAGAACTTGGCCTCAAAATATATAAGGCAAAAATTTGAGAGAACTAAAAAGACATATAGATGAATCCTCACACAGTTGGAGATTTTAACACATTTCTCTCAATGAAGTGATAAAAAAGACAAAGAAGTTGGTAGTGATACAGTCGATTTGAACATGATTAATAAACTTGACTTACATGATATTAATCACACCACACTTAATTTTCTAACACTGACCAGAAAGCAAGTGTCAACAAATTACCAACAACTGAAATCAGAGAAAGAATGATCCTAGACCACAGTAGTATTAAACTAGATATCAACAATAAGAATATAGCTAGAAAATCCCCAAATGCTTAGACATTATGCAATATACTTCTAAATAACCAATGCATCAAAGAAACCACAATGGAAAATTTAAAACAATTCTAATTGAGTAATAAAAATATGATATATCAGACTCGTGAGATCCAGCTAAAGTTGCACTTATAGGGAAATTTCATAGACTTAAATGCATACATTAAAAAGAGAAGACTGATCACTACTGATTTGAGTATCCATCTCAACAAACTTTAAAAAGAACAGCAAATTAATTTTTTTAAGAAACAGAAGGAAAGAAATAAAAGTAAAAGCAGAACCTAATAGAAAATAAAGAACTTTTTAAATCTGAAAATTGGCTCTTTGAAAATCAATGGTGATCAAGAAGCAGCACAAATTACCAACAATCAGATTTTAAAAGCACATATCATTACAGATACTACAAACATTAAAAAGATAATGAAAGGATACTGTAAAAAAATGTAAGCCACATTGGAAAATTTAGATAAAACAGACAAATGCCTTAAAAGCAAATCTTGTCAAAATTGACAAAGAAGTAATAGAAAACGTGAATAGTCCTACATGAACTAAAGAAACAGAATCAATAATTCCCACAAGAAAACTCCAAATGGCTTCACCAGTGAATTCTTCCAAACATTTATGGATGCAATAAAATCAATTTTCACAAACTCAGAGAACAGAAAACATTTCCCAGGTCACTTTATGAAGTCAGCATAACCTTGATACCTAAAAGTGTCAAAGACTTTACAAGAAATTAAAAATTACTCGTCAATCCTTTTCATGAACAAAAATGCAATGTAAACGAAATATATTCTAGCATATTAAGAAGATAATGTATAGTGAAAAAGTTAGGTTTATCCAGAAATTCAAGGATGCTTTAAAATTAGTAAATGTGTATCCCTCCCCCATCCCCCCAATTTTAAACACATATCTAAACACACAGCAACTACATTCAAGCATTTTATCCTAAGACAATAATCAGACAAGGCACAGAGATATACTCTAAGATATGTATTATGACACTGTTTATAATAGCTTTTAAATGCTATATGAATATGGAATAGCTAAACAATTTATGTACACTTATCAGAATCAGTTCAAAATTATAATATAATATGGTTCTATAACTTGTTTGTATGGGTAACTGTTAATGATATATGACTAAATGAAAAAAGCAGGATACAAAAGCACGAGTATTTCTAAGGCAAAAAGACTAATTTTATATGAAAGTGAAGAAAGTTAAACATATCATGAGAGAACATTTTGTCTAGGCATAATGAGTTGCCATCTTAATTTATGTTCATTAACAAAAGATATAATGCGTAACTTAAGACAATTTTCTTCAGCAGAAAGAACACTTTCTTCTCAAAATCTAGTCAAAGAAAATTGCCCAAGTATATATTTTATTTAGACCATAAAAAAATGCTACTAGATTTGAATCTATCAACAGAGATCTGCATCATACATAAGCAGTTATACTAGTATGAAGACAAAAACAAAATACCCTAAAAGCACTAAACCAATCTATGTGTTGTGTGTGTGTGTGTATATATATATATGTGTGTGTGTGTGTGTGTGTGTGTATATATGTATGTATATATATATATAAAACAATAATAGTCTGCATTCAAAGTGGTAAGTTTATAGGAAAAAGTTCTATTGTATAATATAAATATAAGAGGACTCAAAGTTCCAACAAGTTTAAAGAAAACTCCCTTTAATTTTAGCAACTAATAAGAAAATCCACCTGCATTAAAATCATTCCAACCCAGAGGTTACATAGTATTTTGCAAGTATACCTGGAACAAGGTTTGGGGAGGGAACCTGAGGTATTTTGCTTAGGAAGGAGTGCCTAAGGGATTTAGCACTGTCTGCTCAGGTATGGTAGGGGGAAAGGGCTTAGTGTGTTTATCACTGTTGCCATGAGACCCAAATTCCTACCCTAGCTCTGCATTTTCCTAGCTACTCCCGATTCCAAAGAAGTTCCTTACCCTCTCTGAACCTAGGCTGTGAGAAAGTAAAAACAGCTCTGCTGACAATCACACTGTGATGCCTCTAAAAGACAGAGACAGACAAAGCCAACAGAAGACCACCAGGTAATAAACTCTCCCAGGGCCACTCTACAGCTCCAAAATGACCAACACTCTCCCCCAGCCCCCTTCCTTTCTCCTGACTCCTAAACAAAGACAGCTGAAAGATCTGATTACCAACCCACTTCCACTTTGTGCACGCAGCATTCAGTCCAGAGCTAGTCTCCACTTCCCTGCTCTCTCATCAGAATCATTGGGCACAGTGCAAACTCCAGCAAGAACCTCTCCGGATACCCTTTCAGGAGATTGCGTGGCCGCTCAGGCACAGGCTCCTCCTCGCCGCAGCAAGTCAATAAACCTGACTCGTTCCACTACAGATGTATTCCTGGTGGTCTTCTCCTGGTGGGTAATAGCTGCTTCTTTTTCTATATACCAACCTATTTATCCAGGGTCACTGAGAGGATTAAACTAAATGTTATCCTGTAAAATGCCAAGCATCTGCCTGGGAAACTGCTAGTACACAACAAATGTTAGCATCTCTCCCCTATGAGCTCAAAATAAAGCTACGCATGTAATTTTATTTTTTTAATCATCTACCTAGTTCATCCCTGCAAGAATCTACATCTCTGCAAAACACAGCTAACAACCAAAAAAGATAAGCCCTGAAGTAAACAGAACTCTAAGCAACCAAAACAGACATAATCGAGTCCATGAAATAAAGAGTATGCACTTTACCGTAAGAACTCCTAAAAATCTCACTTGGACACCATTTGCTCATTTTTAACACACTTTATTCTAATAAACTTTGAAAATCTGGTTTCCACACCCACAGCAAATTAGAATCAGCAAGTGTAAAAAGTTAGAGAGGAATAGGTACTTACCACAGAAAAATGTAATTGCTTAAGGCAGGAGATGGGAAAACTATAAATATCAAACAGAACTTAAAATACTTAGAAATCTTAAGTCATCTTACACACAACTTCTAAAATTTTTTGACTGAACATCCCAACTATAAAATACTTCAGCATATACTCCCAATATATATATTCATTTATAAACCATATATTTTATGTCTATTATAAAACATATACTAAAACAGAATTAAAATATTAAAATATTGTTTTAATTATTAACTATTTTAAACATTATCTGTTTTAATACTGCAATCACTAAAAATACTATTACTGTTAACATACTAAGTAAGAGCACTGTTACTGAATACGCCTATTTTTTAAAATCTTGCTTTCCCCTTTTGTAAAGTTCAATGTACTCTGAAACTTGGTTTTAAGAGAAGTCAAGTCGTAACTGAAAAACCTAGCTCACAAATGCATAGATCCATACAGAACGCTATGTCACTTACTGGTTCACAAAATCATATCACTTTTCTATTGTATCACTAAATATGCACAAGTCTTTGTTAAAAGTCAGTTTCTTGATGTCAATGTTATCACAATTTTATTTTACCTGATGTCAGTCAGATATTTTTGCAAACTAAGGAAAATGTGTTGCTTTTTACGTTTCTAATAAACGGGTCTAAAGCCCACTGAAATTCTCTATGAGGAAGATTTTTCAACAGACTGGAAAAATCTAAACATGTTTTCAAATGTTCTCTCCACAACACTTCTGAAAAGCAGGTATTTTTTTCACTTACTGGTTAAAAATGTCAATTTTGCCTTAAAGAGACAACTAATTGTTTTCTAAAAATTATTTGCTGGGCTTCCCTGGTGGCGCAGAGGTTGAGAGTCCGCCTGCCAATGCAAGGGACACAGGTTCGTGCCCCAGTCCGGGAAGATCCCACATGCCGCAGAGCGGCTGGGCCCGTGAGCCGTGGCCGCTGAGCCTGCGCGTCCGGAGCCTGCGCGTCCGGAGCCTGTGCTACGCAACCTGAGAGTCCACAACAGTGACAGGCCCGCGTACCGCAAAAAAAAAAAAAAATTATCTGCCAGGTAGCATACTATTGATACCTTCTTGCCATCATGGAAAAGATCAGTATCTAAAATGTTCATCTTTCGTAAAATAAAAATGTGTAATTCAGCTTTGAGTTCTACAATTCTTTAAGTACTTTGACAGTGAACCTCTGCTCCCCTATTTTTAAAAGTAACTATATAATACACTATGACAGAAAAGCTGTAGAAACATTGAGAAACTCATGGTGCTGCTTTTGTTCTCCACATTACAAAATTCCCACACCTTCCCCCAGCAAACCATGCTCATGAGAACGTGGACCTAGAAAAGCCTCGAGGCTTTTTCAGATCCAATCCATATTTTAATTCAAAACCTCAATTCTTCCCTCTTTTTGGAGCACAAAATAACAACTAGAAGTTCTAATATTTTTATTCTCACATCGCAACTGACTTGCCTCATCTCACTTTGTAAATTACTAGTAGTGAAGGGGCATAAGGCTTCACAATCTATATTAGATGCTGAGGGTATGACCGCTACAGTTTATAGAATAATGATTACACAGTGAAGGAGTCAATGAACTTCACTGAAGTGAATCAATATTATTCAAATGATGGCTCTAAGTCACGGAAAGTAAATTATGCGTAGCATATTACACGTAAGCAAATAGGACAGTAATCCAAAATAAATTGGGATATTCCCCAGAACAACCTTTAGGTATTCAAAAAATTTACTGATTCAAAAAAATTTATTACCCACGGTTTTTAGTTACCATGAATTCTAGTCACTTTCAGTTTTTCCCCCCTCAGAATGAGAGGAATTCTTAGAGCATATTTAAGGAGTATATACTTCAGTCTCCTAAATCATATTTACTGTTCCATGTTATGAAAACCAGTAGAGCCATCAGTACTTTATCGATCATTTAAAATAACTTCAAGCCTTACACTAAAAATATATTTTTCATATTCCAAATAGTAATAGAAGCAGACATCACAGACTTCATATTTAACACCATTATTAGAAATAGTAGTAGTATGGGACAATATTTACCTTTCCCATAAGTAACAGAGAGAGTAATGCTTTAGGAGTCAAGAAAACTCTCAACAGTTTTTTTTTTTGTTGTTTGTTTTTTTTGCAGTACGCAGGCCTCCCACTGCCGCGGCCCCTCTCGCTGTGGAGCACAGGCTCCTGACATGCAGGCCCAGCAGCCATGGCTCACGGGCCCAGCAGCTCCCCGGCACGTGGGATCTTCCCGGACCGAGGCACGAACCCGTAGTTATCCCCCGCATCGGCAGGCGCACTCCCATCCACTGCGCCACCAGGGAAGCCCCTCAACAGTTTTTAAATGTCTATTCTGTTTCAGAAATTACAGGAGATCTAATAAAGGTAAGACACATATTCATGTAAATTTGACATCACGTAAGAATCTGAAATACACTGACAGAAAATGGTTCACAGGAAGGAAAGATCACTGTGGAGTAGAATGAACTAAAAACCGTTTTCACAGGAGAGGGACATGAGCTGGAGTAGGATTCAGAGCTAGAAAGGAAAAGGCATTCAAAGCAGAGGGAAATAATGTGTCATTTGTTTTCTCAATAAAAATGCCTAATTCAGAACACCGAATTTAAGACACATTCAAGTAAAACAATTTAGAGAAACACTCCATAAGAGATATGTTAATTAATAAGCCGTTCATCAAGTCACCTACGTGTGTGTGTGTGTGTGTGTGTGTATAAGTATATATACATAAATGGTACTATCTACCCTTTAGCTTCATAGAACCCCCCAACTTATACTGGGAATAAGAAGTTCCACCAAGAGAATGAAAAATTAAGAAGAGCTGTAAGTAAAGAGAAAATCTGTGCATTACATCTTTTGGGGGGGGATTTTTTTTTTTAACATCTTTATTGGAGTATAATTGCTTCACAATGGTGTGTCAGTTTCTGCTTTACAACAAAGTGAATCAGCTATACACATACACACAACCCCGTATCTCCTCCCTCTTGTGTCTCCCTCCCACCTTCCCTATCCCACCCCTCTAGGTGGTCACAAAGCACCGAGCTGATCTCCCTGTGCTATGTGGCTGCTTCCCACTAGCTATCTATTTTACATTTGGTAGCGTATATATGTCCATGCCATTTTCTCAGTTCATCCCAGCTTACCCTTCCCCCTCCCTGTGTCCTCAAGTCCATTCTTTACATCTGCGCCTTTATTCCTGTCCTGCTCCTAGGTTCTTCAGAAGCTTTTTTTATTATTATTTTTAAGATTCCATATATATGTGTTAGTATACGGTATTTGTTTTTCTCTTTCTGACTTACTTCACTCTGTATGAGTTTCTAGGTCCATCCACCTGACTACAAATAACTCAATTTCGTTTCTTTTTATGGCTGAGTAATATTCCATTGTGTATATGTGCCACATCTTCTTTATCCATTCATCTGTCGATGGACACGTAGATGAATGGATATTGTAAATAGAGCTGCAATGAACATTGTGGTACATGACTCTTTTTGAATTATGGTTTTCGTCCTGGCTATTGTAAATAGAGCTGCAATGAACATTGTGGTACATGACTCTTTTTGAATTATGGTTTTCTCAGGGTATATGCCCAGTAGTGGGATGGCTGGGTCATATGGTAGTTCTATTTTTAGCTTTTTAAGGAACCTCCACACTGTTCTCCATAGTGGCTGTATCAATTTACATTCCCACCAACAGTGAAAGAGGGTTCCCTTTTCTCCACACCCTCTCCAGCATTTATTCTTCATAGATTTTTTGATGATGCCCATTCTGACTGGTATGAGGTGATACCCCATTGTAGTTTTGATTTGCATTTCTCAGTGATTAGTGATGTTGAGCATCCTTTCATGTGTTTGTTGGCAGTCTGTATATCTTCTTTGGAGAAATGTCTATTTAGGTCTTCTGCCCATTTTAGGATTGGGTTTTTTTGGTTTTTTGATATTGAGCTGCATGAGCTACGTGTAAATTTTGGAGATTAATCCTTTGTCAGCTGCTTCATTTGCAAATATTTTCTCCCATTCTGAGGGTTGTATTTTCGTCTTGTCTATGGTTTCCTTTGCTGTGCAAAAGCTTTGAAGTTTCATTAGGTCCCATTTGTTTATTTTTGTTTTTATTTCCATTTATCTAGGGGGTGGGTCAAAAAGGATCTTGCTGTGATTTATGTCATAGAGTGTTCAGCCTATGTTTTCCTCTAAGAGTTTTATAGTGTCTGGCCTTACATTTAGGTCCTTAATCCATCTGGAGTTTATTTTTGTGTATGGTGTTAGGGAGTGTTCTAATTTCATTCTTTTAAATGTAGCTGTGCAGTTTTCCCAGCACCACTTATCAAAGAGGCTGTCTTTTCTCCATTGTATATTCTTGCCTCCTTTATCAAAAATAAGGTGGCCATATGTGCGTGGGTTTATCTCTGGGCTTTCTATCCTGTTCCATTGATCTAGATTTCTGTTTTTGTGCCAGTACCAAAGTGTCTTGATTACTGTAGCTTTGTAGTATAGTCTGAAGTCTGGGAGCCTGATTCCTCCAGCTCCGTTCTCAAGATTGCTTTGACTATTCGGAGTCTTTTGTGTTTCCATACAAATTGTGCAATTTTTCTTCTAGTTCTCTGAAAAATGCCATTGGTAGTTTGATAGGGATTGCATTGAATCTGTAGATTGCTTTGGGTAGTATAGTCATTTCCACAGTGTTCATTCTTCCAATCCAAGAACATGGTATATCTCTCCATCTATTTGTATCATCTTTAATTTCTTTCATCAGTGTCTTACAGTTTTCTGCATACAGGTCTTTTGTCTCCTTAGGTAGGTTTATTCCTAGGTATTTTATTCTTTTTGTTGCAATGGTAAATGGGAGTGTTTCCTTAATTTCTCTTTCAGATTTTTCATCATTAGTGTATAGGAATGCAAGAGATTTCTGTGCATTAATTTTGTATCCTGCTACTTTACCAAATTCATTGATTAGCTCTAGGAGTTTTCTGGTAGCATCTTTAGGATTCTCTATGTATAGTATCATGTCATCTGCAAACAGTGACAGCTTTACTTCTTCTTTTCCGATTTGTATTCCTTTTATTTCTTTTTCTTCTCTGACTGCTGTGGCTAAAACTTCCAAAACTGTGTTGAATAACAGTGGTGAGAGTGGACAACCTTGTCTTATTCCCGATCTTATAGGAAATGGTTTCAGCTTTTCACCACTGAGAATGATGTTGGCTGTGGGTTTGTCATATATGGCCTTTATTCTGTTGAGGTAAGTTCCCTCTACGCCTACTTTCTGGAGGGTTTTTATCATACATGGGTGTTGAATTTTGTCATGAGCTTTTTCTGCATCTATTGAGATGATCATATGGTTTTTCTCCTTCAACTTGTTAATATGGTTTATCACATTGATTGATTTGCATATACTGAAGAATTCTTGCATTCCAGGGATAAACCCCACTTGATCATGGTGTATGATCCTTTTAATGTGCTGTTGGATTCTGTTTGCTAGTATTTTGTTGAGGATTTTCTGCATCTATGTTCATTAGGGATATTGGCCTGTAGTTTTCTTTCTTTGTGACATCTTTGTCTGGTTTTGGTATCGCTGATGGTGGCCTCGTAGAATGAGTTTGGGAGTGTTCCTCCCTCTGCTATAGTTTGGAAGAGTTTGAGAAGGATAGGTGTTAGCTCTTCTCTAAATGTTTGATAGAATTCGCCTGTGAAGTCATCTGGTCCTGGGCTTTTGTTTGCTGGAAGATTTTTAATCACAGTCTCAATTTCAGTGCTGGTGATTGGTCTGTTTATATTTTCTATTTCTTCCTGGTTCAGTCTCAGAAGGTTGTACTTTTCTAAGAATTTGTCCATTTCTTCCAGGTTGTCTATTCTATTAGCATATAGTTGCTTGTAGTAATCGCCCATGATCCTTTGTATTTTGCAATGTCAGCTGTTACTTCTCCTTTTTCATTTCTAATTCTGTTGAGTCTTCTCCCTTTTCTTCTTGATGAGTCTGGCTAATGGTTTATCAATTTTGTTTATCTTCTCAAAGAACCAGCTTTTAGTTTTATTGATCTTTGCTATCGTTTCCTTCATTTCTTTTTCATTTATTGCTGATCTGATCTTTATAATTTCTTTCCTTCTGCTAACTTTGGGGGTTTTTTGTTCTTCTTTCTCGAATTGCTTTAGGTGTAAGGTTAGGTTGTTTATTTGAGATGTTTCTTGTTTCTTGAGGTAGGACTGTATTGCCATAAACTTCCCTCTTAGAACTGCTTTTGCTGCATCCTATAGGTTTTTGGGTCATCACGTTTTCATTATCATTTGTTTCTAGGTATTTTTTGATTTCCTCTTTGAGTTCTTCAGTGATCTCTTGATTATTTAGTAGTGTATTGTTTAGCCTCCATGTGTTTGTATTTTTTACAGATGTTTTCCTGTAATTGATATCTAGTCTCATAGCATTGTGGTCGGAAAAGATACTTGATACGATTTCTATTTTCTTAAATTTACCAAGGCTTGATTTGTGGCCCAAGATATGATCCTGGAGAATGTTCCATGAGCACTTGAGAAGAAAGTGTATCCTGTTGTTTTTGGATGGAATGTCCTATAAATATCAATTAAGTCCATCTTGTTTAATGTATCACTTAAAGCTTGTGTTTCCTTATTTATTTTCATCTTGGATGATCTGTCCATTGGTGAAAGTGGGGTGTTAAAGTCCCCTACTATGACTGTGTTACTGTCGATTTCCCCTTTTATGGCTGTTAGCATTTGCCTTATGTATTGAGGTGCTCCTATGTTGGGTGCATATTTAGAATTGTCATATCTTCTTCTTGGATTGATCCCTTCATCATTATGTAGTGTCCTTCTTTGTCTCTTGTAATAGGTTTTATTCTGAAGTCTATTTTGTCTGATATGAGAATTGCTACTCCAGCTTTCTTTTGATTTCCATTTGCATGGAGTATCTTTTTCCATCCCCTCATTTTCAGTCTGTAGGTGTCCCTAGGTCTGAAGTGGGTCTCTTATGGACAGCATATATACGGGTCTTGCTTCTGTATCCATTCGGCCAGTCTATGTCTTTTGGTTGGAGCATTTAATCCATTTAAATTTAAGGCAGTTATCAATATGTATGTTCCTATTACCATTTTCTTAACTGTTTTGGGTTCGTTATTGTAGGTCTTTCCCTTCTCTTGTGTTTCCTGCCTAGAGAAGTTCCTTTAGCATTTGTTGTAAAGCTGGTTTGGTGGTATTGAATTCTCCTAGCTTTTGCTAGTCTGTAAAGGTTTTAATTTCTCCATCGAATCTGAATGAGATCCTTGCTGGGTAATCTTGGTTGTAGGTTTTTCCCTTTCATCACTTTAAATAGGTCCTGCCACTCCCTTCTGGCTTGCACAGTTTCTGCTGAAAGATCAGCTGTTAACCTTATGGGGAGTCCCTTGTATGTTATTTGTTGTTTTTGCCTTGCTTGGGCATTAGATCTTAATACACCCTTTCTTCAAAGTTAAAATTTTTCTATTCTCTAGACCTTTAACGAGCATGACATTTTCCCCTGGCATAATCTATATCTGTCATTTTAACTTGGAAAAGTGATAAAACTTGTTTGAAAAGAAATTCATTTTAATAATTTCCTGTCCACTAGAGGGCTCCAACATTTCTTCCACAAATGTTACAGATATGACATTACAATAAAAATATTCATTAAGCACTGAAAAAACTCAAATTATCATTAGCTCACTTAACCCCAGACTATAAATGGTTACATCTGCTACAATTTTACATTAATAGTTTTAAAAGATACACGGTTTTCCTGTATTTTATCATCTAAAACATTTTGAATAACCAAAATTGCTTTGCCATTATTCTCACACTAATTGTCAATGTCTCTCTTAGGTAGGGTTTTCAATTTTACAGATATCATAAAGTATACTTTCAGTCCAAAGCTCTAAATTGTAGTTCAAATGTCTTATATAATAGTTTTATAAATACAATAATTTATTTCTTGATAACTTTCCAAATCCAGAAAATTACCAGCTTATCCACCCAGCCTTAGGCTTTATTACTAACAGAAAGAGTAAACATTTTCTTTCAGAAAAACCTAAGTCATTAACATAATTCATGCTACAATTATAAGCAGTGAATATTGCCCATCATAAACTATGATTTGCGCTGAGGCGAAAAAAATGACTCATTTAAACACAATGTATTATAATGATATTCTGTTCAGATATTTTCATATTTTTCTCACAAATAAGTTATTACACTGGAATGTTAGTAAATCTCCTAGTTCAAACTCAATCACTCTTAGCAAAGGAAAAGCCAACATTTTAAGTAAACACATTTATATAATTTATAGGCCATCTTTACAGAATGTTCATTGGAAAAGTATCAACTGCAAATTAATTTTGTAAAGAATCTAGCAAATCCATTCACGGGGGATACCACTCCCACCCATCCTCAAAAGACTGACTTGCTAAATTTGGATTGTAAGAAAAAGAGACTACTTATGGTCAACAAAAAAATTTACTGAATGTTTAAAAATAAATTTTAAATGTTAGTTATATTTACAAAATAAAAAAGTGACGCTAAAAAATCGATTTTAGAGTCAAAATAATTGCCGTAAGAAGACTTTACCAAAAACATCAAATGATTTAGCAATTATTATAGCTCATTTATGAACTATCTCCAATGAAAACATGACAGGGGTTATAACTTCACTGCCCCACCTCGTCTCCTAAACAGGATTTTCCTATACAACTGACAGGCACCGTTAACACGTGAAACAGCGTAACATTTGTTTCTAAATAGCACATACGAACTGTCGCCACTGAGAAACTTGACATTTTTACTGCATCTAGCAAAAATGTATGTATTCGTACTTGCAAGAGTGTGTATCCTGATCACTTTAGAGTTGTACTTCAAGGGAAATGTCAGAGTGTGGAAAGAGGTGGGAGTGGACCGGCTGACGCTCTCCAAGAGTGGTAAAAGTCTTCTCACTTTAAGTCACAGATGTAAATGCAGATTGTCAATTACTGATAATAAAAAGTTGAACAAATATGAAGCATTTAATCGACAACTTTCAACCAGTATTTATCATGTCATATTTCAAGAAGTTGAGGATTCTAGGTACATATCAAATAAAGGCACTTCTTAAGCAAAAATGCAATGTAAGTACTAGCAAATGAAGGTTTAAAAGGTTTTAACGCTGGAAAAAGCCCTCAAGACCTCCAACAAGTTGGACAGCTAGAAAATGACACATAAAAAATATTCAGAACCATCTAATCTGAGCTGTACCTTAGATACACTCTGAAATAGCATCACCAGGGCATTATATGTTTATTACATAATACTGCTTTGCCCTTGCATATCACCTTTAATCACGGGATCTCAAAGCACCAAAGAATCATCAAGGCCTTAAAATACAGTCTGAAACAGAAATAGTTGTATTTTATAACTGCAGCTATTAATAAAACCTTGCACTACTTCCCGGTCCCCTGATACGAACACTAGCTTCCAAACCTTCTCTCTGACTTGGAAACAGTATTCCCCAAATCATCTCAATTTGTGACTGATGCTACCCGCATTCCAGCTTTTCTTCATCACTGGGCCTAAATAAAGTTGTGGCATTGTTTTAATGACACAAATCTATTTCACGACAACTTCTGTGACAGATAAATAGTACGAAGGGTGATCACATCTCACAGTGCACATGATGATATAAGATGGAGGCTTTAGAGAGAGAGCCAATCTTTGCTGGAGGTGATGAGCCCACAGAGCAATTATCCAACAGAGGAAAGAGCATTCTCCAGCCCCGTCCAGAGACCTCTCCAGGCAACTTCGCGAGTAGGGTGGAGGAAATCAAGTCCAGCTATCCTTAAGCAGGCCGGAGACTATTCTCCGGTGTGCACACCAGGAGGGAAGGGAAAACTAAAAGGACAATGCTCGAGTTTTAAGAATCAGGAAGGAGAGTGTAAGGTTGCTATGCGGCCACCCTAGAGACAGAACACTGTGGTTCCTTTGCATTTAAATAGTGCACTAAAAGGGAAATCAAACGCTAGCAAAAAGTCTTTAAACCAAGGTCAAATTATGCCAGTTAGAGCCATTTAATTTTTATTTTACAGCCTGTAAATGAGGTTCACTCTTATTGAAACATCTGTCATTTTAAAATTTAATCACCAGGAAAGTTCAATTTTGTTTTTTCGCTGAAATATACAAACACTCAAATGTTAATTAACTTCATGTAAGTGAGCATAACTATGTTAACTTCAATTCTTTCACAAACAAGATTATTCACCTTCCTGTTAATTGCATTACGTTTGTCCCTAGGACAGCAAAGTGTAATTTCACACTCATACAAACCCACCTCCCAGCACTGTAAACCTACACAGTTCCTGTTAGTCAACAGTCTCATATCCTTAACCTTTATGCAGAGTACTTTTTGTTTCAGGTTCTTAACATTCCAGTATGAAGGCTCAATCAATAATATGTTTTATGAGCTTTTAAAAGTCCAGTGATGTAATACTACTAAATATTTGGTACTAAAAGTCCTGGAATATTCATTCAAAGTACCAAAATACAGCCAGCCTAGATTTGTCAAAATTCCAAAACGTCTTAATATTTCTGTTGCCATACTTGCTCACCCATACGTTTCAAAAAGCTCACAGCAAATTCTGGTCAAGTTTCTCTCCAAGAGATAACACGTCCCTGTTTTTGGAAATATCAAGCTTGTACCTACTGCGTTAATGATCAGTGCCACCGAGCACGATCCCCGTTTTCCTGTCCACCTCTGTATCTAGCAGGGACGCTCTGCCCACTGCCACTGACGTTTTCAGAAGCTTTAAAGACACAAGTGTTCAGAGGCTTCTAGCAAAGAAGAAGAGATTTTCTCCACTTCAGGCTACCTTGCTACATGTTCCCAACTTCTCCATTGTCTTTAATCATTTAGAAAACACAAATGAGAAAAATCTGCATTAAAAGCAGTACTTTCTCAAGAGGGACACCAGACCCTCCAACTTCTCCAGATCCCCCAGCACCGTGGCTTTTCAAGAGTCCCCCGCAAACCTTCACCCCACGCCTGTATCCTGATTTAATAAGACTGGAAACCACAATTAAATCAAAGGGTGTCGTAACTCTTATCCTTCACTTACCATATCCGCCGGGACATTACTGGACATCTTGCCGTTTGATATATATACCCAGATGTTTACGCCGAAAAAAAAAATCAAAAAGAGACAACAACAAACAAAAAAGAGAAATCTTCGAGCTACAGAAATCAACCTTCACGATCTTGACTGGTTCGAGATGTGCTTCCCCCTAAAATAAGTTCTTTCGGAGCCAAAGTGCCGGCCGGGCCGAGGTTCCGAGCGAAGAGGAACAATCGCCGGGAGCGGTGTGGCCAGACCAGGAGGGAACTCCTGGGGTAGCAGCCCCGTCGTCGTCGTCAGCAGCAGCAGCCCCAGGACCGGCCGCGCCAGGTGGACCGAGCCGAGTGACACACGGACATGGAGCGGGGTGGGAGGAGGTTAAATCGTCTTCCTCCTTTCCCAGCCCGGCAGTGATTCACACTTGCTCCCAAGTCGAGTCTTCATTAAGCAGGAGGAGAATGCCCCGGCGCCGCGGTACACAGATAACTATGTGGCTACACATGGACGCGTCCCCCGGCGGACGGCGCGGGGAAACGGCTCAACTCGCGCGGCCGGCGTTGCCAGCCGGGCCGCGGAAACCCGCGCTCAAGGGCATTTAACTCGTTGGCAGCCGAAGCGCAAGCCCGGGCCGGAGAGCCGGGGCGGCGAGCGGGGAAAGCGGGGCGCTCGGCCCGGCAGGAGACCCCACGGCCCGTCGGGGCTCAGGCCGCGGGCGCCTCCGGGCAGCCGCGGGGCTCAGGACACATAGTCTCCGGCTTCCCGGCGCTCCTCTCTCGCCTCCGCCTCCCCCGGCTCCGCCTTCCCCTCCCCTCCCCGGCCTCGCGAGCTCCCCGCGACGCCGACTTCGGCTGGGCCCCGGAAGAGCCCGGGTCCTTCCTCTCCTCAGCCCGGGAACCGCTTCCTCTCAGAGCTCTGTCTCTCCTCCTCCTCCTCCTCCTCCTCCTCCACTTTTCAGTACCCGACGCCGCAGCCGCCTCCTGTCATCGCCCCTCAAGCCAACATGGCGGCGGCGGCGGCGGCGGCAGCTGCCGGAGCGCGAGTCGGGGACATGGGAAGAGCACGGCCCCCCACTCGCAGCCGCCACCCCCGCCTTCCTTCTCCCCCTCCCCCTCCGCGAACACCAAAGGCGTCACTACGGAGACCACCCTCGAGCATCACGGGAAGTGTAGTCTACGCCGGGGGGGGCGGTGCGGAGGGAGCGGGCCGCCTAACGCGTCCTCGCCCGACTCCGAAGCCACGCCCCTCCTAGCAACAGTTGCTAGGAGAGGAAAGCTCGCTTTAGCCAAGCTGCTGCAGGGAAGTTAGGAGATACCTGCTACCAGAAGTGCTGTGATCGTGCGAATTATTGGGCGAAAATTATTCTGCACAGGGAAATTCCCTCGTGCACAATATACACGCAGAGTTAAAACATGGTTTACCTCCAAGCAGAACCATTCATTTTTAAGGATAGCACGCTCTCCACATCCTGCAATCTCAAAGCATTTTGTATAGTGATTTCGTCTAGTTCTCTCCTCAACAATACATTTGGAAGATCAGAAGCATTGATTTCCAATAAGGTCATAGAAGTTCAACAAGAGTAAGGATATAGTTAAGCAGGGAGAATGTTGGAACATATGTTTCTTGAAGACCCAGGCCCATAAAGCTACAATCTAGTTAATTGAAATTACCAAAAACTGCATTAGATGCAATAGTGTATGAACCAAAAAGTGTATTAGATACGATAGTGTATGAGGCTAAATCTCTATCAGGAAATAGCTACTACAAACTACATGAGGATTCGCCAGTTTACCAGGCTAGCCCTGAAATTCTATTTAACTCAAGATGTAATTGAAAATTTATACACCTGCAGTGATTAGCAAACAGC
Organism: Stenella coeruleoalba; assembly: GCF_951394435.1. Taxonomy (NCBI): domain Eukaryota; kingdom Metazoa; phylum Chordata; class Mammalia; order Artiodactyla; family Delphinidae; genus Stenella; species Stenella coeruleoalba. Next base: position 6,698,320 of record NC_137164.1, read on the forward strand.
AGAAAATAATACCATTAATGAGAGACTTAGATGAAGAATACATCTAGCCCAGATTTAGGAACAAAATGCAGAGACCACAAATGTCTATCTGACTCCCTATACATACCTCTCTTAGGGTATTTTAGGAAGGGTCGTCTCAATGAGACACCTGTATAAAAATGCCAACAAGGTAAGAGTCTGACAGCCACCTCTCCAACCTACAGTTATGTGACCGCATCTGTGAAACAGTCTTGTCTTCCTTCCAGGGGTAAAGTAGGGGCACTTGTGAGGATAAATTCATGCAGGGAAAATAAATCACTTTGTGAATAACAATGCATCATTTGATGTGAAACGTTACTACTTATTCATTCAGCAAACAAACACACCAGGCACTCTGCTAGGCACCAGGAGTTCAAAAATGAATAATCCAGGCAGTGTCCCCCATTGTCTAGGAGCCTGTGTCATTCCCCACAGCAATCTCTCCAGTCAGGTGTGTCTCATCATGATGGAAACTCACAGGACGTTTAGAGTACCTGCCTCTTGATTAGCCCTGCTGGAGAAATTCCAAGCCCTCCTGGAGGCCTATATCATCCTGGGGTGAGTTAGCGTAGTAACCAGGGAGGAGGAGGGTAGATTGAATTCCCAGAGAGACCAAAGGACAGAAGAAAAAAGAGGCCTGAATCTTGCCCTGATTAGGCTTCAGGACTTGGTATAGATATTTCTGAGTCCATAGCTACACGATTTTCCTTGGCCTCATTCTCCATGTTTAGCAACCACAGAGGCCTCTCTAGCAGCCCTCCAGGAAATAAGGGCAGCTGAAGATGTTTCAGTGAGTTCAGAAGGAATATTGAAGGCTGTTGCTCACAAAGTTAGTCCTCCACCCTACTCCAAACCCCAACTTTCATCCAACTACTGCCCTGGCCAAGGCTCTGCAAGAAGCAGAAGGTGGCAGGATGTATAGAAGCCTCAACTCACTTCCTCTGCTGTTTCCCAGCAATCGTGCGACGACAGGAGACATAATGACCACCACTGCCAGCCCAAGACCTTGGCATCTCTGATACATGGTGTTGCTGTTTGACACTGGTTACCCCAGCCACCTCCACAAAAGGCAGCATCTTTCAAAAGTAAAGTCCCTGCACCTGGCTGTATTTCCAGTCTCTCTTCTAAGAGAGGCTGCGACATTATTCTCCATAAGACTCATTATAGCTCTTGCCTAATAGAGTTAAGGCACAAGGGAGCATGACTGGACACAGTTGCAGACTTTTCCACTCTCCTCTCTTTCCTCTGTACTTCCCGACTCAGGTGGGTGAGAAGAGAGACTGGAAAAAGAGCCCATCTGTTCCCGGCAGGAAAGGATAACATCTTCTTAATACCTTCAATCTACTCTCAGCATCAATTTGAAGGAAGCAAGTGACACGGCATTTTTGTATTACAAAAAGTAACTCTATGGGAAATCAAAAGACCTGGCTTTGGGGATGAATTTGCTGTGTGACCTTTGACAAGACACTTTGCTTCTCTGAGTCTCAATTTGTTCATCTGAGGAGGTGGGACTAAAATCTCTAAGGCCCCTTCTAAGAGTCTGTGAAGTCAAGTCCTGGAAGAATAACACATGACACCCATGACCTGTTAAAAATATCTCCCCCAAGTGACTGCTCATGGGTATGAGGGGTTTTTGGGGGGTGGAGGGCAGAGTGTGATGGAAATGTTCTAAAATTAGATTACGGTGATGGCAGCATAACTCTGTAAATATACTAAAAACTATTGAATTGTACATGTGAAATGGGAGAATTTATATTTTTTTAAATTATAAATACACATAATTTAAAATTTACCATCTTTACTTTTTGGGGTGCACAATTCAGTGGCATTAAGTACATTTACTCCATTGTACTACCGTCACCACCATCCATCTGCAGAAATCTTTCATCTTGTGAAACTGAAACTCCAAACCCAATACACAACTTCCCATTCCCCCTCCCCCTCCCCCCAGCCCCCGGCAACCACCAGAATACTTTCTGTCTCTATTAATTTGACAACTCTAGGTAACTAATATAATTAGAATCATACAGTACTTGTCCTTTCGTAATTGGTTTATTTCACTTAATGTCTTCAAGGCTCATCCATGTTGTAGCATGTGCCAGAATTTCCTCCCTCTTTAAGAGGAAATAAATACTCCACTGTATGTATGTACATAGTACATTTTGCCTATCCATTCATCCATCGATGGACACTGGGATTGCTTCTACATTTTGGTTATTTTGAGGTGGATGATTTTTATGATATGTAAATTGTATGTCAGTGAAGCTGTTAAAAATATAATCTCCCCTATCTGCCATGTAAGGGGTCTGAAATGATTTCCATCTTAGGATCATTCCTTAAGGGTCTTCACAAAAAACTCTGGAATTTAAACTAGAGAGAAGCATTATTTTCTGTAAGACCAGTAACCTTTAATCAGGTATTACTTTGCTTGATTATCTCATTATGCCATCCATTGTCATTTATTAAAGATCTGGGGGTAGGGAAATGCCACAAGGGGCAGAGAAATGTTTGCAACAATGCCTGGGGGGTGGAGACAAGGGTTGTGGATATACCCTACTCTGTGGGCAAAGTGGAAATAAGAACTTTGAGAACCTCCTTTGCCCTCTGTGTCCGGTTTTACCCAAGACTGGCCTGGTCCCCTTTGGTCCCAGTGTAAGAGACACATCAAGGTTTTGCTTTGTAAAATTATACTACATTTCTTTCTCATGAGAAAATCTATATGAAGCCCCCTAAAACCAATGTGAAGACTCCCATCATAGAAGGGTTCTCAAGAAATGTTCATTTCCTACCACAAAAGAGGTCGAGGTCTTTTCTCTGGAACTAGATGTAATTTGCTAGTTACTGGTTTAGTAATGGACTTTCCCCCTTCAGTCTTTACTCTTGCTGCAGCAGAAAAAACGGACTATGTGTGTTTGTAGATTTGAGAATCGTGCTCTGAAGGCGTTTGGGATATGAAGAAAAGAATTATATTGTGTAAGGCAAGGGAACAGGCCGGACACGTTGGCTGACCTATTTTCACTCCTGAGGAGCACCCCTACACACGTTGCAAATATGTCCAGCCTTTTAACCCTACACTCCCCTAACCAGACATTCTCAACCCAGTTCCCATAAAAATCACTAGGAACCACTTAAAGAGACAGATGCCCCAGCCCTTCCCCAGAACAACTAAATCACACTCTCCTGGACCGGACCTGACACCGGTATTTTTCAAACCTCCCCTAAGTGTTTTGATTGTCCAGCCACAACTGAGAAACACTGTGTATGTCAAATTCCTTCAAGTTCAGCTTCCTTCCTTTGCCTCAGTCTTGTCTTAGTAATAAGAGTGATAACCTGTAGGTACTGTGATTGGTAAAGGTGGCCACGGTCACAGAGATGTAAGGAATAATCATAAGCCCACTGCTCTCCCCTCCCCCGCCCCACTGCGTTCATTTACTCACCCAGACCTTGACCTCTCCTCTGACACAGCCCAAGTCTCTTTATCTCAAGACATTTCCCTCTGCTTAGAGTCCATGGGAACCAGCACTGGGCAGTTTGAAAGCACAGACGAAATGAGGCAAATTCAGCCTGGAGGTATCTGGAGTTGAACCAGGTGAAGGCCAGGTGAACAGCCGGGCTGTTCAGGAAGAGCATACACACACACACACACACACACACACACACACACACACACACACGGGTTGAGACGCAGACTGGAAGTCAAGGAGTCAAGGAGGGGAGGTGGCTGAAGCCCAGATTGCTGCTTGGGAATGGGGGAGGGGTGAGGCAAGAAAAGGGCAGGAGAGAGAAAGTGGAAGCCAGTCACCAAGCACTTTGCCACTGAGGCTAAGCAGTTTGGATTTACTCTGATAGCAAATGGAAGCCATTGAAAGGTTGTAGATGGGGGAATGCCATGATGAGATTTGTTTTTATAGGAGGATGGAAAAGGGCCTCTGAACTCCAACAGTACCTTTTATCTGTATGTTTTGGGTTAGTTGTCATGGACCCACGTAATCTAAAAACTCTTAGGCGGTCCTGAAGATGATCAAAGCCCAACTCTTTTTTTCTTTTTTTTTTTCAGATCAGAAAGACCAGTTTTATAGGAGACCAGGACTGACTCCTAATACAGTGCTTGTTGCTCTCTCTTCTGCTAACAAAGTTCCACAAAAACAAGGAGTCATTCTACTACATAATACATAGTCAACCCAGTATGTACTTTTCTCTTTTATTTTTAAAATAAAGAGCAATGCCAATATTATAGAAACTTTGGAAATTAGAAAAACTATTTTTGTTTTTTGTATATTTCCTTCCAGGTTGTTTTATGTACATAATTTCACATATTTGTGGTATGCATAACATTTTCTTTTCAATATTAAATGAAAATTCATTTTTTTTTTTGGCGGTACATGGGCCTCTCTCTGTTGTGGCCTCTCCCACTGCAGAGCACAGGCTCCGGACGCACAGGCTCAGCGGCCATGGCTCACGGGCCCAGCCGCTCCGCGGCATGTGGGATCCTCCCGGACCGGGGCACGAACCCGTGTCCCCTGCATCGGCAGGTGGACTCTCAACCACTGCGCCACCAGGGAAGCCCTGAAAATTCATTTTTTAAACATTAAAATGTTTTAATGCTACAAATGGCTACCTAATCTTCCTACTCATTTGTAACGGTTGCATACTATTCCACTGTGTCCATGTACTATAATTTATACAATCATTTTCTGTTTGGGGGACATAAAGGTTGCTTGCAATTGTATGCTCTTTGTGCAAATAAGTCTTTCTGCATTTTGAATTACTTGTCTAGGGGAGAGTCCAGAAACTGTTATCATGGAGTCAAGTCTATAAGCCTCCCCATGGCTCTTGAACTGTGCCTTCAAGTTATTCTCCAAAGGGTTTGCCTGCTTAGAATGCTGTCTGTGAATATGAATACCAACTTTACCATCATCACCACCCCAGCCCTTATGTGTATCTATAGCTGTACTACCTGTTTATAATACGCACGTATACCTTGCGCACAACAGCAGTGCAAAGTGGTGACTGGGCAGTCAGAGCTCCATCCCGCTACCCCATCAGCCCTCCTCTCCTCCAATTAAAGACACAATCCAAGGAAAAACAGGTATTTTCTATGTAAGCACAGCTTCAACAACACACCCACACCCATATCCATACACACACATACACACACACACACACACACACACACACACACACAACCCCAACCAGATAGGAGACCCCTCATATTTAGAAATTTTGGATATGTCCCTGACTGTATATGCTATTTATTAGGTTAAAAAAACAAATCCTGTTCTTTGTGGCTTTTCATTTTGCATTGAGATGATTTCTATCTGGTTGAGCCTTTTTCTGTGTGTAAGAAATAAACATTTTTGAACGTTCATTTCTTACACACAGAGAGCAAGCAGAAACAGGACAGCAAGCACAGTACAGTCTGGGGCCAGTGTGGATAAAGCCCAGGAGGCTTACCTGGTGCATAGCTGGGGCGATCCCTCACGTGGGGAGGATGCATCTTCCCTCCAGCTGGGCATGGGTGACATGACCGTGGAGTTTTAAGGGTCATTTTAGTATAGATATCAATCAGATAACATAAAGAAATTAGTTTCTTATTTACAAATAATTTATCGACATAAGACAGCTCCTGGGCCACCACATCATGAGTGAAGGAGGTAACACCCAGTTTTGCTACAGGTTGGCAGCTTTATTTCTCCCTTGGGCTGCAGCCGCCTTTCTACCTGTTTGGATCGTGGGTCTTCAACTATCTGTAGCCTCCTTAAGGGCCTGAACTGGGTTTTATTCATCTTTGTAGCCTCAACGCTTAACATAGTGAATGAATAACACCCAACACCCTTGCCAGTAAGTGCACGGAAGAGATGAACCTTTATGTTCTCTTCCCAGTTCCATGATTTTGTAAAGTCGGGGATTACCTTTTGATGTTCTATTCAGACCTAGAAGTATGCCTCATTAACGCAGAAATGATATTCAGGCTCAGCTCAATTGCTTTCCCACGACTAAGAGAATATGCCAACAGAAAGACAATTTTTGTGTGAAGGCTGGAATTCGCTTTTGAAAAAACGAGAGTTATGTTTTTTAATGGTCACATAGTTCTAGCAAGCTTTTGCAAACATTACAGCCACGGGAGTTGGGCAGTCTGAGTTCATAGGCCACTAGAAAAGTAATACCCGTGTTTGACCTCTCGCTGATGTCCCACAATGCCTTTCTTCCTGACCTGACCCCATGTTTGCCCACACTATTGAATATCTAAAGCTAAAGTTGGAAGGAACCTTAGTGATGGCATCATCTTCAACTCTTTTAACAAGTGAGGAAATAGAAACTTTTTGAGAAGCACACACATTTTCTCTGTACTTTTCAAATGTACATGAGAATGAGTTTCCTCTAAGATGTTCCAAGAAACAAAAAGGCAGAATAGTTCCTAGTGGCATTATGTAATTGTTGAATTATTATATAACTCTGTGTTAAGTCATGACAAATATACCAAATGAATATAAAATGTATCATCAAATTGGTATCCTAAAATACAATCATTATTCTTGGTTTCCACTGTCACAGAAATCAGCCCACCATCACAGGATTATTCAATGAAGAAAAAAAAATTTTTAACGCCAAAAGTAATAAAACTCTATTCAATTAAAAAAAAATTTTAAATCCTGCATTAGCATTACACTCCCATCAGTGTAGGCAAAACAACTGTCCTTAACACTAATCTTGTGGCATGTGGCATGAACTGGAAATTCTGTTGCTTTTGTACCCCAGTAACCTCCACCCTAGTCACTGGGCTTTTGTTTGTTCATTTTTATTTTTTTATGGAAGTTGCTTTACAGTGCTGTATTAGTTTCAGATAGTCATTGTTTTTGACACGAGTTTTTTGATTGATTGATCCATAATTATTCCACGCTGTTCAAATTGTGTTTTTCTCTTTTCACCAAGGCAGATAGTGACCCTGTCCATCATTAATGCATTGCACATTATCTTACTATCTAAGAGAGCAGAATGAAGAATCAAAGAAAGATTTCTCCAAAGCCTTGTGTAGGCCCTTGAAGGCTTCCAGTGTATCACACTGACAGGGAGGTTGCCAGTCGGAATGGCTGGGCCAAAGAATGGCCTCTGTCATGACTGATCCAGTCCTTGAGTCAGGCCTTGTTGGACAACTGCCCTTGTGGTTGAATTTCACGACCGTGTTTCCTACACTGAATAACCATCAGTCTCATCCTCCATGCCGATCGGGGACTTCACAGAGGGGCCGGGACCTAACCGTCTCACAAGGGGCAGCAGCGGAGAAAGAACCGCCACGTTTAACTGCACATCTCATCCAGCAGGCCGGGAACCTTCATGCCACATCATCATCTCACCTTTGGGGGTGATTCATATGTCACTAATTTATCACACAACCCTTGACTTAATACCACAGATAAAAGAGAAAACCTAAAATGAACTTAAATCAACAGATTATCGTGAAAGAGACAGGGGAAAATAACATATTGGTTGTGAGTGTGGGCCCTGGGTTTAAATCCTGGCTCTGCCTTTTACCAGATGTGTAAACGTGGGTGAGTTCCTTGATTTTCTCATCTAAAAAAAATTATGAAAGTAAAAAAGTGCATACACATATATAAATTTAAAAGAGAACTCTTTCTAGCACATAATAAGCTCTCAGTACTAATCTACGATTATAATTATCATAATGAAATGGGATACAGTGATAGAGGCTTCAAGTGTTAGTGCTACAGGTTGGTCTCAGTCTACTTTTTCTGCTATGCTAGGGTTTTCACATGTGATAGTAACTCGACTAAACCAACTTCTCTTAGGGCGAGTGTTCTCAGCTATTTGTTCATGCTCAGCTCGGATCCAGCAACACTGTCGGCCTCTTGTTATAGAGACCAATGGAACCACATTTATGAAAAGGTCGGCCTCATGACTAGCAGAATAAAGCAAGTTGAACCTGGAATTTGAACCCTAAACTGTGACCTCATGGCCTCTTCCTTCACAGACAAAAGGAGTCAAGTAAGAAATTTCACAAATTTGTATCCAGCCCTTAACCTGTAGTATCCATACTCTTCCCTCATCAGCTTTGGGGGAAGCCCTAAGCCTCTCCTTCTAAGAATCAGCCCTCTACCCACCCAGGAGCCACTCCTTCTGTCCCCAGAACACTGTTCCAACAAACAACCCTTCTCTTGTCTTCCATCTTCCGTCTCTCCCTCTCCCAAGGTTCTTCTGCCCAGGGTGACCATATAACATGTTGTCCCAAATCGGAAAAGTTAAAGAAAAGGGGGCATTGTTGATACTTGCACAGGGAAGCTGGGACTACCCCAGGCAAAATTCTCCTTACCATGGAAATATGCTCAAATCTCTCTTATCTTTAAAAAGAAAAAAACCAGGCTCTCCCATTTCTCAGAATTCTTTCTAATTCCTCCTATATCTTGTTCCTCCTTTAATATCAACTTCTTTAAAGTATTGAGCATGTCCCATACACTCCTTTTTTTTTTTCTTTTTTGCGGTACGTGGGCCCCTCACTGTTGTGGCCTCTCCTGTTGTGGAGCACAGGCTCCGGACGCACAGGCTCAGCGGCCATGGCTCACGGGCCTAGCCGCTCCGCGGCATGTGGGATCTTCCCGGACCGGGGCACGAACCCATATCCCCTGCATCGGCAGGCGGACTCTCAACCACTGCGCCACCAGGGAAGCCCCCATACACTCCATTTAACCCTCACTCAGGGCTGCTGCCAGGAAAGCCAATCAAGTGAAGGGCTACGGGGCAGATGGTTCTAGATATTTCTCACTTAAGGGACGTATCATGCATACACGTCTAAAATCCTAACCTTCCCTGTCCATCAGAGCACATGGTAGTTGCTCAGTAAATGCTGTGAGTTGGATAGTTAAGCTGCAGATACTAGGAAAGTTCAGCGGCCGGGCTCTGCATCTCTTAGGACTCTCCTACTATCCCCCTGTTAAGAAGACATTGCTTTACAAGATTGGTCAGATTGTCATGGGGAAGCAAGGAAAACAGAGTCAGCAGGGAATGACTGTGTTTCTGATTTGTTAACAAAGCTGCCACTGGCTCCTGGGTATGGCCAGTGCTGAAAGTTTCAACGTTCTATGGGGATTTAGAGAGGCATTTTCTGGTTTGACCTCGTGGTTAGCTTTTTCATGAAATATTCCTCTGTATGTTTCCTACAATTATTTTCACCTTCATCACTTTTCCATCCCTGATCTTATACCCACGTGACATTGAAGTAGGAACATAAGTCTTCGGTGAGATCAGGATCCCAGGAAGAGAGAGTAACATGGTAATTTTGTTAAAGCCCCGGAAGCACATTTCCCAGTTCTACTTAGTGAATTTGTGTCTTGCCATCTTTAAGCAGCACTGAAATCACAAGCATTTGGATTTAGCTTGAAAATGAAAACACACGTGAGTTCTAAACCAGCTTCAAAACTGAGGAAAAAAAAAAGGTTATTTCCTACTTATAGAAAATCTAACATGAGAGATATCCCTAAAACACGTTATTTTGTAAGTTGTTCAAAACCCTGCAGCAATTTGCACAAAAGTGTGCTTGGTGATGCTTACGATGCACACGATGGTAGCCTGAGGCTTTGAGAGGTGAAGCCCAGCCATTTCCATTATCACTGAAAAATCTCCATATTTCATTACATTTTAGCAAAGTCATCTTTTCCCTAAATCCTAGAAGCTCCAAACACACGTCACCCCCAAATATTTCTATGTGCTACAGAGGATACATGGAGAACATAAACAGAAGAGAAGGGGAAGAGACAGAAGCAGTACACCCAGGCATAACATTTGCAAAAGAGTTAGCAGAAAACTAGGCAACAAGCACAGATGCCACGCGTGCCCCCAGGCAAGAGGCGGAGGAGAGTAACTACTCCCTTTGCCAGCTCTGCTTCTTCCCTGAGGGGCCCAGGGCAAGGTCCTTGACCCCCTCCGTCTCCTCCTAGCTTTCAACACTTGCATTTGTGGATTATGCCTAGGCTGTTTAGTTAACTTGCCCAAGGGGAATTACACCAATTACAAAGTCATGGATGGGAATGATTTTCCCTTGCAATTTTTCATACTGCACGGGGTTTTAACCAGGTAACAGAATGGGCAAAGAACATGGAATGTTCCTCCACAAACCTTCCAGACTCTATCCTGTGTCTGCTTGTTTTCAGGATACAGAAAGTGAGGACAAGAGACCTCACACCAATCAGAATGGCATCATTAAAAAGTCTACAAGTAACAAACGCTGGAGAGGATGTGGAGAAAAGGGAACCCTCCTACACTGTTGGTGGGAATGTGAATTGATACAGCTACTATGGAGAACAGTAGGGAGGTTCCTTAAAAAACAAAAAATAGAGCTACCATATGATCCTGCAATCCCACTCCTGGGCATATATCTGGAGAAAACTCTAATTCAAAAAGATACATGCACCCCTATGTTCAAAGCAGCACTATTCACAATAGCCAAGACATGAAGCAACCTAAATGTCCATCGACAGATGAATGGAGAAAGAAGAAGTGGTACATATATACAATGGAATATTACTCAGCCATAAAAAAGAATGAAATAATGCCATTTGCAGCAACATGGATGGACCCAGAGATTATCATACTAAGTGAAGTAGGTCAGACAGAGAAAGACAAATATCATATGATATCACTTATATGTGGAATCTAAAAAAAATGATATAAATGAACTTATTTACAAAACAGAATAGAGTAACAGATATAGAAAACAAACTTATGGTTACCAGAGGGGATAGTGGGGTGGGTAGATAAATTAGGGGTTTGGGATTAACGTATACACACTGTTATGTATAAAACAGATAAACAACAAGGACATACTGTATAGCACAGGGAACTATATTCAATGTCTTGTAATAAGCTATAATGAAAAAGAATCTGAAAAAGAATCTGTATATGTTTGTATAACTGAATCACTTCGCTGTATACCTGAAGCTAACACAACATTGTAAATTAACTACACTTCAATTTAAAAAATAGTTTAAAAGAGAGAGAGAGAAGGAAAAGACAAGAGAAGAATATAAAGAAAAGGAGGGGGCAGCAGAAGGCGAACTGAATGGTACCAGCTCTCCTAGGCAACCTCCACGTGTCAGGCACCATTTGGGACTTTACATCCTTTATTTCATGTAAGCTTTATAACAACCCCGTGAGGTCACATCGTTTTGCCCAATTTTACAGATGGAGAAGAGACTCAGGAGATAGATAACTTTCTCAAGGTCCCTGGGATTCAGACTCAGATCTGTTTAATTCCGAGAAGGATTAAGGAGAAGGGCAGAGAACAATTAGAAAAAGTACCATGTGGCAGAGTTGAGTTAAAACCTTAGAAGGGGGCTTCCCTGGTGGCGCAGTGGTTGAGAGTCCGCCTGCCAGTGCAGGGGACACGGGTTCGTGCCCCGGTCCGGGAGGATCCCGCGTGCCGCGGAGTGGCTGGGCCCGTGAGCCATGGTCGCTGAGTGTGCGCGTCCGGAGCCTGTGCTCCGCAACCAGAGAGGCCAAAACAGCGAGAGGCCCGCGTACCACACACACACAAAAAAAAACCTTAGAAGGACATTCACTCTCTTTAGCTCATGCATATACACTTTTCTTCCATAAAGAACAAAAACAGATAAATAGCTTTAGGGACCCAGAAATAAGTTATTGGAGTCATAAAATGCTGGCTTTTGAGTTTAGTTTCTTCTATGGATATAATTTATCCATTAAATCCACTCCTGGGGTTCTCTTATTCCTGGAAGGGTGTTCCTACTTTCTGTACAAATACGATTCCAGGTAGCTGTGCATCATGACATAGTCAAAGAAATCAAATAAAACTTTGCCATTTATTTAAAATCAAATCACACGACTCACATTTATTAGTATAAAACGGTGGCAAGCTTAAATGCATCTCCTGACACTATAACATGCTTGGAGGCCTGAACAGATCTTGTGCCTTTTTGCTATTCTTTTTCTTGCAGGCTCCATCCCTTTAGGACATGAGCAAGTGGCCCAAAGCTCATTTTTTAAAGTGTTTTAAGAAGCACTTGTCAAATTTCAAATTCAGATTTCCTTGCAGGCTGCACATGGAACAAATGAAAGATGGTTCTCTTGAAACTTGAGAGTGCTTCCCCTACACCTAGTGGTTCTTTGGGGCTTATCGTGTACGGTCGTTAAATTAAAAAACCAGTTTCCTGTGAATAAGGCTATTCCTTTGGAATATGCTAAATAACAGTTATAAAAATATTTTGGGGAGGGTTTTGTTGGCATTGGAGGCTGCTTTTTTTTCCCCCAAAAGTTAAACTCCAATTATATTTCAGCATACGTGCATTCTTTTCATGGGCATGTGCTGTTTTGTTCTAGTTTCTGTGGTAAATCAAATGTGCGAAGTCTCAAGTTTATGAATAAATCATATTAACAATAATTCTTATGAGGCTAAGTATAAAATTAAAAGTCTTGATTAAAAACCATCAGTACCTCCATTGTCGGGGGGGGCACTGTGGTTCTCAGAACAGCTGCCTGGTGCTCCCCGCGCTTTACTAGGTTGGGATGCCTTCGAGCCGGCAACCTTATTCACCCTTTATTTATAGCACTATGGGTGTGTTTATTTCCATTCTTGTAAAAACTTTCTGCTGATGGCAAGATACACAAAGCTTTCAGATCAAGGACAGGGACCTACCATTTTTGGAACCGATCATGTTTTATGGGATGATTCATTATGGATTCTTTAGCTAAAGTGGATGGTCTTTTTCAGCCTTTGTTTTCAGCACAACTAACCTAACTGGCTGTGGGTCTGGAATTCACTTTATCCGCACCGACGAGTACATGAATACATGGTCCTGGGTGGAGGGTTGACATTTCTAGGTTTTGATCAGCCCGTGTATTCTAGTCTGATTCTAGAATCAGAGGAAAACTTAGGCACATCCTGGAAGGGTTAATCCACTAGGTCTCCAGCTTGAGTTCCTTCATATCAGGGAATCTGAAAAGATGGTGATGGGGGAGAGAGGAGGGAAGAATCCTTGAAATAATTTCAACTCTTTAAAAAGGTTAAGAGAAGTTGTATATTTGTAACTGACAAGGCTGCTCAGGAGACTCAAATGTCACATTTCTTGGACTTTTGGCTGGAACACGATGGCATTGATCATCCCATGGAAAAATCTATTAATAAAAACTTAATAAATGCAGTTTAGGAGATGAAAATCTTTCAGAAAAATGGGGTGCATCGGGGAAAGGTAACAGAATTATGCAAAACCACTGACTGGGGCTTCCCTGGTGGCGCAGTGGTTGAGAGTCCGCCTGCCGATGCAGGGGACACGGGTTCGTGCCCCGGTCCGGGAGGATCCCACATGCCGCGGAGCGGCTGGGCCCGTGAGCTGTGGCCGCTGAGCCTGCGCGTCCGGAGCCTGTGCTCCGCAACGGGAGAGGCCGCAACCGTGAGAGGCCCGCGTACCGCCAAAAAAAAAAAAAAAAAAAAAAAGATAACACTTAATAATCATGAGAGGCATTCAACAGATACATACACTGTACCATGTACTGTTCAAGATGAACCCTGCCTGAATTAGCTTTCTGACCCATTCTCACATGAAACTAGATCATCACTACAACGGTACTTTGGAATATCCATTTGTATCAATACATAAAATCAATGCCTAATCAGCATCAATACTTAAAAGGCTTCTTTTACTCTAATCTTTGCAAAAATAACAAAAGGATTAATTAAGAATGACTGAGTTCAGAAAAGGCATATAAATGAATTTGTCTTTTAAAACTTGTCAAAAATCACAAATACAAATGGAATACATCTTCATTAGAAAAATGTGAAAGGACATAAAGACGGAAAAATAAACTCCATCCACAATCCTAACCCTAAATCTTCTCCTACCCCACACCATTTGTCTTGTTTTCTACATTTCTTGTAAATATTTGGACTCAACCTATATATAAAAATTTCGAATCTTGCTCTTCTTTTTTTACTACCATAAACACTTTGCAAGCGTCACAACTCTTTGTAAATATCATAGTGAGTGACTACATATCATTCCATCATAAGGTCATGTAACCACATATATATATATATTTATATATATATATATTTACATTTATTATTTTTACCTGAGCTGGAACAGGTCCTTGAATATGACTGTTATATCCTCTCTCTTGCTAAACCCAGCATCTTGGGAAGATCCTAAGGAACAATTGTCCAAGGTCCAGTTATAATTAAGAACAAAAATTAAAAGTCCTTAAATTGTATCATTAACTCTTAGTCAAAGTTGAATGTATTTCAAATGTGCATTGATTTTCTTTCTTTTTGATATTTATAGCTCCATCTAGCATCCTTTAGACCCAGGTCTTTGGGCTCTTGGCGATTGGTAGAGATTTATATTTCGACTATGTACACAGTAGAATAAATATAGTCATATAATTGGTGATCGATGTTTCCACCTCCAAAAGGCTTTAATGCCAGCTATATCTTTTTTCAGTTGAACTGTATTAAACTTTATTTAGTTTTTCTTTTTTTTAAAGAGATTTCACAATATCCTTGAGTTGCCCTGGAATATTACGTAACTAGGGTCTTGGAGTCAGGATGAAAGTTATGTTAATATCACATCTTACGTGACAGGAACAACATTCTTCTGGTGTTTTGATGAAGCAATAGTTTTGAGGAACGAAAAGGAAAAACACGATTATCTCTGGTGCCCACAGAGCATCTGGGGGGTGTGGCGGGGTTCTGAAGGGTGGGGGGAGTCCGGGGCAAGCGAGGAGCGAACTAAAGCATCGTGGGCGCAGGAGGCAGAGTGTCCGCACACCAAAGGACCGAGAAAAAAAAAAAAAAGAAGAAGAAGAAAAGGAAAAAAAAAATGCCATTGTTTGCCTGGCTGATTTTAAAGTCTCATTTTCATGGAATGAAATTCATTTAAAAGTCATTATAAAGCAGTTTTTAGTTATTACATTCTAGTGATGGAGGAGTTTGTAATGTATTCATAGAAATAATTAAATGTTCATAACAGTGCTCTTGTTCACCATTTCTGAAGACAGCATTCTTTTAAACTATAAAAGCTCAGAACCCACCTATTATCTTTGATTGATCCCCTGAAATGTCCTCTCGTTCAGTTTCAAGTAGTAAAACACACATTGAGGATTTGGAGAACCCAAAAGGGAAGTTCATAGAGGTTGACTGAGCTGAACAGTCAGAATTAGAGGTTTTCTTTTTAAAATGCATTACCTTGAACAACATTCAATTAAAAATCTTGAGAAAAAATTAGGTAGATGGAGAGGCAGAGCCTTTAGGTGGGATAGATTTCTTTTTTCCCCCTAATTCCCATGTTGCTTGGGATAAAGTTCCAGAAAGGAACCCTTAAAGGCATGAAGGGTCTAGGCCACCAGCCCAGCCGTCTTTATGGCAGGGAACATGACTTTAAATTTCTTCTGTCTTGGTGGCAGGAAGGAAAATTCTTTCTCTGCAAAACCTACTCCCACTTCCACCATCAGATTTCCTCCGATTTGTAGAAACTGTATCAGCATTTTGTGAAGGTGAAAGAGCTCTGAAATAAAGGGCTACGTTTGCTTTGAAGGTCCGGTGGGGACAAAGCAAGATTCTTTTTCTCCCTGGAGGATTGGATGGCACAATAAAAGACAAGAATGTGAGTGAGGGGCGCCAAGGAGAAATATAAAGGACACAGTCCGGCCCTTCTTGATAGGGCTAGCTTCCTATTCTCCTGGTTAGAAAAACATGCTTCGCCAACTAAGTGTGTCCTTTTCCATCTCCGTGGTTTTGTTTTACATCAATTTACAGATTTCCTTGCTCTGCCCTCATCTCTTTGTGCTGGATTCTCCCACTCTTGTGACTGCCACTCTGTGAACAGAATCAGTTGTAAATTTATTCCTACTTTTTCAACTCTGTGGAATATCAGGGGTTTCTTTGTTTGCTTGTGTGTTTTTGTAGGATGTAATCTCCCAAATAGCCTGGTAAATTTTAAAAGAAAATCAAAGATATTCAAACTTCAGCCAGGCAAGGATCTCGACCACCCCTTTCTGTGGCACAGTGGCTCCCAGGCCACATCGGTACCTTGCGTTCCCTTCCATTTACAGCAGATTACCCTTTACACACTAATCATCAACACTGCCAAAACCAGAGCGTGATTGGAGCAATTGACTCTTTTATTCTTTAAATTAAAATTAAGCCAAAAGACCAATGCTCAGAGTAGCAAATAAAGCAAGGTCTACCTGTTTTAAGAGAGTCTGAAGGATTACATTCCAGATCTGCAAACCCCATGCATTTGGGAGTGATTATTTGCTTTGTAAAAGAATTTTTGACTTTGCAAAGGAGCCACTAGAGGATTTGCTTGAAAGCTCTGTTGCGCTGAAAATCATTTGGTTTACTTACCTTTAATTTACACCAAGGGCTCTTCTCTTGGGTAAAGGCAGCGATATCCTGCAAATGGCCAAGGATGCCAACCACTTACTAGAGAAAGTCTGACAGGTATTACCTGTTAAAACTGCTGACTGGGTTGGTGGGAGCTTTTTAAGAATGAATGACAGGCAGACATCCATACATTGCACTGAACTTTGGAGAAGTCCCCACTCTGGAGAAGCAGAATGGTCTTGTCTGTCAATGGAGACCTGTTTGACTTGGTGAGGTAATTGTAAGTTGCTGACCTTAGATCTTGGCTGAGATAATCAGGTTACTAAAGTACACAAAGGAGAATTAGCTCTAATACAGAAACTTGAGACAAGAGTTTAAGGGAGGGTCCAGAATAATTTAAAAACTGTGAATATTTTCAAAGAGTTCCCATTGTGCATCTTAAACTCATCTAAATGGAAAACCACGAGGTGAGTTAATGAAAAATGTGGAATGCTGGGATCATAGCTTAATTGTACAGCTTTGTTCAAAATAATAGATTAACAGTTACCGAGCACCACACACCATGGCCAGCCAGTGTGCTGGGCATTTTCTATTTCATTGAACACAAAGTCATAAATTGATGAACCCAGCAATTTAAACCATGTTTAAAGGCAACGTTTCTTTAAATCTGGAATTAGAAGCAAAATCTTACTCACTTTAGACTGGGCTTTTCCTCCTAATGGCAAGAATTTTACATTTGCAGAGGGCCAAATTATGTTGAACTCATGGGTAATTAAATATTGACTTTAGTGCATCTAAATTATTGCTCATTTTACAAAAAGATTAGAATTAGGCATTATATATGCGTGATATGGCTTAGAAGTAAGATTAAAACCTAGTTTCTTTTTCATTTATTTCCTCAAATAGCTTTTTAGTGGAAGGGTTTCTCTTTCCTTCGTCTCCTTGCATCCCAAAAGATTTTGCTGAAGAAGGAAACCCCAGGCTCTCTGGTAGGCAGCAACAGAAGAGAGCTACGGGTCATTCCTGCCCAGTGATGGGACTGGCTTTCCCACTGTAGAGAAGAAAGGGCACCCATTCGAGTCCTTTTCCTCCTAACCAGTGCCGAATGCCTCAAAACTGAAATTTCACAAAAGACGTTAACGGGAGTAAGTTCTGGCCAAACAATTGCCTTTGGTAGTTCTGAAAACTCTCTCTGAAGTTGGCATGGCTCACACTGCCCTCACTGGACCTTTCCGGTCCTCATACCTCTCTACCCACCTAGTTCCTTACTCACCTCGGCTCTATTTTTAGGCATCTACGTTGTTATTTCAAGGACTGATTTATAGCATGACATCATTGTTAGTTACCTTCAGTTGATGTTGTTCTCTAATTGTTGCGCTCATTCAGTCTTGTCTCCCCCGACAAGACAGTCATGTCACCAGGTGACTCACACTCCCCTACGGCGCCCAGGAAATCACGAGTGCAGCACATGTGCTCCGGCTCTCGGCTCTGTGTCAGGGGCTTGGATCTCTGACTTGGTGAGCTTAGGTGGTAAGGGCCTGAAACAATAACAATTGTATAGTAAGGGACTATTTTTTAATACTCACATATTTACTTATTCAGTATTAGACCTTTCCTGATGGTTTCTTCCTTGATAGGCAAAAATTACATTTCTTTCTCCCCTTTCATCTTCTCAATATACTTGAAAGGTCATAATTCTACCAATATGTCATAATTCTACGAATATCATATACTGCAGAGCCAAGACTTATACACCATAACTGCAGTTTCTTTAGAGCACAGCGTTATACTGTTGAAGTTTCAAACAGCCTCATCTCTTCCCTGGTTATAATCCCCAATGCTGCATCTGGTCGTTCACATTTTTGAATTTCTGCTTTTTCCTGGTTGCCTCCCTCTCAGAACTCTCTGCCCTGCTCCAACCTGATTTCCAGCCTCGTCAACCTGCTTTATAGTTATTAGTCAGGCTTCCCTTCCACCCCATCGACACTGGATCCGCTTCTCCCAAATCCCTTCTAATTTTAGTCCCTAGTTTTGCCTGAGTCCATCCTCCAAAATCTGGGCACATTGCTTGTATGAAGTAATGGCTTTATTTTACACTTGAGTTGGAATTGATAGTTTTGCTGGGTGGGGGACATTTCTTCACGTGAAAAGAAGGTGTTTTGATAGTTGTGGGGTTTTTTGGTAGTATTTTTTTTTTTAACTCGTTTCCTGCCGGGGGTCCATTGTTGCAGCAGTGGGATGAAAGAGAGAGGGAGAAGGAAGAGGATGGCAAGATAAGGGCGCTGAAAGGAAAGATAAAAGGTCACCGTGAGGTTACTTGCTCCCTGCTTTCCAAGGCCCGCCTTGCATTTCAAGGCACTGCTGTCTTCAAGGAAATTGGTTTTCAATTACACGTCTGTCATAGCTGTTGCTTCGGGGTCCAGGACACAGGCTCAGATTACTGTATTTGTTCTGGAAGCGATGCCAACGGAGGCTCAGAAAAGTGATGTTTATTCAGGCGGTATTCGGGGACCCAGGTGGGCTCCTGTACTTCCTCACTGCCTATTTCCCTGGCTGTTAGCCAGCTCTGAGTTATAAGAAGGTAGAGAGAACCTATATATAAGCCACCGAAATAACAACAACTTATTACCGTTTCACAAATAATTATTAAAGTTGGCTTGGATGGTTTCAAGAAGTAAAAAACATAACGTTGTGTCAATCCGTGGTAGCCCCATAATTTCCAAATGGAAGGATGTTGAGGGGTCACAGTTTTGTTGGAAGGACCAGAGCTAAGGGACTTATCTAGAAGCAGTGTTTCCATGTGGCACGCACTGTTTTTACTTAGATTGTCTACTTATTTGGGGTAGCAGAGGAATAGCTGATGGAGATTTTAGGGAGAGTCTAAGACTTTCCAACACATATTGTTATGTTGGACGCGGGGGTCTTTTTCAAACATTGTTTCCAATGTCCGTGGTAGGAAAATCAAAAGAATACCATGTCTGAAATTTTAAAAGTTTTCAAACTGCAAACTTCCACATTCCCTCTCACCCAGGCTCCATGTATCTTATTTTGAACACCACTGGCATAGTTTTACACAAGTGATCAATAGGAGGGGAAAGTTGAGATAAGTATCTGGGAATCCTAATTGAATCTGATGTGCTCTGCGTGTAAACTTGGAGCCGCCTGACAGTTTGCAGAACTATATTTCTTGTACCAGATGTCAAGAAGCCTGCCTGCCTGAAAATACCTACCATAATTACCTGCTAGGGTACGCCTGTTAGTCATTCCTTGAGTCTAGTCACCCAAGACCTTACTAGAATGTTATAGTAGAATAAAAACACTCATTACGTCCCATGAATAATTTAGTATAAATTTAATTATTGCATTACCTAGTCGGTCACCTGCCTGATCCCAAGGGAATGGGATGTAGGATTGGTAAATCTGGATAAATGAAGAGTGACTAGAAAAATTGCAAAGCATGGGTGCTTCATTGGAGGACATCAGTGCAGAGGCAGACAGAGGGCATCAGAGGACAGTGGGTTCTGGAAGAAGATTCATAAAAGAGGGCCCAGAAGATGAAAAATCAATTCACCTAGTCACTATTTTAACTATGGCTAGTTCTGTATTTGTGGCATATAGTTAGGATTAAATTTGGTTGTAAGTAATATGTTACAGTGACTTAAGCAAGAAAGATTGTTTTTCTCTTATGTTCTGTAAGTCCAGAGACCATTATTTCCGAGCTAGATTGTACTTCATAGTTTCAGGAGAACCCAAACTCTTTGTTTGGTTGGTTGCTTGCTTGTTTTTGCATGTATAGTTTCCATTTTCCACGTCCGTCACCTCATGGCTCAAGATTGCTGCTAGAGCTCCAGCCATTGCCTCTACATTCTCATCAACAGAAAGATCGAAGGAGAAAAGAGGGGTATGACCCCTCTCTTCCATTTTCACTTATACCTCTTGGGCCGGAACTTAGACATATGTGGTCTCTATTTTGTATCGTGAGCGATGTATTCTATTACTGTGGGGAAAGAGGAGAGAATCCTGAGTCCCTGCCACAGGTTTACAGCTCCCATCTATGCTGGTTCCACTGCTGGGTTTCAGTCACACCTCAGCATTTCTACCAATTTTGTAGGCAGTGCTGGCTAGAAGTCTGCTGTGTGTCAGTGAAGTAGGAGACTGGAGAGGCTGTCAGTGAGCAGCAGAGATGGCAGGGTGCTGAGGGAGCCATCACTCAGGGACATGGCCACCAGTCACTGGGCCTGTGGATGTGGCACTCTGTCGGGGAGGAAAGAGCCGGGTCACCAGCAAGAGGGAGCCTGAGGAAAAAACAGAAAAAAGAAACAACGCCACAGCTGCCCCTGTGAAATTCAGCTCGGCTTTTTCACAAGCACATGGAGCACATCAGGAACTCTCAGAAACACTGGGAGACAGGGAGGCGGACCTTGCTTTGGACCAGGATCCGACATTAACTATCAGCGCAAAAGGAAGTGAAGCACCGGCTACAGTTAAAACCTTCGATAACTCACAACTGAAAGCAAAGTTCTTTCTGTGAGTTTAGGTTATGATTTGGGCAGAACTTCGAGAAACTTGTTTCTTCACATGTCTCTTTTCCTGCTTGGGAAACCTGATGGTGGTTTAATTAACCCCAACTGAATATCAGCATCAGGTAAGGTCTGATCTGGTCCTTTTATTAACTCTGTCAGATACTAACATCAAAGCCTCCATGGGCTTTGTGATTGTGACTATTACATTCTGCTCTGTTTCTTCCTCTTATGCATTAAAAACTAAAGACAGTTATTTCAAAGTTATGGTCTAAAAATTAGGGTTTTCATGGTAATATTAATTTATTTCCCCATTTTCCATGTCCTGTTCTAAGATTTTGCAATGATCAGGATAATTGGAAGTTTAAAATACCACGGTCAATAGGACCGGTTTAATGTTTTGTTTTGTTTTTTTATAAGAACTTAGATGTTCTAATTTTGTAGTTTTCAGTGTTTTATGGCTTTTTTATTGCCTCTGCAAAGGTTCTGTCTTAATATATATGAAAGTTTTTAATAGCTGCATCCGCTGACATCTATTTTACTCCTATCTTACAGAAACAAGTAAGCATGCAAAAGATGAGATTAGAACCTTGCAATATACACAATTGAAAGAACACTGGTGATGTGAATAACAACATTCAAGCTTAATGGCCTTTCCTTCCCTTACCAGAGGGCATGGATCATTATATTTGCATCTGAAGGTTGTGTACTTAGAATAGCTCACTGCTTGGGCACAGAGCGTGGCAGGTGACGGACATTGCTAGATGTCTACCGTACCATTCCTTCTAGACTTGCTTTTTTGGATAGAAACCTGATGGGAAGATGAAATTTCTCATCCTCTTTTGTATGGAGGTGCAGCCATGGGACTAAATTCTGCCCAATGAGGTTAAGAGGGAACCTCCTAAAAGGATGAAGGATGCTCTCCTTTGATTTCCCTTCTTTCTGTCACTTGGAATGTAGATTTTTAGATCATGAAATGATGGAGTAAGGTTGATGAAACAAGAGGACAGAAGGAGCCTGGATTCCAGAAGAGCCCTCATATTAATCCTGGAGGCAAATTCTGGTTTTTTACCTAAAAGAGAAAGTTCAATCTGGTGTAAACACTACTATTTAGGATTTCCTCAATTAGGCACCTAAGATGAATTCTAGTGGATGGACTGGGATTCTGAAACATGGGATGGAGGATACAGATGAGAGATAGCAAAGGCAAGAATCTTGTATTCTACAAGTTGTAGGTCCTAGTTGGGACTCACAGTCACCTGTCAAGCTTCTAGACCAAGGAAGATTCGTCAACTTTTCTATCCTTTGCAGCGACCGGACAATGCTTGAGCAGGTACACGAAATAGCTGTTGAATAATAAATCAATAACCCAATGAGTGAAGAAAAGGAAGTCTTGTTGGGGGTGGGGAACGTGGAAGGGACGGTTTTTGCTCATTAGGCCAAAAATACATGAGAAAACTTGCTTTGTGCACTTAAAAAATTAATTTTAAATTCATGATGGATGAATGTGCTTCAGAGTGATTCAAATGCTAAGGTAGTCTTAAAACTATTCTTAAAATTGATTATCTATAATTAGCCCATCAGGTATGTGTTGAATATCTATGGGTCCAGCACTGTGCTGGGTATATAATACTGTAGTTTGTATTTTAAAATGATTTCTCATTTGTGATATATGATATATGAGGAGGTACTCCTGTAGGGCGCGGTCAGCTAACTGCTACGCGGCAGGAAGCTGAAATAAGCTGAGTCATCCTTCCTGTGGCCACTGCGCTTGCGCTAAGTATACTAATGAGGTTTTAAAGTAGCGACCTATCCGATGCTGGCTCACAAATCGCACCATCGGCGAAAGCCAATCACAGAGCGACACATGTTCTTAATCCCTATATAAGCAGACTGCTATAGGATTGCGGGGTCTTCCTTCCATCTTTCTTCAACCAAGCTGTGCTCCAATAAAGTGTGATACGAGAAGAATCTTGCGTGTGGCGGCTCGTTATTCTGCTGGTCGGAAACGGCTCGCCGCATTTGGTGCCGAAACCCGGGAACTTCGCGCCCTGCATGGAGGACCGATTCAGAACTCGACACACGGAGTGAACCGTCGGTGAGTAGTCCAGTCAGGTATGTTTTCAAGATAGCGCATCAGAAAATGAACAAACGGGGACTACGGTAGATAGGCCTGAAATTATGAAAAGAGAAAAAAGAAAACAAAAGGAAAAGCAAGAAACGGTGCCAGGATTATATCCAATCCTAGATGAGTTTAAGGGATTATATTTGTTTCAACCTGATATCTAATAGAGGGATAGGACGTAAGTTATAAGGCATGACCGCCCCTATAGAAGCCCGCGGAAATTTAAACCGCTGAGGCTTGGGTTTTTCTCAAGGGTCACTGAGTTTATGATTACATGGAGGACCACAACACCTGTGTGGGTACCTCAGTGGCCTTTGTCAAAGGAAAAGCTGGAGGCGGCATCCAAACTAGTGGATGAGCAGTTACAATTAGGGCATTTAGAACCCTCCCAGTCACCCTGGAATAATTAAGAAAAAATTAGGGAAATGGTGTAAAGATTGTTTCTTTTCTATTCCGTTGAATAGTCGAGCCCCTTGTATGGAGTTGCTTGAACAGGCCTTAGGCGTTTTGATTAAATATTTAGGGAATGGGGGATTGTTTCTTGCTCCCGAGGGAATACAGAAGGGAGATGTTGTAAATTTTTTAGGAGCTACTGTACATGGGAATAAGATAGTACCTCAAGAAATTGAGATTGGGACTAATTGCTTAGAAGCATTGAATGATTTTTGGAGGTTGCTTGGAGATGTGAATTGGATTCGGCCATATTTAAGTTTAACCCGCTTGGATCTAAAACCTTTGTTTAGTGTATTAGAGGGAACTCCTGATCTTAATTCCCCACGCCAATTGACCCCAGAAGCCCATCAGGCACTTCAAAAGGTAGAACAAGCTATTACAAATGCGCAATTAGAACGCTGTGATGATTCTCAACCTGTTTGGATCCACACGCGCTCTAACAGCACTAGACTCTACGACACAGGCTCAAGAGTTTATTCATATTACAGGCTTGCCCTATAATCCACAAGGCCATGGCCGACGAAAAGCCCAAGGAAGGAGTCAAGACTGAGAACAACGATCATATTAATTTGAAGGTGGCGGGGCAGGATGGTTCTGTGGTGCAGTTTAAGACAGGGTTTGTCAATGAGGCAGCCTCTGCTGAACGCCATGTGGCAACAAACCATAAAAATTATGGCAAAGTGATGTGGAAAGATGTGTTGTCCAATCAATGGAAGGGCCCGGATCGTGTTATTACTCGATCCAGGGGATCTCTTTGTGTCTCCCCACAGGATCAAGATCCGATCTGGGTGCCATCAAGACTGACGAGAATTGTTGAAGAAAACTTCGGAGAAGATGCTGAGTTGGATGTTCCTGATGATTCTTAATCGAAGTCTTTGTATTAGTTGGAATTCCACAAAGGATTATTCAAATTGTGCAACTGAGTGCTGCCGGGCTGGAGCCCGTTGCCTTTGGAGATTTTGCCTCTTGGCTCTCTTCTGCCTTTTCCTCCTTTGGGGAGTGGGTGGGGGTAGGAATCTTTGGAGTCTGCTGTGTATTTGGGATTATGCTGTGTCTCTGGTTGGTCTGTCGTGTGCGCATCAGGGCACATCGAGATAGGGTCCTGCTCACTCAGGCACTTCTGGCTATTAAGGAAGGAGATTCTCCCGCAGCCTGGCTCTCCGCCCTGAATAATTCGAAATGATTGCCCTTGCACAGAGAGGCCTTGTTGCCATTGCACCTCTATAGGGAGTCATCCATTGTCCTGATTGCCCTTGCACAGAGAGGCCTTGTTGCCATTGCACCTCTATAGGGAGTCATTCATTGTCCTGATTGCCCTTGCACAGAGAGGCCTTGTTGCCATTGCACCTCTATAGGGAATCAGCCATTATTCTGAGTCAGCCTTTGCACCCTGCAGCCCTTGTTGGCATTGCACGCAGGAAGGTGTCTCAGACATGCCAACAGAAAACTGCCCTCGAACAGTGAGCACATCATGAGGTGAACACTTGTACGGGCTACATTCTGCTTGGTGTTCTAATAAATAAAAAAGGGGGAGATGTAGGGCGCGGTCAGCTAACTGCTACGCGGCAGGAAGCTGAAATAAGCTGAGTCATCCTTCCTGTGGCCACTGCGCTTGCGCTAAGTATACTAATGAGGTTTTAAAGTAGCGACCTATCCGATGCTGGCTCACAAATCGCACCATCGGCGAAAGCCAATCACAGAGCGACACATGTTCTTAATCCCTATATAAGCAGACTGCTATAGGATTGCGGGGTCTTCCTTCCATCTTTCTTCAACCAAGCTGTGCTCCAATAAAGTGTGATACGAGAAGAATCTTGCGTGTGGCGGCTCGTTATTCTGCTGGTCGGAAACGGCTCGCCGCATACTCCGGAGCCTCATCCTTGCTCTCTCTCACCTATAGGGTTATTTCGAGGCAGTGGTAAGTCAAGGGAGAGCATCAACAAATACTCTAATTACCCTACAGATCTGTCTTTTTCTCTCCTGCCCACCGGTGTAGCCCATGCACCTTGTCCCAGTATGGAGACTAAAGAAGATACCTGTAAAGGCCAAAGGAATGAAGCTCTAATGGTGGAATGTCAGGCATCTTGCCAAATAAAGAAACTAATATAGTCTCGCTCTGTCCAAATGTGTTGTAATGAAGGTGGAATTCTACTGTTTCTAGACTCCTCTTTTCCATGCTGCTCTGAGTTCCTCAACCTAAATCTTCGCTGATGACCCAGTTCCCAGTGTTTGTGACTTTTTGGAGATCCAGATAGTCAAAGTTGCACTATAGGTACTCTGGAGTCATCTGAAAGAACTGTGAACCAATCCTGGAATTATCTCCAGAGAATACTAACAGGATCATTCCAGATTCAGTGATTTCAGTTTCACATTACTTGGATTGGGGGAATTTGGGGAAGATGCCAAAGTCAGGTTGGTCACCCCTTAGGGTTGGGATATGAGTAGGAATGTCTCTAAATCAACCCTGTTCGGGAGAATTTTATGCAGTAAAAGGAATGTGGCTATTGTGACTGAGGAATTGGGTGTTTATATTTTATTTAGTTTTAAATGATTTAAATAGCCACATGTGGCTAGTGGCTACCACATTGGAGTGCATAGTTCTAGAATCTTGTATTCCTAGTTGTTATAAATGTGTCTAGAGAGCAAGGATTTAAAATCTTATCCAAAGGAGAATGCTAAGGTCGGCCAAGAAAAATGCTGCCAGGACGGGTGGTCAGGCTCGAGAGGCGATTGCAAGGCATCAGATCTGAGTGCAGGAGACCAACTGGGGCCAGAGACGGACAAGGCCAGGCGGAGACAATGAGGGTGTGGGACACACAGGCAGCTCCCCCTCAGCCCACAGCTTGGGACGCTTTGCCTACAGCTGTAGTTTTTCTTCATTTATTTACTTTTAAAATTTTCATTGGAGTTGATTTACGATGTTGTGTTAGTTTCAGGTGTACAGAAAAGTGAATCAGTTATACATATACATGTATCCACTCTTTTTTTTTTTTTTTTTGCGGTACGCGGGCCTCTCCCTGTTGTGGCCTCTCCCATTGCGGAGCACAGGCTCCGGACGCGCAGGCTCAGCGGCCATGGCTCACGGGCCCAGCCGCTCCGCGGCATGTGGGATCTTCCCGGACCGGGGCACGAACCCGTGTCCCCTGCATCGGCAGGCGGACTCCCAACCACTGCGCCACCAGGGAAGCCCTCCACTCTTTTTTGTTTAGATTCTTTTCCCATATAGGCCATTACAGAGTATTGAGTAGAGTTCCCTGTGCTCTACAGCAGGCTCTTATTAGTTGTCTCTTTTATATATAGTAGCGTGTATATGTCAATCCTAATCTCCCAATTTATCCCTCCGCCCCATCCCCTGGTAACCATAAGTTTGTTTTCTACATCCCTGACTCTACTTCTGTTTTGTAAATAAGTTCATTTGAACCCTTTTTTCTTTAGGTTCCACCTAAGAACACTTAACTTGCATTTGATTGCCTCAGCCTTCTTAGAAGGTTCAGGCCTGACGTCCAAGCAAAGTTTGGCCATAGAGAGAAATTTGAAGATCACATGTCAGAAGCCCGCAGATTATACTGTGTTGCCATGTTTAAATACTAAGCTAGATTTTTTTTAGGTAAAACATTTTCTTTTGCTAATATGTTGCTTTGGGGTTCTCCATGGGTTTTTTTTTTTCTCCTGATATGAGAAACCTTCTTTTGTCGCAAATCAACCAAATACCAAAAAAGAAAATTTGGGATGAAAGCAAAGGTATATCGATATTTTTCTGTTCAAGGTGTTTGTAATTTTATCTAAATACTTATAAGTTAACTTTCCCATCTTTAATTAAGAAAGTATGTGAAACTCTCTTTGAAAAATTCATCAGAAAGCCCACCTGACTGTGACTGGCATTTTCAGTTGCTCTGGAAACAGGCTCAAGACTCTGTTGCATTGTTTCAACTTAATGGGACAATACAATAGTCCAGTGTCTTTCAGATCCGCTGTTTCGTGTGTCTTTAAATTTATCACTATAGATACTGGGTACAATTAACAAAGACTTTGGAAGGAGGGATCCTGAGAGCATTGACAACACTGAATCATGCCTTTCTAGTTTTTCTCAATGTGAGGCTTTCTTTGGAATTGTAGAAAAAAGTCAGGAGGAAACGTAACCCCACAGGGAACTGGTCTTTGAAAATCCTTAAAGCGAAAGGACTCTTCTTAAAGAGTTCTTCTTTCTCAACCAAGGCTCAGAAGGGTTAGACTACTGGGCTCAGGACGTTTGGGGAGAGAGAAAAACATCGACGCTCCTTCAGTCTTATACTTGTGAGAACAGAAGTGATCAGGCTCAGATTCCTGCTTGCTAGCCAAGCAGACAAGTAGCAGGAGAATGAATGCTGTGGTCAGGAAGTTGCGTCACTGGGGTTGGGGTGGAGGCAGGAGAGCCAATCCCGTGCATGGACACTGTGTGATTGGCAGAGAAGTCAACCTATCCAGGTGTGTTGGGGAAGAACAAATTTTCAGGGTAAGTATTCACCATCCAGGAGAACTCTGACTTTGCTAGCCCATTTTCCTGGGTCTCGTTATGTAGATTCCTTCGGTGTTGGTAAAAGAAAGGATGGACTGATTTATACAGGAAGGGGCAGAGAACAACTCCGTGCTAACCCTTGCCCCACTCCTGACACACTGAATTAGAAGGTCTGCAACTGAGGTGAGAGCATTGTGTTGAAAGAGATTCCCAAATGATTGTTTTCTTCATGCTTGATAAAGGACCATTGTTCTAATCGATGCACCCATAGAATAGGTCAGATCTGAAGAAAAAGGTACATTTAGGAGTAGGCATGGCAGTAGTGTACATGGGAGGAGGTCATGGATTATGGTATCAGAGATAAATAAATGGATTTTGGCAGGTGGATAATAAGCGGTGGCTGTAGTGCAGAGCGTCATTACTCACGGCGGGGTCTGCGGGTCAGCAGCATCAATGTCATCTGAGAACTTGTTAAAAAATGCAGAACCTTGGACCATATCCTAGACCTGTGGGATCAGAATCTGCATTTCAACGAGGTCCCCGGTGTCGTGGGAAAGGTGGTCTAGGATTCTGGTGTTGGGAGCAGCAAAATACCCTGGGATGAAGAGGCAAGGCTTGGGAGCCAGACTGCCTAATTCACATGATCCTGACATCCCATGTAGGCTGAGCCCATGGGCAAGGTGCACGAGGACTCTGTGTGCCTCAGCTTCCCCATCTGTAAACTGGGTGCAGTAATATCCCCGCAACTCTGGGCTGTTACAAGGAAGAAATCATAAATCCAAGTAAAGCACTTATCTAGAAGGTAGTAGGTGCTCAGTAAATGCTAGATCCTAGTCATCTTTCCTTAGACGGAATGATGTTGGACCAGTCTCTTCACCTCTCTGGACCTCAGTTTCCACGTTGAGAACATGAGGGCAATAATAAGTAGTCACTGGGCTGCAGTGAGGGCTATCAGAGACATACGTGTTCTGTGGTCTGTAAACACATCTCCAGATGTGAGGATGCTGTCGTCGACCGCCTGTCAGAGGGAGAAGGGCAGGTACGAAGGCGAAGCTTTCAGCCCATCCCAGCAAGAAGGCAAGACCTCCCGAGGGGAAGGGGACCACCGAGGTTTTTCTGAAGCCCATTGAGAACCAGACCACCCTCAAATATGTGATAAGGTAAAAGGTCATTGGGCTCAAGTCATCCTGTCCTCTGTCTTATTCTCTCCCCCTCCACCCATGGACCGGATCGGACCACCCATGAAGAGATGTTTGTGCAGTGGCTGGAGGGTAAATGACATCTTTGTGCAACCCTGGCTGGAGTGTGGCAAGGAACAGCGGGGGTGACCACCCCCAGTTCTGTCCTAGAGTCCTCCGGACTTCCCTCTTTCTTTCTTGTCCTAGACAATCCTTGTCTAGACAATCCTTGGGCAAGCTGACAACTCAGACTTTGACACTTTTTATTTTTTTTATACATTTATTATTTTTATTTTTTTATTTCTTATTATTTATTTTTATTTTCTTTTTTTTTTATATACATTTATTATTTATTTATTTATGGCTGTGTTGGGTCTTCGTTGTGGCGCACGGGCTTTCTCTAGTTGCGGCGAGCGGGGGCTACTCTTCATTGCGGTGGGCGGGCTTCTCATTGCGGTGGCTTCTCTTCTTGCAGAGCATGGGCTCTAGGCGCACGGGCTTCAGTAGTTGTCACACATGGGCTCAGTAGTTGTGGCTCGCGGGCTCTAGAGCACAGGCTCAGTAGTTGTGACACACGGGCTTCATTGCTCCACGGCATGCGGGATCGTCCCGGACCGGGGCTCAAACCCGTGTCTCCTGCATTGGCGGGCGGATTCTTAACCACTGCGCCACCAGGGAAGCCCTGGGTCCTCTTTTTAATCTTGACTTTCTTCTGAGGGTGCAGCCCAGCAGATCTGGGATACATTCCATTATTTGCAGAACCGAGAGACATAAAATCTTTTACGCTCACTTCCTGTAGCTGGCTTAGGGCCTAAGGGGCAGAAAAGCTGACCCTGGATTTATTGCTGCTGCTGGGAGACTTGGGAGGTTTCGGCAGCAACATCACATTTTTTTTCCATCATGGCTCAGCTGGATGGAAGCACTGTGAGTGAGGCTCTGTCCCAAGTGCCTCGGGACACTGTCAGGGCCAAGAGTTAATGCAGCCACTACAGGGGCCCCTAGAGGCCTCCAAAAAGGTCTGTGTGAGAATATGTACCAGTTGGGAAGGAGCAGAATGCACGGCGAGTCATCGGCTGCTGACTGCTTCTTCCTCGTGCGATCCCCCGCCTCAGCACTTGCCTTCTGCTTGGAGGACCGCATCCACAACACCTCTTTCTGTGTCCTCCTTGTCCTCCAAGACAGCCTCTACAATTACAGTTGCAAAATCTAAAGCCCAAGTGAACACCTGAGGAATGTAAGCTGTGCCGAGCAAGTCTTTGCTTTTCCCTTTCATCATCCGTTGCCCCATCTAGAACCATCTGTCAAGGCTTTGACAGCAGAATGCCCCCCCTCACAGAGACAGCATAAAACTTGAGTTTAACCAGAGCAGAAATGCTGGTTCTGACCCTCTCAGTCATCCGATCTCCTGAAGGAAACCCCCAGCCCGGCCCTGCCCGGCCTGAGCTATCCTATTGTGTCTTTCTAGTTGGGGAAAGGACTCTTTCTGTCTCAGGAACAATGTTAGTCACTGTTCAGAAGAAAGCACAATTGTGATGGTCCAAGATATTAAATAAGAAAGGCCTGATTCTCCCAAGGCTCTCTGGGAAGACAGAGTTCTGAAGACTGACTCAACTATTTACGACTTAACGTGGAAAGGACTGGATGGTTTGCCAGAGGGAAGCAGGCACCTGCTGGTCTCAGCACAGGGCAACTGCAGACCCTCTTACTTGACAGAAGACAGATGGCCCGGTGTGAGGGTTGGTTGTGTAGCAGGGCATCCGCGCACGCACGTGCGCGCGCGTGTGTGTGTGTGTGTGTGTGTGTGTGTGTGTGTGTGTGAAGGTTGTCTCCCCATTACCCTCTGAGAGGGTCCCATGTCAGGAGGTGAGTTCTCAGAAGGAAGGAGGGCACCTGGGACATCATGCCCATTCACTGGTCCAGAGCGGCTGACTGGACCCCACTTCCTAGGGCGGTGCAGCTTCTGGGTCCTTCCGGGGTGTTGGGGTCCCTGACCCTGGCCAGTGTGGAGGGGAGGTCCTGCGGTCCTGCTCGGAATGGAGCAGGTGGTGAGGCCCCTTCCCCGGGGAGCATCAGGCTGCTCTGAGACAGTTTTGTCCTTC
This sequence comes from Stenella coeruleoalba, assembly GCF_951394435.1. Taxonomy (NCBI): domain Eukaryota; kingdom Metazoa; phylum Chordata; class Mammalia; order Artiodactyla; family Delphinidae; genus Stenella; species Stenella coeruleoalba. Next base: position 6,729,556 of record NC_137164.1, read on the forward strand.
AAAACAAAAGGGTCCCTTGATGTAAAAGAAAACGCTGGTCCTAACTTCTTCGTTTACTCTTGGTGGGTAACAAGCCTCCCATTCACTTTCCAGAGGGTCTCTTTCTCTGGGGCCTCAGAGAAGGCGCATTGTTAGGAGACTGGAGGATGGAAATGTGGGCCAGTGAGGGCCGTGCTGTGAGCTCTCAGGGCGCTTAAATACTTGGAAACCAGCCCCTCCCTCCCCTTTCAGAGAGAGGCTTATTCAGGTTGGAGATTCGGAAACTTTCTCTTTTGTGAGGTAGACTCTTTTGATCCATCAACCGTGGCATTAGTTTCTTCTCAAACCAGGTGAAAAAATGACTGTAATAAAAACAAGTCTGGGTTTTCCTGGTTTATGATACATCCCGTCACTTGGACACATGCAATTAAGTCTTCAAACCCCCTAGACATGGTTCTCTAAAGAATAGGGGAATCATTTGAGGACAGGCGATAAGTTCCTCGAAACAGAAAGGAATGTGTTCTTTGGGTACGAGCAAAACTTCAACTCGTCCTTTTTTTTTGGAGGAAAAAGAGTCTCTGGTTTAAGGTCTCCTTAAATCACTTCGGCAGAAAACCAGTTACAATGGCACAAAAAAGAAACCAATTTTCAAAAGGAATGAAAACACTTAAGATTGAACTACACCCTCCCAGTCCTATTTTTTCAACTCTCATCTGTCTGTGGGTGACTCTAACACCTGTGTCTGGATGCTTCTCTCTGGACTCCAGATCTACCTTTCCAATGCCTGCTGGATTTGTCCACCAGTGGGTATCTTACTGTCCCCCAACTTGAATGTGTCCCACTCTGGACTCCACCCTCCCCTTTGGAATACCACCTCCTCTTGATTCCCTTGTTTCTGCTGATGGCATCAACTCTTGTAACCAAGCAGGACCCTATGGGAAAGAGAGCCCCTCAGGTCCTCTGCCTGCCTCTTGTTTGTAGGAAAACTCTAGCCTCCCAGGCTTTTCCCAAATTCCAAAGAGTAAATTTAATCAGAGAAGTGAGAAAGTGCAAAAAGAAAGGAAAACAGTCAAACAAGACAAAATAATAATACATTAGCCATTAAACAAAGTCAAAGACCTTTAGTTCCACCTCAAGGACTGTAGATAATATTCTGAGCCATGTCCTTTGAGCTCTTTTGCAGATACTAGAATCTCCACCATGTGGAAGAAGTTAACTGTGTGCTGCCCACAAGCATGTAGACCCCAGACTGGTTGGAACCAGAAGGTTGATGACGTTGACTCCCGATTACCTCCCCACCAACCAACCAGAAGAATGTCCACGAGCTGATCACACACCCCACAACCCTCCTCCCTCACCCTGTCTTTAAAAACCTTTCCCTGAAAGCCTTCAGGGAGTTCAGGTCTTTTAAGTCCTGCCTGGACTCCTTGCTTGGCACCTGCGATAAACGCTTCACTTTCCTTTACCACACCGGGTGTCAGTAGATGGGCTTTACTGTGTAATGTCAAGAGGACCCAAGTTTGGTTCAGTAACATTATCGTTGTGAATGTTGTCAATTCTCTCTCTTTAGTGATTCAGAACCCCCACCCCCACCCCCCGGTTCCCACCACTAACAAACATGATAGTGAAAGACCTTATCACTGCTTCCTTTGACAATTGCAACAGGCTTCTCCCTTGTCCAGCCTGTTCCCATGCCAATCCTTGTCCACAAATCATGCAGAATTAATTTTCCTAAAGCACAGCTATAGTTATCTCCTTGCTGTAGTGGACATTTGTCAGTAGAAGCTGCCCAATGTCACTGAACATCCTCCCATATTTTGGGCTAACGTCTTCCTAACATAGAAACCGCACATCCCAGACTCCCTTGCAACTAAGGCTCAGGTTTATGATTTCAGGAATCCATTGTCCTGTAAATGCATGTGGGGGGTTGGATCTTCAGGAGTGAAGGTGGGATGTGTTTTCATGACAGTACCTCCTGTTTCCTGGCTTCAGAGCCAAAATGTTTAGCTCACCTGAAGTTTCTATAAGCTACCTAATCTTGTGTGGAAATTCTCTTTCAGCTCGGACTAGGCAGAGTGGATTCTGTTGTTGGCAACTAATAAGCAAAAAATTAAAAATAAATATTGATGGCTCCTCAGTGCCTAATCAAATAAATAGCTGCTCCCCAGCCTGGCATCCACATTTCTCTGCAATGTCTCAGAGCAACAGGACTTTCAAGGCCATCAGACTTGTGTTTCTATTTTCCTACTTGTGCTGCCTTTGTTAAGTGCATTTCCTCAGATTTTATGATTTTCCCCCTGTAATCATAGTTTCCCTGCATTAGCTTCTACTTTGGTTTAACAACCGAAATAAAATAACCACCAGCAACAAGCTTTTTATGGTGAGGACATTCCAAAATTTAGTGTGTGGCTGTCTCCTCTTTGATTTTTAGACACTGAGATCAACAGCTCCCAAAGACCCCAAATTATGCTAATATATGTCCTGTATAAATATAAAACCCATCAAGTCTTGCTTGGGAGAAAACTCTACAACATTAAAGGAGAACTTTATTAGCATCAAGAAAGCATTTTTGACGATGTCTTTCTACACACCTTTCATTTTTTTCTCATATTTTCCTATCTTTGACTTGGTCTATACAACATCAAATGAAAGTGAAAAATTCAATCAAAGAAGTTTTTCATGTTACGCAGATAAAACATCTGGAAGATTTAATTTCTTCTTTTCCATCCTGTGGATGGTCTTGTAGAGATTTAGTCTGTGTCATTTACCAAGACAGCTACTTCCTCATCTCAGTCCATCCTTCACCTTCACATGAATTTTTTAAAATCTTTAATTTTTGAGAAGCTCTTTTCCACTTTAGAAAGACAAAGGCTTCACCAGACCTTTGAGGATGCCCATAGAAAGGGATGCAATATTCATTGCTAACCTGCCTCTTCCCAGTCTTGCTTTGATAATGTTGGAGATGATGAATTGAAGAAAAGGATATTTGGATCAGAACAGGAAGGTCCTGACTTTATTAAGCCCTATGAATATGGAAGTAATTGTCAAAATCAGTCCTGGACCCTCTGCTGGACATGGTTCACGTGAAGCCTCCATAGACATCATTGTTCACTGACTGCTGGTAGGGCCTAATGCTGCCTGTGACTGTGGCCTTGGATCTGATGCCATGTTGCTGACATTGACTCTGAGCTGTATTGTTCTCATTAGTAGTGACCACCTTGGTTTCCCAACTGATTGGAGCTGCACTGCCCTGCTTCAGTGTTGATGGTCGACGCTCTATATGGGATCTAGTCACAGTTTAATAGCTTCCCTTTCCTTGGCAAAGAAAACATTTTTCTAAGATCTACAGTTATCATTGAAGCCAAGTTCATTTAGACTCATTGTCCTTCTTCTTCTCCCATTCTCACTCCCCATGCATGCTACAAACGTCACTGTGAACTGGCAGTGTCAACCACGCCACTGAAAACCAAAGTGTTGCAAGGTAAGAATGATGAGAACCCAGAACATTTACACGATCAGATGACAGCCTTTTGGATTACATTCTTAAAAGATTTTAACGATATCAGCCTAGTTTTAAGAATGGCAAACACCACGAAATTCTACTGTCAACATTTTGCATGATAAGTCTTTACTGATTGAATTTTAAAGAGGGAATGAAAAGCATTGAGGGGGTTTGTTTTACCTAAATGAATTCAAGTTTTCTTTGTTCTGCATAGTTTAACTGCCGTTACCATAAATAGGTCATTGGTTTTGACTTCATGAAACTATTGGAAATTCCCATGATAAATCCCTGTGCTGACATTTTATATCATTATATAATAATAATATAGTATATATGTAAGAGCGTTTATATATTTAAATATTTATAAAAATATAAATTAAATTATACTGAATTAAGATGTTAATTAAGAATTAAATATATTTAAATATATAAATATTTAAAGATATATATTTAAAGCTTCCCCTCTAGTGTGGTGAATGAAATATTTAACGCCAATTATTGTGGAACAGTTACTTATTGGCTAAGAGGGAGTAATGTTTGCATTCACTCCCAGCTTTGTTAATCATCTGTCTCATGATCGCCAGTTTGCTGGATGTGATGATTTAGGGCCTGTTGGAGTCTGTGAGATTTTACAAAAGACGTGTTCACCGCCTTTCAACACATTTCAGGAAGGTCAGGCTTGACCATACAACCTGGACAACCGTGTTGCTGGGGCAGATTTAATTTGTCTCCTGGTAAATTATCTACCCCATACGTTGAACAAAACTGGAAAATCTTGTCATCTGGTTGCCAGATGCTTTAGAGAAAATTGAGATGAAAACACTGAAGTTCCGTCAGTACTTTAATAATTTCAGTTTTATTATTTTACAAAGCTTTTCAGATAGGGATCAAGCCTATATATATGCTTGATATCTATCTATCTATCTATCTATATTCTGACTCCCTTTTCAAAAGTTTATTACAATCCACTGTCTTTCAATTTAAGGGACTAGAATACTACTCAAGTTGCCATCTCTTGGAAGCCCAAGACACTCAGCAGGAGTGAAGCGATCCTAAACATAACCCTTTAATATTACAGATTCTGTGGGGTTGATCTCAAAAGACTGAGGAATAACCTGGGGTGAACTTTATGTATCTAACCATTTGTATCCTTATCAAGAAGATGAAATACATCAGAGCTTTACTGTTTGGGCTGAGAGCCATGCTCAGGACGGGCCCACACTGATTACACTCTGGGAGTAATTGTAAGCTGTCTTCACACTTGAACTCTTAGTGAGGTGAATGCATTTTCTCCTTCCTTTATGAGGCTGTCATGAGCTTTGTAGTGTCTGGTAATTAAGGACCATGATGACATAGTGGAGGCCCCTCAAATGGACACCCCACGTGAAGCTGAGCAACATGGTGGAATGGGCTGGGAACTTACGGCTGGAGATCCTGGACTTGAATGCCAATCCTGCCACTTATGAGTGGTTTGACGTTGGACAGGTCTCTCAGTCTCTCCTCTTTATCATCTGCAAAAGGAGGATAATCACATGTCCTTTCCAGGCTCTTGGACGAATGAAACGAGATAATACATGTGAGTACATCTGGCACCTGGGGGGTCTTAATAAGCCTTAGTTGAACCCGAATCTGGACTCAAAAATCACCAAACACTGGACAATGTCAGTGTTGCCAGCACTGGACCAAATTAGTGCGCCTCCACCCTGGAAGAAGTAGGGACTCTCTTGGTTCCTCGTTTACCTTGGAAATTCCAGTGAACGATGGGAGGTTCGAGGCATCAAGGTTTAAGGAGACACGATTCGGTTTGGAAGTCTCCGGGAAACCTTGGAAGAAGAACTTGCTCCGCCTTCCTGGGTACCCTTCAGGATGGACGGGGAACTTCTCAGACCACTCTCCCAGAGACCCTTCCACATCGAACAGGACTCTCAGGCCTATTTGTAGTGCTCTAGAATCCTTTGGGATGTTTGGGGGCTAGAATGAGCTTCCGGGGACCGAGAAATCGTCTTTGGTCTGAAGTTGCTGGAGTAACAATCTTTTGATCACCCTGAGCAACACAAGATCATGTCTTGTCACCCAAACATAATGGAGCTTGTCTTACTCTTTAAAGAATCGCCACTTCCCTAGTGCAAAGGCTTCCTTGTGACCTGAGGAGGCAGGGCTGGAAGGAGAGGGTCCGGGGAGGAGACGGTCACTGCTTTGGCCGGAGGGTGGCTCACTTAATAGAGTGGAAGGAGCATGGACTTCGCAACTGCACAGCATCAGTTGTCTTAGCTGTGCAACTTGGCCAAGTTCTCCAGCATAAATAAGCCTCAACTTCCTCATCTGTATAGGGGGTAGAATGCCACCTACCCACAGGGTGGCTGTGAGGATTAAATGAGATCACAAGTGTTAAAGAATCCACACACAGTAGGCCTTCAATAAATCTCAGTTCTCCTCACTGACCCCCAACTATCTCCCTCATTTTTTCATGTGGTCTCAGACCGTGTGCATGTGCCCGAACCCCTCTCCCATTCACGGCTCAGTCCCGTTTTCCTGGGGCTCCATTCCTACAAGTCTCCCATATCCCACCTAGTTTCCACATCCCAGCTTCTTTTCCCTTTGGTCCTTGAGATGCTCCCCTGCTGGTTGCTATGTCCTCTCTGGCACATCCCATCCCCATGTCTTCTCGGGCAACCCCTTTGTGGCATTTCTGCTCTGGCTTCTCCAGGTGGCCGTGTGCCTCTCGTAGCACTGGGGTATCCAGTCTCCTTGGTCCTCAGTAAGCAAGTGGGCGGTGCCAGGCAGAACACCAGCTATTAGGCCAGGGTGGTGCAGAACCCCTGCCCCTCTGGCTCGGTGGAGAGGACAGCGTTTCCTGCCACTAGCCGGGTGTGTCTGCGGGTGTGTGGGTGAGGGCACTCACTGTCTGCACGTGAGTGGCCTTCTCCTGGCAACAGGGAGAGGAGAAGGGGAAATAAAAGGCTGGCTCATGACTACAGAACACCTTTCTTATTGCTGCATTTACCTCCTTGATTCTCACCATGGCATCCAGGGACCATGCAAACAGATAAAGGCGGGGGGAAGCAGAACAGAGGGACCAGATACAATAAAGAGGGAAAGGCGTGTGGGTAATGGGTGAATTGATATGATTTCATATACATTTATATCAGCTCTTCTACCCAAACCCAGAAAGATGTCAAAATGTGGGAACAACCAGAGCCTGGGAGAAAACTGAAAGAAATCCAGGCTGGAATAAGAAAACATCCTTTAATACTCCTGCCCTTCCTTTCCGTGGGGGGATCCTGTGCTAGAGAGGGCTGCCAGGTACATCTGTGTCAGCACTGTTCTTCAAACTGTAGGTCCTGACCCAACAGAGGATCAAGAGATCAACTTAGGCTGAGAACCAGCATTCTTTAAAACTTTTTGGTTGAAGTCTAATGTATACAACCACATACATAAATCTTAAATGTATAGCTCAGAAATTTAAAAATATATGTATATATGCATAAAACCAATACCCAAATCAAGATATAGAACATCTCCTGCAACCCGGGAGGTTCCCTCCTGTGTATTTACTTGGAGTATTTATCCAAGTAAATACTCACCCACTTCCCTAGAGACAACCACTGTTTTGACTTCCATGACCACAGCTTAGTCTTGGCTATTCTTAGTCCTCATATAAGTAGAATCATACAATTATACTCTTTTATCTGTCTTCTCTCACCCGAATGTTATGCTCTTATGGCAGTGGTTCATTTTTTATAGCCGTGTGGTAGTTTATTGTATGAATACGCTGCACTTTAAGGAATTAATTCTACAGTTGCACATTTGGTTTATTTCCAGTTCTGTGCTGTGACTTTACAAGTCCTTTGGTGGACATGTTCACTCATTTTTCCGTGGGTAGATTCCTAGGACTGGAATCGCTGGGTCTGAGGGTTGAGGCATGTTTATTTTTAGAAAATACTACCCAACAGTTTTCTAAAGCTGAACTATCCAGTGTGATAGCCGTTGGATGTAAGCTCTCCTTATGGCTATTTAAATTTAACTTCAAACAAAACTTTAAGTTGAGTCCTACAGTTACACCAGCACAGTTCAAGTGCTCAATAGCCCCTGGTGGCTCGTGGTCACTGTTTGGACAGTGTAGACAGAGCCCATTTCCACGCTCAGAGAACTTTCTCTGATGTTCCAAACTGACTTCCAGCATTTCTCAAAACACGAAGTCAGGTAGAACACATGAGAGTGCATTCTATCAAGTAAGGGTTACTATTGTTTCATGAGTCTTTTGTTTCAGCAATATTTTTGTGGATGTGTGTACTCGGTTGTGGTGTGAAGTGTATTTCTCACCATGGGTCATAGTAAAGGCTCTGTCGAGAGGCAGGTTTTTGTGACCTTTGGCTAGAAACGTGGAGGGAAGATGAAGAGGAAAGGAGAGGTTGTGAGGGAGGGGGATACATAAGGACTTTTGTGGACCAGGTGGGATTTTTGTCAGCCTCATGCTTCTTGGTTATGTCGTACAAGACTGCGTAGGGTACGGATTAATTTCTGGAAGTATATGTACTTCCTGTAAGTTTATTCTTCCGAATGACTAGGAGAGACAGGCGTTGTTTAGCGATGGATGGTCTCAGCTTTCCATACTTCCCAGCCTGAGGCATCTACTCGCTCCATGAGACTTGACTGGCCCTGCGTGGCGCTGGCTCACAGGGTTACTTCAGTGACCCACTGGGTACATGCAGGATGTTATGAACCACCGCTGCTGCCCAGAAGAGAGCTGCTTCTGTCAAGTCAATGCCAATGAGAATGAAATGTCAGATTAGCTTTGCAGGCCTTCAAACTCTGATGTGTGCCATTTGGTCACCTCGTCTTCTGGTGGTAAAGTACATTGCAGATGTCCTTTGAAAGCTCATTAAATAGAAGCAGTGCCCCAAATTATGGTGATTGTACAAGATGTTCTCAATATGACATTATTTCTTTAATCAGGGAACAGTGACTCCTGCATAGTTTTAACAGTGGAAAGTGTTCAATCACCAGAAACAGAAAATCAAGCAATTATTTCAGACTTCTGAGCAAAGTCACAGAAAACTCTTGTCAGTTCCAGTACCCTTGTATAGGTAGCATCAAATTCTAGTCTGGTCCCCAAGAGCCCATCTCAGGCGATGACCCCACGTGGGTCTAGGAGGTACCCGTGGTCTTCAGAAAGCCTTCGACCCTGGGTCACCCTTGGTCCTAATGTCCCTGGAGTGATGATTTGATTCCAGAGGCAGGTTGCTCCACGTGTGTCAAAGCTGCCTGGAGATGCCAGGTTACACTGAGAACACAGCATCACGCCATCTGAGCATATGTTGCGAAATCAGCCTCACTGAATGGACTGTGAAAATTGGGTATAAAGATCTTTCCGCGTCCACTGGCATCTTCCTTCTCTTCAAGGATATCAATAGCTAAGCCTTTTTTTTTTTTTTTTTTTTTTTTTTGCGGTACACGGGCCTCTCACTGTTGTGGCCTCTCCCGTTGCGGAGCACAGGCTCCGGACGCGCAGGCTCAGTGGCCATGGCTCACGGGCCCAGCCGCTCTGCGGCATGTGGGATCTTCCCGGACCGGGGCACGAACCCGCGTCCCCTGCATCGGCAGGCGAACTCTCAACCACTGTGCCACCAGGGAAGCCCACTAAGCCTTATTTTGATAGACGTGTTCTTGAAAAGTCATGTACGTTAAATTTGGATACACTGAATCCTAGTTCCCCTGGTCTTCTACTCCAGCATCAGTTTTATAAATGCTCACACCTGACTGCTCTTCAGTGAAGAGCGACTCCAGCAGGTATGCTTCTCAGCCTGCCTGCGCCTTCTGCCACACAGGGGATGGTAAACAACCCCTTGCAAGTACTGGGTGTGTATGGGCTGCTGGTGAGATGCCACATTTAAAAACATCTTATCATTAATTATTTTATGAGTTTGGGTTTTCAAAGTCGTTTCCTTAAAATGAGGCACGCCTGTATCATTAATTCCAATCTGATCAATCACGTGTCCCATTGTCCCCACATCACATAGAACTGGTGGATCCCACTGCATTTTATTGAGCCCATCATCCGAATACTTAATTTTCTATGGCAACTGTTGACTCAGCATATGATCTAAATTCAAGGCCTGAGCCTACAGCTTAAGACTCCTGGCATCCAGGATACATCAGCGGTAGGGAGTATGTTGCAGCAGATCCTTTGCTGCCTCTCTCTCGAGGCCAGCCCAGATATCCCCCACGCGTCACAGCCCTCCTCGCTCCTGGGCTCCCACGTGGCTTCAGAATCGTTCTCAACACAGCAGTTCAGGCCTCCACTAATCAACATTCAGAATTCATGAGATGAAACCTGCTTGCCTGCTCTGGAATCTATCATTTACGGGTGAATTCTCCTTCAATGAATCTTAGGCCGAAAAGAAATCTCATTGGTTTAGACTGCTTTGTCTGAGCCCTGGCCAGAGCACATTTATAGAAGATAGAATCATGTGTTCTTTAGTCGAATGGATTGTCACAGTTTTATCCCTTCGCTGTTGGTGGATCAGAGAGGCACCAGAGCACGAGAGAGTCAGAGGGACCTGAATTCAAATCCCGGTCCTGCAGCTCACTTGCTGCATCACCCTGAACAAATGACTTAACCTCTCTGAGCTTCAGTTTCCACAGCTGCAAAATGGGATGATAAAACCTACCACAGAGAGTTGTTGCGAGGTTCTATCAGGAAGTATTAGTATAAAGCTTAGCATATTGCAAGCGCTCAATACATGGTAATAATTATATTATTTTCGACTGCTGTGACTAGTTGTAGGTCTTAGGTTCTCCTGTGTTGGAATTTAAATAAAGACATGCGTTAGTCATAGGAAACATAACCTCAGTCCTCCAGTTGGGACCTACAAGGAGGGTGCCACAGTAAAGGCAACGAAAGCAACCTCAACTGGATTGTTTTTGCACTTTCTCTCCAAAACATGGCATTCGGATGGGATCCAAAATTAAACCCTTAGGAGACAGTAAAGTAAGCAGACAGCTGTTGCTGCAGAGCTGCATTAACCTCTCAGCCACGCCCCTTGGATCAGCCTCTCCAGAGAAGCAGAAAACATGTGAGACGCCGCAGATTCTGCAGCAGAACAAGAATATGACCTGGGAAATCCTGGAGGTGGCTCATATCACGGGCAGACCTCTTCCCACACAGCTGTGCCCAGGCCTGTTAAATTTGATAGGAGGGCTGGCTCATAGAATTACTATTTTCTCCGCTAAGTATAATGCTGTGAGGAAAAGAGAAGGGAACTCAATAAAAGAAACGAGTTGATGTCCTTGTTAAGTAGGAAGTGTTGGTTCTAAGTGAGCCGTGTGGCTCTAGCTACCTGTCGGATGGCATCTCCCACAGCCATCCAGAATACCTGTTGGCAAGCTTACGCTGGGCCATGAGGACCGGAGTATAGCCATGTCACGAGAGCACAAGCCATTCTGATCAGAGAACATCAGCAAGAAAGAGGAGAGAGATTTTTACTTGGGTCCTTTCAGTTGAGTTCATCCTAGAAGCCAAGGGAAACAATTCTTCAAATCACCACCATATTGGACTGAGAACACATATTGTCTGACATCCTAAGAGAGTAATATGACTGAATCTCACGGAGGTAAACACTGCAGCTACCACAGAATCAAGTGTTTGGTGCAAGGAAATAGCTTCTGGAAAGCCCTGTCCACATGGTAAGGGGCTGCCTCACACTCTGTGCTTCCCTAGAACGATGAGCTCCTTCCACACACTGTTCTTACCTCTTTTACTTGAAACGCTTGTCAGTAATCCTCCCCACTCTCCTGTAACACACGCATACACGAGCTCAGTGGTTCTCAAACTACAACAGCCCCGGGAGCCGCGCAGAGGGCTTGTTCAAACACAAATTGCTGGGCCCCGCCTCTGGAGACTGTAATTCAGTACTTTTGGGGTTGATCTGAGAATTTGCATTTCTAACAAGTGCTCAGGGGATGCTGATTTTCTGGTTCCTGGCCCACATTCTAAGAACCACTGCTTTAAGGGCTCGTGCACAGAGCTGGGGTTAATGGTTGGTTGTGTGAATGAATGAGTGAGTGAGTGATGAATGAATGAATGAATGGATGGATGGATGAAAGTCCTCCTTAGCTACCTCTTTAATGTCCTCAGGATTCATATTTTTGTCCTATAGGGATCTCCTCTGCAAAGTGTACTTCCTACAGTAAAGGAAGGCTATTTTTTTTTTTCTATTTGAAGACTGTCTTTTTCATCCTACCAGGCCAAATATCCCGTGATAAGTAGTTTAGTCTCTCTTGCTAATTCCAGGGCACACGGAGTTCTCAACTGTGAAGGTGCCAAAAGTTCTCTGGATTCAAAGTGTGTCTGTACAGATGGACAGATTGGGGAGCCAGACTCTTCATTGCTTTCTCTGCTCTAAAAATTCTCAGCGTTTCATTTGAACACATCAGAGCGAGCTGGGATGAAAGACAAAATGAGCTTGACACTACAAAAATGGTGCCCGCTTGGGCGCCATGACACGTGAGCACGGCGAGGGCTGGTCCTGGGCCATTAACCAGCTGGGGCTTCACCTGGAGAGCCTGCTGCTGCTGGCCTGACTTTTGGCCTTGGTGTGAGCATTTTTCACCCAAATTGGGCCACTCCTCATCCTTGGTAACAGGGTAAGAGCAGGTTCCGTCAACCGTGGTTGTTTCCCAGCTGTCTGTAGACATGTTCCATGGTACCAGATTTGCTCTTTGATCATTTTAACAATTAATTATATTACATTTTGCCATTGTAATCGACTGACATATTTCTAGAGAAGAGTAGAAAAAAGGGATAAATCACTTCCTACCACTGTAAAAATAATCCTGTTGACATTGACATTTTGTGTATTTCTTTTCAGTTCAGTTTCTATGCTCAGGATTATTTGTTTTTAATACATATGTGATGAGTCTGTATCTGTATCTTCTGCCAAACACACTTTCTGCAGAAAAGGAAGCCTTTTTGTCTTTAAAGACTTTCCTTTTTATTCTGCCTCACCAACTGACCTGCAGTGGGTAGTTTAGTCTCTCTTGTTAATTCGGGGCACATAAAGTTCTCAACCGTAAAGGTGCCAGAAGTTCTCTCTTTCTAGCTTAAAAAATGATTTTATAAAGTAGATTTGCAATTTTCCCACTTTAAAAAGCTGATTTTGAAAACGTGATTACTTAGAATCTTAAGCTGATTTTGTATTCTTTTTCCGTTTAAAGGGAATGTGATATATATTTCCCAGTGATAATATAAACTCCTATAGAATTACTTTAAAAGTCTCCTTTTGACCCTCCTTACTTAGATCAGTTGTAGCCAGAAAACAAAACTAAACTAAAACCCAAAACCAAGACAATGGTAGGACAGGAAGTGTGAAAGGCAGCACTAAATTCTATTCAGTGTACACCACCAAGGCTGTTCCAATGAGCCAAGGAAAAACGGCACCATGACTGTGAAAAACAGACTAATTGGTTAAAAATGAATCCCGAAGCCTGATCATTAAGTCTAAAATAAAATCAACTTTGAGGCTCAAGTTATCAAGTTTAGTGAGTCTTCATTTATGCAGATGCCTAGATGCCTACTTCCTTTTGGGTAGCAGAAACCAAGATGGCAGGATGTGTTCTCTCGTTCAGGTGGAGACGTGTGATTTCCAGTAGATCTGAGTTCAAGTCTTAATTTTCACATGCAGGGGATGATTCCTCTTCCTCAGATTGCCTTCAGGTAGCATGGCACTGCTAGAGGGCAATTTCGTTTCCCATCAAGGGCTGGTAAGCAGACATTTCTGATAGCACAGGGTACCAGCTAGGGGTTGGCTGGCGCTCTTAAAGGAGACAGTAACACTGCACCAGAGCTGTTAAATATGATGATAAAAATGTAAACAAGGGTCCCCTTTTTGTGGAAAAATATGAATTATTTAACTCACTTCCGAAAATTAAAAAAAAACAAACCCAAAGATTTTTAAAAATGAAAGACAACTTACTGGATGAATATACACATACACATAACATGTATGCTTAATCTTTTCAGAACATGGAAAGAACATGCATCCCCAAGACAATTATGAAGATAATAGTCCTATCAAAATAAAGTTGCCATCACTGAGACCAAAAAAAGATTCCTTTGGCACGTAAAGGGTCTAATAAAGTTTGTTCCAGTTATGCTGGCCTAGCGTGAGCTGACCACTGTGGTAGTTTGCTAGGGCTCCATAACACGGTACCACAGACGGGGCAGCTTAAATAACAGAAATCTATTCTCTCCCAGTCTTGGAGGCCGGAAGTCTGACCGTCTGGTTTCTATTTCCAAACACATTTCACTCCCATTCCAACTTCCCTTGGCAGTGGTACCACCCACATCAAATCCTGTGTTGAATATGAGGGGCAATTCCTACAGCGGTCCAAGGGGGACGGATTTGCATTCATCCTACAGTTTGACTTTGCTTTAGACCGAAGGACTTGAGAGGCTCGTATTCACTGAATCTACTTTATCTCTGATTTCTTAATTTTTTGAATATTTTGTGATACTTCCCCGATGTATTCTTGGTATGTAGAATGAAGAGTATATCTCTGTCCGACTCATCTCTCTAACGAGATACATGTTATCTGTCTGACGTGAGTGTGCCTTGGAGGTGATGGTGGATGCTTCGTTACTAGCTTCTGAGATTTATTTGGAGAATAGAAGTCGTTATCCTTTCAAAATGACCCTCTGAGAAAAGAAGGCTTTCTGTAGGCTGAGACTGAATCACCTGCATTGCTAACTAATCCTCGAAGGTAGCTTCTTACACCCTCGCATCTGACTGTGGGCAAGGGCAGCCCTAGAAACTTCCCTCTCTTGTTCCCAGAGTTGTGGTCAGAGGCCATGGGAAGATCACATCCACTATTATAACAAAATGAGTAAGGACATATGTGTAAAAAGTGGGGCGGGCTTCCCTGGTGGCGCAGTGGTTGGGAGTCTGCCTGCCGATGCAGGGGACACGGGTTCGTGCCCCGGTCCGGGAAGATCCCACGTGCCGCGGAGCGGCTGGGCCCGTGAGCCATGGCCGCTGAGCCTGCGCGTCCGGAGCCTGTGCTCCGCAACGGGAGAGGCCACTGCAGTGAGAGGCCCGCGTACCGCAAAAAAAAAAAAAGAAAGCGGGGCGAAATTTCCTTGAGCTAATGTAATAAACACTCTGAACTGTCAGAGTTAGCCAAACCAAACCAAACAAAAATAGCTTCAGGTGAGAAAGATAAATTCTCAAAATCTGCATATGTCTAAAAGCTGCGAGCTCAGTACACACCATCAGGAGGAAATTTCCCTAGGGAAATAATATCTTATTGGTACTACCTCTGAACAAGTCAGAATCGTTAAATGTGAAAAAACCTGCCACCTTGTCCAAATGCTTTCCTGCTACCAGGATGCGTGCAATTGAATTATGCAGAGAGACTATCAATCATGTATTTATTCGGCCTTTCATGATCAAGTCTGAGTTTGGGGTAAATCAAAGTGACATCATGACCCCCAGGGTTTCGTGATGGAGGTGATTGAGTGACCCAGTCGTTGGGGGTTTTCTGAGTCCCAGTGTGAGACGGAGTCTCCCGTTTTACATTCAGAGTCACAAATGCTCCCACAGAGCCATGCTGGGAACATACAGACATTTAAACGGTTGGCCTGGTGTTCAAAAGTTAAGCGGCTGAAAGCACAAAGCGAAGACTTACCAGCAGGAAGCTGAGTGAAAGTGTTCGCTTGGCCGGCCGTTGAGAAATGCATCCCGATGGGGAGAGATGCAGAGATTTTGGACAGGAAGCCCTGCGCCTCCCCACGGTGTCACTCAGGGGAGCGGGTCCCCCACCTCCACCCAGGCCACCTGCCACCTGTCACCTTATGGCTGGCTTCTTGCATCCAGTGTGGAGGAGAGGCGCCCGGGCGGGTGATTCTCGGCTCCAGCCTGGCATCCTGTTGGAAGGCAGAGGCAGACGGCTTTTGCATGGTCACTGCCATACATTTCCATTCACCTGTTCTCATAGCTGCTTCTTTCTGCGTTTCACACATCTGCTCTCGGTGAACCCTTGGAACACCCTGGCCAGGGGCATTTCAGGGTTAACAGCCTCACGAGGAATCAGGGGAGAAGTCAAGCTCTGTGTCAGGCCAGTGCAGGACTGACCAGGGAGACCTGAGCTCTCTTATCAACGGGGCCATCACATCGTTCCAGCTTCAGGAGCCGATGGTAGATGTGGGGCTCGCCGTAGGCCAAGGTGTGAGAGCACGTTTATGCCTAATGCCCTTGTTTCTCTTTGGCTCTCCTCCCCTGTCTTCGTGAGCCCCGGTGAGTACAACTATCACCCTTGGGCTACCCCCTGGTTCTCTCCAAACAGCAGCATAAACCCCTGCCGTGTTCCACATTCCGGACTTCCCCTGATTTCCTGTCCCTATTAAAACGCGCTGCCTCTACCATGTGACGGTGCTGTTCCTCATCGCCACCGCCCTATAACATGGGTGTGCTTCTTCAGGCCTCTTCATTCTCTGGAGGTGGGCAGGGCGACCAAAAACTATGCCTTCTATATGCTTTGTGAAATCTTTATATATAATATCTCACTGAGTACTTTTGACCATCCTGGAAGGCAGGGGATGTTAGCCCCATATTCCGGAAAAAGCTCAGAGAGATCAAGAAATTTGCTGAAAATCTCCCAGCCAGTCCGGAGGGGAACCAGGATTCCAGCTCAGCTGGCTCAGAAGAAGCCTGTGTTCTTTCCCCACTGGCGCTGGTGGGGTCATGGCTGACAGTCCCCCGTGTCACACCTCGGTGGGGGGGGGGGGGGGTCTGCTGATATGGTGCAATGGTTCCGGGCCTCTGCAGAGGTAGCAAAGTCCCCAGCCCTGCGCCTTCCCCTGTTTCCTTCGGCTCCATTTATTGCTGGTAGCCGCCTTCTCTCCACCCAGGGAGCCTTCAGATATCACAGTTGCGGGATTTGTGAGGCTGGCACGTGTTTCTGGGATCAATAAATTCAGTCTAATGGGTTTTAATGCACTGCCGTGAAACGCACCTACCAAACAGCGTGGTTCTGGGAAGACTGTGTCCGTGGCCTCATCACCGGAAGAAGGCTGGGTTCCATCCTGTCACCTCGGCGCACGGGGCCTCTGACCTGCACAGCCGGGGCCAGAGCACCTGCGCGACTTTGGGGGGCAATGTTCTTCCTTATTTCTGTGGACTAATCAACACTGAGAGTTAAAAGGGAAAGTGAAAACACATCTGTCTGGTTGATGATGCAAGAGATCCAAGTTTTTAAAGAAATGTCACTTCAAATGTGAAAAGCCTGAAAATTATTCTTACTCTTCTGATCCATGATAGGGATTTTAAAACACTTTTTTTTTTTTTTTTACTTTCACCGAAAAACTAATTAGCAAAGTTAGTTTTAAAACGAATGCTCAGTTGCTGCAAGAGCAAGAAATAGATTTAGCATCCATGCCACGTTCTCCAAACGTCACTTCCACCGAAAGTTTCGACCTTCTTGCCCATTAATAATTTAACCAGAGTTGCTAGTAGCATAAGCAGTGGATTATTTCTTTCTGTCTCTGCCCAAGAATATGATCTAGAGGCAGTGACCATTCTAACCTGAGGGCTGAGAAGGAGGTGGCTAGCTTCGATAATCTAGACTGTTGATCATGAATTATGGAACCCATGTATTGAACAGATATTTATTTGGCGTCTACCACGTGGCCCTTGCTCTGTTACGATTTCTCTTTCATCACGGCTGTGCTGCAAAATGACCCGAGGACCTGGTGATGCACTTGGCCCTCGAGGAGCTCCCAGGGAGGGGCTCATGAAAGAAGGAATAAAGCATGGAAGGAAGGAGAGGTAGTAAGAATGTGGGCCTTCTGCTCCTTCTGAGGCCACAGCTACGAGCTTGGGATGTGGGATGAGGACGTCTCCAGGCTCTTCTAGGAAAGGTAAACAGAAAACCATAGTGAAAAAGAGTAACTCAAATGGCTACTTGTGATGGCCCTTGCCTGGTGTCGGAGCAAGCATAGGATATGCTGACCGTGTGTAGCTGAGGGGGAGGGGACGAATCGGAAGCGGGGAACACGTAGGAGTGGGCAACGTCAGCTGGCTTTTGTTCCCTCCCAACATCCTGGTCCCCACTCACTACTTCCTGGATGAGTGCGGTTTGGAACCCTCTGGGCTGCTCCTAGGCTGGCCGACCTGGAGTCCCGGAGGTGCCTGCACCGGGAAGTGTCCCAGGGAGGGACCAGACCGCCCAGTCTGGAGGCTCTGTGGACGGGCGTGGCCCCCCCAGGCTGGCTCAGGGGTGACAAGTGCTGACCGAGCCTCACCCCATTCTGCCCCGTCCGTCGTCTGGAAGGAACGGCTGGGCGAACTTTACCTCCCGAGGTTTCTGGTCACGACTGTCTTGCTACCAGCTGCTCCCACCTGGAACCACCCATGTATTCCCAAGCCAAGAACACCACACTGGCATTGTTTCTAATAGAAACAGGGTATGACGTCATGCCTTCATTTGATCATTCCACCAACAGGCACAGGGCACCACTGTGGACCACACACCATGCTTAGCTCTGGGAAAGATGGCTAAGACAGGTCCCCGATATTAAGGGCTCAAATTTACAAGAAGGGACAGACATACAAATTTTTAAAAATCACAGTAGACTGTTACATGCTTGTTGATTTCATTTATATGACATTCTGGAAAAGGTCAAACTAGAGAGACCAGAAACAGAATAGTGATTGTCAGGGGCTGGCGGAGGGGTAGGAGTTGGGGGGTTGGGAGTATCATGTGACTACGTTGGTGTTGGTTACAGTTAAATACTAACTGTACTTGTTAAAACTTGCAGAAATGTACACTAAAAAGCGTGAATCTTTCTGCATGTACTGTAACAATATTTTTAAAAATAAAAGAAATCACAGTAGAACACGGTAAGTGCTGCGATAAATAGGGCTATGTGTGAAAGGTGCAAAGGAAGAAGACAGCAGCTCTTCCTGGGAGGTAGGGGAGGTGGTCAGAGAAGCCTGGACAGAGAAAGGGGGCAATTGACTTGCGGTTTCTGAAGATGACATGAGTTTCCAGAGAGATGGGAGGAAGAGGGCATTCCAGGTAGGGGAACAGCATATGTGAAGGTACAGAGGCTGGACAGCAAGCCCCCTGTGTCCTGTGAGCCGCTGGTCCTTTGGTGCCCCCGACGCATGGGCGGGAGTCCAAGTACGCCATTCTAAATGTGATGCTGAGGATACGGGACGAGGACTTTCGCCTTTCAACATTTAAAAAATTGTGCTAAAACATATCTAACATGGAATTTGCCATTTTCATCATCATTAAGTGTGCAGTTCACTGACACTAATTACCTTCACAATGGTGCGCCGCTATCACCACCATCTATTTTCAAAACCCTTTCATCACATTATCCCAAGCAGACTCCCTGTTCCCATTAAACAGTAATTCCACACTCCTTCCTGCCCCCAGGCCCTGGGAACCTCTAATCTACTTTCTGTCTCTAGGAATTTGCCTACTCTAGATACTTAACATGAGTGGAATCATATAACATTTGTCCTTTTGTGTCTGGCTTATTTCACTTAGCATATTTTTGTTTTGTTGTTCATGAAGTCTTTGGAAGACACTCAGGTGGTGGAAGTCTCCACCACCTCTGAAAAGGAGGGACTCAGGACAGGGCTGGCATTCCTCTCTGTGCGGTCCTGCACATACTTTAGCTCCGCTTGTCAGTTCAAGGTCAGACGCGGTCAGTGACACCCCTGCACACCTACAGCTCCCCTGCACCTCCATGGGGCCCTGGTGTCTGTCGAGGGCCCCCTCCGCACTGATCTGTGGCACTCAGCCTTCTCACCCTCTACCAAACCGCAAAAGGAATTTTTTTTAAAGGCTTAAGAAAATAAGTGACCAAGAATTGCAAATGAGGCAACCCAAGGAGAAGGGTTTGGAGTTAATTAGCCCTTGAACTGTCAAACCCAATTGCTTCCAGTGAGTTCTGACATTTCTAAGAATAATTAAGGGCTTGGCTGTCACATTTCACAAAGGCCCAATCACGACGCAGGCAAGTTCCACCTGCTGTCCCCGCACGATGTCCGATGTCCGGAGACACACAGAGGAGAATTAGATGCAGTGCACATTGCAGATCTTTGGGCAGAGTGTCATGTTTTTGAAGAACTTTTCATATTTTTGGCCCCGAAATTTAATGATCACCATTTAAGGGCTAGATATGAGTGGCAGAAGGGGCAGCACTTTAAAAATGTCTGAAATCACTGGTGATAATAACAGCTACCACTTACCAAGTACACTCTTCCAGGTACCACAGGAGCCTCGGAGGTAGAGACAGATATATTATCCTCAATTCATAGGTGAGGAAGCTGAGGCCCAGAGAGGTTACACAAGTTTTTCAGGGTCACAGGGTCAAGATCTAACCCAGGCAGTCTAGCTCCAGGGCTGGCGTTCTCAACAATGGGACTCACATCTCCTGTCTCCAAGCCATCCTGAGTTACGCTGTCAGGGGACCCACCAGCCTTGCTGGCATGCATAATTAGCCTTGTCAGAAAGTATTTATTAATCACAAACTGACATGTGATTCTGGTTCCTTGCCCACTAAGCACTGTTTTTCAAGCAAGACACAATTCATCGATAATCTAACTCGTCTCGTACTCAAGTGACCGCCTCATCGTTATCTCCCACCACTTTCATTCACTCATCCACTATGATTTTGCCTTTATGTTCAAGGCACTGTATCAAGTCATGTGAGAGAGACTTGTTAGAAATAGGGTCTGCCCGGGAGGGCCTTACTATGAGGAAATAACACACATATAATACTTATAATAAAAGGTAGTATACTACAAGATAAAATATAGCACAGGGTAATATGGTGCAAGGTAAAAAGTGCTCGATTCCACAAGGAAAAACCTGTAGCATTGCTATGGCTGTTTGGAGGAGAGAAATAACCTCTTGGATGTGTGTGTGTGTGTGTATGTGTGTGTGTGTGTGTGTGTTGTTCAAGGTGGGGAGAAGTTGGTGGAGAGAAGGTGGGGGGAGGAAAGGAGGGAAATCAGACAAGATTTTAGGAAGAAAGTAATGAGACAAGCCTTTGATATAGGCTGAATTGTGTTCCCCAAATTCACATGTTCAAGTCCTAATCTGCAGTGCCTTAGGATCAGGCTGTATTTGGAGAAGGGGTCTTTAAAGGGGGAATTAAGTTAAAGTGAGGCTGCGGGGTGTGTGTGTGTGTCCTAACTTAAAATGACTGGTGACCTTATAAGATGAGCAAATCTGGACACAGACAGACACAGAGAGAAGACAGCCGTCTACAAGCCAAGGAGGGGCCTCAGCAGAAACCAGCCCGGCTGACACCCTGACATTTGACTTCCAGGCTCTAGAACCGTGAGAAAATACATTTCTGCTGTTAAAGACACTCATTCTCTGGTACTTTATTATGGCAGCTGGAGCAGATGAATATAAACTGGAAAAAGAGGATTTGGACATGGAACGGATGGAAAGGAATGGGGGGGACATGTGGGGGGACAACTGGACTTTATTCAGTGGTTAATGGGGACCCTAGGCAGGTTTCTGTGCAGACACGACATGACCCGCAGTCCTTCGCTCCATTCAACAAACACTGACTGAGGCCCTGCCCCATGCCAGGCGTCGCCAATAGCAACCTGAAGGCTGCAGCTGTGAGAAGATGCCTTGGCACCTGGCTCTTCATAGGCTGCACGGCTGGGTGGAGACAACTGGAAAATGGGTTAAATTGGGGAGCGTGTGGTGGAGGGAGACTAGTTAGAAGTCTTTTATCCTGGCCTGACTCAGTGCCTTTCAATCTTCTTTTGAAAGAGTCCAACTGACACCCTCCCCGCACCCTCCCCGGGAGGTGTCCACTCCTCCCACCCCTGGCCTGTTCCCAGTCATAAGTAGCAGTGTCAGCACGTCTGCATAGCTCCACCGGCCAAGAAAATGTGGTTAAACTCTACCGTCTGCATTATGGGAACATGACTTTTTACAATTTCTTTCAAATATAAACATAAAATTGTTATCTTTTCCAAACTCCACGTTCCGCCAGGAGATTCTGAAACAACCCTCCCCTTAGCTCCACTCAGTGTATCGCTGCATCCACCACCACAGAAAATGGTCTTTTGATGTCAAACAGCATCTCCAAGGGATGGTGATTGGAAAAACAGAAATACAGAAGCAATCCCAAACAAAATACATCTGCGGCGTGTCTACAGTGACAAGTCTTTCCTCAGTGTGGTAGGCAAAAGGATGGCGTCCCCAAGGATGCCCGTGTCCTAACCCCTAGAACCTGTGACTCTATAACTTCGTATTGCAGATGGGATCAAGTTTACAGCCTTGAGATGGTGAGCGTAGCCTGCATTGCTCAGGTGGGCTTAATCTAATCACATGGGGTTTTAAAAAGAGAGACCCTTTCCCAGCTATGGCCAGAGGGAGAACGACCATGGAGGAATAGTCAGAGAGATGCAGTGTTGCTTGCCTTGAAGATGGAGGAGTGAGGCCCCGAGCCATGGAATGTGGGCAGCCTCTGGAAACTGAAAAGGGCAAGGAAACGGAGTGTTTCCTAGACTCTCCAAAACAGGAACATGGCAGGGCCAACAGCCTGATTTTTTTGCCCGTTGAGACTCACGTTGGAATTCTAGCCTACAGAGCGGCAGGTGTAACTTCGTTTTGTTTTAAGCCACTGATCGTTGTGGTGATGTGTTATAACAGCAATAGGAAAGGAATGCATTCTGTTTGCTGGGACTCGACCTGCTTATTTAAACAGTGTATCTTTTCGGGGTTGACCTTTTAGTGTCTTCCAATTCATGGATGCCCTTACCTAGTTGGTTTCATTTTTCCCATCAGATTCTAAACTCCCTAAGGACAGGGCCTGAGTTATTCGTCCTAGCATCTCTAGTGCCAGGACAGTAGATGTCACATAGTAGATTTCAATAACTATGAATTAAGTGATTGTCTGAAAGCCCAAAGCAGCCTAGGGCTTCCTAATGCCCTAATGGGACCTCCAAAGTGAGGCATCAGTGCTTCTTTTCAGACATAAAGGGGTCAGATCTGATGTCTCCATTGATGTATATGTATGTCATTATGGTGAAATGAATTCCTGTGAGCTGTAACCAAGACAACAAGAAATCCCATTCACGTGGAGACACTGGTGAGTCATTCAGACAAGCGTCAGTGAAGGCCTGGCTTCCCAAGACAATCTTTGTACAATGTCACTCCAGGCCCCTTTTCATGAAGAGCGTTTATCAACAGGGCCTGTTCTAAATGGCTCTGCCTATGTGACTCATTTCACTGGTCCATCCAGCAAAGGCATGGAACTCAGAAACAAAGCTTTTGTCAGTTTGGATACATGCCTCATGAAATTATGTTTATTTTTGGAAAGAAATGACCATTCACAATTTTTCACTGTTGGGTAGAAAGCTCTGTAGTTGCTTTCTAGAAAAGCTGATGGTGGCCAGTTACAGTATAAAGAACGCAGCCTCCTCCCCATATCGTCGGTAATTATTCTCAACTGTCATTAGCAGAAACTGGGAATCAGTGGGGAAGGGGGTCCAGAGAAAGCCCTGCTGGCCAGGACCTGGTCTGCTACTGCTCTGTCCACAGTGAGGCCACCCGCCTTCCCTGCTGCGCTCTGCACACTCCCTGCTGTCCTTGAAGCTCACAGCCTGGGCCGGCGCTGAGACGCTCCTGCTAGGGTGGCTTCTGCCCCTGCTGCAGGAAGCTGAAGGGCATGGTGAGGGTACAGCGTCAGACCTCGACCCACCCAAGACTGGGAACTTTGAGTTGACCTGGAGATTTTATTTCTCCTCTTCTTCTCCCCAAACTCACTGGAGATCAGAGTTTTCCCTCCTGCTTCCAGCCCCTCTTCTGAACCATTCTATACCCAGCCCTGATGTCAGGTAATAGGTCCAACTATGGCTTCAGCTGTCCCCAAAGTGGCCCTCTGAAAGTGTCCCTTTGAGGACCTTGTCTTCCAGCCGATGACAACTCCCTTGAGCAATACTTCCTTGGCTGTCAGCTTCAGGGTTGAGAGACTGCTCGTGCTCATGTTTGCGGCCCGGGTGTGCCTTCTCCTGGCTTTCCTTCCAGCCGCTTCTCAACTGCTCGGTGCAGGCGGTGACTCTGGCAGGTGAGGGTCCTAAATTTGTCCTCAGGTTCTGAGAGCACAAATTCTTTCCTGGCCACATCACTGCAGTCATCCAGCAGGGGTTTTGGTGACTCCCATGTGCCCGGGGTTCAGGTCATCAGCAGTAAACAGGAAGTGGACGGTAGGATATTAGCGCTGGGCACTTGCCACGCGATTTATTTTCCTTGGCTCGTGTTTGCATGTGTCTATGACTACGGTTCTCTGATAGGAGCCTATCAGAATCAAGCCATATTTAATGAGTGATTAATGCATTTTATCTGCTGGAACATAGGTTGGCCAGGAAAGAAAGTGGATGGGCTGACATTTGGAACAAGGGTATTTAGAAGGAACCATCACCTAAATCATTCCAAATCCTAAACTATTCCCAACCACGGTGGTCCCACGCTATTGGGTCACTGGAGAGCTGTATGGGGATCAGAGCAGGTGCTCTAGAGCAGGTTGTGAGGCAGGAAGAGCCTGCAGGTGAGGAGTCTTAGGATCCCCCAGGTAAGGTGAGCCCCGCAAGCACAACCTTGCCACGGAGAGGCGAGCCAGGTGCCGAGGACTGGCGAGGACCAAAGCCCTCATTCAGTCCAGGTGTACAAAAGGGTCAGGACTTAGGGGGAAACCTGACATGAATATTCCACTAAAGAGGCAACATCTCGGGAGAAAACCAGGAAGTGATAGATGGGAGAAGATGGGAAGACGGAATCTCTTAACTCCATCAAGATGGGGTAAAGGTGAATGAGCGGTAGAACCCCCAAGAGGAGGAAAATAATAGAAATGCTCACCCAAAAAGAGCATGTTAGAGATCAGAAGTCAAAGATTGGAGAGGAAGCCAGGAGTTTGGGAAGCAGAGAAGCAGCTTGGAGTGTATGTGGGATGTCCCGTGAAGCGAGAGTGTTATCGTGTGTGAGGTTTTTCACGAGTCAAGGATAGCTTCCTGCTGTCGACCTGGATCAGCCACGTGACCAAGACCCCCTCTTCTCTCCAAAACTCCTCTTCCCTCCTCAGTTTGCCCCCGTGTAGGTTTCACACTATGGAGAAGTTGGCAATTAGACTTTTTTTTTTTTAAGGCAATTAGACTTTAATATCCATCTATCTCTATGGACCTTGTTGTCAACAGAAGGATCTTTATCTGAAGAGCATTTTCCCATGGGTCATATGTTAAAACCTGCCAACTCTAACCTATGCAGTTCAAAAACACAGGAAAAAACAAGATGTACAAGCTGTTTTCTTTGAGCATAGTGAAATAGAGAGCTTAAAGGTGTCTTTCAAGTGACCCAGGTCCAGATCAATAATCCAGTCCTAGACAGAGAAATCACGATGGCATCTTGTTAAAGGGGGTACATGACGGTGAGCCAGAGGTCCGCAAAGTCACAGGATAAACCTGGGACATCGTAACAGGAAGGGGTGGATAGATTATGGGAATGCAGAAGGTACATGAAATTTTAAGATAAAACACAAAACTGCAAAGAACTGCAGGCATTTCATTGGCCACGTGGGCCACACCCCAGAATCCTGAGTCCCAGTAGAGGTTCTCCTTTAGAAAGTCTGGAAAGTTCTGTCCTCTGGAAACATAAGGAAGTCACACCTAGCCCAGCTTCCTGTGTCCTCATTCTCTTCAGTCCTGCCTTGGTGGGAAAGTTTGATACCCTATGTCGTCATAGCCATTGAGAAAACATACAATATTTAAATAAATACATGAGCAACAAGCCCAAATATGCAGGAAATATACCAGACTCTCTTTCACATGAAACACCTATAACAACAATCACAGCTCACACAGAATAATTGACACATTGGGACACTGGTGTGGTCCCACCCAGCTAGGGGTGCAGCTCCTGACAGTAAGGTAGGTTTTGTGGAAGAGAACAGAGTAGCTCAGTGCTGGTGAGATAAAACATTAGGGCTGTTTGCTAAATATCTTCCCAGGTGTCTTAGGCATTTTTCCTTCTTCTTGGATCCACGGATTGCCCAGTGTCTTAGATCTGTTTCTTTCCCTGTAGATGACATGTCCAAGGCTCCCATGACACTGCGCCACCACATACCCTCTGCGGATACCTGTGGAGGTGCCCTGTTTCCTCCTAGATCTTACTTAAGATACCACAGTTTAGGGCAACTTATCTTCTTAGCCTTCTACTGCTTCTTCTTTTTTAACCTTAATCAGACTGGGCTCTGTACCAGCTCTCAGCTGCTTTCTCAGATTTCTGGGCTCTGTGCTTTCTCCCTGAGTTCTCCTCTTGCTGCTACAAACCCCAGGCATCACTGGCCCTCGGCATCCAGGGCTCATTCTTCAAAGCTCAGTTTATCTCCTCTATGAAGCCTTTACGAGTCCTCTCTTTCCCATCGTTCCATCATGCTTTGCAGCTCTGAGACAGCTGTCATCATTTGTGTATGTCTTTGCTCCTCTACTGGAAGGTAGCAACTGGAGGGTCATTGACTATGTCTTACCCATCTTTGCATTTTCCATGCTACTTAGGTACCCGTGGCTTCCACATATTAGAGCTCAGTGTGTTGGCCTTGGACAAGTGGCTGCATCTCCCTGAGCCTTGGTGCCCTTATCTGTGAAATGGGGCTAATAACAATGTGTCCTTCACAGGGATGAGTGTCAGAATGAAGTGAGCTCATTGGCACATAGCACGTGCTCCTTGCTACTACTATCAATAGTATATCAGTTGTACCTTATTCATTTCATACTGAAATGATCTCTTTTCAGTGCTTGGGGTCTCTCCCAACTTCCTCATTTCATGAAGAAAATAGTGCCTACGAGATTTCGGTGTTCTCAGCCCTGCCTATGTACCAACACCATCTGGGGAGCCTTTAAAAAATACCGAAGCCTGGATTCTACCTTCCAGAAATTCTGCTTCAGTGGGTGGAGCCCAGCCACCAGTGATTTTTATTCCCTGAGTGTTTCTCACATAGGGCCGGGATCGAGAAACCCTGAAAAATCATTAGAGAGTTTACCACTTCTGTAACAGATCCCTTCAGTCCTATTTCTAGAGCAAAGAGCTGGAATCTTAAGGGAGCCAATCTCCTGACTACGCCACTATTAACACCCAGAGACATACATTTCTCCTTGTTCTAGAAATCTTCCACTGTTCATTCTCTCTAAGATCCCGTGATGACTCAGCGTTTTAATATTTCTTTGGTGTCCCTCTCCAATCCCCAAACAGTCAAGTGCTGGTTCAAGATAACTTAGTGCATAAAGTGCTAGGTGATAAAAACACAGGGGAGTGACACATAGGAGAGGAGGAGGGATACACAAAATCCTTCCAACCCTCCAGCTCTCATTTTTCCTCTCTGGCTTGTTATGAGAGATGGGCTCCGTCCCAGCAGCCACGAGTGGGCAGGGCCTCGGAGAGGGCACGGGAGGCCACGGTCTGCCAGCCTGTGCCAGTGTGTAGAGGCTACACGGACAATTGGGCCATTATAGCAATAAGGAGAGGGCAACTGCCGATAGAGAGATGCAAACTTCTGTTTCTTGCTCTCCAGCCTTTTAAAAGCCTTTGTGCATAATTATATGTATAAACCTTGTCGTTCTTACTGGGCATTGAATTTCAACGGGAATTAGGCCAAAATCAGGACTGGAGAAGTGTCCCCACTGTGGCCAACCTGGGAATGCTCCGTCAGTCCCGTCCTGCTGACTCAATTCTCTCTCTGAACTGCAGGACTTATGTAACTTTAGTATAAGAGTCCAGC
Source organism: Stenella coeruleoalba (assembly GCF_951394435.1). NCBI lineage: Eukaryota > Metazoa > Chordata > Mammalia > Artiodactyla > Delphinidae > Stenella > Stenella coeruleoalba. The sequence goes on from NC_137164.1 coordinate 6,756,849, forward strand.
CCCGTGGTTCTATTGCCAAGATGGAGAAAAAGAAAAAAAAAAAAAGGCTGATTAAATTCGAGACGTGGAGGATAATGCCAAAAGGCAGAGGAAATGTGATCTCTGAGGAGAGAGAAAGAGAAATGTGTGTATGTTGGAGACAGGAGATACGGATATTGGGAAAATGAATTCTGAGGGTCAGATGACTTCTGTGAAGCAATCGCTCTGAGGAATTTATACTGTTTCCCTGACCCCTGGTCCTGGATGGCCTAGTGATCGCTGTTGTTTTTCCAATAGACCCAGAATGTGACTTAAAACCTACATGAAAGGCCCATGAAATTGTTCAGGTGATTCTGAGGACAGGCCCCATTCGCCCCAGAGCCTGAGTTCCAGCTGACATAGAGGACACAGCACACCCACTCCCAACAGGACCCACACCCCAGATCAGACTTGGAGCCGATGCCACAACCCCGAAATGCCCTGGGCCTCAGTCCAGATGTGTTCAAGCTTAAAGGTGCAGTTGGATGGGACCTTGGACGTAAGTTTTACTGGTCAGGAAACTCATGCCTGCAGGGGGGGAAGCAAGTCACCCAGATCACATGTCGTGCTTGTGGTAGAGACGCAACCAGCCCCTGAATCTTCCAACAGCTCTGTGTCTGCCCGCTCTAGCTCTGAGCTGGAGAACACTGGCTTAGCAGCAGAATGGCACAAGGTGCTGGAGATGAAGACTCTTCCTGGGCTATAACCCCCCGGCCCTTCCATTTTGGGGGGACACTTTTGGAAATTCTGTCTGGGCACTAACTGCACAAACAAAACAGAAGAGCAAATAGAGACAGAGGATACCAGCCAGGGAGGACATTGTTAATGCATGAGGTCACCGGCTCCAAGTGCAAACCACCTATGGAAACAAGGTTCTTGTGTTGGCGGCAGCCAACAAGGCTCTCCGAGGCTTCGAGTGGCAGCAGAGAAGACGTGTAGAATCTACAAAACATTCTGCAGCTCTGCTCAGCTCTTCAAACTCAAATATTTGTGTTCTATCGGGAAGTGGCTCAGAGCACAGGCACAAACCCGCTAAGTACGTGATCCTGGCACCAGCTAAGCGCCCCAGCGTGATTCAGGGTGTCCCCGGTCTTAGGCACGCCTCTAATCAACACCGTTCAACAACAACAGCACCTGAGTCAGAACCAGTCTAAAGCCCTTCACGGGCTCTGAGCCCAACCCTCCCGTTTACTTAACTCCCTTTGCCCCTGGAGCCAAGAGTGGTCCAGCGCCCCCTGCTGGTGACCTGTCTTGTTCCTCTTCTGCTGGGTTTAGGAGCCTGGGCTGCCTTACCCCGCAGTGAGTCAAAGACTTTCTGTTCCCCATTTTACAAGCCACCTCTCTCTGCTTAAATGCCCAGTGCCTGGGGATGCCATGTCTTTTCTGCTTCCCTCTGCCTTCCTCTCAAAGGGAAAAAGAATTTCATTTGGGAGTCGTTGGGGCGTGGATTATGAAATCCTTCCCTCACATCCCGGGTGCCATGGGGATGCATGAATTCGTGGCTGGCGGCTGGCGATGCTGCCGTGAGCTCCATGTCCATGCCGTCGCCTCTGAGCACATTAGAGCCTTTAGTCAGTGTGCTCACCATGCAGCTGAGACTTGGACAGGTTTGCCAGCTGTCTCCTCAGATGGAATGCAAACAAACAGAGTGGAGAGAGCCTGGCCTGCTCCTGAGGCTCTTGGCTATTCCAGTGGGGGGTTGGGCGGGGGTGGTGAGGTGGAGGCTGCCCTCCACCCAGCAGGGCTCCCTGATGCCTCTCTCAGGGAGGAAGAGGCTTGAAGCTGCTTTACTTCCCCAGGCCACTCCTCCATGCCTGCAATTCCTGCTACAGGAGAGGGAAAAAGCCTTTCACTTCACAACTGAAAATAAGACTTCAATTCCCATACTCCTTTGATGAAAAAACAGTGACACTGGGCTTCCCTGGTGGCGCAGCGGTTGAGAGTCCGCCTGCCGACGCAGGGCACTCGGGTTCGTGCCCCGGTCCGGGAAGATCCCACATGCCGCGGAGCGGCTCGGCCCGTGAGCCACGGCCGCTGAGCCTGTGCGAACGGAGCCTGTGCTCCACAACGGGAGAGGCCACAGCAGTCAGAGGCCCGCATACCGCAAAAAAAAAAAAAAAAAAAAAAGACACTCAAACCCATCTAAATTGGAAGTTGCTGATTTTAAATCCTTTACTCAGATTGATAAGAAAAAAGGATTATGTAAGAGCTGGACATAAACTCTGGCTCTTTCATAATTTTGCCCAGGGCTTAGCCTTCTTGCATTAAAAAAATCTATTCACCACACTGACAGGGGTAGATTTTCCCCTCTCCTCTCTGGATTGTCTGTTGTCTTCCTTAGCTATGCCATGCGGCTTTCTCAATCCCACCGCCAAGTTGTCTGTGAGCCCAGCTTTCCAATGGGCACTCCTTAGTACTGACCAAATAGTGATGAACTTTAAGGCGTCCCCTAATCTGTGAGCCAGTGGAGATCTAGCGGTCAAGTCCAACGCCCTGCTTTTACAGACAAGGAAGTTAGGGCTGCTCCTGTAAGTGAGAGGTTGGCAGGGCTGAGACCACAGTCGGTTTTGCTCGGGGATTTAGTCCAGGTTTCACAACTCCTTCTCTGGTTCTCTCAGGGGCCACCAACAAAACTGCACGTCCATATTCTGCTCTGTCTCAGGCTTCTGGGTTCTGACTCAGGAATAGCCAAAAGGTTTCCTTTCCAGCGTTCTGTGTAATGGAAACCCTGCTTGACGAATTACGATCCACCTCTCTGGGATTCCTGAGTCTCTGACATTAATTAAACATAGAGAGCATTTTCCTTCCATAAAGTAGGAGAACTGAGCCTTATAGATGAGTCACACGTTGATATTCGGTAAAGGTGAAATTCTCTCACTGTCAGAGAATTAAAGAACCCGGAAGGGCAGGCTGAAATCTAGAACTAACTCCTGTCCTTGGGTCTGACTGTGGAGAGGGACCTTGGCACAAGGGTTTATTTACGCTCTAGTTCCCTGTACAGGGTGGGGTGGGGAGACGGGATGTGGGTTCTGTTTTAGAAAGTGTGCGTGGCATTGGCGGATGGGCTGGAGGAGGAGACTAGAGGAAAAGTGTACATATGCACACACACAGACACGCATACACAGACACGCACGCATACACGCACACATACATGCATGCACGCACGCCTGCGGTTGCCATGGGCCTGGTGTTTGTTCCCACTGGCTGGCTCAGCAGAAAATTCGGCTGAGTTGCAAGACCATGTTTTGAAGGTGGGCGCTGGAAAGAGCAAATACATTTTTCAGGTTCAGGAAAACACCAGCCAGGGAGAGCCAAGGGAGGAGAGGAGAACAGATTTTTTTTTTTCTAGTAATAACATTTAAAGTCAGAGCTCAAGTTCACCTGTTAACCTTGGTGATGTTGACTTACCCTGCTGGCTCTCAACGCCCAATGACCGAGGTGAACCCAACTCCAGCCCTGGAGGCACACCCTCAGCTGGCAGCTGTGACGTAACTCTTTGTTTTCAACACATGTTCTGAATACCCCAGGACTGACCAAGCAGGACTGGGTTGAGAGCAAAAATCTCCAACCTGACAGTCACTGTGATATCAGGAACGTTTAGAAAAGCCATAACTCAGGGCTGGTTCATAACTTCTTGGAATAAGTGTGCTTGCTTCAGATGATATGTAATCAGCAGACGGCAGCTACGGATGCGGGAATAATTCAGGGGTAACCAGGGATCCTTAGATCTGGAAGAAGGAAGAAGCAAAGTCAAGGTTTTCTTCAAAGGTTTCACAATTTCCTTAGATTTTAATGCAGCTTAAATTCCCAAAGTGTAACCAAGGACATTGCCATAGGAAATAAATTAATTCGATATTGGCCAATTTAAACAGAATGAATTCACAAGCTGCAGAACCACAGATGGAATTAGATTTGATTATTCTGACTTAAGAAAACACATTTGGAGAGAAAAATAATATGGGTTTATTGTGAAATTAGAGTTGTATGAATCAGATAGGTATTGAAAGATTTAGGGAAAGATGATACTTTTTAGAAACAGAGTCCTAGGATCCCCAGTCCATATTTTACAAATACCAGCGTTGTTTCAATTTTGTCAGTGGGTTTAAAGAACTTATTTTTTAAATTCTTGAAAGAACATTAGATCTTTTAAGTTTTTTTTTTGTTTGTTTGTTTTTTTTTTGGTAAGATGCCATGGCGCCTTTGTAGAAAAGAGAGAAGGGGTGATTACAACATCAGGCCCAATCATCGTTGTTGAATTGGATTTGTGAACTTCCAACTCAGAACAGGTCTGGATTTGCTTTATCACTTCCGCTGGCTCCAAACAGTGGGGCCTCCTCCATGGGGGAGGAGGGTGGTCACAGAGATTAGAGATATTTGTTCCCTCAAGTCCCTTTGAATTGGGCTACTCTTTAGAAAAGGTCGAATCTAGCGTAATCCCTGTAAAATAACCACCATTTCATTATTAAACTCATTTTCTTTTGGCCAGATGCCCCCCAAATGCTTTCAAATCACAAGTAGGTTGATGCAGGAGAATATGGGGAAGGAATCAGTGCCTAATATTTCTAAATTTTTATGGATTTTTCTCCTTCAAGAATTAAGAATATTGGAGTTGAATTGGAGTTGTGTTGAGAATTAGCTCATAGTGAAAAATGGTGAATATTCCCATAAGCCCTGGGTCACAGGTGCGGAAGCCCAGACCTGACCAGGAGAACCCAAATAAGGAGCCCAGCAAAGGGTGGACCCTGAATGCATGGGGCAGGGCAGGGCAGGGAAATGGGAATGAGGTGTTTGGGAAAACTGTCTAGATTTTCTCCCTATATTTCTTCATGTATTCAATTCAGTCTATTAAAAAGGAGTTCTGCAAATGAATTTTTTTCATAAAGAAGCTGATTAGAGATAACCATTTTTTAAATTTTCGAAGCTATTTTTTTTAACCTGATATAACCAGAAAGCTTGTTAAACTGGGGATGCTGAGTTTGCCTGGGATGACAAGATTGGGAAACGTTAGATAAAGCACCACTTTGCACCCGCCAGAAGACTGATTTTTGTTCTCTAATAATAGTGTTCACATTCCTAAGACAGATGCACTCAGTCCAGCTGGCCGAGAGGAAGTGGGGAAGAGGAGGGCAAAGCCCAGATGCAAGGGAGCTCTCCGTCGGCACACTAGCTTTGTCTTAGCCTGATTTCCCTAGAAAGCAGAGCCTGATGCAAAAGCATGTGTGCTTCCACTCCACAGGGAAGTGTCATCCCGAGGAGAGAAGTGTCAAGGGTCAATTATCAGTTGTGGAGGAGGGTGTATCCTGGTGCGGCCATCTTCGGGAAAAACAGAGCTTGCGTCTTTAGCCATGGAACCATCCTACGCCCACGTGGGACACTCCGTACCCAAAACCTATTCTGGTTGGTGTTGCTTTCGGCCGTTTCTGCTGTCCCTAAGCTGCAAGAACTCTTACCACATCCTCGGCATCTTTTGCAAAGGAGCATCAATTATCAGTGATAATAGAATGCAAAGAAAGCCATTGATTTTGAGCTTCTAATGTATGATGTGGTTTGTTCTTCCTGAGAAGATAGATCCTGCTTGCGCTCAAGAATCCCCCTCACCCCAAAGCCTTGTCTCTCTTACTTCAGGACTGCGGCGCCAGCCACTTCCCTGAATTGGAGCATCTGATTGGCTACTCCGTGATATAAAATAGGCGGAATCTGGACTCACCGCTTTATGCAGAGTTCTGCCCCACTTCCTCTGGGATCCCACCCTGCCCCCCGAGTCAGCCAAGGCGTGGGTTTGGGTGGAAACATCTCTTCCGACTGTGAGGGACCATGGTGACACAAAGGTGGCCACAGTGCAGATTGAATGTCTGGGTTTCTTTTGAGCTGGATGTGTGAGTTTTTAAATTTTATTTATTTATTTATTCGTTTATTTATTTTTATTTTTTAGCTGCACTGTGTGGCATGTGGGATCTTAGTTCCCGGACCAGGGATTGAACCCGCACCCCATGTATTGGAAGCTTGGAGTCTTAACCAGTGGGCCTCCAGGAAAGTCTGGATGTGTGAGTTTTTTTTTAAATAACTTTTTTGGTTTTCTGATGGCTACATTTGCCTACATATTTAAGGTTTTGCTTATGAAGTGATTTGCTTTATTTATTTATTTATTTTTTATCGATTTATCTGTTTATTTTTGGCTGCATTGGGTCTCGTTGCTGCGCACGGGCTTTCTCTAGCTGCGGCAAGCGGGGGTTGGCTGCTCTTTGTTGCGGTGCGTGGGCTTCTCAATGCGGTGGCTTCTCTTGTTGCGGAGCACGGGCTCTAGGCGCGTGGGCTTCAGTAGCTGTGGCTCGCGGGCTCAGTAGTTGTGGCGCAGAGGCTTAGCTGCTCCGTGGGATGTGGGATCTTCCCAGACCAGAGATCGAACCTATGTCCCCTGCATTGGCAGGCGGATTCTTAACCACTGTGCCACCAGGGAAGTCCCTGGATGTGTGAGTTTTAAAGCCAAGTTTCCAATGTTTCCGGACACGGGGACGTGTGTGTGAGCAGAGGACTGTTCCTGTAGTGGGGAGAGAGGACAGCTCTGGGAGCTGCAGGCTCTGACAGCTCAGGAAGGGGTGCATCTGATGAGAACCTCAGGGGAGCAGCCCTGGTCCTTTTCGGCCTCCTGACTCACTAGTAATACTTGGCCTGTTTCTTCCACCCCCAGGGAGCTGTGCTAGGGTGTGTTTTCAGAATGCACGGGGTTCCTCTGATAAAAGGAGTACCCTGAGTACAAAGTATTATTGTCACGTATTACACAATGCGGCTAAAAATAGGATGTGCCGATCGGCAGGAGGGCAGGATGTCTCTTCAGCGTTTGCCTGGGACAAACAAGTGGCCCAGTGGACTCAGCAGCCAGGAGCTGGTGTGCAGCTGAGCGGCCTGAGAATAGGTGAGGAGACAGAGGGAGCGGGGGGCCCTCAGCTGGGGCTCCTGGTGGGGCACCCCCGGGTGACAGGGTGACATGCGAGCCTTGAGCCAACCAGGGAGTCTTGCCATGAAGGACACGTGCGCACAATTGCCACCAGCCTGGCCAGGGATGGGGCAGGGATCAAATACTGCAGATTACAGGGCACCCGAGGAGCTCAGCAGCAAAGCGCAGGGTGGCAGAGCAGGGCACTGAGGGCGTCCCAGTTAGGAGGTGTCACTCAAGACCAGAGGGCCGGAGTCTCCTTCGGGTTTTTTTCACAAAGCCCCAGGGCAGGTCGTGGTACTCTGCCATGCCCACCGTGCCCTGGCTGTTCTTCACCGTGTAGGAGACAGAGCAGTGAGAGCAGAGCATCCCCATCCCAGACCCTGTGGTCCCCAAACCACTTGTACTGAGTGGGGACTGGTGTAGCCCCACCCCGCTGCTCCGGCCCCTCCCTCATCCCCCCCCTCAACCCCGCAGCTGACTGTATAGGTGTTTGGAGGTGTCGGCTCTGAAGTGTTAAAAATAAAACCGGGCTTTGCACACTGGGGCTTCTCATTATTGTGCTGACAAACGAGCCCCGCAGCAGTTTTCCACCTATCCGGCTAAGGAGCTCTCATTTGAGCGTTTCGGCTGGACCTGGGTGGGGTGGAGCAGATGCCTCCTGGGACCGCCTGTTTGGGGAGCTGATCACGTTTCCACTCTGGAAACCTTTCCAGCCTCCCTACCTAGGGAAGCCCCAGCGGGGGGTGACCGACGCACAGCAGAGCGGGGAGGACCTCCCGGCCGAGAGCTGTGCTTTGGGGTGGGCGGCGGGCGTGGAGAGAGGCTGGCAGGTGCCAGGGGAGAGCGCAAGCTGAGTTAAGGTCCAGGTGTGGAGGGAGGATTGGGACCTTCCTTCAGCAGCTTCTGACCCCTGTGAAATGTTCCCACTGGAAAGGGGGAAGCTCTGATGGGTGCTAAGCTCAAGGTGCCTCGCGTGCCGGCGTGGCTTTCTCCAGCACTGTCCCGGTGACATCAGAGGTGGTTCTGGGCCATGAAGCGAACTCTTCGGGGTTTGGCCAGTTCTTTTTCAGCCGGGTTGAGTGGTCTGGCTTTCGTGAACCTCTAAAAAGGAAGGGAGGGGAACAGCTCAGTTTCTCAGTGGAATAAGATGACATTGGTGGCTGGTACCCAACTCCTCACCCCTAACTGCCTGGTCTGGCATCCTGGGTAAAAGGATCAAGGAGTGACCAGAAGCTGTATCAGGGGCTGAATGGAGGAGGTGGGATCCCCCAAACCCAGCCGAGAGACTCCGCGGAACATCCCTGAAGTCCTGCCCCTCTCTCCTCACCTGCCCCCTCCCTGGAATGTCAGTGCCGTGAGGGCAAAGATGCTGGATTCAGGGCCTGGAATGAAACTGAAGCACAGAAGTGAAAGAATGAATGAGTCTGGTATTCTTCTCGTAGTTTCTTTCACTCTCACGGGCCCTCAGGGCCCCCCAGGTGTCTACTCCAGAATCTCTCCTGCTCACTGAGATTCTCTCCTCTTCTTAGCGTTTTTGCTACCCTTCTGTTCCACTTCTAATTAACTACTGGTCTCCAGCCACTACAGTTAGCCCTTCCCTATCATGCTCAATGCAAACCCACTAACAAGATCAAACTTTGCTCCAATAAAATATGGAAGTGTAGCTTTTCTTCTCTTTCCTCTGCCTTCCCTACCACTTAAAAACTCTTATCAGGGAAATTTCCAAACATACAAGAAACTAGAAAGACTAGGGCAGTGACCCCACCCTCCATCATATACTCAACATTCATCAACATTTTGCCAACCTCGTTTCACCTCCCCTCTGCCCTTTTCCGTTTGGGGGAATATTTAATCCTCTAACTTTCTGAGTGCAATTAGAGAGCCTCCCTTACCTTCATGCCACTATTAACGTTTCAGCCCCATCAGGACGGGGCCCATACTTGCTCCGTTATGTCTGCATCCCATGTCACTCAGTCCTACTTCTGTGTTGAGAGCTGTTTGAATTACACCGTGTTTACTGCAGGAAGTGCTGTGGTTTAGAATCCAGTTTGGCTCACTTTAGATGAGCTATAGGGTCTATATTTTTTCTCCTTTCCCATTTTCCTTCTTAAGCGGAATATTAGAGTTGCCCAATTCCCACCCCCATCCCATAGCACGTTGCCTTTTCTTCCTTTCTTTTTCTCTAATCATATCCTGAAGCATTTCACCAGCACGCTTTATTATCTAACCACATGTCGCCAGCCCAGGAGACATTCTGAATATTGACAGCAATAATGAAATAGCCCAGGTCCAGACTGGCTCTTCTCTGTGAGATGCTCATGTACTAAGACAGACCTACTAGGTTCTGTCAGGAACGTTCTCTGTCTCCTTCATGGCTGGAGGGACAGAGGCAGATGGACGGACAGATGGGGATAAAGAACTCCCTGGCAGCATCTGGAAGGTCTGCCTACACACGGAATGGACAATTACTCCTTGGGTCAGAAATGTAAAACTTGTTACATATATATATATACACATATATACATGCATACAGTATAAACATATATACATACTATATATATATTATATATCTTTCTTATTTCTCACACTGTGTACAAGCTCAGTCCTGAGATGCTTTTGTTGACCTTTTTTTCTTAGTCAGAGAAGAAGATTGATCCCCTCCTTGCCAGTGCCCAGCAGGTGTGTGTGTGGCATTATTTGGGGGTTCCACGTGTGCCCTTCCCTATAGCTAACCAGAGCCAGGGGCAGACAGGTGGGGCCCAGGGAGTTGGGTTCTTCGCTTTCTTAAGTCAGAACCGAATCATCCAAACCATCACCTCTCAACCCAGATGGTGGCTGGTGTTCCGTGAATTTCGATCAGCACAAAAAGCACATGAGCCAGTTGGGGTCCAGCGTCCGTTTTCCCTTTAATAACCCAGCCCAGCTCAGCTAGGGAATGTTCTCCAGTCTCATCCTGTCTGTGCCCAGACCTTCCCCACCCTCCCCAATCCCCCTAAATGTGAATAATTCCAGGAATGGGAGCCAGTTGTCAGGGCCAGCGGACACAAGGGTACCAAGGGGGCGGAGCTGGCCCTGCCCTCCCCTAGGTCCTCTCTTTAATGGCTCCACCTCCTTTAGTTTCCCCTCCTTCCTGCTGCTTGGAGGCTTGGGGAGATACCTCAGCCGGGCCCAGACCTCAGCCCCTTCCCACGCCTTTCCCTCCCCTGGGCTTCCTCACTTGCACTGCGTGTTTAGTGCCCCAGATCCTCAGGGCAACGTTCAGTCACAGGGCTGCTCGGACACAGCAGTCACTACAACGACACAAACCTACGTTCATTTGTCAACCCTGCCCAGGTACCCTGTCTTTCCTCGTCATAACAGCCGACATTTTTTTGAGTGCTCACTACCTGTCAGGTACTTTATCTGTATTAACTCACAATAACCCTAAGAGGTAGGACTACTGTTGTCCCCATTTTACAGATGAGGAAACTGAGGCACAGAGCAGTTCAGTCATTTGCCCAAAGTCACACAGCTAATAGTTATCAGGGTGGAGATTCAAATCTGAGATTCAAGTCTGACTCAACAACCCAAAGTTCTTTCAAAGTAAACCTGAAACTGTGTAGAATTACATATGACATGGAAATAATTGAATAAGGTTCTGGCTCAGGTGGTGGCATTCTGAGGTTCTCCTTTCCCCTTTTTCTTTTTCTGTTTCTATTTTTTTTATTATAGGCTTGTTCACGCAGTGACCATGTCGAGAGTAAATATGATGGTGGATCTGTAGATAACGTGGAAATGGAGGTGACAGTTTTGGTTAGGTTGCTTTGCTGTGACCTACTAACCTCAGGTAGGCAGGCACCCTTAGGTCTGGTTGAAGATCTTGCTTAAGTCCTGTAAAGGAAGACCAGAACTCCTGGAATCACCCACTGTGTAACTGTTATGGAAATACGATGTGCAAAATCTCCAAAAAGAGAGGATCCATCTTTAGGGATCTGAGGATCAACTAAAATCGTAAGAGAAGGTAATTAAGAGGGAGAAAGATCTGTGACTATGAGTTGGCCGGGAACCAAAAAAATGAAAATATCTGCAAACTCCCCACAATGGATGAGGCATTGCGAGTGGAAAAGGGCATCCTTCCTGCCTTTACAATAGCTCAGAGGATGTCCTAAGCAGGAGAAATTCATTAAAGACGGAACTGCCAAGGAGTATCTGGCACCGGGCGTTGTGCTTTGGGAGTTTTCAGGGAGCATCAGTTAAATCAGTGAGGGATGAACACACGGATGAAGGTGGGGCTTTGAGGGAGGACTCAGGATGGTAGAACTAGGATGTCACCGGCGAGACCTCGCCCAAACCCACGTGGTCACTGCCTCCGCTGTCCTTCCAAGATGTTCTGGGCATAAACTGAGGGCAGGGACTGTGTCCATGCCCCTTGGTACCCTACCCTCTAGGTACAGTACCTGGCGCATAGCTGGTGCTCACTATACATTTGTTGGGAAAAATCAATGAATAAATGAATGAAGGTGGCCACTGAGTTCTCCGGCTAAGTCACTCAGGCGTATGAAGCTTGACGAGCCGCTTATTCCTCTCCCATCGAATTCCCCCAATTGTCTTGCCAACGTCTCCATCTTCCTTCATTGCGTTGCTCGGATCTCTCAGCGCGGACTTCCTGCACGGTGTCACCAGCTGCCTCAGCTCTAGGGGAGAAATAGCTTCAAAAGAGTGGTAACCCTTACTCATAAGCATTACACAATGTCTCAGCTGCCTCCCATGGGGCTTCTGGTCTCCATCTTGGTTCCGTCTAAGAAAACCTTTGGTAGGGGTGGGGGAAGTGGGATGGGTTGGATCATGGCGCTGAGCCATGGCGGTACTGGCAAGAAGATGGGCACATTTCTGGTTCTCCTACTACTTCCCTCTGGGCTCTGGGACAAGCTCCCTCAGCCCTCTCTGCCCCAGTCCCCTCAACCACAGAACAGGGGTGGCTGCACCTGGCCACCTGCCAGGGTTCCCATGAGCCAGACAGATGGAGAAGCTCTTTGAAAACTTGAACGTTCTCTTTAGAAATGCTCTCTAGCAAATGAAAATTTCCTAGGGATAATTCTTTTAGCTTTTCTTATAACTCCCTTCTTTTTAAGGCTTTTTTTTTTTTTAATGGGAGGGGAAACAAAAAAAACAACTGTGTACTATCTCCCCTTCCACATTTTTCTAGTTATGATTTTTTTTTTTAAAAAGCAGCATTGGGGGCTTCTCTGGTGGCGCAGTGGTTGAGAGTCCACCTGCCGATGCAGGGGACGCGGGTTCGTGCCCCGGTCCGGGAGGATCCCACATGCCGCGGAGCGGCTGGGCCCGTGAGCCATGGCCGCTGAGCCTGCGCGTCCGGAGCCTGTGCTCCGCAATGGGAGAAGCCACAACAGTGAGAGGCCCGTGTACTGCAAAAAAAAAAAAAAAAAGCAGCATTGTTCTCTGAATTTCTCAGCAACTGAACTTTACACAGTAGGTGATTCTCAATTCACAGTTAAAATTCACATGCAAACCGATTTTCTGAACCTAATGGCTGTTCACACATTCAAAAAGGCTTCGTTTTTCTGTCTTCATGTCACTGTTCACTCTCCACGTCCTCTGTACTTGCTCATCAGTCTCTGAGCAAATCTCTGGGCAACTCCTCCCCACAAGGAGCTCCTCCAAATCAGTGTGAAACCCTTAATTTAATTAACACCATTACAGTTTCCCAACAAGGATAAATGAGATCAACCACATTTACACCAGGAAGGAAGGAAATTAATTTCACCCAAATGAAAAAAAAGAGAAGACCTTGCAAACCCGGCAAATTAACAGTTGTCTTAGTGGAGATCACGGAAGATCCTGAAACCAGAGGTCGGGAGGTCACGTATCCTGGGTGGGCTTCAAAATAACTGCAGAAATCCCAACAGCAACAGTTCAGAAAAGACCCAACGGGCAAGATATTCCTTAAGGAAGGGAAAAGGATGGGAGCGTGAAAAGAGGGAATTACATCATTATCAGAAATGATTAAGTTTGGCGCTGGTGATTCACATGTTAATAAGGCATCCCCAGAGCTTGTCTCTCAGCTGCTTCAGACTTTTAGTTAATGTGTTGTGCAAATCAGGATCAAAAGAAGATACCCGGTATTTTCTATTTTTTCTATTTTTAAAACCAGATTTTTCGGGGACAGAAGGGAAGGGATCCAGGACTTACAAGAGATTTAATGTAAAATATAAACTAAGGTGATTAAAACAAAATGGATCCTGTCTCGTAACGCTGAGGGGTACACTTGGACCGAAATGTGCCGATTCATGTGCAGGCTGGCTGGAGGCTAGCAGGTAAAAATCTGGGGGAAAGAGGCCTAGAACTCATCCCTGACCCCAAGCTGGGAAATAGGCCAACTGCATTGTGTTACTGTGGGGGAAATACCCCACCGTGATTCTAGAATTCAGTAAAAAGAAAATTGTATTCGAGGGAAGGAGAAACAGTCATCTTGTTATGCTTCCCCGCTAGACCTCAGGCAACCACATGCCATCTTGATTACTGTACTTTTCAAAAGATACAGAAAAACTTGACACGATCTGGAAAGAGTGACACAAGGGAAAACACAGAATGTGTGATGGAAAAGAGGTCCCAGAAGCGAAGGTTAAAGAATCAGGACTATTTAACCTAAAGAGGAAAGAGGCAGTGGTGAAATACCATTGTTTTCAAACATAGGACAGTTTTTTGGCAGGAGGAGGCTGATCATATGTTTCCTGAGTGTGTGGAGGCCAGGACAAAAAAAATGCAGATGAAAATCAGAAGAGTAAATAGATCCTCTGATGGCTTTCTGTTTTCCGCAGACCAAGGCAAAGCTCCGGGATCTCAGTGCACCTAGGGTCCCATCTCGTGTCACTGCTGCCCCTCACTGCAAACCCACGCCGAGCACAGCCTCCGCCCCTGCTTCGCATGTCTTCCATGCGTTTTCACTAGTAGCCAGCAACCGTGAATCTCCTCTGGGGGGTACCCACTCCTGTATCTGGCTCCGCCACAATACCGGGAGCTCTCAGCACAGCGCTGGATCAGAGTTCGAATCCCACAAAGTGTTGTTAAATCAGTGAAGAATTTAAGGAAGTAATCCTTAAGGCCACGAACAAAGACAAGGAGAGAGATGTCTAATAAGGAATTTTAAAGTGAAAGGCTGGCTGTTGTGTTCCAGAAATTCCTCTTCATCTCCTGAACAGAGTCTTCAGTAAAATCTACAGTGCTCACTAATACCTTGTGAAGTGGATGTTTCTCTTTGGGGACGTATTTCAGTCCTGCTTCAAGGTTGATAGGGAGTGAAAACGCGTAGATATTCAGCATCCGGGTAACACTGGAAAACCCATCATGCCTTCTCTGAGAAAATCCTGCTGTTTGTATGTAGATTCTAATCCCTCCACAGGAACTTTCTTGATCTCCTGTTCTCGCTGATCCAAAAAAGGATTCAGCAGAAAATTAGGTTCTACTTAGTATAGCTCTTTTCCTGTAGTAGGTTTACAATAAATTCTTGAGATCTTATGGTAATTAAACAACGTGCCTATTCTGGGGTAGTAGCAACTCAATTACAGGGGGCCCCTCTGTATCTTCGGGTTCCACATCCATAGATTCAACCAACTGCAGATGGAAAATATATTTTTTTTAATTCCAGAAAGTTCCAAAAAGCAAAACTTGAATTTGCTGTGCACTGGCCCCTACTTACAAAGCATTTACATTGCATTAGGTATTGTAAGTAATCCAGGGACGATTTAAAGTCTGTGGGAGGAAGCGCATAGGGAGGATGCTAATACTACAACTTTTTTGTTGTTGTTGTTTTGTGGTACATGGGCCTCTCACTGCTGTGGCCTCTCCCGTTGCGGAGCACAGGCTCCGGACGCGCAGGCTCAGCGGCCATGGCTCACGGGCCCAGCCGCTCCGCGGCATGTGGGATTCCCCCGGACCGGGGCTCGAACCCGCGTCCCCTGCATCGGCAGGCAGACTCTCAACCACTGCGCCACCAGGGAAGCCCTACACCTTTTTATATAAGGGTCTTGAGCATCTGTGGACTTTGGTATCCCCAGGGTCCTGGAACCAATCTCCTGAGGATACCAAGGGATAACTGTATTCTGTTACACTGACCATCCATGTGTTGGCCTACACACCTGTCTGGACTTTTTATTTAGAACATAGTGTCCTGGGAGCCACATAGCTTCCTGGGAGGGTGAGGATGGAGAGTCTCCAACAGCTATTCAGCATCTCCACTTGGACTTCATTCACAAAGACCTACAGAGTAGACAGTGCTAAGGTAGCCCCTCTGACACCATCGAACTCTTTCAGTAAACTCTATTTTCCTGAAACCACACTGCATTCTGTGAGGCTGGAAGGGATCACAGGTAATTTTACCTAGTTCATGCTTCTTTGTCTGGGAAGAACGGAGCTCAGCCTTGGTAAAGAGCTGGGCTGTTCTCTCTCTATAAAATCCCCACGTGCTCCTTTTACATCTTACCTTTTTATTTGTTTCCAAACCACATTCCTCTCTAAAGCCAGGCTTCGCTGTGTTTACTTAAAGATACATTAGAACGCCGTGGTTTCCCATGGTGTCTCTTACCCATTTGCCAAAATTATGCAAATTAAGAATAACCCCAATCTGGCTGGGGTTGCCTGGGATTAAGAAGTAATTGGATTGTAATATGCTAATCTGTATGCTAATATCTCTCCCAGAAGGTAAAGAGACCCCAAAATGCTAATGTGAGATCCTTTCCAGGAAAGAGGATTGTGAGCTGGGGGCAGGAGGAGGGAGGGGAGCCCAATGGGCCAGGGAAACTGTGTGAGGGTTTTTGTTTATTTGCTTCTTTTAAACATTTTTTTAATTTTTTAATTGAAGTATCGTTAATTTCCAATGTGATGTTAGTTTCAAGCGTACAGCAACGTGATTCAGTTATACATACATATATCTATGCTGAATGATTAGGTGCTTTGGAGAGGGGCCAGAGCAGGGCTGGGACCTCGCTTTGCAAAACTTAAGAAAGAAATAAGGGAGTGACCATGCAAAGTGCCTGGAACTGTGACCCTCTGTTTGGGAGCCGCCTCGGGTCCTGTTCCATCCACCCTCGTGCAATCCTTCCAACACGTGATTCCGCCAGCGGGAAGCTCTGAACTTCTGTTAAAAGCTACACATTGTTCTTTCCTGATCACCCATGTCTTTTTCTCAGACACCTCTGAAGCCCTTTCATGTCTGCTCAGAGACGTGAAGGGCTGCTTTAGCTCCTTTTCTCGCCCTCCCTCCACCCGGAAGTCATACGTCATTACTGTCAGTGGATGGACCCCACATACACCACAGAGGTCAAAGGCTCCAGCCAGTGAGTTTCAAACGCCATCAACAAACACCGCCGCCCATTAGGAAATAATGTCAACCTGGACCAAAGGAAGCCATCTTCAAGGCATGCTCTGCCGATGCCCCGGCTTCCGGTTCCCGAGTCCCTGGTCTCATTTGTTCTGAGGCAAAGTACGTTAAGGCTGGTGCTGTTTAGTTGCACTAATGTAATGAAAAGGTGGCAGAAATGTTGGAAAACCTCTGAAGTCCCGTTAACTGGATTGAGACTAGAACCCTGCTTTCTACTCTGGAAGCTGGATCTAAAGCCAGTAAAGTAAAATCACCCCAAAATGTAGATAATGTGCCGTGTGGTTACTGTGGGTGTCAATGATCAATGCTCAGTTTCCTTCCCAGGGGCAAGGTTTCCAGACGCCTTTCAACTAAGGGAATGGGCTGTTCCCTGGTTGTAGGAAAAGAGGGCGTTTGTTGATCACACATCTTTTTAATCAGTTATAGACACAGATGCTTCCCCAATTTTTTTCTGACATAAAATTACTCCTCTAGGGCTTCCCTGGTGGCGCAGTGGTTGGGAGTCCGCCTGCCGATGCAGGGGACACGGGTTCGTGCCCCGGTCCGGGAAGATCCCACAAGCCGCGGAGCAGCTGGGCCCGTGAGCCATGGCCGCTCGGCCTGCACGTCCGGAGCCTGTGCTCCGCAACGGGAGAGGCCACAGCGGTGAGAGGCCCGCGTACCACAAAAAAAAAAAAAATTACTCCTCTAAACAAAAGTGCTCAACATATAAATTCAGGAGACAGATTTCCTTACCCAGGAGCGTTTTCTTCCTACTTTCTATATTGTTGGTTCAATGTGAATTACCCTGAAAAAGACCACCTCCAAAGCCCTGAAAGTTCTCCTTAAATCATTTCACCCTGACAGGTTCTCTTAGTTTCAGACAAACACAATACCCAGTGAGGTGCTATACGTGGGCAAAACGCTGCAGGCGTTAATCAAGGCTCGTGTTAGTGCGTGTTCTTCCTGTTCATACCAGGGCTCTGCATGACTCCATGCTTCTCTCCATCAGCAGCCAGTCAGCCGTCCTCAGGAAATCCATTGCCCTTCCCCGGCCCCAGCTTGCCTGTCTGTAAAAGGATGGCTGAGCTAAGTGTGTTCCCAGGTCCCCTCTGGTCTAAGCTCCCAGGTTGAAGACATGTACCAGCAGGACTACTGAGAAGTAAGAGAAAGGCCTCCCCTTTCCCGCCTGACGACCCTGCTGGGCGCTCTTGGCTTCAGAATTTGATGTTTCTATCTCCTCTCTTTTCTGACTGGTAAAACCCTACTCTTGCTTCAAGGCCTAGTCAGTCCCAGGCAGCTGTTGAGGGAAAGCGACTTTCCTCGTTCTTACCAGTCCTTTCCCTGTCAGGAGGGGAGCTCAGAGGGGCGATGCACAGGCAGGAAGCGGAAACACCGAGACGGTGGTGTACCGAAATTCCGAAAGGCTCGAGGGACTGTTTGAGAGCTAAGGGCAGTCTGGAAGCTGGGAGTAAATGATGGGTGTTATTTTCAGCCTCTGGGTTAAATGGTTAATGTTCTCTGGTTGGTCGTTACCTTGAGCTCTGAAGTTATAGCCTTGGTCTCTCGATGATCTGTCTCTGCCCGACTGAACAGGTGCAGGCAAGGGGGTCTGGTGCTCTCTGAGGGCCCTTGACTTGGGACACCCCAAGTATTCCTGTGGATTTCTCCACGTGCTGACGTACCCGGGACTGGCCAGTGGCGTGTGTCCATCCCACCTGGCTCTGCAAGCCTCACGATGGGTGGTTTATGACCACAGGAAACAGGGGTATTTGGCAAGATGAACCTATTTCAGTGGACCCTAGGTCTAGAGAAAAAGGCTTTAACTATTAAAGAAAGGGAGATGCTGGGTTCCCCCCACCCACACCGTGGCTCTTTCCCCCTTTCCTTTAACCACTTTGGCCTGATGTCCTAAAGGGACCAGATGTGGGTTCCTGGGAGGGGTCTCTCTCTCTCTCTCTGCCTGTCTCTGTCTCTGTTTCTCTCTTTCTCTCTCTCTTACACCCCTCCACTCCTCTCCCCACACAATCCAGTCTCATGCATAATATTTTTTTCAGTTGCTCTTAAAAATGTACTCAGCTACTGAAAATAAACTCCTACAATTTGCTGCAAGTTTTCAGACTTCTTTAGCTCCCAAGCAGACACGAGAGCCTTCAGGAATCTGCCTGCGGCTGCCCTGCTTGTCCTTAGAGCCTCACATTCTCCATCCACCCCCCACCCCCCTGCAGAGGTGAACAGTCGGCGACGTGTGGAATATTTAGGTCTTTCCTTTCCTTTTTACTCAGTGCCGCCCCGCAGTGTGTCATCTCCTTGGGCTTAGTATCTCTCCAGAAAGTGGACAAGATCAAGGAGAAAGGGAGCGTGTAAAGCCAAGGCCTTCCTGCCCCAGCTCTTACAAAAATGCCTCAGTGCTGGAGGATTTTGAAAGTCATAACAGAAATATGATATTGTGGGCTCCTTTCTAGATTTCATTAACTTGTGTAAGAGTGTTTCACGGTAGTCCAGAAAAAGAGCATCTGTTCATATCTTCAATTTCCTAATGAATGGAGTGTCGTGAATAAAGAAAGTCCAGAGGAAATCTGTTGATAAAAAAACGCTTCTTCCCTTTATGTCTTGCACTGATGCTCGGTGCAGGGTCGAGGACATAGCAGTAGCTCACTAAATACATTCCGCTCTTTTGGGAATAGCTTCTCATCAAAAGTATATTTTATCTCATCACTTATACGTGGAATCTAAAATATGACACAAATGAACTTATCTACAAAACAGAAACTGACTCACAGACATAGAAAACAAACTTTTGTTTACCAAAGGGGAAAAGGTTTGTCCATCCCAAACGCACAAGATGTCAAGAATCCCCATTCCAGGATTTGGAATCGCCTGGACAGCTAAAGTAAAATGAAAACTCATTTCCTTTTTGATTTCTTCTGAGACCTAAACATATCCATTTTCTTGCTTTCTGAAGGTTTCCTCTCCTCTGTTTATTTAAGGGACTACCCTGTTGCCTTTTCAGTACGAGGTGAGGCACAGCCCTTGCAGATTTCTACAGACAAGCGGTCTCAGTGTGCAGACCACTGTGCTAGCTGTAGGCATCTAAGGGAAATGACTTGGGCAGCCCAGTACGAACCTGGCTGAGGGACCAAATTAGCACAACCGTTACTCCACCCGGTAATTACCAACCTTTCCTTGAATACTTTTTGGGTTCAGAGTCACTAACGGCTGGAGCAGACTCCAGGACTCCCTAAATATCAGTAATTCCAGCTCCCTCCATGGTGTGGGCCTGGGGAGAGGGGCGGAGGGCTGTTAGAAGTCACATGACCTTCGAAAAAGAAGTGCTTTGACAATCATGGATACAGGGTGGACAATAAAATCTGCCTCCCTCTTCTCTTTTGGAGCAAATATTTGCTAGTTTAGATAATTGCAAGCATTTTCCCAAGGCCTGGTTTGTGATAAACAGGACAGAAACACCCCTGGAAATGGCTCTCCCCATAACCCGTTCCCATTGCTGGTGCCCCAGGTTACCGTTAAGTTCAATGGGCTTCTCTCTACATCTGTTCTTTTGTGCCAACATATTGGAATGATAATATTCCCACTCTTGTGCTTGGAGAGTAGTTCTACCAGCTAGATTACAATAACAAGCATGGTCACCCAATCCCTTTCTTTAGAGGGAAAATTCCTCAAAGTCCTCTGGGAAATGCAGGGGTTTTCCATGATTGGAATGAATTCATGGTCATCTAAAGAAACAGGACACAAGACGTGTGAAGGGTTTATGTATCAAGCGACAACCTTGACTTGTCCTGGGAAGAAACTCATATAACGCATTCGTTCTGCCGTCCAACAGACATGAACTGGGAGTTGACTTCTCCCACAGTCTGTGCTTGGTACTTGGTAGAATTAAAAAGTAGAGATGTCTCAGCCCAGGTGCGACCACTGAGGCTGGAGACCTCACATTCCAGGTGGCAGGTAGGGGGAGAGGAGAGGGGCTGGGGTTAGAGGAAGAGGCCAGAAACGAGCTTGGGATGCATTTGAAGAAAACAGTTCCCTTATGTCGATATAGCTGGTATTGTGACCACACATTTAGGTCCAGAAATAGAGGCACATTAGCATAACAGGGGAGACCTGGTTTACCTGCAGTTCCTTTAAAAAAAATACCTCGAGTCTTCCTTTGGCCAAGAGCTTAATGGGATACAGTAGAGTGATGTGGTACCTTTGAAAAGCTAATATAATTGTAGGCTCTATTCAATAGAAATACAGTGTCCAGATCATAAGTAATAGCAACAATGTATGTTGGTCAGATAACAATTGAAAAGCACGTTCCATTCAAGGTGCTGCAATTTAAGATGAATCATAAGGTGCAATAATGTAACTAGAGAAGAAAGGTATAGATGCTGGGCTCTGGAAATGCCAGGCATAAACTTGGGGGGGAGGCTCTGAGTGTTTAGCTTGGAAGGGAGAAAACCAAGAAATAATAACTGTCTCCAAATATTGGAGGAGTTGTGGTAAGGGAGAAGGAATGGATGGGTTTTATTTTCGTGAAAGACAGAATTAGAGCAAAGAGTGAATAAGTGTCAAGGGAAGGGCTGAGGAAGTAAATAAGGAAGGAAGTGGCCTGGAGGAGACTTTAACTCAGTATAGGAAATCAACTTTCTATAAAAAGCTTTCTCCCAAACTAAAGTGCTGGGTGTGGGAAATGACACTCTCCAGAGATAGAGAGCTCTTTGCTGCCCACGAGAGCATAAGCAAATGGACATTTGTCAGTACTTTGAGGAGAGAGTTCCAGGGTCTGGCAAGATGTTTGCTGTCTAAGGTCTTATTCATCTCCAAGATGCCAGGTTTCCATGATGGGCCAGACCTGAAGTGGTCCTGCTAAGAGCCACCGGAAGCCTAACCACGTGGAGCCCAAGTCCATACGTATATCGATCAAAGTACTTTTAAGCAGACGGACTACTCTGGACTCTTTAGTGAAAGCCCCAGCCTTTTTCTCAGGGCTAGTTCTAGAGCAGCGACCTTTCCCTAAAGTAACAACGAGGTCACGAGTAAGACTGGCAAGGTCTTCACAAGATGCCTGCTCCTTCTGAGACAAATATGAATGAGAAGTGTTGCTAGGTTACCGGTGACAGCTCCCATCTACGATTCTAGGTGCAGTTGGGGAGAAATGATGCCGAGATATGCAAAAGACAAAGAGCGAACAATCAAAGAGAAAAAGGAAATATGGACTCCATCCAAATAGAGTGTTTCCTCCAGGTGCCGTCTATGAGAACAGGCTGTCGTTCTTGTGCTAGTCCAGAGCAAAGATTTAGGAAACAGAGACACACACAGAATGGTAATTCAAACTGGTTTATCAGATTTTTTAATAATAAAACGATTCATTTCAGTACAAAATTTAACATTTTCAACAAAATGATTCATTTGCTTGCTATACCAAGAGCTCTTTGAGGATTGGGACAATCGTCTATGTATCTTGGTACCCCTGGAGTTTAGCACTGTGTGTGGCACAGAGTAAAAGTTGCTATAAATGTTTAGTGTACGATACAGAAATGTGTTTTTTGGGTGGTCGATAGGTTGAAGTATCTGAACAAGACCACAATGATTTCTGCTTTCCCTGGTCTTCTGTTGCTCTAGCAAAACCTTCCTCTGCTCTCGGTGGAAAATTAGGCTCCGAAGCACTTGGTTCCAGCACCTTCCATGGCAACCTCAGTTTACTTGTTCACTAATGCACTCATCAAATGTTTATTGAACCCCTACTTTGTGTGAGGCACCGTGCTGGGGCTGAGGTACAGATAAACAAGCCCACGAAGACCCCTGCTTCCAGAAACTCCCCTCCCGTGTCTGCGGCTGGGAGAGTCATGGCACTGGGAGTGAGTTCCTAGTGTCAGTTCAACAGAAGAAAAGTTTCTTTTTCAAATGACCAGTTGAGATACATCGATGTAGTAAATGGAAACAACATTTAAAAAAAAATTTTATTGGAGAAGAGTTGATTTACAATGTTAGTTTCAGGTGTAGGGCAAAGTGAATCGGTTATACATATACATATATCCACTCTTTTTTTTAGACTCTTTTCCCATGTAGGCCATTACAGAGTATTGAATAGAGTTCCCTGTGCTATACAGTAGGTCCTTATTAGTTATCTATTTTATATATAGTAGTGTGTATATGTCAATCCCAGTCTCCCAATTTATCCTTCCCCCTGCTTACCCCCCGGGTAACCATAAGTTTGTTTTCTACATCCATGACTCTACTTCTGTTTTGTAAATAAGTTCATTTTTACCCTTTTTTTAGATTCCACATATAAGCGATACCATATGATATTTGTCTTTCTCTGTCTGACTTACATCACTCAGTCTGACAATCTCTAGGTCCATCCATGTTGCTGCAGATGGCATTATTTTGTTCTTTTTTTTATGGCTGAGTAATATTCCATTGTATATATGTACCACATCTTCTTTATCCATTCATCTGTCGATGGACACTTAGGTTGCTTCCACATCCTAGCTACTGTAAATAGAGCTGCAATGAACATTGTGGTACACGGCTCTTTTTGAATTATGGTTTTCTCAGGGTATATGCCCAGTAGTGGGATTGCTGGGTCGTATGGTAGTTCTAGTTTTAGTTTTTTGAGGAACCTCCATACTGTTCTCCATAGTGGCTGTATCAATTTACATTCCCACCAACAGTGCAAGAGGGTACCCTTTTCTCCACACCCTCTCCAGCATTTATTGTTTGTAGATATTTTGATGATGCCCTTTCTGACTGGGAAACAACTTTTAAAAGAACTTTGTCCAAGAATCTCTGTGATTTGTTTTCCCTTTGATCCAAAAATATGTTAACAAGTACAGCTGACCCTTGAACAATGTTGGGGGGTGGTAACCCATGTATAATTTACGGTTGGCCCTCCGTATCCACAGCTCCTCCTGCATCCGAAGATTCAACCAACCATGGACCATGTAATGCTGTAGTATTTACTATTGAAAACAACCCACATATAAGTGGATCCTTGCAGTGCAAACTGTGTTGTTCAAGGGTCAGCTGTATAAACATAAAAAACACCCTGCCCAGGAAGGCTGAGTAATCCTGACAGGATTCAATCCAAGCTTTAACCATGTTTTATGTCAAAAAGTAAAAATGATTACAATCAAATATGATTCACGATGGACTTGACCAAATACACTGCTATGAAGAGAAATTGTTCGAACTCTCAGACATTCAGAAGCAGAAGCATTCTCTCTGGACCTGCCACCTGGAGGCTCATCAGTGGTTTCAAACAGATCAGCAAATAAGGAGAGATTTGAAAGGATCACTGCAGCCACACTGTCACAAATCTGAATGTAAATTGGGTCATCTTTTTTTTTAAAAAAAATAAATTTATTTATTTATTTATTTTTGGCTGTGTTGGGTTTTCGTTGCTGCGTGGTGGCTTTCTCTAGTTGCGGCGAGCGGGGGCTACTCTTTGTTGCACTGCATGGGCTTCTCATTGTGGTGCCTTTTCTTTGTTGCAGAACACAGGCTCTAGGCACGCGAGCTTCAGTAGTTGTGGCACAAGGGCTCAGTAGTTGTGGCGCACGGGCTTAGTTGCTCCGCGGCATGTGGAATCTTCCCGGACCAGGGCTCGAACCCGTGTCCCCTGCATTGGCAGGCGGATTCTTAACCACTGCGCCACCAGGGAAGTCCTGGGTCGTCTTCTTAAAGGGTTCGATTCTTTGCTCATATCCTCGGACAAGAATGGCAAAAAGATGATTAGAGGAACAGAAAAGGAAGAGTTGAGAAGAGAAAGCATGAAGAAGAGAAAATCCAGCAGAACTTGAAGGTCAATTAAAATAAGAAAAGCCTGGAAGAAAGGGCACCTTGGATAAGAAAGGAGCGGAGGAAGTGAGAAATAAAGAAAAAGAGGAGTTAAAATTTTTCAGAATCACTAGACTCTGGCTCGAACTTGATGGAAAACAGGCATTTCTTTGCTGTTGATCTGCGGGGGTCCCTGCTGTCGGGCTGCGGTGGCCCCTGATTTTGGAGGCCAGTGATGGATTGAATGTCACCAGTAGGATGCTGCCCAGCACACAGCAGGCATCGACGCTGGGGTAGCCTGAGTGCAAAGGAGACCTAAATACAGAAGCAGATGGCCGAGATGCACTCAGTGTCTTTAACGTATTCAGTCCCTCTGAGATGCATCCCTGGGAAACATTTTGTTTCCTCTTTCTGGATGGGTAAAGCAAGGCATTATAATGTGACCTAATTATTCCCCCCCCACACACACACACAGTGTATTTTTATATAAAGGCAGCATGAAGAATGAACTGGGCAAGGTTTAGCCCAAGTGCTGCTGAGGCAGGAGGGCTCTTCAGAAACCCATACCCCCTCCCTCTATATAGGGGCTGGAGGAGTCCACAGAGAGGAGAGGCATCAGAGCCTCCCGCCTGCCTTACATAAATATTGAAAAGACTGATATGATCATGTTGGCAAACGGTTCTGCGCTCCTGAGAGCGAGAGAGTTACGAGGCTGTGATTTTATTATGCATAACACGGCATGTGCTTACTGCTGGTGAGCTCAGATGCAAACTGCCTGTGGGTTGTAATTTCACTCTGCTCCTTCCCGCTCCTTCTGTGTTAGGGACCAGCAGCTTAGGTTCCTATATTGGAAAAATCAGTTTCTTCATCACCAACAACTCTAATACATCAGAGGAGAATGATGGAGGAGAGAAAGTTCGATAACAGCGGTTCTGTTGCCCCAGTGAGATTTGCCCAAATGGGACGGTTCAGCCCGTTGAGCGGGAAATCAGACCGACAACGGACCTGGTCTCCACTGAGTCGGGATTCTCTCTAAGCAAGACACCACTGAGCAAAAAAATCAATAGCAGGAAAAACGAGATCAAACCATGCTCGGGTTTCAACACCATGGGGAAATAACTGGGAGAAGGAAACTTTATTAAGACTGCTCCTCCAACCCTACCCGTTCCTTTGAGGCATCTCTGCTTTAAACATTCCAGTCCATTCTGGGGAGTGGAGGACATTGTAGGGCAGATTGATCCTGCACTGAATAGCCATTTAGTTACATATTAGATGTGTAACAAGAGACGGAATTTCTTGGCGAAGTGCGTCAAAGGGTAACCCCTCCAACTCACACCCTCCAGACAGGTCCAAGACTGACTGGGCTGCTTCCGAGATTGAGAAGAAACTAGACTATTATCCACAGTGGAACAGGGACCCACCAGAAGAAAGGAAGAGCAGTCACAAGTGACTTGGAGACATGATGCAAGATGGGCATTGTTTTCTATGTATTGTACTTAAATCAACCACAAACCAATGACTGCAACTACTCGGTGCTATGCAAGGAAAAAAAAAGGTTTTCTGGTCTTTCTCCTCTGTCTCACTCTTAATACGCCTCGGACAGCTGTGAGCCCCTCCCTTGTGCTCTAACACTTCACTGCAAAGCTCTAAATGGGAACAGAGATGCACCGTATTCAAGGCGACGCAATTCAGCAAGTCCTTATTTTTACTTATTTAAAATGAGTGGCGGGCTTCCCTGGTGGCGCAGTGGTTGAGAGTCCGCCTGCCGATGCAGGGGACGCGGGTTCGTGCCCCGGTCCGGGAGGATCCCACATGCCGCGGAGCGGCTGGGCCTGTGAGCCATGGCCGCTGAGCCTGCGAGTCCGGAGCCTGTGCTCTGCAATGGGAGAGGCCACGACAGTGAGAGGCCCGCGTGCCGCAAAAAAAAATAAAAATAAAAATAAAAAAAAATAAAAATAAAATAAAATGAGTGGCTGTTATAAGCCCAATGCTTTCCTGAGCACTGTGGGGTTAGAAAAGAAAAATACTCTGCCCCCGTACTGTACTGGAACTTACAGACTCGCCGACACGCATGAAGGTATTAGACACTATATCACAAAGTAATAGTAACCCAGTGCTGAAAGGCATGCACTGTTTCTCCAATCTTGAAAGATGGCCCTGAGACTGACAGGCCTCCCTTGGTGCCCTCCCCCAACCCTTATCACAGTCCCATGAATCCCACTGGGCCCAGTGCCCACCCAGTCGAAGGGATGGTCTCACCTCTGCTCTTAACACCTGGACTTGAGGTAGGGAGTGTGTATACAGCCTGCATTTCAGTGGAGCCCGAAGGAGAGTCAAAGAAACTCACTTGGTAGCAGCGAAAGCCCCAAATCGGTTAAAACGCTACCATTTATTTTACGTAAAAAAAAAGTCATTTTTACCTAAAGAGGCAAAAGCCCTTACATCTTCGTGCCTGTTCTACCAGCTGTCCAGGTCCTCACCTGTCAAGGAACTGCAATAGCACTCAGCACCCACCTCCAGCAAGGCTGCACGATGGGGGCCTGTGAGGAAGACTGAGACGAACTGACCATCAAACACTCACACAGACTGGGTAAAACAAGCGCCAAGAACCACCGGGCAGTTAGTCAGGAAGGGATGCAATACCCTGCCTCCCGCTCACTACTCAGACCCTTTTATTGGTGCTCTGCTGAGTACTCCCCGACCTCTAGGAACCTGACCCGCCACCTGCCAGGTCCTGGAACCTGCTCCAGGTTACAGAGCAGGGCCATTCAGTCCTATAAAAACAAGGCCTCCAAGCCCACATAGGCACAAAAATCGAGTCACGAAAACACGGCACTGAGAAGGTGAGAAGGACACAGTGCCGACAAAGATCTGGCAGCTCTTAGTGGACCACACGCAGCAGGGGAGTCAGCTCAGCCTGCACCACGATTTTAAGAGGAGTTAATGAGCTCCAGGTGAGCTGCCTCTAAGGGCTGCTGTGGCCCGGAGGAAGATTCTGTTATGCATCCCCAGACTCTGCCCTTCTCACCTCACAAATGCATGTCCCTGGTGGCAAGGGACGGGTGATGGGAAGTGATGGACAGACTGGACGAGGCAGCATCTCTGATAATTGAAAGTGGCAAGAGGGACCCGACGGCTCTCAGCTAAAGCACTCAGTTGGATCACGGGTTCCCCTGGGGCTTCTTCTCAAGTCGCCCCCTGAGCTCTGCCCCCAGCTCTTGCCCTAACTGCGGTCCGGGAGGATAAAAGCTCCTCCCTTCGATGCCCGCCCCCTTCCCCTCCCCCAGTCTGCAGGCCCCACCCAGCAGCCATCGCGAGTGGTAAGCAATCACTGAGGCCCTGCCCAGGGACCTCTGGTAGGGCTTTCTAGCAAACAGGCCACTTCGGATGAAAGCAGCCCAAACAGCTGAGCAGTTAGAAGTGACAGCAGTCACCAACAATGTGTGGGCCCTGTAGGAAACGGCAGGTCGATAAATACTCGGCAGCCACACTGCACACTCTCAATGCAGCCCCGATCTCTAATAGTGGATGCTTGCTCGTATATAAACGGGTCCTTCTCCCACTCGGCACCCAGCTGCCTTGAGCTAAGATGCTGATCGGCTCCACGAAAGACAAGTTCAAAGCAGCACTGAGCCCAGGAGCCTGGAGAGCAAGGGCCAGAGCCTGGGGTCCTGCGGAGTCACCCGGGGCCTTTGAAAACCCCAGACCAGTTAAACCAGAACCTCTGGGGGGTGGAACTGGGGAATTAGGATTAAAAACATTTTTAAAACTTTTACTTGGAAATAATTGCAAACACTGAAAAGTTGCAAGACTAAGACATACTACAAAGAATACCCGCATGTCCTTTATGCTTGTGAACATTTTAGCCTTTTTGCTCTGTCATTTCCCTGTCTCTCTTTACACACACACACACACTGTTAAAAAAAATTTTCCTGAACCATTTGAAAGTGAGCTACATCACGTCCCTTTGTCCCTAAACACCTCAGCGCATCCTTCCTACAACTAGGGCCATTCTTCCACACAACCACAGTACAGGTTCAACAGCAATAAATAGAACATTGACACAATACTTTTGGAATCAGTCTGTGTTTTACTGTCAGGTGAGTTCCGTGTGTAGCCAGGTGAGAACCCCTGGGGCCACTACCACTCACCCCAGGATCTTGGTTCCTCGTAAAGGAAGCAGAGAAGAGGTTGATGGTCCAGATCTCCCAGTCACCCGGATTTATTTATTCTTTGAAGGTTATTTATTTAATTAACAGTGGAAGACTACAAAGTAAATGTTCCTCATTAGTTAACTGGTTAAATAATCTTTTTCTTTTTCTTTTTCTATTCTCATGCCCTTATTTTTTCACTCAGATTTATTAACAGAGCAAACTGGCCACTGCACTATTGGGACCCAGTGGACACCTGGGTCTGGGGGTTGCTCTGGAAAGCTCCGACTCCCCCTTTTTGTTTGTTTTTTTTTTTGCGGTACGCGGGCCTCTCACTGTTGTGGCCTCTCCCATTGCGGAGCACAGGCTCCAGACGTGCAGGCTCAGCGGCCATGGCTCATGGGCCCAGCCGCTCCGCGGCACGTGGGATCCTCCCGGACCGGGTCACGAACCCGCGTCCCCTGCATCGGCAGGCAGACTCTCAACCACTGCACCACCAGGGAAGCCCCCCGCCTCCCCTTTTTTCTTCCATCTCCCCCCTTGCTCCATTTCCCCCTGAGGGACTTCTCTTGTGACCCGGCTTGTTTCATAACCAGCTGGTGATTTACTAACAATCTAATATGGCACGATGGCCTCTCAAGGAATTACCCTGGGCTTTGTTCAGACTGCTTCGGGACTTTTAAAACTAAGATGATCTCTGTCCTTTCTGGTAATTCAGGCTCACAGCCTTTGAAGGCGAGTGTGGTGCCTGATTTTCTGTGTCAACTTGACTGGGCCCTGGAGTGCCCAGATACTTGGTTAAACATTATTCAGGGTGTGTTCTTGAGGGAGTTTCTGGATGAGGTTAACATTTGAATCGGCAGGCTGAGTAAAGCAGGGTCATCCACCCATTTCTGGCCTGAGTAGAACCGGAGACTCAGTCTCTCTGCCTGACCGTCCTCCAGCTGGGACACCCGTCTCCTCCTGCCTTCAGACTTCAACTTGGACTGGAGCTACACATGGGCTCTCCTGGGCCTCCAGCTTGCAGACTGCAGACCTTGGGACTCAGCCTCTGCCACCACATGAGCCAATTCCTTATAATAAATCAGATACATCTGTTTCTCTGGAAAACCCAGACTAATACAAAGAGTGAGCTGGATTTTTCCAGAAGGGAAAGGAATGGGACAGAGAAAGTTGAAGAGTTAATTTCCAAACTGGAAGGAGGTAGTTGGGTACTCAGAGACGGGGAAAAAGGATGGTGGGCTGCAGGTTCTCCAGGGACCTGACCCCTCAAGGTGTCCCCTCTACGGTGGCACGTCCTTAGGTGGGTGGGTTGTAAAAGGTCCAGGTGAGGCTCCCCTAGGGCTGAGCCTGGTCCAGGGTGGGTGGAGCTGCCAGCAGACCGCCAGCCCTTGAAGGACCACTCTGACCCGGCTGGGGGCCAGCAACTGCAGCTACTGTGCCAGGCCGGCAATGCAGGACCAGCTCCACGGGCAGCCTAGGTGCCCTCCAAGAGACGTGGCAGAACGAAACACCCTTAAAACCCCAGGAATCTTATATGGCCTTGGGAAGGGAAGGAGGCCAGAGAAGACTGATACTGAGCTTCCAGCCATGTTAGTCGGAGGATACCCTGCTTTCCGTAAGTGTCACAAGGCACTTGACACCTGGAACATGCATATAAAGCCAAACTCCATCTCCGTTTCCCAGTATTTGCCTAGGACACATATTTCCCATGTAGAAAATTCTCTCTTCCTCATAACATTCCTTTAGATATCAGGACGTCATCAGGAGGGTTTCATAGACTGTTCCCTGGAGGAGGGGGGAGGGAGGCTCTGAATCCTCTGCAGTTGATTGTATTCGAAAATGTGCATTTTTCTGGGGAGGGAACCCGTACACCTGATCAGATCCTCAGAAGAGGTTGGACCTGAAATAAAACCACACACCACTGTAGCAGAGTGAAAAGGTCCTTTAGGGCAAATTGCCTTCTTTCTGGTCCATCTTCCCTGAATTGGTCACTCATTCATGCATTCATTATTTTTATTTATTTCATTTTTTGGCCACACGGCGCGGTCTATGGGATCTTAGTTTCCCGACCAGGGATCGAACCGATGCCCCCTGCAGTGGGAGCGCAGAGTCTTAACCACTGGACCGCCAGGGAAGTCCTTCTTTCAGTATTCTTGGAAGCCCTCCCGTTCCGCAAGTCCTGTAGCTCCAAGTAGAATAGTCTGCACAAGGCTCTTACTTCTGGTCTTTGCTCTGCCCTTGTCCTTTGACGTGGGGCTCTGGCTTGGCCTTACCATGTCCTCCTGCCATGTCGCCTGGTGACCAGAGCTTTACCTTGGTTCCCTCAGCCTCATTTCCTGGTTCTCTCCCCTGCAGGCTCTCTGTGTGCCACCTTCCTCTCTGGAACTCCCCACACCACCTGTCGCAGCTTCCCTGGACATGCTCTCTGCCTGCCGCCTGCCACCGAGGCCCCCTCCAGAACATCTGCTCCCACAGCACTCTGCACTTTCATCGCCAGAACGTGCCTCACATGTTAGCGTTTCGTTGTCTGCTCTATGCGCTAGATTAAATTCCATGAGGGTAAGAGCCGTGTCCTGTTCATTGCTATATGCCCAGTACCTATTAGCACCTAGTCCCAAGTCCATAACTGGTACCTGGGACGTATTTGTGGAATGAATGAATGAATGTCCAGTATCCAGGTCCTGCCTGGCTGTCCTTAGCAAGATGGATCCCATCACCAAGTAAATAGCATCACTTGCACGGGCCTGGACACAAAGCATGCTGGGACCACAGCAAGGTCAGCAGCTGGGGAGCCCAGCGTTCTGTTCCCAAAAAGGCCAGGAGCATGCTGATTTCTCAGGCAGGCATGGTGGGCCAGTCTTTTGGCAGGAGCACTGCAGGGGGCTTTCAAAAAGCTCTCTTCTTGAAATCAAGAAGAGCAACATCACTGCAGTGAAGGAGTGTCCCACCACAGACAGCTGTAGGATCCTCAAAGGGGGCCTCAGGGATCTTCATTGAAATGCAGATTTTAGAGTCCTGCCCAAGACCCCTTGAATCAGTGTTTGGGCCCGTGGTCCAAGGCTGTGGCCTCTCCCGTTGCAGAGCACAGGCTCCGGACGCGCAGGCTCAGCGGCCATGACTCACGGGCCCAGCTGCTCTGCGGCATGTGGGATCCTCCCAGACCGGGGCACGAACCCGTGTCCCCTGCATCGGCAGGTGGACTCTCAACCACTGAGCCACCAGGGAAGCCCCAAGGCTGTGCTTTTAAACAAGCTTTATGAAGATTGCACTTGGAAAAGCTCAGAGCTGTAGAGTGGAAGCAGGACCCCACCTTCTCCAGCATTCTGGCATGAGCAAAGTTGGAAAGCCAGACCCCAGCCAAGCTAAGTGGGATTTGAGGTTGTTTGTAGAAAGCATGGTTAAAATTTTGGAAGCAGGCAGACCGTTTTTTTGTTTTTGTTTTTGTTTTGTTTTGTTTAGTTGTATCTGTAGTTGATTTTATTGAATGCTTTTATTAATTTTCTCCTTGATCCTTTTTTACTTTAAAAATTAATAGACTTAATTTTTTAGAGCAGTATTAGATTTACAGAACAATGGAGCAAATAGTATAGAGTTCCCAAATACTCTCCTTCTCCATACTCGGTTTCCCCTTATTTTTTTAACATCTTGCATTAGTGTGGTATGCTAATTATAACTAATAGTTACAATTAATGAACCAATATTAATACATTATTATTAACTAAACTCTATAGTTTATGTTAAGGTTCACTCTTGGTGTTGTACATTCTGTAGGTTTTGACAAATGCATATCAGGTGTTCGCAATTATAGTATCCTACGGAATTGTTTCACTGCCCTAAAAATGCCCTGTGCTCCACCTGTTTGCTCCCATTCCCTCCCCCAAAGCCTCTGGCAACCACTGATCTTTTTACTGTCTCTACAGTTTGCCTTTTCCAGAATGCCATGTAGTTGGAATCCTACAGCATACAGCCTTTCACATTGGCTTCTTTCAGTGAGCAGTGTGCATGTAAGTTTCCTCCTTGTCTTGTTGTGTTGATAGCCCTTTCCTTTTTATTGCTGAATAACATCCCATTGTATGTATGTAGCAGTTGATTATCCATTCACTTATTTGAGGACATCTTGGTTGTTTCCAGTTTTGGGTAATTATGAATAAAGCCGCTATAAACATTCTTGTGCAAATTTTTGTATGGACACGCTTTCAACTATAGTGGGTAAATACCAAGGAGAGTGATTGCTGGATTGTGTGCTAAGACTGTTTCACTTTGTAAGAAAGTGGCTGGACCATTTTGTATTCCCACCAGCAAAGTATGAGAGTTCCTGTTGCTCCACACCCTCATCAGCACTTGGTATTGTCATGTTTTTAGATTTTAGCCATTTTAACGTGTGTGGCGGTAGCTCATTATTTAATGTGCGATTCCCTAATGACATGTGATGTTGAGCATCTTGCATAGGCTTATTTGTCATCTGTATATCTTCTTTGGTGAGGTGTCCATTTTTCATTTGTTTTAAGAGTTCATTGTATATTTTAGATAAAAGTCCTTTATCAGATATGTGATTTGCAAATGTTTTCTCCCAGACTGTGACTTGTCTTTTCATTCTCTGAGCTGCGTCTTTTGTAGAGCAGAAGTTTGAAATTTTAATAAAGTCCAACTTACCAATTTTTTCTTTCATGTATTGTGCTTTTCATATTGCTAAAAACTAAAACTCACTGTGCTTTTAATTCATCACCAAACCTAAGGTTATCTAGATTTCCTCCTAGGTCTTCTAGAAGTTTCATAGTTTTGCATTTTAAATTCATATCTATGATCCATTTTGAGTTAAACTTCATGAAAGTTACAAGGTCTATGTTTAGACTCCTTCTTACCATAGAGTTTGGCAAACTCAGCGTATGATTTTTTTCTTTCTTTATTAAGTCCAGAACTTCCCCTTTTCACTTCGCGCTTCTCTTTGGCGTATCCGAATTGCCAGCATCCCTCCTCTTGAGCTTTGGGGCCATTAAGCAAAATAAGTGTTACCTGAACACAAGTACTGTGACATTGTGGCAGTTGATCTGATAACCACCATGGCTGCTAAATGCTGGACCAGATGTGCTGGACAAAAGGACTCCTGGGTGGGATGGCGCAGGACAGTTTGAGATTTCATCACACTACTCAGAAAGGCATGCAATTTAAAACATGTGAATTGTTTATTTCTGGAATTTTCCATTTAATATTTTTGGACTGCAGTTGGCCCTGGGTAACTGAAACCGTGGAAAGTGAAACCCCAGATAAGGGAGAACTAGTGTAGGTAAGATTTTTTTCTCCCTCTGGCTTTTTTCAAGAAGTTCTTTCTGACTTTGATTTTCTGTGGTTTGACTATGATATACCTAGGTGTGGTTTTTAGGTATTTACCCTGCCTGGTGCACTCTGAGATTCCTGAATCTTTGGTTCGGTGCCTATCTTCACTTTGGAAAATTCTCAGCCATTATTATTTCAGACTGGGTTTTAAATCCTGCCTCTGCCATTACTAGAGAAGTGATCCTAAGTGAGCTATTTAACCTTTCTGAGCCCTAGTTTCCTTAACTCTGTAACGGGAGTAACAGCTATGTGTTACAGGATACGGTGGGGCGGAAATGAGGTCCGGCTTCGCACGGTGTCTGGCACAGAGTGGAGGGGGAGCTGGTGGTTAGTGAGTGCCATGCAATAAAGGGAACTGTCGCTGAGCGGGCAGGGTGACGGACCTTGAACATCAGGCCCACCAGACAAAGTCCCTGGTTGGTACTGAAGCCACTCATATGCTTCTTAGACTGATTAGGAATTCACTGAAGGGGAGGTGGGGGGCCCAGAGTGAGCCCCAGAATTGACAGAACTTCCTGGAATCTAGGCATCTTGGAATCGCCCCAGTCAGTTGCCAGGCCCACTAGTAAACCCCAGATATTGATATTTTCGCTAGCTGTAATTATGGGCTTGGGTGTCCAGAGCAGTCTCACAAAATAAAAGTTTTATGAGGGCAGAAGTGAGGCTACCCCAGCCCAGGCTCAGAGCTGGCTTCATGAAGACTATAGCTCTGCATCCAGCAATGGTCTAGTGAGGTCCAGCCTGGAGGTCCTGGGGGACCCTGCCTGGAGCTTCCAGCCTGGCATACCTCAACTCCCAGCCCTAGACGGTAAAATCCCTGAGGCTGAAGGCTGCTACTCCAAGGGTCCTTGCAAGCCTTCCTCTGCAAGGACAATAACTGAATATTCTTGCGTGGGAAGAAGAGGGATTCAATTCAAATGGAGGCAAAGAAAAAGATGAAATACAAATGTAAAGGGTTTTTAAATGTTCAGCATAAGAGCCAAGGTAACCTACCTTTGATTTACCTGACTTCAAAACATGCACTCTGGGGCTTCCCTGGTGGCGCAGTGGTTGAGAGTCCGCCTGACGATGCAGGGGACGCGGGTTCGTGCCCTGGTCCGGGTAGATCCCACATGCCGCGGAGCGGCTGGGCCCGTGAGCCATGGCCGCTGAGCCTGCGCGTCCGGAGCCTGTGCTCTGCAACGGGAGAGGCCGCAACAGTGAGAGGCCTGCTTAACTGCAAAACACAAAAAAACAAAAAAAAAAAACCAGGCACTCTGAAAAACACTCAAATAGGCTTCTGGCCAAGATGGAATAATGGAGACCAGATTTATTTTACGACCTGAAATAATGAAAACCATACGACACAGGCATGTCACTCTGTTTACCCAAGAGAAATGAAATCATATGTCCACACACATTCTGGAGCATGGATACTTATATTAGCTTTATTAGCAAAAGCCAAAGGATGGAAGCCACCCAAATGTCCATCAAGAGATGAACGGAAAAACAAATGATGGTGCTTCCATACAGTGGAATACTACTCAGCAATAAAAAGGAATGAACTATTGACCCATGCAGCAACATGGATGAATTTTAACATATTTATGTGGAGTGAAAGAAACTAGACAAAAGTAGAGTTCATACTGAATTATTTCTTTTATATAAAATACTTGAAAATCGAAACTAATCAATAGTGACAGGAAGCAGATCAGTGGTTGCCTGGGGAGTCGTGGGCAAGATGGGAGTGGGGAATGAGAAGGTGGGATTACAAGAGGGTCGGGGGGAAACTTTAGGGGGTCATGAGTATGTTTATCATCTTGTTTATGGTGGTGGTCTCATAGGTATATCCTATATATAAACTTACCCCATTGCACACTTTAAATTTGTGCAGTTTATTAAGGTCAACAGAGCTGTTAAAAAAATCTTTTCTTGTTCCAACATTATCTTTTGCTGTTTTCCCTCTTTAAAAAAATGTTCAATTTGCTAAATAATCAAAGAAATGAAAATTAAAGCTAACATAACCATCTCCAGTGTATGGAAAAACTTTATAAACATAAAACATGGACTCAGAGAAATAGACTCTCTCCTATGCCCTTGTAAAGGAAAACGACTTCATTTATTCACTGCTTACTGAATACGTCACTTCTGGTCACATAATGCGGCAGTTTTCCCATGCCAAGCAATCCTGTGACATCAGCTGAGTGTCCTGCAGTTTAACCCAGTTCTGGTGCTATCTACCTGTAGATGCCACAGATGAAGGGCTCGGTCCCACAAGACTGGCTTCCCTTCCCCAATTCAAACATCAATCGCAAATCCAGGTTGTCCCCTGGGATTCTGACCAATTGGCTATAAATCAGACATTCTCATGACCCCATCCTCAGGTTGATTCATTTGTTAGAACGGCTCACAGATCTCATGAAACAGTTTACTTACTAGATTTCTGGTTTATTATAAAAGGATATATCACAGGAACAGTCAGATGGAAGAGATGCACAGGGCAAGGTATGCGGGAAGAGGCATGGAGCTTCCACACCCTGTCCGGATGGACCAACCTCCCAGCACCTCTATGCATTCAGCACCCTGGAAGTTCTCCAAACCCTACAGTCCGGTTCAAGTATTT
The DNA here is from genome assembly GCF_951394435.1 of Stenella coeruleoalba. Lineage (NCBI taxonomy): Eukaryota > Metazoa > Chordata > Mammalia > Artiodactyla > Delphinidae > Stenella > Stenella coeruleoalba. The sequence continues at coordinate 6,793,028 of NC_137164.1, forward strand.
TTTTGTGTGTGTGTGGTACGCGGGCCTCTCACTGCTGTGGCCTCTCCCGTTGTGGAGCACAGGCTCCGGACGCGCAGGCTCAGCGGCCATGGCTCACAGGCCCAGCCGCCCCTGCGGCATGTGGGATCTTCCCGGGCCGGGGCACGAACCCGTGTCCCCTGCATCAGCAGGCGGACTGTCAACCACTGCGCCACCAGGGAAGCTCCGGTTCAAGGATTATTAAGGAGGCTCCATGACTCAGGCAAGATTGATTAAATCATTGGCCACTGGCCAGTTGAACCTCCAGCCCCTCTCCTGTCTCCCAGTGTTGAGGGGTGAGGATGAATATTTCATGAAGTCCCAAGGTTGGCTCTGCTGGCAACCGGCCCATTCTCTGGCCTTTCCAATAGCCGCCTCTTTAACATAAACTCAGGTGTGCTTGCAATTTCTTATGAATAACAAAAGGGACCCACTTCACCTTTATTCCTCTGGAGCTATTTCAGGAACTGGAAGCAAAATTAAATATTATACGAAAGATGCCCCTATAGCTCTTTGATAGGAAATGACAAGGGTTTTAGGTGTTATTGCCGGCAGAATATGCATGTCTTATTATGTCACAATATCACAGCCTCATGCATTTTTGGTGGGAGTGGTGGTAGGCTCAACACTGCTGAGGGCAATTTACCAACATATATTAAAAGCCGTAAACTGTGCCTAACATTTTAAAATGTGCCAGCCAATTTTAGGGATTAGCTCCGAGGTTACCTCTTGTCTTAGGATGTGAGAAAGACATAGTTTCAAGGATATAAATTACAGTCCTGTTTATATTTGCAAAATATTTGCAAATAATCTATATACCAAACAATTTGAGATTGACTAAGTAATAATATAGTCACACAAAAATAGGTGCTCCACTATTTACAATAGCCAGGTCATGGAAGCAACCTAAATACCCATAGACAGACGAATGGATAAAGAAGATGTGGTACATATATACAGTGGAATATTACTCAGCCATAAAAAGGAACAAAACTGGGTCATTTGTAGAAACGTGGATGGACCTAGAGACTGTCACACAGAGTGAAGTAAGTCAGAAAGAGAAAAACAAATATTGTATATTAACACATATATGTGGAATCCAGAAACATGGTACAGATTGCAAGACGGAAATAGAGACACAGATGTAGCGAACAAACGAATGAACACCAAGGGGGGTGCAGGGGTGGTGCAGGGGGGATGAACTGGGAGATTGGGATTGACATATATACACTCATGTGTATAAAATAGATAACTAATAAGAACCTGCTGTATAAAAAAAATAAAATTGAAAAAAAAGGTGCTCCAGAAACAGACATAGAAACAGTTGGGGGTGCAAGATGTTGACTTGGGTCACTGTCTGTGAGACAGGACGGGAGGAAGCAGGATTGGTCAAGAAAACAGCCAGGCGAAGGCTGGGCCGACCCAAGGGGGCTCAGGCTGAAATGGCCAGGCTCTCAGAACCACCACGTACTCAGTCACTGGGTGCAAGTAAGACGGCAGGCTGGGTGGTCCTCGGCAGCCGAGGCCACCCCGCAGGAGCTGGGAACGGGACGGGGTGTGCTGACCGCACTCAGCTGGACAGCACGTCCTTCTTCCAGGAGCATCTGGACGGCGTGTCCTTCCTTGTCCACCACCATCCTCAAAGCCTCCGCTCCCCGGCCCCTCTCATCCCTTGTGCTTGCTGTTCTACTTCTATTGTCTCCACTGACTTTCAGAGTCAGTTTCTTTATGAAATGTTTACTGTACAGTTATTTGCAGAACTCTCCGGAGGAAAGAAATGCTATCGAAATTTAATTAATGGGAGAGACAGTAAGTAAATAAAATGAGATTCTGGAGAGAATTCAGTGCCCGGGAATGATGAGTACATTCATTGTTGCTTAATTTGATGGGCTGGGCAGAAGAGCGGGAAGAGTTCCCTCCTCTCCCAGCGTCCACAGGATGAGCCTCTGCAAACCAAGAGCAGGGTTTTCCTCTCTGGGTTGGAAGTCAACGAAGGGGCTTCCTGCGCTGTCATCCTCCGTGTGGATGCAGCCAGAGGGCCAGGGGATGAACGTGTCTGTGTGTATGTGTGTGTGTGTGGTGGGGGGCGTGTTTTTTACCAGGACGAGGACACAGGACAACCTCTCTCTGCTCTCCATCTGGGGCCAGCCAGTAGACAGAGCATAGAGCCCATAAGGGAAGGAAGAACAGTGGTAACAACAGTAACATCCTTCTGGGTCAGCAAAGCAAAGGCTAGAACTACTACAGAGGAGAACGGACACTTATGGAAAGAGACATCGGCAGGTGGCTATTTCTGTCTGAATCTCCATTAGAATCTTATTATCAGGCAATGAGTCAAATGCAGAGCTGTGGTTTGACTGCTAAAAAAGAATAAAATAAAATAAATTAAAAGTAAAATAAAATAAGATAAATGATCAATGACAACCTTTTCAAAATCCAGAAATTCTGCCCACGGCAAATAGTAGCAAGGATGTTGGTCAGTAGGATCTTTTATTTTGCTGGTACGTGATCATAGCATTTGGGAAGCAATTTGGCCTTCTCTTGTAGTGTTGAACATTTGCCTTCCCTATATTTCAAGCCATCCACCCCAAGAATATACCCCCGAGAAACTCTTGCACATGTGCCCAGGAAATACTGTGGTATAGTGTTCATAACACTGTTAGTAGGATCAAAAAACTATGAACAAAGAACCCAAAGGCCCATAAACTAGTGAATAGATAAATAAACTATGGAATATTTTTTGGCAATAAAGTGAAGCCCCCGATACGTGCTACAAATGTGGATGAACCTTGAAAAGATTTTGCCAAATGAACGAAGCCAGTCGCAAATTATATGACTCCATGTACGTGAAATGTTCAGAACAGGCCAATCTATAGAGACAGAAAGTAGGTTAATGGTTGCCAGGGACTATAGAGGGATTGGAGAAACTAGTGAGTAGTGACGTCCCCTGTGAAGCAGCAGCAATGCCAGTGGTCTCTGCCTGCCCAGGACATCCTCTCCTCGCTGGTCTTCATGGCCCAGACAGTCTGCATTTCTCACCCACAAGGGGGAGGCATCTCTGAAGGAGCTTCGGGGAGCTTTTGAGCCCTCCTGAACCACAGTTTGGGGCTTTGTCCGAGAAAGCACTCAGACCAGATTAGGACGTCTTTTAGGGAAGGGTAGCGGGGAGCTGGCTTGAGTTAAGTAGTCTTTCCAGGCACTTGTCTTCCATCAATTCTCCTTGAATAAGTTCAGTGTTCACAATGGTTCTCAACCCAAACACCTCTTAATCTACTTTAATTTCTGTTTTGGAAGGAGGGCAGGAGGAATTTTTGTACAATGCTTCAAAAAGTAGGCATTAATAGACCCTGAGGGCACAGTCCCTGCGGTGGCCGCCTAGCACTTTCACGCTGTGTCCTGAAAGCGGTCCACACTCTCTGAGAGCAAAGGAGGCTCTGTGGACAGAGACACCGAGTCCTCAGAGACACCGGGACATCAGGATCACAGTCTCGGAAGGGAAGAACATGACCCTGAGTCTGACCCACATGCCACCGAGTGTATGGACCAATCTGTTTCCAATATGAAATAGTACTTATGAGCGAAATAAAGGACCCATTCCTTATCCTCCAGAAACCTGTATTGCAGCTGGTGAAATGACACCTTTAGATAAGGTTCGCTTCCATATCACCACTCAGGATTTGTCAAGGACCCCGCCCTCCACCCTGAGAGCAGATGCTCCGGCTTCAGAGTTCAGGAAACGTTCTCATGAATCGCAAGGCCGTGTTTTCTTCCTCGATACCATCCTGCACTGTTTTCACTATTGTTTCTGTCTTTGGCACCCGAGTTTCAGAAGACGCAGTTCAGGCAGAGCTCGGGGTAGGTCCTCATGGTTTAGAAAAGATTCACTCAACTAGACGGGCAATTACTAGCACCGTGATGCCCCCTGTGGAGGAGCAGCAACGCCAGTGGTCTTGTTATTTGGGCCTTTGTTACGAGCAGACACAGGTGCTGGACGAAGGCCTGGGAGCCCCTCCCGCTGGTCTGGAATTTGCAGTGTGGACAGAGTTGGAGGAGCCCTCTGAAGGCCAAGGCCTGCCCACCAGAGCCAGATGGGGGTTGGACTGGCTCACATATGTGAAAACTTTGAAATGGAGAGGATGTGACCTTAGGGAGACAGATGCTGCTTCCCTTGCCTAATTAGCCATTTTGGAAGAGAATCTAGCATCTTCGGTTCTGGAAGAGTTTCCAGGATGAGGGAACTCTCCAAGCCGCCCCCAGGCGTGCACAGGCACTGCCCAGAGCCCACAGCTGCGGCGGCGCAGGACCAGCCGTCTACCTGGCTGAATTCAAGGAGGCAGATGTGCTCTTAAGCCGTAAATTCGTACCCAGGCACAGGTCTCCATGGCAACCTTTCACACTAAAAGAAGGACATTTGTAAATATGCATTTTGCAAGCCTTCTTTTTTGATTCGAAATATCAGCCTTTTGAGAACAATTTGCTTTGCCAGCTGTGTCCCGCTGTGAGAAGAGTGGGGGCATGGGGCCTTCTCACCTGCCCCTCTGTTTCCTCAAGGTCCTTTCCTTCTGGGCTCACTGAAATCAAGTGGCAAATGCACACTGTGCTTCCTTTCTGGGCCCAGTGCCCTGCGAGGAGCTGGGGACACAGAAGGAGGGAGGACACACCGTGCCCAGGGTCCCCTGGCACATTGCATCCCCACCACCTGGTCACAGACCCTCAGGGGACCTGAGCTCCGCGTGTCTGAGCCTTGGAGATTCACCAGGGTGTGTATGAGGCTCACCTGTGGAGCTTTAAAACGTACAGCGGGCTGATCCGGCACGCTAGTCCTTTGGTATTTACCCAAAGGAGTGAAAAACTTATGTCCACACAAATACCTGCACATGTACGTTTGCAGCCGCTTTATTAATCATTGTCAGAACTTGGACGCAACCCAGACGTCCTTCAGTAGGGGAACGGATAAACGAACTGTGGTACGTTCGGACAATGGGATATTATTCAGTACTAAAAAGAAATGAGGAGCAAACCATAGAAAGACATGGAAGAAACTTAAATGCATGTTGTTAAGTGAAAGAAGCCAGTCTGAGAAGGCTACATACTGTATGCTTCCAACTGTATGATATTCGGGAAGACGCAAAACGAGAGAGACAATAAAAAGATCAGTGGTTGCCAGGCCTTTTGGGGGGCTGGGGATGGAGGTGGAAAGGGATGACTAGGCGGGGCACAGACGGTTTTTAGGGCAGTGACAATACTTTGTACGATACCGTAATGGTAGATACGTGTCATTATTATACATTTCTCCAAATCCACAGAGTATATAACACCAAGAGGGAACCCAAGTGTAAACTGTGAACTATGACTGGTGATGATGTATCAGTGCAGGTTCATCAGTTGTAACAGATGTGCCCCTCTGGTGGCGGATGCTCACAGTCCGGGAGGCTGTGCACGTGTGGGGACAGAGGATATATGGGACATCTCTGTACTCTCCTCTCAATTTTGCTGTGAACCTAAAACTACCCTAAAAAATAGTCTGAAACAAAATAAAGGACCACATAGTATATGCTCAATAAATAAATAAAGGAAGGACAGAAGGATGCAGTGAGAGACAAAACAGGCATTTCCTCTTGATCTCTCTCAGTGATGAACCTGTTGGTATTTAATTTCCGATGCTATGGCCAACCGATTCTTTGAGTCTCTAATCGATTTGGTCAAAGTCACTTAACTTCACTCTGTCATTAACAATGAATAAAGAACTTAAAAGCAAGCAAACACACACACACACAAAACAAAAACTGCAGCTGCCCTTGTCCTATTCCCAGGGCTTCCTAGACCCGAGGTATGTTTAAAAGTTCTTGCGGTGACTGTGACATTCACCCCTACGCGAAACCATCAACTAGGTGTTTCCTAGAAGACAGGCTCAGCCCCTCCAACGAAGACCTAAAGTCACAGAGGCTCAAAGAGATGGAATTTCATCTTTCTCTCATTTAACAGTCCAAAGGCAGGCAGGCAGGCAGCCCAGGGCAGGGGCATCGTTACTCCTCAGGCGACCCTGCGATGCAGGCTTGTCTTCGTTGCTGCTCCAACACCTAGAGAGAGGCTCTTGCCCGCGTGGCTGAAGCTGGAGCCCCTCTTACGTGCCCGCTCTCCAGCCTTTGGGGCGGGGAAGGGAAGAGAGGTGGCTGGGACCTGAAAGAGTGACAGGTCAGCGCACACAGAAACAAATCCCGCCCTTCCGGCAAGCGAGGTGAGGACACGCAGTCTTTGGCTGGGGTCCATGAGCCAGCCCTGCCAGAGGTTAGCAAGGGGAGAATGGACACAGGGACACACCTCCACGTGCTGTTAGAGGATGGCTCAGACTTTGCTGCATATTCGAACCATGTGGAGAACTTTGACAAATGTTGACGCCCAGGCCACACCCCAGGCCAGCTACATCACAATCGCTGGGGGTTGGACCCAGGTGTCAGTACTTGTAAAATCATTTCCACAAATAACATTTTTGAGACCTGGAGCCGACAGAGAAACATCATTCCTAGGAGAGCATAAGGAATTGTCTGGAGAGCTGCACAGACCATTGGGTTCTGGAGGGCGTAGCTGTCCTGAGTGGTCTGCAGACACAGGAACGTTAGGCTCTGCACTGCTCAGTCGGGCCGGGACACAGCTCCACCTCCGGCCATACCTCTCACTCTCCGTGAGTGGCGATGAGTCCACAGCCCACAACGGGGAACCTCATTCAGACGAGTCACCTGCTGGTGGTCTAAGGTGACCAGCAAATTCTGCACACATCATAGAAGAGGTCATACTGATGGTAACCCCATGGACAACACATTCTTTGGGATAAACCTGCCTAGAGCTATCGAAGTGTGATGTGCAAGGGAGCCCTGACCCACAGCCCAGCTCCCACCACGGGCTTTACCTCCCTGGGCCTATTTCCTCAACAACAAAATGTAGATGATGATAATACTAAGGCAACATTTATGCGGCACTTACTGTATGCCGACCACTTTCTGGATGCTTAATATATATTAGTGAATTTAATCTTCTCCGCAATCTTATAAGACAGACACTATCATCATTCCTATTGTATAGACGAAGAAACTGAGCCATGGACAGGTTACATGGTTTTTTTTTAGTTTAATAATACATTTATCGAAAGCAGTTCTTTTCACAGAAAAACCATTATTATCTGGTTTGGGCGTGCTATAAAAGAGAAACGCCATTGTTCCATCAGCGGCTACTTACAGTACTCCCCATAAGCAGGTGTCAGAGCCCACCTGGTGTTCAAATCCAAATTATAAGCACAGTGCTGAGAACTCCCAAGACTCCTGCAAACCTCAACCTTCATAAAAGGGATGGAGCAGCAGAGACAGTGCCCAGGCGTGGCACAGACGGTGATGAAGATTCTCCACTGTGAAGCATCTCTGGTACTTTCCAGAGCTTTGCTGTTTTCAGAATCTTTTTTGTTTAATGTTTATAAATATCTGTAGCCATATTCTTCACTGTCAATGTGAGTTATCAAATGTATCCAGCAGGGTATGTGGGTACCCTGCAGATGAGTGGCCAAGGCAGGATTTGAACCCTGGGGACCTGGCTTCAATGTCCACGCTCCCAGGTCCACGGATCCACTGCCCCGTGCAGCTTAGTTCAAGGCCTTGTTGTGGGGATGAAATGGCATGACGACTGCCTGGTAAAGCATGGGTGAGGCCCCTAGTACATGTCCGTTATAGGGGTTATTATTAGTAAAGTCAAAAGTTGATCCTTAGCTGTCACAATGAGCATGTCTACTGTCCCGGGATCTAGCAGAGTGTCTAGGACCTGCTGGGCACTCAGTAAAAATGAGTACAATGTAGAGTTCTTTTCAGAATCCCTCTTTCCCTCTGCCTCCGACTCTTTCCATCTCTCTCTGTCTCTTTCTCTCCTCTGCCGTCCTTAGTGTTTAGAGCCAAAGATGTTTCCTTTGTGCTTATGGCCTGGAGAGGCAGCGTCAGGGGCCCGGGGACGCTCTGATGACCACAGCCTGTGCTCCAGGGCGAAGTTCCTCTCCCTTCGGCCACGCCAACCATTTCTGGGCGCTGCCTTTGGATACAGTCATTTCTTTGTTGCTTCTGTCTGAAACTTCACAAAATTACTCCCTTCGATTCACCCAAAATACTATTTCTTGTCCTGAAATAGCATCTTAACAGACTCACCGGTGTTTTTATCCCCCTGGGCTGTAAATTCCCCAAAAACCACAGCATCATGAGAGTGAGGGTGTTCTTAGATCTCGTGGAGGCCAGGCCCCTGGAGCCAGAGGCAGAGAACCAGTCTCAGTTCACACAGAGGTGACGCAGGATCAAAGCCAAGCTCAGGTCAGGGGACAGGCTCAGCCCAAGGGAAGTCCCGTCCTCACAGCTGTGGGGTCCTTCTCCTCGACGTGCTCACCTCCCATCCCATCTGAGGTACTCAAGTCCTCTGTGGACACTTTCCCGGCCTCAGAGAAAAGCATGGCTCCTCCGCTGCAGAGGTGGTCAGGGAAAAGGAAGGAGGTGAATGAAATCGGTTTTCAATTAAGATGCTCGGGGAGGGTGAACCTCACATCAGGGCCTTGATCTGGGGCTTCCAACATCTTTTCTACGAGCCCACAGTGAGTGGTGTGGAGAGAGGCTCTCACCCACCCCAAAGCCAGGAATCAAGCCGCCACCTCCTGCAGCTATTTTTAGTTTTGGAGCTTTTCCGAGCCTGACATCTTACTCAGGGTTAGTCAGAGCCCCGAGAACGCAGCTGTGCGCCCCGTGCTGCCTCAGCGCTCGGGGGCAAAGCCAGGGGAGCTGGGGTGGGTCCGGGACCCGGGGACAGCTGTGACCCGAGGCCTCATGATCCTGTGGGCTCAGAGAGAAGCCTCCTCAGCGTGTGTGAAGTGTTGTCTCCTACACTTTAGTTCACCTTCTCCCCTCCCAAAGCCATGGCTCTGTGGGTTCAGAAGAGCGAGGTCAGATAGAACGCAGGTGAGAAAATGAGGGATCAGAGGGGATATGTCCAAACCAAAGTCAAATCCGAGCCTTCCGACCCCCCAACAGGGCTCAGTATGGTCCCACGTGGACAGACCTGGCACCGTCCTGTCGCCCCCCTGGATGTGATCAGCGCTGACTATGGGCCCAGCAAAGGCTCTGGGAAAGTTTTGATCCATCGGGAACCAAGTTTAGTTGAAATTCACAGGATTGACGTCCTCCATAGGGCCTTTTCTTATTTCTCTAAAATGAACAGTGGCTATGTCTCAACAGACACACGATACATGCTTGGCTTCAACAGGAAAAGAATTGCTTAAACTAGAACATAAAAGCGTAAGAAACGATGTTCTGTCAGAGGGAGAGAGAGGCCCCTGCGTCGTGGGGATGGGTTCTCGTGTGCACTTGGTGATTCGGTGAGCTCTTCTCCAAGGCGGGGAGAGACCTGCACTGTCCCAGAAAATGCCGGGCCATTGTGCCAGCTCCTAAGAAATTCGAATTACATTGAAATATAGTTAATATCCCAACGTCCTCTGACCCTCTTTCTTCCTGTTTTGATCAGACGGTTTCAGACCCATCCCTGTTTGTGGAAGAATTTTTTTAGTTCTTTCTCTGTCTCACCCGTGCCCCCAGATGATTCCATCAGTTTAACGAACAGAAAAAAAACAAACCAGTAATGATACACAGAACCCCTCACTACAACAGTGCCCCCTGGAAAAAAAAATTTATTGGGATTTTTATTTTAAACCATTTATCCAGTGGTTGCTTTACTGCGAATTAGAATCATCTGGGGAATTTAAAATAATCTCTGCACCCTGGGCACTGGACTCAAACATCAGAATTGTTTTTTTTTTTAACTCTTCAGATGATCCCAAAATGCCACTGAGTTGAGGACCAGTGATCTGAACCAATACGGCTCAAGTTCGTGGTTCTAACGAGCTCCCAGGAGACGCCAGCGCTGCTGGTCCACAGACCACACCTTGAACAGATGTGGCCAAGGTGTATTTCTTGCTCCCTGATGCCAAGTGACTTGTGGAGAAATAGAAAATGTTGAAGGCAGCTTAGGCAAAATGGACATGGGGAAGCAAGAAAGCTCCTTTGATTGTAGAATATCCCCCAGGTTGTTAAGAAATGACTTCTAGACTTCCTACATAGATGGGGTTGACAGCTCCAGTTTAGGGGAGAACCTGGACTTCCATAACCTAGAATGTTCCAGACCGAAAGGACCTGGTAGGTCATGGGGTCCAGTGATCCCCAATCCTGGCTGATTTTCAGAATCATCCGGGAACTTTCTAAAAATTTATATAGTCCTGGGCTCCACCCGAGTAGCTACTCATTCAGCATATTTTATTTTATTTTATCTTTTAATATTTATTTATTATTTGTTTTATTTATTTTGGCTGCATCGCGTCTTAGTTGCGGCGTGTGGGATCTAGTTCCCCAACCAGGGATCGAACCCCGGCCGCCTGCATTGGGTGTGCAGAGTCTTACCCACTGGACCACCAGGGAAGTCCCTCATTCAGCTTCTTTAAAAATAGCCGATTTGAGTTCAGACAGATTTGGGAACCACTGGTCTGGTCCACCCCCAGCCTCACCTCCTGCCCCTCACACGTACCTATTTTATGGAAGAGGAACCCCGGGCATGGGATTCTCTCTGACAAATTGGCATTTTTCTGCTATGAGAACTGACCGAGCCTGAAGGAAAAAAGAAGCCTGAGCGAGCAACAGGGAGACCTCCTTCCGGGTCCCAGCGTTTGGGGAGCTGGATTCTGGCTAATAAATTCAGGCGGTGTGTCTGCCTTGGCTTTCTCGGGCTGACAGGCTAATTTTATGAGACAGTAAAGACAACGGCCAGGTACACGGTGAGCTGCTAAATAAGGAGGCTCAGCCCAGCTGGAAGGGAAGATTTTGTGTTTGCCCAGAACGCACGCCCACACGCAGGAGAGGGCGGCAATGGCCCCCCTGGGCTGCCCACCCCTCCGGTGGAGCTGGGCGTGGGCCCTGGTCATGGCTTTCCCTCCTCCTATGATTCTCCTGTGTCCTTTCAAAGACAGAGGGTGAAGGTTTTTAAAGCTTCACGACAAGTCCCAGCCACAATCCCACCTATGAGTAGAAATACTTCTGCCTGCTCCCCTGGGACTTGCGGCAGCCCCACCAGCCCCCGTCTTGTCAGGATGCTCCCATTCTACCTGCCTGTGTCCATCCAACCCTGCTCACAATGAACGTACGAGGGACACGGGCTACTTCCAGATCTGTCTGACGCTCTACACCCAGACCTGGGGCCTGCGTGTCCCCAACCCTGCCCAAGATCCACTGAAAACACCACCTGAGTAGCCCTTAGAGATATGGCCATAATTATTCGTGTGATTTTGTAAAACCACTAGACTCTTCCCTCTTTGAATGTTTGATTGTTTTGTTAAGTTAGGCATAAATATTCAATTTGAAGTCTTAACCCATATTTAATCATTCATCCATATGTTTATTTCTTGAACACATGCATCAGTAAACACCATATTGGTGTATCTTAACGCCGCAGTCCTGTTGGATAGGTAGGATGGCTGCGTTTTACGCAGAAAGAATCTGAAGTTCAGAGATTATGAGCTATTCATTCAAGATCGCACACCTCGAAAGCCATTTAACTGAGGTTTGAGCCCAGACCTCTCTGGCTTCAAAACACCTTCTCCTTCCCCCAAATTCGCCTCTGAAATGACAGTCCCTCTCCTTTCAGAGACAGAGGAAGGCTGCTAATTGTAATTTTGTTTTGAATTTTATTTTACTTTATTTTTATACAGCAGGTTCTTATTAATTATCTATTTTATACATATTAATATATATATGTCAATCCCAATCTCCCAATTCATTACTTTTTTTAATGAACGATTTTTTACGGCAAAGACAGGAGAAAGCCGAAAGACCTACGCCAACAGAAAGTGGTTTCATCACATAACAACTTACTATGCATAACTGGCTAGCAGACCCATAAGTGGGTAAGCTAAAATGTATACATCTGAATTTCTCTGAGACGCTTCCTGTGACTCACCAGTCTAATGAGGGCGCGAGGTCGAACACTTCATAGACCCCGAATTTCTCCTCTTCTGCATACCTGCCTCCCTTGTGCTGTGACAAGGGCTCGTTCTGCACAGACTGCGCGGCTCAGCACCAATTTTGGGAAGGACGGAAGAGCAGAATGACGAGAGTGATCTGCATTGCATCCCTTTTGGAAGGGTTTATACTTCCAGGCTGTGGCCTATTTCTTGAAAATAAGCTTCGTATTTGGCAAGCGTTGTAGATTTCCGGAGAAGCTGCAAAGAGAGTACGGAGTTCTCACTCTGTTTCCCCTCATGTTAGCATCTGCATTACCATGGCAAATTATAATGTCCGGTGATTTTTAAAGTGATTATGTTCTGTCTCCCTGTGCAGTATGGATAAACAACTGCTGGTCACGCAGCCACGAGGAGTCTTGGGAGTCATGACCTCAGTGACCTTGATCCCCCGGGTCTGAAGTCTCAGGGCGGGGTGGGGAGGGGTGAATAATCGGATGGCTTTGCAGGGGTTCCTTGGGAGGATTAAATGAGGCCATAACGGTGAAAGTCCCCAGCATGGTGCCTGGCACACTTGTTGAATATGAGCCTTGTACTGTGCCTTGAAGCAGCGGTTTCCATCAGGCTGTGTGGTTCCCTGTTTTGACCGTGTCATTCCCCAGCACCGCTGAGCCATAGCCTAACTTGTGTTTACTTAATATACTCTGAATATTCGTCTCCTCCCTGCTTCTGTCCCTCGTCCTTTCGCCATAAATCCTGTTTGACAAATTCAGGCCAAGGGCAGTTATCCTCAACAGAGAGATTGCTTCCTCTTCTGGAATTGCATATTTCAGAGCCGCTGGCCGGGCCAGGTGGTCCCAGCCAGGCTGACGAGCAGCCCTGATGCACAGCTCATGCCTGTTGGATTCTCAAGCAGTGGTGGAAGAACACGGACACTGTAGAGATTACCAAGGAGGTACAGAGTGGAAAACATTTCCGCATCGGTCATGTTACTGGCGGCCAGAGGAAGGTGGGGACAGAGAGGGGTTGGCCTTGCGGGGGAGAGAAGGGGAGGAAACAGACATAATTAGAGAATGTGGGCTCTAGACATTTTCCTCCCCTTCCTGATTTATTTTGTGTCCCCTGAGCTGGATGCCAAGCTGGCACACGTTTCCAGAAATGAATGGGGTGCTTGAAGGCTTCAGAATGAAAGTGACAGTCTTCACGTGCATACTTGCTGACGGAGGCTGCCTGCGTCTGCTGTCTGAACAAGGAGCCTCCTCTGTGCACATCTTACCTCGCCCACGACGTCTTGGAAGCCAGCAGATGCCCGGAGGGAACCCGCTTGGGGCTGTGCGTGTATAAGGAGCCTTCTCTTTAAGGCGTTCTTTCTTGTTCATCCCATTCCATTAAGAAGATTCCACTCAACATGAGTAGTTGCTAAAGCCTATTGAAAACAACTGTCCATATTCCTTAATTAGCACAAGAGAATGTGAAATTTTAAAAATGTACATGTGTTATTTTTTTCTTTTCTCTCTCTCTGTTTTTTTTTTTTTTTAGCGAACAGGGTTGTCCTTTGATGTGCGTCTCTCCTTGCATGCCCAGTTTTTTAACTGAGCGTGTAAGGAGATCCCACTCCCTGCGTTTTGAGCAGGAGGACCATGCGGGTGGAGGGAGTCTGGGCTGTCTGCTCCTCAGCCAGGCAGAGCAGACGGCCAGGAGAAGCAGGAGAGGGATCTTTCTGAAGCGGGAGAAACAAGACAGAGAACTGTCAAGCTCCCACTGACAGCTGCTGCTCAAGTCGGATGCGGAAGGGATCACACACAGCCAGCTTCGGAAGCCATCAGGGAGCCAGAGGTTACACACCAGGATTCTGAAGGGAATTATGGCTATCTTGAAAATGATCACATATAGAAGGTTCTAGAAATCTAGGTCTTCTTTTTTTTTTTTCCCTGCATTGGACATCGCTTGAAAGAAGTCATTGTTTATCGTGACCAAGGTGTTTCTATCTGCTACCTGTTGAAATCAGGGTTGACCTACACTCCAAAGTGAGATACAGAAAATATAGATGTTTCTTGGCACACAGAATCATCGGTATGTGGGGAAGGGCTTGGAGTTTTACCTGTAAGTTGCAAAACAGTGATTTTGCTGCCTGCGTCTCCATTCCTTCCGGGCAGATGCAAACTTTTGCAGATGGGATCTCCTGTCTTCATTATTTTCTTTCCTTCCTCTTTTATTTTGCATTTTCTCTCCTTTTGCCCTTTCTCTGAAAGGTCCAGAGCCCTGAAGAGAAGGGTGAGAAAGGAGGGAATGGTCAAGGGTTACGTTTCAAAGGAAGGACACAGAAGGGAAAAGAGAGTAAGAACAGCTTTGGCCCAGGAGTTAAGAAAGCTGAACTTGAGTCTGAGGTCTGACACCAAACAAGAACAACAACAACAACAGCAATTTAAAATAATAATAGCGCTTACTGCATACCAAGCACTTGCTACCACCAGGCATTATCTGGACTTTGAATTTAACCTGCCAATTGAATGAGTGAAGTGGGCGCACTCCTGGTGCCCACGTTGCAGACGAGCAGACAGTTCTAGATCTCTAAGTGGCCGCCTATGGTCACGCAGACCTCAGAGGCCGAGCTGGAATTTGTGATCACAATACTGCGTCGCCTCCCTGGGGCACGGGGGCAATTAATGTCCATCCCCTCAGTCTCTGCACAACGAGACGGTCTTAACAGATGCTTTAAAGCTCCTTCCAGGCCTTCCTTCAATCAATGCCAGTGCTACCTTCTTCCACTAGCCATCGTCTCAAGACTTGATACAAGAATGTGGCACCCTTGGCTACTTGAAGCCATTGGAGGCAAAGGGGGAAGTGAGCGTTTCACACCCAGTGTTGCCTCGTCACACCGCTTCCTGGGCCCTTTGAGAGGAGCCTTCACATTTCAAGCAAAATATTCGTGTTCAGCAGGTCCCAAGCAGAAGACCTTGCTGAAGATCCCTGCAGATGAGCGCTGCCGCTTAACGGAGTGTAGGAACGACACCAAGGTGCCTGGAGAATAAAGCAACCATGGATGAACCTTGAAGACATGACGATAAGGGAAATAAACCAGACGCAAAAAGGCAAATGCTGGACGATTCCACTCATAGGAGGTACCTAGAGAAGCTGAATTCACAGAGACAGAGCGCAGAATGGCGGTTACCAGGGGCTGGGGGAGGGGGACGGGGGTGGTGGTTAGCGTTTAACGGATGCAGAGTTTCGGTTTGAGAAGATGAAAATGCTCTGGAGATGAAGAGTGGTGACGCTTGTGCATGTGCTTAATACCACTGAACTCTCTGCTCAAAAACGGTAAAATGGTACATTTTATGCTGTGTCTATTTTCCCACAATCAAAAGAAAATAAATGACTATATCAAAAAGTGTCTTATTGTTTGTTTATGACTGTATAATAGGCATTTGTTGAAAATTAAATGCAGAGAAGTATAAAAATCAGATTAAAATTACACAATTTTCACCAACTAGATTTAACGATAATTATGACTTCTATCCAGTCTTTTCCCTTTGCAGCTATCTAATATATATACAGAAACTCAAATATTTGAGTTCATACTGTATAAACATTATTTGTTCATTCCTTTTCACTTAACATTACATTCTGAGCATTTTCTAAACAATTAACGTTTATTTGTGAACATGACTTTATAATGGCTGCATCCTAGTTCAGGCATGCTGTAATTTATGTAGCTCTCCCTCTGTTTTTGGACTTTTAGGTTTTGTTGATTTCTTACTTTGTAAATAGCATTAAAGCAATCGTCCCAGGACACCCATCTTTGCCTGCCTCTGATCATTTCCTTAGGACACGTTCCTAGAAATAGAGTTACTGGGTCAAAGGACAGGTTATATATTTGAAAAATTTGTTTCACTATTTCTGTGTGTGTGTGTGTGTGTGCGTGTGTGTGAACTAGTTTCAGAAGCCCTTTCCCTGCCCTTTGTTTGTCTGGGGACTGTTTGAAGCCCTTGGAATCTCATCCTCTTTTAGATGATGCTGGTTGAGTGGTCCTCACATTCCTGATCCCTGAAAACCGCCTTTAGGGAAGATGTGTTTGAATTCTGATCAGACTTTAAACCAAACCTACAGATCTGAGCAAAGGAGTCCTGTTGGGCAAAAACTGAAAGAGACGGGGTCTGAGGTTTTGTTTGTGCAAACATGGCTCGTTTCTCACAGGAAGGTGTGAGATTAGGGCAAAGCTCAGCTGCCCCAGCTCTGTCCTGGCTGCTCACTAACGTATTCGGTGCACTTCCTGCTCTGAAGGAGAAGGAAAGTGAAAACTTGCTGGAGCTCCTTGGCTGCTGGTCCACAAGGGGTTAAAGGTAGCCTGGACCACATCGACCTCTGGGCTTCCCTGCATTCTGTCACTTACTCCCAAGGGACGCACACAGACCCACCCTAGAAGGGGAAACAGCAAATCTCTGATCCCCAGGCGATTTTTGGTTTCAAAAGTCCTCCTTGCATCTTTTCATCAGGGTCTGCTGACTCTTTTCTCACCGTTTCCCGACTTCTCTGTAATTCCCTTCCATTCTTCAGAGCTCAGCTCAAATGCGATTTTCACGTAGAAGCTTCTGTGACCCTTTTAAACTAGATCAACACCCTAACGCACTTTTTTCATAGAGCTTTTCACAATTTGTAATTATCCTGATTTGGGTAATCATTAGGTTGATGTATCATTTAATGTCTTCATTCAACAAATATTTTTTAAGTGCCTCTGTGCGCCAGGAACTGTACTATTTGCTGGGATTACAGAGCTGAGCAAAATAGATTTGGTTCCTTTTCTTGGGGAGCTTACAGTCCAGTGGGAAATACACAAGTAAAAATCTGAGTGCAGTTTTCAATAAGGGCTATAAAGGGAATGAAGTTGGTGCAGCGACAAAGACTGGTGGACGGACCCCATCAATGGTGTCATCCTGAAGCCCAGATGGAAGACGGAAGGATAGGAGGAACCAGGAGTGGGAAGAGTCAGGAGGAAGGAGGGAAGCAGCAAAGTGTGCCCGGGAGCTGGTGACATGTAGGATGGTGGTGGCCCTGACAGTGTTTCCCAGAGTGCAGTTTGTTGAGAAGTGAATGGATGGTGAGGAATTAGGAAGTATGTGCATAGGAAGAGCAGTGTGGGCTGTACAGGGGGATAGAAAAATCAGGTGGATGGAGAGAGATAAGAAGGGCCAAGGGAGGAATTGAAGTGGGTTTTCCAGAGTTTCTTTCTTTCTTTTTTCAAATGGGAGGTAGTAGAAGGTGTTGATAAGCTGTGGGATGACTCAGGGGGAGAGAGGGAGAGAGATGGTGCTCAGAGAGGCAATAAATGGAGAGCTAAGTCCTTGAGGAGATAAGATGGGATGGAACCCAGAGCAGAGATAAATAGATAGGGCGTTTATAGGAGGAGAGTCACCTCATCAATTTTTAACACTTTATTATGGAAAATTTCAAACATATAAAAGTAGAGAGAACAGTATCATGAAACCCCATATACCCATCACCCCAGCTTCGACACATAGCCAATCACATGTCATCTGTATCCCACTCAATTTATCACCCCTTTCCCAGGTTATTTTGAAACAAATCCAAGACACTTTAACTTTTCATCTTCAGAGACCTTAGTAGTATCCCTAAAAATAAGGACTTAAAAAAATTACAACAAAACTATTATCACACTTAAAAAATAGTGATTTCTTAATGTCACCAAGTACCCAGGGTTCAAACTTCCCTGACTGTCTGTTATATGTTTTTTATTTTTTACACATGACTTGTTCAAATCAAAACCAAACAAGGCGCACACGCTGAATTCCGTTGATATGCTTTTTTTTTTTTTTTTTTTTTTGCGGTACGCGGGCCTCTCACTGTTGTGGCCTCTCCCGTTGCGGAGCACAGGCTCCGGACGCGCAGGCTCAGCGGCCATGGGTCACGGGCCCAGCCGCTCCGCGGCATGTGGGATCTTCCCGGACTGGGGCACGAACCCGTGTTCCCTGCATCGGCAGGCGGACTCTCACCCACTGCGCCACCAGGGAAGCCCATTTTACTAGTTTTAAAGGGAGACAAGAGGAAAAGGGCAGGTAAAAGTGTGAGTGTGTTTGTAGATTTGATATTAACCAGATGTTTGCCCCTCCAGACTCTACCGCCATGAGGGCAGGATGACGGCGCTTTGTTTCCCACTTGTATTTCCAATGCTGAGCTGGGCTTGACACTGAGAAGTCACTCGCCAGTGTACAACAAAAAGGATGAATGAATGAATGAATGAATGAAAGGGTGAATAAAATACAAAAACTGCCCCTTTTGCCCATCTTATGACTGCACTGGGGTATATTCAACCTCTTACCTTCATTCCATCCTTCACCTCTCTCCAGGCTCAGACCTATACTTAGGGGAGCCATTTGGAAGTCGAAATTAAACTGTGAGTTGAAAACAAAAGAAAAAGAAGTCACAGAAAGGGCTTGTCTACTGCCACGTCCGGAAGGGTAATGAGCTGTGCTTGTCAGTAAGGGGTAGGGGTAGGGGCAGCAAGAAAACGTTAGCATTTGTTGACAGCTGCTGGGAAGACTGGCTTCGCTGGTGGGCATTAGCGCAGGAATGATGATGTGCTAGTTTAAGGGAGAGAACAGCCTCCACGTTAAGTCCCTCCCTCTCCATTCCGCCCCATTCACAGACTCAGCTGACGGCAAGTTCAGGCTCATTGACTAGAGTCCCCCGGTCAAGGCCACAGTTCCCTAGAGCATTCCTGGCTCCAGCCAGCCCGTGCTCACCTGGCTCAGAGAAACAGTCCCGCCCCACTGCGCAGGACCATCTCCGTACTTGGGCATGGACTCAGCGGAGAGGCTTTTTGACCTACAACCCTCCCCGCGTTGTTGGACTCTCACTTCTCCAGGAGGGACCCCTGAGGGAAGGAAGTCTGTCTTTCCTTTCTGGATACTAGGCTCCTAGCAACGTGTCTGGCATATTTTATTTAGTTGCGTTCATTCATTCATTTATTCCGCTACCTCATTTCAAAAAGGATTCAAGGCACTGTCAGCTACTGCTGAAGGTGTGTGCTAAATGAATAAATGCAGGTACATCGGAAAGAACAAATGAATGGGTGATTCCTGGACATTTCCATCACACTCTGAACTCCTCCTCAGGATAAACTCCAGTATTACAAAAGGGGGTGGCCAGTGCAGAGCACAGGGAGCTCTTCTGTCCCCAGAACGAGGCATTCCCCAGCTTATAATACGAACCAGCACTGCAGTGGCTCTTTGGACCTCTACTGATGACCCACGGCCTGCCGTAAACCAAACCTCCCGTGGCTTTTTCATATGAACCACATCTCTGCCTTGCATTTGTGCGGTCAACTTTTTTCTTAACCTGCTGAATATTATTCTTTTAGATAGAAAATAGATAGATAGATAGATAGAAAGATAGATAGATGATAGATAGATGATAGATAGATAGATTTAGTGATAAACTGTCAATTCAGAATATTAAGTTGGTTTGAATCTAGTTTGGGTCTTCCAATGTGTTGGCCATTCCTCCTAGTTCTGTGTCATCTGAAAGTTGGTAAGAACGTCTTCACTTACTCTGAGTTGTTGGTAAAGCCTTATGACCAGCCACATCTCACCTTTAGGATTTCCGGCCTCCGAATTCTTACAGACATGTTGCACTAATCTTCTGTCACTTACATGGAATTTCTCTTTCTCCATTTGTCACGTCCCTCCTAAAAGATATCATGAGAACTTTGCAAAATACCCCCTGAAATCCAGCTATCCTTTCTCTATGCCAATCCCTGGATCTATCAAAATGATTTTTGATCATTGAACCATGGGGTTGGAAACATATGTTAGAGGTCGTACAACTCAGTACTTCACTGATGGGGAAACAGAAGGCGAGAGTACCTGCATAAGTACTCACGCTGACCACTCACACAAGTACCTGCACTAGTACTCATAATGAGTACTCAGTACTCACATGAGTACTCCTTCATTCAGGTCAGGGAAGTGCTCAGTGACAATGTCTTGACTTGAAGTCTGGGCTCCTGACCCCACATACAAGTGACTTTACAAAATGTCCTGCCACTTCAGGAGAGACCATGCAGACTCCTAGTGACTGCCCCTTGCTCTTGCTCACAATCTGTGAAATAAAACTCCTCCATTATGTTAGGAGGCTTTGTGTGACACCAAGAGAATTGAAGCCAAGGGAACATCCAGGGCTTTAATAAACTAAGTCTCTGGATCAGACATGTTGCATTCCAGAATACAAAAACAACCTATGTGATCCTGAAAACGTGGCAGGCAGTGTTTGGGAAAGTCTGAGAACAGTTTCTGGAGAGGATTGGAATTGAGTGGACTTTGAAGAATAGGAAAGATTTTGATAGAAACAAAGTGCCTTAACATTGGGGAAACTGGAGCCACAGCAGCTGGAATGCACGTTCCGGACAATTACAAGAAACAAAGGGATGGTATCAGCTCACCTAACTGGAGAGGACAGGGGTCCACCAGGACCGCCAGATCCACGGGCTCTAAAGACATGATGTGGGTGTTTCTTTCCATCTCTCAGCTCTGCTTCGTGCGCTAGCTCCTTTCTCAGGGAGGCTGCCCCAGCGGCTGGTGACAGCGGCTATCACAATCCTAGTGGGGAAAGGGCGTCCTTTTGCCAAGAATCCCAGAAATGTCCCAGGGAGGGCTCTCATTGGCTCCCCTGAACAGGGTTGCCAGATTTAGCCAGTAAAACTACAGATGCCCCATTACCTTTGAATTTCAGGTAAATAATGAATAACTTCTTAGTGTAAGTATATTCCATGTAATATTTGGGATACATACAAGAAATTATTTATTTTCCAAATACCCAAATTTAAATTTGAATCAAATTTAATAACAGCCTCTATTTTATCTGGCACCAATCCACATGGCCAGGCAGGTGAGGAGCTTAGCTGGTCCACCCTGGGTCGTGTGCCTGTACCAGGGATCGCAGGAGTGAGGTCACCCTGGGGCAGGAGACAGATGGGCCCCAGGGTAAGCAGCTTAGTTCATTCCCTGTGGACAGAAACTCCAACATATCAATAGTAGGACAATCGAGAGAGGAGGCTGGGCCCTGCCCAGATAAGAGATAAAAGACGACAAATTCCTCATTCTCGAAATCAAGGAGACCTCCCTGACTGCACACGCACAGAAAGGGTCCTTGGAGGTCAAAAAGGGAGGGGGCGCCACCCCATAGTAAGTGATGTCAGCTATCGATAGGCCTCTTCGCTAGAATCCATCTTGGATAAGAGACATGGGAGGACCCTGACATGGGACGTGCACATGGGAGGACCCTGCGATATACCAAATACAGGCTCAGAACCAGGCAAAGCAAGATGATTGGCCAAAGGAAACCCAGAAGAAATGCCCCATAAAAGTTATTCAAACTACCACGAGGGTGCAACTCTCTGAGTCCACCCGTATGTCTATCCACACATACTCTTTTTCCTCCTAATAAACACTTTGTTTCACTACTTTCCACCTCTACGTGGAAACTCATTTCTACGCAGCTGATGGGCCAGGGCCTTGTCACTGGCCGCTGGTCCCTGGTGGTCTAGTGGCCAGGTTTCAGCACTCTCACTGCCGCTGCGCGACCTCAGTTTCTGGCCGGGAACCGAAATCCTGCTTCAAGCCGCTGTAGGCCGAGGCCATCGGAGATGAACCCCATCCTCGCTCCATGGACCGGGAGTGGGGAGTGGTCAGCAATCAGATGCTTTCCCACAGAGGCCCTGCTTGTGGGGCAGACAAAACAGCAGATGCTCACTGTACTCAACTCCATGGACAGTAACAAGAGCAAGATAAAAGGGCAAATGGGACTCAAGCAAAAGAGTCTTGCTTCTCTGTTACCCCACAGTAATGCTGGGACTTCACCACCTGGTTTTTCTGGGTCCCATGACTCATGCCCACTAGTCTGTAAGCTCCTAGAGAAAAGGCCTGTGCGTTTGTTGTGCATCACTGCAGTCCTGTTGCTAGGCACATAGTAGACTCTCAATTAAAGGTTATTGAATGCCAGATGAATGAAGCATTACAAGTCCTTTATACTTCCTTAGGCAAATTTAATTATTCACACTAGATGCAGTTCTTCAAAAGAGACCTTCAAAATGTTTTCACGCGAGCAAGGACGGATGCTTTGATAACAATAGCAATGCTAACATGCTGTCCTTCCATGGGACCGTATACCTCTGGCTCTCTCTCGATGTTCTCTGAAAAGCTCATAAATTTCATGTGATAGTATCTCTGCAAGATAGATGAGTATTTTTCCATTTTCCATATAAGGGAGCTGAATCACCAGAGGCTGGGTCGTTCCATCAAGACCACAGATAGGGTGGATAGAATCTGACAGAGTTTGGCATCCCCATTTTGGGCTGTTTCTCCATCTTCCTGAGAACTGTGTTTTCGGAACCATAATATTTTCTCTCCATACTGTAGCATTTCAGCTTGGAGAAAGCAGGCCAATTCCTGTGGAAAGTTCAAGTGTCTCTACAAGTTTGTTTCTGGCAAAATGCATAGTGGGTGTTCTTTCACAGGTGGGTTTAGAACGTGAAGCAAGGGGAGCTGGAGAAGTCGGCAGACCTGGGGTTCAGTCCTGGCCCTACCAATCAGCCCAGGTCCCCTCCTGAGACAGACTGGGGACAAAGGCTGCTCTGCCTGGTGACCACTGAGAGCTTTCATGTACCAGATGCTTTGCAGAGTCCCTCCCTGGAGCAAGGGGGGGGGCCCATCTCAGGGACAGTTTACATACCACAGTTATCACAGTTTCTAATAATTTTCTGACAAATGGAAATAAAATGTCTTGAGGAAAAGGCTTCTTGTTCTAATTTGCCCAAAAGTTTCACATGTGCCCCCAAAGCCTTCCTCGTCCTGTTATAATCCCCGTCTTCCAGAGGAAGAAGCTTTGGCTCAGTTTTTACCCAAAGTAAAATACAGTAGCTGACAGGGACTTCCCTGGTGGTCCAGTGGTTAAGAATCCGCCTTCCAATGCAGGGGACGCAGGTTTGATCCCTGGTCAGGGAACTAAGATCCTACATACTGTGGGGCAACTAAGTCCCTGCACCACAACTAGAGAGCCCGCATGCTGCAACTACAGAGCCCGCACGCTCTGGAGCCCTCGTGCCACAACTAGAGAGAAGCCCATCCGCCCCAACGAAAGATCCCACGTGCTGCAACTAAGACCCGATGCAGCCAAAAATAAATAAATAAATATTTTAAAAAGATATATACAAAAAAAGAGATATATACAGTAACTGACGGAGCTGGGATTTAAAGCCAGAGTGTCTGACTCCAAAGCACTGTGCTGTTTCTGCTACACCAGCACTGCCTCTCGTAGGGGTGGTAGGGCAGGAATGAGACGGTGAGTGTTAAAAAGGGGCGTGCCCCCCAGAGCACCATAAAACACAAGGAATCACTGTTCAGATTCGCCTTTGAGCAGGACGGTTCATGTTACCGCTGGGCTTTTCCTGGCGGGGGACAAGCCATCGTGCTATGTGGCCTTTGAAGAGCATCCCACATTCTACCGGGACAGGAGCGCCCAGAGACTGGAGCCGCATCTGAATCAGACGATGCTGACGGGAGAGAGCAGTAATGGCCATGGCTCACAGTGGGTGCGGGTACCGTATCTCCCACCATCGTGTGCACAGGCACCTCTCGTGCACACGCTCCCCTCTTTGCGGACAACAAAGGGCTTAGGTGAAAGTTACGTTGGCTTTCAGCGCCCAGCCCCATGCTCAGTTTTGCTTGCCCAGTTCCTCGTGGCCTCTTCCTCGTGGCCTGTGCTTCGTGGCCTGTTCCTCGTGGCCTGTCCTTCGTGGCCTCTCCTCCGTGGCTGCTCTTGTTCTCGCTCCTCTGTCCTGGCCGCCCACCCCCTAGCGCTCCTACCACGGAGGTGCTCTGTCTGCCACAGGGGCCCCCCAGCCTGTCCCCTATATGATTCTGGCCTTTCAGATGAAGCTCAGAAGCTCCACGGGCCTTTGGCATTTCTTTTATGTGCGAGGAGTTCAAGAATGTAAGCAATATTCACTTACGTTACCCCCAAGTGACTCAGAGACAGCGTGGAGGAAGATGCCAGCTTCCACCACGCGGCTGCACTGGGCGGCCCAAAGGGGGTTTAGATGGTGTAAGGCCTCCCTCCCCTAGAAAGTTCCATCCGGTGCGCCCCAGAACTAGCCCCAGAAATATAAGATCTGAGCAGAAACCAGGCGCTTGCTGTGCACACCCAGAACCCCTTCCTTGCTGCCTCTGTAGGCGCTTTGCTGCCCTACGCCCTCCAAGTTACGATTCCTGGGGCTGCCACCGTCATGCAGGCGGCTGCCAAAGCCCCTCCCCCCAGTATGCGTCAGCTGCCCGGATTGAAGGCCGGGCGCGGCTTTACCTGTTTTCTGTACTAGCCCAAGGCGAGTTCCCCCAAGCCCCACTCCTGAATGCCAGAGATATGACATCTAAGCCTAGAAACTAAAATGATTGTCCCTCCCCTGGTTCTGGTCGACAGAATCCGGCTGACCATGGCTCGGAAGCGTAGAGCAGAGCAAGGGGCAGGGCTGAGGGCGGGCCTGAGCATCGCCCACAGTTTGAGAGGGGGCCCTGCACCCGGCCGCGAGCGGACAAAGCCGCCGACCAGCCTCTGAGCCGTGAACTTCCAGCAGCGGCCGGGCCCCGCACACCGTGGGCGCGTGGTGAGCAGCTGTGGACTTGAAGGCTCCAGATGCATGAAAAGCGGGCTATTGTCGAAGCAAATCTACCTCATCTAAGATGTCCTGCTCATACAACAGAAAAGGGGACCTATTTTGACTTTTAAGGGCTATTTTCAGGAGCCAGCAAAGTGGAGAACTTCAGGGGTGTGCAGCCGTGGCTTCACTCTGGGTCCGACCAGTCACTCGTCTCCTTTGTAACTCAGAGGAACTGGAGCCCGCAGTCCCTAAGCGAACCCAGCCCTGCCGCGCTGTGACACTGATTCTAAAGTCGTTTAGGAAACACGTGCACACCTATGTACCTAAGTACGTACATATTTTTTTTCTTCGTAAAGTAGGCTAATTAGTACTTTTCAAACTCTTAGAGAAAGTACAAAAAAAAATGTTTTAAGTGACCAAAGGGCTTTTGTGTTAGCATATTGTGGGGAGGCCCTGTGGCCTGGTGGAAAGAGCTGTAAGTAAGAACCCAGAGAGCTGGATTCGAGCACTATCTCTTAGACCAAGCAGTTCTGAGTGATCGGACATGTGACCTAACATCGCTGAGTCTCATATTCCTCATCTCCAAAATTTTTAAAAGCTGGATTACGAGAGCTCTGAGGTTAGTCACTAGTGGTTTTTTTTTTGTTTTTTTTTTTTTAGTCACTAGTGGTTTTATCCACACGTAGGATCTGCTACAACCTTCTCCGTAGCCCTTTCTCCAAGATGAGTGAGGGGTGACCCACCGGTTGAGCACCTGAGCCATGCAGGTGCCAAGGGCTGCAGGAGGGGACGAACCAGGACCTAAGGGTGGTGCAGAACTGGAGGTCCCTACCCACCTCTAGGAGCATTTCTTTTGATTTTATTAATTGTATTTTATTTAGCTCATGTAAGAGCCAATTCCTGCCTCAGAGTCAAGACACAAAAAAGAAAACAGTGCTAGATGGGGTGAAAGACGGGAGAAGCCCAGCATCCCTTGGGGCTCCCAGTGCCTCCTGCCCAGTGTCATGGAGGTTGTTCCCAGGACAAGCCCCAGAGAGTCTGCTTTCTTGGATGGAGCTGAAATTCTTTATAAAATGCCCTACTCCAATGAGGAAGATGGTGCCACTGAGCATAAAACATACAGAAGTGTGCAAACTAGCAAGAAGGGAATTGAACGAAAAGTTTTGGAATTCTTAAGTAAAATGTAGAGGAGGATAAACAGGACCAGAAAGAGGGAAGAAGCAAGGGAGCAGAGAATCCAGAAAGCGACAGGAGGCGGCGGGGAGGGAGCTTCTGAGAATCGGAAGCAGCTGGAGGCAGGCTGAGCCTCGAACAGTCAGCCCAGCATCCTCCGCCTGCCTCCAGGGAAAGGCCCTGAGCCAGCGGACTGTCTTGAAATCGGAAAAGCAGGTGACAGGAGAAGGAGGTGGGAATCTTGTGCTCACTCCCCAGGCACCGCTGCGGAGGGAATCCAGGGCAGGGGGAGATGCCTAGAACAGGGTCTTCAGAGGGAGTGTCAGCCTTTCCCACATCACTCACTCTCCGGGTACCACCCAGGGGAAACAGCTCCCTTGTCATCAGCTCTGATGTGTATCAGTATTTTTTAAAAGATTTTAAAATACTATTTTTACCCAGAGCACTTATTTTCTTCCAAAGGAACAAAAGGATCACAGCCCACATGCTCCTCAAACTGGCAGCCCTGAGAAAAGGCAGGGCTGGGATTTGCATATGGAGGGAGATTGTACCCCCGCCTTCCCACCCCCTCCTCATTCCCACAGAAATGAAACCAAAAGGAACGCCATGGGCTTGCTACTGTCATCCATCCTGAGATACACGAGCAAAAATAGTATGAAAAGGTGAATGATGGGGCTTCACAGCTAATGTGATCATCTGTAGTAGTTTTGGTCATTAATAGTATGATGGTTCTAAGAATGGAAGGGGGTCTCTCTCTCTCTCTCTCTCTCTCTCTCTCTCACACACACACACACACACACACACACACACACACACAGCCTGGTAGCCTGGGTTTTTCCACCACAAAGGAGTTATGTTCTGCTCTTTCGTATTTCAGATTTCCAACGTCCCTTAAAATTTCAGCTAATTAAGTATTAGTGGGTCATTTGCTAGTTTAGGAAAGGCTGACACTTCCACTCCCTGTTTTTCTTGTCTTTCTTTACTTCAAAATCACTAGCACTTAGGGATCTTGTTCAGAAACTTCCACACGGGGTTCTCCTCCTTGTTCTCCCGTGCGACTAGCTCAGCGTTTGATAGTGAAGGACTCACCTCTGATGTGTGTGTGTGGGAGAGCCATGTTTACATATATATATGAGGATTGTTTTTAAAGAAAAAAATCTCGTGAAAGCCACACAAGAGCCCCCGGTCTATCTTAGCTTCTGACTTTCTCTTAAAGTGGAAAATATGAAGAATATTACTCATACACTCGTTTTAGAAGTGGAAGACAAAGGGAAAGCAGATGATTCATTCCAACACCAGAGACAAAGAACAAACAAAGGCTAGAGTGACTTTTCTCAGGCCTCTGAACTTCGGGTGAAAGACTTGGTGGTGTCTGCATGTGGGAGCTGCACGGGGCACCCCCCAGAGCCACTCAGCCTCGCTGCCCTCCCACCCGGAGCCCGTATTCATCTGGGAGATCTTGGATGGTATCTGCCTGGGACCTTGCACACGACCAATGGGGCATCTTGGCTCTGTGTGGGGTGGGTGTTCCTTGGGTACCTGCTTCCTGGCACGCTGGGAGTTCCTCCCAAAGGTCACAGGAACCCGGGGTCTTCCCCTGCTGAAGGTAATGCTCTTCATTACCACTTTCCTCCTGGCATCATCCCTGATGCTCTGGAAACGGTCTCGCCCATCAGAGGCCGAGGGGCCAGGTGGACAGGGCCTGGCTTAGCTCCTGAGACTTCCTGGGCCCCCAATCCACACAGCACTTAAGGCACAGAGAAACAAGAGAGGCACTGAAAATTCATGACCAAAAAAAGTACAGATATGACTTAAGGAACACCCATTATTGGATATTTGCTGCAGAGGAAACAATAAATCAAAGTAATGATCCTTAGAGCAGGCACCTGATAACATTTTTTGTAAAGATAAGCCAGTCTGTCTTAAAGAAGGATATTAAACAGATCCGTCAACCCCAGGCAAAGCTATTGCTAAATAAACTGACAATTAATAGATAGCCCGGAAGATAAACACCGTTCAGGGAAGAGTCGCTAAAAGGCCGGTATTTTAAAGGGGGGTGTTTACTTTAGGAAAGAGAAAATGAAGTTAAAAGATTAAGTACCAGATAGAAAACGCTCCTTCCAGGCCCCAGCCCCAAGTGTCTGGTTCTGAACTGATGCTCTGCCTCTTAGAGCTGAAATCTTACCTTGTGAATCGCTTTACCAGAAAAATCACCTCTCTTTAAAGGTCTGATTTTTTTTTTTTTTTTTTTTTTGCTGTACGCGGGCCTCTCACTGTTGTGGCCTCCCCCATTGTGGAGCACAGGCTCCAGACGCGCAGGCTCAGCGGCCATGGCTCACGGGCCCAACCGCTCCGCGGCATGTGGGATCTTCCCGGACCGGGGCACGAACCCGTGTCCCCTGCATCGGCAGGCGGACTCTCACCCACTGCGCCACCAGGGAAGCCCAAAGGTCTGCTTTTTAAAAGGTTAAGCCACTCTTCAGTGTTTTTCTTTTAAATGCAATAAGGTCTTTTTTTTTTAAGTTGAGATAACTTTCCAAAACACATAATAGACACCTGGAAAGATGGTATATTACTATAAAATAACATGATTTAAAGCAGTCTCCTAGGAACACACCCGAGCCCGTACATCTGAAGACTTGTTTATTGTTATTTGTTCACAGCCGAAGACAGAAGGTCAACCTGAGGTCAAACTCAGGTTCATTAGCACATTCATTAACTGTGGCTGCCGGTTGTAAATCTATTCCAGATGTTAACTCTTTAAGTGGGAGCTTCTTCGTGATGATTTCTGATCGGGAATTACTGTTTCACAGCCATGTTCTGATTTCTACAAGTGTCTCTTTTTCCAGTTTGCTGGCGAGCGGGGACCGGGCAGGTGGAGTGCATCCTGGCGCGGCAGGGCGATCGCCCCATCTCTCCACCGGCCGAACTTCCTTGTCGCCACAGCACGGCCTCCCGTTCCTTTCCTAGGAGTGCTCTTTTTTTTTTTTTTTAACATCTTTAGTGGAGTATAATTGCTTTACAATGGTGCGTTAGTTTCTGCTTTATAACAAAGTGAATCAGCTATACATATACATATGTTCCCATATCTCCTCCCTCTTGCGTCTCCCTCTCACCCTCCCTCCCACCCCTCCAGGTGGTCACAAAGCACCGAGCTGATCTCCCCGTGCTATGCGGCTGCTTCCCACTAGCTATCTGTTTTACGTTTGGTAGTGTATATATGGCCATGCCTCTCTCTCGCTTTGTCACATCTTACTAGGAATGCTCCTGACATGAAATTACTCCTCGTCACCGCAGCGCAGCTAAAACGGTCTCCACGCCAACTCGGGGCCCCGCGGACCCCTGGGAGGGCCTCGAGGACGCAGCGGAAGGCTGGTGGGCCGCATCTTTAGCCGCCTGGGCCTTCTGCATCCCTCTTCCCCAGCAGTCAAGTGATAGCTGCTCTCCTCTGCCCCGCGAGCATCTTTCTTTCCTGCAGGATTAGACAGCAGGAGTGAGTCAGGGAAGGGAGCCTCTCCCCTTCGCAGCTTCAGTCTCTTCCCAAGTCCCTGCGTCCTTTGCTTTCTCCAGGACCTGTACACACACCGTGCACGCCTGAGTCCGGGACCCGGAAGGGGTTCCCTGTTTCTTCCACTTCTGCACCCAGTAGAGCCAAGGCGCGGTTTCCTGTGGTGTTACAGACAAGCCGTGTTCTGTTGCCACTCCCTCTTTAGGCCTTTGCTCTGCCTTTGGGTGTTTTTTTGTTTGTTTGTTTGTTTGCGGTAGGCGGGCCTCTCACTGTTGTAGCCTCTCCCGTTGCGGAGCACAGGCTCCGGACGCGCAGGCTCAGCGGCCATGGCTCACGGGCCCAGCCGCTCCGCGGCATGTGGGATCTTCCCAGACCAGGGCACGAACCCGCGTCCCCTGCATCGGCAGGCGGACTCTCAACCACTGCGCCACCAGGGAAGCCCTGCCTTTGGGGTTTGGATGGCTGTCCCTATCGTCACCGCGATCCTCGATCCCGGCAGCTACACTCTCTGCCTGACTGCCACCCCGAGCCCGTGCCCTCCGCCCTCCGGCCTTGTTGCTAACCTAATCCCCTTCCTGAGAGCACAGCACTGCCTCCCTGTGGGCGCCCTTGCAAATTGTCCCAGGATGCCCCTGCCTGCCATCCAGGTCTTGAATTAGGCTTGGGGTCCTTGGCCCTGGGCTCTTCCCTTTGAGGGGACTCTTCTCCTTCATTCCGGAATTCCCAAGGTTAAATATTTGTCAGAACTACCCAGAGGATGTGATGTCTCCTGCCAGCTCTGTCTCTGGTACCAGCTGTTTCTCTGAAGCTGGATGGGTTCCCCTGACTCAGCCCGACAGGTGGGCTGCCTCCTTGCTCCCTGCCTGCCCAGTGGTGTGAGAAGTCACAGGGCTGGACCCATGGCCACCCCCGGCCTTCAGGGAGAACATCACACATGAGGACACATCCGTGCAGCCTGGGACTGGGCAGTAACGGCCCAGCCATCTGACCATTTGGGAGATTGGGCTCCTGCCTCATCTCCTGGAGATGAGCCCTTCCCCCCACCCCCACCGGTTTCTGCAGTAGTGTTGCACCGGGATGTTCCCAGATCCGCTGACAAGGGGCTGCAGACGTGGGCGCCAGGTCAGCGCGGACCGCTGGCCAAGCTTCTCCAAATGTGCTTCCTCTTGCAGCGTCAGCATTCAGATTTGGTCTTTGGGGTGTCCTGATACCGTTGAACCTTTTCGTACCCTCTCCTCACTCGAAGATGTTCTTTCTTTTGGGAGAGAGAGACTGTAGCAGTGTTCTGAATAATAGTGGGACAGTCACCGTTGTCCATGGCAACACAGCTGCATTAGAACGCGCTGTGTGGTAAACAGAGTGAGTCTGAATCCTGTGGATGTGGGCTTATCGCACCTGGGGCAGGGGTGGCCGGGCTGGGGCGGGGGGTGGTACGGCCTCTCGTGGAATCTCTGCTAGATCTCTTCTGCCAGTGGACCTGAACCTCTACGTGAGATCTTGACCTACATTATAGAGAAAGAACCCGGAATAGATGCCCGGAGAGCATTTGTCATGATGAAGGAAGGAAGGGAACCGGCTAAGGGCCAAGTTCAGGCCTTATGTGCGTCCTCCGTGTCATCATTTCGTCCTCCTAACAGCCCTGCATGGTGGATAAGTTTAGCGCATCTCACAGATGAGGAACCCAAGGCTTAGGGAGAATCCAGCCACGGGCCCAAGGGCTTGAGCACCGGCTGTGCACTTCACAGCTCTGTGGCCCGGGACAGCCCCGTGGGTGGGACAGCAGCTTCAGCTGCTAATCCCAGTGGGGATTAGAACCAGGCCCATCTGACTCCAATGGCTGTGACATCCCACTGCGTCCTGAGCCAATATGCTTTCAGGACCCGGCATCTTCTGTCCTTCCCTCTCCTGCAGGCGCCAATGCTCTAAACAGCCCAGGGTTTTCCGAAGGCACCTGGCTTCAAGCCCAGCGAGTCTCAGGGGTGAGAAGATACTTGGGTTCAGCGTGTTGCTTGCTGACACTGTAACTTATAGCAGGACGTGGAGTGGGGAGTACCTACGGACAAGCGTTTGGTAAAAATAGACTTTGATCATAAACAGAGACTTCTAACCCCAGGTGTGGCCAAGAGGAGGTTTAAAGATGGGAAAGTGGACACGGCCGTAGACCCTGTGAACCTGGGAGAACATGACAGGCTGCTGGGGACAGCCCCAGGGTCACATGGGAGAACGTCCCCATAGGGCCTGGCCACTTCGGTTCAGGACCAAAGCAATCAGGTCGGAGATGGCAGGACCCAGAGCAGGAGAAACGCGATGGTTTCATCCTACCCGCAGGACTCAGCTTTGCCTGTTTTCAGGCGGAGTGACTGCGCACAGATTTTACACCAGGGGGGATGGGAAGGGGCCGGGGGGCGGACAGAGCGCCAGAGTCAGCGGCCGAGCTCCCGCGGGGGTTTCTCAGCACCGGGAGCCCAGTGCGAGCTCACAGGAGCCTGAGAGGTGTGGGACCCACGATGGGCTTCACCGCATGTTTGGAACCGTCTCCCAGTGCCTTCCACGCTGAGGGTCACGGGAAGGGGGCTTGTGCGGCAGCGAAGAGCACGCGGGCTTTGACAGTCACAGCCATGGCTTGAGCTGAGCTCACTCACGACCACCAGTGAGATCTGAGCCTCGGCTCCTCGAGTGCAATGGCGGGGGGAGGGGGCATTGGACGTTTTCATCAGGGTCTTGGCGGGAACCAGATGGCCCTCCGCGAGTGGGATGGGGGAGGGTGCTGGAGCACCCAGCTCTGGGCCTGGCAAGCGAGGGAGGCCAAGGTCAGCTGTGTTGGAACTCGGTGAGAGACAGAGGTGGGAGAGGACACCCCCCCACCCCCCCAGCCTGCGGGGAGGGGAGCAGACGCCCTGGTCCCTCTTCCTGCCCTGCCAGCTCCTATCTGTACCTCCCAGGGCCCAAACCCGGTCAGAGCCAGAGCACGAGGGGCCTGAGTGGGGCAGCCCGTTGGGAGCAGCCCCCAGGACATGGGGGAGGGGGGAGGGAAGGGGGGAGGACGGAGCCTCGGGTCCAGCGCAGACGAAGCAGGACTTTGAACTGTAACTCACGGAGTGTCCCACACTCTGTGCCACGCCTGAAGGTGCAGACGTGAGGACTCACAGGCACCGTGGTCGTGGCCTGGTTGGGGAGCCAGTTAGTTGTTCAAAAAAGTGGAAATCATCACATAATTGCAAACGATAAGAGGTCATGTGAAGAAAAAGTCTAAGCAATAAAGAGAGTCCCATAGTAGCCCCAGACGGAGGGAATCAGGAAAAGATGCGTCCAGACGCCACTCTCAGGACGAGGTTGGAAGGAGACGGGGAGGTCATTTCAGGAGAAGGGACGGAGGGTGAGTTGGGGAGGAGAACGTCCCGAGCACAGGCTCTGAGACGGGGGTGGGGCTGTGCATACCTGACTTTGCGGCCGGTGAGGAATATGGTCGATAACATGAGCCCTGGGAGGCCGCTGGGTGGGAGAGCGAGTCGTGCACGTTTGCAAAGAATCAAGCTGGCTACAGAGAACTACAGAACTACAGAAGGCTGTACGCAGGCTACAGAACTAATTGGAAGGTCCAGAGTGGATGTAGGGGGACCAGTCAGGAGGCTGCGGCAGGGACCCAAGCAAGGGTGACAGCAGCTTGGCTTGAAGCCGTGGCGATCGCGCCTTCGTCCCGCCGTCCATCCAGTTAGGACCGTCTGTGCTTCGGGCACTGTCAAGGCCTGTGGATGGAGCAACGAACAAGACGATGAGGCTTCCGTCCTCAGGAAGCTTAGATTCGAGTGGGGAAAGATGTGACAACGGCTGGGAACAACGAGAAGATGGAATCAGGACATACGTAGGGGTTGCAGCCAGTGGATCTCAGGTACTGGGTCAGGGAATGGGAAGTGTGGAGGAACACCCGGGTTTCCGACTTACACCCCTGGGAGAACAGTTGGGCCATTCCCGACCTAAGGGACTGCGATGGAGAAGCGGACTTTGGGGAACGAGTTCTGTTCTGGACGTGCTGGGCTGGAGCTGGCTTTGCTGCATAGCATTGCAGAGCAGCCAGGGTACCTGAATGATGGAGGGTCTTGGAGGGCACTGCGCAGAGTCTGGTATGAGGTGCTCAGTGAGTGTTAGCAGCTCGTACCCTGTCTGTGAAAAGCTCCAGTAAGAAACGTCTGTTGGAGGATGTCAGTGGAGGTGTCTGAAACAGTTGGACCCCGTGGCTTCTGTTCTGCTGGCGTGTACCAACGAAACCTCCCTAGAGCAGCGTCTGACATGCTGGAGGACTTGGCCCTGAGGGGGACGTGAATTATATCCCCCTGGCCCTGGCAGTCGGCAGCTAGGTCGGTTCTGAGACAGACCTGAATTCCACAGAATCTTTGAAACTCTCAGATGTCTTAGGATCCCCCCAGAACGATCGCAGTGGGAGAAGTCCCAGGGGTCGGTTCATCTTGGAGTTGTTCCTGGTGGGCAGCTGGAAGAAGTTCCAGGTGGCTTCAGGTCAGTCTGTGCAGCTCCAGAGCCTGGAATGGCTGGAGTCCCTGGCAATTTCCTGGGTCTGTTCTAAAATCAGGGACTTCTCAGGGGAGTTTGGGGCCCGACAAAACACGCAGGGTAAGTCACTGCCCAGCCAACTGCGCTAAAACAAAGTCTGCTTAAGATAAAAATCAAAGAGAGCCTTGGAGCGAGAAAAACAGGGAGAGGGCCTCAGAGGAGAGCAACACACAGCCTAGGGGCATCTCCGGAAGTGCGCAAGGCTGGACCCATTGATTGCCTTGTGCCTTGTTTTGGGTAAGGACTGTTATGGCCTTTTTTTTTTTTTTTTTTCCCTTGCAGCATCTGATGGAATCAGCTTCTGCTCACAGGCTGCCAATCCCAGCTTCTGGGTTAAAATAGGACAGGCCCCTAGACCCCGTGAAGCCTGGTTTATCACATCTCCAGTTGTAGCGGCCACTGGGGATTCCTTGCGAAGGAGTGGCTTGGGCTGGCGTATCTGTGCTTTGTTCAACACCGAGCTCGTCGCGTTCTCCAAGGCTCATTTGTCAGCATTTATTGAGCATCTGCTATGTGCCAGAAAACATGCTCAATAGTGAGGCTGCCACAGAACGAACGAACCCGCAGGTGCAGGAGTGGGAGAGGAAGGTGCAGAGGAAGGGTGGAGAAGAGAAGGGAGGGAGAGTTTTACCCATTGTCTTTGCTGCTCTATTGATTCAAACCTCAAAAAGGAAAGAGGAAAAACACCTGAGGCCATAATAGCCCAGAGCAGTATCAGTATTGATGTCAGTTTTATTTTTAAATACGCATAAATAGAATCGAGGATGCTTGCTTCTGGAATTTTCTAGGTGAGCCGTCAGAGATGATAGCATCTAGGGCATGGTTGATACCCAGCAAGCCTTAGATGAGAGTCAGTCCTGAAAACATTTTTCTGCCTTTAGCACAGGCAGGCTGAAGGGATACATTGGCTGTAGCTAGAATTCTTTTTTCCCCTCCTTTCTTTTATAGTGATTTTTAAAATTTGACTTCAGAATTGGCCAGAAAAAGCATCTCAACCAATGTTGTGTATTTGAAAAAGATGGCAAATCACTCGACAGAGAGATGTATAATTCAGGCCACTACTGAATTATATGCCTAGAAGCCAACAAAGTAAGTACTTTGTTGCTAAGGGGATTAATTAGTTAATGTCTATAAAGGGCTTTAACGGTGAAAAATGCTCTATACATGTAAAGTATTATTAATATCACCAGTGGTTCTACTGCTTTTATATTAGGTAGGAAGACTTGTTCTTTAGTCTGGTTATGGGTTCTTATGGTGAAAATGAAAAGGAGAAAAGAGAACAGCAAGAACTTACAAAAGACCGCGACCCGCTGGTTTTTGTTTATTTTAAAGGAATTTCCATAACGGAAGAAGGCTTTCTTGACATGAATGTGTGCTTACAATTCTTGTCATTTGATATGCTGGCATCACATCCCCCTGCCTCCTGAATCTCTCCTGCTTTCTTGGGCAAGTGGGTGGAGTTTTGGAAAACTGGGTCTTGCAGAAGGAGAGGTGGCTGTCGTCTCCCACGCAGTGTCAGGCTGAGAGGACGAACAAACGGTCCAGCCTGCCGTCTTTTTGGTGTGCGAGTGAGATCTTGGGGGCTGGCCAGTGGCAGTGATTTTCCTCACTGTGACCTGTAAGGCACTGCGGGGTTTGGTGACAGCACAGCCAGGTGTGACCCAGGTAATTCCTAAGGGCTTTGGAACATGAATCATTTTTATTAACATAGTAGCTAAGGTGGGTGAACTAGAGGGGGGTGGCCTTCCCAGAGGCCTTCCTCTGGGAGCCTCTGGTTACGCCTTGTGCCAGTTTAGATGCTAAAGCGCTGAGTCAAGGGGCCTAGGGACCTAAGGTGGCACTGATGGGGAGAAGGCAGATCCCTGGAAGGTTCTCAATGTTCAGCAGTAGGTGCCGACCACCTGGAATTCTGGAGGAAGCCCTGGAATAGAGGACAAAACAGGATCGGCCAGGCCGGCGGTGACCGCTAACACTGGATCCCTTTGCCACGTGTCCAGGCCCTTCTTCCTTCTCAAGCGCATATGATGGGCCTCCCCAGGTGTTGTTGAAAAGTTACACACTTTGTGAGGCTCAGAGGAAGTTAGGAGAAAGGCATGCGTGTAAAGAAGATGAGGAAGAAAGCAAGGCGGGCAGGATGATGGAAAGCAGAGACATGCCAGAGGATGGGACGGGGTCTCGCGTGGAGCTAACCACTCCAGTCTCCAAGTGAGGTCTCGGCCAATAAGGGGCCTGTGCACATATTTCATAGACCAGGGGCCGAGGATCCGTTTTTGCAGCTGGAAAACAAATGCACGCAAGAAATCACACGGCAGAGAGCTAGCGGTTTAACCCATGTTTTGTGAACTCGGCTGCACTTCTGAGTCCCTCTCTTCTGGGTTTTACACGGGCCCAACGAAAGGTGCTGTTTGGGGAAATGTGGCGGAGCCTCAGGCATCTTCACAAATAAAACCATTTTTCAAAATACCAGGATCGTTCCCCTAGTTTGACCGCTGCAGGGCAGCCATTCCACCCGTGACACCCCTGCCAAAGGTAGAACCCTCCAGCTATCTTTTGTTCTGGGCTTGGTATTGAAGCTTCTCCAGTGACTGTTTCTTCCCCGTCATTCTCCAAGGCTCCCGCATTTCCTTAACAGCCAGAAAGACCCACAGAATGACGCCTGCAATCTCCTTGTCTTAGAATATTTAACCATCACTCCTGACATGCAGTATCTGTGTCATTTTAACACCTGCCTCATGGCGGGAATACTAGAGTCAGGGAGAAGCCCAGGTGCCAAGGTGCTGAACCGAGTGTCAGGAGGAGATGGGAAGGGATTGCCAGAGGCAAGCGCCTCCCAGAGGAAGGAGAGTGGTGGCAAACCAATGGCTCCCTCCACTGTCGATGGGACTCTGCACCCCCCGTCATGGGAAGGTGGTCCGTAGGGTGCTGGGGTGGCAGAAACTGGGAGGAAATCACTAGACGGAGGTGTATAAGCCTCCTTCAGGATGCCCATTTTGGAGTTAGGCTGGAACCATCTATGCTCTAGTTCCCTGATTGCTATAGCGTTCAGTTGGGTATCATAATACCAATAAAATGATCATGAATCCAGCAAGGCAGACAGACCTTTGTTTTCTTCTAAGATTACCCAGAACCCAAAAGGGACATGGCTGCTGAAAAAGGAGCCCCGCCACCAGCGACAATGCCAATCTATCACTCTCCCATCACTTCTGCATCTCTTCCTCCTGTTTCCATGGGTGCATTTCAGCAAAGCTGATCAAGAAAACTGCCAGGAGTGACCGTGTAGCAGTGGAAACAGAGTTTGTGTTGTGCATGTGTGTACGTGGGTGTGTGCTTGTGTGTCTGCATGCATGCCTGTGCACGCGCATGTGCCTCTAGAGTGTGCGTGTGTGCACTTGTGTGCGCGTGTGTGCACACATGCCTGTACCAAGGGCGGCAGGCACCAAGGGCAGCGTGGAAGGCTGAGCAGCTGTGCACTGGTGTCCGCCTCACCTGCCCACGAGGCAGAGAACAAGCTGCGTCCGCTGCTGGTAACCTGCTTGCTTCTGGGCCTCTGCCTTGACTCCTTTCTATTTGCACTGTCTTTGTTGTCATTGTTTCATATTTTTCTGTCTAGGTTTGCTCTCCCAAGTGAGTTTATAAATTGCTCGAGAACAAAGGCCATGTCATATTCTGTGTGTGATTGCAAGACAGCTCCTCTGGACCTTTGCTCAGACTCTCCCGACCGCCAGGTGATGCACCACGGCTGCCTGCCTTTTGGCTCCTGGAGTAATAAACGGGCCTGTCTGCAGACCGTCACGGAGGGTCCAGACCCCAGCAGCCCGCCCTCAGTAGGAGGGCAGTCTCTGGCAGCGATGCCCGGCGGGCGGGACACACCAAGCCCCCCACTCTGTGCTCTGGGCACAGGGGCTGGGACTTCAGTGTGAGCATGTTCGATCCTTTCACCCCGTCCCACCCCCCAGGGGACACACGAGGGCACTGTGCTGCCCCCTCTCATTGCCCCCAGCTCCATTCTCCCCCTTTCCCTGCTGCTCCGTGCCTGGATGCGATCCCTGAGGTCTGCAGCCTATAGGTGCTCTGGCCCTCTGGCTACCAAGTGGGTTCAGCCCTGGGAGACCAAAGGTGAGAGGGGAGAAGAGGTCAAGGCGTTTGTCAAACGCACTCCCTTGCCCTCCCCCTCCCCCTGCCGTCCTGTCCCGCCAGATGAGATTCCTCCTCCTCCGGGTCCAGCTCCTATAGGGTGACCCTGTCAGCAGAATTCTCTTGTGGGCTCTACTACTTCCTCTCTCGCCCCTTCGGGCTGGGGCAGTAGCGGCTCCTCCTCCTACTGCCCTAGGAGCCTGAGCCCCCGCAATGGTCCCCTTAAGCCCGCCCACCCTCAGTGAAGAGTCTCCTCCTTAAACTCCCCTCCGACGAATCCTTTTAATGTGCCCTCTTTTGTCCTCACCCACCCTCCAACTTAACAATAAAGCCACAAACTGCGAGCACCCCGGGGGCGGGGCTCTGCCTGCTGCCTTGTTGCTCCCCAAGCTTAGCAGGTAGGTCACCGATGGATGTTTGTTAAATGAACACGGAATGGGTGATGCGCGGATGAATCGCACGTATGAATGTCTGGTAACCACAGGGGAGTCAGTGGTGTCTTAAAGCAAAAGAACAGAATGCAGAGGGGACGAGAAGGGCCTTCAGCAGGAAGGGCGGTGGAATTCTTGACTGTGATGGCCGCGGCATGTCTCTCGGCCAAACCATGGACGGTGTAACGCAGTTTGTAGCTGGAGCTCCCCGTTCCAGCCTCAGGAATGGCTGCGCAATTGTTGGAAACGTCCTCGGGCTTCCTGGCAGGTAGAGGCCACACGATGTTTCTCTGGAATGCTGACGTGGCCTTCAAATGCACCTGGAGAGGGGATCGCTTCCCTTCGGAAGCCAGAGCAGGCTAGAAAGAGGAAGAGGGACAGCAGCCGCAGAGCCACGAGGGCGGAGGAGGGGAGGAGGCTGTCCAAGTGGAACGGACCGCGGACATTTCTCTGGCCTCCACGAGAGCTGCTGAGCGTAGCCCATCGGAGAGAGGGCGGATTTGGAGAAGGAACGGACCACGTTCACGACGGGAAACTTTTCCTAAGCATGCTGCACATTCCCTGTGGAAGAGCAGAAATGCTTTTCAAGCAAGGCTCCCTTTGGGTAACTCCTTTTGCATTACTGCCTAGGAAAGAATTGCACACGTAGAGGTAATGAATAAACACGTCCTGTCATTGGAGGGTTTCAGGGCAGGTGGTGGAAGGGACTCTATCCGACAGTCATCCCGGAAGGAGGTTCCAGGCTCTTACTCTCTACTACAGGAAGTGAACTCACTCACGGGATAAATCGGGTCGGATCCCCACAGTGTCCCTCCAGGTGCCCGTAAAGCCACGCCCTCCCTCCGCTCCAACCAGACAGTGTTCCCATCACTGGGGGGAGGTGCGGTACGTGTTAAGACAGCCCCACGAACAGCAAAGGCAATGAATGTTGATCACAATGGACTAGGCTCTGGCAAGGATCTGTTTTGTCTGGATGATTTAAAGCTCTTTCCTGGTCAGAGGGCATCCTCAGCTCCACCAAAGTCTCAGGGGAACTTGGACTCATGATAGTGGTGCGCGTGGCCGTATTTATTACCCATTCACTTACCCTTTAGGGAACCCTTTTGTGGCCTCTGTGAGTCATGATATTTTCTCCTCTAGAAGAATCTCATCTCTATTGAGCTGGACATCTACGATGGGAACCAATTCTATTATAGGTATATTTAAGGAAGATGATTTCCTTATCTCTCTGAATAGCACACATCATATGAAAGCTCTTTGTTACAGCATCTATCTCATTCTTAACCTACTTATTAATCAATTGATCAATTTGCCAGGCACTATTCTAAATGTTCTGTGTGGTTTAACTCATTTAATCCTCTACAACCATGGTTTGGGTATTATGATCACCTACATTTTTAGACTGAGACTCTCTGAGGCTCAGAGAAGTTAAGCCACTTGCCCCAGGTCACACAGCTAGGAAGTGTCAGTGATGGTTTTCATACTCAGGCATTCTAATTTCACAGCCAATAAATACTCATCCACTACATTCCCCTGAGTTTTTGAAAACATCTTTTATATAATATGGTTTAACTGGGAATAGAGACTACCTGGGCACTGTCCCTAAACAATGTCTTTCTACACTACTTTGGTTTAGTATAATATCTTTAGAAAAAGTGATCAAGTATGGGGTTAAAAGATGCAGCAGTCCATTCCAGCAGGGAATCCATTCCTATCAACGGGAAGGGTGCTCAATTCTCCCAGTAATCCCCCCTGAAGAATGTGAAGGATACCTTTGACTAGACTTTATAGGGTCTTTGCCTTGGATTCCCGTCACTGAATACCTCCTGTGCATTTTAAATTACAATTTGTTCTAAATATTTTGTAAAAGCTTTCAACCAGGGCTTCCCTGGTGGTGCAGTGGTTGAGAGTCCGCCTGCCGATGCAGGGGACATGGGTTCGTGCCCCGGTCCGGGAAGATCCCACATGCCGCGGAGCGGCTGGGCCCGTGAGCCATGGCCGCTGAGCCTGCGCGTCCGGAGCCTGTGCTCCGCAACGGGAGAGGCCACAACAGTGAGAGGCCCGTGTACCACAAAAAAAATAAAAAAGCTTTCAACCAGTTTCCAATACTTTTCTTTTGAGTATATATAATTTCCATACAGTTTAAACAAATGAAGAGAAACAGAAACAAATTGTTAATGATTTATTTATATATTGCTCACAAGGGTTCTCTTTTGGTCAGTTTAATGATGAACTGTCTCCAATATTTATGAAAATCTGATGCTCAATCTTTGGGGTTTTCCTCTTGTATTATCTACAGAGATAGAAATCCTATATGGGCAATAAGAGTTATAAAGAATTTCCTTGCCATGGAGTGAGTTGTATATAACAAATTGAGTTTGAAATGTACCAATGTGAAATCAATTGGATTAGAATGAATCTATTTAGAAACTTTATTTCATTTGAATTCAGATTCACTATGAAGTCAGAACATTGCTGGCTTGATCTATTATGGCTTCTAAGACCACACCCTCCTGTGGTCCCTCATAAGCTCAACGCCATGGCTCGGGGCTCAGTAGGGGCTGTCTCCCCTACACCCCACCCCCACTGTCCCCTGCAGTCTGTGGCAAATGACATACATCGACAGTTCTTTCAATTCAGTTGAACCAGCCTTTATGGAGTGTCAGGCTGTATGCTTGGTGGGTTTGGGGATGTTTTTGGTGGTATATAGTGAGAGATGTGTCTTATAGAACTAGGAGTTACTAAACTCCAATATGTTACTAAATTTATTGATTGTTATTATTAATAATTTATTGTTTACAAAGCAGTCTACATATATGTCATTGTCCCATCACATCTGTCTTTCCAGGTCTATTGCCCTAATCTTATTATATGGAAAGGAAACGGAAGCTGGAGAGGTCAAGGCACTTGCCCCGAGTCGTCGTGCAAGTCCTAACATCAACAGCAAAGTCCACGGAGTCTCTGATGCTGCACCTGGCACAATAGCTGCTTGGTAAGTATCTGTTGAAAAAATCTATGAAGCAGTGGATTGGTGGGAGGTGGGCTGAGAGGATGATTTTTACTTTGTTTCCACGTCCATTGAAGGGAAGAGACAGCTGCCCGAGACGGGAGAAGGGATTTCCTCTCTTCAATGCCAACCACCCCTAGGCTATTGCCCAGAATGAGTGCAGGCGCCATGTATTCAATAACGACGCAGGATGCTGTCTGTGCAGACTGATCGAGGAAGTGGAGTACAAGGTAGGTTAAAAAAACAAAAAAAAAAGAAATCAAAA
The DNA here is from genome assembly GCF_951394435.1 of Stenella coeruleoalba. Taxonomy (NCBI): domain Eukaryota; kingdom Metazoa; phylum Chordata; class Mammalia; order Artiodactyla; family Delphinidae; genus Stenella; species Stenella coeruleoalba. The sequence continues at coordinate 6,834,810 of NC_137164.1, forward strand.
GAAATGAAATGGGCTCCAAAGGCCTTGCAAACAGGACTCAGTCCGTATTTAAAAACCAATGACACAAAAAACCATTGCTCGTGGAAATGATGGAGGACGATTGTCTCCTGGCCAGGACGGCACAGACCACCCTCCCCACGTGGCCCCAGAAATGTAGTCTTCTTTCTGCCCAGCTGCAGGCAGCTTCAGCGGACCCTGGCTTTCTCAGGATACCTGCAACCTTGGTGAAGTCAACAGATATAAGCTGGAAACCAGAGGCCAAGCCCAATCACGCAGAAGCCTTTCACAAGCGATAGGTCTGAAAGCCAGACCTCTGTTTTCAGTACGGTCACGTGACCGCTTATGAATGGAACCTCCTTGGAGAATGCCAGGGAATGCCTTGCTTCCACACTATCAAAGGACCAAAATGACAATATAGCATTTGGGATCTAGGTGAGAAGTTTCCCATGTTGGAACCCTCTTCCTGAACTGGGTGACAAGGCAAGATCCCTTTAACCTTGTGGACAAAAGGTAATATGCACCTAAAAGGTTTTTTCTTTTTAATTTTTCTTTTGAATTTCACACCATCATCAGAGTTATTTCCTAAAATTTAGCTCATTCCCTCCTTTCAAAACCTCACCACTGTCCATGGGATAAAGACCAAACTCTTGGGTGTGGCCTTCAAGTCTGTCTGTTCCAGCTCTTTACTCTCCCAGTGCCATCTCCCTGCCACATCTACCCTCGGTCTACTTTGCTTCCAAAAAGAGCCCAAACAAACCCACATGGCCACATGGCTGTGTCTCTGCTCATGCTGTTTCCTCAGCCTTGGGTCTCTTTCCTCTTTTCCAGTTACCCAAATCCCCCATTCATCTTTAAAAAGTGATCCCAGTTGCCACCTCTTCTGGGAGCATTTATCCATTGCTGACCCATCATAAATTATTTCTGCTTCCAAACCCCCTCCACCCTTTGCTGCAACCTCTGACTTATTACCTATTTCGTTTGGCCTTAGGTTCCCATGAATAGCGCTGTCTCAAATTAGAGGTCAGTTCTTTAAGGTTAGAGTCAATACCCCGTTTTCACTCTTTCTTGCTCCAAAACTTCCCCGGGCTTTGCAAATGGCGGCTGCCCAGCGCATGTCTGTTGAATGAACTTTGTTGAATTTTCACACACTCAGTCCAGAATGGAAGAGGCAGCGCCCACTGGGATAGGTCGCCAGGGATGTTTCCAGACTCACATGATGGGGAAGGATGCTGAGAGGTTACCTCATCTATCTCTGCCTTTAGGCAAGCTCAGCAAAGCCCGCCGAGAAAGATGAGCCTCGTTCTGCTTGCGAAGGAAGGGGAGAGAGCCTGAGGTGAATCCTTAATATTCCTTGTCAGGAAATCCTCCCCACGATCCATCCTCAAGCCTGTAAGTTGGTCATTATTGTTACAACAGCATTTTAGCTGCTGGTTGTTATTATTATGGGATTAACTGAGTTTGCTGTGCATCCCCCCAGAGGCTCTTTAAAGTAACTGCTTTAAAAATTGAAAGCACCGTCAGTGAGTAGAGCTTATAAAATGTGCTTGGTGGGGACATCCTCTTCAGCAAACTTTCATACCTCCAGCCCCCAGGACTGGTAAAAGTTAAAGATTTCCCCGTATTTCAGCATTTGAAAAAAAACTAGCTGTGATTTTATCTTCCACGTTGGTTTGGAATCACCCTGTCATTGCGAAAGTGGGGCGGGGAAGGGAGGCTGTACGGCCCCATTTTCTTTTACATCATTAGCGGAGCCATTTCTTGTAAAATGGCTTTTTTTCAGCGCTAACTCCCAAGCGATGGAGCTTTACTGAGACGTCTGAGTGCTGGTGGCTGGATTCATTTAGTGAATCTTTACACTATTAATTGAAATCATTGCCAAGCTAAATCCAATGCGTACTTGACGCAGGGGGTGTGGACCACCCAGTGGGGAAGTCAGAGGGTGGTCTGGCCCTGGGCTCCCAACAGGCAGGAAATATTCCCACCCCCATCTCCAGCACCCCCCCCGACTACTCACCCCCTTTCCCTGAACCCCCAAGACCCTTCCTGCCAAACAAGCTCATTCTCTGCCCCTGGGGGATTCCAAATGGGCCTGTCAGGTAGAAAACACCTGACCACTAACCCTAGCCCTAGCGCTGACCTTGTCTAACCCCATGAAACGGTCATGATATTCATGGTGGATGCTGGTGACGTAGTCTAGAGAGAAGGGTGTGAAGAATGTCGGCTCCGGTATCAGAAAGTCCAGGGTTTGAATCCCTCTCAGTAAACTGATTAGCCTTGTGACCCTGGGTAAACTGCTTACCCACTGAGCCTCCATTTTCTCATCTGTAAAATGGGGATAAAAATAATGACCTCGGGACTTCCCTGGTGGTGCAGTGGTTAAGACTCAGGGCTTCCACTGCACGGGGCACAGGTTTGATCCCCATTTGAGGCACTAAGGTTGTGCCTGCCGCGCCGCATGGCCCAAAGAAAGAAAGAAAGAAAAGAAAAAAAAAGGAATGCGCTGTTGATATATGCAACATGGATCTCAAAAGAATTAAAATAATAATAATAAAGACCTCATGGGAGGTCAATCCCACATGGGATTGCTGAGCTGACAGGATGAACCCTGTGGACAAAGCACTGAACAGGGTACTTGGGGTTCCATGGTACAAGTTTGCATGTGGACGCCACGGGCAATGCTATGACTCAAAAGGGTGAGAGGTGATGGTTGCAGTTCCACGGGAGGTCGCCAGTGGGCTGTCTTTGGGGAACTGAAGACTCTGCACCTTGATTGCCACCGATACCCTCCGCCTCAGGGCTTTGCAAATACCCCTCCTCTTTGCTGACCCACTATTTCAAATGGCAGTTGACTACCCCGCCTTCGCTTTATTTTTCTCCATCGAATATCTCCCCATCTGCTGCTCAGGACATCCCTCTAAATTCATATTCTAACGGTAGGATCCCTCTGGTTTTTAATTCCCTAACTTCAAAGAATATACACATCTCAAAGCAACATTTTCTTCAGCTGATGCTTATATAAGAAAAATGTCTACTTCCATCCCACTGGCTCAGCGTGACGTCTTTAATAAAACGATGCACAGTAGAATCTTGAATTAGAGTCCAGATACGGTTGGTAGAATGTTGGAGGCGTGTGTAGGTGTTTTGAAAGACTTTCTGGGTGACAGCAAAGGGCTGTGCATCTAGACGTTTCTCCATCCCTCCAGCTTCAAAATTCTTCACTTGGGGAGTAACAGTTCATTTTAGGAAATTGCTTTGTGCTTTTTACGGGAAAAATAAAAATTTACTGTAAATATTATCTGTTTTTGTCTACAAATGGTTCATGACTGACATTTGCCTTATTTATTTGCCATGACTCACCTTAAAGGTAATGCTTGTGACATGGCATGCAAACCATGTGTCACTGCACACAGGTGACTGTCAGCAACCTTATTAATTGGTTAGGGACCAAGAAGTGATGATGTAAGCATTCATAATTATGTACTCTATGGGTGTTAGCTGAGTTGGGTTACGCATTAGGAAACTGACTGGAGGTTTTGATAGATGTGTAACATCGTGATTTTCCCATTTAATATAAGCATCGAATTATATTATTTATCTTTTTTTATTTTCTATTTGTCCTCACTAAAGCGTGAGCTCCGTGTGAGCCAGTAAGTACTTGGAGGAAATCTGTTTCTGGTCTCCTTGGGCTGCAGCAGGAGTTACCTCATAAGGACCTGCTCGCCTCAGTGCAGCCCTGCACCCTGTTCTAGGCTCACTCCTCTCCCCCAACAGAAGGCTGCCGCGTGGGGAGGGGGTTCCACCTCAGGGAAGATTGAAAATGCTCTAGATGCCTGACAACTAGAGGGAGAAGGCTGTGATGCCGAAAGCTCGGCTTCTCTGTGCACTGGTGCTGATTCGAGTCTCGGAGTCAGAGTTTTGGGTAGAGTAGAAAAGGAGAGCTTTATTACTTTGCCAGGCAAAGGGGGACACAGTGGGCTCCTGCCTCGGAAAACGATGTGTCCCCCTTTGGAGAGGATAGTGAGAAGTTTTATAGTGATGGAGCAAAGAGGGTGTGATTGGCTTATGGACATTCTTCTGATAGGTTGGTGGTGAGGTAAGTAGGAGTCAGCATCGTCAACCTTCAGGTTCCAACCGGTCTGGGGTCTACATACTTGTGGGCAGCACACCATTGATAATCATAACTTCCCCCACCTGGAGGGGGTTTCAGGATCTGCAAAACAGCTCAAAGATATTGCTGTGTATATCCGTCGACGGGGAACCAAGACCTTGCCCCAAGGCTCCTCTATGGTTTCTCTTGACTGTGTCTCCCTGGTCTCGCATCTCCTCCCTTCCCTAATCAGCAACTGCTTGAATCTGCCCTTTGGAACTCGGGGAAGGTCATGGATGCTGAATGCAGGCTATGTCCTGTAATCAAAGGAATGGGGGACACAGAAAGGCTTTGTGCCCAGGAGCCCCTCAGGGCCCTGGTCAGTATCAGCTGCTGCATTCGCTGAGCACCAAGGAGGGAAGCAATGATAGGCACTTTGTGTACGTGCCACGGGGTAGACTGCTTCTGAAGTGTCTCCCAGTGATCCCGCCTTCTGGTATCCACACCCCGCATAACCTCTCCCTTTGGGGGGTATGCAGATCTAGTGTCTCACTTTTAACAAATAGAATACAGCGGAAGTGATGGGATGTCCTTTCCAAGATGAGGCTATGAGAAACCGTGACTTCCTTCTTTCTCCCTCTGACTCTGCTCCCTGACTTGCTCTGGTGAAGCAAGCTTCTGAGTTGTGAGCTGCCCTATGGACAGACCCACACGGCAAAGAACTGAGAGAGGCCCCCAGCCAGCAGGGCATGAGGACCTGGGGCCTCAGTCTGACAGCCCACAAGAAACCACAGCCTGCCAACAGCCCCGTGAGTGAGCCCGCAGGTGACGCCGTCCACTGAGCCTTCAGATGACCTCAGCCTGGCTGACAGCCTGGATTGTCCTCTTATGAGACCCTGAGTTAGAGGACCCAGCTGAGCAGATCCACAGAAACTGTGACATAACACACGTTGTTGCTTTAAGTTAGTAAGTTTTGGGGTAATTTGTTACACAGCAGCAATCGGTCACTAATACACATTATTTCATTTACTCTTCACTACAGCTCATTTTACAGGTCTGGACACAGAGGCTCAGAGAAATAAGGCAAATCGCCAAAGGTCACTACTATTGCCAGACCAGAAATCAAACCACAGATTGTCTTGGGTCCAACCGTCTTGTACTTTCCCACAGTCTGGTTCTTCCTCTGGAGGTCCACCACAGACCTACCAGGAGTCTGCTCTCTGGAACATCTGTGCTTTCCCAACACTCACTTTCACAGATTTCTGATTGTCTGTCTCACTGCAATATGCAACATAAAACCACATGGACGGGGCTTCCCTGGTGGCGCAGTGGTTGAGAGTCCACCTGCCGATGCAGGGGACGCGGGTTCGTGACCCGGTCCGGGAGGATCCCACGTGCCACGGAGCGGCTGGGCCCGTGAGCCATGGCCGCTGAGCCTGCGCGTCCGGAGCCTGTGCTCCGCAACGGGAGGCCACAACGGTGAGAGGCCTGCGTACGGCAAAAAAACCAAAAAACCACACGGACATCTTCAGAGAGGATCCTTCAAACACTGGATCCAGCTACTTCCCCTCAAACAGGCTGCAAAACTTCAGGGGATAAAATCTATTTTTACTTTCAGGAAGCCATCTGCCTCCCTTCCAGTTTAGAAATTTGACCAGAGCTGGAAAATAATAACGAGATATTTGAGGTCAGTGCGCAGTTGGGCTAATTTCTCTCACACCCCTCTGTAATCTCTTAGTTTGTCAAAGGGCCGGTACCAAGGACAAAGGAGGATTGAAGGATTGGTGTATTACTTATTATCAATACCTGAAGTGTGGGCTAAGTGAACCAGATGTTAATCTGGGCTACACACCCCTCAGAAAACATGCAGGGGGCCTGATTAGACCGAATGAAGTAGAAGAGACCCTCCCCGGCCTCCCTGGGCGCTCTGCCTCCCCCACCCCCCACACTTTTCAGGGTGCCTATTCCCCACGACATGGCTACAGAGCTCCCCTTCCAGGGATGGTACCCCATTCAGCATCCCCTAAGCAGAGGGCAAGGCCGGCCAGCCTTTTGCAGAGCTCTTCAGGGATGACTGGTGATGAAGAGGCTTCCATCTGTGCTAATCAGAGGCTGCGTCCGCAGGCTGGTTCCTCATCCTAGAATAAAATGCTGAGCTGCGTGGCTTTTATTGTTTCTTCAGGGAGAATCTACACTAACAAGTGAAATGAACTAATGCAAACCTGACCAATATCAGTCACAGTATAGACTCAAAAAGGTTTCTTCCCATAACAGTCGAAGCGTGGACCAGAATCACCCAGAGAACACGTCCGCTCTGCGTTCTGTCTGGGGGCTGCCTTTCCTGTTCTACTTTCACTTCTGCACATTCCTTCTGGTTGTAGAGAAGGAGAAATCTTCCTCCCTCTGACTCACTCTTGGGGTCATGAACTCTCTCTGGAAAGTTCCCCAGCAAAACACCGATTGGTTGGTTCAGAACAACATTACCTGGCTGGGTTTGGCTCTGGATGAATAAATATGGTTAATCAATATCTAACCAGGAAGCAGGAGGTTATATACGGTAGAGATTAGGGCTGTACATAAATAAAAATGAAAATTAGTCTAACAAGACTAATGTGCTGTTTTACTCAGGGACACATTTTTTGTTCACTATTTTTATTGCAATATGTTATTGCACATGGTAATTAGGCAGAAATTCAATTTATAAAAGTGATGGGTGTACTAACAAATATGGGATCCACCTGCTTCGAGTGTTCTTATGAATTTGTAATGAAAAATGGTGGTCCCCATTCTCTACTGTAATATACCCTCTCATAATTAAACAAAAGACAAAGGTAGAGATGAACACTCTGGACCTGGGTGCCATGTCCCCACTCTCTCTCCATGGTCCTGTCTGCTGGGCGCAGAGACCTTATTTCATCAAAAGAGCACATCTTCAGGTTTTGCACTGGGAAAGAGATACTGCTCTAGTGGGACGTGGTGAGGTCATGATCAGGGAACTTGGGGATGATGGAGAGGGAAGAGGGGAGTTTGGGCTGACCGGGAGCGTGGAGAAGGAGGCCAGGATGAGTGCAAATAGAAAAATGTTGAGCAGAGGAGCACAGGTGCAAAAGTCTTGGAGGCGTGACTCGGGCAGCGAAGAAAGGTCCAGCTGGAAGAACAAACACCGGGACGAGGGCAAGTCAGGACCTGACCCGGGTGATCGGCAGAGGCCAGAGCAGAGACTGTCCCCAAGCAAGTCACGCAGGGGGTGGAGCCTGAAGAAACAGCGGGACTGAGTATCTTAGAGAGGCATCTCAGGTCCAGAAATATAGGTTCCACTACAAAAAAAATCCCAGCAACCAGCAGGCAGTGGAATTATCAGGAAGTAGTATGTGCAGTGATCTCAAGCTTGGGCTCGCCATGAGCCAAACATTAGTTAACTAATTAGCTCAGTGACCTTAATTAACCTTAAACTAGTCGGCTCCCTTGCCCTCCATTTCCTCGGCTGTAAAAGGAAGATAATAACAGTAGCTAACTTACTGGTTTGTTGTGAGGATCAAAGAATATAATACACGAATGAATGTGCTTATCACAGCTTCCAGGGTAGCTGGTGCTCAATAAATGGAAACAATGTCTACTGTTACTGTTAACAATAAACTTGAGTGTGACTTCCAACGCTGGTCCACCTTAAGGGATGAGAGGAAGCCCAGTCAGACATCTCTTGCCAGGTGCCAGGCGATGCCTTTAAGATGCTGTAGGCGGGAATCTTTTACAAGCAACCCTGAGACTTCCCACAAGGCGGAATTAAGTAATTCATCCGGCCATGTGTCCAACAGCCCTCACCCTGGTTATGATGCCTGCAGTTTCAGACTCCGAATCTCCAGCTCCTGCTCTGAGGTGAAGCTTCCAGAACCTCAAAATAGCTATGAAAAGGAATATTCTCTGCACTGTATAGAGGAGGAAACCGAGGCTGAAGAGGTTAAATAAATTGCCCAAAGCTCACAGTGGATGAAGTGGGAGAGCTGAGATGAAGATCAATCCAGATTCGACTCCAGAGCTCTCGTCTGGTACCCAGCACCTCCCTGCCTCCCAGATGCGTGGGACTGCGTCAGACAGGGAGAGGGCTGGAGGTGGCCTGGATGGTGAGTGCCTAAAGGGAGAGGGAACAGAGAAGGAAGGCTCGAATGCCCAGGATAAAGTCTCCAGCTTTACCCACTGCTCAGACCTCCTGAGTGCTTCCAGCGGGGTGCGTCCTGGCAGAGAAAGTACCCAGACATGGTTTGTGCTGGGGGCAGCCAGACACTTGTACGCCAGGCCAGGGTCCACACCGAGGCCAACAATTACACCCAGGGCCAACAAAATATCCCTAGCCAGGCCTCCTCCCACCTAGATAAACTGAGTCAGCAAGTTGGTACCACAAGGGCTGCAGAGATAGCATCTTGCATATCAGGAGGTATTCCCGTGCCCAGGGATGATGGGCTTTCTAATTTTTAAAAAAGTATCAGACAAACAAGTAATCATCTCACTTAGGGTTTGACAGCCTCATCAGATTTAGTCCTCCACATATAGGCCAAACATAGCATCTTACTCTTGTAAGCCCCCGCAAGCACTACCTCTAATTAAGGATTATTGGAAGCCCAACTGCCCATCTTTGCTGACTGCATGGGAACATCGCACTAGTCACTTTAAGAACAACCGATGTAGTTCAAAGTAAGGCATCCTCAACCTAACAAGAGGCTGTGCTTCCCATGTGTAAATAGAGCGCCTGAGATGAGGGCAGCATTTCTGCAAACACACAGCGCTGTTAGACACCTGCTAGCGCACAATTAGCCCACAACTTAACCCTAGCACACAAACATCCGAAGAACCCATGGTAAACACTCTGTAGGGCTTGGCGTAGCCATGGAGTTTGGGCTCTGCTCTGAATCTCTTGGGGAGCTGTGAATGAATTTTCTTCCTGGGAGTTACCTGATGAACGTGAAGCTTCGAGACAGTGAATCTGGATGAGTTACGCAGTGTCCGCCGAGGCAGAGACCAGTAAGGAGGGCGTGGCAAAATTCCAGTTGTGAGTCGCTGGAGGCCTGAATTGAAGTAAGGCGATTGCAGTTGAAACAGACAGAAATTTATTTATAGTCATTCATTCAACCAGTTCTTATCGGGCATCTCCTATGTACCCCGGCGATTCGTTCATTCATTCTTCAATTATTAGACAAAAGTATTATTGAGCATCTTTTATGTGTGGAGGACTGTGTGGACTTTATGAAAGTCTGAAGTCTAGAAAGGAATATATATGTGAAAAGTAATAGTTACCGGCGTGATGCCCGAGAGGAAGAGTGGGGAGAGGTGTGATGGAGCTGCACCCCAGGAGAAGAGTAAGTGGTGAGGGTGAGTAGGAAAAGCCTGGCCAAGGAAGTGGGACTTACAAACTGAGACTGGAAGATCGAGCTGGGGTCAGTCAGATCAAGACACGAGAGAGGACTATTCCAGGCAGAAGGAACAGTGTGTACAAAACTCAGGAGGGAAGAGAGAGTAAAGCACGTTTAAAGAACGAAAGGAAGTTGTTTTTACTGCTGCGGCCTCTCCCGTTGCGGAGCACAGGCTCCGGACGCGCAGGCTCAACGGCCATGGCTCACGGGCCCAACCGCTCCGCGGCGTGTGGGATCTTCCCGGACCGGGGCACGATCACGTGTCCCCTGCGTCGGCAGGTGGACTCTCAACCACTGCGCCGCCAGGGAAGCCCCACGAAAGGAAGTTTTAATGTGGTGGGAACAGAGTACACGGGAGAAGCTGGAAGCAGGTGCCAGGTTGCCGGTGGCTTTGTAAACCGCAGAAAGGCGCTCCGCCTCGATGCTTAGGGTCACTGTAGTTTTAAACAGGGTAGTTATGTGATCAGGTTGAGGTGGGCTGATTTTTTTCCCCTAAATCACTCTTGGTATAACCTAGGGAAGGGATGGCAGAGGGGCAAGATGGGAGGCAAGAAAAGCAGATAGGAGGTGCAAGCGGGTAGTCACTGAAGTAGGAATTATTCGGGGGAGAGCAGGTTGTCAGAGAAAATGACAAGATCAGGGCTTTCCTGGTGGCGCAGTGGTTGAGAGTCTGCCTGCCGATGCAGGGGATACGGGCTCGAGCCCCGGTCTGGGAGGATCCCACATGCCGCGGAGCGACTGGGCCCGTGAGCCACAACTGCTGGGCCTGCGCATCTGGAGCCTGTGCTCCGCAACGGGAGGGGCCGCAATAGTGGGAGGCCTGCGCACTGCAAAAAAAAAAAAAAAAAGATCAGTGTGGACAGGGTTTGCCCAGCACTTCCAAGATAAACGAGTAGAGATTTAAGTAGGGGGTTGAAGAGCTGAGTCTGGAACTCAGGTCATCCGAGCCCATGATAAGGATCTGGAAGTCATCAGCATAGAAATGGAAATTGTAGTCACTGAGGAGAATGGAGTCATGGCGGTTGGCAGGGGAGTGACAGGGGAGGATGTTTGGAGCAAGAAAGAGTTATAGAGACAAGTCAGAGAAGACTGGGCAGAAACTGATGTCCAGCTAGCTGCAAAGGACAGAGAGAGGAAGGAGGTAAAGATGACCAGTGCATCCTGGGTGACGAGGAGAATTTCAACCTGGAGGATTTACCAAGCTCCTCTCCCTGTGAAGACAGAGCAGTAATGAATAGACAGATGATTGACTGATCATTCGATAGATAGAGTCTGTCCATATTTAGGGAACACCTGCCCTAAGTGTGTTAGCCACTTTCTCTTGCTCTGGAGACACTAAATAAAGACACTAACCCACTAGAGAAATCCCATCTCGAGGAGGAGATAGACATGAAAACAGATAATGATCCACATTGTGACTTGGTCAATTATGTGCCAGGAACTTCACTAAAGGTGCGAAGGAAGGAGTGGCCCTTCCAGTTCCCAGAAGGGGTTCAACCCAGGATCTGTATTGGTTTCCTAGGGCTGCCATCACAAAATACCACTAACTTGGTGGCAATAAGAAATCTGTTCATAAGCAACAGAATTTGTTCTATAAGCAACAGACATTTATTCTCTCGCGGTTCTGGAAGCTAGAAGTCTGAAATCAAGGTGTGGGCAGCACCATGGTCTCTCTGAAGTCTCTAAGGAGGAACCCTCCCTTGCTTCTTTCTAGACCCTGGTGGCTCCTGGCAATCTTTGGTTTTCCCTGGTTTGTGGCAGCTTCTTGGCCTCTGTCTCCACGTGTCCTTCTTCCCTGTGTCTCTGTGTTCAAATCTTCGTTCTCCTATAAAGATGCCAGTCATTGGGCTTAGGCTAAGCCTCATCCAGTATGACCACTTCTGAACTTGATTACATCTGCAAAGACTCTGTTTCCAAATCCGGTCCCGTTCACAGGCACCGGGTACTGTACAGAGGAATTGTACATATGTTGTATGTACAGGATTTGAACATATCTCTTGGGGGACACAAGTCAACCTACTAATAGTATTCTTCTCTTTCTAGCGCCCAGCTTGGTGCCTGATACCCAGCAGATGCTCAGACTATGTTTGTTTAACTGCATCTGTGGCCCTATCACGTCAGAAGAGAAGAGATGAGTGCCTTTGCTGAAATGGTTGGCAATTTGTATCTGATATGCAGTTCTACGGTCAATTCTGGGAAAGGATTTTCAGCTCACGAACGTCAGCATTTCTTTGCTGAACCCCTCTCAATTAATAAATGAATCTTACAGTACCTTGTATCCAGTTATAGGATCTACTGAAGGCTTTTTCCTTCCAAAGGAGAAAAACCAATTACTTCACCAAGAAATATTCTAAAATGGAGCTGAGCTTTTGATCATGTATATACTGAAGGCTTAATATGGACGACTTTTCGCCAGCACATTAAGAATTCTCCAGGAGTTGGTACCACTTCGTGGAGACATATCAGCAATATCTATCAAAGGTAAAAATGTATGTACCCTTTGACCCAGTGTTTCTAGTTCTAGGAATTTACTCTGTGGATATACTCTCATGCATGGAAAACCACAAATTTTTCTTTTTTAAATCACAGTATTTTTCATCTAGAGAAGACTAGTTAAATAAATAATGATCTATCCAGACAATGAACTAGTATCACATCATTTAGGATTGGATTCTACTGCACGTAACAGAAATTGGACAACTCTGGATTTAACAATTAAGAAGTTTCTTTTCCCAGATAAGGAGAAGTCCGGAGGTTGGTGGCCCAGAGCAGATATGATGGACCATCCCACCCCTTAGGTCAGGATGGCATATAAGTCCAAGCTTCATGACTTGCCCTGGGGTCTCATATCCTTACTGGGCTCGTGTATGTACGTAATTAAATTTTTCTCTTGCTAATCCGTCTGATGTTAATTTGATTATTAAGCCAGACAAAGAACCAAGAAGGACAGAGGAAAAAATTTTCCTCCTCTACGGTATGTATACTTGGTATTTATAATGCTAGTCACATTTATGAGACGTTGGTATATAAGAGCAACTAACAGGTTAGCCTTGTGATTCCAACTTGATAGGTAATGGAGTGATTGATTTAAATTTAAGATTTTAAGCTGAAAAGTATAAGAGAATAAAGCTAGTAAACAAGGTTGAAATGCCTAAGAGAATTTGAGTCACCATACTTATAAGTTTAACTTATATTTATAAAAATCACCGAATTTTAGGGAAGGTTCTGTTATTCTACTTGAAGTACTAAGGAAACAAACCAAAGTATTTATACATGTTTAAGGAAATTTAATTAACTAAATTGTAAACAGCTTTGGAAAGTAATTGTTAAATTTTACTAATTTTTAAAACAGAATTATAAGAGTTATACTTTCAAAGCCCAAGGAAAGAGTTTTTTTTTAAATTTGTAACTTAAATATTAGATGAAGTAACAAAATAACCATAAACCTTTTTTTTTCCGTTTCTCAGAGTTGCTTTCAAGGATCTAAGAAATTCTCCATGACATCTTTGAGGCCTAACTAGCAGAGAAGCTTCTCAAATTCCCCTGTGACAACCTTGCTGGTGGCTGGGTTTCCACCAGGATGGCTTTCCCTAGCGCCTGTACAGAGCATCACAGGGGGCCCACCTGCACAGACGCTGTCCTACCCCCTTACCCTGCTGTGCCCGTTCTTTTCCATAGCACTAATCACCTTCAAACATACTTTACAATTTACTTTTAAAAAGTTATTTATTTGGAGGTTTTGGGGGTGGATGGTAGAATATGAAACTTGCCATCTTAACCAGGTGTAAGGGTGAGATTCAGCAGTGTTCAGTACGTTCACACGTGACGGGACCACCAGGTTGCCTAAGGAGGGTTGAACCGGCTCAGGTCGGACACGGATCAGGTCCAAATTCCCGTGCTGATCAGGTTGCCTTTTTATTGTGCTTATTGTTTACTGTGACCTTCCCCTCAAAACGTAAGCACGTGGAGGGCAGGGGTCTGGTTGCTCACTGATGTCTTCAAGCACCTGGCCTAGCATGGGATCCCACCTGACCTGAGTGGGATCTCACCAGCTGCCCTGCACTCAGCTGCTGATGTGCTGGGGGGCGGAGCTGAGAGATGCAGGCTGCCGGTGTCTTCTGTAAACCCCGGCTGACAGCAGCTCCCCTTGACTATGATCTTGCAATCTTACTATTAGGTCCCAACATCCTCATTTTTCTATCCTTCATGCCCACTCGTCTACTGTTAAAAATAGAAGTACCCTTGAACAAGCTCCTGTTAACACCCCGCCCTTGACTTACAGCATCAGTATCGAGTGTTCACCACTTGTTCACCCTGAAACTGGTTGCACCAAAGGAACTGATTAAGGCAGCGCTGCGCAAAGTGTGGTCTGCGGGTCTGTAGCTGTCTGCAAGCTGTTACCACCCCATGACAAGAGACTGAGAGCAATCAGTAGAAACTTTTCTAGCCATCTGACAGAATATTTTTATGTTGTCGAATTAACAGTAAAAACTGGTACTTACATTTTGCACGTTTGGAGGGATTTGCTGTTTCATTTTTATATTGATCTTTCCAGTAATTCACGTTTATTATATTTTCTGAAAGTACCAGTCCATGATGGGTTGGACATTTTTAAATGAACTGAGTGACATGGGGAAGCTCAGAGATTCTCGCACGGGCTGTGAAGCCGTGAATCAAGCTGGGAGGCTGCCAGCCGGAAGAAGGCTGGAGACATACCAGGCCCCTCCCGCCTTCGGACACCGGGTCCCAGCTCTCAGTCACAGACACCCCCATCATATTAACTATCAACTAACATCACCTCCTTACTTCTTTCCACCATCTACTTCCTGAGCGAGGCTAGTGGAGCAAGGTCACTGCTGAGAAACCCAAGAGGCAAATTCTTAAAAACTACTTGAATCAGTCGGAGAGTTTGGTAACGCGGCCAGACACAAAAAGAAAGTAGAAGGAAGGCCCCCAAGCCACTAATATTAGTAAGAGAGTTTTGGTATTAGTAAGGGAGTTATCTATGTAATAGCTTTTCTCTTTACAGTAATAAGCACATAAAACAGAAATATGGGGCTCCATTCATAATAATAACAAAATCTGTATCATGTCTTATTGAAGAGCCTTAAAACAAGATCTGAATAAAGGAAAAGATGTACTATGTATTCACATAGAAAGGCTAAACAACAAAAACAAAAAGTCTCCAAAAAATTATCACATATATTTAATGAAACTCAAATTTGGAATAACAACTGTGTTAGTGTTTTATTTGAAGTAAGTAATCTTGACTTTATTCAGAAGAATAAATGCCTGAGAATAGCCCAGAAATGTACTTAAACATGGTAAGGAAGGTTTTTGTTTTTAACCAGATATTAGAACATACTAGAAGATCAGGGTAGTCAAATTAATATTGTAACAGCATATAGAAAAATGAGAGTTTAGTAGAACAGATGAAATACTCCTGAAATTATAGATTTTATAATCTATATAGATTTTATATATAGATTTTAGGATCTATAGAAATAGATCCTAAAAGATAAGGAATTTAATATAAGCAAAGGTGATATTTAATCCAACAGGAAATTTTGATAAATGATGCTATCACAACTGATTAGTCATCCAAAAGAAAAGTGGGACTCCAATTGCAGACCAAAAATAAACCCCACTTGAATCGATGGCTTAAATGTGAAAACGAAAGCAAAATGGTTTTAAAGGAAATCTAGGAGACTTAGTAAAATCCAGGAGAGAAGCCCCTCTCAGCCATGTCATAAAACCCAGAAAAAAAGACAGAAAAAAAAAAAAGATAGACATATTTGACTCCATACAAAAAAAGAAATTTTCTTAAATGACAAAAAAAAAAAAGAAAAATTATAAAGGAGGTCAGTAGAGGAACAATTGATTTGTAAAAACATTTTCAATGCAAGTAACAAAGGACCAGTATCTATAACATATAAAAGACATTTACAAATGGACAAAGCAAACAAGCTGATGTAAAAGCGGGCAGAGGATGTATCACTGCAGTTGATAGAATACAACAGCTAACTTCCTTCTAGCATTTCTGCAGGCTAGGCACTGCTCTGCAAGCTTTGCATGCATTAATTCATTTAATTTTTATAACAGTCCTGTGAGATAGGTCTTGTTTCTATATTTTATATATGGGAAAACTGAGGCACAGAGAGTTTAAGTAACTTGCTTGAGGTCACACAGCTAGTGAGTGGCAGAGCTATGATTTTAACCCAAGCGTCTTGGATCTAGAATACCTGTTAAATTGCCAATTCAGATGACCCAAAACATGAAATAATGTTCAAATCTGATTGACGTCAGGGAAGTCCAAATTAAAGTTACAGTAAACAATGAGTTACCCCTTGAAATCTACCAAACTGGAAAAAAAAAGTATAAAAAACATTAATACCCATGGGTCTCAGAGATGCTGGGAGAAAGAGTACTCTCTTACATTACTGGTAGAAATGTGAATTGTAGCTGCCTTTCAAGGAAGCTGTTTGAAAAACAATCTGGCAACATTTATTACAATTTTTGAAAATCCACATTCATTTTTGAGCCAACAGTCTCACTCGCTGGGAATCTAGCCCATAGAAGCCCATAAAAGAACCAACTTGAAGAATGTAGTTATAAGGTTATTTAATGCGTCACTGTTCGTACCAGGGAGGGAAACTTGGAAACAACCGAAGGCTCATCAGTGGAGAGGGGCTGGACTCATTGTAGAACCTTCTCCCAGTACTTTGCTGGAATCAGCTCCCCACACAATGCACACACCTCTTCCCAGAGTCACTATAGCCCACCAGCATGTCACTCAGGTTGGAAATGAACCAGGGTGGGATATTTAGGGCACGATTTCAGCAAACACTGCCCATCAGGGTTTTCCCTGAGACAGCTGTTGTTAAACATTTACCAGCACAAAAAACTGCTTCCACTGCATAAGGTGATATATAGCCGTTAAAAATCGGGCACAAAAACTGTTCCATTGTAGGTATTTTCATGAGGTTTTAACTGGGTGGAAGAGGAGAAGTACGCATACAATCCAGTTTTGATACAAATAATGAAAAAAACCTCACGGAAATATGTGTGTGTTAACAGTTTACGTGATGATATCAACTTGGAGGAAAGTATGAAAGATATGTAGGGAAGAGGCAATATCTTTAGGGGCAGTGGCGGAGGGGAAGATTTTTTTTTAAATGATTCCATACACAACTCACACACACATATGTTTGTAGGTGTGTGTTCATAAAGAAGTTAAGGAACAAATACCAAGTAAGTTCATATCCACAGAGCGGTAGGGGTGTCTACGATATACCATCAAATGAGAAAGCAAGTTGCAGAGCCATCCACTTGGTGAGATTCTACTTCAGTAAAAAGAAATAAACCCAAACCCCAATATAGGTATGTAGTTGCCTGTATGAACAGCATAAAAGCTTGTAAGTGCATAGACTCTGGATAGCCCGGGAGAGTAGGATTGGAATTAGTAACGGGGGGCTTTTCTTCATCTAACTTTTTTTTTTTTTTTTTTTTGCGGTACGCGGGCCTGTCACTGTTGTGGCCTCTCCCGTCGTGGAGCACAGGCTCCGGACGCGCAGGCTCAGCGGCCATGGCTCACGGGCCCAGCCGCTCCGCGGCATGTGGGATCTTCCCGGACCGGGGCACGAACCCACGTGCCCTGCATCGGCAGGCGGACTCTCAACCACTGCGCCACCAGGGAAGCCCTCTTCATCTATCTTTAAACTGTTTCACATGTTACAACCAACAGGTATTTGGTTGAAAAAAATCAAATCCAAAAAAGTTCCAGAAAAAAAAATCATCCTTTGTAATTGTCAGTGCTCTTTCACCCACTGTATCACCTTTGCACCTCCTAACTGTGTGAAAAGAACAAACACTGTTATCGCCATTTTACTGTTAAGGAAACAGAGCTCAGAGATGCAAACTGCCTTGCCCAAGACCACACTACTGTTCATGGTGGAACCCGTCTCCCACCCAGGCCTCTGATCCACAGTACAGCGGTCTGAGCAGATACCCCCATGGATACAGGGGGAGAAAAGCAGTAGCAACACCAGAAAGGAATCAGTGGTGTCTTTCCAGGTCAGGACAATTATGCAGGCAAGAATGAAGTCTGCTATGAAATAAAACACCCCTGAATACGTAATTATCAACATTTACCATGTATGACTAAGAAGTCTGTCTAACCTTTCTGGAAGCAGTCGGCGTTTGCTAGCAATCTGATTGCATCATCTGGAACCTTCCGTGCTCGTTTCACAGGGTTGCGTGAGGTCACGTGGCCCAAAGGATATTCAGAAACATCACCTACTGGGGGATCAGGGAGCTGCTGTCCGAGGCCCTGGCTGCTGGCTCCACAACAAGGGGACCAAGTTGGAAACCTGGCCAGTTCTTAACCTGCTAGAAGCCTCCTCGGGGCACGGATCTGTGTACTGTTCCTTTGCCGTATCAGCGTCTTTAAAAACACACCTGTGCTTGTTTAAGAGATCTCCGAGTCCCTGAAAATTGATGCGTGCGCACCGTGACGTGGCCAAATGAATCACAGTGGGAGCCCTGGGCGGCACCAGGCCGGCTGGCACTGCCACACCCGTCTTATCTTCCTCAGTGGCAGTGAGCACATTCTTGTCTCTACGGGCAATGCTGGTCTTTTGAAAATGGAATGGGAATTATCCTCAGAGGTTCAGATATGCTGGTTCCACGTCTCCATCGCTCAGGGTGTGTTTGACCAAGACCAGTGAGTTTTGGTGGATCTGGTTGCAACGCGTTGAGGACCTACAGACAGGTTCAGCTCTGCTACCAGCTGTGGGATTTCAAGCAAGTCAGAACCTCTTCCTGGGTCAATGTCTTCATCTCTAATATAAGGGCTGTGAAATCCTTACAATCCTGTCTTGTGGCCCATTGTGAAAATCGAACTAGGAAATGTATAAGAAGATGCTTTGCAGATCAAAAAGCACTTCATTGCTTTGCCATGTCATAAGAAATGAGAGAGCTCCTCCACAGGGCCCCTATTCTCAGGTACATATTTTTAAAATGTGTATCTATATATCTATACAGATCTCCATCTATCTATCCATCATCCATCCATCTTCAATTTGAAATCACTCATGGTTAATCCAAGTTCCGTGGGAAATCATTCTGTAATGTTGAATGAAATTCCCTTAAGAGATTCTGTTGATGTCAGTGCAAGAACAAAAAAAAGCAATGTTTGCCATCAACAAATAGGAATTTTTAAAAGATGCTTTTTTCTTGGCTGTGTTGATTTCTGCTTGGCACTATACAAATGCCTTTATTTCAACAATGTTTTCTCCTTGTTGCTGAGACGGGAGCTTTGGGAACAGGCTTAGTACAATGTGTTGCTTGAGACTTTTAAAATGCAAATAAGTCTTTCAATTCAAAGTTCAGAATATTCTTCTAAATTTAAACGATATCTACTGTAAAATTTTGGAAAGCAATCTGGCAAAGACTGTTAAAATTAAAAATAATAATCTCTTTGGCTATGAATATGACAGAGCATGTCGTGACGCTAACATCCGTCGACTGTTTCCTACGCGCCAGGCACAAGGCTAAGTGTTTGGTGAGGATGGTCTCATTTAATCCTCACAACTCAGTGAGGAGGTGTGTTTTTATCCCCCATTTTGCCAACCAGGAAAGACTCCACTTTTCCCCAAACGTATGCATGGAAACGTCACTGCTGAAGTGGATATCGGTTGCATTTAGAACATCACCAAGCCCTGGCAGATGGGCTAGGAGCACAGGAAGAGCCACCCTTTCTGTACGCCAGCCACTGTGCGAGACCCTTGTCACAAAGCATTTCCTTCCAGCTCCCGCCCCCCACAATTCCCAGAGAAGGAAACGAGGCTCAGAAGGGGCGCAAACTCCTATTTGCTGAGCTTGCTCTTGCCTGCGGGGCCTTATCCTAGGCACCTTCCAGCAGTTTTCCCAATTAAACACATAAGGAAAGGCAGAAAATACAGACAATACACAAACATGGGGGAAATGATCAACATCTCTGGTGGTTCAAAATTACAACTTTAAACATCAGCGAGGTATCAAGGATGCCTATCACGTTAGCCAAAGTTAAACGCCAATGGCAGTGACGTCATAGTGAAGCTAACATGTGTATATTGCTGGTGGTGCTTTTATGACGAAGCACTAAATGAAGAAGCAGATTACAAGGGCATGGGTGCTCTCTCTAAGGGGATCCACGTGCATGACGGGGACCTGGCAAAATGAAAACAGCTGTTGTGTTAGAGGGAATGAAAATTTTAATCTCTTAAATTGTCTCTACTATTTTCTAATATTGTTTTTACAAGAAATAAAACTGGGAAGGAAAGAGATTTTATCTTCCCATTGCACCATTTTACGGCCGAGGGTTGCCTTCCTGACTTAAATAAATCAGGGATATCACCCATAAATGACGGAAAAGCCAAGATTCAGTCATTCTGAACTTCTGCCTTCACCTGAATTATTGAAAGTGTACCTTAAAGTGGCAAATTTTATGATCATTATTCAACCCCTTCATTTTCTTGATGAGGAAATGGAGGCCCAGAGACTTGGATTCCCTGGTCAGGGTCATGTAGTTGCCTGTAAAGCTGAGGCTAGCGCCTGTTGTTTCATTTTATAAAAATCCTATAAGACGAAAATGCGTATATTATTTATAAGAAAGCACCTTGAGGTGTTTTACGACCAGCATTTCTGACACCTCACGTGTGGCGCTTTGCCCAGCACCAGCAAATTCTCCAATTCTCTGACGCCAGCTGGGTGTCCAGCGATCCGATTCCGACGCTAGCTCCATGGAGTTGGTATAGACCCCACTGGTTAAGGGCTCAGTCCCACAAGACTGTCCCCACTTCAGGCACCCAGTCACAAGCCCCAGCTTGTCATCTGTACTTCTGACCCACTGGCCATAAATCTGGAGTGCCCCCTCGGCTTCGATAATGTGTTAGAACAGCCCACAGAACTCAGGGAAATGACTTCTTGATTATCACTGGTATATGGTAAAGGAGCTTATAAAGGATAAAAATGAACTGCCAGGTGAAGAGGTACATAGGATGAGGTCCCGCCGAGCGTGGAGCTTCTGTTCCCATGGAGTTTGGGGTGTGCACCCTCCCAACACACGGATGCATTCGCCAACCTGGAAGCTCTCAGAATCCCATCATTTCGGGAGGTTTGTGCAGATTTCGTGAAGGAAATAATTGACCACTGGTGACTGAACTCACCTTCCAGGCTCTCTTCACCCCCTGGAGGCTGGGGGTGGGTCTGAAGCTCTCAGTTCTCTAATCCTGCCTCGCTCTTTCTGGCCACCAGTCCCCGACCTGAGGCTATGAAGGAGCCCCTTGTTATCTCATGCAAAAGACACTCATACAAAACCAAACATCTATATCTATATCTATATATATATATATATTTTTTTTTTCTTACCGTATCACACCAAAAATTCCTCACTGAAGAAAATGGGTAAGACCTCAGAATCCAAACACTGGAGTGAGCATGATCCTAGGGTTCATTCTAGAACTTGTGGCTGGGTATGTTGGCCACCGGTCTTGAGGTCTGGGATCGCTCTAGGGCAGTGTTCTCACTGTGGGGTCCCCGGACCAGCTGCATCACATCATCTGGGGACCTGTTAGAGATGCACACGCTCAGGACCTGTCCACAATGTAGGGAATCATGAACTCAGAGGGGAACCCAGCAATCCGTCTTTCCTTGAGCTCTCCAGGAGCTTCCGATGCATGCGAAAGGCTGAGAACCAAGCTCAAAGACAGTGCTTCTCCAAACGCCATGGGCATCAGAATCCCCTGAGGGTCCAGTTAAAATGCAGGTTCTGATTCTGTAGGCCTGGGGGAATGGGTTCAGAGAAAAAGCCTTTCTAACAGGCTCAGGATATGTCAGTGCTGCTTCTTTGGGGACCACAGTCTGAGGAACAAGATTCCACTACAGCTGCACGCCCACAGGCAAAAGCTGTGAATGGGTTCCAGCTGCTCAGATACTGAACGTCCGCCCTCCGTGTCCTCGAGACTCAGCGTGGTGCAGGGCTAGCAGCTCGGGCATCCACTGAAGCTTGTTGGAAAGGAAGAATCTCAGCACCTCCCCAGACCCACTCAATAAATCTGCATTTAAATAAGATCCTCAGATGTGTTTGTAATATGCATGTTTGAGAAGTGCTTCTGGAAGCTGCTGGATGCCTAAGCTGCTGAGCCAGCCTCCTCCAGCCCAGGCAGACTCAGACGCTACCCCAACGTGACTTACAAACGTTAGCATCTTCCACTTTCGGAAAAGGCTGGGGGCTCAGGTGTAAGAGGTGAAAACCTAGGGTTTCACCAGACACAAGAGCCAAAGTGGGGATGCGGGGGTGAAAGAATGGGGAACAGGCGTCATGCAGAACTATTTTTAAATGTGAAAGCTTTGAGAAATGTCCCCACCAAAAAAAAAAAATTGATCTTGATAGTTTTTCCCAAGCAGTACAACTCCATCCCAGGGGGGTGGGTAACCACCGGGGTTACCTTTACCCCCTCTGAACCTTCCCTCCCACCCGACCCTGCTCCTGACCCTTCCAGAAACAAAGGAAGCGAGAAAGAAACGCACGATGAAGAAGGGGTTCCATTTAGAAGCATTTTAGAGCAATTGTCTACAGTATTAGCTTCCTGTTGCTGCTGTAACAAATGACCGCACGCTTAGTGGCTTGAAACACAGATTTACTAACGTACAGTTCTGGAGGTCAGAAGTCAGGAACTAGTTTCACTGGACCGAGTCAAGGGGTAGGAAGGCTCGCATGCCTTCTGCAAGCTCCAGGAGAAAATATATTCCCTTGCCTTTTCCAGTGTCTAGAGGCCACCAGCATTCCTTGACCTGTGGTCGCTCCTCCATCTTCGAAGCCAGACCCAGAGCAGGTTTAAATCTTTCTCCTCTCTCCAACTTCTGCTTCTG
The DNA here is from genome assembly GCF_951394435.1 of Stenella coeruleoalba. Lineage (NCBI taxonomy): Eukaryota > Metazoa > Chordata > Mammalia > Artiodactyla > Delphinidae > Stenella > Stenella coeruleoalba. The sequence continues at coordinate 6,857,214 of NC_137164.1, forward strand.
TCACCACATCTGCTTCTCTGATTCCGACTCTGCTGTCTCCCTCTTTCCCTTGCAAGGGCCCTGTGATGACTCGGGCCGACCCAGATAATTCAGGATCACCTCCACCCCAAGGTCTTTAACCTGATCACATCTGCAAAGTCCCTTTTGCCATGTAAGGTGATATATTCGCAGGTGCCAGGGATTAGGAAATGAACATCTTTGGGGAACATTATTCTGCCCACCCCAGCTCCTTTTTAAAGTTCCTCTGAAGGGTCTAGGGTGAAGGATGCCACCTTGCCAGGGGCTCTGCTAGGCTCCAGTGGGCCCTGTCTTGGAATTGGTGATGGTAATGGATGCGTCACTGCCTCATTCAGAGCTGGGAACAGTGCAGGAGTTCAGTGTCAGACTTCCCACTCTCAGCAGGACTCAGCTTCAGTTATTTATAGTGTCAATGGCTTGCCTTTTGCATTAAGTAACCGTTTGCATTAAATGAATTTTTAAAATAGGAGCCGCTCGGTGCCAAGCTGGAGAGTGTCTTCTGTTCGTGGGGCTCACAGTGAGAGCTGAAAGATGCTGAATGAGTACTTTTATGTATCAGGCCCAGCTGCCCACACGCCAACCACAGTTACATCTGAAATACACTTATCTCATGACGTCTCCGCGGAGGACCGGCTCGTCTTTCGTGCTCTAAATGACCAGATCCAGTGATGGGCGTGGTTTAGGAGCTGGTCCTCAAGGCCTTCTCCTGCTCAGAGGGCCGTGACCTTGAGCAGGAAGCCTGTGGATTCAGAGGCCCCTCAGCCCCTGGCCGTTGTGAACTGATGCTCACACGTTTCCTTCTGGGAACCAGAAGTAATGACAGAGGTGCTCACTGCAGCTGGGGCTAGGGGAACCCGTATTCCTTCAGCCACCCTGAGCACCCGGGGACATGACAAGAAAAGGCCCAGTGCCCACCCCGCGGGAGCTTCCTTAGAATGAGGAGGAAGGAGTAATCATGCAGAGTGGCAGGTGTCACACTAACATTAAGTAAGGGGCATCATGGGGACACAGGAGGAGCCCGCGTCCAGCCTGGGAGGCAAGAGCAGGGGCTTGAAGAATGGGGAGTTAATAGGCACAGAGAGAAGCGGGATGCCTGGAGAGCACTAGGTAGGTGTCACCTATTAGTACGTACGTTACTGTTGTTGTTGTTATTATTATTATCAACTTACTGTTGCACTCATGCTACACACAAAGGCTGCTGTGATCATAATAACACCTAACACTAAACCCAGCACTTACCACATGCTGTGCGCCAGGGGTGCTCCATCTCCTGACTTCTGTAATGCTCACAACCACCTTCTGAAGCAGCGGCCATCATTGTACTGGAAGGAAACTGAGGCACAGGGAGCTGAAAGCAGGGATGACACACCTGGAAGTGTTGCCCTTCCTCAGAGTCTGACTCCCAGAGCCCTGGCTCCGAGTTCTGGGTACCAGGTATCACGGCAGACAAGGCGAGGTGGAGTGAGTAGCAGCGTGGTACTGGCTAAAGGGTTCTAGGATCTTCCAATCGAGAGCTCTGTGTCTTGAAGAAGGTGAATAGGGTCCAGCCTCCATGTGCCGAGTGTGGAAGCTGTAAGAGGAGAAGGAGTAGGTGGGGACAGGTGGGGGGTAGGGGCAGGACAAGCAGGCCTTCCAGGGACAGGGCGAGGGTGTCCCCGAGTTTGCCGCTCCCCGCTGCAGTTGGTGCGTGGCTCCTGGGCCCCCAGCAGAGACCACAGCCCACACATTGGCTCTCAAACCTTTGAACCTGGGAGGACACTGCCCTTCGTGAGGCCGCCCCCGTGTAGCACAGCAGGTGCCTCGGCCACAGGGGAGGAGCGGGGACTCCCTAGGCTCTGTGGCTGACAAGCCCACGACAGATGGCCCTGGAGTGGCCGATTCGAGGTGGTGGAACAGACCAGCGCCAGGGCCTGGGTCCAGGGAAACATCCGTGGGTGCTCACAGAACGAGTCCCAGAGACCCCACTCCTGCACGCTCTCCCTCTGCCCCCTCTGTCACAGCCCCTCTTTCAGCCCCGGCAGGAATGGGCTCTTCAGGGTCTAATACAACTTAGCAACAACTCGGTTCTTCCGACGACCCACCTGAGGCCTCCAGAACTCCGTCTCAGCCCTGAAGCTTCTTCACTGGGAGGTGATGGGCCATGCAAAGGCTCTTTGGGCGGGCTTCCCATCCACATATTCGGTTAACTCAACCTTGTCAGCAGGCGATCTGTGGAGACCCTCGCTCTGAAGACCTGGGTGCAGCCAGCCTGGAGGGGCATCGGGGAGAGCCTCAGGCCATTTCAAGGAATCTCCCATCATCACGTTCTTCTCTTTAAACGCCCTAAAAAAAAGTGTCTTGATATCGGAGGGAAAAATTGGGTGTCTTGGGCAAATTATTTCAAGTGCCCTGCCAAGCATTACTGGCTTTTATTGTATTCTCTTAGTTGTTTTTAGTTGTCCTGATTATACTTTAAGAATAGAGTTTTGTTTTGTTTTGTTTTTTTACTTTTGAGCTGTACCGTGTGGCACGTGGGAGGTTAGCTCCCCGACCAGAGAGCGAACCCGCACTCCCTGCAGCGGAGGCGTGGAGTCTTAACCGCTGGACCACCAGGGAAGTCGCCAGGGAATTCTGAGTTAGTCAGATTCCTCTGTTCTTAACTGTCACCAGCGGCCACGGTGAAGAGCTGGCAGGTTCCAATCCTGGCGCCACCACTTGGTGACCACGTGGCCTGGGCCGTGTGCTCAATCTTTCTGTTAACTATGGATCAAAACGAGACCTGTCACCAGAGCCCGTCGTGAGGATAAAATGAGTAATTGCTCGTAAAACACTGAGAGCTGAGGCTGTGCCTAGTAGGTGCTATGTATGTGTTTCTAATATTGTTATTATTATTGTTTATCTAAATTTCCTCCTTCTTCCCTGGTCCCTGCTTACCTTCTGCTCTCCAGGAAACCAGTCTAAAGTGTTTGACATGTGACCTGCTTTCCTTGTGGACAGGCTTTTCAAAGTCAGAGTTAATTCCAGGCCACAAGTCACAGCTAACAGCCCATGATGCTGTGGTAACAGTTCCCACAGGGCCGTGTGAATTATGACCAGCTACAGTGATCGCCATACTCTGGCCTAACGATGCAATTTACCCATAAAGTAAATTCCTTATAGGCAGATAATTTTTACTGACATTGTATATGTCTGGATTCTTAGTGACAAGCAACAGAAATTGATCCTGGCTGAGAACGTCGCAGAATGACCAGCAGGTGGTGAGAGCTGGTTAGGTGCTCCTTTAGTGGCGCCCTCTTACGGGAACCTGGCCTGAAAAAGATTCTGTCATCTTCAGCATCAGTCTTCTAAGGCTGCCCTGGGCATCAATATCCAGAAAGTGGGAAGAGAAAGTGGAAGAAATGTGGGGGTCATGCAGGGGACGTCTCATTGGCCAGGCCTGGAAGTAGCTCCAAGCCATTGGCTAGAATTCAGCCACATGGTCTAACCACAAAGGAGGCTGGGAATATCTTCTGGCCACGTGCCTCGGAGAGAAAAGGAAACAGGTTTAGTGACTAGCTAGCAGTCTCTGCAACAGAAAGCAAGCATGTGGTCCTTTCAGTTACCGGCCCCTCCTCCAAGCTCCCACTACATAGGCTGCTCCAGACACTGAGACCCCCCTGTGACAGGAGACCATGATAAATTGCCCTGTTACTTCACTCATTAAAACACCTTTCTTCTCTTAGGCAAGGGCAAGTCCCATTTGCTACACAAGTCACATAGCTCTTCCTTTCGTTTTACAATCCGGCCCAAAGGGCAGACGCACAGCCGGGTTCTAACAGTGGCAGGAGCTGGGGGGCAGCGGTAGGGAAGCAACGTACCCGCTTCCCTACCTGCCTATCATGCTGTCGCAGTGCTGCCTCGAAGACCTTTCTTCTCAAGCCTACCAAGCACCTTGTCACGGCCTGCTCAAAAGTTGTTGATAAGAGGGCTGGGGGCAGGGCCGCGGGGATAGTGGGTGAGCGTTTCATGGGGACAGAGTTCCACTTGGGGAAGATAAGAAAGCTCTGGAGATGGATGGTGGGGAGGGTGGCACAGCAGTGTGAATGTGCTTAATGCCACGGAACTGTGCCCTTGAAAATGGTTAAAATGGTAAAATTGTGTATTTTACCACATTTTTTTTTAACGGAAAGAGCTATTGATAAAAAACAACAGCCTGGATGACCCTCAAAGGGCATTATGCCGAAAGAAAAAAGCCAAACACACAGGGCTAAACGCTGGATGGTTCCATAGATAAGAAGTTCTGGAAATGTCAAAACTACAGGGGAAAAAATCCAATCAGTCATTTGCAGGAGCCAGGGTTACAGGAAGGCTGCTCATTGCAGAGGGCCCTGGGGGAGCCTTTGGGGGTTCCATATGGTGATTGGGTACAACTGTCTACACCCGTCGAAACACACCATATGTACGCTTAAAATGGATTTTTATTTTATGTAAATTACACTTCAATAAGCTGATAGAAGAAACTGTTACCTCAAAATTGTGGGCTTCCTCCCCCCATTTCCCGGGGACTGGAGGGACTTCCCACACCCATAGTTTCCCAAATTGAGAGAGAAAACAACAGGGATTCCCAAGAAGTGGCAGAGCCACTGGCGAGGTGGGGCTGGGGAGATGGGTGAGGACAGGTAATGGGACGTCGCAGGGCCTGCCCGGCCCTGGCTCTGCTGCGGCCTTGCTGCCTCCCCCAACCCCGCCCCACCGGTGAGGTGCAGGCTGTCGGGGTCTCCCTGTGGGAAGCCGTTGGGTCTCCTCGGGGGCCGTACTCTGTGCTCAGCCCAGTGGCCCACTGCTTGTACCTGAGGGCACCTTGGGCAGGCTGCCTAAAACACCGCCCTTCCCATTCCACACTCTGCTGCTGGTGAGTCTGGAAAAGCAATGCAGGCTCAAGTGAACATTTCATTTCTCTTCGCTCTACATGCCTGCTGTTCTCTCAGCTCCGGCCCTTGTCCTGGGTAACGTGCTCCAGTGCGATACCTATCCGGAGGCGTCTGTGGGTGTGGGAAGCAGAGCACCAACGTGCAGTTAAAGGGTCTGCGCTGGGTTGGGCCCCCTGCAGCCCAGCACCTCCCTCGAGGTCCCAGCCCCCAGGCCCGGCTCACTGCTTACGAACGCTCCTCTCCTCTGCGGCCCCTTAGGGGTCCCCGTCCGACCAGAGGTCAGAAGGAACCTGGCTCACGAAAGTGAGTTCCTCAGTCACAAAGACAAATCACTGTTAAAGGCAGAGACCTGGTGGGGAGAAATGGCTCCCTTCTGATGGGCTCCATCCCCTGCTGGCTGCGGATTCTGTAAACTGGGTGACCGACTGCAGGGCTTGGTTATGTCCCCCAAAGATACGTCCAGGTCCTATAATCCCCACTACCTGTGAGTGTGCCTGTATTTGGAAACAGTGTCTTTGCCAATGTCAGGAAGCTAAGGCTCTCGAGATGAGATCATCTGGTGGCCTTATAAGAGGAAGGGGAGGGGGATTTGAGACTCAGAGGCACAGGGGAGAAGGCCCGGAGGCCATGAGAAGATAGAGGCAGAGCCTGGAGGGAAGCGTCCACAAGCCAAGGAATGAAGGGAGCCTCCGGAAATTAGGAGAGAGGTGAAGAGCAGATTCCCTCAGAGCCTCCAGAAGGAATGGCCCTGCCGACACTTTGATTTTGGACTTGTGGCCTCCACAGCCGTAAGAAAATTAATTTCTGTTGTTTTGTGTTCGTTTTTTAAGGCAGCCCTGGGAAACTAAGCCACCACCTCTCCTGGAGCTCAGGGTCTGCCTTGGGGAAGCCCCGATGGGGGTGCAGAGAGCAGGCCCTTATCCCAGCCCCCACAGACGACTAGCAGCTCTGGGCCGGCCTCCAGCTGTTCTCAATGACATTTTGTTTTGTTTTTTTCTCAGTGACATTTTGATGGCAGTCTGGAAGATGAATTTGATGGTCTTTGGGGTTCCTTCCAGTTCTCAGATATATGATGGCTTACCAATTTAACGAGCCAGCAGAGCAAACTAAAGTGGTGTTCAAACTTTTCTAAGCAGTGGAACCCTTCAGGTATCAAAGGGAATCGTATGCCAAACCTTAACCTACGAAGTGCAGCCATCTGCCTGGAGCACGACGGCAGGGCTGTCCTGGCAGACCCGGTGAGAGGCCTCAAGCCCCATCCCACCCGCCGCCAGCCTCTCCCTCCCCACAGTCGCCTCCAGATAGCCACTCCAGCCCCGAAGCACCTCCAAGGTCCTGGGAATTCCAGAACACAGCCCGAAGCCACAGGTGCTGGGGAATCTGCGTCCACCCTGGAATCAGACACTGGGGCCTCAATGCCAGCTCCACCAATGGCCACCAGGTGGCCTCAGACAAGTAGTTGCTTCTCTGAGCCTCAGTCTCCTCATCTGTAAAATGGGGATTCCTCATTCCTACTTCCTCTGATATTTGGGGGGTTAAGTGACAAACATAGGTGCCTGCAGCAGCCCACAACAGACATAACATGACTTCCTGTCTCTCTTTTCTCACTCCGCTGTTCCTGGCCCTCCCCTGTCCTACCTGGGCCTCGACCTGCAGCTTCATTCTGAGCTGCCCCACTCCACGCACACTCCTGATAAACTCACAGCCGTGCCTTCGCACAGGCAGGTCCTTCAGCGTAGCCTGCTTCTCCCCTTACTTTCCCTTCACACACACACACACACACACACACACACACACACACACACACACACGCCCTCCAGGCCCACCTGACAAACCTCTGTTCATCTTTCAAGACCACCCCAACTGGCTGGGCAGAGGTAGTCACCCCACATGTCCCCATGCAGGGCTGCCCTGCTGCTCTGTAATTTTTCACGACCCTCCTCTCACACTTTCTCCCCTTGTTGCTCCACTGAACTGTGCCCATTTCCAGAGCATGACTGCACGGCAGGCCCTGCGGGTTGACTGTGGGCACCCGTGCCCGTCCCTCCCTCACAGAGCCCCGGTTGTATGTGAATCTCACCTGGTCTGAGCCCCTCGTGGAAATTCCCTTCCCTGTGCCAGTTGTTGGTCCAGGGTGTCACGTGACCCAACCTGCCCAATGAGCTGTAAGGGGCGGTGAGCTTCCCCTCCCCGCCCACGCACCCCTCCCCACCGCCCGGGGAGAGAAGGATGCTGTCCTGTGAAGATGGGATGCTTGGTCCTGCAGCAGTCACAATGTCACCAGGGGGGACCAGAAGAATCTCAGAGATACCAACACATTGTGGAGCCCCTGACACAACTCTGGAACCAAGTACTTCCAAGCTTCTTCCGAAGCTGGGTAATAAATATCTGTATTGTCTGACTCTAAGTCAGGAATTGTTAAACACAGTGCGCACCTCACTGGGTTGGTCCGGTGATTAAGTGGATTAATTCATGCCGACCACTTGGCGCCTAAAGCAGTCCAGTCAGCCTTGACCTCCCACCATGTGTCCCCATGCCGCGCGCTGCGGCTGCCCACGGACCCTCCACGTCCATCTGAGGAAAGAGCACACGGGCTCTTATTGCCGACGGCCGGGAGGAAGCACCGAGCTTGGGGCCGCTTCCCGGCACGCGCCTGGGACCGAGCAGCCTAACGTCTCATCACTGGCAAAACCCACGTGCAGGTGCGTCAAGCACCCGGTGGGTGAGGGTCACCACGTTTGGCCTGGGTCAAAGGTTACTGACTTGAGTAGAAGGCAGTCTCACAAACGTTTGTCCCTTCTCACATGATCACTCTTCTGCTCTCGTGCTCTTGTTTTTAAACCCAACTCACCTTAAAACAGTTGCCATCAGAGCCCAGGGCCGCGTGGCCCCCACAGCATAGCCAAAAGCCCCGAGGCTCCAGCCCCTGAGGCACTTTCCAGGGGGAGACTCTGCCTCCCGGCCTAGGGGGCCTGGCGTTCCACAGGCTCCTGGACGAACGTCCACTTGTTCCCCAGAGCACCTGACCTTGCGTGGTGGACATAGAGCTAACCTTGGAAAGGTAAGGGGATCGTGGACAAATGCGCGTTAGGCAACAGGGCAGAGGACAGAACTGGTCTCAGAATCACGAGCCCCAGGTTTTGGTTCTGATTTTGTCACTTGCAAACTGGGGCACTTCGGAAGGTTCCCACAACATCACTGAAGCCCCTCCCTTACCTGTACAATAGGAGCCTGAGCTAGCTAGCCACTGGTAGCCTGTGAACTTGAAAACTGACTGCACCGCTTGCTAATTGTATAACTTTGGGCTAGTTCTATGTTTGACCTCCCAAAGTTCCAATTTTCCTTCCCTGTAACACAGTAGGGCGTGATATCCCGATTTTGTAAGCTTTACAAATAAGACGTGTAAAGTCCCCAACACACGGTGAGACACACGATAGGCACATAGATATTCTCATCATCGTCACTTCTGGCTTTAGGAGTCTTAACCTCGTGACAGAATTGTGAGCCAGGCCAACACCGTCACTTTTGAGACTCAAGGATCACAGGAGACCTTGCCCCGTGGGGCTGGTGAGCAAATCAGGGATGAAGCCGGCACAGAGCCAGGGCAGCACGCCCCGGCCCCTGCAGTGTTGCCCAGACCAACTGCCTCCCGAGTACGGGAATTTAAAAAAGACGTCTAGGTCAGAGCCATAATTAGAAGTGGCCGAGGGTCTTCCATGAAGACAGCAGGCTTTCGCTGATCGATAGCTACCACTTATTTCAGAGAGGAAGGGAGAATTCCAAAAGGAGTCTGGGATTGGAAATGTGTCTGGAGTCCTCAGCCTGAGGGCTGAGTGGGCGCTGAATGGCAGCCCGGCCTCAGAACGGGAAGGCTCCTTCTTCCCTCCCCACCAACCAGCCCCACTGAGGAGCAGTCCCCACCAGTAAAGTCCCTCTATGCCCACTGACTCGCTGAATTGGGAACACCCGGGCTCTGGTCAGCCGGCCACCCTGGGACCAGCTTTCTGAAGATTTCCAACGTCTCAACAGTAAACCATCCTTCTGCTTTTCTGTTCTGGAAACCAAGCCCCTCTGACATGACATAGAACTTTTTTATCTTCTCACTCCTTCCTCCTACTTTGCAACCAAACAAATGTTCACATACTATCCTCAGACCCTAAATGAAGCCCCTGTGGGATTAAAAAAAAGTTGTCAGAAGCCCCAAAATCAGAGCCTTAGGAGCTCCTGATACTAAACTCATGGACACGCCAACCCAGCCACATTTGGGCATGTGCCCTCTCAACGTGGCCTATGTACTATCCAAGCACCTCCACATATGCGTGAATATTTTTGTTTGTTTTTTGCATTCTGGTTCAATTCTGGTTTTTAGTTGGCCAATGGTTTCAGTTCACTTATCTCCGTATCTGTGCTCCAAAAAAGGAACAAGAGAGTTGTTTCAAAGGGAGCTTTCGAATCCAAGCTATGGAAACTCTGCAAGGCTACTTTTAAACAGATTTTCATTAGGAGCAGCCTTGCGCGCGCACATACGCTCCTCTGGCCGGTTGCTTTTCAGCAGAACTGTGGCAGAGACGATGCTCATTTGCATTCCTCTGTCTCTTGTAGTGCCGCCCCCCATCCAGGTTGGTGTCATGTGACCAGTGCTAGCCAATGAAATGTGAGCAGAAGTCACTCCTTCCATTCCAGGCTGAGGTAGTTAAGAACTGGTATGACCCTCCAGTTCCTCTTTTCCAGCCCCAGTGGCCTCCATCTCCCTCATCTTCTGCAGATAGTGTAGCTACAAGAAGGAGAAGGGCTGCCTGACACACCCTGTAAGTGAGATTCAAGCCTGACACTGAGGGACGTGGCTACTGTGTCAGCATCAGTAACTTGGACTAATGTAGGATTAGTTTTCCGACTGACTTCACCTTCATTCAGAGTAGATCGTTCCCTTTCAGTCCACTTCCTGTTCTCAGAAGTAGGTCATTGGTGTAATTCATTACCCCACGCTCATTTCTTGAGCTTTTATGGAGTCCTACCATGGGCCAGGCACTTGTGGGCCTGGGGCTGGGGAGCTGAGTAAATCCTTCCCCACATCTTCCCTAAAGGATTGTACAGTCTATTGAGGCAAGACAGACACGGCCAACGAGCAGTCCTGAACACATCTGTCTAGATGGTGTGAGCAAAATAATTATCTTCAGGGAATGGTCTCAAAGCTGTCATAGGTGCTGACAGGAGATACAGGAATCAAAGCGTATACTTTCTTTGATCAGACTTAATTGGACAGATGTTCCACTGAACGATATTCAGTTAGGCTATTGATTCTTTAATTCCTCATCTATTAAGTACATAATGACCCAGACCCATCTCGTGTGTGAGAAAGATACTGCCCCCCAGGAAACAGGTAAAAATATGACAATCAAACAAACTCATGGCAAAGTGTTCCTTCTCTCAAATTATAAAAATTTAAAGCATGCCTGAGGGCTCAGTTTGTACCCACTAGGTTGTAAAAAAATAAAGTTTTTATATGAAACGTCTATATTAGTTTGCTCAAGCTGCTGTAACAAAGTACCACAAACTGGACGGCTTAAACAATAGAAACTGATTATTCCACACTCTGGAGGCCAGAAGGCCAAGGTCGAGGTGTCAGCAGGGTTGGATCCTTCTACAGAGTGTGAGGGAGAATCTGTCCAGCCCACTGTCCCAGCTTCTGGAGACTGGCTGAAGCCCTTGCTGCTCCTTGGATGTGCTACTTTGATATCTGCCTGCATCTTCACATGACGTTCTCCCTGTGTGTGTACCTATCTCTGTGTCCAAATTTCTCCTTTTTATAAGGACACCAGTCATATTGGATTAGGGGCCACCTTCTCCAATATGACCTCACCTTAAGTTGATCATCTACAACAACCCTATTTCCAAATAAGGTCACATTCACAGGTCCTGGGGAGTTAGGACTTCAGCATTATTTTATTTTATTTTATTTTATTTTATTTTATTTGTATTCAACCCATAACAATACCCAGCACTGGCAAGGTTGGGGTAAACTGGTCTGCTTATACTGTGATGTTTCTAGCAATAACAGTAGCTATAAAATGTTAGGAACCTCTAAATTAAACCAGTGCCTGGAACACAGAAGGCCCTCAAGATATATGTTAAATATATAAACGATGGATCTGGGGACCACATGCCATGTAGATAAGATTGCCAGTTTCGCCCTTTTCTCGCTGTGTGACCTCAGGCAAGTGGCTTCCCCTCTCTGGGCCGTAGCTTTCAACTATGAACTTGGGATGGTCATGCTTGCTGCTTTGTAGGGCTAATGTAAAGAGCTAATGAGGTCGTATCTGTCAAATGCTTAGCAGAGAGATATGCAAACAAGTGCTTAATAAACATTTGATATTATTGTTAAAAAATGTTAGGGAAGTAACGTGCATCAGTAACTATCAAGATGAATACCCTTTGGCCCACAGATCTCACGCTCAGGAATGTATCTTATACCTGCTGTGCGGGTCAAATCTGGGTGTTAGCTTTTCCAGGGCCATACAGAGATGAACAGAAAGAGTCAAAGCAATAGCTTACAAAAATTATCCTAGACCCAAGTCACTGTAATTATACTTAAATATACTTATATATTATAGTCACGAAGGTTCATTTGCTACTGCTGCTAGAACTTTGATGGGAAAGTCTGAAAATATCTGTCTTCAGGAAATAATCCAACTGAAGCTGAAGCTGCTAGATACAAAGATGACTGTTGGGCATAATTGCTGTTCCCAAACTGGAAGCAGAGAGACATTATTTATTCAGCTAACACTTACTGAGCACCTTCTATCTGCAGGGCTTTCTGCTAGGGGCTGGGGATGCAGTGGTAAAGAATCATTCTAGTCCCTATTTGCAAAGAGCCTACGGTCCCAACTGGTGAATGTTTTCATGAATTTTATTCTTAACATGTTGGCATAACATGCAGGCATTTAATGGTAATTAAGAAAGATGCAAATACCATTTGAAATTCACAAAGATTAACTTAGAATGGCATCTACGCTATACTAGAACTATTTGAAATATGCATGCTTGCTGACTTTGGTCTATTTGGTTCACTTCTGTAGGCTCCATAAGAACTTGCTGAACTGAAGACTGTCAGGTTATATGCAAAATCAAAAAATCATTTTTGGGCAATAGAATCATGAATATGTTTTCCAAAAATTTCCTTGATACAGTTGCTACAATAGTTTGTTGAAAAGTAAGTTAATAAATTAAAAAAGAGAGTCCTAGCTGCCTCTAGAACTCATATGTCAAGGGAATGGAAATCTTAAAGAAATTAAAAATAAAAGAACTTTGAGTCTGGGATGTCCCCAGGGCTGAGAGGCTGTGAACCTGGACCTTGGTCATTCTTCAATCCTCCCCAGGGCAGACAAGTACGGGGCTGTTGCGAAGGTCTGAGGGAGATGTGCTGAGGGTCTGAAGTAAGAAAGTGACAGGGGTGGCGAGGGGGATCCAACAGGAGAGGATTGCTCGTCTTCTGTGCGAGACTCTCCACTCCAACTTCCCGAACGCTGCACGGCTCTGTTCCCCTTCCTCGCTGTGCTTTTCTAGAAGGAGTGAGACTTGTTATCCCGCATTTGGATGACTTCTAGATACGTTTAGAAAAGCTTATTTGGACAACGTTCTGGTATGGTCAGCCAGTTGAGACAGGAAGACAAAATTTCTGCCTGTTTTGACAAAATACGTACATGCAAATAAAATGCAGAATGAACTCTTAACATCCAGTGGGCCTTGCAAGTCCCTTGACGGATGTGACTTAACAGCTCCCTCTCTCTCACTGCCCCCAACATACACACAAGCGATCCACCCCCAAACCCGATAGAGTCTACCTAAAACCACATCTCAAGTCCTTCCACTCTCTCCACCCCACAGCCCCCGAGTCCAAGGCCCCAGAAACTCTCGCCTGGATTCCTGCAACACCCCCTACTGGTCTCACGGCTTCTACCCTTGGCCTCCCTGGTCCATTCTATGCACAGGAGCCAAAGAGATCTTTTTTTTTTTTTTTTTTGCGGTACGCAGGCCTCTCACTGTTGTGGCCTCTCCCATTGCGGAGCACAGGCTCCGGACGCGCAGGCTCAGTGGCCATGGCTCACGGGCCCAGCCGCTCTGCGGCATGTGGGATCCTCCCGGACCAGGGCACGAACCCGCGTCCCCTGCGTCGACAGGCGGACTCTCAACCACGGCACCACCAGGGAAGCTCCACAAAGAGATCTTTTTAAAAACACAACTCAGAGTATGTCACTCCTGCTTCAAGTGACCTTCAGTAGCTCCCATTTCACTTAGGCTATGATATAGAATCCTTAACACGGACTGCAAGGCTCCCCACGTGCAGTTTCTGTCCGCCTCTCCAGCCCTTCTTCTTGCTGGACACTCACTCATTTCACTGACCACATTGCCCTCTTTCAAGCTCCCAAATGAGTCAAGCTCTTTCATGCCTCAGGACCTTTGCACGTGCTGTTCTTCCCGCCTGGAATGTCCTCTCCACTCTCTGCCTAACGAACAGATATTCATTTTTCAGCTCTCAGCTTAAAGTCATCTCCTTCAAAGGATCTTTTCTCACCTCTTCATATGGATTAGAAACCCCTGCTACTGCTCAGTACTTAACTTTCATACAATTATCTAAATACATAAATTTCTTGTTTATCTGTGCGATTATTGGTTTAATGTCTGTCTCTCCCATTAGCTTATAACTTCTACGAGGGCAAAGACCATGTCTGTTTTGCTTCTCATTGTATACCCACCCAGTGCCTAGCAAGGTTCATGGTGAGCCCTCAACATAGGATTTACCGAATGAATGATTCAATGAACCAACCCAGACATCAGTTCAATCACAAGAAATATTTCCTGGCTGTGTCCTTCATCTGTTGAATGCAAATTTATTCAACAGTTACACAATGAAGAGTAACAGAAACACATAATAATTCTTTTGCTAACATGGAGGATGTATTCCAAGGACATACTTCTTGGTCTGACAGTTTATTGCTAGAGATAGAAGTGCAGCAGGCAATGAGATTTGGCCCAGGGTGCCAGATAAAGAATTGTCTTGGAAACATCATTAAATACTTTATAAATTAGGCAATTTCAGGCTGTGAGGGATAAAGACATACTCAGTTTGTCTCAGTAAATGGAAGTCTATCAGTTAGACTCAATATTGTATGTGACAGAGGACCCATCTCAAACCGCCTTGAACAACAGAGAGGATTTATTGGCTTCATAATGGAAAAGTCTAGAGACAAGTCTGTCTTTCTTAGGGAGACGCTTGACGCCGGGGCCTAATGATGTCACCAGAACCGTTTCTCTCTGCCTCTGCCCTGCTCTCCACCCAAGGCTTTGTCCTGAGGCTGCACAAAGTCACCTATGTTCTCATTTCATAAAAGCAAAGGGGTTGCAGCTGTCCAGACTTCACGTCCTCACACCCCCTGAGCTACAGAAGAGAGCGCCTTTCTTCTAGAAGCTTCTACAGAACCTGACAGATCAGCAGAATCACATGACAAGCTGATTCCTGACACCACCCCCCAGCACCTCCCCGCACAAACGTAGTATAGCTGGTGGACAGCCTGAGAATCTATAATTTTTGAATTTTTTTTTTACAGAAAACCATAAAGGAGAAACCAAAATTGCTCCATCATTCCACCATCCAGAAGACACGAAGTTTTCCAGTAAAAGTAACCAATGCACAAAGTAAGAAAATCAAACAGTACAGAATGGAGTGTTAAACCTTCTCTTCCCATCCCTTCCCTCAAAGGTGTTGCCGTTATCACTTTCTTGTATATTTTCCATTAAAAAAAAAGAATGTGTGCATTTACCAAAATACATAGTGTATCATTTTTTAAATTTTATGGAAAACAGATCCCACTATTTGTACCCTCCTGCTTCTTACTTTTTTCACTACACAATGTAACTCAGAGTCCGTGCTATCTCAGCAAATGGAGTTCCTCTTCAACCTTTTAAAAAGATGTAAGAATGTAACCCTAGTTTAGTTAACTGGTTCTCTATTGATGGACATTTAGGTTGTTTATTACATGAACAATGCCGCGGTAGACTTCCTTCCTTATCTGTCTTGACCTTCTCTGTGGGTGATGGCACAGAGCCAGCTCCTAGCGGTGGGATCACTGGGTCAAAAGTTATCCACATTTTAAAAATGTTAACAAGATCCTACTGTATAGCACAGGAAACTATATTCAATATTCTATGATAAACCATAATGGAAAAGAATATATATAATATATTCTTAATATACATATTGAGTCCCCTACACACGAACCTTCATGTTGTGAACTTTCAAAGATCAGAATGCTTGTTCGCATGTCCAATCACGTAAGGCGTGAGTGAAATTGCAGCTTGCCCTCCGTCCCCTATTGCTGACGATCCTTCAGTTCTACCATCTCCCACCTCCTCTCTCCCCTTCAGTCAGTAACTCTTCTTGCCTGTTTGGGCAATGCCAGTCCCTGGATGCCAGCTGTTGTACTGGACTACTGTACATTTCAAGGTACTGGACTATAAGATTAAAAATGTTTTCTTTATTTTTATTTATTATTTGTGTGAAAAGTATTATAAAACTATTACAGTACAGTACTATATAGCCGATTGTGTTGGGTGGGTACCTAGGCTAACTTTGCTGGACTTACGAACAAATTGGACTTACGAATGCACTCTCGGAACGGAACTCGTTCGTATGTAGGGGACTTACTGTATATAGCTGAATCAATTTGCTTTACAATAGAAATTGACACAATATTGGGACTTCCCTGGCCATCCAGTGGTTAAAACTCCATGCTCCTAATGCGGGGGCACGGGTTCCCTCCCTGGTCGGGGAACTAAGATGCCACATGCCGCGCAGCACGGCCAGAAAAAAAAAAAATTAACACAACATTGTAAATCAACCATACTTCAGTGAAATAAATTTTTTAAAAAATGTTGATGTACGTTGAGGTTCACTAATGAAGTCTCTATTACCATTTGAACTTCACAATTGTTGCCCTTAACTACACGTGGGTGAATATGATGATACTGGAGCGGAGGGTTCTGGGAATCTGTGCTGTTCAAAGCCCATTATGTGATTCTGGAGCTCATCCGGCTGTGAGGACCACTGCCCCGCCAGGCTTCCCAGGTGCCACCGAAGTTGCATTCGTTGTCACTCCCTCTGAGCTGTTAAAAGCTGGTCCTTCCCCCGTATTCTCACCAGCCTGGGCATTATGACATTTTATGATTTTTATCAATCAGATTCATGAAGGATGGTCATGCACCGCTCTGATTTGCATCTCCTTACTTCCGAATGATTGATTCTTCCTATGTTCATTGGTCTTTGATGTTTCTTCTTGCTTTGCCAGTTTGGATCTTCTGCCCAGCAGTTAGTAGGGAGTTTGTATTAGGTACAGGAGCCCATTGCAAATTAACGATAGTAATGCTTGTTCATCTGTGTTCCAAATAGTTTCTCCCTTGTTTATGATTTCTTCTGACTGATTCATGGGTCTGTTTGCTTGGTTTTTTAGCTATAAAGATTTCGTTTTGTTCTGTTCTAATGTGGTCAAAATTTAAAATCTTTTGCCTTTATGGTTTCTGGAGGAATTTATTTTTTAAACGCCTCCCCCCCCCCCAGGTGATTTGCCAAGTTTGTGAGTTACTGCCTTACAGGACATAAATAAGGAACAGAATACAGCCCCTGCCCTTAGGGAGTTTACAACCGCTTGGGAGAGAGAAGTCGACACAGAAAAGAGCACGAGTGAAAAAAGCGAGATCTGAGAACTTTCAAATGAGCCATATCTGACCTGCCTCCAAAGACCTGCTTGGTCTCGGTCCTCTTCCTGGGGGCTCCCACCCGCAGACCCCGCTGTGGAGAATGGGAGACCCTGTGAGGTAGCCGAAGGCACAGAAGAGCCAGCCACACAGAGTGAAGGGGGAGGTGATGGGGTGACAGCGCAAGGCCTGGGGGCCGACTCAACACAGCAGGGTCTCAGAGCGCCTGGTGGGGGGCTGGCCCTGCCTTCCTCTGGATGGGCAGCGGGGAGCAGACTTCTTTCCTCCTTTGTCTTATCTAACCTTCAACAATCAAGTAAACAAGTCAGCACTTGAGTCAGGTTCTGTTTCTCGCCACCCAAAGATCCTGACTCAAGTGGGGCTGTAGGAATTTGGGAAAAAGCTAGATCTCCACGGGCAGGGTGAAGAATATAAAGTTTTGTGGGAAAAAAACAGAGATTTCTAGCCAGGGGCGGGGGGGCGGTCTCTGGAGGGAAAGAACTAGTTTTCACTCAACTCTACAGCCCTCATAGCTTCTAGAACAGGGTCCTAGTTTAGATATATTATGAATGGTTGAGTCAATTAATGAATGAGTCAGTTGATCAATCAACATGAAACGATTTGAGTTGGGCCTGCAAAGGCCAAGGGTGAGCACCGCTTCTTTCTCTTCCCGGGGAAAAGAACACCTGAGCCGTAGCACCTGCTCGGCGGCGCTGGTCTGAACCGCGGGGAGGTGGAGGTGAGAGCTCAGAGGTGAGAACACGAGGATAACATTCACAGGGCAGGGGGCGTAGCCTATTTGACGACCAAGGATTCTATGAGGATGTGCAAATGGAAGAGCAAGTTGAGCGTCTGGAATGCCAGGCTGTGGGTCTAAGTCTGTCCACAGAATAGAGTCACTGATCATTCAGTTCAGGCGCAGACATGGCTCAAATCAGCGTTTCAGGAAGACTTGCCTGATGACGTAAGTGGGACGGATTCCAAGTCAGGAAGAAATTGGAAAACATTCAGATAAGAGGGGCTTAGTATCTGGGCTACGGTTGGGACAGTGAAAACGGAAAAGTAGGGACGGATTCGAGAAACTTCACCAAGGGAGAACTGAGGGAACCCAGTGACTGATCTGTCCTGGATGGGGGGAAGCAGGGGGAGGGGGCATGGACAGGCCGGAGAACACAGCTCACCCGCTCTCCCCGCGACAGCTGGGCCTCCCTGCATTTTCCAGTCCCTGGAATCTATCACTAGATTCTTCTTAACCCCACTCTAGCCTCACACTTTGTCTTCTTAGAACATCTAGAATGTCAAAGGGAAAAGCGTCAGGAAGACAAAGACAGAGACAATTGCCAGGCGGAAGCTACGCTCTGGGCCCGGGCCTGTGCTTGGGATCAGGGAGGGGACGGGACCCGCTGGGCAGGAGGGCCCATACTAGGGGGCTCTAGCTCCATAACGGCGCCCAGGGAGGGTGGAGCCCCATCAGGAAAGTTCTCGAATACCAGGCTGCCTTGGGACTCTTTCCTGCAGGGAACAGGGGAGACCCTGGAGTGTTCCAGGCCGGGGACGAAATTGGCTGCCAGCTCTGGGCATCACAGACTGATGCAGAGACAGAGGAGCTGTTGCACTAACCAGGGCAGGAACTGACAAGAAGTGACACTAGGGCAGTGGCAGCAGGAAGGAGGGGGCACAGTGAGGGAAGGAGGGATGGGACCGCGGCCAGGCAACGAGGAGGAAGCGGAAGGAGACCTGGAGCTGGCCCAGGGCCCCCTTCTCCTCTCTTCTGTCACCTTCAAGCCTTTGGCATGGCAACCCCTGAGGTGCAGGGGCCCTGCCGGTCAGGCACTGGAGGGAGGAGGGTAAAGGCTGCCGGCTGGTCCCTCTCCATCCTGCGTCCCAGCACAGCTTGCTGGGCTGACACTACCGATGGCTTAAATCCCAGAGCCTGTTGCCAAGGGGAGAACCTCAGCTCTCGCAAGGTTGGCGTCGCTGCAGGGGCAGGTGGTCCCCGAAGGAGGATGCTACCCGGGCTTCATTACGTATACAGAGTCACCTGAACTGATGGTTCTTCCAGAAGCCTCGTAAAAAATACGTCCAAATTCTGACGTTCAGCTTTCCACACACCTGAAAGGTACCTTTTAATTGATTAGTAATTAATTGGCTGTGCCGCGCGGCTCATGGGATCTTCCTCCCCCGAGCAGGGACTGAACCTGGGCCCTGGAAGTGAAAGCGCCGACTGCACCGCCAGGGAATTCCCGAAAGGTAACTCTTTAGAATTCCGTATTCTCAGGAAAATGGGGCTCCTCATGACGAAGAAAGGTCAACAGCTCTCCCAAGTTTAAGTGCACGGAGAAGAAAGGTTGATCTCACAGCACCAGCCTGTGCCAGGGTCTCTGCTCCTGACTTTGGGTCACGCCCATCTGCATCAGAGTTGCTCAAGCCTATTTCCTTCTTGAATAAAAAATGGAGTAATATTCCGTACATCCCAAAGAATCAATATATTTACACAATTATAAATCCAATAATATTATATGATGATGAAGCCTATTAATAAAACCCACCATCCAGGAAGATTCTAGTGTTCCAGAGGTTGGGAAATGCCTTTAAATTCCGACTTCACAGCACTAAGGACGTAATAAAAGCATGAGAATGAGTGTGCAGTACTTGAAACCAGTAAGGAGAATTGTTGTACACTGTTTCAATCATGGCAACTCATGCACTTTTGGTGTAATTAGCCTTTTCTTCTTACTCATATTTTAATTTTGAAACAAATATGCAGATTTATGCTAATAGTATAGCTCAGCAAATTATCCATTGCATTTGAGGAAGCACTCCAGCGAATTATAAAATGGGATCATCTTTCTGACAAAGAGATCCAGAAACAGATTTAGGAACAGTGGACAAAATGCACGGTGAACTTGGCCCTAGAGACAGCTCTTGGGAGAGCTTTCGTGAACATGTATGGAGAGGTTCAGAGAGAAACGAATGTCCCCCGCCCTCAGTTCCTTCTGAGACTTCTGAATTCAGAGCCTGGATCTGCCCAGGATCCAAGAGGGGCTTGCGTGCTAAAGCTTCCAAGGGTGTGGAATTATGACGTGCCTCCTTACACAGTTACTTCCATAATCCCACTGAAGCCATGATCCACGTGGTCAGTCTCAGACCAGCATTAGAGTCAAGAAACACCATGCATCAACCCCAGAGCAACTCAAAATAATCGACATTGTTTCTATGCATTTCCTAAACAGAGTAACAGACACTCGGGCCACGGCAATACTTCTTTAAATCTCTTTCCCATTTCCATCCAGTTCCCTCGCATCTCTTTCCTCAGGTCTACCTGAAAAATCTCTCCCTGGCCACTGGCTGAGCAGGCAAAGCCGCCCTCTGACAATGGCAGACCCTTCCCGGTGGACAGGGTGGGGAAGGAGAGCCTCCCCAGGTGCAAAGTCCTCCTGATGGGCAGGAAGGGAAGCCTGGAGTACTCATGCCTCACTCATTTCAGCCCATCGTCACTGTCTACTCTTGAATACGTTAGACCATGAGCCTCTGCAGCAGGGGGACCATCACCTGCAGAGGGAAATCCAGCCACAGATGAACGGCTTGGTGAGACCTGTGTTGCCTTAGATGCAACAAGCAGGATGCTGGTGGGGGCTCCCCGGGCGCAGCTCCGGTGATGAAATCTTTCTGTTACCAGAGGCGTAAAGAATCATCAGATCAAGTGAACAACAAGGTTGGAAACACAAGCATCACCAGCAGATACCATTTTAATAGATCTGGAGAATACACCCCTCCTTCCCTAGCTCGGGGTCTTAACCGAGCTTCCTTCAGCCGCTGACGGCTCCTTTCACCAGCCACGCCCCCTGCTGCCATCTCCTACCTGGTGCCCACCTCCCTCCCCATCATGCCCTGGGAAAACCATTGTCTACTGAGCCACCAAGGGAGGGCTCAGAAGAAACCCTTGAATCCACCTTTTAAATGCATGGGCTGGTCTTAAACCCAGGCCTTGTCTCTTACTATTACTCCCCCAAGCTGAATAGTTCTTACCCTCTGCCAGTGTTTCCTGGGCCCATTTTAAGAGCTGGGTGCCCAGAGGAAAGCTTCAAGGAGATAGTAAGGTAAAGGGGGCTATAAAAAGAGGCTTCCTCCTTCATACCAGGGATCTGATCTTCCCCACCTTGTTCTTCCCTCAAAGACAAACTGCTGTAGCCCGGCTTCCCACATTGATCTAATCAAAAGTCCAAACACAATTTCGGGACTGTCAAAACAAGTCCCGAAGACCTGACACAGACAATTAACAGAAGTCAAGGCCACCCACCCTCCTCCTCCCGGCTCTCCTCCGTGTCTCATCCAGACGCCTGCTCCAGGCCCCGCCATCGCCGCCAGCAGGTGGTTGCGCTGGGATCTCCTGACTTGGGCTGGGAGCTATAATTACCCGGTGTGTAATTTGGCTGCTAAATGGATTGTTTACAAAGGTGCACGTGATGAAATCACAGGCGTGGCGGTGCATAGCGATGAGGCTGGCTGGGAGGGGCCAGCTCCACCTGCCACCACGGCTGCTGCAGACTCTGAGCGCCCAAGTCACCTGGGCCCGGGCCCCGTGACATAGGGAAATACCTGGCCTTCCTCTCTCAGGTGTCATCAGGTAATGAACCCCGGGCAGAAGCAGACTCCCCTTGGCACGGGACAGGAGATGGAGCTCTGCCGAACCACTGGCTCCCAGCCTGGAAGGAAAACGGGCCCAGCGGGAGACTCAGGGGTCCAATGGAAAGGTCAAGGTCACAGGGCTCATTCTGGGCAGGTCATGGAACTGGGGACTGTCCTGTCAAAGTTGCAGGGAACCACAGGCCATCAACCTCTCTGCACAGTGGCTGAGATGTCAGAAAGCCTTTCTGAGATCAGGGAAATGACTTGTCAAACAGAAGATGACATCCCATAGGGACAAGGATGAAGCCAAGGCCTCATTTGGGAATCTGGAACGAGCCAGAGACCCAAAATATGAATAAGGGGTTAAACACAATACAACCTGCAGGGTCTGATCAGCTCTCAGGTCCAACATGCTTTTGTAATGAAATGCTAGTTTAAAACAAAACAAAAGAAACAGACTCACAGACACAGAAAATAAACATGGTTACCAAAGGGGAAAGGGGGTGGAGGAGGGATAAATTAGGGGTTTGGGATTAGCAGATACAAACTCCTATATATAAAATAGATAAACAGCAAGGTCCTTCTGTATCGCACAGGGAACTATATTCAATATCTTATAATAAACCACAATGGAAAAGAATATATATATATCTATATAACTGAATCCCTTTGTTGTACACCAGAAACTAACACAACATTGTAAATCAACTCTACTTCAATAAAAAATAAATAAATAAAACAAAGAAAAGTCCCAAGATAATCAATGGGTATTTACCTCAAAAGAATTTAAGAGTAAAAGAATTTAAGAATTTGAAAGAAATGATGTTTCTAGTGCTAAAAACGGAAGTTTTGGAAAGGCATGGGAAAATTAGAGAGGGTCGGTGAAGAGGAAATAAATAACTAAAGGGATGGAAAACTGGACCAATGAAGAAAGAGTAAAGAATTCAACGGTATTCACTCCACACAGAAGCAGGTGAGGGGGGTTATACCCTCACGGCACTAGGTGGTCTCAGAAATTCTAGGCACAGTGGTGCTGAATTCCATCTAACACGGGTCTTTTTGGACCATGTCCCAGGAGAGTGAGTTTATAATGCACTGCGATAATAATAAGATGAGTTTCATCTGCAAAGCGGTCCCGCTCTTCCTACCAGAAACCCGGAGACAGGCTGGTGGCTGGAAAACCAGGAACCAAGTCTTCTTTCTCTGCAATGGCGACACTTACAGAATATATGGGGCACCCACTTGACACCAGGCATGCTGGGAAGCCTGGGCATCCTTGCTCAGCAACACGTCAGGCTCCATCTTCACTGGCAAAGGGAGTCACAGTGAAGGAAGCGCTTCCCAGGAGTGTAGTGATAAAATCCACGGTAAATTCCAATCAATTTTAGGGGCCTAAAGAATGGAGAGGACAACTTTACATTTTGGCAGGGGGACAAAATCTGACTAAGGGACTTCCCTGGTGGTCCAGTGGTTAAAACTCTGCACTTCCAATACAAGGGGCGAGGGTTCGACCCCTGGTCGGGGAACTAAGATCCCACATGCCACACGGTGTGGCAAAAAAAAAAAAAAAAATTCTGACCCGAGGACCCTTCCATCTCCACCAAGCAGCCAGTGCAGGAGGCTGAGGTTGCTCAGAAGCCCTCTCTGCTCAGGGAACTGCCTCTCCTCTTCCCAGGCTGAATGGTGTTTCCAGGCAGCAAGTAGGAGTGACGACCGTCTAGTCGTATCATCTGTCTGTTCCGTCTGGCTTGTGTGCTGACTCTGAGCTTGGGGTCCAGAACCTCCCAGGCTGCTTTCTGATGAGGTGGACAGTTTGGGTCTAGTCTAGCCCCTAACAAGAGCTGGGGTCCCCCACTGCCAGCAGGGAAGGAGCAGAGGAATAAACACCCTGACTCTTCTCTCCTCCAGCCGACGGCCAAGCCCAGCTGGAAGAGAGAGGGCAGGAGAGCTGGGGGGACACAGCGCCTCGGGCGCTGAGCAGGGTGGAGAAGGTCGGAGAACGAATGGGGATTTGGGGGACAATTGGGGACCGGCCAGCACAGACGCTAAAACATGCAGCCAGGACTGAGAATGACTGCAGCATCCAGCTTTTCCCAGTGAAGAGGAGAATGAACGCAGAGCATTTGATGTGGAAAAGTCAGCTCCAGCAGGACTTCAGAACCAGCAGCCTCCGGGCAGTCCAGGAGAGCATTTTCAGCAGATAAGCCACCTATTTTCCTGCCCTTGCCATTGCCCACCAGGACCCGAGGAGACAGGGCTGCAATGTTGAGTCCCCCGCCTATCCTCCCACAAGAGCTGAGGAGGGTGCTATGTGAGCATCTCGGGAGTCACTTCTGCAGCTGCACAGCATTTACAGCTCCGCAGCACAGGGCCTGGAGGGAGAGTGGGACAAAGTAAGCTTCCTGTTTCACAAACACCTTCTCATCTCCTTCTGTAAGGATGCCCTCTCTTTTTCTGACATTATGCTGTAAAACCCAGTGGATTCAGTCCTCTGTGTTCAGGTGAGCCAGGATCTTCAGCAGAACCAGGAGTCTGTGCTCAGCTACGCTGGGGGACGAGACAGGGTGCCCGGGGGGGTGGGGAGCCGCATGGGAACGAGATCTGGAAGATTCTGTACAATCCCAATTAGAACAGCCACTGAAGATGCCTCACATTTCTGACAGAGAAGCAACAGCTCCTGAAAATAATAACCATTTCCGCTTTGCTCAGTTATGATCCCTAGATTACAGGCGTCTTGTTACCGCCCCCAGACAAACAAGCAAACAACTGACTTTATTCCATTAGAGTCAGAGCCGTCGGTTTCTTTTTGATTGAAGAAAGCCTCCTTCAAGAATGACTGAACGCATTCTTCATTCAAACCCAATCCAGAGCCTGGGCTGGGGCTGCAGTCATTTTGTCTCCTCCTTGCCTCTGCCCGGGGCTCCATCTAGTGTCCTCTGGAAGGTACTACACTCTCCATCCCGCTTCTTAAAGATGCCTTTTCTCCTAATGAGCTGGCTTCGTAGAAAATCATGAGACTTGAGAGGGGGAAAAAAAATTGGCCTCTATGACAGACATTTTTCAAAAGTGGTTGAGCAATAAAGACTTCCCATTTATTGGATTTCACACATGATTTTGCTTGAGCCAAACCAAAGACTCATGACTCTTAAAAAACAATGAATAGGCAGAGTACAGAGTTTGGGCAATTTTCTCATGACTGTCTTGTTTTTAGGAACAATGTCTGTGTGGACACATAAAAAGCTGACTGATTTGCACATGGAACATGCACAGTTTTAGGGTCAGGCCTCATATAGCTAAGACTTATCTGAGCCCCTCTTTTGGGCTGAATTGTGTCCCAACACCCAAATTCAAATAAGTCCTACCGCCAGTACCTCAGAATGGAACCACACTGGAGATGAGGCAGTTAAAAGGAGGTCTTTAAGGTGACGTGACCGGTGTCCTTCCCTATAAGAAGAGGAAATTTACGCACAGACCTGCAGGCACAGGTGGAAAGCCAGGTGAGGACAGAGTGAGAAGGTAGCCACCCACCAGCCAGGGGGAGAGGCCTCAGGAGAAACCAACCCCGCCGGCACCTTGATCTTGGACCTCTAGCCTCCAGAGCTGTAAGACAATAAATTTCTCTTGTTTAAGGCCCCAAGTCTGTGCTGTTTTGTTACGGTGGACCGAGCAAACGAATACAGCCCCTAAACGTTTTTTCCCCCCGCAAGCTGGGCAAATGTTGGGATACCAGAGGAAACATTGGTCACACTGAGTTATGAGTGACCAATGCAAGTCTGTGTCCCTGCATTTCATACCCAGTGAGTCCTGAACCTTGCAATATTGGGCAGTAGCTCTGGGAGTCCCCCTTTGCCCACTCCTCCCTTCTATGTACAGGGGAACTAATAAGGGTTAAACCTATTCCGGAACTAGGTTCCTGGATGGAGGTTTAAAGGAATCAGGATCCTCCCTGGGGGTGGGGGGCGGCAGCTGGGTGACAGATCTGCCTTTGACCACGACTAGGTGTGTAAGCTTCGGGAGTTCCTGCACCCCTCCCAACCCCGTCCTCTGTAAAATGAGGGTGATCAGGTCGCTAGGAAAAGTAAAGGTGCCCATTTAGTTTGCGGCTTAGCAGGGCATCTGGCCTGTGCCTGCTCGGGACACTTCCGCCAGCCACACCTAAGCCAGGACGTGAAAATCAGAATCCCCAGACTTCCCAAGGTGAAGGGGCGCAGAACCCCGCCCGAGCGGGGAGATGAGCTGTTTGCGCAGGTGTAGACATTAAACACCCGTGTCCTCCCCCGACACACACACACACTGCAGTGCCCAGTGGACTCCCGGGTAAAAGCCAATTTCAGAAAATTGCTTCCAGTGACCTCTGATTTCAAGTGATCTCCTATAAGGATAGGGGCCTTTGGCCAGAAATTTAGAGACACGATTTTTTAAGGCACAGAAGCATGATGGCTGCAGCGGGTGCACGAGGCAAGGGCATCCGGAGCGAGGAGCGGACTCCGGGAACCGCAGCGCCGACTCAGCCGTTTCCAAGCGAGATCAATCTCCGTCCGGCAGGGCCATTTCCTCCGCCGGCGGCTCCGGGCCTGCGGCCGCGCGGCCCATTAGTGACTCTGGGACCCGATCGCGCAGCGCACTGCCCGGCGCCGCGCCCTCGCCACCTGGCCCAAGCGCCACCCGCCCCGCCGCCCGGTCCGCGGCGCACGCCGCAGGGCCGGGCAGGGACAGCCCCCCTTATTCCCGCAGCCCGAGTCCCCGCGCAACGGGCGGTGCACACCGTGCGTCCCCGCGCGGCCGCGCCCTGCAGGTGTGGATGCCCTGGGGTCCTCCCGACGGGACCCCCGGCTCCCCCTGGCGGACTCCAGCTCCCTCTAGCCGTTTTAGAGGTTCAATTTCAGCCATCTGGGGGGTGGTTTTCCAGCTAACACACACACACACACACACACACACACAACTAAAGTTGGGTGCATCAGCGATCTCGGTGTCAAGATTCACACAGGTTAAGGAGTCAAAGCACAGAAATGCAATAAAATTGAAAAGTGGGTTAGGCCAGAAGAGTGCTGAGAACGCTCTGTAACTGAACGCTATGTGCCAAACAGCCGCAGAACACTCAGTGTTCCGTCTGCATTTATCTGCCCCGGGAAATAGAGGCGTGTTGGATTTCTCTCCTGGAACCACTGTATACTTGGCAAGGAATGAATTCCTTACAAAGGCAACATTTTTAAAATATATATATTGAATGTATAACACTGAGTGGGAAGGCTTCTGTCAGAAAGGGGAATGCATCCTGCAGGCCCAATGAAGAAGAGAGTTAAAGCACCATAAACTTTAGGGGTTCCATTTGTTGGTTTGATGGAAACAAAAATGATAAATGTGTTTCCATGAGCATCTGAACAAGCTTGTAACTCTCTGCGGCAACCCGAATCCAGCCTTGTGTTTTATTCCCTTAATAAAACATATGAATGTGGGAAATGTCTAGGAGTTTCGGCCATCTAAGTTGGGCAGTCAGCCCCCGTGACGTAGACCCTCTTCTGTCATTTGTTCTGTGCGTGGACAGCTGTGTGGTCAGTCATGCAGTGGGACCTCACATAAGGCCCAGCAGCCGTGACACGCTGACACTTCTGAACGAAGCTGCTGGCGATGGAAAGAGAAAAAAAAAGGAGGAAGGGGAGTGAAAGGGGAGAGAGAGAGATTCTTGTTTACTCTGCAAACTACACTAGCAGCCATATGCCTTTGGGACCAAACTGACAAGGTGGGGATGTGTCCCTCTGGGCCTGGCATCCTCAACCCTAGGGAAACCAGAGAGGCAGAGAAGCTGAGAGGGATGAAGGTTCTCCTGGGCGGCCCAAGGCCCAGCCTGACTTCGCAGACGTCTCTTGGCCGGCACTTGGCCACATGGAGACCATCTTCGGCCACTGAGAAAAGCCAACGTGATGGTCTAGCCTTTGTACCCATCACTCGGCCTGACCAAGACAGGACTGTACTTCCTGTCTGGAGGAGGCCTGCCATTACTGTTTCGGAGAAACAGAAGAGCCCAGGGCACTGGAGGTTGAAATGGATCTAGGGAGAGGAGACTTTCAGAAGTGGGGGACAGGAGTGGTCTTAAATTTACATAATTTGGATAAAAATGGTACACGTTCTGCTTTAAGCCTTCAACTCAAGTCATCATGTGTTTACAAATGCTTTTTAATTGGAGACGACAGGAATAATTGGAAAACAAAGAAGTAAGGAATGAAGGTAACTTGATGTCCGTGTACTGGTGAAAGAATAACTTTTCCTGTCTAATCGAGACTACTTAACACCAAAGAGAGCCAGCATCACTCCATTACTGTGTAGCAAATATGTGACACCTGTCGTGGCCAAACATGCTGGTGAGGAAAGTCCTGACATCTCTGTTTATCTGCAGATGGAATGGAACTCTGCATACTTCACGTCTGTGATTCCCAAAAAGCATCACCTTGGAACATATGAGAAATGCAGATTCTCAGGTCTCTCCCTAGACCTACTGAATCAGAAACTCTGAAGGTGGCCCCAGCAATCTGTATTTTAACAAGCCTTCCAGGCAATTCTGAGGCACCCTAAAGTTCGAGAACCTCTGCTTTGCGTTGTATCTTCCTTGTGGTATCAAATATTTAACTTTGATTTAAAAGTCAGAGTAAATCCACGAGTGATGGGTTTAAAATAGGGTTTGGAATATGGGAAATGAAGCTTGATAAATACGAAATCATCACTCCCAGCTCCTACTCAGCGCAAGACACTACATATATCGGCAGAGAGCCTATGAGAAGAGACAGATGAGATGAGAGGGCAGGGGAACAGGCTTCATGGAACCTGGAGGGAGGTTTCTAGTGATGTGCCACAGGGCTCTGCTTCCACCAGGCCCACGAACATCTTGATCACTGACTGATAAAGCTGCTTACCAACTTTAAAATTTACAGATTTAATTAAGTCCGTAGAAATCCCAAGTGTTTCATTGATAGGTCTGAGAAGACAGCAACAAAATTGGGACGATGGCTTAAAGCTAATAGCATGTCATTTATCTGGGATAATGTACTGTGTAGTCAGGATCAAGCAACCAACAGCACCGATGCAAATTAATTACGGTCTGTAGAGACGATATACTCAGTGTAAAGTCAATGGTGTGAGGTGACCACCAGAGGAAGTTTGTGGGTTTTTTCGGCTGCACCACACGGCTTGTGGGATCTTAGTTCCCCAACCGGGGATTGAACCCGGGCCCTGGCAGTGAGTGCGCAGAGTCCCAACTGCTAGACCACCAGGGAATTCCCAAGAAAGTCTCGTCTTTTAAGAGGAGTGTGGTAGACTGGAAAAATTCCCTCCGAAGATATCCACATCCTTATCTATGGAACCTGTGAATGCCACCTTATACGGGGAGAAGGGGCTTTGCAGGTGTGAGGGAGTTATGGGTCTTGAGATGCGGAGATGAGCCCAAATTCTCCAGGTGGGCCCTAAATGCAATCAGATACATTCTTCTAAGAGGGAGGCAAAGGGAGAGTTGACTAAACACAAAAGGGACAGTGATGTGAAGACAGACAGAGGGATGTGAAAGTGCTGGCCTTGAAGACTGAAGCAATGCAGCCACAAACCAAGGACCGCCAGCAGCCACCAGCAGCTAGAAGAGGCAAAAGAGTCTCCCTTAGAGTCTCTGGACGGGGCACCATCCTGCCGACATCTTGATTTTGGCCCAGGGACACTGATTTTGGAATTCTGGCTCCCAGAACTGTGAGAGAATAAATTTCTGTAGTTTCAAGCCACCACGTTTGTGGTAGTTTGTTACAGGAGCCGCAGGGACAGAGAAGAGAGTTCCGTTCCATCTTTCCCTCGGCAGCACTGTTGGGTTCTGAGCACCGCACTTGGGAGACGTATCTACCAAAAGTGGCATTAAGAGTTGTTCTGAACGGTCCCAAGAGGGAAAGTTAAGACCAACAGTTGTAAACTACAAGGTGACAAAGTTCAGCTTAACATAAGGAGGCGCCCTCTGGGCAAAGAGGGAATCAACAGCCTCAAAAGGTAGTGACTCCCCCATGACTGAAGGCATTCAAGCAGGGACAGAGCAGCATTTGTTAGGAAGGTGAATATCATAAAGGGAGCTCCAGCTCCAGAGGCAAGGTGGATTGGAGGCTAGATAAGGTCCCCTCGAACCCGGGGTGTGGGGTGGGGGTGGGGGTGGAGGAGTGATTTTACAGCCCTGCTCTGCTCTCACTGGAGTGGAGACAGACAGGAAGAAGACACAAACGGTTGTAAAAGTCTGAACATGCAATGATTAAACCCAGGCACGGATGTGGCTTTGGAGTGGAAAGGAAGGAATGCATTTTTTAAAAGGTTTTGGAGGCTTAAGTAATCAGTCTTTGGCAGCAGCTTGAATTTGGAGAGAGAAGAGTATTTATTAGGTGTCTACTAAGAGCACTGACCCGGGAGCTGTGGGCAAAATAAATATAGGATGGACGCTTATCCCCGGGAGAGAGAGAGACGAGGGGAAATAATTAGGGAATCGGATTCAGTAAGGAAGTTGCTGTGCTGTGCGTGGTGTAGAATGGAACGAATCAGAGAAGGCTAGAGCCATCCGAGTTTGGGGTTTGGTTTTTGAGGAAGTGGGCGTTGAAAAGGGGAGGAGGGGAGTGGGGCTGGGCTTGGAGCTGCAGTGCCAACAGTGACAAAGGTTGTGAAGATGCAAAACACCGTCGTTCAGTTGTTGTCATGTTCAATTTGAATGTGGTTGCAGTGCCTCCAGAGAGGATCTTGGTGGCCCCGAAGAGGGAAAGCACTTCTTAAACAAAACCTCCAAAGTGCAAAGCCTACAGCAAGCGCTTAATGGATTTGAATACATCAAAATTAAAGGATTTTAATCAGAGGAAGGACAAGGTCATCAGACAGATGACAGATTGGGAGAAGATACCTGCAATGTCAAAACCGACTAGGGACCAGTATCTAGAATATGAAAGAACCCTGTGTATCCACAAAAGGTGTGGAAGTCCCCTCTCCTCAATGAACAAAGGATCAGAAGAGGCAAGTCACAGAACAGGAAACCATTCCGAATAACCGGCATGTGAAGAGATGCTCAAACTTATTAGTAGTTAGAAAAATACAAATTACAGTGGGGTACCACTTAAACCCATTTGATTGGCCAAAATTGGGAAGCTGGATATTGCCAGGTGGTGGCCAGGATGGGGGAACACTGAAATTCCCGGGCTCTGCGGGAGGCTTGTAGAACAATGCAGCCATTCCCGAGAGCAGCATTTAAGTCAAAGTCAATATACGCATCTGTAACCCAACACCACCACCCCACACGTGTACCCTAGGGACATTCTCCTCTATGTCCTAAGGGCCAAGCACGAAGATGCTTACTGCAGTTGTTTGTGGCTGAGGGGGGCGTCCATCTATGGGTGGGGGATGGGAACAAGTGGAGAAGACGCTCTCTGAAATACTCTGCCGGGGTCGGAAGGAACGGAGGAAATGAATAGAACTTTGAAAACAGTGTGTGTCGGGAAGTGAGAAACAAGGAGAGCGGCCAGATATTTGCGTGCATTTCATAGCGCGTGCATATGAAACAGCACAGGTTTGACAATCACATTAGGGTGGATGCCTGGAGGGGAACGGGAAAGGAAGTGGGAAATGAAAACCGAAAAAATAAACGCATGCGTGCATGCCTGGATGCATGAAGGAGTGAGATGGGGCTGTGCGGGAACCAGGGATGAAGTGCAGTATGACCTGAGGACCGTCATTACCCCAACCCTCCGCTGCTGAGAGCGAAATGAGAACTCTTAGGCATCATATCAATTACTAGTAC
Source organism: Stenella coeruleoalba (assembly GCF_951394435.1). Lineage (NCBI taxonomy): Eukaryota > Metazoa > Chordata > Mammalia > Artiodactyla > Delphinidae > Stenella > Stenella coeruleoalba. Next base: position 6,888,291 of record NC_137164.1, read on the forward strand.
AATTCTAGACCTGAATAGTGAACAGATGACTTCTGAGATGGGCTATAAAGTTGAAGTCATGGCACACACAAAATATTTTTTAATGTAGAGAGCGACCAAACTAGTAGATCAAGGAATGTCGTTTAGACGTGACATTGCATTTTTCCGCAAAACGTTGGCATGGTCTCTGTCAAAGGAGCAAAGAAAGGTGGCCAGGAAAAGAAGTAACGGGTATGTTGTTTGCAGTTAAGCACCTAATTCCAATAACGCTTGGTTAATAATTTAATTCTGCCTAGAGCTGTGATTCTTAAGAGTTTTCAGGTTTGTAGTTTTCGAGACTCTTATCAAAGTGTTGGCCCCTCTTCCCAGAAAAATACACACAGGCATTTACAAAAGTATGTGTTCAAATTGGGAGTGGGGTCAGTGTGAGCCCTTGAGCCATGGGTCTCAGGCTAAGAACCAAGTTCAAGGACCAAGTTTGTAACCAGTGACATTCACCATTGAGACTTGAATAGGAATCTCTAAGGGTGACATTTGTGTTAAAAATGTCCCCAGGTTGTCTTGATATGTATCCATAGCTAAAGTGGTAGCTCAAACCTGCCGACCAACAGACTCACCCCAGGACCTTTCGTAAAGAGATTTTCAGGCCTCATCACCAGAGGGTTCTTCTATATTAGGGCCTAGGAGTCTGTGTGTTTCTCCTTTTCCCCAAGTTGATACAAGGGTAGGACCTAAGCTGGGCCAATCACAGCCCTTCCTTGGGATGTTTCTAATTATAAGCAGTGTGGGAGACGCAATCTATAATCAACCTCAGAGACTTGCCTTTGCTGGGAACTCCTGGGGGCGCATGTATCCTTCACTTACTAGCTCTGTGATCTTGGGCAGCCCTACTTAACTTCTCTGCTTGGACGTTGTTAGTAGTAAATCTGAGAGAAAAGCAAAGTAACTCAGAGGGGAGAATTCAGCACACCAAATGTTTGTTACAGAGCCTTGGCACCAAGGAGGAACTGCTCCCAGACTCTCCCAGCAGACAGAGCTGGGGAAGGTAGGTATAGCTACAGATATAGACACAGATGTAGATGCATACATACACAGCTATATTTATCTCTATATCTATCTATTGAAAAATGGGTCCAGACAAATACCTCTAATTGCAGTCTAACTAGGGATTCTCCTTTTCTCCCTCAGTGACAGTGACAAACTTCCTCCTCATCGCCCTTAATATATTCACTTATTTGGCCAATCCCCCTGTGAGTGGCCCATCTCCTGCCTCCACCATCACCCCCTTCTCCCCCCGCTAGGGCTCTGACCCCCCAACTTTGCCAGCACGCTGCCCCTCCCCCTCGAGGATTTCCCTAATTGAGTTGTCTGCTCCTAAGCTAAGAGACCTTAAAACTATAAATAGCTGGAAAAACGTTCAACGTATTTTTACTTTACCTCCTATTTTAAAACCACAGTTCCTCCCACCTCTGTGCATAAGATGATGAGAAATCCACCACCTCTGCTCGCACGCCTACAGATCGGCACAGAACCTACACACAGCAGGTAAGCCCAGGGCAGGTAACCCTGCATCGCCAACGCCGACGGCCTCGGAGCCCCAGCTCATGTCCTGCTGCCTCCTGGACGTCCCCGCACGGAAGCTTCATCAGCACCCGGACAGAACACGGCCAAGCAGACCTTCAGTGCCCGACCTGTCCTTCCACGACCTCCTCGGCTCGGGACTGGAACTCCCTCCACTCAGTTACTCTGCAAACCCGTAAGTTACTCTTGATTCTCCTCTTTCCCCAATACCCACCTCCACACCTAACACGGAGACCCTTCCTCCCAAACGTAGCCCAAATCCGTCCCTTTCCGTCCACTCCACACCCATCACCCTGACCTGTCGCCTCCACCAGCCCTTGAACTATCCCAGCGACTCCTCACTGGTCTCCTGGCGCCACGTCCTCCCTGGTGGGTGGCGCCATCGCCACCCCTCCTGCCCCATCAGCTTCGGCCGGTGCGCCTGTCCGCGTGATGGGATGTGAGCAGGGCTGGGCTCCACCTCTGCCTGCTAGTGTCGGCTGCAGGCGACGGTCCCTGTGTGCCCGCACCGCCTGGTCCTGGTGAGAAGGTGCGGGGGCAGGGCAGCGGCCTCCGGAAACGTGAGCCGCAACTAAATGTTGCCATCGGAAGCGTAGGCAATTTGGCGGGGTCGTATCTTACCGCGGGAAAGCTTACTAATAAGTCCTGGGCAGTCTATTCTGTGAGCAGCCATAAGTCATCCTTCAAAAAAAATAAATGGGACTTCCCTGGCGGTCCAGTGGTTAAGACTCCGCGTTTCCACTGCAAGGGGCGCGGGTTCGATCCCTGGGCAGGGAAGTTCCGCATGCCGCGCGGTGGGGCGAAACACAAAAGAATCACTCCCAGTGACCTCACCCAGTCCCTGCACTGTCCAGTGGCACCCCGAGTCCTGCAGGGGAAACGCCCAGCCCCTGAGGCTGCTCTGCAAAGGCCCTGAGCTCTGGGCCTCCTTCCCCACCACGTGGTTACAGTGACCTGTCCCGGGCCCCGCCGCTGGGCAGCTGTAATCGCAGGACTCCTGTCACTCATCTTCCTGAGCAGGAAACTCGCCTGCTTCTCCATTCGCCGATGTGATGGTACCAGCCATGCTAGGCAGTGGGCAACACACCCTCCATAAATATTCATTCCTTACTTCTCGTGCACTTTTCAGCAGTGCATTAACTTGGTCCTGCAAAGAAACGCTTTTCTGCCTTCTGTAAATTAATGCCAGTAGCCAACAGCCTTGGAGGGTTGTTTTGCTCCAAGCTCTGGATTGGGTGTGTGTTGAATTTCTAACAGTGCTCTGTGGTCAGCGGCCTCTACCACCTCGGGTTCCAGCATCGGGCTGTAGCACGCCCTGTACACACACAGCTTGGAAAGGCTCTGTGGAATACATGCAGGGTGTTGGCTGGACGTGAGTCACTGTCATAGGTGCGGCAAGGATTAAGTCGGAGCCAAGTGAGGCTACAGACAGAACACTCAGAACAACTTCTGAAAGCACGCAGAAATGCATCTTGCCCTTGAGCCTGTGGGCTGTGATGAACAGTGCTCCCAGAGCTCAAGAACTGTAAGAATCTGATTTTATATATATATATATATATATATATATTTATTTATTTATTTATTTATTATTTTTTTTTGGCTGCACATGGCTTGTGGGATCTTAGTTCCCCGACCAGGGATTGAACCCGAGCACTCAGCAGCGGAATCGTGTAGTCCTAACCGCTGGACCACCAGGGAGTTCCCAGGACCTGATACATATGTAAAAATTCTAATCTTTCATTAAAAAAAATAATTTTGGTAGCATCAAGGCTAGGAATGTAAACAACTTTGCTGAAATGTTTTATTGATTATTCTAAAAATTAATTACCTGAAGTTTTTCTTTTTTTTCAATTAAAAAGCTCAGGGAGAAATACTGGATTCTTCTGCGATTCTTTTTTTTTTTCCCCTAGGCTCTTACACACAATCATGAGACTTGTGAGCTGTGAGGAACTGTAGAAATCATTCACTTCAATCCTTTCCTGTTGTAGTGAGCGAACTGGGACCTGGAGACGTTACGACGTGGTTAAAGGCACTTGGCGAGTTAAAAGGAACCCAGTTTCTAGGTGTCCTTAATCAGAGCCTCTCAGGTTAGGACTTTAAGGACCAAATGAGTCCAACTCCCCAGCCAGAAAATGTGTGTCTCTTTTACAACCTGACCATCCTCTGTGCTTGAGTCTGTCTCGTCTGGCAGCCCTCAAGGGGGCCTGTCCATCTTTAAGGAGTTCTGAGTGTTAAAAACGCTTGTTATTGATCAGGGTGTGATCTCACGTGACTCCCACCTGTACTGACCTGCTGCTGGAACTCGAGAATTCAGAATCTAGAGTTTCTGAGTCCACTCCTGGCTCTGGACTACACGCAAACTACACATGCAGTTTGCCTGTACATTGCCGGATGCCTGTACATTTCCCCGTGGATAATGACCACCGAAAATAATATCACGGCTTGAGCTTATCCCTAGTTTCTGCTCTGGATGAAATTTTTCTAAACCTGGGCAGAGGGTTCAGCCCTGGAGGAGACCCCTCTGCCCTGGGCATCAATGCCGCTTTCACGGGTGTCATGGTCAGGCTTGCGGCACTGACGGTGCTCCCGTAAGAGAGCTCCCTGGGGGGTCTCTTCCTGTGCGGCCACCAGCTAAGAATCCACCCAGCCCATAAATCACAGCCAGCAAAGTGCTACAAAACCTGCCCAGGGCTTCTGTGCTGCATTCAAGTCAAGAACACCTTGTCAAGGTCTTGAATCAGAACCTACCAGGTGCTGAAGGCTAGCTGGCCTTTTCTGGGCAGAAAGTGGAGGAGCCAGAGTTTACACAGGGGTCCTGGCCAGCCGTCAGGTGGTGGAGAAGCAAAGCCAGGTGGAGGGGCACAGATTAATGAGGAGAAGGAAAATCATCAAGTACACCGCATCTTAGAGAAGTCAGTAAGAGGTACCATTTGTTAATTACTGGAGGTCAGCCTCTATGCTAAACATCTATGTATGTTATCTCATTAAATTGCAATTAACTTCACTACACATAGTAAGGAAGTAAGTGATTGTCATTCTATTCTGCAGAGACTAAAGGGAGGCACGGGGGAGGTGGGATCATTAGTAAAGGTCCTTCTTTAATAAACAGCAGAGAGAGGATTCAAACCTAGATTCTCCAAATTGAGACTCTGAACCCCTACCTTATTTGCCTCCTTCCTGTGCAGACCCTCCCTGAAGCCAAGGGAAGGTGTCCCCACCCCCCAGACACCTTGGCCTGGAAGCGCCCAGATCTTCAGTGTCTGGCTGTCTCCCACCCCCAGCCTGAGTGTCAGATGTTGCTGCAGGATTCAGTTTTTTGAGCGAAACGCCAAGTCACATGGCAGACCTAACTCACTTCCTCTCTCAACGCTTTACCCTCCCCAGAAACCAAGTGGCCGCTCAGCGGTCAGAAAGGCCATTCTCTTCAGTGGAACGAGAGATCTGATGGAAGGCTCCAGTCGCATCCGGAGACTCTAGGTACTTCAAGGGCTTCCAGTACGAAAGCGTCTGGAGGCCTCCTCCAAGCAAACCCCTGAAGCGCTAGCAATTATGGTGGGGCTGCCCCCAGCTGAAATCCAACCAAACTTCCTGAACACGGATAACCAGAGACTGGAGCCCAAAGCGACGCCAGTCCAACCAGGGAAGCTGCGGCGGCCCCACCTGCCTGGGGGGCAAGACTCTGCATTCCGAAGCTGGCCGACGCTCAGGGCGAGCCTGTTCTCACCCTGCTAAGGATCGCCAGCATCGCTCCGCCTTGCCAGCAGGGGCAGCCGGGGTCTGAAGGCTGTCGCACAGCACGCACAGCACGCACGGCCTTTACAAGCTCCTTTACTAGTGCCACGTGCTATCTGACACACACTCCCCCTTCCGCACTCTCACACTCCGTGACTGCCAAGGTCTTCCTCGATCTGATCCTGAGCGCACGCCGCTCCCTCTCCCTGGAATGAACTCCTGCTTATTCTTCAAGACACAGCTCAAAGGTCCCATCTTCTCCAGACCCTTCCCTGATCCCCAAGCGATATTTCCTCTTATGTATCACGTGGTCAATTATTTGAACATCTGTTATGCTAACGAATGTCCTGGACTCTTATTACGCATTTGTGTATGTCTTCTCTATCAGACCCCAAACTGCTCATAGCCGTTGTCATAGTAACAACAGCACTAGCTCTACCTGGTATGGCATGTCATCTGGTAGGACACTGCCGTGATGATCAGTAAAGAATCACCATATCTATTCAATAGGTGTCAGGTTCTCCCCAACGCCGCACTTTGCTTATACGAATGGTCCTTATTTCCTGTCTTGGAATCTTAAGTCCATATGGCTTGTTGGTGACTCCCCACCTGGTCCTGCAATTTGATCAGCCCTGCAGTTTTCACTTTTCTCCTTTCTAACCATTCCCCTTTTCCTCCAGGCTGTGGGTCCATATTCATGAAGTTGTCATTCGGCTCTCGTGTCCTGTTTTATCTCTCTTCCAGTGTTTGATTACCATTTCTGCATCTCTTAGACTTGTTATACACAAGTCAGCCATTTTTAATTGCCTAAAACTTTTAAACCTTGGATTAAGTAAAATCTAGAAATGCATACAATTCTTCCGAAGAATCGCTAATAGTTACTATATAGTGATATCAAAAGTTCCATCAGCACCAATGCGGTCACCGCTGCTTGAATGTTACTGGCTAGTGTGGTCATAGCACCTCACACCCAGTGGTCCTTGGAGACACGCCCTGGAGCCACTGGTGCAGGCAGGTATTGAAATTGGTATCCAGTTCCGTAGAGAGATGAAGACATGGCATGCAGAGGTGGTGATGACACTTACGGGGCCCTCGCCGCGTGCCGCCAGCTCCACCTAAGAGCTTATATGCTCAAGAGCTGCTGAGCCTTGTAATAACTTCTGAGGAAGCTGTCAGGACAAGAAAGTCAGAGGGGCTGTCTGCACACTCTTTCCCCTCCCTTTACCCTAGAGCCCAACATGGTGTTTCTTCAATAGATCATCCCTATACATGTTAGGAGGATTAATGATCAGGTAAGAGTAAATGAACGGATGGCAGCCTCATACATGTCATCAAGACATGGCCACCTCAGGAACTAATGGAAACATCGCGTCCACTGGGATATAAGACGCTGGTGACGGTGTTGATGGTAGGATGATAGGAGTAATGGTGCCTAAGAGTCTGGGTTATTTCACCCTTCCAAGAGATGTGGTCTCTTAAGCAGGTGACGAAGCAAATCTACTCAGATGTGGGAAGAGGAAACTAAAAGTTCTATATATAATCATTTTGTTTAAAAATAAGAATTTGAGTTCTTAGTTGATAATATAAATATTTGATATGTAGACTGACAGCAACAATATTTAAGTGTGCACGTATATATAATTTAAAATAAACATATGTATACTGGGGGATATATGCTCAGAAGTTTTTAATGATGGGGAGCAGAGTCAGAGAGCTTGCAGACCACTTATTTAGGGAGGGAGCAGCCAGTCCGATTTGATTTACCTACGGGAGCTTGGAAGGCCTGGAGGAAGGCTCCCATCCCCCTAAAAGGGCCACAGACCGCCTTGAAGCAGAGGAGATACAAGTTTCTTTCCAGAAGGGTGGAAGTGTCTCTCTGAGGAGCCCAACCGCCTATAGCCATTAGGAAACTATTCTAGATTCTTCGGCCCACAATAGCCTACTCCTCCTGTGCGCTGCCATCTCTGACACACAGAGCGGATCGCGGTCAGCGTTTCGAAGATCGCGCACCACTTACCGAGGTGACCCTTGCCTTTTCAAAAGCTACACCGGATTCTCACCACCTCGAGATAGTTCCAGCTAGTGAGTGGCAAAGCCGAGATCCCCACCGAGGCCTGTCCAGCTCTGATCCCCACGCTCTTTCCCCGCTAAGGCTCGGATGACGCCTGCGCTGGCCGCGTGGAAGGCATCCTCTCCCAGGATTGCCGGGACCCCCTCCGGGCTTAGGTTGCTCTGTTCGCAGAAGCGACTTTGCAGTCCCTCACCTCAGCTGGGCATATGTCTGGGCGCCCTCTGTGGTGTAAGTTACTTAATATAATCAGGATAAAAGCCAGACATTAGAAACCTTGATCGGAGCTCGGAACTGCGCACGAGGAATAAAATAACTCAAGGACGCCCTCAGGCCATGCCAAGGGCTATGCCGAGTGGGCCCAAACCACGAGCAGACTCTTACCAGAAGACTAAACTTTAACCAAACGTACCCACAAATAGGGACGCCCACGCCTTCCTGTCAAATACCAGTGATTAATAAGCACTTTCACTTGTGTGTTAAAGAAGCAATATGCCCATGCCTCCCAGGGGATAATTATTTCCCTGTTACACTGAAATAAATGTTCAGTTCTAAAAATCCACAATCCTGGTGCTGAGTTTGAGTTTTGAGAGTTTAATGATTACCTTCTATTTCCTTTCCTATAACTATTAACCTTTTTCTTGTCTTTTGAGATGAAATTATATCCAACACACATTGTCGACTTTCAACGGGCATTCAGTGTCAACAGCTGGAACTGGCAGGAGGAACGGCACTAGGAAAGAAAATGAGTAAAAGAGGAAAAGGGTGACGGAAAACCGCAGCTTTTAAAACTTTTAACAATTGCCTGCAATCTGCCAGGTCGGCCTCTCCCTTTGGTGGGAGGAGTTGGGGGCGGGGGGAGCAGGGAGGGGGCGGTCCTAGTTCTCTCAGCCCGTGTGTGGTATTACCAAGTGTGACCAGCAGAGGGCGGCTTCTCCCTGTTTAAGGCAGAAAGCTGGGCACCTGGAGATGCTATTCTCCCCGAAGGATGCAGGTTTAAAGGAGCTTGCATAAGCAGAGATCTTCCCAACCACGACTTGAAAATACATCTCCTCTCAGCCTTTGCCTCTGTTGAAAGGGCAAGAAAGGGCTGGCGAAGAAACAAACCTGTTGGCAAGGTCGTCAGCCCACACGCACACGTGTTCATTCATCGTCCAGCTCTGGCTGAATAAGGGTTTGGAGGTGGGGCTGGGTGTGAGGACAGCGAAGCGGGACGAGACCCACACTGCTTGGAAGGAGTTCAGTCTTCGGGAAGGGGTCCGAGGTCCATGGACGAGCAAGGGGAGCCCAGAGGCCGGCCAGACAGCCCTGGGGAGGCGGGGGCACGCGTACCCACCCCTCCTTGGGTGAGCCGTGCGGGGGCAAGACCCCCGTGGTCTCTCCTCCCAGGTCCCCAGAGAAGCCTCCCCTCCCATCCCTTCCCCTAGATTTCTGCTTCTCCCTGACCAACCCTCACCCCATGTCCTCGCTGCCATCAGAACCTTTAATAGAACCTTTTTAGTAGAGCAGTGGGTGGGGTTTCTTGGGTACCTTTCCCTCCTCTGCCCTCCTGTCCTGTAGCTTCCTTCCCACCCGGAGGTGTTTGGCCATCCACTCCTGGCACACGTCGGCACCTCGTGCATGGCTGTCACCAGTCCAGGCCACAGCCTAGCCACGAGGGGAGCTCTCCCACTTGCAGAGTAGGGCATCTGAGTCCAAAAAATATCCCTGGACAACGGGGACTATTGTAACCTAGGAGGTCCACTAACTCCTCAGATCACCAGGCTGTAAGTGATGTGATTATACCCAGACTTTTTTGGCCTCAGATCCTGGGCCCACCTCATCACACGATTCCATCTCTGGTGGGTTATTTATTCAATGTTTTAGGTTGACTTGTCCTCTTTTACATAAACAAATAAAGGGAAAGTGGGAGAAAACAGGAAGTAGTACCAAGGTTATTAGGAAGCCAGAAATCTAAAACTAGCTTCTGTAAAGAGCAGCAGACTCAACTGTGGTTTCTCTTTACCTTGAAGAAGCCGCAGCTAATGACCAACACAGGCCTGCTTCATCTAGGCGGTAACTAGCCACCGGCCACCGGCGGCAAGGTAACCAGGATCACAGCCTCCTGAAGGGCAGGGCGCCTGCCGGCAGCAGGGGGTCAGAGCAGGGCGCCTGCAGCAGCGTCCTGGGCTTCTCTGGGGACCTCAGCGTGCTCAGCATCAGCGGAGAGGGCTGGGACAAAGCTCAACCAGTGAGGATATTTTAAAGTAATGACCACAGGGCTTCCCTGGTGGCGCAGTGGTTGAGAGTCCGCCTGCCGACGCAGCGGACGCGGGTTCGTGGCCCAGTCCGGGAAGATCCCACATGCCGCGGAGCGGCTGGGCCCGTGAGCTACAGCCGCTGAGCCTGCGCGTCCGGAGCCTGTGCTCCGCAACGGGAGAGGCCACAGCAGTGAGAGGCCCGCGTACCGCAAAGGAAAAAGAAGTACAACAGGAGCCAACCTGGAGGAGCCGCCACTGACCAAATTTGGGACAATGAGGTCATCGAAATCAATAATGATGGCACCTGATTACAACACACTGAATTAGTAACTTATAATCCATAGTGATACCAAGAACAAATCGAAGGGATTGAACTTTGCAACCCACCGATGTAGGAAGTGACTCAGGCAAGGATCATCAATGGATCCAAGGATGCTAAGACCATCAATGAAGTTTGCTGGGGAACAGGATATTCCCATGATCTTACAGTAACACCCCGAAGCTTCTCATTAACTACAGAATGTAAAAGGTGCCTTTCCTGTGGAACGATCTGGCTGTCGTTACTTGTTATTAAAGTTAGCATTACCAGTAATGGGGTTAGGCTCGTTGAAACAGCCTCCCAGGGTGCTTCTCTGGGAAGAGACAGAGAGATGGCAAATGTGGTAGAATGTCAGTTGGTGAATCAAGGTGAAGGATATATTCGTTGTACTAGTCTTTCAAATTTTCTGTAGCTTTAACATCTTTCAAAATAAAATGTGTGTGTGAGTATGTGATGGAAATGGGGGGGCGGGGGGGAGCATTGGGATGGGGTGAGATTTGGGGCTGTGTTGGCCTGAGTCTTCCTCAACTTTGTCCCAAGCACAAGGCTCAGCTCCGGCTGCTTGAAGCTTGATGCTCTAAGAGAGGCAAGAATTTTAACACAGGAGAGCTCAAGCACGGCAGGCATCGTAGTAGTAGGAGGGAATCTTTCCTAGCTGTCCATAGGGAGATGGGAGCAGAACGAGAGCTCTCTGGGCTAAAGGACCAGGGGAAGATGAAAGATGAGGCCTGGCAGATGTGTAGGAGCTGGTACAGAAGACCTGGCATTCGTTCAGCCTTCTGATGTGACGGCACTGGGGCTGGAGACATTCACATCATCCCAGCGGAAGTCAACACCCTCCCCTTCTCTTTCCTCTTCTCTTTCTCACTCTGCCCATCACTCAACTCAGCTACCACTGCTGGACCCTCTCTCTCCTGAACCAGGATCTTCCGTTGTACGTCTCTGCTTTTCCCTTCTTCCTCTAGGCTTCACCTTCTCGGTCTCCTTTGCTCACTGCTCTTCAAACTGCTCCTCCAATCCGGACATTTTCCAAGGATCAGACCTGGGGTGTCTTAGTCTCACTCTGCACACTCCGCCCTGTGTGTTCTGTCTGCCCCTAAATCTGTGTCTTTCTCCCCAGTCGGTGGCCCAGTATCCAGGCACGAGCTCTCCACTCTCTGCTGGACACCTCCATGTGCACAGCCTCCAGTCACCTTAAACCCGACAGACCCCAAATCAATGAGGCGTGTTGCCCATACCCCAAACCCACTCTTCTCCTCTGTATCTTTTCCAGGTTAACGGTGACTCTCTCTCCATTCTTCTGAAATCTAGGCAACCTCCTGACTTCACCTCGCCCATCCCCTGAATCCCATCAGCCACCCAGATCCTGCAGATTCGACCTTCTGAGTACATCTCGCATCTACCCCTTCCTTCCACGCTCACTGCCTTTGCGCGGATCTCACCAGTTTCCCTATTGATTAACTGAAAGAACGTTCGATCGGTCGCCAGGTTTTCAGCCTTGCTTCCCTCAGAACAGCTCCCACGCTGCCCACACAGCAATCTGAGATACAAACCTGACCCTGTCACTTTGCTGTGGAGCATGAAGCCCTACTATAATTAGCCTCGGGTTCTGGTATTTCCCTCATTCTGGTCTTAGTGGACTATTCTCAGAACCCCAACGTGATGCTGTGATTTATAATAAGAAATATATATTTGGTCTCAGTCTGTCAAGTTACCTTGTCCCCACTTTCCTGGCAGAGTTCTTAAACGCTGGGAATTTCCTAAGTGTTGAGAGAGATAAAGGTGGTTTTTGTTATGGTAATGAGGTGAGCTTTGGAAAGCCCCTAAGTCACCGAGGGGTGGGGGCTCCTCAGCAGAAGAACCAACCACAGGATTAGACGGTTGGAAATTTCAGGCCCACCCCCAAACCTCCCTGGAGGAGAGAGGGGCTGGAGGTGGAATCCATCACCCACAGCCAGTGACGTCGGCAATCCTGTCCACGTAATGAAGCCTCCATAAAAACCCAAAAGGAAGGCGTTTGTTTGCAGAGCTTCCAAGTTGGGGGGCGTATCCACGAGCTGCCGTGCTAGGCCCCAGACTCCACGGGGACCACAGCTCCTCTGAGGGAAACCTCACCTATGTATCTCTTCATGTGGCTGTTGACTCTTATCCTTTGTAATAAACCAGCAGTCTAGTGAGTAAGCTGGTTTCCTGACCTCTGCGAGCCCCTCTAGAAAATTAACCGAACCGCAGATGGGGGTCGGGAGAATCTCTGGTTTACAGTCAGGCGGTCAGAAGCACAGGGCTAGTGAGTGGCGTCTGAAGTGGAGGGTCTTGTAGGGCTGAGCCCTTGACTCGTGGCATCTGATGCTCCCCCTGGGTAGAGAGTTTCAGAATCGGGTTGAATTGTGGGATACCCAGCTGGTGTCAGAGAACTGTCTGGTTCAGGGAAACCCTCTACGCTGGACCTGGTGTCGGGATTTCACCCAGACGCCCCTTGCTGGTTGCCACCTCTAGGCTCTACCCCGGTTTCCCTCCGTCTACAGTGCTCACCACCTCAAGGACGCCTGACATCCTGCCAGACTCAGCACTGACGGCAGGATCCCTTTCAGGGCTCCCGCAGCAACTCGGATGTGGGTCCAGCACCTCCGGTTGTGCACTGTGTTCTAAGAATTCACTTCTACATGTGTGACCCGCCGGGCTCGCGAGAGGCAGGGACAACATCTTACTCCCCGTATCTCCCCAATGCCCATCATTGCGCTTGACCTTGTCAATATCTGACTGTTCCAAGAAATCAATCTGAGAAAATCCTGGAGTCATGCAACATTTAGAACTGGAAGGGAAGCCACAGAACACCTAGTCAAACACCCTCATTTTCACCTGAAGAAGTTGAGGATTACAGGTAGGTGGCTGGCTTATTGTTGCTAGAGCTGAGATTTGTGTTTCCCTTTAGTCCGTGTGAAATCAGGTGTGTAGATGAATAAGAGAACGTGCGTGTGGGTGTGAGGGGACTCCAGGCGCCCGCATGCCATACCCGGGAACATCTCCCAGTTTGGGAGATCCTTGGAATTACAAAAGATATGCAGGTACACCGCGTATCCTCACTAGCGTCCTGACTGCATTCAGGACTCTGACTCCTGGCCTGGCCTGATTTCTGTCACACCCTCCCTCCCAGCGCGAGGCTGCCTCATGTGAGGGATGAATCTTCTGCCTGGCTCAGAGGGCATCTCCAGGGCCCTTGTTCCTTTTGTTATCATTTTATACTCATCAGGGTTGTTAAGCCATTTGGTATCCCAGGCAACCTGAAAACAGCTCCTGGACGTTTTAACCCCCAAAAAAGACAGTTCCAAGGGAAGAAAGAGGAACCCTCACCAGGTGTTACCGTCACACGCTTGGAAAAGCTACTGTATAACCTTTCAAGGGACTCCTCTCTGGGGACTGGAAGGTCTTGGGCTTTGGGGGGTGGAAGGGAAGGACTGAGAGAAGAAGACCAGTTATGTAGGAACAGATCTTTTGTTTCTAGCCATGAAAATAGATTTCTGGGGTGTGAAACCCCAGCTGAGTGTTTCTGCAGGGGAATCCACAAGTTTCTCCATCAGCCCAAATGCAGGTTCCTCTTGAAATCGCTCAGCCCGAGTCACGAGGTGTAGCTAGTGGTTTCCTGGAACGTCCAGAGAACCCCCAACCCCCTTCCAGAGGGCTTCATCCAGCGCGCTGCCCCTCACACAGCCACAAAAGTGCTACCAAGCCAGCCTGCTCGCGAAGCTCGCCGCGCCTGCCCCCTGCTCCACGTAACAACCTCTTGCGCGGCTTCCTTTGAAACCTTGCCCTTGAACTCAGCTTCAGGATTCCTGTGAGTCCCCAGATAGAGAACATCAGGTGTGATGAGTCTACAGGGCCTCCATTCATAAAACGCTGCGGCCTCCGTCTCCATGAGTCGTTAAACCCTCCCGCTGGAGGACCGCGGGCCTCTGCTGCCCCGAGGTCTGTACACTCGCAGTGGGGAAAGCAAAAGGATGTTTGCTCTGAGCCTCCAGGGCAAGGAGAGCCTTTGATAAACACACATGTTCTTCGGGCCGGAGGGAGGCCTGGGAACTCTTTGCTGTGCTTTAACTGTATGGTCGGCAGGGAGGCGCGGGGTGTCCACGCTGCGCAGCGCGCTGAGGGTAACAGAGCCTGGCGCGGTGCACCGTAGCCCGCCCTCCCCAGGCCGTCCGCGAGGGGTGCGGGTGTTTGTCTCGCCCGATATTTTGCAGAACCTGGCTCCTCTTCACTCTGTTACTTCTGGGGTCTCCAAGGCCATGTGACACGCTCACCATGAGCCTGCGGGCGGCCTGGAGCCCACCCTGCCCCTTCTCCACCCCGCTCTGCTCCCATGGTTTCTGATGCCCTGGTTACGCAGGGGCTGTGGTCCTGAGGCTACCACCGATCGTCAAGGGCACAGGCCCCCGCTGGATCTTCGAAGGGCACTGACCCCCACTAGCACAGGAAGCTCGCACCCTGCTAACGCGTCAAAGCTTCGCCACTTCCTGAGCCAAGGCTGGAAGAGCTCTCCCCCAACCCCTTCCTTCTGGCTTGTTTTCTTATCTGGGCATCCACCTCCCCCCCACCCCCCACCCCCCAGCCACCCTGCCCCCCCAGAGCTCTGACTCAGCCCTAAGGTGTGTAAGGGTGGGGGAGAGTAGAGGTGTGGCCAAGGGACCCTGTGGAGCAGATGCTCTTCCCCACTAAGATGTTGGTGAGGACTCCAGTTCTTTCTTCCTTTAAAAGAGCTCATTGCCTAGAAGGAAACTCAGCCCCTCCTGGCAGGGCCATTCTCCTGACAGGGCTAGATCCCAGGCTGAATGCTGCTTCATCTTAAACTGAAACCCCGTATTAGTAAACATTAGCCTCCACCATGAATAACGGAAAAAACCCAAACAATAGTAGCTTAAACAAGACAGATGTTTGTGTCTCTCTTTCATCCCCACAAAGCCTGGAGTTGGTTAGTCCCAGGCAGTTATAGGGACCCTGAGGGCCTAGGCTGCTTCCATCTGGCAGCTCTGCTATATGTGCTTCAGTTCCCAAGGGCTCCTTGGGTGTCGGCATCCCTGTCCCAGCAAACAGGGAAGAGAAAAGCCAGAAAGGGTACAGCCCCTCTTTTTAAGGGCGCTTCCTGGAAGCTGTAGCCACCACTTCTGCTGACATTCCACTGGCCAGAATGTGGTCACTTAGCCATACTGACCTGCAAGGAAGGCTGGGAAATGTAGTCTTTATTCCCAGTAGACTGTGCTCAGCAAAAACTTGGAGTAAGTTCTAAAAGGAGGGGACAATGGATAGAAGTCTCTGCCACAGGGGACTTTCCTGGTGGTCCAGTGGTTAAGACTCCACGCTCCCAATGCAGGAGGCCTAGGTTCAACCCCTGGTTGGGGGAACTATGATCCCACATACTGCAACTAAGCCCACGCGCTGCAACTAGAGAAGCCCGTGAGCCGAAACGAAGATTGAGCACAGCCAAAATTAATTAATTAATTATTATTTTTTTAATTAATTTTTTAAAATTTAGAAGTCTCTGCCACAGACGCCACTCCTTGTTCATGTGAGTATTAATGCCCCAGAGAAAGTGTCAGACCCTAAATGGACACCCATTTTGGGAATCCTTAACTATCACGCTGGGCCCCTCACCTTCCTTTGTTGATGAAGACCCTTGCCACTTCCACACCCGCCACACACACACACCAGGCAGCTTCTCCAAGTGCAGTCTGCAATCCACCTGCCTCAGAACCCCTGAGCTGCTTGTTGAAATTGCAGATTCCTGAGTCCTCCAGGCTCATTGGATTTGAATCTTGGGGTAAGCCCTACAAACCTGCAATTTATAGACACTTTTTAGGTCATTCTTACACACACTAAAATTCCACGTCCACAATTTAGTCCATCTTGGAGAAATCAGGAAATGTCTGAGACTGCTAAACATAAGAATACCAGAACTAACAATAATACTTAGTGAGTTGGGGGAGAAGGCGTTTAGGAGATTACAAGTTGTGACGTCTGGTGATGCCACTGGAAAATCATCTGACCCTGCCTCGAGGACTTGGTCCCGGATGTTCAAGGGCAGGCTTGCTATCTTCTGATCACCAAATAAAAATCAGTAATCATTGGAGGTAAAAGAGCCTTCTCCCGTGCAGTGGAGGCAGGGGGGTAGCCTCAATGGTGAGGCCATGGGAGAGAGGCGAGGGGTCCGACATCAGGTAAGCACAAGCCAGCCCCACGGGAGCGCAGAGCTGCTGGGAGCCTCTGAGAAATGGAAAGTTTAAACACCAGGGCTGTCACAGGGTTGAGGTTTAGGAAGCAAAGACTTGACATCTGGGTGAGCTAGTCCCCGATGGGGACAGAGCTATCATTTGCAGGGAGTGGGTGGGCATTTTTATGGTCACAGTGATGGGGGAGGGGGATGTTACTGGCATTTAGAGACCAGTGATGCTAGACATTCTGAAATGTGAAGGACATTCCCACACCGTGAAGAGTTTTCTCAAGTCCCATGGGATATTAAGGTTTCTATAATAATTATCTAAGCTTAGAAATGAACTCCATTTGACATAATTTACAAAAAACTACATGTGATATTTTCTGTACTTAAATATATATTGAAATCTTCAAGCATGCAACTGTCAAGGTTTTTTTCAGAACTCTATGAAGAGCTGTTCCCAGTTTCAGAAATATATGTCAACTGCCACAGCTCCATTCATAGTAACTGACTTGCCATTGGAACAATTCAGCCTACTTCTGGTGTCAAATTCAGAGGGATTTACATATATGTGCAAACTTGTGAGTCCCTTCTTAGGTCTTGTAGAAGAGACATGACCGAGCACTTACAAGTTTTTAAGTGTACTATTTTGTTATAAGTTATTTTCCCTCTAGTTTTTCTTTAGAGTAATATATGGATTTTTCCCTTAATTCTATGGATATAATTTCAGGAGGATAAAGGAAAGTTACACAACATTTGTCATCAAAGGGGCTGCTGGGCATGATGGGGAGACTCTGCCGGATGCTGGCCTGGGCGTAGCCTCAGAGCAAATGAAGGCTGACCATGACCTCTGTGTGCTTCCTGAGCATCTCCACCTCTTCTCATTTACAAAGGCTCCTGCCAACCAGCTGGCTGCTCTCAGTTGACTGTGGGTCTGCGGCAAAGACCCAGCTCTCCAAACCCTCCCCCTTCAGTACAGACCACGTGGTTTCCCGTGTTGCTGGCACAGACTCCTCCAGGAGGGTTTGTGACAATTCAACACAGTCATTTTGTGACCAGGGACATTCCAACATACTTGCTTTACTCTTGCTTTGACCCAAGAACATTTCGATATGGACAGAAATCAAGCTTTCAGCTATTTTTATTACCAAGTAACAAATGAAACAGACATTCTGCCTCCACGCCTCGGCCTCACCTATGCCTCCCGCCATGCCAAGCCCCCCACCTCCTGGGAAATGGGGTGCTTACGGCTCAGAGATGGGCTGAAGGTCAGGAAGGTCTGCTGCACCAACTTCTTGGTAATAAGAGTCTGCTTTATACATTTTGCCATGGGTCTTTCTGGTATAGAACAGCCACCCAAAATGGCCTCATCAAAAGGACTTTCTCAAAATTCCCTGCTTCTCCCCAACACCAGAGAAAATAGGGTTAAGAAATGGGGCACACCAATAAGGACCATCTTGGCTGACCCCAGATGAGGAGAAAGCACCCAGAAAGCTCAGCAGAGGTGACACGATGGGCTCTTCCTACCCCACCTGCCTCTGCCTCTTCCCTGCCTTTGGACAGGGGTGACAGCCGAGGGGCCCTGGATGGGAGTCTATAGCCCTGGGTTTCTCAACCTGTTGGAATCAGCTAGATTGCTTTAGACAAGTACGGACACCTGGGTCCCACCCCAAAAGGTTCACCTTTCATTGGTCTGGGGTGCACCCTGGGCACTGGTATTTCTCAACCCACCCCTGCCCTCGGTGATTTGAAACCTGTACCATCAGGAACCTGCACTATAGCTGCCCTCAACAGCTCTCTCCAACATGCCTTTATTTTGGCATTTCCCATTTCTTCTAGCTCCAGGGAGAAGGCTTTGGTGATTAACTGCAAAGCAAAACTGTTCATTACTCCTTAATAAGATGAATTTGTGTCACCCACGATATGTCATCCTGTCTCTGCCCTGATTCCACTCCTGACAAGTCTGTGTGCCAGCCCTTTCTTCTCTTCAAACTGATATTCTGATAAGTCCCTATATTTTGAAAGGCATCCTGGTCACCAAAGGGCTTTTTTGCAGGGGAGGAGAGAGGATGCTGTTACGGGGAGAGCTAATAGCCAATACAACAAATTTAACCCAAGGAGATTTTGCAGAACTGGGAGCTTTGAGACAGCTCTAGAGGTTCCCGGTCCCAGGCGGAGGGCTGGCACTGGAGTGGGTAAATTCTGGGAAGGGGCTGCCTCAGCTCTTTCAACAAGTTGCCACTCATGAGTGGGCAGCTTATATGTCTTTCCTTTAGAGTCATGTGCGCCCACCCACCTATAAATCAAAGTCACTTCCCCCTTGTTTTATGTTCAATGTCAATTAAAAATAATTACAGCACCTGTTATGGAGGGAATTATGTCCCCCCAAAATAGATATGCTCTAGTCCTAATCCCCAGTGCTTCTGAATGCGACCTTATTTGGAAATAGGATCGTTAGAAAAGTAATTTGTTAAGTTACAATACGGTCACAGGAGTAATCTGATATGACTTGTGTCCTTATAAGAAGACAGCCTTGTGAAGACAGACACGCACATGAAAAACGTCACGTGGAGATGGCGGGTTGGAGTGATGTGGCCTCAAGCCAAGGGACACCCAGGATTGCTGGCAACCCCAGAAGCTAAGAAAAAGGCACAGAACAGATTTTCCCCTAGAGCCCTTGAGCAAGCACTGCCCTGCCGACACCTCGATCTTGGACTTCTGGTCTCCAGAACCATGAGAGAAAAAACTTCTGTCGTTTTAAGCTACCTGCCTCTTGGTACTTTGTTGCAGCAGCTGCCGGAAACGAATACAAACCAAGTTATAGGGGCTCCCTGGTAGCGCAGTGGTAAAGAATCCACCTGCCGACGCAGGGGACACGGGTTCGAGCCCTGGTCTGGGAAGATCCCACATGCCGCAGAGCAACTAAGCCCGTGCGCCACCACTACTGAGCCTGCGCTCTAGAGCCCACGAGCCACAACTACTGAGCCCACATGCCACAGCTATTGAAGCCCACGTGCCTACAGCCTGTGCTCCACAACAAGAGAAGCCACTGCAATGAGAAGATGGTACACTGCAATGAAGAGGAGCCCCTGCTTAACGCAACTCAAAGCAACCAAAAATAAATAAACAGATAATTAAAAAAAAACAAGTTATAATGCCCACTGTTGTTTGTTTAAAAGAGGCGGTAGATTGTGATGGTTGAGAGCACGGGCTTTTGTGTCAAGCAGACCTGGGTTCTGCTCCCTCCTAGGACTACCTGTGTGACTTTTCTCAGCTGGCAAATGAGGACACCAACACCCTAATGCATAGAGCTGTTTAGGAAACTTGAAACAGATGATGTCTAAGAAGTACCCAGGCCCAGCACTCAGAGAGGCCCTCCCAAAGCACAGAGGCAAGAGATGGACAGGGCCTTGAGCAGGGAGCCAGGCTGTCTGTCTGGATAATGGAGGGCAGAGGGCCAGGCCCAGTGCCTGACCTCCCGGGATGCTGTCAGGCTGAGGGAGGGGACATGCGGGAGCCCTTGGAGTGAGCTGCGGCCTTAGCGTCATATCACCATCATTATTTTTCCAAATATTCATCACTGACTGTTTCAGACTTTCAGCAAGACGGTTTTCAGTGCAACGCAGAGAGCTGTGTGTCGGGCCTTGGTTCACACCCCAGGCATCTGGCTGTCACGCAGCAACAGCAAACCCATTCACTTGGGTCTTACTGCTTAATTATTGCAAATTGGCACGGCTTTGGGGGCCTTGAGAGCCCGTGGACGCGCACCATGCGTTTTGGGCAGGAAGGCTCTCCTGGCACAGGGAAGTGCCTGTCTCGCCTGCAGCTCTGCTCTGCTAAGTGGTGGATCCTCTCCAAACGCTCGGCCCCAAATGCACAGGAAGCGAGGCACCAGTGCCATGCTCACCCAGGACCAGTCTTTCAGCCGTGCCATCCAGCATTTGTCACCAGTGGCAGTTTCCAGCCTGGCAGTGGAAAGAGGCGAGGGGAGGGGAGTCGGGCAGTCGGTCTGATGTTTCATGTATGCGCAGGACTCACACAGGACACGTAGAACCCAAAAGCCCCTCCCCGCCGGCCCGAGTGAAGAGCTATGTCCCTGCCCATCTTGGGTGGCCCTTGGCTATGGGCACAGAGCAGAGGAGAGCTTGTCCGGAACCTACATCACTCATTCATTCATTCCTTCAATCAATCAACCAATATTTACCGAGCATCTACTATGTGTCAGGGCTGTGCTCAGGCCTGGTGACACAGAAATGATGTAGAAAGGGGGCTTCCCGAAGCTCAGTGGGGAAAGGGCAGGACCTGGGTGTGGCCTCCGTGCGTTCCAGGAGGAGCCTTGGCTAGAGCGCCCTCGGCAGGCTGGAGGGAGTCGGCCCAGTCACTAAGCCTGGTAATGACACTCATTTCCTCATTTTTGCCTCTGTGATGGGCTGGGCGCGGGCCTGGGAGCCTGAGTTTCACTGATGAATTTTACAAAGGTCTCAGCCCTCAGAGTTTTACATTAAGGCCCCGGGAATGTGAAATCTGCAACCTGAATATTTTCTAATCCTTCTTGATCTGAGAACATTCCAGTGAAACTGGGCTCCTGGGAGACCCAGTCTCTGCCCCACCCACATCAGCCATGAGGCAGAGCGCTTGGTCTGCGCCCCCCTTAGGACGCGGAAGCCTCTCCTTCCCTACTCTGCCGGCAGCGCTGTAGTGGAACGACGCTGGTGGCAGGGAAGAGCGAGGGGCGGGGGCTGTTTTCTAAGGCCTGATGCCAGGAAGACTTGCCCCAAGCATTTCCTAGAGAACTAGGAAGATATCCTGACTTCTCAAGCTCCCAGCGTAGCGAAAGGGTAAACACAAAACACTCTCTCTCAGAGAGCTGGACGCCGAAGCCAGAGCCCACGGGCCATCTCAGCACTTCCCGCTGGACAAGGCAGGCCTCTCGCAAAGGGGGGTCCAGCTCCTGCCTGAGGCCGCAGCAAAGCCACCGGCTCCCGGGAAGACTGACATGGAGGTGACCTACACAGTCCTCCTGGGAGGCAGGAAGAGGGTCTGGCGGTGGTCAGGCAGAGGCACAGGGAGAGGGGCCCAGCAAGGAGGCTGTGCTGGCCTGTCTGGGTTGGCACGTCCCATCCTTGTGCGGAGGCAGGGACAGCGGGGGCACATTCTGAAGGAAGAGAGGACAAGGCCTTTATCTTTAGAGACTATTAGAGGGATATTCCTCCCCCAGGAATTGACATGGAAGCCGAAGGCAAGTGAAATTTCAGAAGGGATTCAGGACCAAGAACCTAGCCCAGGGTATCTCAGCCGTGATGGACATTTGGGGCCAGGAACTTAATTCTCTGTCGTGTGTGGGGGTGTCCTGTGCACGGTGGAATGTCTAGCAGTGTCCTTGGCCTCTGCCCGCTAGATGCAGTGGCATCCCCTACCCCCAGCTTTGGCGACCACAAATGTCTCCAGATACTGCCAGGTGTCCCCTGGGGACAAAATCACTCCCGGCTGAGAGCCGCTGGTCTAGCCGTCTACCTGGACCAAGCTTCCCCCCACGTCAGCCCAGCCAGCTCTTAGGCTCCGCCTCCTCTTCCCACGGTGCCAGGACTTCGGTACTGAAACTCCCGCATCCTCTCCGGCGCAGGCGGACTGGGGCGGGTGCCCATCTCCAGGCCCCTCCCCTTCGTGCGCGGAGCCCCAGCCTCACCATGCCCAAATCCGGGCTCGCTGCAACGCCGCACCAACCTCCCCTGCGTTCTCTGGCTCTCTTATTCTGCTCTCCACTCTCTTTACTCCATAGCACTTACCACCTTCTAACATACTATTTCATTTAGTGTCTCGTTTACTGTCTGTCCCTCCTCCTGCCCTCCCTCCACCGCCCCCATAAAAGCTACTTCAGGGCTGGGATCTTTGCTTATTCCACAGATGTGTCCCAAGTGCCCAGGACAGCGTTAGGCCCATGGGAGATGCTGAACAAACATTGTTTCGTGAAGGATCAGGACTCTACAAACATTATGAGCATCTGTGACCTTTGTCATCACTCCGCTGTTAGTTGCTTTCACTTTCCCAGCATGTTGCTTGGCAGTGCTTAGCAGGAAACCCTTCCCAGGAGCAGGGCCTGGGGTGCATCTTTGGGACGGCTGAGACTCTGTCTTTCTTCAGCTGGTGGGGTCAGGGGTGAGCAGAGAGAGTCCCAAGGCGTGGGCAGCCCAGGGTCCGGGGGAGGCCACAGGTGAGTTCCCCGGCCTGCTATGAGGATGGCGGGCGCGCGGGCCTGAAGCCAGCACTGGGGAGGCCAGTGCTACACCGATGCTGCCAGGGCCCACCTCCCAGCGTCCTGGGGCAGGATCTGTCCTCTAAGGCCTGGCAGTGTGCTGGGCACAAAGCAGGATCTCAATAAATGTTTTCCGGATTGAGCATTTACAAGGAAATATAATGTAGCGTTGTAAGTAAGAGTTTGGGCTTTGGGGCTGGGGGCTTTGAGTTCCAACCCTGGCATTGCCACCTCATGTCTGTCTGACCTTGGGCAAATCCCTTCCCCTGCCTGGGCCCTCACGCCTTCATCTGTTAGATGGAAATAAAAACAATACTCATCTCACGAGCATCACTCTGTATAAGTGGGAGCTAGTACAGGATTCCTTCCGAAGAGAACAGCAGGAGGTACTGTACTTATTATCTAATTCTACAGAGCAGATCGTCCTAAACTTTGTGGCTTAAGACCAGCAATGAGCCTTTCTTGACATCTCTCACAGTTTCTGTGTTTTAGGCGTTCAGGAGCAGCTTGGCTGTAGGTTCTGGCTCAGGCTATGCCGTGAGCCTGCGGTCAGATGTCAGTCAGGGCTGTGGTCTCATCTGAAGGCTCCACCGGGACTACAGGCCCTGCTCCCAGGCAGCTCCCTCACGTGATGGCTTGCTGGCAAGAGGCTTCAGTTCTTCTTCACGTGGGCCTCTCCACCAGGCTACCTGAGTGTCCACAAGACATGCTGGTGGCTTTCACCAGAGTGAGTGGTCCAGGAGAACAAGGTGAAGTTCAGCGCCCCTTCGGTCTAGCCTTGGAAGATGCATATCATCAGCGCTGTCGTGCTCTGTCTGCTGAGGGCTCCCAGACGAGCCCTGGCCCCGTGTGGGAAGAGACTACGCAGGTGTGAGGACCAGGTGGTGAGGCCACTGGGGCCACCTTGGAGGCTGGCTCCCACAGATACACCTGACAGTCAATCTCGAAACTGGGAGCGGCTCCATCCAGCCCCTGGCGACTGCATTGCCTTTCCACCTTCGTCTGCTCATCTGCAAAATGACATACATTGCTGAGCACCGTCTGCCTGGTTGGTTTAAGCATCTGTTTCCAGGCGAGTCTGTGAGCTTTTTAAGAAAGGGGCCTGCAGCGTCTTTGCATCCCTGTGCTCACAGTGCCTCAGTAAATGCCGGAAGAAATGAACGTCACCTCACATCTCACTTTCGTACAGTTTCCACTTTGTCCCCGAGTTCTAACCAGTGAAAGCCCAGGAACATTCAGAGCCTCAAAGGTCCAACACGGCTCAACACAGGGCAGAGGTGTGGAGCTGAGCGGGCGTGGATGTGACCCTGCAGGGATCTGCCAGCACCCAGCAAGGGCCACTAAGACACACCTGTGCCCAGGCCGGCCCTCAAGCCACCTCTGGACGCCTCCTCCCTGATCACATCCATTGCCAAGCCTGGGTGGGCAAGGATGAAGCAATTATAAATCAGATCCTTCCTTCCTCAGTTTTGGGATTCAATCCAGGCATTAGGATTGTGGACGATCTCGCCTTTTCTGTAGTTTTTCAGATTTACCACAATGAAATTGCATTTGTTTAATGATGAGAAAAAAAAACCAGGGAAAAATATAAACCTTACTCGGCTTGTGATTTTCACCACGACTGGTCCCAGTAGGGCCTGGGATGTGGTTCCTCTGCAGGACACGCTGAGGTCTGCCTGGTCCCAGTAGGGCCTGGGATGTGGTTCCTCTGCAGGACACGCTGAGGTCTGCCTGAGGGTCACTTCCCCTGAGTCCCCACTGTTTGCTGGAGGACTCAGTGAGTGATCTGTGAAATGGGCTGTTGAGTTTTACTTTTCATTTTGCAGATTGTTTGCAAGGATTAGTGGGTCACCCTGGACACATGGTTGATGGAGGCCAGATGGCCAGTGACAGAGGGTCAGGTGATGGGCTCGTTGTCAGGATAACTCTGACCACCCCCTACAAGTGAGCTGTGGCCTATATGGCCTGAACAGTTACACCGTCTCTCCAAGGGATCATGCCAGAAGAAACCTGACTTTGAGACTCACATTCAATCATTATCACCATTATAATGGTAATTAACAATGTCTGGTGGATTCTGGACTTCCTGCTTTGCTACAACATAACAGCTGAGTTCCCAGTTTGGCGCTGGGAGAAGACAGACATTCCGGGGTCTCATGAGAGATCTGCGTGACATGTATTAACAGCACTGACATCCTGAGATCCACCAGGCCTGACGTTAATAAGTCTTTTTTCCCTGTTTCTTTTCCGCTCCCTTTCCAGAAACAGCTCCTCAGTGAAAATTGTCATGACAACCTGAGCGCGGGCACTTCAGCGGGTGGAGCAGGGCCAGAGGGTCTGGGCGTAGGGATGAAAGAGCCTGATGACGGTGGCAGCCCGGCCGCAGGAAGCTTGGCAGTGCAAAATCAAAGCGAGTGTTGAAGGTCACGCTCGGTTTCATGAATGGAAAGCTAGGTTAGGGGCTTCTCCACGCAGAGGCCCCAGGCCCCCAACATGGTCTGGAGGATGCCCGGAGCCTGCACGGGGCTGGTCCTGCCCGCCGGCGCCCGCCCGCCCCGCCCTGGGGATCAGGGTCTCATCGTGCCTTCAGCCTGGGTAACCTTTGTGCAAAGAGCGGAGTGGCACCCCTTTGATTCCTCTGACCCAGAGCCGTTGGGGAAAGCAGGTTGTTTATCACAGCAGAGCTGTAAGAGCTCTGTACAAAGCCTGGTGGGCTATTGGGGGCAGTGAGTTCTCCGCAGCCTGGAACAGAGAGCAAGGCCCGAGTCTCCTCTCTCTGGCTGCGCAGGCAAACCTTAGCCTCTGGGTCCCTGGCGTGTCCCTAAGATGGAGCTTCTCCTGCCCGAAAGCAGACGGCTCCCCGGGTGCTTTCCCTGGTCCCTCTCACCAGAAGATCTGAGATCCTAGAAAACTGGCTTGTGCCGTGGAAAGAACAGGCTTCGGTTGTCAGGACGACCTGGATGGAATCCTAGCTCTGCCACCCCCCATGTGTGACCTTGGAAGTTACAGAAACTTCTCCAAAATGCAGTCTCCTGACACTCCGGGTTCTCAAGCCCAAGGGGAGCTACGCTAACCTCTCCGCAGACACCGCTCTAAACGTTGTACACACGTCAACTCAGAGCAGCCCTACAACGTGCAACATCTATTACCATACACTTCCATCTTATAGATGAGGAAGCTGAGGTCCAGAGAGGTTAGGGTTCTTGCCCCAAATCACAGACTAGTGAGAGGCAGAGCCCAGAATTAGACCCAGGCGGTCTGCCCCCAGATCCATACACTTAGCCCCACGCCGGATTGTTCCAGACCCTACACCACCTCCTGCAAGACCCTCACCAGTCTCAGTTTTCACCACACTCCACCGTCCCTACATTCCACGCACCCAGGCCTTCGTGGGCTGAGCCCATGCTGACCTCAGGGCCTTTGTGCATGCTGACCCTCTGCCCGTGTCTTCATCCCACTCGCTACCTGGCTGCATCCTCCCCCTTTGCCTCCCCGCCTACACATCCCCTCCTCAAAGGGACACCCTGACCACCTAGTCCAGGGACAGCACAACTGTCCTGGAAGGAGGGGGTTTGTTCATTTCCCACGGTCTGTGAGACCCGTGAGGACGCGCCCGGCTCCACTCCCTTCACCGTGGTCCACGCTGGCACAGAGAGCTCGATGTCCATCTCTACTCAGGGTGGGGTACCTGTCAGAGGTGTCTGGGAGGGGACTTCAAGGCTGAAGTGAGACCTAGAAGAGGTCGTGCTGGAGGGCTAGCTGTCCAGCCGGCGAGGGCCTCGGGTGTGGGCACGGCAAAGGCGAGGCTGAAAGGAACGCGGCCCACCCTGCCTGCAGCGGTGGCACCTTGCCTCGAACCCACCACCTTCTCCCCACAAAGGTCCGGGGACGTTCCGGGTCAGAGCTCGTAGGCGGTGTGCCATGGGGCCAACCCGTGCAGAGGAAGGGAACCGCCTAGACTTCCATCCGGGCCCCCTGTTAAAATGGACGTGTAACTAGATGGCCCTTATCCACCAAGGGGCCTCATTGTCACCCACTCCTGTCTGCTGGGGAGGACCCTCCATTCTGTCCTCTGGGCTCAATGTCACCACACTGTCCAGTTCATAATCCCACCTTTACGGGACCCGGCACAGTACAGGGGCGACACACCAGCCGGGCCGTCGGGAAACCAGGTTTGTGGTCTGCCGTTACCTCCCTGATCTTGGACACGTCAGTTACCCTCTCTGGGCAAGAAAATTTTCATCTTTCAAGTAAGAGGCTTAGATTAGAAAGGCGGTCTTTCAACATTTTTTTAAACAGTTGGATACTTTTTTAAATTAAAAAAATTGAACAAATATTTTAAAAACTGAAATCTTTACGGAACTTCAATATCAAGAGCGGATAATGGTAAAACACCGCTGCTGTCATAGGGATGGGCAGGCCCACCTATTCACTGTCCCCCCGACTCCCTTGCCCCTTGGCTCCGAAGAACTGCCAGGGCCCCGAGGAGCACAGTTTGAAACCTCCTGATGCAGGTGCTCACCAGGAACGTCCCTGCAGTGTCCCCCGCGCTCCCTGGAGGCAAGAGGCCTGAGATAGGGCTGGACCCCAGAGCTGCCAGGAGATGTCCGTGGGCCCTAAGGGCGTGGTGGCAGCACCGTCATTTTCCATGCAGCTGGGAGGCCACGGAACTCCTTCCACGCTGGGGCAGCTGTCACCAGGCATTAACGGTTGGGTTTTCTAAGAGCGAACGCTGGGGAGTCCCAACCAGAGGTGTGATGCGTTGCCTCGGCAGGTACATGTGCTTGTGCTGCTGCAATAAAGGTGCTGTCAGCCCATACACGGGGCCTGACGAATGTCGGCTTTGGCAAGTCCTAACCCAGGCACTGATGCTAAATCACAGACAACATCCACTGAGCCCATCACCCCACAAACATCCACATCCGCGAATGAGAACGCCTCAGGGCTGCGACCAATCAATGCTGATCAAGAACAATTAAATATTAAATGTCAAAAAAAAAAAGAACACCTCAAGGGAACGGTACCACTTTGGGGTTCACAGTCCAGGCTGTGCAGGCAGCTAGATTTAGGTCAAATCCCCCAGCTCGTTTTCTCATCTGTAAAATGGGAAAAATAGTATCAACATCCTAGGGTTGTTGCTTGGAGTAAACGAGAAAGCGTGTGTACAGCTCACAGCATGCTCAGATACCATTATTATTAACGTCATGGGGGCCTGTTTCCAAATAGCTGGCAGGAGTCATCACACACAAAGTGAACACAAAACTTCAGAAAACCCTAGACAGCACCCCAGCCATCACTTAACCTGGATCTTAGAGTTATCTGTCTGCCTGTTTTGAATGCTAGATATGCTGCATATAAAATTATAGAGATAATCTGAGGGGTTTTTTAAAACTAATTAATTCACTTATTTTTGGCTGCGTTGGGTCTTCGTTGCTGCGCGCGGGCTTTCTCTAGTTGCAGGGAGCGGGGGCTACTCTTCGTTGCGGTGCATGGGCTTCTCATTGCGGTGGCTTCTCTTGTTGCGGAGCATGGGCTCTAGGCGCACAGGTTTCAGTAGTTGTGGCATATGGGCTCAGTAGTTGTGGCTCGCAGGCTCTAGAGCATAGACTCAGTAGTTGTGGCGCACAGGCTTAGTTGCTCCGCGGCATGTGGGATCTTCCGGGACCAGGGTTCAAACCCGTGTCCCCTGCATTGGCAGGCGGATTCTCAACCACTGCGCCACCAGGGAAGTCCTAATCTGAGGTTTTAAATGATGTTATCTGCCTGCCTCCAGAGAAGATTTACTTTTATTTTGAGTAGGCACTTGGGCAGATTATCTTAACCCATCCTACATGAGCTGATTCAAAGCTGGTTTCAGTCTGTGAAGGCTGGTCCATTCGTGATTCACCCTTATGCTTGGGGGTGACCCCTCTGTTGCTCCACTCAAAAGCCTGGAGTGTTTACTAAGCCCCCTCATCCTTGGCAGGACCCAAGCTCAAATGTTTGTTCCTCTAGCCTCATGGGACTGAAAGTTCTACTCAGTTTCTCAGCCCCTCAGCTGGCACTTAGGAATTAGCAAATGCCTCATGGGGTAGGGGAACGGAAGGCTCCCCTCTCTGTAACTCCCTCTTCTCCCTGATTTTGGCCCCTCAAGTCCTGGCTGCCTTGGGAGCTCTCTGACAGCTTCAACAGAGTTTGTAAAAATAGTTCATCTGGTTTTTCTAGTTGTTCTCAAGGTGGGAGTTGATATGGTTATTAGGTAGTCCACCATATTGGAAGTGAAAGTCTCTATTTGAGTTAATGCTCATTTAGGTTTTTTGTTTTTTTTTTAATTGTTCTGTTTTCCCGTGCTTTGTTAATTTAAAGGTCTCACCAGGATGGTTGGGGGAAGTGAGAATCCATCTCTTTCATTCCAGTCTAGGATCAAATTCCTCAGGTGGCAGAAAGGTAGGATATGAGGAGGGTGTCTGGTCATGGACCCAGATGGCACCTGGTCGTAACCCAAAGTCAAAGAAGGCATGTTGACTGCAGGTTTCCTCAGCAGCTGAATTCTGGAGGCATTTTTCCTCAGCAAGTCCACACACTAGTTTGATTAATGCTAACTTTTCCTCCAAATAATACAGCTTAGAAACAAGGTAAGAGAGCCATCTCCTGGTAAGAAATATGGTGATGTTGAGACTTACAGAGATTCTCAAACTGTGTGGGACCCTGAGGGTCCTGGGAAGACGGGGTTTGGGAAGGTGTTCAGAGTGAGTGCATTCCTGCCTCTGTCTTCACATCACCTTCAACCAGGGCAGCTCCCACTTTCTCCATTTTATGCATGGGATTTCTGATCCAGGTTTCCACCATGTGGAATCTGAGAAATTGTTCCATCAAACAAGTCTGAAACAGTTTCATCTTATCAATAATCTGAGTTCTCCGGACATAAGTGACTTTCCTAGGGCCGTACAAACGATTCCTGGTAACGCCAGGACAAAACCCAGCTGCTCTGACCCCAGTTCAAGCACTTTCCACCACCCCACACTCTGTCACTTGGAGATTCAGTTTCCCAAAGGTTCTTTGCTTTAGAAAAATGTTTCTCTTAAAGAGCACTCTTCCTTGCTTTTTGTAGAGCTTTGTGGGCTCCTCTCACGAGCTCCCCCTGGAGGACATGGAGTGAACAAGGGTGCTGTCTTTCCACTGATGGGACCAGAGGCAGCAAAGCTCCCGGGAAGCACAGTAGTGCTTTGCAGCAGATGCCCCGGGAGACCGCGCCATCCTAGCTCTCGTGACTCACCATGTGACCTTGACAAGTCAGGCCGCCTCGCTGGTCCCAGTTTTCTCCTCCATAAAATTAGAAAACCAGGAAGCTGAAGATCTTTGCACTTTGTTGTGGGGGGTCCTTCAGAGAATCCCCCAAGAAGGCCTGATGCACCCCGACATGGGCATGTGATTCCTCCTCCTCTTGGGAAGCCAAAGATGTCAACAAACCCAGATGACTGGTCCGTTCCAAGAGAGGAGCTACACCTCTGCCTCAAGGGAGGAGGATATATAACCTCAGAGTTCTGGGCTAACCTGTGTCCCCCCGCAAATTCCTATATTGAAGCCCTAACCCCTAGTACCTCAGAAAGTGACTGTATTTGGAGGAAGGGCCTTTAAAGGGGTTAATTAAGGTAATAAGATCACTAGTTTGGGTCCCAATCCAATATGACTGGTGCCCTTATAAGAAGCCAAGGAGAGAGGCCTCAGGAAAACCCAAATCTGCCGACACCTTGATCTTGGACTTCCAGCCTCCAGAACTGTGAGCAAATAAATTCCTGTTGTTCAAGCCCCCCAGTCCGTGGTAGCTTGTACGGCAGCCCTAGCAATCTAAAACAATCGGCAAATTCCCTGCTCAATGACCGACCCCCCCCCTTTGGGAATCATCCCTGTTTGCTCTTTTAACAATCTCTCTGTCAATAAATTGGAGAGAAATGCATCCCTTAGAATGAGTAAGATAAATAAAGTTATGATGAGATGTTCCAACGGACCTACGATTTCGGCCCTGGGGGAGAAGTCACAGCAACTCGCACACAGCCTTTTGCTGGAAGAGGCACTGGCTGTCCTTGCAAGGGCTGGGCTGAGATGGGCCAGCAAATCCTCTGTTTGCCCTCATCACTACAGGATCAGTGCCAGCTCTAAGGTCCTGGACTGCTGGGATCACTGAAGAATCCCACACTTGGCAGAGGGCTGGAGCCGGGCACGTATGACCTGGGTGGTACTTGGCATTGCATTTAGCAGGAAAAAATGGAACATGAAGCCCATAGCTTGTCTCTGCCTTTTGGCATCCTGCAATTCCCATCTCATTGGAGTAAAATGAACCCAAGTACCATCTGGTACAGGAAGGTGAAGTCCGTGTCTGTCAGACCCTAAAACACACCTGATGGGGTTTACTGACTTGGGGCCAGGTGGATGGAAGCTTCATCCATTGAGGAAAGAACAAAACAATGGCTCCCAATACAGAGATATGTATAAAAAGCTAAAATAAAGTCCTCTGCTTAGCCAAGAAATGGCCTGTCAATCCAGGATTAATAAGCAACAGCGTGGCTGGCCTCTGTGCCCCGTCACCACACAAAGGTCATACATTCTCTTGAGTTCAAAGGCTGAGGAAAGAGCACGAGCTTTGGAGTCAGGCCTGAGTTCAGACCCTGGCTTTTCTGCCAACAACGGTATAACTTGGTCTCTGATCCTCGGCTTCCCGATCTGTGAAACAGGGATAACAAGGCCTTTCTCGTGGCTGTGAAGAGCACATGAAATAACGGTGTTAAGGTCCAAGTGCTCGGAGCCTAGGGCCCTGCTATTTTTCAGTGTTGACGTCGCATCTCCCACTGTCCATCACTGAGCCCACGGCGGGACCGGCACACACAAAGGCACGCCCGGCATGATCAACAACTTGAAAATTTGACCAGGTTTGTTAAGACTGAATGGGGCTCGAAAGAGTGGAGAGACTATTTTTCCTTTGACTTAGAAAGACCCGAGGGCAGCTTTCAGACAGGATGTCCAAATGCCCAAGGCCCCCTCCTGTGACGAGGTGTGCAGTTTTGATGAGGTATATTGAGCCCCATCAGTCGCTTGGCCCTAGAAGCTGAGTCTGTTGGCAAATAAACCTAAAGGAAGTCTTTGGTCTGGTCAGTGAGCAGAGTTCACCAAGAACGTACTCAAGAGCACAACCAACCCCAATAATTAACTCTCTAATTAACCAAGAAGGGAGGACCAGCACAAGGAGAAAGACTCTTTTTTTTTTTTTTTTTTTTGCAGTACGCGGGCCTCTCACTGTTGTGGCCTCTCCCGTTGCAGAGCACAGGCTCCGGACGCACAGGCTCAGCAGCCATGGCTCACGGGCCCAGCCGCTCCGCGGCATGTGGGATCCTCCCGGACCGGGGCACGAACCCGCGTCCCCTGCATCGGCAGGCAGACCCTCAACCACTGAGCCACCAGGGAAGCCCTCACCAAATTACTTTGATCATTACTTTTCTGCTCCACAGCAATGACACATTTTGAGTGTGAAATCACAAAGAACCTATTTAATTATTTACAAATCATATTCTTCTGGACTAGTATATTTTGCACATTAGAAAGCATACCCAGGAAGGGACTTCCCTGGTGATCCAGTGGCTAAGACTCCACACTCCCAATGCAGGGGGCCTGGGTTCGATCCCTGGTCAGGGAATTAAGATCCCACATGCATGCCACAACTAAGAGTCTGCATGCCACAACTAAAGATCCCGCATGCCACAAGTAAAAATATCCCACACGCCACAACTAACACCCAGTGCAGCCAAATAAATAAATAAATATAAAAAAAAAAACCATATCCGGGGAATTCTCTGGCGGTTCAGTGGTTAGGACTTGGCACTTTCACTGCCGTGGGCCCAGGTTCAATCCCTGGTTGGGGGAGCTAAGATCTCGCAAGCCACGTGGTGTGGCAAAAAGACAACCCTCAGAATGGGAGAAAATATTTTCAAATGAAGCAGCTGACAAAGGATTAATCTCCAAAATATACAAGCAGCTCATGCAGCTCAATATCAAAAAAACAAACAACCCAATCCAAAAATGGGCAGAAGACCTAAATAGACATTTCTCCAAAGAAGATATACAGACTGCCAACAAACACATGAAAGAATACTCAACATCATTAATCATTAGAGAAATACAAATCAAAACTACAGTGAGGTATCACCTCACACCAGTCAGAATGGCCATCATCAAAATTAATACTCCAATAAAGATGTTAAAAATAAATAAATAAAGGATATAGGAAAGCAAAAAAAAAAAAAAAATCTACAAACAATACATGCTGGAGAGGGTGTGGAGGAAAGGGAACACTCTTGCACGGTTGGTGGGAATGTAAATTGACACAGCCACTATGGAGAACAGTATGAAGGTTCCTTAAAAAACTAAAAATAGAAATACCATATGACCCAGCAATCCCACTACTAGGCATATACCCTGAGAAAACCATAATTAAAAGAGACACATGCACCCCAATGTTCATTGCAGCACTATTTACAATAGCCACGTCATGAGAGCAACCTAAGTGTCCATCAACAGATGCATGGATAAAGATGTGACACAAATATACAATGGAATATTACTCAGCCATAAAAAGAAATGAAATTGAGTTATTTGTAGTGAGGTGGATGGATCTAGAGTCTGTCATACAGAGTGAGGTAAGTCAGAAAGAGAAAAACAAATACCGTATGCTAACACATATATATGGAACCTAAAAAAATGGTTCTGATGAACCTAGGAGCAGAACAGGAATAAAGACACAGATGTAGGGAATGGACTTGAGGACACGGGGAGGGGGAACGGTAAGCTGGGACGAAGTGAGAGAGTGGCATGGACATATATACACTACCAAATGTAAAACAGATAGCTAGTGGGAAGCAGCCGCATAGCATAGGGAGATCAGCTCGGTGCTTTGTGACCACCTGGAGGGGTGGGATAGGGAGGGTGGGAGGGAGACGCAAGAGGGAGGAGATATGGGGATATATGTATATGTATAGCTGATTCACTTCGTTATACAGCAGAAACTAACACAACAATGTAAAGCAATTATACTCCAATAAAGATGTTTTAAAAAAAAAAGCATACCCACATATAGAGATTTTAAAGGATAAACAAGATGTACAGAGAAGTTCTAGTTTTTGTCCCATTACCCAGTGGATCATTTTGGTACCCCCTGGGATGGAGGCCCCCTGCTTTGGGGGGACCATTGCCTTTGTGGTTACCATGTCTGTCTCTCCAGATTGACACATTTATTCCTCAGCTTTGAATACCTTCTATAAGATTACAGCCAAGGCTCCCTTCCACCCTCTCTTTAAAGACACTTTCCCTACCTCCTGTCCTGTGTAGATTTATAGTTGCCTCAGCAATCGGATTTCCTCCAGTTCTAAGTCCCAAGGGCACGTCAGTCTCCTATCAGGCTCACCACCTGCCTTTCCCATTTACTACCTAACCATTTTCTCTTTGATACACTTTTCATTCTTCTTATACATAATTTCCATTTCCTCACCTAGGCTGTGAATGCCAAGAGGGTACGGATTAGTCTCAAATCTGTTTTCCTAGTGCCCGGCATGCTGCTGGGGAACAGCACGGGCTTCCTAGACTGTTGACATTATAACTGTGCACAGCATCACGTGGTGAAATAGAAAATTAACAACTCACTATTGATTCAGAGGTGAAAAATGCAAGTCTTGCAATTAAGCCTAAAGGTAGATCTGATTGTAACACAATAAAAAAATTAATAGCCGTCTGAGTTGCCCTTGTAGATAGTCCTTGGGGAGTGAAAAAGACATAAAAGTCATTATATTTGGCCTTTGTTAGTGTTTCCAGTGTGCGCGGCTCAGGGCTGCAGGTAAGGGGGCATCCACTTGCAACTTCAGCCCAGAGCTGCTGCAGGTGAATTGACCCTTAGTGTTGCCTGAACTGTCACTAGAGGAAAAGCAAAGGCAAGATGGGGGAGATTTGGGAGAGGGTACCCTGAGGAAGAGGCCAAAGGACCACGAGGAAGAGGAAGCTGCCACAGTCCTGCCCACAGAGGAGAGGAAGCCATAGTTAGTGAGCCAGGCACTGTTTAGTCTTCCCCACGGGAGCTCCTTTAGGCCTCCAACACCACGGAGTAGAAAATATCTGCATTTTCTAGATGCTGTTACTTAGAGAAGTTACGTAATCTTCTCAATATCACAGAGCTAGTAGGTGAGTGGAGGCGCTGGATTGGAACCCAGGGCTGTCTCACTCGGGGGACACTGCGGCTTCACCTAGCATCTCATTGAGACCTGGTGATCCCAGGTGATGATCCCAGGTGATACCCTGTTACTAGCATCTTTCCCTGACTCTCCTACTTCTATCAGAGTGTCTGTGTCCTATTCCCCCGTAGAGCTCTCTTCTCATTAAGGTGGGCTGGCAGTACGAAGGTGGTGATTACTGATCATGGGCCAACTTCCCTCTCTGGCGACCTGTGTCCATTCTGACATGGGTCTCATGGGGACTGCGCCTGACACAGACTGGAAGAGATATTTGAGAGTGGGCCAGCCTGTGGGACTTTCCCAGATCATGTCACGCAAGCAGTCGTCTCTTGTGGGTCCTATCGAGGCATGTTGGGTTTTGTCTGGTTTTAGTCCCGATGACAGTGGGGGACTAATTATGGGATGTTAGATTCTCAGCAGCCCTTACCTTGGGCTATGATGTAAAGACCACCAATGCACATAAGGACAGACTCTGTTCCTTAATCAGAATGGAGAGGGAGTGAGTTCTGTTTAAGAGTCTTTCTCAGGCTTCCCAGGTGGCGCAGTGGTTGAGAGTCCACCTGCCAATGCAGGGGACACGGGTTCGTGCCCCAGTCCGGGAAGATCCCACATGCCGCAGAGCGGTTGGGCCCATGAGCCATGGTCGCTGAGCCTGCGTGTCCGGAGCCTGTGCTCCGCAATGGGAGAGGCCACAACAGTGAGAGGCCCGCATACCACACACACACAAAAAAAAGTAATCTGGTGACCACTGTAAAATCATTGGGGCTGGATTCTGTCCCCCACCTCCCCATATTCATATGAAATCCTAACCCTCACTACCTCAGAATGTGACTGTATTTAGAGAGGGGGTCTTTAAAGTGGTAATTAAGTTAAAATGAGGTCACTGGGGGGGGGGGGGTCCTAACCCAATATGACCAGTGTCCTTATAAGAAAAGGAAATTTAGACACAAACAGGCAGAGGGCAGACCACCTGAGGGAGAGGACGGCCATCTGCAAGCCAAGGAGAGAGGCCTCAGAGGAAACCAACCCTCCTGACGTCTTCGTCTTGGACTTCCAGCCTCCAGCACTGTGAGAAAATGCACTTCTGTTGTTTAAGCCCCCCCGTCTGTGGCACTTTGTGAAGGTAGCTCTAGCAGACTAAGACAACGGCCCTCATTCTGACCCCTGCTGGCAGGAGACTGGAAATCTCTCCCATCTGAGTCGAATCTTTCCCGCTTCGTGTAGAGTCCTGTGGGTTCTCCATCTCCTGGCCTCACTATTCTAAGTGTACCTCATGGTGGAGTCCTTTGTAAGCAGCAAAGACATATCAGGAAATACCTCTCCTGCCTGGTCCCACATTACCGCCAGCCCAGCCTTCCGCTTGCCCACCCCCTCTTATACACCTGGCCGTGGAGACCCTTATTCCAGCCCCACCAGGACTGAGGCCACTGCTGGGTCAGTGACTTGCCCAATTTCACTAAATAAGTTGTTGGCTAAGAATGGTGTCAAAATCCATCCCTAATTATTCAGTTGATAACCTTGGCAAACGTGTTCCCAATGTGTGCCAAGTGACTTCAAAACATTTTTGACCAGCTTCCCCTCTCCTAGAATAAGTATCCACTAATAGCCTGAAAAAAAACCCCTAAGATTTAATTAAAATTATTAGTTGCCAGTGTGAATGTCTTTCTTTCACCTAAGCCCTCTTGGCTGGAGTTAATTTGTCATGATACTGTAACCCAAATTTTATAATTACTGGTTGTGGCACAGTCAAAAATTTTCAAGTGGTATAAAATGTCTGTTCTAAAGCAGGGTTACAGGTTTGGAAAATAAACCATTTAAAAGAAGTTCTAAGTCTAGCCATCCTACTTAAACCTGTTATTCTTAGCGTAACTGGTCACGTGCATCTGTGCAGTTTTGGGGGTTTTTTGTTTTTTAATTTATTTTTGGCTGCGTTAGGTCTTTGTTGCTGTGCGTGGGCTTTCTCTAGTTGCAGTGAGCGGGGGCTACTCTTCGCTGTGGTGTGCGGGCTTCTCATTGCGGTGGCTTCTCTTGTTGCAGAGCACAGGCTCTAGGTGCACGGGCTTCAGGAGTTGTGGCGTGCAGGCTCAGTAGTTGTGGCGCATGGGCTTAGTTGCTTGGCGGCATGTGGGATCTTCCCGGACCAGGGCTTGAACCCGTGTCCCCTGCATTGGCAGGCGGATTCTTAACCACTGCGCCACCAGGGAAACCCTGTGCAGTATTTTTCTAGTAGCTGACACACAATGTGTTAGAATATTTGGCAAAAAAGAAGCATGAGATATTTTTATTCAGATTGTGATTCCTATGCAAAAATGCACAAACGTAAAAAGAAATTCTTCCTGGGAGGTGATATTGATCTCACGAGGGGCAGTAGACACTGTCGTGAAGAAAACTCACTGGCTTTAAGCAAGGTATTTACGTTCTTTGGCCTCAATTGTCCCATCAATAAAGTGGGATTAAAATAGTTTCTTCGCCTGGGTGCTATAAGCATTGTGTTTGGTACCTAGTTAAGCTCAGGAATAGTCAAGAAATAACTTCTGGGAAAAAAAAAAAAAGTAAAGTTGCATGACATACAGGCATACACATTTCTATTTCATTAATATCCTGTGACAAAGTGAGATGCAGAAATCTAATGAAAGGATACAATAGTAGCTGATTTTTCATTGAGAGGGGAAAAGTGGTTTCTTTCTCCATCCCAGAGCCAAGGGCTGGTCAGAGGAAAGAATGGGGACAATTTCAACAGAAAATAACCAAATGTCGGAAGAAAATTTGCAAAAACAATTGATTTCCTTCCCAAGGACTGGAAGTGGCATAGGCAGTTGGGCAACAAAGGAGCTGCAGTCATTTTCTGTCCCATTTCTACAAATGGCAACAAAAACATGATGGCGGAGAACAACGCCAAGTGACAAGCTTCATTTCATTCCTCGGGGATAGAAAACACATCCGTTTATTAAGTCTTTAAAAGCTATAACCACAGATTGCAGCAACAAGACGCTACAGGGAAAAGAGTGCTTGGGTTGAGCCAACCGTATGTGGCAACCAAATGAAAAGATGGTTCCCGTATGGAGGCGCAGCGGGCCAGTCCCCGGGAAGAGCATGAACAGAGAGTTCTCATTTACAGCGGAGATGCTGACGTACCGCGTGTTTTCCTCCGCAGACAGGCAAGCTCCCTGGAAAAGGAAGATTAATGCAAGCAGAGAACGTGAACTCTCTCTAGCAAACCATGTCCATTTTCTGCCTGGGGAGACCTCTAAGAAATGGATGGCCCTGACCCTGGATTAGGAGGATGTGAATGAGTTCTGCCCCAAGTACTGCCCCTGCTTCCCAACTCTGCCCAACTGGACTTTCGCAGAGAAGTCTCACTTGCCCCATCATCCCTGGGCGAGAGCCTGTCCACCATTTTACCAAAAACAGAGCCTTTCCCATTTAAATTGCAAAGGTTTGTTTATGTCAAGTTTAACATATTTTTGCAGAAATCTTTTCAAAATGAATGTCAGACCCCCGATCGCTCAGCATACACTGAACATTAGTGAGATGGCACGTGAGTAAGTACAGAGAGCGTGGCACAGAACACGCACTAGGCGGTGCCCTATGCCTGTTGCTCTGTTTATTCCTTTTTATAATTCAAGGTCATCAGTGTGACTACTGCTGATGGAGGGGTGCCTCTGCAGAGGTGGACAAGGTGCAAGAAGAAGTTGGAGAGATACAGAGGACTACGCTTTTTGAGTATTTGTTCTGTGGTTTCTCTCCCCTCCCCCCTTTCACCATTAGGCTATTCATGGTCATTTCTTGGTCCCCTTCTCTACACTGTTTCGCTTACGCAGGCTCAGTACCTTCCCTGAACAACAGATGTGTTCATAAAACTCTCTACGTGCAAACTCCACGAGGGCACTGACTAGGTAACGCAACCAGACACGCCCTGACACGGCAGCTGTTCTGGTTCCCCAGCCTCTGTCTCCCACTCTTGCCCCTCTCAGCAAGGGAAACTCCACCCTTCCAGCTGCTGCGCCTCCATTCGGGAACCATCTTTTCATTTGGTTGCCACATACGGTTGGCTCAACCCAAGCACTCCTTCCTCTGTAGCGTCTTGTTGCTGCAATCTGTGGAGTCATTCTTGACAAGCCTCCTTCCTCGCTCCCCACCCCCAGGCAATCAGCAGATCCTGTAACCTCTCCTTTCAGAACAGGGACGGAAGCGGATCACGCCTCACCTCATCCTCTGCTACCACCTTGGCCCGAGGCACCGCCTCCTCTCCCCCAGATTCCTGGCCTTGCCTTCCTATTCTCAGCTCATGAGCAGAGGCCATCCTTTTAATCACGTCACTCCTTCTAGTGGCCTGCGAGGCCCACTCACCTGGATCCTCGTGACCGCGCTGCCCTTGTCTCCGTATCCTCCTCCTCCTGGCTGACTCAGCTGCACCCAGCGCCCTGGCCCCCTTGCTGTGCTTCGCATAAGCCAGACAGCTTCCCGCCTCGGGGCCTCTGCACTGGCCCTTCCTTCTGTCTACGACGCTACTCACCTAGATGTGGACGTGATTCTTCTCCCAGCTTCAGACCCCTGCTCAAACGTCACTCTCTAGCACGGCCCTCCCTCTTCCTCTCCCTATTCTGCTTTAACCCTCATCACTTCCCAACATAGAGTTTGCTTGTATATCTTGCTTATTGCTTCCACCAACTAGAATGTGAGCTCCACGAGAACAGGGATTTTTTTTTTTTCATATCTTGTTCACTACTATATCCCTAACTCCTAAAACAGTACCTGGCACACAGCTGGTCATCAATAAATATCTGCTGAGTGAAGATTTTTTTACTGTAGTCATTGAGCCTGCTCCTAGACATATAGGGTAGTGATTAGGAGCAAGGATTTTAAAGTCAGACTAATGAAGATTCAAAAACCTGCTCTAACCCCATTTTAGCTGCGTGACCTTAGGCAAGGAGTTGAACTTCTCTAAATGTAGTTTTATCCTCTTTAAAATAGGCATGGTGGTGTACAAAAAAGCATGTAAAGCACTGAGCACAGAACCTAGCAAACTCATCATGCACTACATATGCCTTGTTATGAGTATTATTCCCATGGCCACCCCTCAGTGCAGGTGGCTGTCATGTGTCCCCTGTTGACCACAAAACCCCCAGCTCATCTCCTTGACTCCAGCGTTTCCCCACACCCCAGCATCTTCTACACACTAGGACCAGAGTGATCTTCCAGAACACAAATCTAATTGGTAATACAGAGATCCAAAGAATCTCTCTTCCAAGGGTGAGCTGTGACAAAGCGAGAGAGTGGCATGGACATATAAACACTACCAAACGTAAGGTAGATAGCTAGTGGGAAGCAGCCGCATAGCACAGGGAGATCGGCTCGGTGCTTTGTGACCACCTAGAGGGGTGGGATAGGGAGGGTGGGAGGGAGACGCAAGAGGGAAGGGATATGGGTATAGATGTATACATATAGCTGATTCACTTTGTTATACAGCAGAAACTAACACACCATTGTAAAGCAATTATACCCTAATAAAGATGTTAAAAAAAAAAAAATCTCTCTTCCAAAAAAGCTGACAATAAATTGTCAAAACCACCCTGGGCAGAAGTCCCGAAGTTACCCGAAGGCCTGCAGTAATCTGGGAAGCTTTATCCAACCCAAATGGCTAAATCTTGGTAAGAACAGTGAGGCTTATGGTGTTTTAACTTGCCCTGTTCCAATCTACCCACCTCCAGCTCCATGGTTGCCCTGAAAACCAGGCCTAGTAAAACCAGTAGCCCGAGAGCCATCAGACAGGTGGAAATGCAGTCGGAGCTCCTCTAAAGCTACATTCCTGGGGAACTGTCAGTACTTGACCTCTCTGGTAGCTCCCTGGAAGACTCCACTTGCAAAGTCAGCCTTGTTTCACCTGACTTGGCGTTCACTCCATCAAAATGCCTTTTTCCCCCGGGGGTGACTGTCAAAAAAAAAAAACATTAAAGGCAACTTGCGGCGGGGAGCTTTGTGGCTGCCTGAGGCAGTGAACAACAGTTGGGACAAACAATTAGCCAAAAAGCTTCAGAGGAAAAGCTGAGGAATGAATCTCCAAAGGGGCTTTGAAAAGCTTCCACACATTCATGGGAATCTCGAAGGCCATGTGCGTGTGCAGGGCTATGAGCGTGCCTAGGGCTGTGCGTATGCTCACAAAAGACCTCAGAAGGCCCTACGTTCTCACCTCTAGCTGACCTTGACGGTCTGCACACCACGGAGTGAACGCTGAGGAATGGTTGTCGACGGCCTGGCTCAGTGCTGAAGAGGAGCCCCGCCAAGCACACAGAGCCCTTGGCAAAGGCTGCGAGATCTACTGGTTATAGAAATTTAAGGAAATATCTGCCCGCTCATTAACTGACCACTGAGCTAACTGAGCACAGCGTATAATGACTAAACATGAAAAAGATTACAGACTCTACAGAATTAGTTCAGAAAAGCTATTAAAAAAACCCAAACAACAAACACTGGAGACAGGGCAGAATCTGATTTCCAGAGTTACCCTATTACCGGTTTGCCCAAAAAGTTCACTCGGGTTTTTCCATAAGATCTTATGAAAAACCCGAACGAACTTTTTAGCCAACCCAATACGTTATTTAAAATTTCTACTTTTCAGGACGGAGTCAAGATGGCGGACTAGGAGGACGCGGAATTCGCGTCTCCTCACAACGAGGGCACCTACCAGGCGCCGGTGGGGGACCACGGACACCTAAGGGGACGGGAGGAACCCCCAGCTACCGGGTAGGACGTGGGGCGTGGGGG
Organism: Stenella coeruleoalba; assembly: GCF_951394435.1. NCBI lineage: Eukaryota > Metazoa > Chordata > Mammalia > Artiodactyla > Delphinidae > Stenella > Stenella coeruleoalba. Next base: position 6,929,678 of record NC_137164.1, read on the forward strand.
GAGTGAGGGGGGAGGAGAAGTGGAGGCGGGACGGGGCTGGCGCCCCTGAGGGGCGGCTGGGGGAGGGGAAGGGATCCCACGCCCGAAGGGGGAAATTGGGGGACCATCGAGAGGGCAGAGGATCAAAAGGGAGCGTGGCCAGGTTTCCCCTGCCCACATGGGCCCCCAGGAGCCTGCTGAGATCCCGGGCCTGATCCTCTGCCCACCGAGGCCCCCTCCAGCCGCGGGTCCTGAGGGAGTGGGAGGGAGGGAAGGGAGAGCAAAGTAAAGGCGGACCTCCGGGACCGGCACCACTGGGGGCGGCTGGGGGAGGGGAGGAGTTCCTACACCCAGCGGGACCCACCCACGGTTAGGGGTCCAGGGGCGACGGGGGAGACCCTGGGGTACACAGTGGGGGGGGCGGGGAGGGGTGGCACGAAAGAACATAAGGGAACGGGAACAGTGCTTTCCCTGTCCACTCAGGCACTGGGGAGCCAGCTGGGCTCCTGGGCCTAATCCCGTGGAGCCTCCCTCCTGCCGCGCAGAGCCCAAGTCCCGCCCCTGCACCCCCAGCCAGGGCCCCATCTCTACACTCGGAGACCCCCTCTGAGACCCCCTCCAACGCGCTGGGCCTAAACCCCACCCACACATCCCCACTGAGGGCCCTACCTCCAAACTCCGGAACTCCACACTCCACAGGCCCTCCTTCCACGTGCTGCCTCTCCCCTTCTGAGCAAGTCCTAAGCAGAGGCTCCGCCCCACGCTTGAACGTCGCCCATCTAGGACCCGCCCCATGCTCAAACGTCACCACCCCCACCCCCACACCCCCCTCACCCGCCTAGGTCCCGCCCCACCCTAAACCCCGCCCCTGCCTAAGTTCCACGCACACACACCCCAACCCCCCACCCCCGCCTAAACTCCGGCCCCATAGCCAAGCCCTTTTTATTTCTTTTTTCCTCTTTTAGATTGGAGTTCTGTTTTACCTTGCTGATTAATTGTTGTTGATTCTTTTATATTTTTATTTTTCTAATTTTATTTTAATCTTTATACTTTGTTATTGTTCTCTCCTTTTGGCTTGTTCCCCCCCGCTTTCTTCTTTTGCAGTTTTATTTTACCTTGTTGCAGTTGTTTCAATTACAGTTTTATTTTTCCTAATATAATTTTTATCTAATTTTATTTTGTTTTTTATTCTTTGATATTGTACTGCTTTTCTTCTTCTTCTTTTTTTTTTTTTTACGGTGCCACGAAGTTTGCGGGATCTTGGTTCTCAGTCTGGAGGTGTGGGAGCTCCGAGTCCAAATCACTGGACTAACAGAGAACCTCAGACCCCAGGGAATATCAATTGGAGTGAGGCCTCCCGAAAGTCCTCATCTCAGCACCAAGACCCAGCTCTATCCAGCTGCCTACAAACCCCAGTGCTGGACGTCTCAGGCCAAACAACCAGTAAGACAGGAATATAGCACCACCCACCAAAAAAAAGAAACAACAAAAAAATATGTTAAAGATGAAGGAGCAAGGTAAAAACCTACAAGACCAAATAAATGAAGACAAAATAGGCAACCTACCTGAAAAAGAATTCAGAGCAGTGATAGTAAAGATAACCCCAAATCTCGGAAACAAAATGGAGAAAATGCAAGAAACATTTAACAAGGAACTAGAAGAACTAAAGAGCAAACAAACAGTGATGAACAACACAAATACTGAAATTAAAAATACTCTAGAGGGAATCAATAGAATAACGGAGGCAGAAGAACGGATAAGTGAGCTGGAAGATAAAATGGCGGAAATAAGTGCCAGGGTGCAGAATAAAGAAAAAAGAATGAGAAGAACTGAGGACAGACTCAGAGACTCTAGGACAACATTAAACACACCAGCATTCGAATTACAGGGGTCCCAGAAGAAGAAGAGAAAAAGAAAGGTCTGAGAAAATATTTCAAGAGATTATAGTCGAAAACTTCCCTAAGGTGCGAAAGGAAATAGTCAATCAAGTCTAGGAAGCACAGAGAATACCATTCAGGATAAAACCAAAAAGAAACATGCAGAGAAACATATTAATCAAACTATCAAAAATTAAATACAAAGAAAAAATACTGAAAGCAGCAAGGGAAAAGCAACAAATAACACACAAGGGAATCCCCATAAGGTGAACAGCTGATCTTTCAGTAGAAACTGTGTAAGCCAGAAGGGAGTGGCAGGACATATTTAAAGTGATGAAAGGGAAAAGCCTACAACCAAGATTACTCTACCCATCAAGGATCTCATTCAGATTTGATTGAGAAATTAAAACCTTTACAGATAAGCAAAAGTTAAGAGAATTCAGCACCACCAAACCAGCTTTACAATAAATTCTAAAGGATTCTCTAGGCAGGAAACACAAGAGTAGGAAAAGACCTTCAAAAACAAACTCAAAACAATTAAGAAAATGGCAATAGGAACATACATATCGATAATTACCTTGAATATAAATGGATTAAATGCTCCAACCAAAAGACATAGACTGGCTGAATGGATACAAAAACAAGACCTGTACATGTGCTGTCTACAAGACACCCACTTCAGACCTAGGGACACATACAGACTGAAAGTGAAGGTATGGAAAAAGATATTCCATGCACATGGAAATCAAAAGAAAGCAGGAGTAGCAATTCTCATATCAGACAAAATAGACTTTAAAATAAAGACTATTACAAGAGACAAAGAAGGACACTACATAATAATCAGGGATCAATCCAAGAAGAAGATATAACAATTGTAAATATTTATGCACCCAACATAGGAGCACCTCAATACATAAGGCAAATGCTAACAGCCATAAAAGGGGAAATCGACAGTAACACAATCATAGGAGGGGACTTTAACACCCCACTTTCACCAATGGACAGATCATCCAAAATGAAAATAAATAAGGAAACACAAGCTTTAAATGATACATTAAACAAGATGGACTTAATTGATATTTACAGCACATTCCATCCAAAAGCAACAGAATACACTTTCTTCTTAAGTGCTCATGGAACATTCTCCAGGATAGATCATATCTTGGGTTACAAATCAAGCCTTGGCAAATTTAAGAAAACTGAAATTGTATCAAGTATCTTTTCCGACCACAATGCTATGAGACTAGATATCAATTACAGGAAATAAATCTGTAAAAAGTACAAACACATGGAGGCTAAACAATACACTACTAAATAACCAAGAGATCACTGAAGAGGAAATTTAAAAATACCTAGAAACAAATGACAGTGAAAACACGATGACCCACAACCTATGGGATGCAGCAAAAGCAGTTCTAAGAGAGAAGTTTAGAGCAATACAATCCTACCTTAAGAAACAAGAAAATCTCAAATAAACAACCTAACCTTACACCTAAAGCAATTAGAGAATGAAGGACAACAACAAAAAAAAACCCAAAGTTAGCAGAAGGAAAGAAATCATAAAGATCAGATCAGAAATAAATGAAAAAGAAATGAAGGAAACAGTAGCAAAGATCAATAACACTAAAAGCTGGTTCTTTGAGAAGATAAACCAAATTGATAAACCATTAGCCAGACTCATCAAGAAAAAAAGGGAGAAGACTCAAATCAATAGAATTAGAAATGAAAAAGGAGAACTAACAACTGACACTGTAGAAACACAAAGGATCATGAGAGATTACTACAAGCAACTCTATGCCAATAAAATGGACAACCTGGAAGAAATGGACAAATTCTCAGAAATCTACAACCTGCCAAAACTGAATCAGGAAGAAATAGAAAGTATGAACAGACCAATCACAAGCACTGAAATTGAGACTGTGATTAAAAATCTTTCAACAAGCAAAAGCCCAGGACCAGATGGCTTCCCAGGCGAATTCTATCAGACATTTAGAGAAGAGCTGACACCTATCCTTCTCAAACTCTTCCAAAATATAGCAGAGGGAGGAACACTCCCAAACTCATTCTACGAGGCCACCATCCCCCTACAACGATAGTTGAAATCCATGTTGCTGAGCACACAGTTGTATAAAGGTATCATTTGTATGTCAATAACAACACAGAGAAGGGGGAAGTGAATGAAACTATTTAGAAGCAAAGTTTTTGTTTACTATTTAAGTTAATTGGTATTAATCCAAACTAGATTGTTGTTAGTCAAGAGTTAATTGTAACCCCCAGAGCAACCACTAAGAAATTAATTTAAATATACATAGTAAAATAAATGGCAAAGGAATTAAAATAATACACTAGAAAATATCTAACATAAAAGGAGACAGTAATGGAGGAATAGAGGAATGAAAAAACCATGAGATATATAAAGAAAACAAACAGCAAGATGACAGACATAAATGCTACCTTATCAGTAATTATGTTAAGTGTAAATGGATTAATCACTCCCATTAAAAGAAAGAGATTGGTAGATTAAAAAAATGATCCAACTATATGCTGTCTATAAGAGGTTCACTTTAGATTCAAAGACATGAATAGCTTGAAAGTAAAAGGATAGAAAAAAGATATACCACACAAAAACAGTAACCAAAGGAAAGCAGGAGTAGCTATATTAATATCAGACAGAAGAGACCTTAAAACAAAATTTGTTGCTAGATATAAAGGAGGCCATTTTTTAATGATAAAAGGGTCAGTCCATCAAAAAGGTATTTTCTAGCGTATCATTTAAATTCCTTTGTCATTTATGCTACTACAAATATAGTCAGGGAAGTGAGACCAGCAGTCACAGCTTTGGGGTGCAGGGTTGTGCTCAAGGTAACAGAGGAAGTGCTGAAGGAGATCATGAAAAGGGGGTGAGAACTGCCCCCTGTAGGAGAAACTGTGAAAGGCTTGGAAGTGAGAACAAATACAGTGTCTTGGAGAAAAATGAGGCACATAAGGTCCACTTGGGAGGGTTTTACATATCATGTCAGTGAGTTCAGTGTTTTTTCCTGTCGACAATAGGGAGTCACTGAACACTTTTGAGCCAAGGAGAAAGTGATGTCATGCCGAATGGTGTTTTTGAAGATTAACCGGGCAGGGGTTTGTAGGACGGTTAGAGAGGTTGAGGAAGGAAGCCCAGCAGTCCGGTCACCAAGCAGGGTGGCCCTATCAAGAAAGGAGGAGAGGGACTTCCCTGGTGGTCCAGTGGGTAAGACTCCGTGCTCCCAGTGCAGGGGGCCTGGGTTCAATCCCTGGTCAGGGAACTCGATCCCGCATGCATGCCGCAACTAAGAAGTCCACATGCCGCAGCTAAGAAGTCCGCATGCCGCCACTAAGACCTGGCGCAGCCAAAATAAATAAATAAATATTTTTTTTAAAAAGAAAGGAGGAGATAATGAGACACAGGTGGGAGGGGAAGTTGCTGAGCACCGTGCAAATGCTCTGCATGTGCCAGCTCAGGTGACCTTCACACCCACCTGCGAAGGCATTGTTCTTAGCTTACAGATGGTTCAAAACCAGTCCCAGTGCAGTTAGGTAACTTGCTGTGGTCATACAGCCAGGAAGTGGCAGGGGAGGCGGGGCGTGGCCCCTGAGAATCTGATGTGCCTTTAAAACACCTGCGAACTGTTTGAAGTAGCCATTAGCTGAATAAATGCTTTTTCAGCAAGGGATAATAATTTTATCAATAATCAGGTTCATCACGTATTGGGTGCTACACTTATAAGCACTACCAGAGCAGAATTGGTCTCTATCCTTCTCACACGCACCAGGTAGTTTGACACCGTCCTCGAGCCTCACTGGATATTCGTAAGTACTTATTGACTGAAAGTCCTGGGGCCACTTGGAAAGTCACTGGAGCGAAGTTATCAGAGTCCACGTGTTTTCAAGCATCATTTCAATAGGTTTCCATCTGGAGGCAGCATGACGTTGGCGTCACCCTCAGTTCTGTCATCCACAGGCTACAGGCGGTTTTTACTGGACATGTTTAACACCAAACCGGTAGGTGGGGTCCGAGTGGCCATTTTTTTTAAACGGCTCAGCTCTGAACTGGTTAACTTTTGCTCGTGTTCAATAACTTTTAAAAACTAGAATATGCTCAGGGTTAAAAGACTTTCTCAATATCCCTGCCTCACAACTAAGAAGGAGCGTAGAATTAGAATCCACTGCGTGTCATAACCTTAAGGTGACATTCTGACCCGACTTTGGAATAAACAGACTTAAAACAGTATTTCACAAGAAGAAACAATTCTGTTATCTCCTACATTTTAAGAGTTTTTAACTTTGCCTGTTTTCTCCTCTTGTAACTATTAATGTAGATGGAGCATGGAAATCATCTTGCAGGAAGAATAGCTTCCTTTGTTGGCTAATGTTTTTTCCTTTTACTCACTATTGTGAAATGGAATTCTTTCATAGATGATGCTTAATGTTCCGTGTTAACCTCTCGTAAGGCTCTGTTGAGCATGACAAATGTGTGAATGATTACTTTTCGTTTTCATTGAGAAGATAAAACATTAATATATTAAATTTGTATTTTAAGCAAGTTCTTCTACATGAGGCCTTTAATTGTTTAGCCTTGTCGTTGACACATATGAGTTGAGTTGCCCAGTTTCCAACTGATGCTGCCCTTTCCCTTCAAGGTGCCGGGTGCTGTCTGGCTTCTTCACAGCCTTCTCCATCTGGCTTTCCCAGGAGGTAGAGCTGGTGTCCAGAGCAGTTCCATCGCGTGCTCACTTCTAACTCTGAGAACTACAGAGCAGTGGGGTGTCCCTCACAATTCGGGGGAGTAAGGGGTACTGCTTTTGAATCGCACACTTCTCTCTAGCATGAGCTCAATCCAACACGTGAAGGATTGCAGATTCACTTCCTGTCTCATCAACTTGTCATGGAAAGTTTCGAGCTGCAAAACAGCCTGTCCTTTTACCTTCAAAGCTTGAAAGCTCTTGGATCTAAGAAGGAAATAGCTTATTTGGGTTGAAAAAAGACAATTTGATTTTAGGATGGTTAAACACAGGGTTACTGAAACACTAAACCCAAACAACGTTTAGCCTAATAAGAGATTCGGGTGGTTCTGCTGGTACCTCGTTAATGCCACCTAGAACCAGGCATCCTGCCATTGGAGATGTGCAGTACTGAGGGGCTTACTGGGTGAGGGGAGAGGAAGCTGACTTAGAGGTTCTGATGAGACAGGTTAGGAGGGCATATTTTGGAACAGGACTGTGAGCCATGAGACAACAACCACGTGGTCCAAAGTTATGCACAGACACACGTGTGCACGTGAACAGACGCCCCCTCCCCTCCACATGCACACAGCCTACAAGCCTGTGGGTGTTTGCAAAAGTCACTTGCCCGCAAAGCCAACAGGACTCTCACTAACCACGTGGTCTGGGAGGACTCTGACAGATTAGGTTCGACCATAGTGATTTAAAACCTTATTATTACCGGGTTATTAAATTACTCACTGTGTGATTAGAGAAAGTACCCAACCTTTCTGAGCCTCAGTTTCTTAATCTATGAAATTGATTAAATAATTCCTTTTAGGCAGGGTTGTTGGTGAGGATTAGCCGTAACAGCTGAAACATCCAGCACAGTAAGTGGAACACAGCCAGTGCCCAATACACAGTACTAATTGCTATGACTTTTATTCTTATTTTTAATCAGGGGATGAAGATCAGGGATTTGAGGAAAATGAATGTCAATTGTCTTTTTAAAAGAAATGTTGCAGGGCTAAAGTAGTTTTTCTTTAAAATGTTGCCCACAGTGTCCTTACCAGATCTTTAAGGTTGTGACCTTGTGTGTGTGTGAGAGAGAGAGAGATAAAAACTGCTTTAACAGCCATTTTTAAAATTATTTAATTAATTTATTTTTGGCTGCATTGGGTCTTCGTTGCTGCACGCAGGCTTTCTCTAGTTGCGGTGAGCGGGGACTACTCTTCGTTGCGGTGCGCGGGCTTCTCATTGCGGTGGCTTCTCTTGTTGCGGAGCACGGGCTCTAGGCGCGTGGGCTCAGTACTTGTGGCTCACAGGCTCTTGAGTACAGGCTCAGTAGTTGTGGTGCACGGGCTTAGTTGCTCCGCAGCATGTGGGATCTTCCCGGACCAGGGATCGAACCTGTGTCCCCTGAATGAGCAGGCGATTCTTAACCACTGCACCTCCAGGGAAGTCCAACAGCTATTTTTAAATCTTTTAAAATGTGTTGAAATTACATGTTTACAGGAAAGGATGGGACTTCTGTTTCTGGTTCTGCAGGTAAGAAGCTTGCAAGTTGCCCCTCTGTCCTAACAAGTAAAAGTTGAACAGACTGAAATCCAACCCTAGGATCTAATAAGAGAGGGAGGGGACACAGGACAAACCTTGGCCCCCAAGATTTGGAGAAACATCCAGGCAAGTACAGGGAGGGGCAGCTGCCCAGAGCAGACTCAGTGGGAACCAGTGCCAGGAACCAGTGCCGGGAGGAAAACCTCGGCTGTGACGGACAAACCCCTAGAGGCTCTGAGCAGACAAGTCTGAGAGCTAAAAACTCCAGGGGGACCCAGTCATAGGGGGCCCACAATCCTATGAGATTTACCTCCAGGAGCTCGGCCAGGTTCCCACAGTAAATATCAGAGAAAAGGCCCCCCCTGCTCCCAGCAGCCAGAGGGGAAAAGGAACTGTGCTGAAATACACCAGACTATTTCTCTTGGGACTGACACATACACACTGCTATACATAAAATAGATAACTAATAAAGACCTACTGTATAGTGCAGGGAAATCTACTCAATATTCTGTAATGGCCTATATGGGAAAAGAATCTAAGAAAGAATGAATATATATATATATATATATAACTGATTCACTGGGCTGTACGCCTGAAACTAACACAACATTATAAGTTAACTCTACTCCAGTAAAAATAAAATAGAATAAAAAGAAATACACCGGAGCCCTCTATTCTTCTTAACAAGGCCTGCCATCAGGGGAAACTAGGTAACAAGACCTGCTGGGGTGTGCTCAGAGCCAGACTGACTGGGGAAGGGACATAGTCACCTCCAGCCCACCCTAGCCATCCTGTCCCACCTAAAAGAGGAGAAAAAAACCCTGAGAAACACTTGTGAAGCTCACAGGCCAGAGGCACAGACTCACGAAAGCACTGTCACCTAATCATAGAATTAGAACACTTCCCCGCCCTTCACACCTCACCGCCACATCACCGAAGGCCTATTTCCAGCAGTTCCTTTTCTCCAGCACACCATGTCTAGCTATTAAGAAAAATTACAAGGTCTACCAAAAGGCAAAAATCACAGAGACAGAGCAAGCATCAGAACCAGACATGGAAAGCACGTTGGAATTATCAGACCAGGAATTTAAAACAACTCTGATTAATATGCTAAGGACTGTAATGGAGAAAGAAGACAGCACACAAGGACAGATGGGCAATGAAAGCAGCGAGACTGAAATCCTAAGAAGGAACCAGAAAGAAAGGCTAGAGATCAAAAGCGCTGTAACAGAAATGAAGAATGCCTTTGATGGGCTTACAGGCAGACCTTGTTTTATTGCACTTTGCTTTATTTTGAGTCACAGATACTGCATTTTTTTACCAGTCGAAGCAACTCTGCATAGAACAAGTCTATCTGCACTATTTTCCCAACAGCATTTGCTCACTTTTATGTGTCTGTGTCACGTTTTGGTAATTCTCACAATATTTCAAACTTTTTCATTATTATTATATTGGTTAGAGTGCTATGTGATCAGTGATCTTTGATGTTCCTATTGTAATTGTTTTGGGATGCCTCATACCACACCCACGGAAGATGAAGAACTTAATAAATATGTGTTTCCCCCCCCCCCTTTTTCTGGCTGCGCCACATGGCTTGTGGGATCTTAGTTCCCCAACCAGGGATTGAACCCGCACCCTTGGCAGTGAAATCACGGAGTCCTAACCACTGGACCGCCAGGGAATTCCCAATAAATGTGTGTTCTGACTGCTCAACAGGGCCATTACCCTGTCTCTCTCCCTCCCTATTCCTTGAGACACAACAATATTGAAATTAGGCCAATTAATAACCCTACAATGGCCTTTAAGTGTTCAAGTGAAAGAAAGCATTGAACATCTCTCACTTGAAATCAAAAGCTAAAAGTTACTAAGCTTAGTGAGGAAGGCATATTGAAAGACTAGATAGGCTGAAAGCTAGGCTTCTTGAGCCAGTTAGCCAAGTTGTGAATAAAAAGGAAAAGTTCTTAAAGGAAAATGAGCATTGGCTTCAATTTGAAGTCACCATCTACATTAGTCCTTAACCAGAGTGTCAGACTGTCCTTTGAAGCTTTGAAGCCAGGCATTGACTTTTCCTCTCCAGCTATGAAAGTCCTAGAAGGTTGTTCAGTCCACGTTGAAAACCTGGATGACAGCACATCTGTTTACAACATGATTTACTGAACATTTTAAACCCACAGTTGAGACCTACTGCACAGAAGAAGAAAAAAAAGATTCCTTTCAAAATATTACTGCTCACTGGTGACTGTTGAGAAAAAAACCCACCCACCTGGAATTCTGTACCCTGCAAAATTATCCTTCAAAAGTGAAGGAGAAATAAAGACTTTTTCAGACAAACATTCGGGAAATTTGTTGCCAGTAGACCTGCAATATATGTCAAAAGAAGTTCTTTCAAGAGAATGAAAAAATATAGGTCAGAAACTCAGATCTATGTAAAGAAAGAAAGAATATCAAAGAAAGAATAAGTGGGGACTTCCCTGGTGGCACAGTGGTTAAGAATCCGCCTGCCAATGCAGGCGACACGAGTTTGAGCCGTGGTCCGAGAAGATCCCACATGCCACGGAGCAACTAAGCCCGTGCAGCACAACTGCTGAGCCTGTGCTCTAGAGCCTGCAAGCCACAACTACTGAAGCCCGTGTGCCACAACTACTGAAGCCTGCACACCTGGAGCCTGTGCACCGCAACAAAGAGTAGCCCCCGCTTGTCGCAACCAGACAAAACCCACACGCAGCAACGAAGACCCAACGCAGCCAAAAGTAAATAAATAAATAAAAGAATAAGTGAAGGTAAAAAACCAAAAACTTTTATTTTTCTTATTCTCAATAATATTAGCAAAAACATATTGATTATGTATACTTATGTATTTGGTAACCTAGGTGAAATAGACCAATACCTTCAAAGACACAATCTGTCAAAAAAAAAAGAAAGATATGAATAGGCCTGTATCTATTAAAGAAATTGAATCAAGAATTAAAACCTTCCAACAGGGCTTCCCTGGTGGCGCAGTGGTTGAGAATCTGCCTGCCAATGCAGGGGACACGGCTTCGAGTCCTGGTCTGGGAAGATCCCACATGCCGCGGAGCAACTAGACCCGTGAGCTACGACTGCTGAGCCTGCACGTCTGGAGCTTGTGCTCCGCAACAAGAGAGGCCGCGACAGTGAGAGGCCCGCGCACCGCGATGAAGAGTGGCTCCCACTTGCCACAACTAGAGAAAGCCCTCGCACAGAAACGAAGACCAAACACAGCCAAAAATAAATAACTTAATTAATTAAAAAAACAAAACAAACAAACAAAAAAACTTTCCAACACAGAAATCACCATGCCCAGATGGGTTCACTGGTGAATTCAACCAAACATTTAAGAAAGAAATTATACCAATTTCCTACGATCTATTTCAAAGGATAGAAACAAAGGGAATACCTCTAGCTCATTCTATGAGGCCACTATTATCTTGATACCAAAATCATACAAAGACACTACAAAGAAAAAAATTAAAGATCAGTATCTTTCATGAATATAGAAGCAAAAATCCTCAACAAAATATTAGCAAATTGAATCCAAAAAAGTGTAAAAAGAATTATACACCATGACCTAGTGGGATTTATTCCAAGTATGCAAAGCTGGTTCGACATTCAAAAATCAATTAATATAACCCATCACATCAACAGACTGAAAAAGGAGCACGAGAATGTTCTGGAAGAGTTTAAGCCCAGCTCTCACCATTCCCCACCACACTGTCTTGGGATTATTGAAGCCCACCTGTTCCCACAGAAATAGGCAGCAACAGCCCAGTTCTTGGTAGTATCAGCTCCCCCCAACCCAGCTGAGCTGAGGTGCTGATGACCCGAGGACTGGAGCCTGGCAACCTGGGGGCCCTGAGGGTTTACAGGTACAGCTCTGGGCAGTGCCATCGGTGAGGGGTGGCTGCAGTGTTTCTGTGGTTCCCGGGGCCTTACTTGGGAGCTTCCCTCCGCTCCCCTTAAACTCACCGCGGGAGACACACGAGGGCCTCCATCGTGGCTTCTTGGTAACACACGTTAGCAGAGAGGGAAGCGGACACGGTCAGGGCAACAGAGCTCCTACGCCAAACCACACCTCTGCGGAGAACAACCACTAGAAGAAAGACATCAAGCCAACAGCATGCATCCCTGAAGCAGAACTGTTGGGATAAATGGACCAAGGGGTAAGTTAACACAATAAATAAGCTCAAAGAGGTAAGGGAGCATAAAAGTAATGTGAACCAGGAAAAGAAGTTACCGAATAGGAAGCACGTGCCTGATATACTCAAAGTGGGGCAGGAGGTCATTCTGAGACCCAGTGGAATTCTCAGCACAGCAGATGGAACGCCAGCTCCCTTGTCTACCCCGCCCCGCCCAGTGAGAGTGAGAGAGGTTACGGGGATACCATTAGCCGCAGCCTTCCTCAGATGTTAAGGGTGTGCTCTGCAGACCTTAATCAGTCCCTCACCACACACCGGTGAGTTACAGCGCAGACGTGGAGAACAGTGCACTGCACTGCGTAGAGAGTTTATTTCTAAACCACGGGTCTGACTGGGTTATTCTCCAGCTGAACCACGTTTAGTGGCTTTCTGTCATCAGCAGAAGGAACTCAGAATGACACGTGAAGCTCTTTACATCCTGGCCCCAAACTACCTCCTGCCATTCTCCTCTAAGCACCTTACGATCTAACAACATGGAAGTCTGCATCCCAGATGGCAAAGCAAAGAGCTTCCTTCCAGGCACTGATTCTGCAGATCTGCGATCGCTGCCTGGAACCTCTGGGGAGGAGGAGTGTGGGACAGACGGCCGTGGTCCATCGGCGTGTCTGCCAGGGGCTCACGAGGTGGGGAAAGCTTGCCATGCTGTGAATTAATGAGCCGCTGCCAGAAGTCCTCACACATACCATGGTTTTTCATAGCTTCATGCCTTAGAAAACGCTGTTGCACTCGCCTAGAAGGTTCTTTCCCACACTATCCACCAATGAAACTCCTACGCATCCTTCTAGGCCCCAGGCCCTCCCCAGGAGCCTTAGCACCTTCCTTTCCACGAGGCCGCAGCTATGATTCCAGGCACACGTCACACAGCGCTGGGGGGTTGTCTGTGGATTCATCTCTCCAGCTGTGAACGCCTGGAGGGCAGGGACCAGGTTTCACTCTCCTCTTCATCCCCCGTGGGATGTGCGGTGCCTGTCACATAGAGACCATTTAATAAATGCTTGACTTATTAATTAAATATGAATGTCTAGCTAGCTAATTAATCATAATGGATAATTATACGTTACTAGAGGATCTGTCCAGGATGATTCCTTGGAATTCCTGCCTTGAGGGAAAGTAAAATTAGTCTAGTCTGGCTGATCCTAGAGGCAGCTCAGCATCATTTAATTACAGGTCTTATTAGGCCTCCTCTGAGCACCTGCCTGTCCTCTAGACTGAGGCTCCCCCCTGAAGGGTCCCCTGGTTTCCACCGCAGAGGCTGCCGGCCTAGCAGTGCCAGCCAGTGTCAAGCCGGGAATGTGTCCGAGATTAAAGGTTTGGTTTTCAAATCTCCTAGACCCCCAAAGATGACCCTGTTCTGTGGAGGGAGACTTCACGTTCTGTAACAGGCAAAAGACCCGGGGCTGTCTGACCAGCCAGAATGAATGATTTTCGGTATCAAGCTGAACTTCCTGAGGGTCAGGGCTCCATCCAGAGTGAGCACAGGGGTCCTGGGCACCCTTTACTGTCTTGTCTCTCACTGCACCCTCCCCCATGCACATTCCCTGGGCTGCTTCGTCTCTGGGGGAGGTGTTTCCTCAACCTGGAATTCTCACCCCACTCCCGCCCAGCCCACCGTCTACTGGTAAACACCTACTCACTGGTCTTTTAAAACTCAGGTCAGTAGGTTCATTTGTACCATTTTTTTTAGATTCCATATATAAGCGATGTCATATGATATCTGTCTTTCTCTGTCTCACTTACTTCAAGCAGGAGGTCAAATGAACTTACTTACAAAGCAGAAATAGACTCACAGATGTAAAAGACAAACTTATGGGTACCAGGGAGGGAACGGAGGGAGGGATAAATTGGGAGGTTGGGATTGACATATATACACTAGTATGTATAAAGTAGATAGATAAGATAGATAGATAGATAGATAAGGACCTACTGTAGAGCACAGGGAACTCTACTCCATACTCTGTAATGACCTATATGGGAAAAGAATCTAAAAAAGAGTGGGTACATGTATATGTATAACTGATTCGTTTTGCTGTACAGCAGAAACTAATACAACATCGTAAATCAACTATACTCCAATAAAAGTTAATTTTTAAAAATAACTTAAAAAAAATAAAACTCAGGTCAGGCATCACCTTGCTGAGAAAGCCTCTCTGATCCCCCAGCCCCCAGGCCCAGGCCCCAGGAAGCAGGGACCCTCCTTCTTTCAGGCCCTTCTAGCCAAGCCCCTCCCACTCGATAGTGTTATCTGTGTGACTGAGTCTGCAGAGATCCCTGCTGGGAGGCCAGGGCAGTTAGGGACAAAGGAACAGGTTCTCCCACCATCGCAGGAAACAGTCCCAGGCCAAAGCCTGAGACAGCTACCCCGGCAGCAGGGCAGGCAGGCGGGAGCAGCTGCCACAGCCATGGCGGGCTGTGTGGTCCTGCTGGGCGTAGACCATCAAAGGCGGGCAGGGCTGGGCTTTGGTGCAAACAGAGAGAGCTGGGACCACTGTGGCTTCAGGCCTCCCCTGGGAATTTGTTTGCCCTCAATGTCGACATGCATCTTTGAAGCCCTTCTTCCTTCCTGCCTCTGCTAGAGAAAGGAAACTAACTTGGAGCACAAGAATATATTGCCAAGTAGGGATTCCCTGGCCGTCCAGTGATTAGGCCTCTGCACTGCTTTCACTGCTGAGGGCGTGGGTTCAATGGGGAACTAAGATCCCGCAAGCTGTGTGGCGTGGCCAAATTAAAAAATATATATTGCCAAATCAATTAGGAATGCCAGATATATTGCATTCCTTCATTGCAAGGAATGCAAACCTCCTTGTCGGGCTGTAGAGGCCACCTGGGGTTGACGCTCAACCTGCCTCACTGAGGGATGGGAGCCCCGCCGGGTGACAACAGCCAGAGGCAGTAGAGAACACGCCCCCCACCCCCGATCAGGAGAGCTTCGGAGCTAAGATCCTGATGATCACAGGAGGATAAGAATTAGAGAAAATGGTACCAACTTTTTGTAGGCATTTCTTCCATGGTTGTTTTTCAAGAACTATCTGCTTCAGGAGTTAATACTAAGCTCAACTTTTTTAGGGGAGAGAACTCTTTCTGAAAATTACAGACAGAAGAGCATCTGGAATTCCCTCCCCCTCCCCTACACCTGGTTTTGATTTTAGCCTGCCCATCCAGGCTGGGCGGCCAGGCACCCTAGGCACGAAGCAAGAGCAGGGCTCCTAGAGTTACAGAAACAGTGTTTTATAGCCGGCTTAGCTTTTAAAGATTAACTTAGAAAAATACTACATGCATAGCACTTAATATGAGCTGGGTCCTGTTCTAAAGTCTTCATGTGAATTATTTATTTAATCTTCCCAACAACCTTCTCGAGCAGCTACCATTATGATCTCCGTTTAACAGATAAGGAACCTGGGGCTGAAAAGTGCCAGCGACTTGCCCCAGGTCTCCCAGCTCGAGGGAGAGACAGCTGGGGTGAAGAGCCAGGCAGCGGCCGGCCTCCAGAGTGCCCACTTTTAACCACCACACCGTCCCACCTGCAGCATGAAAGCCAGGGTGAGGTGTGCAGGACACAGAGGATGGTCGCCCCATCACGGTGGGGTGACGGAAAGGCTAAATTGGATTTGGGGGAGACTCTTCCAGGGCGAGGATGGACGAGGGAAAGGAATGAGACGCTGGGGCGCCCGTGGGGCTCTGGTCAAAGATGCGATCGCGTGGGATGACTAAGGGCAGCCAGGGGGCCAGTGTGGACGCGTCGGCGGGACTGTCAAGGGTCAGAACTAGAGAGACCCAGAAGACAAGTGAAAGCCAAGATGCACCCTAAAGTGGAGGATAAGAGCGGGAGCCACCGAGGGCCGAAACCAACACGGACAAGGAACCAGGAGGTGGGAACGCACATGCAGAGGCAGTGACGGCCCAGCTGGAGCCTCCTGGTGTGTCCAAGGGTCAGCCGCCTGGAGGCCACAGGGTCGGGCTGGGCACAAGGAGGAGGTCTGGGTCACGGGTGTCATATGGTAAGATGACCACAGGTGTTTGAAGTCTGACCACCAGTGCTGAAAACTGCACCCTAGAGAGATGAGCCAGGGTGGACTCCTTGAGAGCAGGTGGTCAGGGAACACTTGGACTGGTCTCTGAATCCCACTGGGCGGGGAGGCCACGATTTCGGGCTTCTCCCTAAAAGGCCCCGGGGAGAATCTCCCTTCTGCGGCCACCGACTCACCTGCCGTGGCCTCACTCACTGAGGGTGCTGATGACAGGGCAAACCTGCCACCATGTCACGTCCTATAAATTTTGGGCACTAAGCAAATGTTAAGCTATAAAACAGGAGTGTGGAAATCATTAGCAATGTACCAGTGATCTCATAACGGCACTGTGGAGGTTTCCCAAGGAAATAATCTCTTTTCCAAACACCAAGTACCGTAACGATACAACCAAGACGGGTTTCTATTCATTCCTGGCCAGCCTCTCTCAGATTTATGTTCCAGTCCTGAGATGGGACCTCTCGCTGCATTTCGGCGCATTACTTAATCGAATGGTATGCTGGTTGACCCCGGTGTGTCTTAAGGTTGCGGTTATTTATGGATATCGTTTCGCCTGTGAGGTCACTGTGAGGCCTGATCTGCATATGTCTGTCAGGAGAGCTGGGGCACTATTTGCATAAGAAGCCCTAGATCTCTTGGGAGGCCCACAAAGAGGACCGCGGCGCTGCTGAGGGCAGATTCTGTGCGTTTAGAGACCAGCTACCCAAGGGAAGACTCTAGTCAAGCCCCAGAGGGGAGCACTTTGGGAAAGCGGGGTCCCCACCCCACCTCAGGTCTAAAGTGAGCCAGTGAACGCGTGCTCTGCTACAGAGGGCATCTCAGTGGGGGTCGTGCATCATGGCATCACGAGCGGCTGCAGTCTCCCCAGTTCCTTCCAGGCCCTTCCTGGAAAAGGGGGTGTCCTTATGAGCCACACTGCACTGCAATGGACTTTCACTAAATTTTATGAAAACCGTTTCTTAAGCACCTCCTGGGGCAGGTGGGGCGACAGAGCAAGACCAGTAGGTGTGATTCCTGCCCTTGAAGTCTCCTAACGGTCCTGTGAGGAAGAGAGACTTGTGCCATGGAAGCCAGAGCAGTGGATTCTCTTATTGCTTTATGTC
This sequence comes from Stenella coeruleoalba, assembly GCF_951394435.1. Lineage (NCBI taxonomy): Eukaryota > Metazoa > Chordata > Mammalia > Artiodactyla > Delphinidae > Stenella > Stenella coeruleoalba. Next base: position 6,947,157 of record NC_137164.1, read on the forward strand.
TTCCTGGTGGCCTGAGCCTTCTGTCATATGTAATGCCCCTCTTTGTCTCCAGTAATTTTCTTGGCTGTGAAGTCTACTTTACCAAATGTCAATATAGCCACTCCTGCTTTTTATTTTTATTTATTTATTTATATTTTTTTGTGGTACGCGGGCCTCTCACTGTTGTGGCCTCTCCCGTTGCGGAGCACAGGCTCAGGATGCGCAGGCTCAGCAGCCATGGCTCACGGGCCCAGCCGCTCCGCGGCATGTGGGATCTTCCCGGACCAGGGCACGAACTCGTGTCCCCTGCATCAGCAGGTGGACTCTCAACCACTGCGCCACCAGGGAAGCCCCTCCTGCTTTTTATTTTTATTATTATCTGCATGGTATATCTTTTTCTATTCTTTTACTTTCAACCTACCCAAGTTGTTGTATTTGGAGTTTCTTGTAAACAACCTATGTTGGATTTTTTTATCCATTCAATGTCTGTCTTTTAATTGGTGTACTTAGACCATTCACATTTAAGGTAATTGTTGACGTTTCAGGGCTTAAATCTGCCGCTTTATTATTTGTTTTCTGTTTGTTTCTTCTAATTCCACCATTTCTCCTTTCTTACCTTCCTCTGGTTACTTGAGCATTTTTTAGGGTTCCGTCTTGATATATTTATAACGTCTTTGAGTATTTTGTTTGGCATAGTTTTCTCAGCAGTTGCTGTAGACATTACAATATACATATATAATTTATCACAGTCTACTGGTATTAGTGGTACTGGTGTCACTCTGAGTGAAGTATAGAAACCTTATTAGTCCTCTTACCTTCCCCATTTTTAAAAGTGCGTTTTCTTAAGTATTTCCTCCTCCACATATATTGAATACTAGTCAAATGATGTTATAATTGCTTCAACCATCAAATATGTTTTAAGAAACTCATGAGAAGTAGGATAGTCTACTTACCCCTATTCTTACCCATTCTGAGGTTCTTGTTAAAGCTTCGAGGCTTCTTCTGTTATGTCCTTTATGTCTACAGAACTTTCTAAAAGGATAGGTTTACTAGAAACAAAATCGCCTCGTTTTTCTTTGTCTGAGAACGTCTTTATTTCCCCTTCATTCCTGAAAGATATTTTCAATAGATACAGAATTTGTGGTTGACAGTTCTTTGCTTTCAATACTTGAAAGATGTTGTGCCACTTCCTTCTGGCCACCATGTCTTCAGATGAGAAATCTGCTGTCATTTGATTATTGTCTCCATATAAGTAAAGCCTTGTTTCTCTCTGGCTGCTGTCACGAATTTTCTTTTTTTGGTCTTTAGCTTTTAAAAGTTTATTACACGTCTTGCCATGGGTTTCACACCATTTGGGTTCATCCCACTTGGATTTCACTCAGCATCTTGAATCAATAGATTCTTGGCTCAACCCCACTGGTAACCCTCCCCGCAAAAGTAGGGCACCTACTCCCACTGCCCCTCGTCTCCCAGGATCAATGTGGGCTCAGCTTCCCTCCAGGGTCCCACCGACACCTGGCAGTGGGGAGGTGAAGGGCTGACTCATGCTGTTTTGCTCCTGCAGGGGTGGGGCAGAAGCTCAGCTCCTTGTTGGGCCCTGCTGACACAGGGAAGTGGAAGAGGTGAATCAGCCTGCCGTCTAGCCCCATTCTGCTTCCCACCTCATTCTGTCTCCGATACCAGAGACAGGAGTGTGAGGTTCAACTAGCTACTGGACTCCACCGCCACTACTGGCGGGGAAACTGGAGCTCTGCCTACTTCCACTGAGCAGGGCACAGGAGATCAAGTACCCACTTGGTCCCTAGACATCACCCAGCCAGAGGATTAGAGCATCACTGCTTCTACCAAGTCAGAGATGGAAGATCAGCCCTCTGCTTAGCTGTACTGAGCAGGGTAATCAGAGTGCTGCCGCCTGCTTCCACAGGGCAGCAGGGTCGTGGCAGAAGACCAGCTCCCTGCTTGGCCCTGCTGAAACTCGGGGGTGGAGGTGTAGTTTTTCCACTGGTGTTTGGCTAGAGCAAGGCGAGTATTGCCAAAAAGGGTTTCTGTTGTTAGGTAACCCCTTTCTCAGTCTTTGGGCTATGGGGAACGGGCTTTTCTTGAAGATATTTTCGGTCTGGGTGGGCCTGTGGGCAATTCCAGGTTGGACGTTTATGCAGAACCCTGTCTGGAATATACTGGAGGCAATAAAGAAGCCCCGGGGACCCACCACTGTGATGGTCCTCAAGTCCTGAGGACCCTGGGAAGTCTGCTTTCTTCTTCCTGCCTTTCAAAGCCTTCTTATGCTTTTCTGTTATGTCCACAGTCTTTTAGTTGTGAGAGGGAGATGCTGGGAGGAATGCAGCTGCTTCATCTTGGCTGGAACCGAAGTCTGACCATATCTGGCATATTTAGGAGAGATCAGATATATTCTGAGAGACCTATAGTTCCCCTCGGGGTTACAGGCAATCTCAGAGTTCCCTCCTGACCAAGTGGGGTGAGAAGTAGCTGAGAGAAAGAGCCAGTGAGCTTGCCAAAAGGTTACCATGACACGATAGGAAGTTTTCATTGCTTTGAACATAATGCCTTTCCCACAAATTAACACTAAGTCATGATCCAGGAACCCTGCACACTGAGCCAGTTTCAAAACATAAACTACAAACTTTATAGAGCACAGCTCACTTGCCCATGTTGGTCGGATACATTTGGTTGTTATTAATTACTCAGTAGGCGACCCAAGGCACTTAAAACACCACCACGGACACCATAAGTGAGTCAACGTTTCTAGAACCTAAATTCTAACATTTCTGAACTGTGGCTTTTTCAGCCTTGATCTTCAAAGGTATTTGATGAAGCATAACATACACAAGGCACCATGGTTACAACCAAGCACGACGGAGCAGCACGTGCGGTTAACTGATAACGGGCTTTACTGGGAACTTGGTGTCAAGAAACTGAGTCAGTAAGATGCCCACGGAAAAGGAGGACTTTGATATGCTGCAAGAAATAGTGACTTTTGTCCTCAATTTCGGACATCTCTTTTAACATGACGTTTTTAAACATCTGTTTCTGAAGCAGAGCAGGAAATCTCTAGGCAGCCGTAACTCTTTGCTTGTGTCACACAGCAACTACAGGCTGTATTTTTTTTTAATCCAACCAGGAAATCTTTCTTCTTCCTTTTAAACTAGTTCAAAGCAGAGCATTTAACGGGCATTTCTACGTAGGGAGAGTTTGAGAGGCCACTGTTACAAATGGTGTTATGAGATGAGTCATGGTAAAGGATGCGATTCTGCTTTTGGAGGGTTTATGAATGGGGCTGGTTTATTAGCCAGCTGGGGGCGAGGGGGTGTCACCTGATATTCTGAGTCAGTCCCACAGCAAAGGAAGGCAAGTTGCAAGTGTGCTTGTCAGGTACCTCGCTTCTGGGCACCTCTTTGAAGCAAGAGTAACTGTTCTGGCCCTTTGTTTGACTGAACGGCTTTCAGAACTGTGTTTCCAATCTCTATGACAGAAGCTTATATGGCTTCAGTGGCCGTGGATTACACAGAGAGGGGGTGTGTGTGTGTGTGTGCGTGTGTGTGCCTGCACAGTAGGGGGAGGTCAAGGTGGGTTTTTTTTTTCTCGGTGAAATATATGAGATGCCATATGGTGGAACAACCTGAGAATACCAGGTGTGCCTGCATCGGAATCTAATGTGCTGTTACCATGGAGACCAGAGCTCCCTGGGCTATGCAGGGCCTCTACTTCCCCCATCGGAGGCGCTTCCTTGTCTAACAGAAACAGGGGCTCTGACATACAAAAGAAGTAAACCTTGAAGGCAAGCCGTTAGCAATTTCTAATTTGTTTTTCCTTGATTCTTTCTAAAGAGTTTTCTCCCTCTCTACTCATGGCTTATTTGAGCAAAGGCTTTGCTAGCAATAATCATAGCGGCATTTATTAAGATGGTGCTCTGTGGTACACATACTCTATCTACCCTCTGGAGTGAGTGTTTTATCTACATTTTTACAGAGGAGAAAACCAAGGCTTCAAGAAAATAGGATATTTTCCCAAGTCATAAATCTCCTACACAGCTGTCCAAGTTGGAACTTGAACCCAGATCCATCTGACTTCAGCCTGTGCGCTTAACTCCCTGCCAAAGGGCGTTGAATTCATCACATCTGGAGTATGTCTTTTCAAAGGATCTCAAGCTTTTTAGTCCTATGAACTAAGAACTGAGAAGTAAAAGAAAAAGGATGTGAAGTTCCTGAAAGCTTTAGAATGGCCAAGTAATGACCTATTAACGGCACAAGCCACAACCACATTGAGAACAAATGGCTAAGATTTACCGAGCATCTGTACGTGTCACTCATTCTTTCAGCGAATACATATTGAGACCTACTTTATGCCAAGCATTGTTCTAAGTCCCGTGGATGCAATGGTGAACAAAACTAACGAATCAGACAAAAATCCCTGCCTGTGGGGACTTCTCAGACTCTCCAGTTTGTGTCTGTGTCAGACACTTGGCCATGGGAACTCAGAAGTGGTAAAACATGGTCCTTACCCTGGAGTTTATGATTAAGAAGCCAAGACAGACACACAGATAACCTAACTGTAACGCACTGAGATAAGTGCTAGGCTCCAGAGGGGTATGAAGTTCTGGGAATGGTGGCTACTGGGTGGGCATGGGGGCTTCCAAGGTTCTTCTTGCTAGCTTTAGATGGCTAGAGCCCTCAAGAGATCCCAGATCCACTGACCTGCCTGGAGGTCCTCTGGGACCCTCATGGCCAACTCCTGAGAAACAGGAACCCCTCAGGTGGCACATTCTCATGCAGGCCTTTGTCCTGTAGTGACTATCCTACCAGGTCTCCCTCACCTGTGTATCAGGCAATTGAGAAGTATAGGATTTTACATCGGTTCCTAACTCACTGCATTTCTTCACATTTCATTTTGCTCATTCTAGCTCTTCCTTCCACCTGAGCTCTTTTTAAACATTGTTTCAATAACCTTAAATATAATCTGTTCTTCCCAGCTTTGGGTCATCTAGAAATTTGATATCTTCACCTTCTATTAAAACACTTGGAGAACAGGGTCAAGGACAGGCCTAGAGAAAGGTATTAAAGCCTTCTTCCCAGGCCAGCAGAAATCCACCAAATAATACCCTTTGGTGTAGTCGTTTGACCAGCCAAGTGCCCACGTAACTATCACTGAGGTTACATCTCTCTACAGTGGCCATAAGGACATCACTGGAGATGTTATCACATGCCTTGGCAAAGTTCCTCCTTCCATCCCCACAGACACACACACACACACACACACACACACACACACGCACACACTTCTATCTTGGTAGACGGTTGAGGAGATTGCAGTTGCTTTAAAATTCAAAATGTTAAGATGAGAATACCAAATTATCTGGCTCTAGCCATGACAGTAAACTCAGGCCTGTCGTTCACACGTGGGTTTTGCTGAAATGGTGCCAGACTGTCAAACAGAAATGAAAAGTTACCAAACAATTGTCCCACTTTGTTTTATTAATTTTTGAGTAGACAAGAAGAATCGGAGCCGCACATAAATGGAGTTCATTGTTAGCATTAAATAAAACAACAAAGTAAATCTAATACATTTTAATGAAATGCACGGCCATGATTGTGCTGTATGGTAATTAAATAGAATTATAAGACATTAACAGCAATTGAAATAACTTTCTTACACAGTAGAAAATCCTGGGGGTGAGAACTGGGTAAAGAAAGATCCTTAAAAAAAAAGGAAAAGATATGGGTAGGGGGAGGAAATTAGGGCCATCTAATAAGATCAGGGTTAGGGGTGGGTTTTGCCCTTATTTAAGCCAAGCAATTCCAAAGACTGTGGAGCTTCCAATCCCTGCCCCTGACTAAATTTACCAGCTGGGAATTTGGGCAGGGAGAATAGAGTCTAAGAATATTTGTTCAGCTCTTCTAAGAGAAAAGAAACTGAAGAGTTCTAAAAATCAAAAATCAACTAGAGCTGATTCTACGAGTATTGTTAAGATGCTAAAAGGTGAAAGGCAGTGCCTTCCCTCTATTACAGCAACAAGAGGAAAGCGGGCCTTCCTGTTCAAGAACCCGGTGAGTCAGTTCAAACTATCTAGGAACCCATTAAAAATTCAGGCACCTAGATCACTCCGAAGCCCACTGATCAAGACCTCAAGGAAGGGGGTTGAGGCATGTGTATTTTTAAAAGTTCCCTAAGTGGTCCTGACAATTACCCAAGTTGATTATCTAGAACCTTTATGCAGATAAATTCTGCACCTAAGGGTAATTAGAAATCACAGCCAAAGAGAGAAGAAAGATTGGGGAAAGCAAGCTGAAGAAGTAGAAAACCCCAAGGGCTACAATGCCAATGTGTGTAAGAAAATTTAACCAGTTGCTTTCCTAACGCCTACCACCACTCAGGGGAAAGGTACTCTGACGGAGACGGTCGAGGGGGAGCGCGTCGTGATGCAGCATCGAGCAGGCCGTGTGGGATGTTAAAACACGAGGCTTGAGAAAACCGAAGTGAGGGAACTGAGCAGTTGATTTGCAGAGAGATGTTTCAGGAGGCGAGAGGAAGTGATAAAACAGAAAGAGGCCTTTTCAAAATTTAGTCAGACTGATCTTGCGTCTAGTCTGCAGAAGCCAAAGCAATTTTCAATTAACTCCTTCCTCCCCTTTTCCCTTTCACTGCCACAGGCTAAGGGTGGAAACTCTGTGTCCAGGGAGGGGCGCTCTTTCTAGCCTAGAGCACAGCCCATACGAGCCACTTAACCTCAACTACGCTGGCAGCGCTACAAGAAATTCCGTACTTCTGTGACCTATTTCGTCTAACACACTCACAAATGCAAACAAATGTTTAAATTACGCTGGTCACAGATCTAAGAGATTTTCGAATGCGAAGTGTGATTGTCAACGAAGCTTTGTGCATTGGTAGCTGCGTGCCTGTGAGCTGCCCCTCAGAGAAAGGGACGGCACTGTACGCTGAAGGCTTACTGGGCACGTGGGCAGTCACCCCATTCGTTTTCCTTCTGAATCTTATTTGTGAGCCTGTCATGCAATAGGCACTGTGTCTCCCTGGTAACCAGCCCCCCCCTCCAAAGTACAGGCAGCTCGTATTCTGCCTCTTTGTGTTGTGTCCCAATCACAGTCCTCTACACGAGGCTCTTCCAGCAACTTCCATCTACTTTATCACTTTTTCGTTGGTCCCTGACCTCAGAACTTGAAATCTCTGAAGAGCAGAAGTGGGGTGCTAGGAGAGCCAGTGGCTAACTAAAGGTCACCCACATTTCCCACAGGCAGTGCTGGGTCTTGCTATTTTTTATCAGCTGAACCCCACAAGAACGTTAGAAGCCCATGGAATCCCCAGCGAACAGCCCTCACACAGTTTAACGTCTCCAGTATTGACAGTCATCCACCTACTGTTCCCCCTCAAAGGCTAAACATACTCCATACAGGTTTTATTTTAAATCAAATCAGCACAGGGTGCAGACTACTTATAAAATAGAGATGCAATCTGCCTTGGCAGGAACTGTGAGTTACTATTGTACTGAACAACTCCTGGTGCTCTGTTGATGCTACGTGGTAAATTTAAATAAGTTGCCTCTAATATGAATGTGGCTGGGAAAAAAAAATGATAGAAAATTACACCAGTTTTCATCCCAAGACCGACCACTCAGGTTCTGTGTTATTTCTGTCTCCAGAAGGGGTATGATTTCAGCAATGGTAAAAGCATTTTCTTATCCGATTAGCAAAGCACTTCTTCCCTGAGATTTTCACAAGCTGATGTTATGAAGAGAGTCACTGTTGTGAGGACTTGCTGTGTGACCTTGGGCAAATCACCTCCCTAGGCCTCAGTTCCTCCACTAGAAAAATAAAGAGCATGAGATCTCTGAATGTCCACCCAGCCCTACAGCTTTCTGGCCTTCTAATTCTAAAACTTCCAAAAATGAAAATTAAAAACAGAAAGCCAACTGAACAGGCTGGTCAGCCAGGATGACAAGTGGCTGGGAAGGGCAGTTACATGGGTGGGCACCACCTGTGCGGAGTGCATTCCTGTTCCCAGTTACTCAGCCCCTCCCCGGAGGAGGATTATACATCTCTAGCGTCTGCCACGTGACGCCTCTTGGAGAGAATATTTCCCAGTTCCACTGACAAAAGGTTTGGCCACATGACTTGTTTTGCCCAGTGGAACGTAACAGACACGACGTATGCGACATCTCAAGAGGAGTTCGAAGAGCCTCTGAGGGCTTCTGAGACCTCCTGCTCTCCTCCCCGTGCCACGAGGACAGGGGCCACTGAAGGTTTTGGGGATCTCAAGAAGGCACCGCGCAGGGAGCGGAATCAGAGTGAAAGCAGGGCTGCAGATGACACGAGGATAGGAAGCGTACTTTTGCTACTGCAGCCGCTGAAACGTGGAGGTCATTTCACTCCCTCAGTCTCACCTAGAGAAAGTTGACTGACCCGCCACTCCACGGGGCACATCTGATAAACACCCAAAGAAGGACAAGGATGACCTGGCTAAGGTGTGCTCTTTGCATGAGCGTTTCTGGCGGCAGCCGCCTTGTAACTCGGCACCATGGACACCGGAAATACGCAGCTCTCCGAATTTGCAGCACCGGTTGCCTCAGACAGGAATTTGGGGCTGGCAAGACGCCACCGTTCCGGTGAGGCCCTCGATTCACTATGCATCTAAGTGGGACTCAGTGGGGTAAAGAGGGACCCTGGCCTTAGCAGCCAGAGGCGCCGGGCCACTCCCTGATGACTGAATTCCCACGTGTCTGCAGAAAACCCTGATCCTGTCTCTGAAGCCAAGTCACGCCACCTTTGAAACCTCACATTGGTTCTCAGTTCAGAGAGGTCATCTCCAGGGGCCAGTCTGTGCTTCTGTTGTTTTGTGGTTGTTCATCTGAATGAAAACGCAGTATTCTAAGATTTCGCATAGAACAAATGGCTTCTCTCACTCAGGATGAGGAACGCCAGATTCAACGATCTGAAACAGCTCTGAAACAGACCAGGCTTAAACCATTACCTAATCTGGACACCACTGTCCTCACCATTGGACAGGCGGATATCGTACCTATCAGTGGCACGCATCAACTTTAAGCAGCAAATCAGGGCAGAAAAACATGAATTTTCCAAGTGAACTGACATCACAGCCTAGGTGAGATGAACATGGTTATATGGTAAACCTGCGCCTACTTATCAGTCTTTGTTCAGAGTAACGTGTATGTTACTTTAAGAGAAAAAAAGAGAAAGAGAACTAATTAGATTTACACGTGAACACAGTCAAAATAAAGAACTCAAATCTATTTTTTTTCATTCTTATACAGCCTGAGGGCAATAGCCAAAAGAAATTAAGTGTGAGTAACGCAAAATAGATTGTGTGAATTTCAATTTGAAATGTGTGAAGTTAATATACAACTGCAACTTAAGAAGTGCCTTTTGATTTATAAAGTAGGCTTGATCCACACGTGGAAAAAATTCTATCCCATAGACAACTCCAAGGTGGGCTCCCAGGCTGCATGCGGACCTGGAGACATGGAGGGGAGTTTCGTAGCACTGAGAAGACCCTGTGACTGCGGAGCAGTGCCGTCATCCACGGCAGTCACAACCAAAGCACCCGAGGCGTGCTGCTGCGGGGCCTGTACACGCAGGGACTGTGGCCGGGCCACCGCCCCTCCTGAGAAGACCGGCAAGGCAGTCTCACAACTCCACAACCAGCGCTCAAGATAAGGGACCTTTAAGCTACATACAAATGAACGGAAATGAAGTTTTGTGTTTACTAAGGCCAGGTCCACAGACTAACATCCAACTTTGCCATCATCACACAGTGAATGTTTCTTCGTGTCAGTGTTCTTCACAAGGGCTTTGCTTACGGGGTCACAGTGAAGAAAGAGCCTTCTTGTAGGATTCTCACTGCCCACTGCAGACGGAGACCCTCCTGTGTGCGAAGTCCTGCGGGGGAGACGGCGATGACCCCCGCTCCCTGCCCTCCCAGAGCTCACCGTCTAGTGTGTAACAGAACCTGCTCTGGTAAAAGGCAACTAATAACTGTAACACAAGTCAGCAGGAAGACGGTGACCGTCACCGCTACTGGACTAGCATCCCCGCCCTTGCCACGCGGTAACCTCCTCTTCGTGATCCAGGACATCACCTCCTCTGTGCTTCTCCTCCACACGGCTGCTCAGTCACACGCTCACTGTGGTTGATGCGCCCCTAGGATTCGGTGATGGTTTGTTTCAGGGCTTTCTCTACCGGGACGAGTTCCTTAAGGCAATGGCTGTGCCTCAGATCTACTGGGCATTCAATAAGTTAAACTGACTTTATATAGGTCTAAATAATAGACCTACATAAATCAATTAATATCTGTATGAGATTCAAATTAGAAAACCTGGAGAAGTAAGTCCTGGCTAGACCTTTCCAGGTGCCCTTTGCGCACAAGCCCCCATGGATTACACAGAAAACTTCCTCACCCAGAAAACCTTGGAAAACTCCCCTTTGTGGAAACTGAAACCCTCTGACATCATGTAATGCTTTTTCTTTCTGTGAAAAGCAAATGGGACTAACAAACTGCAACTCTGGTCTGTGATTCTTAAGCGAAGTACACGAAGCTCTACCTGTGTGACCTTCTCTAGGACATATGCATGTATCTGCAGTAAGGAAAGACAGTGAGACAGTGCGTAGTTCGTAAATTCCATATTTAAAGTGCCCTTTTTTCAGAAATGATGCTTGCTGTTTTTTGTTCCTGTTGTACAGAGGGAGAAATTTGAGCCTTCGTCTGCTAAATGAGGCAAGAGAGGTCGAGCTGAGCGCTACCACAACCCGGTTTTGGTTCACGAAAGGTACTAAAAGCAGTGAGAACGGGACCCTCTCTTCATCCTGCCTCTCTTACCTTTGCTGGAAAAATAGCCTAAGAGCTCTCACAAGCATTTAGCAAAACACTTCTGTGTGCACGGGTCTACCATGACCACTAGGGAAGCCACGCCAATACGGGGGTGATTGCAGAATCCCACCTTTGGTGAAAGGTTGAAAGCAGTGTGGGTACCGCCTAGACACAGCTCAGGCTGTGTGTGTCAGGGAATGAAAGGGTAGTGGGACACTTTGATCTATTTCTGGCGTCCTAAGATTTCTGTTACATCACAATAAGAGTATCGGAGCAAACTCAAGCTCAGGGAAGACAGTGGTCCCTAGTTGTGGCAAACCCAAAGCAGCCATCCCCCCTTGAGTCCAAATGGCGCACTGCCAAGCAAACAGACCCCACGCGCTCTGCGCACAGGGTCAGGAGTCTTCCTCACCACTGCATCTACGTGTCTGAGAGGCACTGACAAACAGCCGGGCTAGGCATCCAGAGCTGCTTTATTTGCAGGAAGAAACAAAGCCCATATTAAATAAAAAGAGCTTGGCTCCGCAAGGGGGCGTGTGGAGGAGGAATCCTCACTTGCGCTGTTTGCCGATTTCCACGGCGTAAATACTCTCACCATAGCCAATTTCAAGCTATCAACAGGTTGACAGACTTGCAGCATTTTAAAATATTCAACAATTGGCTCCGAGGGACATCCATGGTGGTGCAGTGGTTAAGAATCCACCTGCCAATGGAGGGGACACGGGTTCGAGCCCTGGTCCGGGAAGATCCCACATGCTGCGGAGCAACTAAGCCCGTGCGCCACAACTACTGAGCCTGCGCTCTAGAGCCCGCGAGCCACAACTACTGAGCCCACGAGCCACAACTACTGAAGCCCGAGCACCTAGAGCCCGGGCTCTGCAACAAGAGAAGCCACCGCAATGAGAAGCCCGTGCACCGCAGCAAAGAATAGCCCCCACTCGCCGCAACTAGAGAAAGCCCGCGTGCAGCAACGAAGACCCAACGCAGCCAAAGAAAAAATAATAATAAACTTAAAAAAAAAAAATTGGCTCTGAGAAAGCCTGTGAGGAGCCAGCTCGAGCATACCGGCGCGGGTCACATTTATTGCGGGTTTATTATGGGGCCAGAAACTGATAAGCACTTTATATTTCAAGTATCTCATTTCATCTTCCCAGCAGTCCTGTAAGGAAGGTCCATCATCATCATCTCCATCTGAAGGTGAGAAAACAGAGGCACAGAGAGGATAAGCAACTTGCCGCGTGTCACCCAGCTGGGAAGCGGCGGGGCTGAGGCTGGAATCCCGGTTCTGACTCCCGAGCTGAAGTTCTCCCAACCCCACAGTGCTCTCCTGGGACAGATCCTTGTTCCCAAAATAACAGATCGCTAGCCAAAGGGCCAGGATGGTGCGATGACCAGAGTATGCACGGCCCAAATAAGACCAGACGTTTGCAGTTCATGCCAACCTCCTCACCCAGTCAAGAACACACAGAGATTCCTTCTCTTTGAAAACTCAACCTCCTCCCTTCTTGATTCTTCCTTCCAGTCCGACTCTCACCCCTTTGCACTTCCCTGTCAGGAACGAGAGCCTCTGTCCTGCTCTTTGTCCCCCAACAAGCCCACTCACATTTAGCTGACCAGCTCTATCCCTCCGTGAACAAGGACAGGTCGGCAAGCAGCGCCCTCCTCGGGAGCGACAGCTACCTGCACGTCCCCCAAACCAGGACAGGAACCAATGTTCCCAGCACAGGAAGCAGCGAGCACACGGCCCGGGGCATCCTTTCCACACGCAGTGGAGGAACCGTGGTGGAAGCGGCCCAGGGATCACTGATAAATGAAGAGGAAGAAATGGACAGTGATATATTCATATCATATCCAGAAGTCAGGAATTATTCCAAGCCTGAGGAGAAATGAAAACCCAGGACGGGAATTAAACTTGTCCTGAGTCATTTAAGGGCCATCACCTCCAGACTAAGCAGAATCAGGAGAACAATCGGTGGGACTGATTGAGAACTGGAACTGATGGGCATATGAGGGTCAGGGTGGCAGGCGGAGGGAAGACTCCCAGGCCCTGATCTCGAGGATTTGTTTCCATTATTCTGTGATGTTGTTGCCGAAAGCAGTGAGTTTCCTATTAGAAACTCTAATATGTGCAATCTAAACTTGAAACAATTTCCCCTATTTAAATATCTTCCACATTGCAATTATTCAAAAAATATTGATCAAATGAACGGAAGGAATATATTTATATAAAGAAAATAGTTGGAATTTTGTGTTTTAGGCTATGTTATTCACAATGCAAATTATGAAACATATATGCCTGTGTAATACATTAGGAAGCTAATTCACAAAGACAGATTTCAGAGATCTTGGGCAAATTCATCTTAAGAGGAACCCATTTTGTGTTCCAGTTATTACCACGTTTAGGTTAGATTCTCCTCACCAGTGGAACTGTAGTCATTCACATCATAATGTGCACACAAGTGTTCCTTAGAATAAAGTAAAAGGTAAACTAATGGTGATAAAAAATAAAAGTCTTCCAAATGAAGAGGTTCAGTGGGTTTTGAAACTATTCATACAAAATGCAACCTTCCAATTAATTTGCAAGAACTGACTGACACCAGGGAAGATGCAGACTTAATAGCCAAAGTTAAATGAAAAGTTCTGCATAATTAGTGGCTGTGATTAAAAAATGAAGCTCATGATTTATAACTGCAGCCAATGATTTATTTCCTCCACTTGCATCTACACACTTTTGTGAGGTAACTTTTTCATCTACGAAAGTCATTGAAACTAAACACTAAAATTAACTAAATCGCTGTACCTAGTTAGTCTAGCCCAAGGGTTTTTTAAAAAAAATGAACCATATTTAATCTCATGGTTCTCGATAAAATATTATCCATGATTTTTGGAGGGCATTTTGTGCCAATAAAATTATTTTTCATGTTTTCATATTTGCAGTCCTTAAATTTTCTAATTTTGTGCATATTTTATAAATTACAAACATTCTGTAGATTATCAGTAGAGTAAATATATTGTAATATAGTGTAAACTATCGTGTAAAACTCACAAACATCTTACCGATGGAGAGGCATCGTCACAGGAGTTTGCAGAGCACTGTCCCAGGTCACACGAAATGACCAGCACAATCCTGCCCTGCAAGGCACATGCAATGGGGTCCAGAGCCACGACTGACTTTCAGGCCGAGGGCTTTCAGGAGGCAGAAGTAAAGGCAAGCACTGACTGGGTTTCTATAAATACTGCTCTTTAAAAACCACCTTAATATATTTGTAAGCATATTTCCTTTGTAAAGCAAAATAATTATCATATAAAAGCAAAAGGTAAAAGTCTCCCTTCCTGCAAGAGGTTTTTCATTTTAGTTTGAATAAAGAAAAATTCAGGTGCTAAATTTCAAAAGGAATTCATCTATCATAAAAGATTTTTCTAAAATATTAAAAGTTCATTTATAGTACAAACTAATAAAATATATAAGAAACTGGTATACTTTGAAAAGCAAAGAAAAGATGTTTTCATTGTTTAATAATCCCACACTAAAAAAAATCAGGGGGAAAATGAGAGTTTTCATTAAGAATAGGAACTAATGAGGTTGTTTCTTATGATAAGCAAATATGTATTTCATACCATTCCCTAATGAGAACCTAGGAAAATGGTGCTTTTCTTTTACCATGAATATTTCTGGATGCAGTTTCTAGCTGCCTTGAGCAAAGTCCATTCTTATGTTGCTAGCTTCTGCAAATCTCTTCCAGAGCCGCTGTGCTGGATGACATTTTGTCCAATTAGTTGTCAGCATATTTCCTTTTACCTTCACTGCAATAACCTTACTTCTTCTAAGAAGATTTCACACCCTCAACCCGTTCATTTAAAACTATACAAAAAGCTGTTCTCAAAGACCCACTGCTAGGCAACAGAAACCTGTGAACTAAATCTCAGGTGAAAAACAGTTCTCTTCGAAGAGAGATGAGAACAATTACGGTCATTTCACAGTAAATTATTAATTTAATCCAGAATACAATATCATCTTGTTAGAATTTCTAAATAGAGGTCCAAACAAAAAAGACAACCTACAAGGACTCAAGCACTTTTATGAGTGTGTACATGTATATCTGAGTACGTACAAACATGTACATACATTCAGCACACGACAGATCCCTGATGAACAGCTAATTCGGTTTGCTGTGTTTGATCAACGCATGTCTGTCCCCTGTGCTACAACTCCGGGAGATGGCATGGAATGTCGGTGCGCTGGGTTTTCAAGAGAGCACTGTCATTACCAGCTCTTTACAGAGAGACACAAACGAAGCCAGTTCTTACAGTAAAGGCAGAATAACGTGTACTAAATTCAGAACTAGCTTAGATTTTGAAACCTGGGCTCTGCATTGTAAACCAAACTAAAACATTTCACACACATTTATCTTTGAGGAAAAAAAGTTTGATTGGGGAAAAGGCTTTTAAAGGCTTACAGATTTCATGAGAAGGGTTTCCTAAGGCCTTAGAAACCAAGTTGTGCTTAAAAAGTAATTTCTATGAGTTAAGCACAAACGAATCATAAACTTATGGATTGAATTCACCTTGAAATACACAAGGGTTTAAAAATTAAAGGAAATATGCTTGGTAAAGTATGTTTGAGAAATGTTATAAAATATATTTCAGAATGTTTGAAAAATAGCTGGAGGTATTTTACAAATCCCAAACGAAGCTTGATTCACCCATCTCTAATTACAACACTAATTACTAACACTATAGTTTAGGATTTATGTTATGGAATACAGTAGTCATACCATGATTAGTTATTTGTTGAAAGAAGTTATTTAAGATGTGCTGATTGAAAGCATTTTGAACGTTCAGAGCTAAACTCAGCTCTGGGGTAGTTCTTCAAATACAGACATTGAAGCCAGGGTAAGTACAGGGGGCTGCTCTCCTGGTAACTCATGGCGACCATACGTACAGCTGAGGACTTTGGAGCTGCCGCCCTCTATGCAGAACACGGTCAGGAATCTTATTAGTAAAAATAAACGACTGAGCTCTATACCACTTAAGTTGGTGATTTAAATATGATTCATGGAAACTCTTAGAATGATCAGTTCATTTCATAAAACCGGCCCTGAAAAAGAAATAGCTGTATATTTACACTCTGATATAACGTAGGGCAACAATATTCCTAAAGTCATGTTAATCCCACAACACAAGCCATTATTTTTTCCTATTATTATAAACATAAATACTGCAACAGAATATATCACTGTAGTCTGCCCAAAAGTCTCCTGGTAAAAAAAAAGTTACAGGAAAGGGATGGTAAAACGGTGATTAATAACCTCAGAAAAATGGGTGAATGTTAACATATTTATTTCAAGAATTGAGTACTTTTGCATTTAACATTGTTGAAAGTAACCTTGGAATATGGCAAAGGACTAGGCTCTGGAACTAGACTGACTTAGGTTCCATTTTTTCTTCTACTTCTTAGGAGCCAAATGACTAGAGCAAATCACTCTATAAGCCTCAGTTTCTTCTTCTGCAACAAGAGAATAATAGTAAATACATCTTAGAACTAATGTGTGGATTTAATAAAGCAATAAAAGTACAGTATCTTGCATACAGTAAACATTATAAATGTTAGTGCCAGTCCTATGACGTTAATTTATCTGATACTTCTTATTCTTAACTATCATCAACTTAGCTGAACAGTCTGTATCGGCACCATGCCGCAGAGGCTTTAAGGTCCTTAATAAATGTTCCCCTGTCTAGCTTGCTTTCATTATACCTTACCTGCAGCATTTGTTAAGATCAGAAATAGATATAAGTCCTATTTCCCAGTTCAGAATGTGATCTTGAACACAGATATTAAAATCTCCCTGGGCACAGTTCCTTTACCTGTGACACGAGGGGACTGGACCAAGTCATTTGCTCCCAGGTTCGGGTCTGCTGGGCCAGGAGCATCTGACCGTGGTGATGCCCAGGCAGGCAGGGAGGAAAGCACGGTGCACCAGTCTCCTGAATCTGAGCCTGGGTTGATGCAATCAGCCAGGTGAGACTTGAGCCCACCCTGCCTTTCCACCCATCCATTTGCAAGGAAGCAGCTACCGCTGGCCAGGCAACGCTTCTATCTTCCCTCGCCGTTTCCACCTGAACTCCTGGTTCTGGGCAGGCCCCCTAGCGATCCAGTGTGCTCTGCCATGAGCCATCTCAAGGCGGCACTGGCCATACACCTGGAGAAGGTAGGAAGGACTGAAGGGAAGGCCCTAGCCACATATGTGTCCTACTTCTGTCCTTAATTAATTTTGTACCTCATTCTTTTTCTTCATATCCTTTAAGAGATCAAAACCTCAATGGTGACAGGAAGAAAAGAAGTGGAGCCACGGAATTAAATTGTTGCTAGGTGCCTTCCAGCTATAAATATTATACAACTACATGACAAAATAATGATGCATAAATATCTACTTCACATTGGTCTACCTGGAACACTCTGGGAACTAAAGATAAAGCTAGAAAGGGCACAGACGGCCTAGATAAATGACATAAACACGAACACTCAAAGAACAGACCTCCTTATCACTCCTCATCCTCAAATGGCTGGACTCCTAATTTACCTGCAATTCTAACATGCCTAACAACTGTTTCTTTTCATTAGGTTCACTGAAGGCTGCAGGCCGGAAATTGGAAGAGAAATAAAGGTTGACAGCCTGATAACAGAAGAGTAAAAATGCTACAGAAGCAAACACCAGAACTCAAAGACCACTGAGTGACAGGCAGAAAAGCCCTGCTGTCCCTCCACTAGCTGCTGAGGGTAGCACATCACAAGGAGAACTCTGAATGACAAAGAAAAGGTTACGTTCAAATTCTCTACTTTACAAAGTCAGAGAACAAGTGTGATATCTTTTAGAAAGGTTTCAGTAAAAACCAATTAAAAATAGATAAGCATATGAAAAGATGTTCAACATCATGTCATTAGAGAACTGAAAATTAAAACAGCAGTGAGAACCCACGACACACCTATCAGCATGGCACGATCGGGAACCCTGACAACACCAAACGCCGGTGATGACGTGCAGCAACAGGGACGCCCACTCATCGCTGGTGGGAATGCAAATGGTGCAGCCCCTCAAAGGCAGTCTGGCAGTTTCCCACAAGACTAAACATACTCTTACCATACATTCCACCAACAGTACTCTTAGGTATTTACTCAAATGAGTTGAAAACTTATGTTCAAACAAAACCCTGCACCGGAATGTTTACAGCAGTTTTATTCATAAATGCTAAAACCTGGAAGCAACCAGGATGCCCTTCAGTAGGTGACGGATCAACAAACTGGCACATCCATGTACTGGAGTATTATTCCATGATGAAAAGCACTATCAAGCCACAAAAAGACAAGGAGGAACCTTAAATGCATATGGCTAAGGGAAAGAAGCCTGTCTAAAAAGGGTACGTACTGCATGATTGCAGCTATATGACATTCTGGAAAAGGCAAACTGTGGAGACAGTAGAAAGATCAGTGGGTGCCAGGGGTTAAGAGGAGGGGCAAAGATGAACAGGCAGAGCAGGGAGGATTTTAGGTCAGTGAAACAATTCCGTATGACACTGTAATGGTGGATATATGACATTATGCTTTTGTCAAAACCCAATGAACTGTAATATAAACTATGAACTTTAGTAATAATCAATACTGACCCAACTAAAACAAGCAAATCACACTAAAGCGAGATATTGATAAAAGGGGAAATGGCAGGGGGAGGGGAGGGGGAGAAATATATGAGAACTCTCCTCATATACAGGTTAATTTTTCTGTAAACATAACATTGCTCAAAAAATAAAGCCTGTGAACTAAAAAAAATAGTTTTGGAGAATTCATAACATAAGACACAGTCATGTGGTGCAGATGTAGAGAATGGACTTGAGGACATGGGGAGGGGGAAGGGTAAGCTGGGACGAAGTGAGAGAGTGGCATGGACATATATACACTACCAAACGTAAGGTAGATAGCTAGTGGGAAGCAGCTGCATAGCACAGGGAGATCAGCTGGGTGCTTTGTGACCACCTAGAGGGGTGGGATAGGGAGGGTGGGAGGGAGACGCAAGAGGGAGGAGATATGGGGATATTTGTATATGTATAGCTGATTCACTTTGTTATAAAGCAGAAACTAACACACCATTGTAAAGCAATTATACTCCAATAGAGATGTTTAAAAAGAAAAATGGAAACAGGAAAGGAAAAAAAAAGACACCGTCATGTGGAAAATTCACCTTATGGAACATCCACTTCGCAATGGTGCTACACAAATACGTGTATTTGTTAAACCAGTTAGAATTAATTGAAAAGCCATTCTTAGCCACATCAACCTTGAAACTATTAGCATAATGCACGGCAAACACAAAATGTCAGGTTCACAATATGTGATTTTATAAGAACTGAAACTCCGGAAAAAGTCATCCCTTACTAGTGAGGGATTTGTTACTCCCACTGGTGGCAATAAGTGGACCAGCGACTGTAGATCAAATATGAACCACAAAGAAAACACCGACAAGCCACACTCTAGAAATTTATTACCAAACTACAACCTATGCACAGACACAGCTAAGCTCATGAAGCTAGGGATGTAGCCGCACAAAATGTAAGGAAAAGCACATTTAATAAATACAATTTGGAAACGTCTTTTTCTTTAAATTAGGTTCAAAATACTGGGAGACAGACACTGAAACAAAAATCTTAACAAAACACTTACAGCACATAGCGATCTCGCTGGACACTGTGTCCGCACAATGTTAACCGAAGGCGACGCCTGCTGCCCTGCTGCCGTGTGAACAGACATGTCACGTGTCCACCTCGGTGTGTTTCCATGAAGTACTTAGGTCCTTGTACAGGAACAGTTAGGTCCCGAGACTTTTAATGCTGTCACATGAGTTTGTATTTATGAAGCTAAGAGAGAACAGGAGGTGTGTTGTGTTTGAAACCACTCCTTGACATGAGGAACATCGAGTGATGAAGCTGTCCCAACAAAGAGGGGAAGACTCACCCAGACATTCTGTAGAGGCTTCACTTGGAATATATGGCTTTCCCAGAGGAAGAACAACAAATATTTTCAAGTGAAATTTCAGTGTTAAAAAAAGTGAGTGAGAGAGGAGAGAGAAGGAAGCGCTTAGACGAACACACAGGTATAGTGGAGATGACTAACTGAATTTCAATATGGTTTCAATTCATTCGCACCTACAACTAAGCCTGTTTGACTGAGGTAGACTCTGGAAATAA
This sequence comes from Stenella coeruleoalba, assembly GCF_951394435.1. Classification (NCBI taxonomy): domain Eukaryota; kingdom Metazoa; phylum Chordata; class Mammalia; order Artiodactyla; family Delphinidae; genus Stenella; species Stenella coeruleoalba. The sequence goes on from NC_137164.1 coordinate 6,967,224, forward strand.
CACGTGCAAAGACTCAGGTTTTCCAAAGGGCAATATTTAGTCATTTCAGAGGTTGTAAAACAAAAGTGCATTTTATGATTTTGAACTTAAAATAAAATGGGAGTCCTTTCATAGGAGGAAAACCTCCACATTAATTCCCTACCAAAGTTCCATATGTACAGAAACCTACACACTGCTGGTGACAAAGCAGAATCTAGGTTATTTCTATACATATAAAATAAAATCAATCAACAAAGGAGAAAGGTAAAATAAAAAGAATAAATTTGATGACGTTACCTTAATATTTTTCCTGTTTTTATTAACAAGTCATCTGGAAATTGAGAAATATTCCTAAAGTTAAAGAGTTGTCCGGAGCCAAAAAACCTAATAAAAATTCAAAGAATTATTGTTAATTTGTGAATGTTTAAAAACATATGTGTTATCTTAGGGACTTTATTTTTAAATATCATATAGTTTTCATAAGAGAAAACAATATTAAAAGCAAACATCCTAAAAAATCAAATAAATAAGTATGAAAAGCCTAATTTAAGGGTATAAATAAGTAAACATAGTAATTATTACAGTTTTTAGCTTTTTCTGCAAAAAAAAAAATAATTAGCAGAGATAAGAATAAAACATTTGGGGTTTAAATATTTGTATTCCCCTAACACGCCCTCCAACTATAATTCCTACCCTTTTCTATTGTGACAGATTCTTAGATTCACATAAATATTATGTACATTGGGCTTCCCTGTTGGCGCAGTGGTTGAGAGTCCGCCTGCCAATGCAGGGGACACGGGTTCATGCCCGGGTCTGGGAAGATCCCACGTGCCGCGGAGCGGCTGGGCCCGTGAGACATGGCCACTGAGCCTGCGCGTCTGGAGCCTGTGCTCCGCAACGGAAGAGGCCACAGCAGTGAGAGGCCCGCGTACCGCAAAAAAAAAATTATGTACATCACAAATTAAGCTGTATGTACAAACTACTACACAATCAAAACCATTATGGAACAGAAGATACAAAACAAATGTTAAAAGAAGGATTACTATTGTTTCTTCATATGGTTAAAGTGGCCCTTTCTTGGAAAAGGCCAACAATTATCCTTAACATTTTATGCCTATCACACAGGAAATACCCTGAGGTGACTTATCATTCACAAGAGAAAAGGAGTGGGAATCTACTATTATGCCAAAAGAGTCAATAATCAAGACAACACAGAAGGAGCCAAAGCCCACATGACAAGCAATACCTGCCTCATCCTTCACTTTACCTCAAGGTTGCTAGGGTAAGGAAAGTGAAACAGAACCGCGTCAACTGGTCTGTGATTCTCATCATGGATACGGCAGTGTAGACAGAAACTTCCAAGGAGGGGATTCAAACAAACTCAAGGTGTTCGAAACCTACAGTACCAACACTTTCTGTTCAGAAGAGTCAGGCTGCATGTAGCAAAGTGAAAGAGTGACACTTATATTGAAAATCTGGGCTGTGTACACACATTTTTCCTGATGTACATGTATGTTTTTTTACGGCAGATTCACCAGACACTTGCTTGCTCACTTTTTGAGTAATTAGTGATTTCAGCCTATGTTTGGACAGTCAAATATCACATCATAAAAACTGCAGTCTCTGGAGCCCAAACGAAACCCCCAGTTAGGCAGCTAGACCACAACATGTTACCTCTTCCAAGCTGTCTTGGCATTTTGGGAGGTAGAGGTCCAAGCCCAAAGTGTGTCTGGTCGTTCTGGAATGCCCACACTGCTGCTGACTGAAGATAAAGTCTGTGACGCCATCGTCTATTTCCTACATGGATTACTAGAAGGTTTCGGCCTCCATTAGAGAGCCATTTGTCTGGCACATTCAATTAATATTCATTTCCTTTTAAAAGTAAAGGAATTGTGCAAGCAAAATGTTTGCAGTAAACGTGTAACGCGTTTACATGTTTGCCATAATTGCATGTGTATGTGTTTACAATAAACATGTAGCTTGGGAAATGACAAAAATTGTTCATGAAAATAGCCAAGATCTACAGTAGTCCTGTTGTTCAAGCAAATGGATACCACTTCTAATTCTAAAGCAAATTTAAAGAGAGAAAAACGTTTAAAGCAACTCGCAGGTTACTGTGCCTTCCATTTATAAACTGAAATCGTTTCATTAGTGGGAGCCAGAAGCTACACGGTGTAATTACAGGAAGTGCCCAGTCGGTACTGCACTGCCTGGTCCAACTCTGTGGCCACAGAGCGCCCACCCAAGGGACAGGCATACAGCAGGCAACCAACATGAGCCTACTAAGATGGAGGATTATCTGATCAGATAACTGCGAGACAGAAGTGTAGAAAACTTAGTCCCGACATCACTGTGTTGAAGAACCCCAAACACTCAGGTTTTCAGAGGAATTAAAGGAACCAAATCTTTCTAATTTGATAATACAACAGAAAAAAGAAAATAAAACACAAAAATGCTCTCATTCTGGGTAAGGCAACACAGTCTTGCAATAAAGACAATGCACATACCATGTGCAGGAAAGGTCGGACAGAACGCCCTAGGGATCTCCTCAGGATCCTTTACGGGGTTAATACATACAAAGCATTCACCATCCACTGACAGAGCAAAGTGAGAAACAAGGGAAATAAACACACTGGACTGACTTAACACAGTAAAGATAAGCTCCTAGGAGGCTTGAGTCTCCAAATACTGCTCAACTGATAGTTTTTAAAAAATCAAAATTACCACGTTATTATGCATGAAGAATTCAGAAAAAAATTGAAAGGTAAGCCAAGACAAATACATGAAATCTAGCAAAATGGGCTGACTAAACTATGCAAACAAGTTTTGGCAATCAAAACACTAAGGTTTTAACGACTGCCCCTAGGACTTCGGGAAAAAAATAATTTACTGGACGGCAATAGTCTGCAAGATTATCTTAGTGGGATTATTTATTTCTTTATTTTAAAAGTTCATGAATAAAAGGAAAGTTCTCTCATTTCAACTTTTAAGATGAACTAAATCAATTAAAATAAAATCATGATATCTCATGATTTTAACTCTTATAAATCTATGCCTCAGAGGAAAGGGGGGTAATTTAAAGCATTAGATGAATACTGTGGTATATGGTTCTAAGTAGGGGGAAGAAATCTCTTAAGGAAGCTGCTAAGAGTTTAACTGTCAAAAAAGCTATATGTTATTTCTGGTTTTAAACTAGTAGTTGCTGTCCAAAATTGAAAATTCAGGATATCATCAAATACAAATTTTTTAAAGCTTGACTATTAAAGCAGAGGTTGCCCAATCAAAACAGGATAAATGTAATTTTTTAAAATTAACACTAGGCTACTCTACTTGTGACTAGATACATGGCCTCTCCTTTTCTGGCCTCCTTCTACGGTCTAATTTCTGCTGAAAAGAATGGGCATATCATATTTCTAACCTAATCTTAGTGTGCGTACAAGCACTCAACCTAGACAAGGAATGATTCTTAAATGTTCGTTGTTCATTATGCACGATGTTATTTTGTTAATAAACAAGCTGTCTCGAAAGCCATAAAGATTTTGCTTTGTTTGTTTTGCATTAGCCACAAGAGAGTGGACTTGTTTAGAATACCAAAGCATTTATTTAGAATATGAAAGGCAAATTCAGCAAAAAACAATGTTTGAGCTGAGAAAAATCAAGGGTTTATCTGTTGAACATATTGAAAGAAAAGTGAAAACAAACTCAGAAGTCTAGAATGAAAAAGAGCATCTTATGCAAGCATGATGTCCTTTCCACCCTTCCAATGTAAAGTACGGCCAGCAAAACAAATACTGAAAACCAGAGAAGCCACTTGGCAAAAGGATTCAAAAACCACAAAGCATGAGGCTATTCCCCCATAAAGCTCAATAAGCGATTAAATAGCTAGTAGAGGGAATGGTGAGGGAAGGGAAGGGAAAATTCAAACTATATAAGAGACTCTAACAGTAGTAGGTGAATTCTAAAGGTTTAACTAGCAGATTCATTATTTAATCCAAAACCATAATTCTTAACAACAAATAATAGATCTGACACAAACCCAGTTTTGATGTTAAAAGCCAACAGATATAGGTCCCTCATGTTCAGAGCAAAGCATAGAAAAAACTAAAAAACAATGAACACTAGTGAGAAACAGAGCTCCCTCTACATCTCCTGTAAACAAGTTTCTGCGACAGCACACTGGTTGCTTTCTTCAGCCCCCAATACTCTGGTTAGGGTGTGCAACTATAATGCATGGGTACGTGGCTATCAGGCTCTCTATGTAAGCTTTTCTTACTTCTCAAGGATATGTATGTTCTTTTGTGTTTTAAATTTTTCCTTTAAGAGAAAATCTCTCCAATGTAAAGTTCCAAACCTGTTTTTTTAAAAAATTGCTGGAATTTCTTCACATTTTATAAACAAAAATACCAGAAATGAAAGAGCTGACAGAAATTCAAGCAGATCCAAATTCAACCATCCACTTTTCGTATTTCTCCAAGTCTGCAGCAGACACAGACTTAGCAATTTTCTTAAGAGCCAATTCAAAGTCTCCTTTGGTAACAGGCATCTGAAGTTCCTCTTTAGAAAGTGCACGGATCTCTTCTGGACTTAGGCCATTGATTCGTCGTCTCATTGCCATTAAAGAGGCATCCCTAAAAATATACCAAAATCAGTGAATACTTATTGTTGCAAATGTTTTAAACATATTCAACTGTGATCATGTTAAGGGAAAACATTCAAAAGATCATTTTATATGTTTTTACCATGCTGCTCAGAATTTTCCACTTCAGAGACATCCTGAGGGCTCAGGAAAGGTTAAAACAAGATGCAAAGGACTTAAACATAAAAAGTACTGTAATGAATCCTAAAAGTCTAGGCTGGGCTCAGATGGTACTGAATTTTCTTTTCCCCACTTCCTCCTCAAAGACAGCCCAGAAGTCTAGGAAACTGAAGGAGAATTATGAAATACTGAATTGCATACTTGGAAATAAACATACGGCTAATGTTAACATAACTCAAATCTTATACCAGTTTGTCTACAACCTAATTAGAGGAGGTAAAGCCAGGAACCTCTCTCTCTCTGGAGCATGAATATACCTGAATACAGTGGATGTGGAATTCCCTACATGGAATATTTGTGGGCAAGTGAAGAGAGAAAACCTGGCTTCTCTGGATCCTATTTTCAGCTCATTCTGATCACTTGTAAATAATTACGCAGGTTAGGAAGAAGTGTACAACTAGTGCTCACGAAAAAGCTATTAGGCAGCCAAGCCAACCAAAACTTCACATTTTTATACATTTTTCTATGGTAACAGTAGAAGCTATTGTGTATACATTTTTCTATGGTAACAGTAGAAGCTATTGTGAACTTATTGAGTGCCACTAAACTTACACGCGTATAGGACAAATACTCGTGGAAAAAATGAGTAACACAGATGTTATGGTTTTAAGGAAAGGCTACTGATGTCAATTTAAGTATTGTTAGGGAAGTTAAGTACTAAAAACAAATCCTCTTCACTGAGTGATGTGAATTGTCTAAAAGTTATGATGTCACTAAACTGAAAGGGAAATTTTTATATATATATACATATAAAATTGATCACCTTTGTTCATCTGCGTGTAGTAAAATAATGCCAACCAAAACAAAATGATATTATTTTATGTTGATGCAGCTAGTCTCCAATTTAGGGCTAAATTAACCTTAGGTTGTCAAAGCCATTTATGACCAAGTTGGGCAAAACAATTTCTTAAAAATCAAAGGCTCTAAAAGGTGAACTACAGTTGACCCTTGAACAACACGGGGGTTAGGGGTGCAGACCCTTGGCACAGTTGAAAATCCGGGAATAACTTATAGTCAGCCCTCTGAACGAGCGATTCCTCCTTATCCACAGTTCCAGATTCAACCAACCGCAGATCCTGTAGTACTACAGGATGTATTTAGTGAAAAAAATCCACACAGTTCAAACCTGCATCGTTCAAGGGTCAACTGCACACTGACTTTAAGACAAGTCCTCCTGATAAATCCACAACTAATGTCTAACGTCACGGATCATTAACAACAACAAAAAATACCTGCAAACATTAGTTATATCAGCACCAGAATAGCCCTCAATCTTCTCTGCTATATCTTCCAGTTGAATATCAGGATCCAATTCAACCTCACGAAGATTGATTTTCAGAAGCTCAGTTCTTCCTTTTGCTGTTAGAAGATTTTTTTTGTTGTTATTATTAGATGTTTTACTTTACAAATCATTTTGATAAGAAATCACCTATTTAACATTCAGGAAAAGAAAGAGTCTAATGCAAAGAAAAGTCAACAACTGTGAGTCCACTAGTATTACTAATTCACTGCATGACTAGTGGAATCATTTAACTTCCTGTGTGCCTTGGCTGTAATAACTAATAATTGAAACAAAACTCAGAGTTTTCCTAATAGATTGTGAAGATATTTGCTATGAGAACAAAGGGTCTGAGATCCTTTATGAAAGATAAAAACATTAGTATTCAAGCACCAGAAATGCTTTTGTAAAAAAAATATTTAGCCTAGCTTTATGAAACTAGATTGCATGGAGTGTAACTCCTAGGAGTTACTTTGCTCACCTTTTAGTATGACATAGGAAAAGATTTCCAGAACTCTAATCAGTATTTTTTAAAAATCCAGTTTTCTTTTCCTAGCAATCAGCAATTGGCACAAAACGCTTATTAATATATTTTTTACTTGGAGAGCCGGCCCACAGACATTTGCTGTTCCAATATGATTGAAATGTGTATCGAGTAAGCTGAAACAAACAGAATTTTTTAATAACCAATCTTGCTTGCTGTTTCACCATCAGTTTTTGTGACAAATCTGCTTAATATAGCACACTAAGGTAATGCAGAATTAGCCTGGATCCGGCTCTCTACGATTTCCTGATATACAAAATGAAATTTAATTTTCCCAATTTTTATCTTGAAGAATTTTAAATCTTCAGGTAAAAAAAAAAATAGTGAACACTCATTTACCTTTTCTCTAGATTCACCAATTGTCAACATTTTGCCATTATCACTCCCTTGCCCTCTCCTCTCATCCCCACTCTCATTTATGAACTGAGAGCTAGCTATAGGCAACACAACACTTTACCTTGAATTCTTCAGCATGTATCTCCTAAGAACAAAGGCATCCACACAACCATCACACTTAACAGGAAATTTAACATTGGTGCATTGGTCTCATCTAACACACAGTCCAGATTAAAATGTCCGCATTTGTCCCGGGCCTTTATTACTTTCTTAAAAACCATTACACGTTACATTAAAGTTATTGTCTCTCTTTAGTCTTCTTCAAACAGTTCCCCAGTGTTACTTTGTTTTGTCTTTCATGACATTGACAATTCCCCCCCAAATGATCTTACAGAGTTAAGGCATTCCAATGAAGACCCCAACAGGTCTGTTTGTGGAACCTGACAGGCAGATATGAAAATGGTAATGGAAGGAACCAAGAATAACCAAGACACTCTGGAAGAACAATAGCAAGGCAGGAGGAACTGCTCTACTACAAAGCAATAGGATTCAAATCTGTCTAACACTCTTGCAGAGAGAGGCAAGCAGATCCGTGACACAGAATGGAGAGCCTAGGAGCAGAGCAGAGCATACGCTACGGACACCTGATTTGTGACACAGGTGGTTCGGGGCAGTAGGAGAAAGGAGGGTCTTTTCGATAAACGATGCCAGAACTGACTACTCACAGAGAAAAAATGGGACTGGGTCATCCTCACCATACATAAAAATCAGTGCCGGATATATTACTGATCTAAACATAAGATGCAAAATTATAAGCATTTTAGAAGATAAAACAGGAATCTATCTTAATGACCTCACAGTAAATATTCTTAAGATACATTAAAAAATCGACTACATGGAAAAAGACGGATAAACTGACCCCATTAAAATTAGGAACGCCTATTCATCAAAAGACACTGTAAAACAGTGAAAACATACAATCTACAGAGTTTGAGAAAATATTTACACCAGATTTAACAAAAAACTTATATCTAGAATATTTAAGGACTTCCTACAAATCAATAAGAAAATGTCAGACCACCTAATAGAAAAATGGACAAAAAACTTGAACAAATATATCACAAAATCAAAATGGCCAATCAATAAAGGAAAAGATGTTCAAATTCTTTACTAATACAGGAAATACAAATTAAACCACAATAAGCACTGCACACCAAAAGACTGGTACACATTTAAAAGTCTGACAACACCAAGTGATGGAAAACTGTGAAACAACGGGAACTCTCACACGTTGCTGGCTGGGAGGAGTGTAAACTGAAGCAACCGCTCTGGAAGACAGCCTGGATTTATCCACTGATGTTTCAGCTGTGCAACATGACCTAGCAATTCACTGCTAGGATGGAATGCTCCATCCTGGCCTAAAGAAACTTAGGCACTTGCACCATTATACATGCAGAAGAATGTTCATAGCAGTATAAAAGCCTAAAACTGGAAATAATCATAACGTCCATCAAAAAATATGATGGATAACTGTGGCATAATCACATAATGGATGTTATGGGCTGAACTGTGTCCCCTGCTAAATTCTTATGTTGAAGCTCTAACCTCTGATACCTCAGAATGTGACTGTATTTGGAGACAGGACCTTTAAAAAGGTAATTAAGGTAAAATGAGTCAGATGGTGGGCCCTAATCCAATATGACCTAATCCAATATGTATCTTTACAAGAAGACTAGGACACAGAGACACACAACATGAGGAAAGACCACATGAGGACATTAAAAGAAAATGGCCACCTACAAGCTAAGGAAAGGGGCCCTAGAAGGAAACCAATCCTGCCAACACCATTCATCTTGGACCTGTGGCCTACAGAACTGTGATAAAATAAGTTTCCCTTGTTTAAGTCACCCAGTCTGTGGGTGTACTGTGTTATGGCAGCCCTAGCAAACTAATACAATGCAACAGCACACCGCCACAAACACAAGCTGCCTCTACGCGTCGCAACATGGATGAATCTTAAAAACACACTGAGCAAAATATGCAAGCTACAAACGAACACAATTAATGTGATTCATTTATGTAAAGTTTAAAAGGAGGTAAAACTGTGTGTGGGGATATATTACTAGGTGATAAAATTGTAAGGAAAAACAACAAATTATTTCCCTAGAAGCAGTGACAGTGATTACCAGCAGGAACTGGAAGGGAGTTGTGCCGGGAAGGAACATACTGCGGAGCGCGGAGGCCTGACACTGCTCCACTTCCTGTCCCAGCAGGTGCTTCGACGGTTGTTTGCTTTGCCAATTATTGAATAAATTGGACATTTTAACAGATTTTTTTGTATTTGAGTTATATTTCACTCACACTCACACACACACACACACACACACACACACACACACGCTTGAAGTAAGATGGAGCAAAGCAACGCAAAGAGCAGCCAGGGTGAAAAGAGAAGCAGCAAGCAGGCAGGATCTGCGTGTGACTAGAAATTGTGACCTCCAGAATCCCTTCACCTCGGGAGCTCCTATCCTTGACCATCTTCAGCCACAGGCACCCCCCTGCAGTGAGCATGGGTACCCACAGGTGGTGCGGGCCCAGGAAGTCCTCCGCTTAGGTGGTCAGCCAGGGGGGCATGGGAAGAAAGACGGGGAAGGGAGGGAGCTCACAGGGCCACTGCTGCACGAGGCGCTCGTGCTCCAGATGCCGCAGGGAAAGCTCCAAGTTCAGCCCAAGAGCTCCACACACAGCAGGTGGATGTTACTGAACGAACATCACTTTGCTCTTTCAGTTCCCATGTTAGAACACCACTGTATTTGCAAATCAAAACGTTTTACTGTGGCCAGCCCGAAGAACTTAAAGCATCAAGTTTAATATAACGCATTCGCCCCCAGAAGCAAAGTTCTTTTTTTTTTTTTTTTTTGCGGTACGTGGGCCTCTCACTGTTGTGGCTTCTCCCATTGCGGAGCACAGGCTCTGGACATGCAGGCTCAGTGGCCATGGCTCATGGGCCCAGCTGCTCCGCGGCACACGGGATCCCCCCGGACCGGGTCACGAACCCGTGTCCCCTGCATCGGCAGGCGGACTCCCAACCACTGCGCCACCAGGGAAGCCCGAAGCAAAGTTCTTGACAGTCGACTTAAATGAACTTTGGAACATAAAGCTGCTCATAAGTGAGGGCTGGTGGGACTGAAGCTTAGTAGGAAGCATCCTCCTCTTCCCTAGTGACTATGATTTGGGAAAGATAACTTTTAATACTGGTTGTATCAATGATTTGTCAGAAGATTCTAAGCAGGATTTATCATCTCTATAAAACTCAATTAATGATATGTAATAAGCTTGTGAAAGGATTTAACGAGGGGTTAATGTGTTAACAACAGTATAAAGAACTGCCAATGCTACATAACCAAGTTAATACACATTTGAAATTTAAATAAACACTGTTAGATGGATCACACAACTTCTTCTTGAGTACTGGAGGCAGTCCAGCACGACTGATAAGGAGTGTGTGCTGTGGGGCCGGATGGCCGGGGTGCACATCCCTGCTCTGCCGCACCGGGCAGGATACCTAACTGCTCGGGGCCTCAGTTTCTCATAAGTAAAGATAAGAACAGAATCTACCTCACAAGCCTGATGTGAGGGTTAAATGAACTAATACACGTAAAGCCCAGTCCACAGGCAGCGCTCAGTAAATGGCAGTCGCCCCATCACGCACACCACCTTCAGTCAATCAACAAACAGGATTAGCAGGAGACAGAGAAAAGCCAGATTCCTTCTATTAAGGACCACCTGGGGGTTAGACAGCACAGAGGAAACACCCAGGGGAGTGAAGTCCACACGGGGAGAGAGACCACGGCAAAGAAGACTTCACAGAATTGGTATGCTTTCATGTCGACTTTGAAAAATCAATAAAATTTAAATACAAAGGAAGAGGGAGAACAATCTGGGAAATGAGAGCACCATAAATTATGACATGGAAGCAGGAAGAAGCACGAATGAAAGAAAAGGTAAGTAGAAAAGTACAACACAGTATTAAGAAATGCAAATAGACACAAATAGGATAGATAAGGTACGAACTTACAGTTTAAAAAAAAAGTACTCTGACCCTGATGGGATAGGAAATAAGAATCACTCAGAGTCTAAGAGACTCTGTGATGCCTTGGTGGTTTAGGGAGGTTAGCCTAAAAGCAAAACAACTAAATGAAGGGGCTGGAGAAAGGAGTTCATTAGGCTGAGCAGTGGTTGCCGCCATAATGCAGATGCATAAAGTAAGAAGAGACTTGGTACAAGGCCAAGCTCCACCTGTGCCTGTTACCTGACTTCTTCCATCTGTTGACTACCGCACATTGTATTTACCAACATGGTGCAAGAGCCTCTCCTCCCACACACGCTTCTACAATGGGGCCTTCCACTCCTCCACCCAGAGGTAGTCTGATTCCCCTCCTCTTGAAAATGGGTGGGCTTGTAAATGCTTCAACCCAGAGTACAGCAGAGGTGACATTACGTGACCCCCAAGGCTAGGTCATAAGAAGCAATGCACCTTCCACCTTTCCCAGTGGAACAATCACACCTGGGGCCCTGACCTACCACGTACGAAATGTGACAAGCTGAGGCCACCATGCCTGAGGAAGCCCAGGCCACATGGAATAACCCCAAGTAACACAGAGGTGCTCCAGAAAGACAGCCCCACCTGAGGCCCCAGGCCTCAGCCACCAGGTATGTGCGTGAAGACACTCCAGATGATGCCAGGCTCCAGATGTGGAGTCACCCTCAGCTGCTGATCTTCCAGTTGTGACCCAGAATTCATGGAACAGACACAAACCATCCCTGTGGTGCCCTATCTGAATTCCTGATCCCAGAATCTGTGAGCAAAAGAAGACTGTTTGGAATGGTATGTTAAACAGCAAGAGTAACTGATACACTGACTTTTCTTGCCATCAAGTTCTAATTGCCTCGCAATCTTAAAGAAATCTGCATATTTATGTAAATTACATAACTTACAATATGCCTTTTTGGGTGGCTTTCCTTGTTTTATCTATTTTCATTCTTATACTTCTTGCCTTTTCCAACTAAAAATTGCTTTTCATGGTTGCTTTTGTTCATAAAATGTCCTTCAATTTTTTTACTTTAATATAATCTACTTTTCTTTCCATTAATTTTACCCTAGATTTCCAAATCATTCTTTCAGTTCTCTCATCTTTCCAAATTTTCTTTATAGTTCTGTCTCTTCCAGACCCTTTTATCTCACCAGATGCTCCGGCCACAACAGCTGTCCGTTCACTTTCAAGCAACCATGCCTTTGTTTCTGTTCTTCTCTATGGAAATTCAGTGAAAATGCAACTTCCTCCATGAAGTCTCCCCTAAGCACCTCAGTCAGAATTTACTATTCCACGTTTCCACCCCAAAAGTACTATGGGCAACTCCAGTATCACATGCTCCCTTGCTTCCCCGCTGTTAGGGTAGGTGTATGCCCCCTTCCAACCACACGGTGAGTTCTCTAAGGACAAGGATTGTACACTTTATATTCCCACAGTACCTAATAAATGTCTTTCAGATAGCAAAGAGCTAAATAAACACCTGTGAAATTAATTAACACAGATAAAAGAAGACGTTAGAAAGGGTGGAGTTCTAATTATGATTATTTGTTTGGGAGCCCTTTAGGAGAAAGCAATTTCTCAAGTTCTATGGTCATGAGGTACACACATTCAGACCAGTAATGAGCAAAGAGAAGCACCTAAAAGTCATTACCTATAATGACTATTACCTTTACCATTACCTATAACATAACCTTTTCATAAAGGAAAACAAGTTTAGAAAAAATCCCAATAGTCAGCCAGGTCTATGTTCTTCTCCAATATTTCAAAGAAAGCTGAATTCCTATCTTCGTACCATAAAGTATATCTTTCTCCTCAACCCAAGCTTTCCTCAGCGGTTTATAAAATTCCTATCATCAATTATTTTTCTAACTATATTTTTTTCTGTCTGTTATAGTGAATTAAAGTTCAAAGTACAAAAGCTCAAATGATGTCAATTCAAGTAGTAAAGCTTTTAGTTTCCCCATCAGTATTAATTTTTTATTTATAATCATTGTGCACAATAGCAAAATTAAAAGATTTCATATAAATATTCTAGGTGTCATACACATATTTTGTTTAGAAAGCAAGGAAGAAGAGAAAAAAGGGGGAAAGAGAAAGGGAAGAAATTTATTAAATCGGGAGTGATAATAAACCACTCAAATTTCAAATCTTCATGTGACTAATAGAAGAGCAAGGCAGACACTAAGGAGCTGCTTCTGGGAGGAGTAATATTTCAGGACAGTTTAAATCACTTACATTATTGCTTTAAATAAGTTTATTATTCTGTAAGCTCAATTAGTAAGTTAAGCATTATTTTAAGAAATTTTTTTCTGTTTAAGTAATGATATTATTAGAATTAACAGAATATGTAGTAGCAGCCAGGAAAGACAATACAAGATGTAATCTGTGAACTAGAAATCTACCAATTATTTATATACACCCTTGAGATCTAGTTGCAAAAGTGAATAAGGAATATTACAATAATTAAGTTTCAAAAGTCATAGGGGAGGCTATGACTTCTGGCCATCATTAAAAAAAAAGTGGTATCAGACTTATCCTTCTATGGTAAACAACTATTAAAATATAACAGGCAACTGTTTTCATGCATTAGTCAACAGACAGTAAAGAACTGCAAAGTGACTTTTTAAGTTCTGTCCATAATTTGAGTGCCTGCCAGAACAAATCTCAACACCGTTTAAAAGAAAACAACATAATCCAGACTCTCTAAAATGTAGAGCATACAATAAAAATTACTGAATGTGTGAAGAAACAGAAAAATGTGACCCATACACGAACAATTTTTTAAATAGCAAATAGAAACAGATGTTTCGCACGTTAGAATTAGCTGACAAAAACTATAAAGTAGTATATCAATTACCTATTTCAGAACAGCATATTATACTAAAACTTAGTGGCTTAAAACAACAAGTTATTACCCTCACGGTTTCTGTGCATCAGGAGTTTGGGAGCAGTTTAGCTAGAAAATTCTAGTTTAGGGTCTGTGATGGTTAATTTTATGTGTCAACATGGCTGGGCCACAGTGCCCAGATATCTGTTCAAACATTATTCTAGATGTTTCTGTGAGGGTGTTTTTGGATGAAATTAATATTTAAGTTGCTGGACTCTGAGTACAGCAGACTGTGCTCCATAATGTGGGTGGGCCTCAATCTATCAGCTGAAGGCCTGAACAGAACAAAAGAGGTCCCCAGAGCAAGAGGAATTTCTGTCAGCAGATGGCCTTCAGATAAAAAGGTTTAATCCTTTTTATGATCTAGCCTTGGAAGTCATATGGCATCACTTCTGCCATATTCTTTTCCTTAGAAGCAAATCACTAAGTCCAATCCATTTTCAAGAGGAGGGGAATTAAGCTCCACCTTTTGGAGAGAAACATCTCAAAGAATTAAAGGAAAATATACAGAAAATCAATGATCAGATGAGGAATCCCAGCAAAGCAACGGAAACTATAAAAAAGAAAACAACAAAACAGAAATGCTAGATTTGCAAAATGTCAATACATGTGAAATGAAAAATTCACTGGACAGGATTAAAAGCAGATTGGCGATGGCAGAAGAAAACAGTGTCAGTGAACGTGAAGACAAGTGAACAGAAACTACCAACCTGAGGAATAGAAAGAAAAAAGATTGAAAAAAAATTGTTAACAGAGTCCCGGTGATCTGTGCAGCAATATCAGAAAGTCCAACACACATGCAGGATAAATAAAACCCCACAGAGGTACATCATAGTCAAACTGCTGAAAAACAATGATAAATAGAATATTTAAAAAGTCAACTGTAGAGGACAAACACTCAAGAAAATACCAGCTTGTTTTCTATAGTTAAACATATACTCACAGGTATTTATCCAAGAGAAATGAAAACACATGTCTACACAAAGAACTGAACATGAATGTTTATAGCAACTTTACTTATAACAGTCCCAAACTAGAAATTATCTAAATATCCATCAATAAGAGAATAGATAAATAATCTGTGGTACGGTCATATAACAGAATACTACTCACCAATAAAAAACAATAACATCGATGAATCCCAAAATAATCATGCTGAGTGAAAAAAGCCAGTCACAAAATAATACATACTGTATGATCCTATTTATGTGAAATTCAAAACAATCTATAGTGACAAAAATCAGATCAGTGGTTGCCTGAGGTGGGAAGTGTTTTGGGGAGAGAAGAATGGACTGCAAAGGGGCACAAGAAATCCTTTCAGGATGAAAGATATGCTCTGCATCTTGATTGTGGTGTGTTTCATGGCTGTATGCAATTGTCAAACTCATCAAATTTTATGTGGATAAAGCTTATTATATATAAATTATTCCTCAATAAAGCTGCATTTAAAAAAATAACCAGAGGGAAAACGATATATTACATACAATGATAGGAATGGCAGCTGACCTCACATGCAAAAAACAATGGAGGCCAGAAGATTATAGAATGATATCTTTATAAGCACTGAGAGAAAAAAAAAAACAAAAAACAAACAAAAAGCCCTCTTCCAATCCAGAATTATTTATCAGTCAAAAACAACCTTCAGAAATAAGAGTGAAATAAAGACATTTCAGAAAACAAAAACTGAATTTGATGCTAGCAGACCTTAACTACTAAATGAAGTTGTTTAGACAAATGAGAGACGGACCCAGCTGGAAACTTGAACCTTAAAAAGGAAAGCAGAGCAGTGGATGCTAAATATGTAGGTAAACAGAAAAGACTACTATTTGTGCTCCTCTTAATTTAAGTTTGCACTGACAATTTAAGCCCATTATATGTTTGGATTTACAATGTATGCAGATGTAAAATACATGACAAAATAGCACAAAGGCTGGGGGAGGCAAATGGTTCTTACATTTTACATGAAGTGGTACAATATTAGCTCTACAGTGACTGTAATAAGTTACAGATGCATATTGTAAATCCCTAGAGTAACTGCTAAAAAATATACAGTTAAGTATAGCTAAAAGCCAATAAGGAAATTAAAATGGATACTAAAAAAGAGTCAACTATTAAGAGAAATTAAGAAAGGAGGTACAGAGTAACGAACAAACAAAAGGGACAAATAGCAAAATGGCAGACTTAAACATAACCATGTCAATAATTACATTATATTTCAATGGACAGAATACTGCAATTAAAAAGCAAAGATAAACTACACAAATAGTAAGACCCAATTATATGCTGTCTACAAGAACTGCACTGCAAATACAAACACATACAAGGTGAAAATTAAAGGAAGGAAGCAGATATATCATGCAAACAGTAGCAAAACAAAGATGGTGAGGCTATATTAATATCAAAGTAAACATCAAGTCAAAGGATTTAATCAGAGAGGAAGAGATGTTTCATAAAGGTAGAAGAATCAAGAAGATATAACAATGATAACTGTTTATGTACCTAATGACAGAATTTCAAACTGCATGAAGCAAAAATTTACAGAATTAAAGTGAAAAATAAACAAATTCACAATCATACTTAAAAAGTTTAACCACCCACTCTCAATAATTGATAGAAAAAAACAGAGCAAAAAATCATTAAGGATCTAGAAGATTTAAACAATACTATCACAACAACTTGATCTAACTGACATTTATGGAATATTGTCTCAACAAGTGCAGAATAAATATTCTATTCAACTGCAGCTGAAACATTCAGCAAGATACACTATATGCTGAATCATAAAATCTCAACAAAATTCAAAAATTGACATCTTACAGAGTAGTTCTTAATTATAGTGGAATTAAATTAGAAATCAACAACAACAAGACATCTAGAAAATCCTCAAATATTTGGATACTAAACCACATACTTCTTTTTTTTTTCTTCAGCCTTGCCTCACGGCTTGTGGGATCTTATCTCCCCAACCAGGGATTGAACCCGGGCCCTCAGCAGTGAGAGGACAGAGTACTAACCACTGGACCGCCACGGAATTCCCTAAACCACATACTTCTAAATAACTCAAGAGTCAAAGAAAAAAAGAAAAAGGAAAAATTTTAAATATTTCTAATTGAATAGTAAAGAAAATACAACAAAATTTGTGGGATGAAGCCAAAGCAGTGCTTTAAGAGAAATACAACCTTAAATGTTTATATTAAAAGAAAAAGAACAAAGGTTTAAAATCAACAGTCTAAGTTTCTAACTTCATAAAAAAAGAGAAAATTAAACTCAGGAGTATAAGGGAGAAATAAGAAGAGATAAAAATCAATGAAATACAAAACAGAACATTAACAAAGCAAGAAGTTGGTTCTTTGAAAAGATTAATAACACTGATAAATGTCTAGCAAGAATGATCAAGAACAACAGGGATAAAACACAAATTGCCTCTTCTAGGAATGAAAATTGAGCCATTATTATAGATCATACAGACGAAAGAGAAATTAAGGTGTGTGGATTTGTACTGTGTCAACTTCAGTGAAGTTAGAATTTCACTTCTCAGAATTCTCTTCATTACATAGTTCTGGGTTAGTGGGGACCACATCAGTCATTATGGACAAGATGTGAAAGGCAGAACTGAAATCAACTCAGAAAGTTAGTTCAGGGCATGAAGAGCATTTGCAGTTGAGGCCTATTGTCGCTTGCCTGCCGGCTCATCTTTTTAGCGAGGGGCAGCACCTGGGCCTCCAACTCTTTCCAGCTCCTGTCAGATTTCCTCCTTCAGCTTGACTCCTAAGCCAGGTGTACCTTTAGTACTGTTACAAAGAGTGCCAGCTTCTTCTAAAGGACACCCCAATCATCAAAGTTGTAACTCTTAGAGGCAATGAGAGCCCAGTGTGGGTTCCAGTCTATCCTCATGAGTTCCAGCTCATCCCCACAGGTTACAGTTTGTTCTTGTTTCCACCATTTCATCTTCTCTTCCTACTGCCCCCCCTACTGACTTCAGCCTCCAGAACCAGACATGAAATCAACACCCTCACATAAACCATTTAGTCAGCTTCCATGTTTGTATTAGGTCAAATCCCAATAAACCTGACAACCTAGAGGAAAGGGACAAATTGTTTGAAAAACACAAACTACCAAAGCCTACTCAATGAAAAATAGATAACCTGACAGGATAACCCTATGTCTAATTTTTTTTTAATCAATGGAACAGAACAGAGAATTCAGAAATAGACCCACATATATGCAGCAAAATAATTTTCAACAAAGGTGCCAAAGTAACTCAATGGAAAAATAAAACTCCTTTTAACAAGTGATGCTAGAACAACTCAATACACATATGAAAAAAATGAAACTCAACCCCCAATTGACACACATACAAAAAATTAATTCAATATGGATCACAGATCTAACTCTAATTTCTAAAGGAAAATATAGGAGAAAACCTTTGACTTCTTGTGGTAAGCAAAGATTTCTTAAGATACAAAAAGCACTATCCATAAAAGAAAATCCTGACAAGAGGACTTAATCAAAATTAACACTTCTGCTTATCAAAAGATACCATAAAGAAAATTGAAAGGCAAACCACAAACTGAAAGAAAATAAGGCATTTCACACTTACTAGAATGACTAAAATTAAAATACTGGCGATACCAAATGTTGGCAAAAATATGGAAGTACTGGAATTCTCATTCATTGATGATGAGAGTATAAAATGGTACAACCACTTAGGAAAATGGTTTGAGCATTATAAAGTTAAACACACACCTACCCTATGATCCACCTATTCTCTTCTTATCTATATTACCCAAAAGAATTGAAAATATTCATCTATAAAAAGATCTATACAAAAATATTTATAGCTTCATTCATAATAGCCAAAAACTAGAAATAACTCAAATGTCCATCAAAAAGAGAATAAACAAATTGTCATGTAATCACACCACAAATAAACTACTGATACATGTAACCACATGGATGAATTTCAGAAACATGTTGTGTGGAAGTAGCCAGATGCACAAGAGTACATATGTCATGATTCCATTTATATGAAGTTTAGTAATAGGTAAAACTAATCTATGGTGTTAAAAATCAGGAAGGTGAATGACTGTTAGGGGTTTGAGTCAACTGGTAGGGGCACAGAGAAACTTTCTGAGGTGAAAGAAATGTCCACATCGTGAGTAGGGTACTGATTAAACAAGGGTATTCATTTGTCAAAACTCATCAAACTGTAAACTTAAGATTTGTACATTTCACACTGTATGTAAATTTTATCTCAATATAAAAAGAAAAAACTCACTTATGAAAATGTCAACATTCATCAACAGAATGAAATATTTTTTCAAAGCAGCATACTTCAAAAAAGATCCCAAGAGAACTTTATTTTTAATCACTGAAGTTTTTTTTCATTATAAAAATGTTTTTAAATTTTCACATTCTTATCAACGTACATTGTTTTTTGTAGTACAGGGACAAAAACTTGTATCACGTAAGTTTTTTTTTTTTTTTTTTTTTTTTTGCGGTACGCGGGCCTCTCACCGCTGTGGCCTCTCCCGCTGCGGAGCACAGGCTCTGGACGCGCAGGCCCAGTGGCCATGGCCCACGGGCCCAGCTGCTCCGCGGCATGTGGGATCCTGCCGGACCGGGGCACGAACCCGCGTCCCCTGCATCGGCAGGCGGACTCTCAACCACTGCGCCACCAGGGAAGCCCCACGTAAGTTTTAATGAAGACTCAAGTTTAAAATTAAAACTTAGGGACTTCCCTTGGTGGCACAGTGGTTAAGAATCCGCCTGCCAATGCAAGGGACATGGGGTTTGATCCCTGGTCGGGGAAGATCCCACATGCCGTGGAGCAGCTAAGCCCATGCACCACACTACTGAGCCTGCGCTCTAGAGCCCATGAGCCACAACTACTGTGGTCTTGGCACCACATGCCACAACTACTGAGCCCACACGCCACAACTACTAAAGACTGTGTGCTCTAGGGTCCACTTGCCACAACTACTGAGCCCATGTGCTGCAACTACTGAAGCCCACGCACCTAGAGCCTGTGCTCTGCAACGAGAGAAGCCACCACAATGAGAAGACCACACACCACAACGAAGAGTAGCCCCCGCTTGCCACAACTAGAGAAAGCCTGCGCACAGCAACGAAGACCCAACACAGCCAAAAAAATAAATTAATTAAAAATAAATAAATAAAAGTAAAACTTAGATGTCCTATCAACTTATTAACACAACCACTCCTCTGAATGTAAGAAACTTCAGCAGAGTACTGAGGCCTCTGTTTCCATAAATAACAAATGGGTTTTGTGATGCTATAAACTTCTTTAAGCAGAATGCCAAGGGAATAAAGACCTACAGAAATAGAAAAATGTAACAGAGAGTAAAAGAAAGATCAAAATATAGTAAAAGGAAGGCATCATACCTGTTGGGAGAGGTATATATATCCTTTTTTCTAATCTCCTTCGCAATGCTTCATCAATGTCCCATGGGAAATTAGTAGCAGCCAATACCATAACCATTTTGGAAGGATCGTCATTCTCTAAAGCTCCTCCAACTCCTATATACAGTAAGGGGGAAAGAAGAGTGTTTTTCTTACAGTCCTTTATTCTTTCATTCAACTAACATTTCTAAGCATCGGCCACAGGCTTGGTGGTAGAGGCTCAATGACGAACATGATGCAGTTCTTCTGACCTCTGCATGGTGTCAGAACCAGACAAATCAACAGATAACTACAGAACAAGTACAACACAGTCACTCTAGTCTCTCATATTACACTTTAACAGAAATTAAGACAGTTAACTCATTGAGGGAAGGAACTCCTGGTACTACATTATTTTATGTACCTTATAGTGCCTGGCACTGTATGCAACACACGTTTTAAGTATTCCATTAGTATCTATGGTTGGTGGATAACCACAGCTATTTTAAAACAATGCACTGTGGATATACATACATACATACATATATATATATATATACTTTTTTTTTTAACACACTTTATGTTTTCTCACAATTTGCTTAAATAGCCTCCTATTCACCATACAACTACCAGAGTGATATATCTCTAAAAAGTAGCTCTGGGCCCATCACTCTCTTCCTCCAGTGGCTCCCCAAAGCCTTTTCTTCTTCGTCTGAATAACTTCTACCGATATTTCAGAGCCCAAGTCAGCTACTCCCTTCTACGACTCCCTTAGTCCGGGCGGTGCCTCTCGTGCTATGTTTTCACTAAACCCAGAGCTCATAATGTATTGTAATTGTCTGTGAGGTGCCTGCTTCTCAACTAGGTCAGTGGTTCTCAAAACTTTTGGTCCCAGAATCCTTTTTATGCCCGTAAAGACTACTGACCTCCAAAGAGCTTTTGTGTGCATGTAGTGTATCAACATTTATTATTAAAAATTAAAAATGAGACTTGTGAGAGAATGAAAGTGAAAAAGGTAAATAACATCTTGATATTACTATGAAAATAGTTTGGCCTTTGCACACCTTTTAAAAGAGTCTTAAAGACCCCCGGGACCCTGAGCCACATCTCTAAAGGCTTTGCTCTAAATAGTAAGCTCCTTGAAGGCCACGACAGTCCTGTTCTTTTTAACCTCAGAACCTGAGATGGTGCAAGTAAGCAATAGATGCTTTTTGAGTGCATGAACAAATGTACAAATGCGTGGATGAACAAATGATCACAAATACGTTCAGCTGCCTTCTAGTCCGGTCGTTGAGAATTTCCAAGTATGAATCTACACAAAATTCAAAAAGGGACCAAAACAGTTTAGAGACAGTAATTAAATATCAATTACCATCCATCTGAATGAGTAGCTCAGACTTGACCCTGCGACTTGCCTCATGCTCATCAGAGGTTCCTCTTCGACTGCAGATAGAATCTATCTCATCAATGAAGATGGTGGTGGGGGCATAAAACCTAGCCTTTGTGAAAATAGTTTAAAGAAATCATTTAGTGACCTCCTGAAATAATCTGAAGTTTTTAAAAGACACTTCCTCCGACTAAAACAATGGTGAAAAAGAGCAGAAATTTCTCACTGCTTTAATGCCATCACTTGCTTATAGACAGAGGTTAAATTAATCAATCATATCAGAAACAGAAAAATTTCTAAACATAAAAGATAAGTTATATGGTTGGTGAAGTCAGGTGACAGATACACGAGGATTCACGGTACTATTCTTTCTACTTTTGTGTTTGAAAATTTCCATAATACAAAAAGTTTCTAAAGATAAATCACCAATCTATCCTCAAATATGCAGTCTTAAGTAGCTACTGCAAACTACTTTGAAAAAGGAACAAACTTTAATGATAGATCAATTTCTGATTTTCAAAATATATGTTAAAATATACTTCTGCTCACCAGCTCATTAGAGATCCAGAAATATCAGTCAAACCACACACATTTCCAAAGTCTCTTCTACCCGCACCGGACGGGATGCCAAAGGGCTTTTACTTCAGAGAGGAAGGTACGCTGAAGACACATCAACCACTCCACAAAACCCACCGCCCCGTGTCTTATTAGCGTGTCAAGAACTGTGAAACTATAAGTACAGTTGCCCTTTCTTAAATGGATCCCTGGGTAAACGGATCTAGATTAAAGGGATACCATGTGCCTACACAAACAGTGCTTTGAAATCCGAATATAACATCACTCACCATTTCAAACAACAGACGAACTAACTTCTCAGATTCCCCTCTGTATTTCGACGTCAGCGTGGAAGACGAGACGTTGAAGAATGTTGTGCCACACTCAGTGGCGACAGCTTTAGCCAGCATGGTCTTACCAGTGCCTGGGGGCCCGGCCATCAGCACGCCCTGAAATTCCAAAGGACACACGAAATGACTTATCAGGTTAATGTGCTTTCTAATAGAATATCAGCAACTATTAATGTACACGAAACCCTTCCCATCAAAAGATAAGCTCAACTGCCACAGTAAACTCATGGCGCATTGGGCACGAATATCATTTCACAGACAGAAAAAGCAAAAATGAAGAATGGTTTCACAAAAGGTCTCAAATCAGAGGTACTCAGAGATGGGCTAACAAAGGGCCTAGACAACAAGGAATCTCCTGGTACATTTAGAAAGAGCCCACCGATTTTACTGAACCTGGCAGAAGACAAATGTGTATGGTCTTGAGCACCGCTTAAGAGTGACTGCTCTGTTTAAGCAATGAAAATAAGATGACATTCTCTACCACATGGAGCAGATTATATATCCCTCGCCCTCCTAAGGTACAAAACCTATCTTCAACAACACACTTACAATATACACTTTGAATCAGAAATAAAGATCCATTCATCAGTTAATAAATAAGGTAGCTAAAATCTAGTGGTGATTCAAACATAATCAAGTTAGCTAGCCTTTTATCAGTTTAACTGTGCCAGGCAGTTAAGAGTTTACAGAAAATAGTGTTAGTAAGGAAAAAGCCACTACATAGGCTAAAATATAAATTTTACTTACTTCTCACCTTTGAAACAAACAGAAAAACGTTCCATAAAAATAAATCAATGAGGAGTAAAAATTATCCAAGAACACCGATCCTCTAGTCTTGCAGACTAATGGATTTTTAAATACTTATTATTTTCTTCTAACACTTTTAATGAGAGTTCAGATATATAGTTAACACTACATTTCTTTTGCATGATAGTTCGTGATCTTAAGAGGAATTTGGAGCCATTTGTTAATTTAATTCAATTAGCTTTGGGGAGTTTAAACTTTGAAAACTATGTGCATATCAAAGTTTCATAAACTCTAAATTCAGAAACCGTCCAAACGCTCTTCTAGCTATAGCATTTTGATACCCAGGACAACCAGGGATCACTAGGATTTGAAACGCTAGTTTTACAAGAAAAATTTTTGCTTTGCCAGAAGCCTTTATACATGAGATTGATATTTTGAAAACTGTAAAGACAACTAATGGTATTGGCACAGCTACAGAAAAGTTTCTGTTTCTCTTTCCACCATCCCCTCTCAATGCCCTCTCAGTTCCTGTAATGTCATTAATGTGGTCATGTCCAGCAGGAGATAATTTCCAGGGTTAGCGTCTGTGCGCAGACACAGCTCATAGATGCAGTACAGCGTTTATAAATTTCCCCTCCTCATGACATTACCCTGTCAATTATCTCCTCTATTTCCTGTATCTCCTCCTCTGTGGGCTCTATTTATTTAAAAAATAAAATCCTTCACTTGACCCTACAAATCCTCTGGCTACTATCTACCTCTTCCTTCCTCTTCCCAGCCAAACTTCTTAAAGAAATGGTTTATGTTTACTATTTGTTCTTCACAAGCTACAGTCTGACTTCTGCCTCTACTCCTTCACTAAAAATACCTAAGTTACTAATCCAATGGTCACTTTTCTTTCCTTTTCTGTTTTGAGTTTTACGTATTCTTTTTTTCGGCTGCACCACTGCGCAGTACGCGGGATCCTAGTTCCCTGACCAGGAATCAAACCCGCACCCACTGCTTGGAAGCACGGAGTCTTAAGCACTGGATCTCCAGGGAAGTCCCAACCAATGGTCACTTTTCAACTCACAGCTTCCTTCCCTCTCTCTGACCTTGGATGGTGCCGATACCTGGTGTTCATTCCCTTCTCCCTGAAACCCCTGCTCCCTAGGTTGGTTCTAGGACACGGTTCTTTCTTGATGCTTCTCCTACTCATGACCATCTTCAGTGGCTTTCAGGTCTCCTCTTCCCCCTGCCCTTTATATTCCCAAAGCAATTCTAAATCTTTTGCTCTTTTGAAAACCCTTTATAAAACTCCTTGAACAATTTCATCCATACCCAAATTATCAACCACCACTTATATCTCACAATTTTAATTTAAACTTAAACTCTAGCCCGAGCTCCAGACCTCTATTTCCAATTACCCACTGAGTTTTCACCTAAATATATTTTGTTTCTATTTAAATCTGCTCCTCTCCTCCATTTCCAGTATCAGTTCACTGTACCCTATTTAATGAAGAATTTGGCTGGCCCTTTTCCCTAGTTCCTGGGAGGCAGACTCTAAACCCTTGGAATTTCCCAAGTGATAGGAGTGTCTTTGCTGTTCATGTTGGGCCCTGAAATTTTAGGCTAATAAGGTGGCTCATGGTGGGTCCCTATATAGATTATGCTAATGAGATGACTCAGGATGGGGGCTGGCCTTGCCCAAAATACCAACCCTGTGATTAGCAGGCTGGGGCTTTGAGCCATGCGATGTCAACCAGACCTCTGGGGAGAGAAGGGAGACTGGAGATTGAGACATATGGGCAACAATTCAATCAATTATGATTATGCAATGAAACCCCAGTAAAAACTCTGGACACTGAAGCCTGAGTGAGCTTCCCTGTTGGCAGTACTGTGTATACTGTCACACATCCATGCACCAGGAGGGTAAAGCATCCTGCTTGCAAGGGAAAGGACAACAGAAGCTACACTGTCAGCATCCCCCCAGATCTCACCCTATGCACTTCTTCTGCTAGTTCTGATCTGCCTCCTTTTGCTATAACAAAAACTATAATCGGAAGTACAATGCTTTCCTAAGTTCTGTGAGTCATTCTAGAGAATTATCAAACCTGAGGGTGCAGTGAGAACCCCCAAATTTACAGCCAGCTGTCAGAGTGAGGGTGACCTGGGGACCCCCAAATTTGTGGTTGGCATCTGAAGTGAGGGCAGTCTTGTGGAAAACTGACCTCAACCTGTGAAGTTTGGCCCAATTTTGGGTAGTTGGTATCCGAGCAACTGCATACTCCTGTAATTCAAGCCTGGAATCTAAGAGTCATACAACTTGTTCCTCTCCCTACCCCTATAAACCATCATGTCATAATGTTATCACTTACACCTTTTAAATATCTCTCACAGATCCACTCATTCTTCATTGGCCAAATAACGAACGCCTTTGTTCAGGTCTTCATCGTTTGGCTAGACTACTGCAACAGCCTCCTGACCAGACTCCTCTCTGTATCCATCTATGCCCATCTCCAATCCAGCCTGCATACTGCTGCCAAGGTGATCTTCATACATTTGCAAATTACCCTCTTGCTAAAAGTGTACAGGGCTCGTCATGATACATAGGTTATACCTACCATTCCAGCTGTTTTAAAACTCCTTTAAATACCTATTTTATCAAGGCCTTATTATTTCTTTTAAACATTGTTTTTAAAGTTATAATAAAGGGGAAATTTATGGTAATATGGTCCCCAAATTAGGTAAATCTATAACGAACAGTCTATAAAAGTTTTTAAGTTGTGAGAGGCAATCAAAATGCCATGGGTGTTCCAAGCCATTTATGTAAACACACAATTTCTCCTCCTCTCTGCTTTTAGGCACATCAAACAAGGAAGAGGTATTGCGAAGGTAAAAGACCTTCCCAGCTAATTCGGAAGGGCAAAGTAAGATCATACTTTTATTTCACTCTACCAGTCAGAGTAAAGAGTCTGCCTATGGCTAAGACCAAAAAAAGTTCCAGGCAGCAGCTGTTGGAAGGGTTTTTAATATGTTAAAATGAAAACACTGAACTTAGGAGGAACTAGTCCTGGGCAAGCTAAAAAGATATAAACATTCTGATTACATTTGAGAATTACACCAAGCCTAGATGAAGTGTTCAAACTAATTAATTACTGAGAAATACGCCGGCTTTTAAAAAGATAATTTATTTGATCAAACACTTATTCTATGACTATGCACTATTACTATTTAATTTGCTTGCTAACTTTTTTTTTTTTTTTTTGATACGCGGGCCTCTCACTGTTGTGGCTCTCCCGTTGCGGAGCACAGGCTCCGGATGCACAGGCTCGGTGGCCATGGCTCACCGGCCTAGCCGCTCCGTGGCATGTAGGATCTTCCCGGACCGGGGCACGAACCCACGTCCCCTGCATCGGCAGGCGGACTCTCAACCACTGCGCCACCAGGGAAGCCCCTTGCTAACTTTTTATTTACAAAAACAGACATCTAGAAAATTCTTAAAACTCATCTCTAGCTCAGCGCCCCTGAAGGAAGTGACTTTAAAGACTATAGTTCCACCACTCCAGGCCCCTCTCCTGCCAGGCAGAGGCAGCATATCGCAACCACAAATCCAAATCCAGGTACCTGAGGGCTGCCCAACCTCCCCCAACCTTTACAAACTGTGTTAATAAACACACAAAGAAACTACAGTGCTGCCGTTCTTTACCATGCAAGCAGCAGTTTTATACCTATATTACTTCAATAAATTCTCACCTTCCATGGCCTTCTAATCCCTTTGAAAAAGTCAGGCATCCACATGGGAAGAACAACAGCTTCCCTTAGCAACTTCTTAGCTTCTTCCAGATCTGCTATGTCATCCCTTTGTAAGAAGAGCAAAGTTTCATGCTTATTCAGGGACATCTTTGATTTATGATCAATACCAATTCTTTTAATTTTTTTAAATTATGAAATTTTTCTTACATTAAGAACATTATTCTAATTTTTACTGTATAAAATGATCAGTGAAAACATACTGCAATCATAAATTAGGACATGTTATTCAATTAACAACCTTTGTCAGCTATGTCAACATCAAATTAGTATGAAAATGTCTTGGTTATATTCTGCAAGAAGAACTGTCCTACCAATTCTGCACACTCATATTACGGATGAGGTCATAATCAGGAGATGAATGGATAACAAGACAAGACTCACACCAAGCCAACCTACAATTTGTTTTCTCCACTACTGTAATTCAAGAACTTAACAGACTAACCAATGAATGCTAGGATTCCTAGAGACAATGTCTCTCTCAAGGGCTTCCACCAGATCCTTATCATATGCAGCACCATCAAATCTTGGAATTTCACCATCACTTGCACCGTCTTGCATATTTTTCCTGCCCTGGGGACAGGTACAAAAAAATGCTGATCAATAACAAGATAATTTTAATTAACATCATTAAGCTTTCAAAATATTGCAATGTAACCATTTTAAATGGCTATTTTTTTAAATACTGTTTGCTAATTACCCAAATGCCATCCTCCCCTATTTAATTCATCAGAAATAGATGAACTGGCCAACTTTATTAGACACTTCAAATTTACATTCTTGAGGGGACAGTTGCATCTAAGACTGAAATGAGCTAGATACCTCTAAATTTGTGGATGCATGGGATTTCTACCGCCACTAAAAAATACTTGAGTATTAACACAGAGGAAGAAACGAAATCAATTGAAAACCTACTGCATGGCAAGAAATCTCACATATATTATCTCACTTAATACAACTACCCTACAAGGTAGGTATTATAACCCTATTTTTACAGATAAGGAAGTGGGTCTCAGAAAGTGAAGTAACTTAAGTTCACAATTATTAAATGTCAGAGTACAGATTTTAACTCAGATCTCCCTGACTCCCCAGATCCATGCTTTTTCACAGCATCAGGCCACCTCATGCCTGGCTGAGTCATCTTAAAGCTTAAAAGCAGGTTATGGTGGAGAGGGATAAATTAGGAGGATGGGATTAGCATACACACACTACTATATATAAAATAGGTAACCAGCAAGGACCTGCTGTATAGCACTACACAGTACTACACTCAATATTTTGTAATAAACTATAAGGAAAAAGAATCTGAAAAAAATATATATATATATATAATGTGTGTAACTGAATCACTGTGCTGTACACCTGAAACTAACACAACATTGTAAATCAACTATACCTCATTAAAAACAACAAAAGACTAGGTTATGTGTGGCAGAACTATCCTCCTAAGCATCCAGGAAAGAGGCTGCAGACGAGGAAAGAGGTGGCACCCTGAACTGCATCTTACAAAGCCTTTTCCCTGTCACTGTAAGTACCCACTCAGGGCTGAGGGTTTCTTCCTAGTAAGGTCCTTGGACCACATCATAAAGTCACTGTAATGACAATGATAAAAGGACCTTTTAAAATAGTATCATTAGGACCATTAAAGCAATCACTTTACCCCAAATTCTTTATTTAATAATATAGTAGCTTTAAAAAAGAGTTATATGCTATGGTTTCTATGGAGTTCTGCCAAGATTTACTCGGCTCTGAAGAGCTTTAAATGAAACATGCTCAGCTGCCAGAGAGAGTTCAACCACTGGAACTACTTCAGCAGACAGAGCCAAGCACCTCCCCAGAGCTTCAGCTCCACAGTTACTGTTAATGTAAAAATGAAAGGAAATACGGTCCAAAAATGAGTCAGTTTCCTAAGCTTCAATCTGAAGAGAGAGAACAGGATGAGCCTCTCCTACCACACTCCATCTGAGATAAACCATAAACTAGATCCTAAGTGCTGAGAGAGGCCTAAATGGCTCCCTTTGGGCAAACACTCTAGCTCTTTAAGCCACTAGGTAAATGGCCAAACAGTACTCTGGTGACTTGACCCCAAAATGAATAATTTACTGTCCCTGGGTAGCATGGCAACAGAATTAAGCTAAGTTTTCAGAAAGATTCTTGTATTTCAGATGACAGATCCCAATACTGACACTTAAAAGGAATAAACTGCTGGCATGCCTACGCAACAAAAATAACATCAACAAATTTAAAATAAGCACAGCCTAGAATCACATTTTATAATAATGATAGGCCAAGGCTAGTCACATTCAAACAAATCACTGGGAACACTGTGTAATCATTTTAAAACTGTTCTAGAAATAAATCAACCAAAGAATGCAACAGACACTGATATATCTGGGACTTAACAAGCTTTGATATGACACTGTAACTATTTTATTTATTTATTTATTTTTGGCTGCGTTGGGTCTTCACTGCTGCGCATGGGCTTTCTTTAGTTGCGGCGATCAGGGGCTACTCTTCATTGCAATGCATGGGCTTCTCATTGCAGTGGCTTCTCTTGTTGCGGAGCATGGGCTCTAGGCACGTGGGCTTCAGCAGTTGTGGCATGCGGGCTCAGTAGTTGTGGCTCACGGGCTCGGTAGTTGTGGCACACGGGCTTAGTCGCTCCTTGGCATGTGGGATCTTCCTAGACCAGTGATCAAACCCATGTCCCCTGCATTGGCAGACGGATTCTCAACCACTGCGTCACCAGGGAAGTCCTGACACTGTAATTTTAGACTTACCAAAAAATTAGTATTAAAAAATATAGGCAGGGCTTCTCTGGTGGCGCAGTGGTTGAGAGTCCGCCTGCTGATGCAGGGGACACGGGTTCGTGACCCGGTCCAGGAAGATCCCACATGCCGTGGAGCGGCTGGGCCCGTGAGCCATGGCCGCTGAGCCTGCGCGTCCGGAGGCTGTGCTCTGTAACGGGAGAGGCCACAACAGTGAGAGGCCCGCGTACCGCAGGAAAAAAAAAAAAATATATATATATATATATATAGGCAGACAGTCATTTTAATATGAATGTCCAAGTGGTGGGGGAGGATTTGATAAACACTACCAAGGGAAACGAAAAGCTGCACACTTATCTGGAAGTAATAGGAATCATAGGATTTTAAGAACAATAAATATGTGACCGTCTATGTCCAACACATTCAGTTTCAGATCAGTGAATGAAAATACATTACCTGCCCTCACTGAGCATCCAGTCTTGTGGTGGAAACAATTAACAAGTAAACAAACCCAAAACATACATAATTATAAACTGTTAAGTGCTATGAAAAAACTGAATGGTCTATAGCTATAGCTATGGTCTATAGCTATTTACTATAGCTAAAAGGTATTGAGCAAAAAGAATAAGTTGGAGAGATGATCAGAGGCCAGCTCACTGGGCCCGTATAGGCCATGGGAAGGAATTTAGATTTTATTCTAAGTACACGGGGAAATTTTTGAAATGTGCTAAGCAGGGGAATGACAGGATCTGATTTACATTTTAAAATGACCCTGTTAGCTGCGATATGGAAAAAGGATGGGCTGGAGGGAGAAGGAGAAGCAGAAAAACAAAGACCTATTGCAGTAGCCAAGGTCAAGGCTCTCAATTCACAGAAGAGGACAGTGTATAAAGTTAGTCAAAAAAAAAAAAAAAAAGGTTCTGAAGAACCTAGGGGTAGGACAGGAATAAAGACACAGACTTAGGGTGGACTTGAGGACATGGGGAGGGGGAAGGGTAAGCTGGGACGAAGTGAGAGAATGGCATGGACATATATACACTACCAAATGTAAAATAGATAGCTAGTGGGAAGCAGCCGCATAGCACAGGGAGATCAGCTCCATGCTTTGTGACCACCTAGAGGGGTGGGATAGGGAGGGTGGGAGGGAGACGCAAGAGGGAGGAGATATGGGGATATTTGTATATGTATAGCTGATTCACTTTGTTATACAGCAGAAACTAACACAACAATGTAAAGCAATTATACACTAATAAAGATGTTAAAAAAAAGAAGCTAGTCAAAGGACGTGCCCTAGCACCCAAAGTTTCTCAATGGTAGAAATGAGACCTGAATACAAATTAAGTACTACAAAGAAGATTCTAGAACTTTTTCAAACCAAAATGGTGAGGTTACTAAACAAATTAAGGAAACTAAAAATAAATAATTTATTTGGTTATATTGGGAAATCACAAAATGGGTGACAATTATCCTTCATAACAAATACTCAGATAAATTAAAATAGGGATATCAAATATAAGTTAGTAGCTCTGGTTTCAGTTAACCAACTAGATTAACTACAACACCTAAAAGAAGTTGAGTTTTCAGGCAATAAAGCTAACCTCACCCAAGATATTATTACCTGTACAGTTTATAATAATAATAATAGCTGCAACATCACTGAAATGATCTTAGAAATCTTTGCTTAAATTTTCACATTAATTAGCAAAAATTTGATTATTAGCATGAAGACTGATATACTTTTTCTCATTAAAGTGAAGTATTTTAGCTTCTTTTTACGAATGTCTAAATTACCCATATCAAAAAGTTTGTTTATGATCTTTCATTGGTATACTATTTGAGGAAGATGAGAAAATTAATGACCAACTCAATATTATAGAGTCAATTAATGACACAGATTGGTGTAAAATGCAAATAATAGTTTTTATATTTCACTGTGTGCCATCTAAGAGAAACATGCTCAGTTACTGGCTCTGGGTCTTACATTTTAAGAAAAATGCTGACAAATAAATTATACCGAGAGAAGAGTAATAAAGGGTTCAAAACCCATGTCATATGGAGGAGGCTCAGGGACCCTAGAGACATTTAAGCTGAAGAAAAAATGTTAACGGAGCAACACAACCAACTGACCTCCTTACCTGTATGTACTCTATATTACTCCAAAGGAAAGAACCAGGACCAGTACAAAGTGACAGAAGAGGTAAATTTCAGATCGACAAAAGAAAGAATTTTCTAACAATGAGTCCATCCATCAAGGGAGTCATCTCTCTTGTAGGTAGTGAGCTACCTGATGTTAGAATCACTGGCTAATTAATAATAAAAACCACCGGCCCCCAATCACAGGGATGTCTGAGTTGAATGATAGCTGACCTTTGGTTCTTCGGGTAAAGCCACTGCCTCTCACTTGCCACTTATTCATCTGTTTCCTGAGTTCAACAGCCCAAGGCAAGTGCAAAATTGCTTGGAAATCTCATTGTTTCTCTCTTTTTTTTTAACATGGTCTTTATTCTGTATCATACCTGTGTTAGTTCCCCACTGTCATGTTACCTTTACAGCTAACACTCGTTTACAGCTTGCTATATGCCAGGCACTGTTCTAAGCACTTGACATAACAATCTTAAAGGTCCTATGAGTTAGGTACTCGTATTATTTCTACCTCATAGATGAGAAAACTGAGGCACCAAGAGCTTGAGTAAATTGTCCAAGGACACACAGCTAGATCCTAGGCAGTGTGGCTTCAGAACCAGTGCTTTCAACCCCTTTGTACACTATGGCATAAGGCTGCACACTTTGGGCTACTCCTACCGCAGTGTGAGAAGCGAACACAGGAAAAGTTAGACAAGATCTCTAAACTGATATTTTAGAGATAAGACTTTATTATTTACAAGGGAAAGTACGTTGATAAATGCAAAATGCTTACTAATTTCAGTGTCATGCCTTGCATTGGAGTGTTAATACAAAATATATTTAAGTTGAAATAACGAATCCATAGCATTCTGCTTACTTCTCAATAAATGCATTCTTGCAGCAATATTTATGAATACTTACTCTGTACCAGTCACTATTCTAGGTACTGGGAAATAGCAGTGATCCAAGCAGACAAAAATCCTGCCCTCAGAGGCATACACTCACATTAGGGGACACAACATACAAACAAGTAAAACACAGTAAAACATTTAGGGACAGAACAGCAAGTAACTACTTTACTATAATCTAATGCAATAAAATTTAAAATAATAAAAATAAAAGCAAAAACCAACACACTATTAATCAGCTGCCATGAGAGAAAAAATTTGTGGAGCGATTTAATATCCAAAGGACAGAACAGGATATTTCTTAAAAACAAGTCACTGATAATACGAATGGCCAATAAACATATGAAAGAACATTTTTTTTTTTTTTTGCGGTACACGGGCCTCTCACTGCTGTGGCCTCTCCCGTCGCGGAGCACAGGCTCCGGACGCGCAGGCTCAGCGGCCATGGCTCACGGGCCCAGCCTTTCCGCGGCATGTGGGATCCTCCCGGATCGGGGCACGAACCCATGTCCCCTGCATCGGCAGGCGGACTCTCAACCACTGCGCCACCAGGGAAGCCCATGAAAGAACTTTTAACCTCAGAAGTTATCAGATAAGTACACAATACATGGTAGATATGCTGGTAAAATCACAACGAGATTCACCCACGAGAGAGACAATATCAAGTGTTGGGGAGGATGTGGAGCAACTAGAACTTTCGTGCTCTGCAGGCAGACGTGGAAATTGGTATAATCACTTTGGAAAACTATTTGGTATTACCTACTGAAGTTTAACATATGCATAACCTATGGCCCATCAGTTCCACTCCTAGGTATATGCTCACTAGAAAGGTATATATGCTCACATATATACCAAAGGATAAGTACAAAACTATCCAAGGTAGCATTATTAATAATAGTTTCAAACTGAAAACAATCCAAAAATTCACTAATAGTAAAACAGATTCAACTGTGGTATAATACTGTATATTAATGAAAATAAACAAACTTCAGAGATATGCAACAGGATGGCGAAATCTCACCAACATATGTCGAGCAAAAAAAGCCAGACAAAAAAAGAATACTTACTGTACGTAAAGTTTCAAAAAAGGTATAACTAATTTATGGTATTAGAAATCAGAATAGTGGTTATCTTTGGAAACAAAGTGGCAGAATAGTGGTTACTTCTGAGAAAGAAGTGTCAGGGATCAGAAGGGATCCTGAGTATGGCTTCTGAGGTGCTAAATGTTCTATTCTTGACCCCTGAGTGATAGTTACATGGATTACATGGTAGTTACAGAGGTTAAACGCAGTCAGCCGAAGCGGACTCTTACTGGTTTGTAAGAGCCAATTATTAAATTTGCAGGAATTTTTCTATAAAAAACAGCCATTGATAAAAATTAAATTACACAAACAGAATAAATTATATTAAAAACAGCAGTGGTAATTACTCAAAACTCCTCACTTCTAACTATTTAACTATTACCTATGCACTTAAGGTTACTTAAGTCTACTGTGTCTACACTATAGAATGGTAGGCTACTACCCATCTTATCTTGACTCTGAGTTCAGTGACCTCCTGTTGGTAGCTTGAAATCCATCATAGTGAAAGTATTTATACCAGAGAAACCAGAAAATGCTACAAAACAGGGCTTGATTTCTTGTTTTGTTAACTGTCTAGACTTAAAGTAATGGGGAAAATATTACATTTAAAAGTGTGTCATTTCTATAGTTGTTACAATGTAAATAGCACAAAAAATGAAGGAAATAATTTTCCAGTATTTGAAAACCATGATCTGATTCATCAAAGTTGCTCAAGTGATTGATCAATGAGTGAAGTTCCCACATATGTTTCTGTTGTTTCGCTTTCATCTGACTCATTAATAAAAACAAAATATCAACCAATATCCTAACAGAACTACATTCCTAATCATCTGTCAACTGCAACCATAGGTACCTACATTTGCAAGAGTTAAGCAAAAAGCAGCAAAGGCATTCGGTGAGAGTCCATTGGCTCTATAAAGTTTACACTAAAGAGTACTGTATATTTTATTATTTGTAAATTATATGCTGCACATCCTTTATATCAGTCAGATTTATAATAAATTTGTGTGTGTATATGTACGTGTTTATATACACATACGCTTTTTTTTTCTTCAGAAAATTAGTTATTAAACGTTTACCAGTACACTGCTGGTTAGATGATCATCATTCATCAAATATACCCTTATAATGTATACACTTTTCTTCAATAAAAAGATTTTTTTAAGTCACTGTTCACTTGTATAACCACCGATCAACAGTTCTCAAAAGAATACTCCAGGGGCTTCCCTGGTGGCGCAGTGGTTGAGAATCTGCCTGCCAATGCAGGGGACACGGGTTCGAGCCCTGGTCTGGGAGGATCCCACATGCCGTGGAGCAACTGGGCCCGTGAGCCACAACTACTGGGCCTGCGCATCTGGAACCTGTGCTCCGCAACAAGAGAGGCCGCGATAGTGAGAGACCCGCGCACCGCCATGAAGAGTGGCCCCCGCTTGCCACAACTAGAGAAAGCCCTCACACAGAAACGAAGACCCAACACAGCCATAAATAAATAAATAAATTTAAAAG
Source organism: Stenella coeruleoalba (assembly GCF_951394435.1). Taxonomy (NCBI): domain Eukaryota; kingdom Metazoa; phylum Chordata; class Mammalia; order Artiodactyla; family Delphinidae; genus Stenella; species Stenella coeruleoalba. Next base: position 7,002,780 of record NC_137164.1, read on the forward strand.
AATACTCCAACCCAGTTTACAATGTCTCTCCATATCAGACATCCCTACATTTAATCAGAGAAGGAAAATATTCAAAAAATGGCCATTTGTTATAATTCAATGAAATGAAGTCCTTTAAGTTTAATAGCTTTAAATTAAGTCTCTGAAGATGATTTACCATACTTTAATTTGAATTCTATCTAAAAGCACATACAGCTTTAATCATGAGATCATAATGGAAGCACTGCTCATTTCACTAAGAGTTAATTAACCATAAAGCCATAGTCTTATAAATACTTGAGAATCAGAATTTTATTAATTAAATTTATTTTTGGTTTATAATATCAAAACATCTATTCTGTTACCTAATATTTTACTTTTAGACTATCCTTTTTAAATTAAAAAATGCATTTGTTATTTCTATGTATATTTCTACACTGACTCTAGACTTAGATAGTAAAATAAAAATAACCATTTTTTCTCAGGTACATTCAAATAAGACTAAAAAATATGGCTGTAAAGGTTCATTTATTCATCTGATTCCCTCTCATCAATAACAATCAACTTGAGGCCAGGAGTCACATATTAAAGTTTGCCTTCCTAGTACCTAGAAGTATGACTAACACAAAGTATGCACTTAATAAAGGTACATTAAGTAAATGGCGTAACAAACTGGCCTCATGATGACTCTGTACCTCAGGGGAAAAAACTGTAAGGCTTGAATAACAGATCACCATACACAGTGACTGTTATTTATTGAAAAATAGCATTTTTAAGATTGGACCTAACTTGAAGCCTGTTAGCAGTTTAAAAAAAAAAAGAAGAAAAAGATTTAATCACTCTCAGAAAGTGAACTGGTACTCTTAAAAGAAATAGATATTTGTGATACATTAAAATAAGACAGCAAGCACTTTCAAATAAGAGGCTGCATAGCATAATGGTTAAAAGCTCAGGTATTAGAGTTCAAATCCTAGTTCCACCACCTACTTGCAGTTGTAACTTCAGTGTCTCAATTTCTTCGTACACAGTACAGGGAAAATAACCCTGAGTTCACAGGAATTTGTAGGGAGGACTGGGACAGGTTAAGAATGCTCAAGGCAGAGTGAGACCTGTTGCTACTGCTTTTCTTACTAGCTGTTTCCTCATACAGTTCACAAGACTAAACTAAGCATCCAAAGATACTGAGAGTCTTAAGCAAAACATGTAATTTCTCCTGTCCTCTCTTTTTTTAACATCTATAAAGTTAAGTGGCTAGAGCAGAAAAGCAGCTTTCAAACTTTTGACCATGACACAAAGTAATAAATTCATCTTAGATCATGAGCTAGTGTATACAAATATATAACTAAATTTTTACATACTTATATAACAAATTTTTTTCTCAAAATAATACTGTTCTTATAATGGGCAATGCAGTCTGAATTTTCTAGTCTATTTCATTTTTCTTTTTAAGCTGGTTGCAACACACAAAGCTGATTTAAAAAAACCAACAACACTGAGTACCCTTCAGTACTCGATTTCAAATTAGCTTTCAATGGCAATGGATATCTGTCAGTTTCATCTGAACTGCCTCAAACCCTATCACCGCTTCCAGTGAATTTAAGGACTCCAGTATTCTAATGAATATCTGAGTGCTTACAATGATCATAACTGAACCAAGCACACCTTTCAAATTCTAATGAAGTTTCTATGAGTTTTTTTTTTAATTGTAATCCCTTTTGTTTCCAGAGTGACTCAGAAAGTCTCTTTTATCTTCAAACAACTCTTCTTTTTCTTTTATTAAAGGGCTTATTTTCCAGTGACATTCTGAGTACTTACATGTGAATGAAGAACAACTAAGATTTAGAAAATTATTTGGAACTTTTTAAGTAAAAGACAATTTACAATATCCAGAGAAATTTATCTGACATTCAACAAATGCTGCCTGGCTGTTTTGTTCTTTGCTTAAGAATCCCATTTTAAAATCAACATTTATTTAATTTTTCTGGAACTCTTTTCAAATCCAACCAGACTTTTAATCTAATTTGGTAGGGATACTACATAATATGAAAAATACTAAAATAAAGAGGAAAAAGATCTGTGATTCCCAAAGCTCCACTCCTTACTCTATGACTTTGGATAAGATACTTTAGCTCTATCTCAGTTTCTTCATTTGTAAAAATGGGGATAAAATGACTGCCTACTACTTGGGACTATTTCATAAATTATTGTGTAATCACTCCAAATGGTACCTAGCAGGGAAGCATCCAATAAACCACGACCAATATCCTTCCCTTGTGTTATGTGAAGGTAAGATAAAGACTGAAAGTTCCTTACCTGGTTCTAAAAGTTTATCTAAAAGCTACTAGCAGAGTGATGGGTGGACTTCAGCCACCACCTTATTCTCTAAACTGCAAACCAAGGTTAGCAGCACAAAAATGAAGAACAGAGGAAGAAACAAAGATGATATATAAGACACAGATTTTTAAGTATCCATTATGCGGCTTTTGTAATGGGGAGAACCAGTTCAATTTCATCAGCAGGAAAATTTATTTATTTATTAGTACCCCTCACTAATCCCAAAAGGATCTGAAATGGAATCACTTACTGTTTTATGACATAATAGCTTGAACAAATTACAAACATAAAAAAATCTAATTCATTTTCAGTGTCCTAGCGAGGTAGAGAGAATATGTCTTTGGCTCTATCTCCTGAATAGAAATACTCAGAAAACATCAGTTTTATTCCATTATGGTCTAAAAAACCACAAGGTGTAGGAAGTTGGTCTGTGTAGAGTCCTTACCACTGACTGAAATCATAGAGAGTAAAAATATTCAAATATAGTATGTAATTTTTAAGGATAACCATTTGCTATTAGTTATAAGCTGTATTTTCACAATAAATATCACAGCATAAATGTGATGACATATAGGACCCCTAGCTAGGAAAATAAAACTTCTCTGTGGCAATTCAATAACATCCTCATTCATTTATGACATCATAAAGGAAACAGGAAATGCTATCACTAAAAATTTATTTTTGTCTTTTCATTAAAATTAAGGCTAAGAGAAACGTCAGGTCATCCTGGCTCCTTACTCTGAAAAATTATTTTCAGCATATTTTCCTAAAGTCCATTTTAAGGACAGCACAGAATTTCTACCCTGTATTATGTTTATTCACCAATCAATTTCCCAGATAAAGTAAAAGTACATACTGAACCCAAACCAAAGGAAATTTTCTCATTAAGAAAAAAAATCTTGTTTTACTCTAAAATTTAAAGATAAATCAAAGTTTAAAAAATTTTTATCAATAGTAAAGCGTATCTATCATCTTATTCTGTGAACACTGTAGACACATCTACTTCCTTATAAATCTTTCCCCTACAATTATGTTTTCATTTTAATTCAGAATACTAGTTAAAATACTTTTTAAGTTTTAAAACTTTATTTTGAATATTTCTATAAACGCTCAGGACTTCCCTGGTGGTCCAGTGGTTAGGACTCTGCACTTCCACTGCAGGGGGCACAGGCTCGATCCCTGGTCGGGGAACTAAAATCTGGCCAAAAAAAAGCTCCATTTTAGAGGGCAGACAGCAGAAGCAAGAAGAACTACAATACTGTAGACTGTGGAACAAAAAGCACATTCACAGAAAGACAGACAAGATGAAAAGGCAGAGGGCTATGTACCAGATGAAGGAACAAGATAAAATCCCAGAAAAACAACTAAATGAAGTGGAGATAGGCAACCTTACAGAAAAAGAATTCAGAATAATGACAGTGAAGATGATCCAGGACCTTGGAAAAAGAATGGAGGCAAAGATCGAGAAGATGCAATAAATGTTTAAAACAAATCTAGAAGAATTAAAGAACAAACAAACAGAGATGAACAACACAATAACTGAAATGAAAAATACACTAGAAGGAATCAATAGCAGAATAACTGAGGCAGAAGAACAGATAAGTGACCTGGAAGACAGAATGGTGGAATTCACTGTTGCAGAACAGAATAAAGAAAAAAGAATGAAAAGAAATGAAGACAGCCTAAGAGACCTCTGGGACAACATTAAATGCAACAACATTCACATTATAGGGGTCCCAGAAGGAGAAGAGAGAGAGAAAGGACCAAAGAAAATATTCAAAGAGATTATAGTCGAAAACTTCCCTAACATGGGAAAGGAAATAGCCACCCAAGTCCAGGAAGCGCAGTGAGTCCTATACAGGATAAACCCAAGGAGAAACACGCCAAGACACATAGTAATCAAACTGGCAAAAATTAAAGACAAAGAAAAATTATTGAAAGCAGCAAAGGAAAAACGACAAATAACATACAAGGGAACTCCCATAAGGTTAACAGCTGATTTCTCAGCAGAAACTCTACAAGCCAGAAGGGAGTGGCATGATATACTTAAAGTGATGAAAGGGAAGAACCTACAATCAAGATTACTCTACCCCGCAAGGATCTCATTCAGATTCAATGGAGAAATCAAAAGCTTTACAGACAAGCAAAGGCTAAGAGAATTCAGCACCACCAAACCAGCTCTACAACAAATGCTAAAGGAACTTCTCTAAGTGGGAAACACAAGAGAGGAAAAGGATCCACAAAAACAAAACCATTAAGAAAATGGTAATAGGAACATACATATCGATAATTACCTTAAACGTGAATGGATTAAATGCTCCAACCAAAAGACAGAGGCTTGCTGAATGGATACAAAAACAAGAGCCATATATATGCTGTCTACAAGAGACCCACTTCAGACCTAGGGACACATACAGACTGAAAGTGAGGGGATGGAAAAAGATATTCCAGGCAAACAGAAATCTGAAGAAAGCTGGAGTAGCAATACTCATATCAGATAAAATAGACTTTAAAATAAAGAATGTTACAAGAGACAAGGAAGGACACTACATAATGATCATTCCAAGAAGATATAACAATTATAAATATGTATGCACCCAACATAGGAGAACCTCAATACATAAGGCAACTGCTAACAGCTATAAAAGAGGAAATCGACAGTAACACAATAATAGTGGGGGCCTTTAACACCTCACTTGCACCAATGGACAGATTATCCATAATGAAAATAAATAAGGAAACAGAAGCTTTAAATGATACAATAGACCAGATAGATTTAACTGATAGGACATTCCATCCAAAAACAGCAGATTACACTTCCTTCTCAAGTGCGCATGGAACATTCTCCAGGATCGATCATATCCTGGGTCACAAATCAAGCCTCAGTAATTTTAAGAAAATTGAAATCATATCAAGCATTTTTTCTGACCACAACACTATGTGATTAGAAATGAATTACAGGGAAAAAAATGTAAAAATCACATACACATGGAGGCTAAACAATACGTTACTAAATAACCAAGAGATCACTGAAGAAATCAAAGAGGAAATCAAAAAATACCTAGAGACAAATGACAATGAAAACACGATGATCCAAAACCTATGAGATGCAGCAAAAGCAGTTCTAAGAAGGAAGTTTATAGTCATACAGGTCTACCTCAAGAAACAAGAAAAATCTCAAATAAACAATCTAACCTTACACCTAAAGGAACTAGAGAAAGAAGAACAAACAAAACCCAAAGTTAGCAGAAGGAAAGAAATCATAATGATCAGAGCAGAAATAAATGAAATAGAAACAAAGAGAACAAGAGCAAAGATCAATAAAGCTAAAAGCTGGTTCTTGGAGAAGATAAACAAAATTGATAAAACATTAGCCAGAGTCATCAAGAAAAAGAGGGAGAGGACTCAAATCAATAAAATTAGAAATGAAAAAGGAGAAGTTACAACAGACACCACAGAAATACAAAGCACCCTAAGAGACTACTACAAGCAACTCTATGCCAACAAAATGGACAACCTGGAAGAAATGGACAAATTCTTAGAAAGGTATAACCTTCCAAGACTGAACCAGAAGAAAACAGAAAATATGAACAGACCAATCACAAGTAATGAAATTGAAACTGTGATTAAAAATCTTCCAACAAACAAAAGTCCAGGACCAGATGGCTTCACAGGTGAATTCTATCAAACATTTAGAGAAGAGCTAACACCGATCCTTCTCAAACTCTTCCAAAAAATTACAGAGGAAGGAACACTCCAAACTCATTCTATGAGGCCACCATCACCCTGATACCAAAACCAGACAAAGATACTACAAAAAAAGAAAATTACAGACCAATATCACTGATGAATATAGATGCAAAAATCCTCAACAAAATACTAGCAAACAGAATCCAACAACACATTAAAAGGATCATACACCATGATCAAGTGGGATTTATCCCAGGGATGCAAGGATTCTTCAATATATGCAAATCAATCAATGTGATACACCATATTAACAAATTGAAGAATAAAAACCATATGATCACCTCAATAGATGCAGAAAAAGCTTTTGACAAAATTCAACACCCATTTATGATAAAAACTCTCCAAGAAGTGGGCAAAGAAGGAACCTACCTCAACATAATAATATATGACAAACCCACGGCCAACATCATTCTCAATGGTGAAAAACTGAAAGCATTTCCTCTAAGATCAGGAATGAGACACGGATGTCCACTGTCACCACTATTATTCAACATAGTTTTGGAAGTCCTAGCCACAGCAATCAGAGAAGAAAAAGAAATAAAAGAAATACAAATTGGAAAAGAAGAAGTAAAACTGTCAGTGTTTGCAGATTACATGATACTATACACAGAGAATCCTAAAAATGCCACCAGAAGACTACTAGAGCTAATCAATGAATTTGGTAAAGTTGCAGGATACAAAATTAATGCACAGAAATCTCTTGCATTCCTATACACTAATGATGAAAAATCTGAAAGAGAAATTATGGAAACACTCCCATTTACCACTGCAACAAAAAGAATAAAATATCTAGGAATAAACTACCTAGGGACACAAAAGACCTGTATGCAGAAAACTATAAGACACTGATGAAAGAAATTAAAGATGATACAAACAGATGGAGAGATATACCATGTTCTTGGATTGGAAAAATCAATATTGTGAAAATGACTATATTACCCAAAGCAATCTACAGATTCAATGCAATCCATATCAAATTACCAATGGCATTTTTTACGGAACTAGAACAAATCATCTCAAAATTTGTATGGAGACACAAAAGACCCCGAATAGCCAAAGCAGTCTTGAGGGGAAAAAACGGAGCTGGAGGAATCAGACTCCCTGACTTCAGACCATACTACAAAGCTACAGTAATCAAGACAATATGGTACTGGCACAAAATCAGAAACATAGCTCAATGGAACAAGATAGAAAGCCCAGAGATAAACCCACGCACGTATGGTCAACTAATCCATGACAAAGGAGGCAAAGATATACAATGGAGAAAAGACAGTCTCTTCAATAAGTGGTGCTGGGAAAACTGGACAGCTACACGTTAAAGAATGAAATTAGAACACTCCCTAACACCATACACAAAAATAAACTCAAAATGGATTCGAGACCTAAATCTAAGACCAGACACTATAAAACTCTTAGAGGAAAACATAGGAAGAACACTCTTTGACATAAATCACAGCAAGATCTTTTTTGATCCACCTCCTAGAGTAATGGAAATAAAAACAAAAATAAACAAATGGGACCTAATGAAACTTAAAAGCTTTTGCAAAGCAAAGGAAACCATAAACAAGATGAAAAGACAACCCTCAGAATGGGAGAAAATATTCACAAACGCATCAACGGACAAAGGATTAATCTCCAAAATATATAAACAGCTCATGCAGCTCAATATTAAAGAAATAAACAACCCAATCAAAAAATGGGCAGAAGACCTAAATAGACATTTCTCCAAAGAAGACATACAGATGGCCAAGAAGCACATGAAAAGCTGCTCAACATCACTAATTATTAGAGAAATGCAAATCAAAACTACAATGAGGTATCACCTCACACCAGTTAGAATGGGCATCATCAGAAAATCTACAAACAACAAATGCTGGAGAGGGTGTGGAGAAAAGGGAACCCTCTTGCACTGTTGGTGGGAATGTAAATGGGTACAGCCACTATGGAGAACAGTACGGAGGTTCCTTAAAAAACTAAAAATAGAATTACCATATGATCCAGCAATCCCACTACTGGGCATATACCCAGAGAAAACCATAATTCAGAAAGAGTCATGCACCCCAATGTGCACTGCAGCCCTATTTACAATAGCCAGGTCATGGAAGCAACCTAAATGCCCATCGACAGAGGAATGGATAAAGAAGATGTGGTACATATATACAGTGGAATATTACTCAGCCATAAAAAGGAATGAAATTAGGTCATTTGTTGAGACGTGGATGGATTTAGAGACTGTCATACAGAGTGAAGTAAGTCAGAAAGAGAAAAACAAATATCGTATATTAACGCATGTATGTGGAACCTAGAAAAATGGTACAGATGAACCTGTTTGCAGGGCAGAAGTTGAGACATAGATGTAGAGAACAAACGTATGGACACCAAGGGGGAAAGCCGCAGGGGGGTGGGAAAAAAAGAAAATACAAACTACCTCCTCATCCTCCTCTAAGTGAACGTGGACTACTATTTAAGATTCAAAATTATTTCCTATTTAATTTTGTCATTTTTTATCTTTAATTATCAGAATTGTGATGATATTTAATACAATTTTGAAATTCAAAGAATGAAAAGCTCCATTTTACTTAAGATTTCTGTGTGTGTGTGTTAAGAAATATATACACCTCTGAGGTTACTGACAGTACAGAATGGCCTTCAAAATGCAAAGACTGCATAGGTTTTTGATTCAAAGTTTTTTAAAAAACCTCTTCCATGTCAAAACCAGGGTCCTCTGAAAAGCCCACTAAAAATATAATAAGCAACAAGCATCACGGGCTTAAAGTGAGTGGGTTACAAAGAGGTAGTCTTGCCTTGTCATCTCTCCCTCTTGCTCTACAATCCTTGTCCCTACTTGTAGAGGGTTTTTCACTCTTTGATATAGGATGTGCTCGGCCTACAGGTCCCCGGGCTCCTCCTCCTGGCATTTCTTTCCTCAGAGGTCTTACTTCTCGATTGGGACGCCTTATCTGAGGTGGAGCTCTGACAAAAAAATAAATACATAAAATTAAAATTAATCAAAGGCAAAAGTATTTCAATACTACATTAGTCAATAAAACTATTAAATCAATAAGCCCACAAGGTCAATTTTTCCCCCTTTTGCCAATTCACGGCTACAACTCTTAGGTCAGTTTTTAAAGTGCTTTTCTGTAAAGTATACTGGTTGATACAAACATTAAATACGTATAAATGACACATACAGCAGCAATTATTTTGTCAAAAATAACATTCACCAATAGAGGGCAATACAGACTATTCCTATCTAATAACCTTAATAGTGTTAACAGAAAATCAATTCCTTTATTCATTACTGTCCTAAGCCAAATAAGTAACTTTAAAAAAAAATCATTAAAAGCTGAAAGGACAAGAATTCAAAATATATTTATTTGCATAGCTTACTAGTTTATCCTTTACAACCAAAATGATTTTCTCTGCTTCCATGTTGGAAAAACCATTTCATTCATCAAATTACAAACAGCAGGGCTTAATGAAATCTTCTTAATTTATGTGCAAAGTTTATGTGTAAAAATATTACTCATGCTTTGAGGGTGTCAAAAATCGCAGGATCATTCAAATTATACAGGCCCCCAAATGGGAATCAAGAATTTTGATAACTATATGTGGCAAAGGATGTTAATTCTATTTATGGTGGTGATCATTTCACAATATACACAAATATTGAATCATTATGTTGTACACCTGAAACTAATTAATACATGTCAATTATACAGCAATTTTAAGAAAGAATTTTGATAAATACATAAATATAATTATGCTTACAAAGTGGCATATTTTGTCTAATGTAATGTGAAACATGTCTTCTTCAAATAGTGAAATTATGGGGCTTCTCAGAACAGTATTTATTTGCCTCTCTCTGGGTGTTGGGGGAGACTCCATCACTTTGTGTCTAAGCTTTTAGTTCTTCCTCCCTGAACTGCCTCTGCCTCTGTTTTCCTACCTTTACTCTCTTTACAGCTCTGCCTGTATTTGCAGCCCTTCACATCCCATATGTGTGTTCCTTTTCCACCCATGTGCCAAAATCTATTCTTAGCCCTTTTCCAGCTTCATGCTTTTAATTCATCTAACTCATCACGGAGTTTCTCTTCCTGGTATCAGAAAAAGTCTCACATGTGTATTACTCAATGAACTCAGGAAAACAGGAAAATGGATGAAAACCAGGAAGGTTGAAAACTCAAGGTAAAAAATAGTTAACATATTGCAGCATCTTCAGACTACTGGAATTAGACCGCTACATGAAAGTGCTGAGGATGAGAGAGGCTGGTGAAAAGTGTATGTCTTTCTACTAGGTTACCATACACTGACATCTGAATCCTTGGAGTCCAATCCAGTTAAACAGTTATTTACTGAACACCCACACCTGTTAGGAGGTATATATCCTCTACTGTGCTAGGCCCTAGGAGGAGACAAAGATGAACAAGCAATCTTGTGGGGAAAAAATCCACAGGAAAGGAACTTGCAAATCGTGTCTGGTGAAATAGTTACAAGGCACTCTCAAATTTAAAGGTATTATTATGGTTTTGGTTCTAGCGCATTATTAGTCTTTTAAGTATTCTGTCAATAAGGTAAAAATGTAATGAGACTGGTAAAGACTAAAAAACTAAAAATGTTATGTTGCTCTATTCCTAGTATTTCATTGCAACCATTGTTTTTTGAACGAATTTCTGTTTTGTTTTGGTTTTTTTTTGCGGTATGCGGGCCTCTCACTGCTGTGGCCTCTCCCGCTGCGGAGCACAGGCTCCAGACGCGCAGGCTCAGCGGCCATGGCTCACGGGCCCAGCCGCTGAATGGCATGTGGGATCTTCCAGGACCGGGGCACGAACCCGCGTCCCCTGCATAGGCAGGTGGACTCTCAACCACGGCGCCACCAGGGAAGCCCTCTGTTTGGTTTTGATGAAGAGGTATAAAGTAGTAGAGCAGAACTTTACTGTTTTATATATACATATATATATATATATATATATATATATCTGTGTATGTATAATGTCTTTCCTGAATTGGATTCCTGGCCAAAGACAATAAAAAGCGGCTGACAATCTCTTCCACACAGAACACACGTCAAGTCTGCCCTTCTGCTAGCAGCTGCGCCTGCTATTTAAATAGTCTGTCATTGTTTGTGGTCCTGCTTTCTGGAGGCACAGCCAGCCCGAAGCTCTTGCTCACACAGCAAGCCCGTCCTTACAGCTGCGTGCCAGGCTGCTCGGTGGCCTCGCTGACGAGGGGTGAACTGCAGGGACTCTGGAAACATTTCTTCTGCCTCCTCAGCTTGTGCTTTCCCGCCTCAGCTTGCTATTTAGCGGTCACTGAGGAGTCCTGCTTGCAGCCCACATTGCACACACAGCCAGTTCAGTAAAGCTGTGCTGCGAGAATTATGTCAAAGCTCGTTCACAGGCTGCACTCCAGGTGTTTGCTGCTGCTGACCTTGTCCTGCCACTCAGTATTCTGACGGGCTCATAAACGGTCTGAAGGAAACTGCTCAAGAGGCCAGATGTGGCATTTGTGGCAAGTCCCACGTCTCACAGAAAGTGTGCCTGTGCTTTGCAGGTCTTCAGTTCCGTCTCACTGCAGTTTGATAGTACATTCGAAACAGACTGTCAGCTTCCCAAAGGACACCCTTGACTCTGTTCTGTACTTCTTCCTCCATTAGGGCATCACTGCCCAATGGCATGCTTCAATTTAAGGACTCAGTGACAGCTTCCAGGCTGTAAAAAATAAGTCTCAGGGCTTCTTTTACTGGTCTCTTTTTAAAAAGAGACTTTATTAGTAGGGTTGCACAGCATCGTCAGCCTCTGCCCCAATGGTCAAACACAGGCTGACACCCTGCTAGCTTACAGCATTTCAAATATAGAGAATAACTGGAAATCTGCAGATAAAAGAGTAGCATGTCTACACTGAGCTCAGTTCTCCTACTGGAGGATATTTCCCCGTAGGAATGGGAAGAAAGATGCCTTACCCTATCATATGCAAATAAGCCTGACTTCCTCCAAAAGCCAATATTCCCTTTCTAAGCAATATTAAATATCAATATTATATGTAAATGTTCTTACAGCACTGCTTGTAATAGTAAACACCTGGAAACAACCCAAAGGTCCAGTATCAGAACAGATGCATAAATTATTATACATTCACATAATGGGATACTATATTCACGTGAACATGAATTACAGACACATGCAATAATAATAGATCAATCTCAGGACCACAATGTTGAGTGAAAAAGTAAGTTCAAAGAACACATACAGTATGATTCTAAGCAAAACAAGATACTGTGTGGAGATTAATATGTATGTGCTAAAAGTATAAAGAAAGGCAAAGGAATGATAAACCCCAAATCCAGGACAGTGGCTAACTCTGAAAGAGGAGGGGAGGGAACAGGATGCAGAGGAGCTCATAGGGGGCCTTCAAGGTAATGCTAATGTTCTTTATCTTAAACTCCATGGTGGGTACATAGATCCTACTGTATTATAACTCCTTATTCCTTACATAAATTTTATTATTCATATTAGTTACTTGGTAGTTAATAAACTTTAAATATGATGAATATAACAACACCACTAATTAAATTATTTGAGCACCTAAGAAAATGAAATTATAGGGTTGCTACAAAGTTTTTGGCATGTTCTAGAAACACACATGTGCTAGTGATGTGGGCTCAGAGTACACATCCTCAGTTGAACCTACTGTATTACTGCCTGGCAAATCTCCATAAAAGATTGGGCAACAGAAATAGAACTGTCTGTCAGACAGCACCACGCATCCAGGGTTCCAGAAATCAAAGGGGAAGAGACCTCTTCTGAAGATGCCTTCATTCCACACCATATTTAGAAACAGGGTCAAAGATACTATCACAATTTTCTCCAATTGCTATACAGGCACCTTCTTAAGATTCCCATCTATTCAGCTCTTTCTATTTCTTCCAGCTTTCTGTTTCATGATTATTCTAAATTCTTTGGTTATATCTGTTTGTTCATACATTGTTAGAATTCTAGTATAAGAAAAAGAAATTTGGAACAGGTCTTATATATGCCCAAGAACATAAATCAAATTACTGAAACTTCTGCAAAAGGAAGAAAAATACTCTTACTTTGCTATGACATTAATCTATATGAATTAAACAGGAAAACATACCTCTCCATAGCTAATGAAAAAAAACACGAGTTCCAAGTAGTTCATACTGATATTTTTACTATAAGGACTTGGGGTCAATATATGAGACTTTCAGTCCAAGAGAAATTATTTGGTAAGAAATCAGGAGGCAAGAAAGCAAAGCTTAAACAGAAATTAGAGGACTTATTATTTGAAATTAACGATTAAGAATTTTTTTTTTTTTTTTACGTACGCGGGCCTCTCACTGTTGTGGCCTCTCCCGTTGAGGAGCACAGGCTCCGGACACGCAGGCCCAGCGGCCATGGTTCACGGGCCTAGCTTCTCCGCGGCATGTGGGATCTTCCTGGACCGGGGCACAAACCCGTGTCCCCTGCATTGGCAGGCAGACTCTCAACCACTGCACCACCAGGGAAGCCCAAGAATTTTTTTTTTAATATTTATTTGGCTGCCTCAGGTCTTAGTTGCGGCACGTGGGATCTTCATTGCTGCATCTTTTTAGTTGCAGCATGCAGGATCTTTAGTTGTGGCATGCGGGATCAAGTTCCCAGACCAGAGATTGAACCCGGGCCCCTTGCATTGGGAGTGCAGTGTCTTAGCTACTGGCCTGCCAGGGAAGTCCAATGATTAAGAATTTTAATGTCCACTCTCATCAAATATATGACTGCTATTTTTTCAAATCAGAAAATATATGTTTATCTAATAAGGACAGGAACTACACTGGCTGTTGACATAAAAACGTTGCAAACACGATTCCTCCCTTCACAGAGAAACAGCATGGTGATCCGGAGTTAGCATTAGATTTAGAATCCTAAACCCTGGGTGCCTTCCTACTCCCAGGTCCACCAATTACTGATTATATGAGCGTATCACTTAACATCTACAAGCCTCATATTCTTCCTCTGTAAATGGGGATGATTAATACTTAACAGAATTGTTTAAATCTATTTTTCATTGAGGTATACCATATATTCAGTAAAATGTACATATATTAGGTATACAACTCAATAAATTTTGGTACTGTATAACCACCAGTAGAACAAAGAGCATTTCCCAATACCCCAAAAGTTTTTTTCATGGCCCCTGTTAGTAAATATCAGCTGGTAAAGGTAACCATTATTTTGATCTTACTATCATAGATTAGGTTCGCCTGTTCTAGTTTCATAAAATGGAATCCTATAGTACATACTCTTTCAACATTACCTGTGAAATTCATCCATGTTCCTGTATATAGCCGTTTATCTTTCTTCACTGCTGTGGAGTATTCTATTGCATAAATATACAACTTATCAATTCTGTGAATGGACACCTGAGCTGTTTTCTATTTGAGGTTTATTATTAAAGCCTCTATGAATATGGGAATTATCCTCATGGTAAACAGAAGCATTCATTTCTTTGGGATCTGTACCCAGGAGCAGAATAGCTGCATCATAAAGTGTATGTAAGATTAGCTTTAGTAAATATAGCCAACGGTATTCCAGAGTAGTGATGCCATTCTACACTCCCATCACCACGTACGAGAGTGCCAGTTGTCCCACCCTAGTCATTCTGGGGGTGGGGTGGGGTGTAATGGTGTCTCATTGTGGTTCTACCTTGCCTTTCTTGAATGGCTACAGATGTTAAACACCTTTTCAACAAGATGCTTATTAGCCATGTGAATATCTTCTTTTGTATAGTATCTGTTCCAGTCTTTAGTCCATTTTCTTTCAACTGGGTTGCCTGACTTTTTCTTATTGATTTACTGATCGTTGTTCTTTATATATTCTGGATACAAGTCCTTTGTCATACATATGCTTTGCAAACATCTTCTACCAGTATATGGCTTTCCTTTTTTTTTTAACTTTCTACCAGTATATGACTTGTCTTAATGGTGCATCTCTTGATGAAAAGTAGTTCATAATTTTAGAATTCTGACTTACTGACCTTTTATCTTTAATGCTTTATTGTCCAGTTTAATAAATCTTTGCTATCCCAAGAAGATGATAATATCCCTTCCATGTTTTCTTCTGGAAGTTTTATTTTATTACCTTTTTACATTTTAGGTGGTGATCTATTTCAAATTAGTTTTTCTATATGATGTGAGGTAAGGGGTTGAGATTTTCCTCACCACATGGACATTCAATTAACCCAGAAGCATTTACTGACAAGACCCACCTTCCCCTACTGAATTGCAGTGGTGCCTCTTCATAAATCACGTGACTCCATAGAACTTAACCTTTAATAAGTTCCAGTTCTAAAAAGAACTTTAGAAATTTTAGTTATTTGCTATCAGAAAATTATAAACAAATATTTTAGTATGATATATTCCAGAGTCAGTTCAAAATATTAATTTTTCAACAAATATCTGAACTTTTGATGAATGCAAGATACTACACTACGTAATAGAAAAGGCTGTTTTGTATACTGGATTAAGTCTCCCCTCACTATCTAACAAGCAAATCAATCACACTCAGAAACACATGGAGTACTATAAGCCATGCTGATACGAGTTGCTTTATATCCTCAAGGGTACTTTTTGTGCAAAAAAATCTCTTCAAAGGTTTACTTTGATTTTTTAAATATTCAATTTATTAAAGTTAAAACTGCAGAAATTCGGTTAGTCCTTAAAGCTTTTAGATTCACTTACAAATATTTTTTTATGTACAAGGGCAGCAGATTTTAGAAGTCACTTTTAAGAGGTTTTTGAATAATGCTTGATGCCATTCACAAACCTGGCTAATTAAATGCCACTAAAATTTTTAACATACGTTTATAAATGTAATATATTTTATTTCCTTCTTAGTTCTTCAACTGTCTTACTTAACAAAGCATAACTTACATATAAATACTTTCATAAACTTAGTAAGTTAAACTTATAAATGAGGTAAGCCTAATTTCTCCTAAATGTTCCCCAAAAGTACTTAACATAAATTTTCATGTAAAATCACAGATCTAAATTATTCCATAATACACTTAAAATTGGAATTGCATGCTTGTCACCCTCATTAGCCATATTGTCTTAAATTACAAGTACATAAAAATAATAAATAAATATGTACATATCCCTTAACAAAAAATACTACTATTACAGTTTTGAGTCTCTTAGACATTTCTACTCTTAATTCTAAATGTCACTGGAGTTGAAAGATGCTTACCCACTACAGAAGACAATTAGCCAAGTTAACCAAGGTAATATTTAGCCAAAAATTTCTGCTGGTATGAGATCTGGAGCTGCAGACATACTTCTCACACCAAATATTACACAGTCCCATTTAATATCACGGGGGCTGCCCTCTTAGCATTTTGATGTTACCCACAACTAGGTATTTCAGCAAGAACAGGGGCGAGACTCTTGTCAGAGACTCTGATGGGACATACTGATCCTTATTTAAAGTTGCTAAGCCAGTCATTCTATCACTTCTAAGGTAGGGGAAGGGGACGATAACTACTAATTATTTCGTCTAATGGTAGGATGCCACTACTCCCAGGCAGGTTGATTATTTAATTTTACCTTGCTCTTCTTTGGATCTAAAGATAGGCCCTTGCCTTTTCCATTTAACTCTAAAGACCTTTGAACTTGAAAAACTTAAAATATTTAATTTATCTTATGTCTAACTGTAAAGACCTTAAAACTAGATGGACAATGGCACTCTTTCAGAGTATAGGGACTACACAATTTTTACAGATTATATTAAAATACTATCAGTTGAACTTTAAATATCTCATCGTTCTTTGTCTAGTTTATGGTCAAGTTCTGAAAATATTCTACTGATTTTCAAAACACTGGAATACAAAAAAATATGATATAGTCCATGCATTCAAGAAGCTTATAGTTTAGCTAAAAATATATACATATTTTATGTATTATATTGGACATCCCTTTCTATCCACATATAAATCCTGCAATGAAAGCCTCGCTGAAGACGAGTTCCCAACTAAACTATAAATAAAAGTCCTCAGAAACAACAAACTGGAGGATAAGACCCTCAAGAACTTATAATAAATATATAGATACAGTTTATCTCTAATGAATTGAATTTTCTATCTTTCAGTTTTCTTTTCTGTAACATTAAAAAAAAAACTCTGGATAAAATGTAACAAATATCCTGTTTATATATAGGTGATCTTACCAGAAGATAAGAGAAATACCTAACAGTCAAAAAATAAATAAAATACAGCTGACGGCATGGCAGTCCTTGAGGGTTTCCAGGGCTCGAGGTTTAATGAGCACAAAGTGAGGCCCGCGACAAGGCCTGAGGCCTACAAATGTCAAAGCTGAGCTGAGACTGGCAAGCGAAGCCAGGACTCTCAAAGGGCAGAATTAAACACGCACATGGAAGAAGCAAGTACGTCTGTCCATCTGAGCCTATGTTCTATATGTGTGGAGTAAGGTACAAGTCGCCCCCAGAAACAGGAACCGGGGCCTGCACTCGTGTGACTTGGGATTTAGTTTTATACTCCCTTAAGTGAAGAAATTTACCTAAAAGTGGTCCAGGCAGGTGACATCCTGAAGGCACCTGGCTGAACCCAACACAGACCCTCTGAGGAGTGACATCCCCCTAAACAAGCCACACATAGAATGACTCAAACCTTGAAGGGACATTCTCAGCTTTACCACAAACAAGAGCCATCAGAAATAACCAGAAGGATAAGGCTCCAAACAACTTCTGATAATAGAACTATCAGCTATGAACTATAAAAATGAACGTTTAAAATGGTTAAAAGCGTAAAAAGGAATTTGAAACAAAAGAAACACAAGTCTTAAGTAGTGTTAAATAAAAACAAATCCATATTCAGATAATCTATAGTGAAACTATTTAACACCAAGACAAAAAATAAAATCATAAAAACAATGAAAGAGAAAAGAGAAGTTATCTACAAACGACAATTAGACTGCTCATGCAAACCAGAAGGCACAATCCTCCTATCACTAATGTCATCTGCAAAGCAGAGAGAGAGTGGGGCTGGATATAAGGAGCTGAAGTGAATATAGAACGAGCAGAGGGACAGCACTAGGGAACAACAAGAGGAGGAGATAAGAGAAGAAGGGGCCACAGTTAGGGAAAAAAAAAAAAAAAGAGGAAGGAAAAAAGCATAGTACAGTGTAACAGAAGCCAAAAGAAGAAAGATGGTAAATACTATCAACTGTTACAAAAGTTAAACACCTTAACTCTTGAGAATTTGGCATATTCCATTTTAAATTAGGAAGCTGTCTTCAAGAAGTCAGTCCCATACTGCAATGAATAGAGATCCAGGATTTCTACTCATTAAGGAAAGAGAAGCAGTGAATGGCAACACAGGGAGAGTACACATCACAGCAGTTTGCCAGAGGAAAGAAGAAGGGAGAAAACAGTGGTAAAGTGCAGCAAGGTAAATATTTCTTTCAAGGAAAACAAAACTGATGTGTTATGATTTCATTCTGACTTACCACTATCTTGTTCCCATTCCTTAGTTTATCTCTAATGAATTAAAATTTCTATCTTTCAGTTGTCTTTTCTGTAACATAAAAAAAAAAAAACGATAGAAATACCAAGTTTTTAGGCACTCATTGTAATAAATACCTAGGATTCCAAAATAAGATTTCAAATGAATGACTACTGAGTTCTGCAAAATAAGACAAATGCTTCCTAGAAAACTTACATAAAAGAAATAAAATAGCCAAATGGAATGGATGTCCCCTCTTGGGACACTTTAGGTGAGAATTTAAACCCTGGAAAACACCTGCACCCCGCCCTCACTCTCAGATGTCTTGCTTGCTTTTCTTCCCTCATCGAAATAATCAGGAGAGAACCTCCACAAGCGCTCACCTCCACATCTGCCCACTTCTCTGCGTCCACAGCCTTTATAACTAACTGCCTTCCCTCCAGCTACTCTGAATCAGCTATCCTGCAGCCGCCCCACCTGTACACTGGATCCTGCCTCCTCTTGTCTACTCAGGGACATTGCTCCAGTAGTGCCTCCTTCTCCCAGGCATCGTCAATCTTCCCCTTTCTGCTGCAGCATTCTCATCAGCATACAAAAGTCTCGGAAACAACAACAAATTTTGATTCCACTTCCCCAACTACCACTCAATTTCTATGCTCCCCTTTTCAACAAGACTCGCTGAAAGAACTGCACGCATTCATTGTTTTCAATTCCTCTCTTCCCATTCTCTGAACCCACTCCATTATTCTCCACCATTCCACCAAAACCACTCATCATGGTCACCAGTGAGCTCCATGTTGCTAAATCCAATCCA
Organism: Stenella coeruleoalba; assembly: GCF_951394435.1. NCBI lineage: Eukaryota > Metazoa > Chordata > Mammalia > Artiodactyla > Delphinidae > Stenella > Stenella coeruleoalba. The sequence continues at coordinate 7,022,173 of NC_137164.1, forward strand.
ATTCTCAATCCTTATCTTACTTAACCCACATGCGACATTTGATAAAGTTGCTTAGAATCTTTAAGCTTCAATTTCTTCTAAAAAAAAAATAGGGATGATATTAATAGTACCTATTTTAGAGGGTGGTTGTGAAGACCAAGAAAAAAAACCATGTAGAGAGTTTATTAGCATAGTACCTGGTTCCCAGTTAAAAACTCCTCAATAAATGTCAATGACTATGGTTAATCAGCACTGCTACCTAATTCTTCCCATAGTCTAAATATAGAGTCCATCCCACACTCCAGAAACAGAATTCTGGAAGAGAATATGACTCCAGAATGTTTAGAAATGAGTATAATCTCAACCTGCCAATCATACTCAGCAATAACCTACTCTACCATATGAAGAATGACCTTAAAATTTCTTTCTTAAAATTCCATACTTGCTGATGATTCCTAAGTAACCACTACTAATCCCAATCTCTCTTAAACTCTGGTTCTCATTTCCAATTCCTATTCAACAGCTTCATCTAGATATTTAATTACCTGCTCCAATTCTCTCATTCTCTTATATCATTAATCACCAAATCCAGTCCATTCTACCTCAGTAATGGCTCTCACACCCATTTTACAAGACTGTAAGCTCAGGAAGGCAGGGACTGTGTCTGTTTCTGCATCCCACCGTATCCCCACCATAGTACTGGCGCCCAGCATAGTACTTGGCATACAATAAGCGCCAGCATCCTAGGTTAAGCTTTCCACAATGTCTGCATTATTTTTCTGATGGTTTCTGGCCAAGGTCTGTGCTGGGTTTTTTCTTTTATTACCTTTATACTTTCCACAGGGCCAAAAATAAAGTTGAGTATATGATGAATGCTCATAAAATATACGTTGGATAGAGCAATAGTAGTGTTTTTCTTCCTAAGACTTTAAAACAATTTTACAAAACAATCTCATCATGATGTACATTTTACAGAGGTGAAAAGTGAGGCACAGAGAAGTGAAATTAACTTGGAGGACCACTCAATTAGTGGTGGAACTGATACAAAAGCTTGCTCTCCTACCTCCCAATCCCAGGAAAATTTCCCAGAGCCTGGGTGAGATACCAGTAAGGATGAGACGGCAGTTTACTGTCTATCGGTACTTGACCTTGGCCTTAACTGATCTTTTCCCAGTGCAAACTGGGATTTAATATGCGAGCAGTTACTTAATCTATTAGGGTACCCAAAGAAAACATAAAGCAACAATTTTAATACCAAGTCAACAAGAATTTCTTCTTTGCTGAAATGCTACAGAATAGCACAAATTTGATAAAAAAATCAATCATCCTATCTATCTGTATACAGAACACTCTATGCCACTTCCCTTGGTTCCAGACGCAATAACGTTAGAGAGCCTATCAGAGTTCTCTTTTTCAACCTGTATGGGATAAGCCAAATGATTATTTCCAGGCTTGTGTATCCTGTTGCTACTGCCATATCTCCCAAAAGATGTAACTTTAAAAGACCTAACACATTTATTTTTTAAGTTGAATAAAGAATACTTTATTGAATATAATCTATGTCAAATACTGTTCCAATACAGAAAATCTTAGTTTCATGGCCTCAGGTCTCACCAGCAGAGATCATTTTTAAATGGCCTCATTAAAGAGAATGTGCTTAATAAATTTACATGGAAAATATTATAAAATAATTTAATTAATACAAGATACCTTTTAACTTAGGACACTAAGAATGATCTGGAGGCTTCATCTCTTTGGAGTTTAATTCTCATATTGCCAGAACCTCCCATTATAATCCTACTTTTGTAGCTCAATTTCCTCATACTTAAGGCAATAAATCTAATTCACTTTAAAAGGTTGTTCTGATTTATCCAAGCAGCTGCTGGTAAACAGGATCATGATTAAACCCAGAGGACACATGACATATAAGGTATAACTTCGAACAATGTGGAAAACCACCACGGAAAACCACCAGTGGTAATGGACATTACCTCACCGTGCCGTAACAGGGAGAGAGGAGAAGTTTTGTGTTAAAGTCCATGAGGTGAAAAGGCAGACCCACAAGCAGGGCTACCAAACTAGTGGCTAACAATAAACCCAACAGATGCGTCCCGGAAACATTTTGTACAAAACAAGGTAAATTATACTTTCCGACTGGCCTACAATTTCTGTGTGGTATTCTCAAAGAGAAATTTTTTTAATTACATTATTTATTTCATCAAGCATTTTCAGCTTCTTTATTCTCCTACCACCTCTAGTAAGAATTTAATCAAGTGGTTAACAGAACTATATATTATATATGAGGATATACAGATAAATATCAAAATAGACCCATAGGGCTTCCCTGGTGGCGCAGTGATTGGGAGTCCGCCTGCCGATGCAGGGGACGCGGGTTCGTGTCCCGGTCCGGGAGGATCCCACATGCCGCGGAGCGGCTGGGCCCGTGAGCCATGGCCGCTGAGCCTGCGCGTCCGGAGCCTGTGCTCCGCAACGGGAGAGGCCACAGCAGTTAGAGGCCCGCGTACCGCAAAAACAAAACAACAACAACAACAACAAAAAAAACAAAATAGACCCATAGATACCACCAAGTATGTGTAGCAAAGTAACATGGCAGAGTGGATATAAATAAGACTCCTGAAGTTGAGGAGATCTGGGTTCAAATCCTGGCTCTGCCACTTTCTTGTTCAGATGACTTTGGGAAAATAACAAACTTTGTAAGATTCAATTTCCTCAGCTTCATACGATTTATTCATAACAATAGATCAGCAATAGTAATATGGGTACACAATACAAGTAGCTACTTCAGAGGATCACTGTAGGTTTAAATATGATAGTGCTTGTAAAACATAAATTGACCGATAACTAGTAATCATGCTCTTCCTAAAAATGACTGCCCACGGGCTTCCCTGGTGGCGCAGTGGTTGAGAGTCCTCCTGCCGATGCAGGGGACACGGGTTCGTGACCCGGTCCGGGAAGATGCCACATGCCGTGGAGCGTCTGGGCCCATGAGCCATGGCCGCTGAGCCTGCGCATCCGGAGCCTGTGCTCCGCAATGGGAGAGGCCACAACAGTGAGAGGCCCGCGTACTGGTTAAAAAAAAAAAGACTGCCCACTTCATGAGACTTGGACATTTAAAAAACCATATTCTCTCTGCCAGAGTTATTCAAAATGTTTCAGAAAACTAAGGATTTATATAGAATGTACAGGAAGGAAAAAAAATTCCTTAAGGAATTTTACAAATGAGGCTATGTCATTTTTAAAATTCTGTTAGTCTCTTACTATTTATCTGAAAGAACGCTGTAGTCTTTTAAAAATTTCAGAGTTGATGATTCACTTTACTTATTACATGCCAGTTACTGTCCTAAACATTAAATTTCTTAATTAATTCCATGAGGTAGACATCCCCATTTTACAGACAGTGAAGCTAATGTTTAGAGGTTAAATAACTTGCACAAGGTCATAAAGCAAAGAGGTGTCAGAAGTAGAATTCAAACTCAGATCTCGTGGGCTCCAGTCAATTGTCTTCCCATTACACCAAGAATACCTAAGGACTATATCCACTTTTCACTATCTCTAGGTGGAAATTTTATTACTTTTGTTTTATACGACCTGTAGAAGAAACAAAATTTTAAAAGGAAAAAATTATACAATTTTAACCTCCCATAACTTTTAACCCTAAACTTACAATCTTAATATTTGCTTATTCTATCAGCTCATGCACACATTCTGTGCTACAAACCTGTGTAAAGTTGACTTCATTAACATCTGCCTTACGTAGGTATCACTATGATGTTATTACTTGGTGAAGGATCTGTGGATTTGCTTATGTAAAGATTTTATTCTTAAAGTTTAAAACTGCTAATCCCATGATACTACTCAAGGTATTAAACAGAATTCCTTCACTAGTAGAACCCTGTGGAGTTGCTGGTGTTTTTCCATTGTTGTTGATGATATATGTGGAAATGGGAATCTTTTTTCCCCAAGCAATATACAGTCTTAGATTTGCTTTTATTAAGGATTTCTGATCCACAGAGAAAAAAAAAATACACACAATGGTTACACACAAGGGAAACTTTTTTAAAATTTAGTATGGAGGAAGGAGGTTTGGAGAAACATATTCTGGTCCATTCATCTTCCACTTTCATTGAGAATAACGATTAAAACAAGTATAAAAATAAGTCAGATCTGTGCTATGGGCAGTTACAGGAGGCCAAAGAAAAAGAAATAATTGCGCTGGTGTTTCTCTAATGAGAAGAAGTTTTCAGGAAAGTGTTCATCAATGGGAAAATGCCAGCCACACTTTCTATTCAGTCTGAGCCACAGATATTAGATATTAGAGTTATTATCTGTGGCCACTGCCTTCTGAAATACATCATGGTGCTCTAGCAATTACGAACAGGTACTTCCTATACTGAAAATTATTCCCAGGACCAGATGGCTTCACTGGCGAATTCTACCAAACATTTAAAAAAGAATTAATGCCAATCCTTCTTAAACTCTTCCAAAAAACTGAGGAAGAGGGAACACTTCCAAACTCATTTTATGAAGCCAGCATTACTCTGATACCAAAGCCAAATAAGGACACGATGAGAAAAGAAAACTATAGACCAATATCCTCAATGAATATGGAGGCAAAAATTCTCAACAGCATATTAGCAAACCAAATTCAAATACAACATGACCAAGTGGGATTTATCCTTGGGATAAACATATACAAATCAATAAATATGATACACCACATCAATAGAATAAAAGATAAAAATCATACTATCATCTTGATAGATGAAGAAAAGCATTTGACAAAATACGACACCCTTTCACGATAAAAACCCTCAACAAATTGAAGGAACATACCTCAGCATGATAAAGGCCATATATGACAACAGCTAACATTATACTCAACAGTGAAAAATTGAACATTTCTCTTCTTGAACAGCAACAAGATAAGAATGCCCACACTCTCATCACTCTTATTCAGCATAATACTGGAAGTCCTAGCTAGAGTAATTAGGCAAAACAAAGAAATAAAAGGCATCCAAATTGGAAAGGAATAAGCAAAATTGTCTTTATTTGCAAATGGTATGATCTTAAATATAGAAAACCCTAAAGACTCAACCAAAAAAACCATTTGAAACTAATCAATGAATTCACTAAAGTTGCAGGATGTAAGATCAACATACAAAAATCAGTTGTGCCTCTATACATTAACAACAAAACATCTGAAAAAGAAACAAAATTATCCCATTCACATTGGCATCAAAAACAATAAAGTACTTAGGAATAAATTTAACCAAGTGAAAGATCTGTACAATGAAAACTACCAGACTTTAATGAAAGAAACTGAAGGAGACACAAACAAATGGAAAGATATCCTACATTTATGGATCAGAAGATTAATATTGTTAAAATATCCATACTACGCAAAGCCATCTACAGATTCAACACAATCCATGTCAAACTTCCAACGGCGTTTTTCACAGCACTAGAAAGAAGAATCCTAAAATTTGTATGGAGACACAAAAGACCAAAAATAGCCAAAGCAATCATGAGAAAGAAGAACAAAGCCAGAGGCATCACACTTCCTGATTTCAAACTATACTATTGATACAAAACTATAGTAATTAAAACAGTATAAAAACAGACACACAGACCAGTGGAACAGAATAGAGAGCTCAGAAATAAACCCCTGTCACATAATAGTGACAAGGGAGCCAAGAACACTCAATGGGGGAGAGGATAATCTCTTCAACAAATCCTGTTGAGAAAACTGGATAACCACAGCGGAAAAAATGAACTTGAACCCTTATCTTACACCACGCACAAAAATGAACTCGAAATGGATTTAAAAGACTTAAAACATAAGGCCCAATACTGCAAAACCCTAGAAGAAAACACAGGAAGGAAGCTCCTTGATATTGGTCTTGGTAATGATCTTTTTAGATGACACCAAAAGCACAAGCAACAAAAGCAAAAATCAACAAATGGGACTACATCAAACTAAAAAGCTCCTGTATGCAAAAGAAGCAATAAAAATAAATAAATAAAAAGGCAACCCACCAAATGGGAGAAAATATTTGCAAACCATAAATCAGATACGGGGTTAATATCCAAAATGTTAAGTAAATATATGTAAAGAACTCATACAAGTCAATAACAACAACAACAACCCAATCAGAAAATGGGGAGAGGAATTAAACAGACAGTTTTCCAGAGAAGACATCCAAATGACCAACATGTACATGAAACTATGCTAAACATTATTAATCATCAGGGAAACGCAAATCAAAACAACAATGAGACATTACCTCGCATCTGTTGGAATGACTATTATCAAGAAGACAAGGGATAAGGGTTGGCAAGGATGTGGAAAGAAGGGAATCCTTGTGCACTGTTGGTGGGAATGAAAATTGGTTCAGCCACTACAGAAAAGAGTATTAAGGTTCCTCAAAAAATTAAAAATAGAACTACCAGACGACCCAACAATTCCACTCCCGGGTATATAACTGAAAGAAATAAAAACAGGATACTGAAGAGATATATGCATTCCCACATTGACTGCAGCTTTATTTACAATAACCAAGATATGAAAACAATGTAAGTGACCACTAACAGATGAATGGATAAAGATGATGTGGTACACATATACTACAATGGAATATTATTCAGCCATGACAAAGAAGGAAACCCTGCCATTTGCAACAACATGGATAAACCCTGAAGGCATTATGCTAAGTGAGTTAAGTCATACAAAGAAGGACTAATGCATGTTACTTATATGTGGAATCTGAAAAAGCCAAACTTGTAAAAACAGCGAGTTGAAGGGTAGTTACCAGGGGCTGGGAGATGGGGGTGGGGGCAGGGAGTTGGGAAGATGGTGTTTAACGGCACAAACTTGCAACCAGTAGTTAAATAAGTCCTAGAAATCTAATGCACAGCACAGCGATTAAACACTACAATACTGCATCACATACTTCAGAGTTGCTAAGACACTGTATCTTAATTCCCACCAGAAAAAGAAATGATAACTATGTAACGCGATAGAGGTGTTAGCTAAGGCTACTGTGATAATCCTATCACAATATAGAAACATATCAAATCAACAGACTGTACACCTTAAACTTACACAATGCTGTGTCAATTATATCTAAATAAAAATAGTGTCAGCTTTTAGCTTTAAACAAGAAATGTATTTCTAAATTAATGACTTTCAGGAAAAAACAAGGTATTTATTATACATACATAAAATTTTCAAGTCTGATCCATCAAAATGCCATTATATTTACTTTGGAACTTCCTATGACTCTTGAAACAGTGCTTTTTGAGGGGGTAACAGTCACCTTAATCCAAAACACCTGAGGGTGGCTACATCTGAGGAAAGCACTATATTACTGTAGACCTTAGAAAAGAATCATCATCTAGTGTTTTTATAATGGGAATCATAAAATTATCTCTAACTCAGTGGAAAAAAATCCTGAAGGAATAAATTAACTACATTTCACAGTTCTTTAAATGCTTTTAGGAAATTTTAAGAGATCAACAAGCTAAATACATGATCACAGCTACTAACCAAAGGGATATTTATTTTCTATGATGCAACACTCTGGTCACAATATACAACTTCACAAAAAAGGGGACTGAAAGCCAGAAAGACCTAAGCTCAGCTCCTGGTCTAGCCTAACTTACAGGTCAAGGTCTCCCAAACCTCAGTTTCTTTACCTGTGGAATTAATGAAGTTACTCATTCAATGTTGGCTGAATGCCTACTATGTGCCAAACACTGTGTGAGCAGTGGAAGTTTGCTATTTGTTATTTGTTTTGAGTAAATAAAACCATGGTCCTTGCCCTTGCAAAACTCCTAATCTTGTCAAGAGACAAAGAAACACAACATAACTAGGATGAACACTGTTATGCGAGGGAAACCAGAAAAGGCTGCAGAGAAGACAAGCAGTTTAGCTGAGACTCGAAGAATGAATATGAGTTGCTTAGATGGGGACTGTGGTTATTCCTTGAGGAAGAACAGACTATGCAAAGACAGGAAGGCAGCAAAGAAGAAGAGAGACTTTTAATGCAGATGATGCACAGAGCACCAAGAAGATAAACTTCAAGCCTTATTGACACACTAGGGAATTTGCCCTTTAGGGCAAATTTAGGGAAAGGTTAGGGAACCTTTAGGGAAAGGTTAGGTTCCTTCAACACTAAGATTCAGGAAACTGGCTGTATGCCCAACCAGATGAACCCAATTTGTCCACCATTTCATCTAAAGTTGTTAGTCTTTTAAAGCAAAAAAGCTCTGATGCTGACATTATGAAATCTAAAAGAACCTGCTTAACTGATAAATTTATCAGTTAAACTAAAATTTAGGACTAGCAGTAGATTGCTATTGTTTTGATTACAGTAGTAAAACATTCCAAAAGCAAGACAGATGACAAATGATATACTTCTGTTCTTTATCAAATACAAACCCTGTAAACACACGTGTGAAAATTATAAATAGGTATTAAATTTACATGCCCCCCAAAACAGTTTTTCACACTTTGTTCAAATAAAGCTTTACTCTCTTCACTCTGAATATCAATTAACTATAGAAGTACCTAAAGAGAATGTAAGGTCCCAGTTACCTGTGTTCTGCAGGCACAGGGGGCGGCCAAACAGCAGGATCTCTAAATGGTTCATCTTGACAGGACACAGGGAAATCTGGGGGCTTGTCGATTTTAAAACTTTCCAAAGTGCTGACAATACTTTTAACTTGTTCATATTCTTCCAATAATTCCTGCCGAACCTTAAAAAAATAGTCTTTATGCTACAAAATATTTATATAAATTGCAAATAACAAATTGCTATAGAATTCTAGTTTTCTTAATGTTGTTCAAAGTATGCAAAATGGGTAATTAAAACATAGTTTAAAAAAACAACTATTTAAAGTTACATAGGAGGCCAAGAATTGGTTTGAAGACATGGTAATATATATCTTTTCTTAGTGCAAGTCGTTATATATCTTTCATGAAGAAATTCTTTCTACCAAAGAATGTGATGACCATTAAGACAATTTAAAACAAGCAACTAAGTTAGTAAGAAGTTAACCATTCCCAGAAGTCTATGTTATGCTAAATACTTTTAATATATTTGTAAGCTTCCTCAAAAATTGTCAGCCAAAATGCTGATAGGAAATCAGCATTTCCTATCCCCAATATCACAAAATACGAAATGACTGTCGTGAGCATCTGAAAGCCTGAAGTGGTGTAATATTGATACTAAGAATTACCCATTTCCAATTTAAATTCTGCCTCACCAAGGTCTGAATCCTCTTCACCTTGTTTAAAATCTTTCAAGTCCTGGCTAAAGTTTATTTTGAGCTCAAAGGCAAGATTTTTCCCATATTTAAAAACCTTCACTGAGCACCAACTATGTGGAAATTCTCATGTTTTCGAACTTTGAGCCCAAACTAATTTTCAAAGACAAGCAGGTAATAGATTGAAAATTACATTTATAAATTAATTTTAACAATTTTAATTTTCTTAACCAGAAAGCACACTTCCCTATAAAGCAGAGCATAAGAAACTTTCCCTTAACTTTATCTCAAATAATATATAGAAAGGAACATATAAGGGAGTCACAGAACCAAAGAAAAATCTAAATTCAACTAATATATGCAATTATAGGCTACACTTAGAGAAATGAAATTTCAGAACCTAACAGAAAGAAACATAGTAGAAGTACCAGAACAAAAATGGTCACTATTTAACACAATTAAGAACAGGTCAAAAATATTTCCATGCTAGATTAATAAACAACTCCTGCCTGGGGCTAGGATGCAGGATAGAACACAACTAAAAATTTCAACTTGAGTTAAAGCGAGTGTATTGTTCTCACTCAACATAATTTGGTTAACACTTAAGTTGGAAAATAAGCCAAATTTACCCTGAAAACTTAGTAAACCATCAATTTCTGACCAGTGGAAAACTTAAAAGAAACACTTGAAAGGCATTAGCACATAAATGAAACTTCAAAGAAATGCCTGACTTTGTACTTTTAATTTTAAAAGGATTTTAAGTTTTAAGAGTAAGTGGGGAAATTCTAATTCAAGTTTTTATTAACTGTAATATTATATAACCAAGTTGTATAGTCAAGAGACACAGCAAATATATTAGTGTTTTTTATTAGATTACTGACTCCTTTGTATTTATAAGCAGTCTTTCAAAAGAAGAGGAAATCTTCTTAAAGGAAAAGTTTTATGAAATGAGTCAAAATTACATGTAAAATGAAAGGGGAAAGGGCAAGTAGAAATACCTTATTTCAAAAATTTGTAATCACACACAATTAGTCAACTGATCAGGGAAAAGAATTAAAAGTAGATTCAATTTGAATTAAATATCTTCAAAATATGTCTCATAAAATATATTATCAAAAGTATATAAAATATTAACTGGGAAAGACAGAAAACTATTCAGAGTACATTTTAAATATATTTCAGTATTCAGACAAATAAGAGCTATTTACAAAAATCTCAAACTAATTTTCTAACTCTTATCTTTCAAGTATAACAGACCGCCGCCCTCATTCACTGAACACTTGAACGTGACCTTACCTGCTGCCATTTGCCTTTGACAGCTGGGTCTCTGACTGACTGGCAATGTCTCTGAATCTGCTGTATCACCCCCTGGTAATATACCATTGATGAGTCATAATTTCCAAGAAGTGCATATTCTCTTCCTTTCTTTGCATTGTCACAAATCTCAGCCAAATTCATCTTTCAGAGACCTAAACATAAAATATGACTTTTTATTAAGTTTTCAGTACTGACTTTAAAGTATTTCTTATTATGATTTAAAAGATCTGCTTAAAACTACTTTGAAAGTCAAAATGGTTCTCTCACTCTTTGAGGTTATCTGAATGCATCTTATAATACTGAACAAAATTCCCAATTTTGGAAATACAAAGGAGATCACAAAAGAACACACAAAGAGATAATAAGGAGACAAATTACACAGCTCTGAACTATCGATTTATGTTACAGGTAAATAAATTAGACACTAGTTCTCCTTGCTCATTTATAATTACTACACGCTGCAATAATAGTAAAGATGAACTTGCTTTATTTTAGTCCACCTATTCTTGACAATGTAAAAATAAATATATGAATATCTCACATTTTCCAATGACATCAACAATTAAAACTGCAGAAACTATTTCTCACTAAAACTATTTGGCCCCAAGAACAAAAAGTTAAGGAACTTTTTGACTTAAGGAACACATTTTAAAAGAACAGCCTATAGTTGTCCATGCATCGTTTGTATACATTTAATTGTTCCATACAATTTAAATCTAAGCAAAAACCTGTGAATTAAACTACCTGAGCTCTTTTTGCTCCTCATGTTGTAATCTTCTATGACCCTGTCATTTGTAGCTTTTTGTCTGTGCAAATAACTATCATTAATCTTTCCCCTTCTATAAGATGCTAGGAAAAAATATCATCTGAACCTCTGGTTTCCACCAAAGCCCTCCAGCCCAGTAATTCTGGCTTTTCTTCCAGGCTTCTCTAAAGTCTCCCAAGATCATCCAAGGCTTCTAAGCAAAGCTGCTTTCCACCGAAAACTACAAAGAGTAGGAAGTCCAGAGATACAGGAGAATGACATCTTGGGAATGAGTCCAAATTGACCTACTCTTATTTCCTGGAACAGTAAACCAATGAATACACTTGGTAGAGAAAAATCAAAATATTTCTCCATGCCTTCCTGAGGGAATTAAATTTTGATGTGGGTGGCTTGGCCCTTCCTCTCTACTTCTTATCTATTCTTAAGGGGCTCAAAAACTCTTCCTCAAAATTAACTGTCTCTAGTTCTAGTCATTTCAGCTGACTCCAGTACATTTCTGAGAATAAAATTGTTTCCTTTATGTGTTTTGGCATATTATTTGCCCCTTCTCCAGGCATAGGTTCCTTGAAGGCAGCATCTATGTTACTTGAGAATCACACTGCAGCAAATAGTACACTACTGTTACACAGTAAGAAATGTCAACATTCAGTAGATCTACCCACAGAAAATAGGACAACCACGGAAAGCCTCCTCTTCAAATTAGAACAATTCTTCAAATTAGTCACTGTGAGACAAAAGCATTAATTCTGCTAATATGTACAGGTACACAAATATGCAGACTGAAAATATCTCGATGGAAAGCAGGGGTCAGCAAACTTTTTCTGTAAAGGGCCAGAGAGTAAATATTTTTAGCTTTGAGGGGCAATGGGCAAAATCGAGGATATTATGTAAGTACTTATATAATGAGACAAAAATGTCCACAATTTTTATCGACAAAATTCAAAATATTATAGTAGTAATAGTTGAGTACCACTTTTTGCAAAACAGGTCTACTAATAAGAAAGGAACTCTTTTGTGGGGGGATATTTCATGTAGTTCAGATTCAAAGTTACTGTTCCCTATCATCAAAAGCAATTGCAAATGTTCGTATGTTAATGCTGCTCTTTAATAATACTTATGCATTTCATGTTTAAAAGTGTCTTTTTACCCAGATAGGTACTGTCACATAATGATATCAAATCACAAGCATATGATTTCATCCAGCATATTCACTGTTTGGAAAGCATTTAAAGATTTTATTCTTCTCTTGATAATGTCTTTTAGCATGTCATTACATTGCATGTTAATCACTTCCAATTGAAGGGTAAGTGGAAGTATCTCAATTACACAGTTAAATGGATTTCATAATATGGAAATTTCCTTTGCACTTGCATCAAAGTAGTTTGAGCTCAAAAAAATATACTGAAAATCTGGGTGGGAATGGAGATCTCACTTCTTTGCTTTAACTTTTGACAGCAAGGAAAGCTATATAAAATAGCTTGGTATTACTTGTGATTCAAACATTAGTTGGCATTGAAATAACTTTTAGTTTTGCATATAAGCACTGTTTGGTCCTGTAATTTTCAGTTGATTCATAAAGAAACATTATTAAGTCTGCAGCCAAACTGATTTCCAAAGCCATTCAGTGTTCAGTAATAGTGGGTGAGAGCAGTTCCTCTCATTCAGAAAAATTTCAAATCAGCCCTTAGCTCAAGCGATTACAATAGAACTTTACCACTACAAGCCACCAAACTGCTGTGTCGCAGGGGCAAGTCTATTTCTGACAAAGATTCATGGAACTGACAATGGCTAAGTCCTCAAGAGCAACACTCGAGTCTTAAGACACTAATGCTTCCTTACTACATGATAGATTCAAATATTCTCTGCAAAACACCTGCTGATAAAAAAAAAACAGTGAAGGGCTTCCCTGGTGGCACAGTGGTTAAGAATCCGCCTGCCAATGCAGGGGACATGGGTTCGAGCCCTGGTCCGGGAAGATCCCACATGGCACAGAGCAACTAAGCCTGTGCACCACAACTACTGAGCCTGTGCACTAGGCCCCACGAGCCATAACTACTGAGCCAGCATGCTGCAACTACTGAAGCCTATGCACCTACAGCCCCTGCTCTGCAACAAAAGAAGCCACCGCAATGAGAAGCCCATGCGCTGCAATGAAGAGGAGCCCCTGCTCACAGCAACTAGAGAAAGCCCGTGTGCAGCAACGAAGACCCAACACAGCCAAAAATAAATAAAATAAAAAATAAATAAAATTTTAAAAAACAGTGAAGAGCCAACAACTTTAACCATGCTACATTTTCACAGCTCTGTAAATTTGTTCACCTAAGCCTTTTTCTGTTCTACACATATTTTTTGCCACCCCGAGTTTCAACACATCTTAACAGATTCCACTTCAGGTTGTACAGAATTCGTGTTTTCTCAACTTTTTATAAGTATTCCTGTCTGTAGCTATTCCACAAATACTATTCATTAAATGTAATTTTTCAGTAACTTCAAACTCAGCATTGACTTCTCAAATAAACACTTAAGCTGTTTTGGTAACATCTGTCAATTCATCAAGAGCCAAGGAAAACCAATCAAAATCATTTGCCTTGTTTTATTTAATTGATTATTGATGTCCTCAATAGCAACTGTTCTCACCAGAAGGCTAATAGTCACAAGCAAGTTTATTTTCTCCAGACACATTTCTTTGGCTGCTACAATCAAACAAGATTTACTTAAATTACCATTGGTAAATGACTTCCTTGTTTGGCCAACAAATGAGACACTCAGAAACTTACTCTGGGTGCAGCCTGATTTTCGTTTTTTAATTTTGTGAAGAAATTCTGCTTAAAAAGATATTCCTTTTTAAGTTTTCTAACCACTGCTTTCCTATGAATTGGGAATACCATGACGAGTGATTACTCTGGTAATGTCAGTGTAAATTGTATGTCTTTAGCACAGCTATAGTGTCATTGCATAACAATCAAAATGCTTTGTCATTTACTTCGATATTCTACACTCCACTGTGCTTTAAAAGTATAAATATGTCAAGTCCATTTTTCTCATCTTTTCTTGTTTTGACATGATGGGAATCCGCTGACAATGAATGAAGTAAAATGTCACAGTACAGTGATATGCAGGGCACGTGAAACACTGTGATTATAGTGCACACCAAGCAGCAGTGCAAAGCAACGGGAACATCACGAAGTCTCTACTCCAACTACTGAACTCTGCACAAAAGTAGCCATAAACAATATGTAAACAAATGAGTGTGGTTGTGTTCCAATAAAACTTTATTTATAGACACTGATATCTGAATTTCATTTATTTTCACGTCACAGAACACTATTCTTCTTTTGACTTCTTTAACCATTAAAAAAAAGGAAAATAACATTCTTAGTTCATGGGCCATACAAAAATAAGGAGCAGATTGAATTTGGCCCCCAGACTATAGGTTGCCAACTCCTGCTTTCAGCTTGTCTTAAGACTCTAGGAAAATAAACACATATTAACCCAAAAGAAGTAGAAGGAAGAACATAATAAGGTTAAGAGCAAAAATCAATAAAATAGAACAGAAAAAAAAAAAAGAAATTTCTATGTAGCCAAAAGCTGGTTCTTTGGAAAGATCATTAAAAATGATTAAACCTCTAGTATTACTGACCAAGAAAGGGAGAGAGAAAACACAAATTACCAAAATCAGAAATGATGGAGGGGTTATCACTACAAACTTTAGAGCTATTAAAAGGCAAAAGAGGGCTTAATGAAATGGACAAGTTCTATGAAAGTCACAACATACCAAAGCTATTTCTCAAGAAGAAACAGAGTAATTAATCTGAATAGTCCTCTGTCAATCAATGAAATTCAATTTGTAATTTAAACTCTTTCCACCAAAAAAAACCCAAAATAAACAAACAAAAAAAAACTCCCAAAACACTCCAAATCCAAAAGGTTTCACAAGTGAATCCTCTCAAGTACTCAGGGAAAAAATAAACCAATTCCAAACAAACTCTCTCAGAAAAAGGAAGAGGTGGAAAAACCGCCAACTCATACTTTAAGGCCAGCTTTACCCTGATACCAAAACCAGACATTATAAGAAAAGAAATTTACCTACCAGTATCCCTCAGGAACACAGATACAAAAATATTTAAATTTTAGCTAATCAAGTCCAGTATATAAAAAGGATAACACATTATGACCAAGTGGGGCTTATACCAAAAATTCAAGGTGGTTTCTATTAAAAAACCAATCAGTATAATTTTTTTTTTTTTTTGGCGATACGCGGGCCTCTCACTGTTGTGGCCTCTCCCGTTGCGGAGCACAGGCTCCGGACGCGCAGGCTCAGCGGCCATGGCTCACGGGCCCAGCCGCTCCGCGGCATGTGGCATCTTCCCAGACCGGGGCACGAACCCGTGTCCCCTGCATCGGCAGGCGGACTCTCAACCACTGAGCCACCAGGGAAGCCCGATGAATCTTTTTATATAGATCAAATTATCATTTTGTAATGTAACTACTACCTGATCTACCTGCTTAATGTGGTCAAGTAAAGTCACAGAACATGGCCTTTTGTCAAAGAGAACTGAGAATCCTGCCATGTTGTTGGTAAGGAAGGGGGAGAAGGGGGAGAGAAAGGCCTCCGGTTACGGAGCACTTCAGGTTTACCTCCGTTAAACTGTCTAATCTTCCCAAAAATCTTATAGATAGCATTAACATCTTTTTTGAGTGGGGCGGAGGTCTGGAAACATGCGCATGATCACATGGAAAATAAGCTGTAGTTCCAGAAGTGGACAACAGATCTATCTGACCCCTCCCACTGCACCACACTCAGGAAATGATCCTTGGAGAAATGTTCTCTGTAAAAGAATATCACTGTATATGTTGAGAAACTAAAGTATTGATCCAAAAGATCTGTAAGGGTCTTTCTAGTTTTAGTGTGATATTTATACAAATAGACAGCAATTATCAGTTTAAATGAATAAATCTAAAGTTATTGAGGAATGGTCCAATCATAAGTTCTTGGCCTGAATTCTCTTCTCTTCAGAACACATTAGGATATTGGTTTCCTCACTATTTTAAGCTTCCCCTTAGTAAACCAATCAAATTATAAGGAAAAAAAATTGCACCGCCTGGTGTTTTGCTGTCATCTAATCAATGAAACAATTCTTACTTGTCCTAGCTCAGGTTCCATAGTGGCTATTTCAAATCTCCACTATTCTCCTTTCCTAACCCCAATCTCATCTCTCATCAATTGACGTTTACTTCTATCCACCTCTTAGGGGCCATAAGCTTTGAACTCTCACCTTTTACCACCCAACCTATAAATACCTGTATCTATTCGCATCTCTTCCTTTTTCAGAGCATCTCCCCTCCTATCAACACTAGCATGCTGCCTAGTAACACAGCTAGAACTTAGCTGCTGCTTATGAAACGTACCAAATTCATTCTAGCCTAATTCTTCCACCCTGCTCATCCCATCCTTTCCTACTTTCTCAGGGATCTCGATCAGCTCTCTCCTCGCTCTTCGTCGCCTACATTGTCACACATTTCCTCTTTATTGGCTCTTTCCTTAATAGCTTGTCATCAATCTTTAAAAAAAAAACCTATAAACCTCTTTTAGTTTGCCTCAACTCTTTTTCTTCACAGTCAAGCTTCTTTAAAAAGAAGTGTGACTGGAAATTTTAATGTTAAGGAAGTACTGTTGAATTTTTTAAGTAGGCAATACTACAGTTCTATTTTTTTTTTTAAAGAATCCTTAACTTTCAAAGATACATAATGAAATAATTACAGATAAAAAGATATGATATCTGAGTCTAGCTTTAAAATAATCCATGGGACTTCCCTGGTGGTGCAGTGGTTAAGAATCCGCCTGCCAGTGTTGGCAGGGGACACCGTTCAATCCCTGGTCCAGGAAGATTCCCACGTGCCGCAGAGCAACTAAGCCCGCACACCACAACTACTGAGCCCACGAGCCACAGCTACTGAAGCCCGCGCGCCTAGAGCCCGTGCTCCGCAACAAGAGAAGCCACCGCAATGAGAAGCCTACGCACCACAACGAAGAGGAGCCCCTGCTCACTGCAACTAGAGAAAGCCCGTGCGCAGCAACGAACATCCAATGCAGCCAAAAATAAAAATTAATTAAAAAAGAAATAAATAAAATTATCCAAATGTGGGCAGAGATTATAGACGAAACAAAATTGGTCATGTGTTCATTCTCCAAGCTAGGTGATGGCTACATGGGGCTCATTATTCTGTTTTCTTTTGTGTATGTATTAATACGGAAACTCTTTTCAAGTAGCCTATGCCCAGATTCCTCTTCTTCATTTTTGCAAAGTTTAGAAATGATGTGCAGTCACCAAATCCACTGGACACATTTCAATCTTTGCCTTACTCACCCTCTCCGAGGCACCTGGACCACTCCCTCCCTGCTTCCTGCTTTCCTCTCCTTCGTCATTTGTTATGATGCTTTCTGCGGTTCTTCTCCTTGCTCTCTGCCTCCTGACCTCTCAGCCTCATCTGTGGGCTCCCACTTCCTTTCAAACACACCTCCCTCTCCCCAGAAACTCAACTCCCCTGTAAATGCTGCTGTTTCTCAAGAGATCCACATCCAAACCTCTTCTTTTTTCATAGCTACACATTCCTCCTATGTGAGCTGGTCCATTCTCTCCTGTAACTACTTATCTACACGTAAACCTCTACCTCTGAGCTCTGTCCAGAACTCTGGATACAAATGCCTCCTTCCCTGAATATCAAGGAACCTTGAACAAATACTCAAAAGTAAACCGATTTATCTTTATCTTTTGCCCCCGATAAAAACCTGCTCCTCCTCGTCTCAATCAGTGGTTTCAATATCCCATCAGTCATCCTAGCCAGAAAACTAAGAATCATTTGTCTTAGGATTCCAAATCTTTCTAGCCCCCAACATCCAAACTCTTATCAAGTCATATCAATTTTACCTCTTAAATACTCCTGCAATCCATCTATTCCCATAGCTCCGACTGCTTACTTTAGGCTCTTTTCCTTACTGGACTTTTTTTTTTCCCCCCCTAAAACTGGTTTTCCTATCACCTCTCTCCTGGATCCATTCTCCACACTGGAGCCGGAGGTCTTTCTAAAATCCAAACCCAATAAATGGCACTACTCCATCAGAAATTCTTCAACAGTCACCCCATGTTGAGGAAAAAATTCTAAACGCTTTGTCATGGTACCAAGTACTTCGAGACCTGGTCTCTCCCACTACATTGCAAGTATTCTGGGATTTAGTCATCAGAATGACCTAGGGTTCCGCAAACACAAAGCACTCCAATTTTTCCTTTGCTTTTGTAATGCCATTTGCCTAGAATGACTCTCCTCAGCCTCTCTCCAGGAAAAGCTTAAGCAACTTTCCTAACACAAGTCAAATGTCACATCATTCTGGAGGCTTCTCCTAATCTCCCTAGACAAGAGTCAGGATCTTTCTTCCAAAGGGTGTGGAGAACGGCATGAGTGGTTGAGATCATGACTGAGATGAGCTAGACCCACGTGGGTTGAAATCCCAGGTTCACATCTTATCAGCTATGCCTTTGGGCAAGGTCTCTAAGGCTGTTTCCTCATCTCTAGATAACAGCAGTGGGATTGCATGCAAAATACGCCAGAGTACCTCCCACAAAGTAAGTATTCAATACACGTCACTGTGATATTACCACGTATTCCCACTCGAGGCTCACAGCAACTTGCACCTCTCTCCCACACTACTGTGATGACACGAATGTGTGCCCACGCAGGACACAGACTATATTCTATCATCTCTCAATTCCCACCACCTGGCATCTATTGCCTGGCACATAATAGGTCCTTAACAAATCTTGAATGAATAAATAAGGTATTTCAAATCCTTATACTGTATACCGTAAGGTCTTGATTTTTTTCTAGTGGTCTTACTAAACCTACTTTTTATCTCCTCCTATGAAACTGCTACTTTAAGTATAGTTTACAGAGGCCAACTTCATTTAATGGAAATAAAAGGAATTTTATAGTGGCCTTATGATGTTTTCTTGTTTTAAAACATACACACACAAAATAAGCCCACAATACATCAATAATTTCCCAACATACCACTGTAAAATGCCAAATTTCTAGGATGGTATTCTACCTATCGAAAAATGTTAAAGGGTAGACAAGGCAGGTTTTCTACATCTGTGTCAGCTTCCTTACCGCCAGGGCCTGAGCAAACTTCAGGTGCTAAGGTGTATTCCAGAGCATTAAGAAAAAGAAAGAAAGAAAGAACACGGCGCTTTTCATTCTGAAAAATGGTCCTGAGAAATTCTGAAAAATGTTATAAAAAATAAAATAATTATTACTACCCACTGCTAAAAAAAATGAAATAAAAAGACAAGTCTGTATTTCAAAAACATTAGTGATTTAAAGTTGAACTGAGGTTTCAAATAGAATCAAAATATGTGTCGGCAGTGTTCAGGCTAGTAGGCAGGGGTGGATCTTGACCCTCAATAAATAAAATGCAAAACGCAAAACGGTAAAAATATCAGATACTACCATATAACAGCATGGTATCTTTTCTCTACTTCTACACTTAACCTTTAAACATTAATGCCCTTTGAGTAATTATTAATCAATGGGTTTAATTAATGCAAACACCTAACTACTTCAGAACAAATCTGATCAAATACCTAGAAATAAAGGAGGGAATCAGGGAAAAGGAGAAACGCCTGTTAAAATATAGTTTTTCGGGTCTCCCATCAAACGTGTGCCATACATACGGTTCTGCACCGAGAGGCAGCAACCTGAGGGGGAGAGGCGCCGAAGGCCCGAGGCCCTGCAGCCTGGGCGGCCGCTCCTCCCAGAGACTACGCGGGGCGGTGGCCGGGCCGGGGTGGGGCCAGTTCTGCAACCGGGGCGGGCCAAATGGCGGGGCGGAAAGCCCGAGTCTCACCTCCACTTCCCCTTCCCAGCGCTCAGAACCCAATTCCGCGACCACCCCAGAACCCCCCTCAACACAAAGAGAAAGATTGTCTCTCCCCGCTCGGCTCAAAGTGTATCGGTCTTTCCCAGCTGTCGGGGACGCCGGGCTTTGTAGTTCTCCCGTCCAGGCCGCCCCGCCAAGGCCGCGAGCCCAAGGAACCGCTGAACTACAATCCCCATCATGCCATGCGCTCCCGCGGCTCTCCCCGTCCCGCACGGCACGCACTGCCTCCCCCGCCGCGCACAGCCCCCGCCTCTCCCGCGGCGGGAGCAGGGGTGGGGCTGTCAAACCGGATACCCCACCAGCGGCTCTGTAGCTGGCGCCCGTCTCCTTCGGATTCATTACCTAGGTGCCGCAGGTCGACCGACCGTTTTGCTGCGGTCCAGGTGGGGTGGGGGTGGGGCATAGGCCGCCGCCGCCGCGGAGTCCGTTAGTTCGCGACGTGCGTGTAGAGGCGGCGGCGGCGGCGTACGGTTGCCATGGCAGCCGTGGGCCTGTAGGGCGTGGGGCTCGAAGTCAGCTCTGGGGAGGAGCCTGGGAACCCACCCAGGTGCCGGGGCAGGGAGGCACTAGGGTGCGCCTAGGAGCGGAGGGAGACGGTGGCATTGAGGGGGACGGGTGACGAATTGAACTCCGGTGCTGCCGATGAGCCCTGCGCGGCAGCGTCCAATCCCCGTGGCAGGACGCGTGTCCGTTCTCTCGGCGAGCGCGTCGAGCCTGCTCTATTCTGAGACGATGCCTGTGGCGTCAGAGGAAGGAGCGGCGCCAGGCTCTTTAAAGGTCGCTGGTCCAGCCCTTCCCTCGCCGCCTATCCTGGCATCCCCGCGGGCCCTGCCTCGAGGCATGTTTGGAACCTAAGTCACCTCTTTTGAGTTTTTTCACCAGTAAAACCGAATTTGCAACCTCTCACACCTCCTTTCTGCCATTTTCTGTGTAGGATAGAAACGAATCATTTAGTGAAGAGTAATGCATGCGGCCTTTAGGATTATTCGGGAGGCTTGAGAATTTGTAAATGGCATTGATTTCACTTGAACATTGATCTATAATATTTCTTAAATAATCGTATGTGGGCTGGCCATGACCCGTCTCAGAGATGCCGTGAGTCTAAAACCCACTTCTTCGTTCACGCCCTGCCGCTACACTGGGTGGCTGATAACCAGGGGCAACTTAATTGGTCTGATGCTCAACGTTTTAATCTGCAAAATGGAGGTAAGAGCCATTTCACAGTGCTCGTGAGAAATAAAAGCACTGATGCTGATGAAGCATTCTAAAACAAAGCCTGGCATTCAACAGTAACTTTTAAATATTAGTTCTTTGATCCATCGTGATAAGAGCCAGAAGGGTGGGCGCCTGGAGGTGAGGGTGTGGTTTGAAGAGGGAATTTTTCTGTAGTGATAGAAAAGCTCTATATCTTGCTTAGATTTGGGTTCCAAGGGTATATGCATTTGTCAAAACTCATGAAATGCTACACTTGAGATTTGTACATTTCACTGTAGGTAAATTTACCTCAAAAAAAAGAACATTAAAATAGCAGCTATTATTATTAGAGCTGTAGACTCTCATAGAGACCACAGACATATTCTAGGTCCAGTCTCCAGAGTGTGCAGGTGAGGAAAATGAGGCATATAGATTTAAGTAAATGGAGGAGGAAGGAGGCATTACTGACCCTGTCATTTTCTAGTAATAAAAGCCTCTTGAGAATTTATGATTGAAAATAGCAAGCTGCTGTGTGTCATCAGTTTTCAGTCGGGGTCACCTTGTCCACAGAGATTTTGTGGAAGGCCAGTGTTCTCTCCAAGACTGCATATGCCTTGGGGGCTTACAATTTCAGGGTCACTTCTGGCTCTGAGCTCTTGTTTTCTCTAAATAGTTAGACTGCCTCACATCTCACCTCCTGCAACGCTTTTTTCTCCTGCTGACACACAATGTGGAAAGCAGACTCTTTTTGGTTGTTCGTATAGCAGACTCTTCTGAAGGTTTGTAGCAACCAAAGCGTTCTGAATGAAAGATGCAAATAACCTAAAATTATAATTCCCTGCTCTTAAAAGTCCTTCAGTATCCTAGCGGCCTTGGTATCCACCGACCCCCATCCTCTTTTAGTATGAACCGCAGCTTCCCACTCTCCATCATCTCTGTGGTCCCATCCCTCCCGTCCTATTTTCTCTCCTTATATAGTACTTTTACTTATCTCTGTCTCCGAATCTATACTTAGGGTCACCTTCCATTCCTAAACTGTTTATCAAAGTATTTTCCTACACACAAAAAAGTGCCTTGCCAAGAGAAACTGTAATGCCAGCTATTAAAATAATTGTCTTCACCCCAGAATATTTCTGCATATTCTATTTGATTCAGCCCACATTATAGTTACTCAATAAGTAAGCAGCTTACGCACATGATGTGTTTAGGCTACCTACAGAGTGGATTCAATTATGAGAACTATTTAGTATAAGTTAGGAAGCAGTTGATAGTAGCTAGAATCTGATGTCCAAGAGAAAGAAAAGAAACCAAAGTCTTCGTGGTCACAGCTTATATTGTGCAGAAGAAATGACAGCATTCAAACAAGAAAATCCAGAACAAAACCTAAGTATTAAGCAATCACAGAAGCAACACCCGGACCTGTCACCTCTAGCAATTTGGTCACAACTGTGCATATATTTTAAGGCTATAAATAGACTTTCCTTTACTCCTGGGGAAGATGATACTGATCGGCTCCCAGCTGAACACATGTTTAGTCAGGGTGACAGGTTCACCTGATCCATCGATCCTTCACCTGGTTTCCTGTGTTCACAGTCACTTGCACTTGCAAAGCAGCTGGCTGGGGTCGCAGTGCAGCCTACAACCATGAAGAGGTCTCCAAACGCAAGGTCCCAACGCATAACCCTCCTTGTTTTCTGAAGTTGGGATCCCAGAGCCTCCATGCAGCAGGACAAGCCCCTTGAGGAGAGTGGATGACAGCAGCGAAAGGAAACAGCTGCTTTGCAGGAAGCTGAAGGAGGGCAGTCATGCACAGGAAGACCACGAGCCACTGAAGCACAGCCTTAAAAAACAGCGTGGCTCTGGATGGCTGGGAAACTACGGGGACTGCCTGTAAACTTTAGGTGGGTGTTTTCACTGGATACTTTCTACCAGTTGAAGTGATAGTTAAACACACTGTGCAAATTCAAAAGATGGGGCTGAAAGTAATAACAGATTAATCTCCCGAGATAGACAATATGGTGAAGAGCCACCGCCCTCATTAAAGAGACTTTGCGGGAATTCCCTGGTGGTCCAGTGGTGAGGACTCATTGCTTTCACTGCTGTGGCCCGGGTTCTATCCCTGGTCAGGGAACTAAGATCCCACAAGCCACAAGACAGCCAAAAAAAAAAAAAAAAAGAGAGAGAGACTCGGCGCTTCTGGTTCAAAGCCAGAAGTTTTCCCTCAGTCCTCAGTCCCCTGGCCTTGGTAGCCTTTGACTTTACTGACCTCCCTCCTTTGTGCCCCGTGACCTTGGTTCTCTTCAAAGCATCGTCACTGCGTTCTTCACCAGCTCTCCTACCTGCTCCTTAAACGTGGGAATGGTTCCCAGCGTTCAGTCCATAGAGCCTGTCCATGTACGAGGCTTCGTCTTGGCCCCGGGCAACACTCAGATTTCCCTCACTGGTTTTGGCCCCCAGGTCCCAGCGCTGCAGCAAGCATGCAGGGGCTTGTTCTACTGTTCTACTGTCCTCTTCACCTGGAATGCTCCCCCCTCCACTAAATTCTACCTGTTCTATCAAAACTAACTCAGGCCTTTACATGGAACCTTTCCAGATCGTTCCTGCTCACAATCCTACTCTCCTGCCCTGTACTCACAGTATTTCCCACCTGTGTCACCCTCGGACAACTAACCACACTGCCTCGTGACAGATCACGTACTGATTACTCGTTGGCTTTTGTCTTTTCTCCTCACTGGCTTTCAAGCTCCTCTGATGTGCATTTCCGGGTATTCCCCAAAACATCTTTATAATACCTTTTCTGTAAAAAGGACACAAATATTTTTGATTGGTGGCTCCTTAGCTTTTCTCCTTAGGGCAACCTCCTCTCTGGTGGTCCTCCCCCTTCTAGTACATACAGGACACTTGCAGCTTCTTAATACATCCTGAACTGGTGGACCCTGACCAATATGGATCGTGAAGTAAAATATATTTCCTCCTGTGAATGTCGGTGGAAAAGAGCCAAGAACACTACCTTAGAGGAGTCGGGGTTCTTAAATAAACAAGCAGGTGTCCTGCATGTCGAGGGACCAGTCCTGCCAGGTAGAGGTGCTGTGCATTTCAGGTCTGCGAAAAGCGAAGACCCAGCTCCTCCACAGAAGCTGTCTCTGTTGGACCCCAGGCCTACTCTGGCCCCTGAGCCTCACTGCCAATGAGCCTGCAGTGTTCTCCCAGAGCTTGGCCTGAACCCCAAGCTTCGTCTGGAATCTGACCTCTCTCAGAATGTGGACACTCAGCTTTTTCACTTGCTACCCTTGTATTCCTCATTGGCAAGTGGGAGCAAATAGCTAATGATGCAGAAAGCCAGGAAGTGGTACCAGGGGCCTCATAACGTGAATGCAAGGGGAGGATTAAAAAGATTTTCAGGGCAGCAATTTTGTCTCTCTGATGCTGTCTTTTCTTAAAGGTAATGGAGGAGATAATAAGAGAAGGAAATGAAGAAACTGGTACCTGTGTTTCTGTCTTATCCAGCCAAAATGAGGCTTTGCTCTGTTTTATTCACGAACTGTACTTCTGCTTCAGTGCTTCCGTTAGAAGTGAGACTTTCTTTAAAGACCAGCGTCACTTAATCACATATTCCTAATGAAAAGAACTGCTCCCCATTTTAGGGATTCAGAATATTTCCTATGTGTGCCAAAATAAACAGAAAACCTCTTGGCAGTAGCCTGTGGGGATTCTCCTTGCTTGTGATTCTGTATTTCTTTATGCTGATTTAGAAATATGAACAGAAAACTCAGGATTCAAGGTTGTTAAGTGGATTTGTAGCACTCTGGAGTGTTGTGGGTACATAACTCAATGAATGAACCCATAGTCCCCTGTGACAGCTGGAGTCACGGGATTTCTTTGAGCACTGCAGTAAGTCATCGTGAATACTCAGCAAGGTGCTAACACATTCGCAATGCTTCTTTCCCCTAACTATTGTAGGACCTTATATTTAGTAGAAGGACACATAACCAAATGTGCATTACTCGAAAATGTTGGCAAGAGTTACTTCGTTTGTGACAAGCAGAATATCTTCTAGCGAATTGAAAAGCACGTCACCTTCTGATTCAGCCACTGAAGCATGTTACGATGTAGGTGGCGTGTCGCAGAGGAAAAGCAGCTTGTGATCAGGTTTTCTATTCTTAGAAGGCAGTCTTGTGGCAAGCAACCCCAGCCATGAAACATTGCAGGTCTGAATGAAAAACGGAGCAGTTCAGCTGGGATCCCCTTCCTCCTTCCCATTGCAAGAAAATACAAGCCACTCTAGAGGGACCCTCCCATTCCTGGAATACCTTTTTCCCCCCTGGTTTCCTGTGTCCTGTTCTACTGTGACTATAGAACGGAGAAGGATGGGGTTGGGAGGCGCAATTCCATCTCCTTTTCTGGCTCTTGCTTTTCTGCTACATTTTAGGTCTTCTTTGTGATTTATGTGCATAAATGCTACAACGTCATAAATACTGGCTGCATGAATCATTCCTAAATGGTTAACTACTCAAGCAAACCGTTCATCATCCCATCTCTCCTTGGTATTCTCTGCTTGTATTCACCAGGCTGCCGCCTTCCTTTCTCAAATCTCACCTCAAATTTCATGTTTCCAGAAAACCCTCACTAAGAGCTGTGATAAAGAATTCTAACAGCCCTTACTCAACCTCATCTCTGTCCCTTTTCCCCCCAACTTACCTGTTCCCGCTCTCTGAAAGTGAAGTTACAATGACGTGAAGTAGGACAGCAATTACACAAGTTTTGTAAAGTGTCTTCTTGATCTGTGCCAGGATTTACAGCCTCATGGCCAATAAGCATTTCAGTATTGTTTTGTTTTGTTTAACATGTAAAACATACATGAAAAGCATAGAGTTGCATAACAACAACACCTGGTACCCACCACATCCTGATTTGCATTTTGATTATTTTTCAGATGCATGTTTTTTACTATTACTCTATGTTGTAAGCATTCTATAATATTGTTTTATGGGTTTTCAAGCTTTATATAAATGTTATACTATGCTTTCTTGAGATTGCCTTTTCCTGTTCAAAGGTGTGTTTCTGAGGTTGATCCATGTTTATAAACATAAAGTTAGTTCATTCATTTTATTTATTTGTGTATTATTTCTGGCTGCGTTGGGTCTTTGCTGCTGCGCGCGGGCTTTCTCTAGTTGCGGCGAGTGGGGGCTACTCTTCGTTGTGGTGCGCATGTTTCTCATTGCGGTGGCTTCTCTTGTTGCGGAGCACGGGCTCTAGGCGCACGGGCTTCAGTGGTTGTGGCTCGTGGGCTCTAGAGCGCAGGCTCAGTAGTTGTGGCACACGGGCTTAGCTGCTCTGCGGTATGTGGGATCTTCCCGGACCAGGGCTGGAACCCATGTCCCCTGCACTGGCAGGCGTATTCTTAACCACTGCGCCACCAGGGAAGCCCATTTCATTCATTCTAATTGCTGTAACAATATAATACAGTTCGTCCATTTTCTATTGATGGATATTTAGGTCGTTTTCAACCCTGATGTCTTCAGGCATTCAGGCTGCTATAACAAAAAACCACAGACTGGACGGCATATAAACAACAGAAATTTATTTTTCACAGTTCTGGAAGCTAGGAACCAGCAGATTCGGTGTGAGATTTCTAGTCATGGACGGCTGTCTTCTTGCTGTGTCCTCCCATGGCAGATGGGGAGAGGGAGCCCTCTGGAGTCTCTTTTAAAAGGGCAGTAATCCCTGGGCTTATGAACTGGGGAGATGGGACAGAAACATTCAGTCTATAGCAGTCCACCCTTGGCCATCCAAAATTTATGTTGTACTCACATGTCAACTCAAAAGTGTAAAGTCCAAGATCTCCTCCAAATACCATCTAAATCAGATATGGTGAGACTCAAGGTAAGATTTATCCTGAGGCAAATTCCCCAGCTGTGAGCCTGCGCTTCCAAAATACAAAGTGGTAGGATGGTCACAGGACAGGTGTTCCCAGTCCAAAGCGGAGAAATGGGAAAGAAGAAAGCAGAGACAGGCCCCACCCCCGTGGCTCCATGCCTCGTTGGTCCCCTCCTGTGAAGCCTAGCTGGAGGCAGCCATGCCCCCGGGGCTCCTACACTCTCTGGGCAGTATGGATGCTGCCACAGTTTGCTGCCCGAGCCGCACCTGGGGCAGCCGAGGAGCATCCTGCCTGAGTGCAGGTTGCGGACATGTGAGGCAAAGCAGTGCTGCCGGCTATCCCTGAGCTCCTGAGAGCGCCAGCGGCCCCTCCTGCTCTCTCCCGCCCTGAACACAGGCCTGTGATGCAAGTGGCAGCCCTGACAATCTCTGCATCACCTTGGGGGGGAGGGTTATTCTTCCGTTGTCTTGGAGAAGACCTCCTGGCTTCTGTGGAGGTGGCGGATCCCCACCCACCTCCTTATCGAATGCTCGCTTGGCCACATCCTTCGTGTTCTCTCCCAAAGAGCCCTTCTCATTCTTGTCAATATGGACACTGAGAATTTTACAAATCTTTAAGTTCTGTTTCCTTTTGTTAGTAACAATTTCATCTTTAAGTCATTTCTCTCTTTTCACATTTTACCCTAAATAGTCAGGAAGAATCAGGCTACTTCTGCAACTCTTTGCTTAGAAACTGCTTCAGCTAAATATCCAACTTCATTGCTTGCAAGTTCTAACTTCCACAAAACATTAGAACATGAACACAATTCAGTTCTTTGCCACTTTATAAAAAGTACGGCCTTTCCTCTATTGTGCAATAAAATGTTCCTCATTTCCAGCTAAGCCTTCATCAGAATGGCTTTTTCCATCTCTATTTCTACAACATTCTGTTCAGGATTACTTAAAAGGATTGAGGCTTTCTCTATGGCTCTCGTCAGAATCGCCCCTAATGGTCTGTTCATGGCAGTGTTGGCTTTTTCTAGCAGGCACCTCAAAACTCTTCAAGCCTCTACCCATCACCCAGTTCCAAAGCCACTTCCACATTTCTGAATGTTTATTACTGCAGCACCCCACTCCTGGGACTTCACTGATACTAAAGACTGTACAGTGAATATTCTTGGATCTTACCTTGTGCATATGTATAAAAGTCTTTTAGGGCTTATGTCAAGAAGTAGAATAATGGATGGTAAAGCATGTTCATCTTCAATTTTCTGAGATTTTGCCCATTATTTCCTCAAGTGGTTATTCCATTTACAGTCACAGTGCAAAAGAATTCCTGCTTCACCATATCTTGGAATTATCCAGCATTTTTATTTTGCTGGTCTAATGAGCATGGAAGTATGAAGGTGTATTTGGGTTTGAAATGGGTATCTCTGTATGAGTGTTGCTGGTCAGGAATATGAGGCTGAAACCAAGGAGGTAGAGGAAGTCAAATATAAATTAGACAGTGTATTATCTATTGCTGCATAATGAATTACCGCAATCTTATGGGCTCAGGATAGCACACAGTTATTATCACAATTTCTGTGGGTCAGAAGTCCAGGGACAATTTAGCTGGGTTCTCAGCTTCAGGGTGTCTCCCAAGACTATAATCGAGGTGTTGGCCAGAGCTCAGGTCTCATCTGAAAGCTTAACTGGGGAAGGACCCAGCTGCAAGCTCAACTAGCTGTTGGCAGGATTCAGCTCTTTGCAGGCAGCTGGACTGGGGGCCTTAGTTACCTGCTGGCTGTTGGCCAGAAGCTGCCTTCAGTTCTCTGCCCTCTGAGCCTCTTCACAGGGCAACTCATAACATGCCAACCTGCTTCATCAAAGCCAGCAAAAGTAAGACTTGCTAACAAAATGGAAGTCAGTATCTTAAGTGATCTATTCGTGGAAATATCATTCTTGGCATATTCTATTGGTTAGAGGCAAATCACAGATCCCACCCATACTGCAGGGGAGGGGATTACCCAGAAATGTGATACCAAGAGGTGGGGATCATTACAGGTCATCTTAGGCTCCATCTGCCACAGGCGGGTATAATGGTTAAGGATATTGGTTAGCCTACCATTACAGACCCAAACAACAGTGAGCTAAACAAGACTAGAACTTTATTTCTCTCAAATTTAGAAGTCTGGATAGGCAGTACAGGGCTGGTATGGCAGCTCCATAATCATCAGGGAACCATGCTCCTTCTGTGTCATTGATCTGCCATTCACAACATGTGGCTCCTACCTCATTATACAAGAGAGCTGCTCCAGCACTTGCCATTGTGCTGCATTCCAACCGCTCAAATCCACTCTACATACTGTAGCCAGAATAACTGTAGCACAGTTGTGCTAAAATGCAAACCTAATCATGTTGCTCCTCTGGGTAAAAACCTTTCAGCGGCACTCCCAGCCTACAACAGAGCATCTCAAACATTTTTACCTGTACTCAGTACAGGCATACATTTTTATGTACACACACACACACCCCTGTAACTGAAACATAAGTTTCATGCAACAAAACTCACCCTTGCTACGTATCATAGTCTCTGATAGTCCCTGTTCTATTTCATTTATATTTAATTCATAAACTACTAAGGAATGTGGGAAAACACTGGGTACACGGTGACCCGGCTGTGCTTGCTTTTGCTTGCTCTCTGCACTCCAGCCTCCTCCCCTGACCTCTGTGCCTATGTAACTCCTATAAATGTGCCTATAGTCACCTGTCGTCCCAACTGTCCATCTCACCTCCCAGCCCCTCTTGCTCTTCCAGAACCGGCTTAGGCATTCCCTCTGGAACCCATTTCCTGGCCCCCAGTCCCCTTCCGTGTGCCTCCCATTATGCTGATTCTAGTCATCTGTTCACGCTCTGCTTCCCCACGAAACAATCAGTTCCTTAAAAATGGGAACCATGTCTTTCTGGCTGTTTACCCCCCGCTCCTGTATAGTGCCTGACATCAAGTCAAAACTTAAGAAATGTTTCTTACACGAATAAATAAATGAATGAATGTCACAGAGAAAAAAGTTCCTGCCAACATTTATTGAAAATCTATTGAATGTAGAGTACTGTGCTGAAGAGAATTATGGAAAAAAATCGTGGAAGTTGACAGTGATAAAGTTTTTTAAATAGGTATAAAATGACCTGTGTTTATAAATAAGAAGTGTCTTTATATACAACGAAGTACCGTCAGATTTCTCACTGACAGCGCATTGAATGATCAAAGTGGGATTGAAGGAACGCATTCTTTTATCCCTTCTCCTAACTGATTCCCTATTTTTATCTCTTATGAGACAAACCGCAGACATTCCTCAGACATCTCTCTCCTAACCCAGGTCTACTCTCCAGCAGCAAAGCCCAGTGTTGAGGCAAGAACAGAGCTGTTCAAGTGATATTGATCAAGTACCCACATGACTAATTCAGGGCCCTCCATATAGGCCCAGGAATCACAGTGAGATATCACCTCACACCTGTCACAATGGCTATCATCTAAACGTGCTGGCGAGGATGCTGAGAAAAGGGAGCCCTCGTGCACTGCTAGTGGGGATGTAAAGTGGTAAAGCCACTATGGAGAACAGTACGGACGTTCCTCAAAAAATTAAGAACGGAACCATCATATGATCCAGCTATTCCACTTCTGGGTATTTATCCAAAGAATATGAAGACACTGATTAGATAAGATATATGCACCCCCATGTTCATCGCAGCATTATTCACAATAGCCAAGATACGGAAACAACCTAAGTGTCCATCAATGGATGAATGGATAAAGAAGATGTGATATATATGTACACACACATGATGGAATATATGTATATGATGGAATGTTACTCAGCCATAAATAGAAATGAGATCTTGCCATTCACAGGACAGCATGGATGAACCTCTAGGATATTGTGCTAAGTGAGATAAGTCAGACAGAGAAATTCAGCTACCATGTGATTGCACTCATATGCAGAATCTAAAAAACAGAACAAAACAGGCCCAGGGAGCCCCAGTGAAGTAAGGTGACACATTACAGATCTTAACTTGGTTAAGGACACATACAGCAGCTGCTTCAGATGCCATCGTGAGCCAGAAAATTCAGAAACGCAGCAGGAAGGGAAGTGTGACTCCAATGTGGATTCAGTGTCTCACTCAGATGTTCCTTTGACCCTGGGAAGCCCAGTCTGCTCTGATCAATTCTGCAATCCCGGCCGGTAAATCAGTGAACAAAGCAGACCAAAAACATACGCAGACTATATTGGAAAGAATGAAGTACTGCCAGGTAACAACTTCTAATTTGCTAGTTAATTTTAAGTCCCAAGTGCAGGAAAACAGCATTATAAATAACCTGACCTCTCTCAAACCACTGCTCCTTCCCTGTAGGTAATAATAACAGCAGCAGTTTACATTTGTACTGACTTTTACAGTCTACGAGAAGCTTTATCCCGTTCCATCCCAGAGCGGCCCTGTGAGGCAGGTCCACGTAGTATCCCCATTTTATAGAATAATAAAAAGAGAGGTCACACAACCACACACAGTCACACAGTGAGTGAATAACTAGAACTATATGGGATTCTAAGTCATAATACGACCACTTGTTACAAGGGAATAGCAATCAGAAACCTGGATTCTAACCCCAGCGCCGCTAGCTACTTAGCTGTGTGATCCTGGACATGTCTTTCAGCCTTTCTGAACTTAATTTCCTCACCTGTAAAAAATGTACATATGGGCTTCCCTGGTGGCACAGTGGTTGAGAGTCCGCCTGCCGATGCAGGGGACACGGGTTCGTGCCCCGGTCCGGGAAGATCCCACATGCCGCGGAGCAGCTGGGCCCGTGAGCTATGGCCGCTGAGCCTGCGCGTCCAGAGCCTGTGCTCCACAACGGGAGAGGCCACAGCAGTGAGAGGCCCGCGTACCGCAAAAAAAAAAAAAAAAAAAGTACATAATAATACCTTCCTTGGCTGCCTCACAGGGTCCTTCTGAGGACAAAGCTGGTGGTATGTTGAACGTGCTTTATAACTGGGAGGGTGTTCCACAGATGTCCGGTCTCAGCAATCTTTTCTACCAAAATAAGGAGAGTAATAGTTGTTATCTTTTTACTTTGACAGGGCCTTTCATTGCAGCCTTTTGATAATTTTGCGGCATATTATTACCAATAAAACACCCCTGTTGCTACCATCTCTACAGGTATGCCAGCAACTGGCCAATGAGGGAGGAGGAAGTTTCTTTCTTCTAGAATGAATTTAGAGCAGTGTCACCTGGAGAAATTTAAATATACAGGCGTCTAGGCCTCACACTGCGGCCAATTAAATTTTAATCTGGGGGTGGGCAGGAACCGGGCATCAGGAGTTTTTAAAGTTCCTCAAGAGGACTGACATGTGCACACCGCTATATTTAACATGGATCACCAACAAGGACCTACTGTAGAGCACAGGGAACTCTGCTCAATATTATGCAACAACCTAAATGGGAAAAGAATTGAAAAAAGAATAGATACACGTATACCTATAACTGAATCACTTTGCTGTACACCTGGAACTATCACAATATTGTTAATCAACTGTACTCCAATATAAAATAAAAAGTTTAAAAATATAAATAAATAAATAGAGTTCCCCAAGAGATTCTGATTTGCTGCTGAGCTTGGGACCCACCGCTGCAGAGACTACAAGTCTGTCTACTTGTTCCAGAGACGGAAGCACGTAACCTGAGGATGTCTCAGGTCACTTGGGAAAGCGGTCCAGAAGTTGGACCTCGGACCTCAAAGAGCCTACAGTCCCACCATCACATATGCAGCAGACCTCCTTTCTGGACTGGCACCTCTGGAGGAAAGCATGGGCAATGTGTGTGGTGGGAAAGATGCTAAACACACGGGAGAAGCCTGAACAGTGCAGAGGACCCTTTTCCTCATCACTGTTCCTCTATCAAAGGTCTGCTTCTCAGTAACGTACTGCTTCCACAGTAACTCCCCTACATCATAAGGACTGGAAAAGTGAATACATTTATTTTAAAAAAGAAATCTCAGAAAATAAGCAAATATTCTACAAGTGGCCAATCCTATAATTTTTCCCACCGATAATAAGGAAATACTCATGTGTTGTTTAATGTTAACTTCTTCCACTCAATTCCAACGCACTTGCAAATTAACATGTTCTGCATGTTTCACTTTAGAGTTAAGCAAATAAGCATAAAATTACAAGTGTCATTTATTTCATATCTATTTTAAGTATTTAGTTTCTAGTAAAAACACAGGTTTAGCTGTTTGGTTGAAATTTCTTAAAGAAATTTCCATTATTGGAAGAAAATATCCAGCAAAAAGCCAGGGTATTACTATAATTAGAACTTTGCCTTTGTGTCTTCATAGGAGACAAAGTAACACTTCCTCAACTACTCACTTCTGAATTCCCTTCTCATACCAGAAATGGAGAAACAAAGTAAATAAAATGATTTGATTTTTCAGGATCCCCCTTTAGATGTGGACACCAGATTTTTATACTCTTACGGGTGGGGGGGGACATCCCTACCCTTAAACTGGTCCCATTAGAAACTATCTCAGGCTGAGTTACATTGTCTCGTTTGATCACTTCTCTTACAAGACTTGAAACAATTTGGTTGGAGTAAACTCCTCTTACAAATCCTGGAGATTTAAATACTGAAGAGATTTACCTCTCATCTGAGAAGAGTTTACGGTCCAGAGCAATGGCCTGGAGACAAATACTCCGGCCTCTGTGACCCCACAAAAGCAGTAATTAGGCAGCACCTCATCGTGATGCAGTGAGGGTGCAGAAGATGGAGCAGGGCTACGCTCTGGGGTTTAGGAATGAAACTGGCTTCCTGGAGAGTCAACAGAAGAAATCAGGCAACCTAAAAATATTTAAAGAGCCAGGACGCCCAGGGGAGAATTTCCAACTATTTAAGTGGAAAAGATTAGCATTTGCTAAGTCCGAAAAGGAGATTTTTAATGAAAAACTCAGCAAAGTGCAGACTTGTATGACATCTTTAAAAATAATAATAGTAATTAAGATCATACCTATCATACACAGAGTAATCAGAGACTTTATATTTTCTCTACAATGACCTAAGGAAAAGAATCTAAAAACAGACTCTACAGATAACTAGCTGTTCTTTGTCCAGAGTTCGTTAGAATCCAACACCTCTGTCATACAGGCGGTACGTTCCATCTCACCATCTCTCAGGCATAAATCGTGACATGGTCACGATCTCTTCCTCTGGCCTCTAATTACAATTCTGCTCCTTATTCCTTAACATTGTCTACATTTCATATGCTCCTCATATGAATGAGATGCATTGTGTGTTGTGGTTAAACTCTTGGGCACCAGGCCCAGCTGCTTGGCCCAAACTCTCTGGCCTTGGCAATGACTTCCCCACTTTGTGCTTTGGTTTCCTTGGCTGTAAAATGGGAATAACAGCCTCAGTGGGTTGTCAGGAGAATTAAAGCAGTTACGGGAAAAACGCTTGGGAAAGTGTCCGACACACAGTCAGAACTCAATAAATATTCACTATTGTTATCACCACACTTTGCATTTCCTTAGTGCTT
The DNA here is from genome assembly GCF_951394435.1 of Stenella coeruleoalba. Taxonomy (NCBI): domain Eukaryota; kingdom Metazoa; phylum Chordata; class Mammalia; order Artiodactyla; family Delphinidae; genus Stenella; species Stenella coeruleoalba. The sequence continues at coordinate 7,057,075 of NC_137164.1, forward strand.
ACAAAAAATATTTAAGATATACACGTATATTTTAAAAGATGCATGGTCTAACAAAGGACTGTTTTCAGATTCTTGGATTTGCTTGCATTGAAAGTCTCCACACACCATTGAATTACACATTTAGAGGATTTTTTTTTTTTTACATATAATCCTAAAGCCCAGGAAGTATTCTATAATGTGATCCCTGATCTCAGCCTGTTTACACTGGTTATTTAAGAAAGAGAATATAGGCTCATGAAACGCTCATTAAAAATCAAAAGCAGCTCGTGATTCTGTATAAAGTGAGTAGTTCAGGCCATAACAGCTACAAAAATATGGAAGAGCAAGAATTCGGAGGGTACAAAGTCTTCACTGTGTACATAAAGTTGACAGAGAATAGCACGTGGAGCACGAAACACAGGTAAGGAAGATGAAGGGATGTTCCCACAGGAGGGACGCCATGAAGATGTGGGCAAGTGAATGGAACCACCCACCTGAAACAGATGGCCTGTCTTTAGAATTAGGTGAGATGGGTTGACAAAGCCACTCCAGGTACAGGCTGCATGGCTGAGGGCTTCAAATGCCAGACTGAAGCGTCTGATTTCGCCCCAAGAGTTCCTGAAATTGTGTTAGTTGGGAAGTGGCCTAAACACAGTTACATGCAAGACAGGTTAATGTGGGGAGAGACCAGAAGCAAGGGGAAACATTGGATGGCTTTTAATAATAATTTAAACATGAGGCGATGAGGTCCTGGACCAAGGTGGGGACCTTGGGAACAGAAAGGGACAGTCATGAAAGGCATGACTGTCCCCCTCACTTCATTCTCGCAGCCAAAGTGTTCCCTAGACTGTGTTACCGGAGCACACCAGGTGCCCCCAGGAAACAATTCTCGCGTCCTGGTGGACCCTCTCGTCCTGATTCTCACCTGCTTCCTCTTGCCCTTCTGTCGTACGTGTGTGTCACATAGATTCCAGACAGTAAGATAAAATCATATTCGTCTTGCTCCCTCTGAAGGTCATATAGTATTTCCCAATTGTGTAGGGTTTTAAAATTATTTTTTATTTGAATTGGTGAATAATTTTTAATTAACAAGTCATTAGTAAGTTAGTAGTTTAAAAGGTTAGAAGAGTATGTACTTTAAGTGGATGTAGTTTATTGTACCTAAATTGTTCCTCAATAAAGTTGATAAGGGGCTTCCCTGGTGACGCAGTGGTTAAGAATCCACCCGCCAATGCAGGGGACACGGGTTCGAGCCCTGGTCCGGGAGGATCCCATGCTCGGCCACCACTACCTACGAGTGCGCCTCGTCTTCACGAGGAGAACAAGACTCTTAGCGTATTCTTTGCATCTCCCACAGCTCTTAACACACAACCTCATACAGAGACACTTAGTAAACATTCATTGAGAGAATTAACGTTTCCTATACTCGCTATTTTCCTTTTATGTATAAAAAAGGAAAATAGTGCAATGCTCATAGTGTCTCTTTTTCAGAGAGACTCTGAGTTTTTCTTAGATTCTCAGCCTGTTTTTCAAGCACAAAGGGATTCACGACTGCGTCAATCATGTTCTCCAACTTGTGCGCGCACCAAACACACCCCGCCTGTCACTGCACAAACGGAAATCTCCTCTAGGATTGCGTCTGCTGGGGGGCAACAGGCAAGTGGTTGGCGCTTTTCACTTTTTCTGGAGGGAGGGCTAGCTCTGATAGTTTCAGTTCTCTGAAAAATGAATCCAAAACAATAAAACAGGCTGAATGTTTTCCTCCAGTAGAAGAAAGGAAAGCAAACCCTACTACAGGTAAATGGAAATCTTCAAATAGACCCATGACGCATCGCTGAGACATTCTTGAGATAATGGCTTTAGTTAGACAGGGGCCACAAATCTTTACATTTCTTCATTCGCCTGGCAGGACTAATGAGATTTTATGGCGGGCAAAACTGTTTATCCCTTGGGTGACATTGGCAAGAACAACCATATCTTTATCAACCAAGAGTGTCCTGCACTACAGCTTCCTTCCTCACAAAAGACTGCCCCAGACGAGATCACAATGTTTACTGCACCTAAGAACCTCATTTCTTCGCGTTAACGCTCCACCCGTCCCCTTGGGTCGGCTGGATCTACTCATTCCTTCCTACGGTCACATTATTCCATAAAAGAGGCTGGCAGAAGACATGGAAAAAAGCAAAGAGAAGAAAAGAAAGTTTCCTAAGCGACCTGGGAAGAGATGCAGGGCTGACGGCTGTGCATCTGGAATATGATATGCACCCCATGGGCCATTAGGAAGAGAGCTGCCTGCGGTACCGTCACGCTAAACAGGCAGGGCCGGCTCTGCTCCCGTCAGCCGTGTGTGGGAATAAGAGGAGGGTGGCTGCTCCTCCAGCCTGGGACAAGGATTGGGCCGCTCTTTAGAGGCTCCATGTTGCCCACGAGAGGCTGCAATGTCTTTTCTCAGCACTTCAGTAGCACAAACTCACGTATTTGACAACTGCCCTCATACACTCCTATGATGACATGTCCATTCTCCCTTTGGAAAGAGTCCCCAGTTCTCACACCAAAGAGATCTGGAGAAATGGCTCAGCAAGAGTCAGTGAACAGCTTCTAGATCTGGGTAAGATGGAGTAAGCTCTCTCTCTACCCTGGCTCACCCACTGAATTCCAGGACAGAATGCAGGGGCAGCTATCTGAGGACCAAGCAGGTTGATGGGGAGAGAAGACATGAATTCCTAGTACCATCAGCTTGTCTGCGGATCCACCATTTTCCCCCTGGAATTCCCTGGAAGGGACGCAAGGCAGCCTGAAGCCCAGAAGTGGGACCGAGAACACTCCAGCAGAAATCTTCTAGTTCAGCCTCCAGGTGTGAGAAAGGAGTCTTCTGGCTGTGTAGACAGCAGTGTAAGTTCACAGCCTCGGGAGCTTCCTGCGTGAAATCTGAAACCGGCCCCTACACAGAGAGGGCAGGGAGAGACAGAGGAAAGAAGCTGACTCCTCCAGATCGGTAGGTGGCAGGTTTAATAAGCAAGGGGACTTACATAAGATGCTCACCTTGAGCGGCCGCAAGACAAACGCATCACTGTACCCGCCCGCCAGACTCTTAAAAGATTATCAGAAGCCCTACCGGGGTCCAGTCACGTATACTGTCCAGATGGTCTCAACAACACCTGACTCCCAAGGCTGTGTCCTTGGAACAGCTCCCACTGCAGGAATGGTGGGAAGAATGTACATTCAGGGGAGGGGAGGGGGTTAGGAGCCTCTGCCTGCCCCGGTCCAGCTCGTGGGTCAACTGGAGGTCACATCCTCTCCATCACCTCCTCTAATAAACATGAAAGGCACGCAGCATGGAGAATGCTGGGGAAGGGGACACTTCCTCTCCAATTAAAGGAGGGGTGGTCCCAAGAGTACGGTTTTCCCTCTCTCAGTGCCCCCACCATTTGGCCCTGGACACGGGCAGAGTCACAAGAATGGCACAGGAGAACAGGGAAAATAAAAGCCCAGCTTTCTGGATGGACAACCAAAAAGGGAAACCCCAGGAAACTGGAAAATACCAGGGAGATTATAGAGAGAAAGGAGTTTGGGAAAACAAACCATAACATTATATGCTAAATTCTGGGCTCACCGCCACGCCACGCGTGCTTGGATTTGATCACAAACAGCGTAACAAAGACCCAGAACTGAATTAACAGATACCTCACCATCTAGGTCCCAGCCTGACCATGAGATGGTGGGCATTCAGGAGAAATGTGAAGAGCACTGCAAAGACTTTGAAAGTGGAACTGACATTCAAACCACAACCCACAGAAATCTGGTCAGAACTTGCAGACTGAGCCCAACTGTGTCGATTGTCTGCTTAAAAAAACAACAACAACAACATTCTCTACCCGATTTAAACAAGACCCAGTATCTCATAATACTCAAAATGTCTGTGATATGATCCAAAAATATTTGGCATATGAACCAGGAAAATCTCAACTCACATGGGAAACCGCAACCAATGGATATCAGTGCCAAGATGACACAGATGCGAAAGTTATCTGACAAAGACGTTAAAGCGACAATTACAAAAATGCTCCGAGAAGTAAAAACAAATACTCTAGAAAGCCTCAGCAAAAAAAAAAAAAAAAAAATACGAGATGACCCAAATAGATATTTTAGAACTGAAAATACATTAACAAAAATGTAAACTTCACTGAATGGGTTAAAAAACAGAATGGAGATAACAGAGGGAAAAGTTGATCAACTTGAAGATTGAGCAATAGAAATTATCCAGTCTTAACAAGAGAGAATGAATATATATATATATATGTATAACTGAATCAGTTTACTGTACACTTCACCTGAAACTAACATAACACTGTAAATCAACTATATTTCAATAAAAAACATTTTTTAAAGACAGGAAAAAATAAAATAAAAAACTGAAAAGAGAGAGAGCATGAAGATTGAAAACAAAAACGAACAGCGCTTCAGAGCCCTATGGAACAATTCCAAAAAGTCTAATATTTGTGGCATTAGAGTCCCAGAGGATAGGAAAAAGAGTATGATGTAGCAAAACAGATGAAAAATAGACTGAAAACTTCCCAAATTTATCAAAAGGCATAAACCAATAGATTGCAGAATCTCAGCAGACCCCAAACAGGATAAACCCAAGAAATCCATGCCCAGACACATCATGATTAAACTGCTGAAAAAAGCACTCAGAGAAAAACAACATATTATGTTGGAACAACAGTGGAACAGCTGGAATTCTCATCTGAAACAACTAGAGGAGAGAAAGTAGTTGAACAACAGTGTTTATGTGCAGAAAGAAAAAAAAAAACTGTCATCCTGGAATCCTACATTCTAAGAAAATATCCTTCAGGAATGAAGGTGAAATGAAAACCTTCTCAGGTGAATGAAAAATAAGAGAATTCATCAGACGCAGACTTGCTCTGGAAGAATTGCTAAAGGGCTAAAGAAAGATCTTCAGACAAAATCACCCTGTGTGAAAGAAGCCAGACTCAAAAGGTTATGCACTATAATGATCTCATGTACATGAGGCTCTCAGAGAGACAAAGCTATGATGATGGAGAACCGATCAGTGGTTGCTAGGAGCCAGGGGTGGGATGAGGGTGTGAGTAAATGGGATAGCAGGAGAGAATTTTGGAAGGACCAGGCTGGCTGTATCCTGACTGTGATGGTGGTACATGCAGTAAAACGCATGGGACTCTGCAGACACATACATACAAAGTCAATACTGCTCCATATTAATTTCTTTTAAAAAGTCAACAGGGCTTCCCTGGTGGCGCAGTGGTTGAGAGTCCACCTACCGATGCAGGGGACACGGGTTCGTGCCGCGGAGCGGCTGGGTCCGTGAGCCGTGGCCGCTGAGCCTGCGCGTCCGGAGCCTGTGCTCCGCATTGGGAGAGGCCACAACAGTGAGAGGCCCGCGTACCGCAAAAACAAACAAACAAACAAATTGGCATTGTCATCATAGGTGGTCCTTAATAAAATGCAGATTTTAAAATAAATAAAAAATAAAAAGTCAACAAACAGAGATGTTGCTCCTTAAGAACCGCCTGGTCTTTGAATAATACTTGAGGGTTCACCACCTCCCTTGGACGCCCGCTTGCAAGGGCAATCGATAAGGCCATGGCCATGGTCAAGGTCAGGCTGTTTCTGCTGCCCTTGAGTGCAGCCGATAGCTGGATTTACCCTCCCCACCTGCCTGGCTACCAGTTCCAGGGAAGAGTGTATCACATGCCTGAACTGGGCAGTGAATAAGAAGGCAGGAGTCATTCTGACAGCGTTAGAGTTCTACAAAAACTGTAAAGCTGACCTCCCCCCATTCCTGCCCCCAAACAAGAAAAAACCCACTGGACTCATCAGCATCACGGCGTATGGATCTATATGACCCCTCATCGTTGGAGCACAGGCTTCTGGGGCTGCTTCTTAGCAGCTGCACCCACAGAAGTGCAGCAAAACCCCGCGGGTCCCGGAGCCCCTCCCCCACTGCACCACTGCGGTGTGACGGGTAGAGTATTTCTCTTACGACACACGCCCTTTCAGCCAAAGTAATGATCCTCCTTTTGTGTTCGGTGGTTGGTATCACAATTTTTGCCTTTGACAGACCCATCTGAGGAAGAGGAAATCTGCACGTCTGCAGGGGAAGAAGTAAGATGAAAGCAAAGTCTTGAGCACCTTGCGGATACCACATTGTTTAAAAGTTGTCTTAATGTGACTCTCTCCTCCTAAGGCAGGAATGGTGCTTTCCTCGGTCTTGCGTCTCCAGTGATGGACACGGTGACAGACAGAGGCGCTCGCATCAACGTGGGCTGCAAGCTGGTGATGGATACAAACGTGATGGAATAAATGGGCTTGCGTGGCTGATAGAGGACAAGTCCTGCAAACAGGTGCCGAGCTCCCCCGTCCAACCCTGTCTCTTGCCACTGATGGGAGGTGATGGGCAGTGGTGATCCGGTGGCCTAGGAGAGACAAGGGTCTAACAGAGGGGAGGCAGGAGAATCGGACCACAGCAGGTGACTCACCGTCCAGCCCCAGGCACTGGCATGAGCTGCCCCCTCTGGGTCGAGGAGGAAGGAAATAAGCAGCAGAAAACAGCGGATAAGGTGCACTAAGTCAACGTGCAAACCCCACCGTCCTCTAAAGCATGTTCTGTTCCCTGGATGGGCCTTCAAAGTGTGGCCCGTCTTCAAATATGGTTAAGAAACACTCCGTCCTGTGTCTCCTTCTTAAAGATTTATGATACATATTTGCTGGATTAACTCCTCTGAAAAGTCCCACCATAAAGAAGTATGTTGCACTTTTTGAAAGATTTAATTGTGGTATCATTAGCACAGGCGCACACCTTAAGTGTTCAGGTGAATGAGTTTCAAAAGTTGAATGAATCTACCACCACCCAAAACAAGATACAAGACGCTTCCATCACCCCAGGAAGTCTCCTCGTTCCAGTCCATCCCCTCTCCTGGTCCAGCCGTGAACAGTGTCTGACTTCTCATCATTACCATAGTCTGGCTTTGCTACTTCTTAGACTTCACAAAAGTCGAACCATGTTGCATGGATTTATTTCTCTGTGTGTGGGTGGCTGGTCTGGCTTCTTTTGCTCAGCGTGAGATCTCTTACTCTCACCAAAGCTATTGTGTATATCAGCTCATCCTCTGTTTTGTAATTGCTGAGCTGTATTCCATTGTGTATGAATAAATACATATATCTCATGATCTGCTTACCCACCCTCCTTTTGACAGAAATTGGATTGTTTCCGGGCCTTGCCTATTATGAATAATGCAGGTATGAACATTCTTGTGCAAGTTCTTCTGTGGTCATATGCTTTCATTTTTCGTGGATAAATACTTAAGAGAGAAATGACTGGGTCATAGGGCAGATATATTTAACTTCATAAAAACTGCCAAAACGGTTCTCCAAAGTGGTTGCACCTGTTTCACTTTTTAAACTTAGTATTTCCTGCATTCATTTGACAACAGAACCCTACACATCTATAGAATGAGCAGGTACGATTAGACAGCTTTTAAGATTCCTCCCAGCTTTACACTATGAGAAAATGGCCAAGGCATCAGAAGTGTAATTGTTTTGTCTTCTCTGTGTATACACAGACACACACACACACACACATATATATATATATATATATATATATTTTTTTTTTTTTTTTTTTTTTTTTGCGGTACGCGGGCCTCTCACTGTTGTGGCCTCTCCCGTTGCGGAGCACAGGCTCCAGATGCGCAGGCTCAGCGGCCATGGCTCACGGGCCCAGCCGCTCCGCGGCATGTGGGATCTTCCCAGACCGGGGCACGAACCCACGTCCCCTGCATCGGCAGGCGGACTCTCAACCACTGCGCCACCAGGGAAGCCCTCTGTGTATATCTTATAGACAAAAGCAAATGAAGTGAAACCAGAAGGACCAGAAAGACCTAAAAAGGTTGGGAGTAGGAAGACAGAAGGCAGCCTTGAGTCCAGGGGGTGGGGGAAGAGATGCCAGCAGGCAGCCACGTGGATGGAGGCATGAAAAAGCCAGAAGGAAGCTGAGATGCCAAAGTTAAAACGATTAAAGCAGAGACAATGGTGTACCAAGACTCCCACAGTGTTTAAGAAGTTTCTCTGCTCTGGGGACATCAATAATGACAAGATATTAATAAAACTCTCCAACATCACTTTTTCTAAAAGGGAGAAATGAGTAGACAATTTGGGGTAAAAGCAAAAATAAGGTACTGGATTTTATTCATTCCAACTCCACTTATTAAGAATTTAAGCTTATAAAGACATTCCTGTAGGGGTATAATTCTTCACGGATCTTTCAAATTCCTGCACATCTTGAGCAGAGAAACTGACTGCCATTTGTTCTGGACTATCTTTTGAAGGATGTTTATGTAATGACCAGCCTTGATAAAGAGAGACAGTGTCTCCCTCTGGAGCAAAATGCAGGTTTGCTCACATCCTTGTAAGATAGAGATAATGTCTATCGCTGAAGCAAAGGGCATTATATGCCTGTTGCTTCTTATAAAAGATTCAGGTTCCCTAAACTCAGGATTCCTCTCCTGAAATGCAACCCACTGCAGGAGCAGGTATAATGCAGCCGTCTTTGCAATGCCCTCTGGGAATTGAGGGTTGAGAGATCGGTACCCCAAATGTGCTGATAGTCTCTACCGCTACGGCTGTGAATAATAAACAGCCTTCCCTGACCCAGGAGTCTCCTGCCTTTACCGTATCCATGAAACTGTAGCCGCTAACTTGTTAGCGTGCAAGTGGGGTAAAGGCTCAGTCTCTTCAAACTTCTCGACAATTATGTGTGAACTTCTTGAACGATAATAGCAGAAATCCTTCCTCCACGCTTTTCCAAAGTTTAATTTGTGAGCAAGGGGAATTAATTCTAAAACCAGGAGATTTTTAAAAAACAGACTTCAAGAAATTTAAAATTTCTCAATACACTGTTAATTTCTAGACCTGGGCCCTGGGGCAAGTACTTTCCTGCCTGTTTTAGAAAGTTGGCACCATTTGGGAAAAGATATTCCCTTCATCCTAAGAACCGACACAGTAAAACTTCTCTCTCAAGATTCTGTACCGCAAAGAAAAGAATCAAACTCGGCCTCAGCTGCCCAGCTCACTAGTGTCGCCCAAGGGCAAGGGCCTCTCCTGCTTCTCCAGTTTCAGAGGCTGACTGGTTCACGGCTCCCCAGGAGGCCCTGAGGAGGGCATATTTCCTTCATGGTTTTTGAAAGGGAGAGGACAAGTGCCTGTCCACACTGCAAACAGTCAGAGAAACCTTAAACGAATCTCCAGCCAGAAAGCAGAGGGTCAGTGGCAGGGCGCCCACCCATCCAACTCACCAGGAACGATCCCGCTTCACACATGTTCCCCGCGTGGACAGTAAATTGGTCATCCTGGTCAAAGGATCCAGGGAGCCCCTTCACCCCTCAAGTCCAAGCTCCAAGCACACGCGTCGCCTCCTCTTACGTTCGTCACCTCACTGAATCACCTGTGGAAGCGATTGAGGGCATATGAGTGTTCCCCACACATGCCAGCATCTTCACATGAATGTCATCACCTCTAAAATCGTGACCTTCCCTCACCCCTTTCTATGCAGGACCAGCACGTCACCCATCTGGGGGGGCAAGCCCCACCCCCACTTGGAAATCAGTGTTCCCCTTCATCATCAGCATTCACCCTCATCTTCAACTGTTGAACCGGATAATTTCTCGAGATTCCTTCCAGATCTGATATCTATCGTTCAGTGTTCCCCATTCACTTATTCATTCTCCTCAAAATATGCACGTCCCCCAAAATTGACAGTGACCCTTCCCCTTCTAATCCAACCCCCTGAAGTGATCAATTTACAAGTCTATTTACTCCTGAATGGTTTCCGAGGTATACTTTCTGTCTGTATGCCACAGAGGCAGTGTGCTTCATGAGCTCCGTAAAGGCCTACATTTCAGATCGGATGGGCTTTTCCCGTCCCTCCTCCTCATTGCCCTTTATTCGAGGATGTGTGTGTGTGCACGTGCGCACACACGCACTTTACTACTGGTCCTTAATCTTATGCCTGGCAAACTATTCCAGCGTGGTATGCTTAGGGCTCTGCGTGGAATACGCATTCTGTTCTACACGCTGCAGTCCACACAGCGCACCATTCTGCTCAGGCTGCCGTAACAAAATACTACAGACTGGGGGCAATAGAAACTTATTTTCTAAACAACAGAAACTTATTTTCTAAACAACAGAAACTTATTTCCTCACGGTTCTAGGGACTAGAAATCCAAGATCAAGGTGCGAGCAGGGTTGGGGTCTGGTGAGACCTCTCTTCCTGGCTTGCAGACGGCTGACTTCTCCCTGTGTCCTCACATGGCCTTTCTTCTATGAGGGAGGGCGAGCCCTCTGGTGTCTCTTCCCCTTTTCATAAGGACACCTATCCTATCGAATTAGGGCCCCACCCTTATGACCTATTTTAACCTTACCTCCTGAAAAGTCCCATTTCCAAATACAGTCACATGACAGTGAGGACTTCAACGTATAAATTGGGGGAGACAGAGTTTTGTCCATAACAATAGGATACAAAGCATATGTGAAACATTAGATAATTACAGAGTGGCAGAGCTAACAGTAAAGGTCACACTGAAGGCAGAATGCTAGCTGTTATTGGTAGCAACAAGGAACAGAATGCAAAGGTATGGGTCATTTTGTTTCTATTTTAAATAAGCTCTTCTTTTAGCGGATGTGTGAATGTCTTGCTTACTCACCTTTAGTGGCCATTGAGAAATACAACTGCTAACTTTCTAAGCACAATACATTTCACAAAAAGGGCAGGCTCAGTCGATATTTTCACACACTCCCACGCATGATAGAAGGGGGATATGTGACTTTAACATTAAATGCAGGGACTTCCCTGGCGGTCCAGTGGTTAAGGCTCTGCACTTCCACCGCAGGGGGCACGGGTTCGATCCCTGGTCGGGGAACGAAGATCCCACATGCCGAGTGGTGCAAAAAAAAAAACATTAAATGCAAAGAGGCAGATAAGTCATTAATGGCTCTGATTTCATCCTTCCGACATTAATTGGAGATCTTTGCTTAAGAACCAATCATTTTGAGACATTTAGGGAAATTGGAACATGGGTTGTGTCTTAGAAAACATTAGAGAATTATTGTTAATTTTGTTCAATATGATCATGATATTCTGGCTACGAAAGAAAATGGAGAAGCAGAGAGAAGTATTTAGGGGTGAAAGAGAAGGAAGAGGAAGAGGAGGGGAAGGAGGAGGAGGAAAGAAAAAGCGAAATATGAAGCAAATATAGGAAAATGTTGATAGCTTGAATTTGGGGAAAAGAACATGAGGTTCTTTTTTTTTTTTTTTTTTGGGTACGCGGGTCTCTCACTGCTGTGGCCTCTTGCGTTGCGGAGCACAGGCTCCGGATGCACAGGCTCAGCGGCCATGTCTCACGGGCCCAGCCGCTCCGCGGCATGTGGGATCTTCCCGGACCGGGGCACGAACCCGTGTCCCCTGCATCGGCAGGCGGACTCTCAACCACTGCGCCACCAGGGAAGCCCCAGAACGTGAGGTTCTTTATATGATATGTCTACTTTTGTGTAAGTCTGAAAGTCTTCGTTAAGAAGTGTTTTTAAATTTTTATCAGTGAATATTTACTGAATGCCTACAACAGGGGTTAAGTGTTGCCTGCTATCAGGGGTAGATCCAAGTCTTGTGGGGCTTGAAGCGCTTACAATTTGGAGACCCCTCTTTAAGAAAAAGCATGAACACGAAATTCTCTTTTTAGGGCCTGTGTGGTGAGAGGTCTGAAAACGGGGTTTCACCAGCTTCATGGTAAATCTACCTCTGCCTGCCATGTGTTTGTGCTGGCTGGCCCAGTGATTTTTCCTCTTTTAGCCTTTTTTTCCCCCTTTTTTTATTATGAACATTTCAAATGAAGCAAAAATTAGAGCAATGCAGACAATGATCTTTATGCACCTACCATCCTGCTTCTACAACGATCAGTCTCCTTGGTGAGCATCAGTTCATCCACAGTCCCATCCACCCGCCTCCACACGCACTGTGTTATCCTGAAGCAAATCTCTAGCATCATTTTATCCCTAAAACATTTCAGTATGCATCTCTAAAAGATAAGGGCTCTTTCAGAAATATAACCACAATATCATTACCTGGAAAATAATAATTCCCTAAGCAATTCAGTGTTCAAATTTCTCTAATTGTCTCAAATATCTTTTTACAGTGTGTTTGAATCAGGAAGCATATAAAGTGTATTGCAACTGGTTGATTAAGTCTCTCTTAGTCTATAGGTTTGCCCTCCCAGTGTTTAACTTTGCTTGCAATTTCTTTTGTAGCAACTGAGTCATTTTGTCCTGTAGGGCTTCCCACAGTCTGCATCTTGCTAACTGCATTCCTGTGGTATCATTTCACGTGTTCCCCTATCTCCTTTCTTTCCTGTAAATTGGTAGTTATATCTAGAAGCTTGATCAGATTCGGGTTTGACTTTCTGACAAGAATTCTTCTTAGGTGAGTGCTTCTATAGGCAGGCACCAGATAAATTGTGTTTCTTTTAGTCAGGTTAGTAGCCACTGCTTGATCTAATGTTTGGTTTGTATTTAAACATGAGCCCCTTTGGGCAGGTGGTGGGTACCAGCCGGGGTGCCCTTCCTTTTTACCCCAGGCCCGCTTCACACTTCACAGTTCACCTGGCTTGGCTCTCAAAGGCCCTGAGCTTTCGGGAGGATTAGGGTGGCGACTGCAGCAGACAAAGGTAAACAAGGGGCAGGCCTTGTACTAAAGGAGTTTATAGTGTGGTTGTCAGGAGCACAGGAAAGTGACAATAAGGGAAGCGTCATAAAGTGGTACAGATAGCTCCTGCAGCGCCCCCGCTGGGGGGCACAGAGGAGTCACGCTCCAGGTAAGGACTGTGACCCAGACACTGGCTTCTCTAACCGAAACAGAACATTGTACTGATGACAGCTCTGTAGTCCCAGATACAAGTGGGCATCCCCCGCTCCCCGGGCTTCCTTTGCAAACCGTCCTGTCCATCCTTCTCCACTGTTTTAGGGGCCAAAGGACTCACGGCCAGGTTTCTGACTCCCTCTTCGTTGCAGGTCACATGCTGCCTTGTGGTACGACCACCCGTTAACATATTTTCCAACTGTGAAGAAAGGGGAGAAGAGATCAACCATCATCTGCTGCGGGGAATGTAGGAAGAAGAATATCTATCACACATCTACTCCCAGGCGGGCACGGGGTGTTTTCTCTGCTATGAGTATCTAACGCACACCTGAGAGGTCAGCGTCTGTGGCAAATGCTACTAGCTACGAACCCAGGATCTGCATTCGCCTTCTTTCTTTCTAACAGAATCCCAGTTTTATTCACAAAGTGCCCGCTACCACTCGCTCACTAAGATGCCCTCGTAGCTGGGAGTGACCGTGTGGCTGGATGCTGACCACTGGGTTCTAGCTGGAAGTCAGCTGGGGATCTCTGAGACAGTTTGGGGGGCTGCCCTTTCTTCCTTTCCCTCCTTCCCCTTCCTGCCTGGGATGTACAGTTTAGTGGGAGGTAGAGCAGCTACCTCGTAGCTGTGAGAGGACACGAACGTGAGGACGAAAGCCGCACACTGAGGGTTGCGCAGCAGGAAGAAAAAAGCGACCTTCCTGGTGTCACCAACCCTCCCGCAAATGCCTGCCTCTGGAATTCCTGAGAAGCGTGAAAAAAAAGAAAGCCTTGCTTGGTTAAACCCCCATAGTCAGCCTTCTGTTACAAACAGCCCGAATGTAATCGATCTGACGGTGGTTATTATTATGATAATTTGACTTATGTATTAAGATACTAACGTTCAGATAGGTAAAGAAACTCAGCCAATTGGCACAGCCAGAATAAGGCATAGCTGGTATCCAGCACTTACTCCCGTCCCCTGCCACCTGATTATCAATGAATGAACATTTTGCAATTCCATGATACACTGGGCAAGCCAGAGGCTCTCTCAGTGTTTGAAAGCCAGGTGGTAAAGGCATTTTCCCTTCCCCTGGAGTCTCTGCCATTCTTCTATTCAGCACTGGACCATCGTGTTCTTCTGCCAGTCAGTCAGACCCTAGGTTTCTGGCAATGAGGACCCTGTCCCTTTCTTTCCAGGCCGGTCTTCCTGAAAATAGACCAATGGCAGCTTCTGGAAATCCCTTCTCCCCTCAAATGCCTCCTCTACTGGACTTCACCACACTGCCCACGTTCTACCACTGGAACATAAATCAGAACACCCCTGGGAAAATAGAGCTCTCTTGCCCAGTAATTCCCCACAAGGCATTCCACAAAACCCTAGTCTCAAGCGAAGTTACTATGTATTACTGGATTTACTTGAGACTAAGATGTACAATCTTTCACATTTTAACATCTCTGAAATCAGGATGTTTGTTATAATCGATGTACCATATAATCATCATTGACCATTTTTCTCTTTAATATCTCTGAGATCATAATGCATCTTATAGGCACTGGTGTCTTAATTTTGGAATATGGTACTTGAAAATAAAAAGGTTCCATGGTCAAATAAGTTTGGGGAACTTAGTAATGAATAAACTAATTCAAACTAAAGTTTTGAATGCAGACCTTCTCAGAGCCTTTAATATGCTAAAGTGCATCTCAAGAGATTTGCTAAGATTATGTGGGCATGAAATTCTCTCTTTTTTTTTTTTTTTTTTGAGCACCCTATAGTGCTAGTGTTATATGGAACACAACTTTTAAAACACTGCATTAAGCCATTATATTCTGGATTAATTGATCAGATTTGCTAACCAACTCTCCTCCATCAGAGAATTCTGTGAAAGTTGGTCAGAAAATATGTAATATGTAAACTGTGAAACTGTCAAGTCTGAAGCATGGCCCTTTAATGAGAGGGTCCAAGACCTCACAGAGGCACCATTCACCTGAGTCAGTCACTGGAAAACAGCAAATACCTTTTGGAGGGACTATTGGAAAGTAGGGGCTGCAATAATGCTAAGCTTTACCTACGTGACTCTTTTTATTGGCAGTCAAGCCTGCTTGCCCTCATCCAGTCCAAAGAGACAAGAGTGTGATTAGGGTCACAACTCCTTAATGCCTGGGGACTGTGTCTGATCCCCAGAACCTCAGGACAACATCCTTGGTCTCAGAGATACATAGAGTCCTGAAGTGGCTCCTGCAATGCTGATATCTCAGCGCTGTAATGCTGAAGACCCCAAACATATATAATTCGGAGTACTTTTTAAATTCCCCAGGTAATTCCAGTATGCAAACACAGTCGAGGGCCATCCTTTCACGGAAGGAACTGACTTGATTAAACAGAGTTTAACTATAACAGCTGGTGAAAGATGTATTTAGCTGTTGCAGTAATCTAAGCCCTCGGCGATCACGGCAAAAAGGATGGTGGAAATAGAAACGGGAGATGGAGGCAAGAAATATTTCAGAGGAAGAATCCGCAGGGAGGGGCTTAAAAATAACTCTGATTCTGAGAAGACTGAAAGAATACTGTACCACTGAAAAGCACAGGACAGTGATGGGAGGGGTGGGGAGGTCCTGGGTTTTGGAGAGAAGATCATTGCTTGAGTTTACACGTGGAGCCGTAGTTTTTAAAATGAGATCCAAGTGGAGATGTCCAGGAGGCAGTTGGAGATGGGGGCTAGGGCGCAGAGGGCAGATTATAAACTTTGAAGTCATTTGTGCCCGGGCAATGTTTGAAGCCTTAGGAGTTTAAAGATAGTCTTTCCCACAATGTGATCCTGTTCAGGTGAGCACAAGTCCATAACTGCTGGGAGTCAGTGTGAAAGACTTGAAGTTCAAGTTCAAGTTCAATGCTGCCAACCAGCTGTGTACCCTTGCACCAGATCCTCTACCTTCCGAGCCTCAGTTTCCTTAACTGGAAAACAGGAACAACCATACCAACCTCTCTGGGCTGTTGCAAATATTAAATAAGGAAATCTTTGTAAAGCGCTTGGCATAATGCCTGGTGCAAAGTATGACCTTGAGCCTTGCTAGGTCTCTCTGATTCCCCTGGTCCCACCCCATGCAACGCCCACGCAGGTCACGATACAAGTCCACTTCTCTTCAGTGTCAAGAGCCAGTTCATCAACAACAAACAATCAGTTTGCACTCACCTCGATGGTATGTGAAGATCAAAGCTCGGCAGGCCAATTTAATTTTCTTCCATGATAGGTAGGCCATATAGATAAGGAATGAGCAGGAGACGTAATCGCTCTGTGCTGAAGTATGACCTTAGATTCCATTGCCAATGACTTTTCATCAATGAGGTAGAAAGAAATAAGACTCTTTTCTTTCTTAAGAGCTGAATAATATCACCCAAGAAGTGGCTTATCGATGACTCAGCCTCAACCTGGAAGCATCCTGCGTGATCTCACACATGTCAGAGCTGGAGCTCACGCTGAGCATCTCTATCTTTACCCCAGTGATGTAACTGAGAACTTCCGAATTAAGATCACAGATGACACCAAGTTGTGAGGCATTAGTAAAGAGGCAGGAACAGAAGTCAAAATAGCATTAACCGAGCACAGAGTTCATAGAGGGTGAGTGAGGCTCAACACGAACACGTGTGACGTTTCTTTTAAACAGCCTATGGAGACAAAAAGGAGGATATCATCTATCGACTAACTCACCGGATCATCACTTGTTTCACCCGGAGCTGTAGCAAGGGAAGCAAGGGTGCTCAAGGGTGGCCGGGGTGCCTAGGTGCTCCCCGACGCGTTTAACACATAACAGAGAAGAAAGGAGAAGACAGAAGGAAAGGGAAGGTGAGGCAGGATGAGAAAGAGACAGGGAGTGGATGATTCTAGTCGACTGGAATTCTAATTCGCTTACAGAGTGAATACGTAATTTGTGGAGCACGTGGCGTGTGCAGGCCCTGCATCCGCTGCTGGGCACCTGACTTCTAAATGTTGATGGGCCTGTGATGAGTCCTGACACCTCTTCTTTCTCTCCGCACTCACCCCCTTGGCAATGTCGTCCGCTACCCGGGCTTTCCGCACCATCTGCCTGCTGATGACTCACAAATCCAGACCTCCATCCCAGACGCAGGTGACCAGTAGTCTAACTGCCCTCTCGACGGATCACAAACTTGGTCCATGGGAAGCGGAGTCTCGAGGGTTCCTTGTCCCTGCCCAAACCTCTCCTTCCCCACCCTTCCCCTACTCCACACACGGCAGCAGACGGCTGAAACAGAGGAGCTGTCCTTGACTCCTGCATCCCACGTCCTGTCGGTTTTAATTCTTCAGAATGAGGATTAGACCCTACAGCTGAAAAGCAGCAAGTCTTGATAATCTCAGTCTAAAGATGATGGCAAACAGCTGGGCAGACACCGCCCCACTTCCTGCTCTGTGCTCCCCCCAGCCCCGAGGTCAACCTGGCAGCCTAGGGAAGGAGCCACCGCGTCCGGGGTGTGCTGTCTCTGGAGCGGCAGCTGCAGTGTCGATGAGGACAGGTTACCATGGGGGAAGCAAGGAGATCCGCAGGTGATATGGGAGGCTCTGAGACAGATGTCAGTGGACTTTCTCTGTGAAGGGCCAGATGAAATACTGTAGGATTTGCTGGGCATACAGAGTGGTGTCCGTCCCAGCTGCTCAACACGGCCATTTCAGCGAAAGCAGCCACAGGCGTAACGAAGGAGACACACGCGAAGGAGCAAGGCTGTGTTCTAATAAAGCTAGTTATGGACACAGACTTCCATTTCCTATGATTTTCACACATCACAAAATAGTATTCTTCTTCTGATTTTTTCCCAACCACTTCAAAGTTTAAAACAAACAGAAAAAAAAAACATCGCACAGGCTCTGTGAAAACAGGCAGCGGGCCAGTTGTGGGCCCTTGTCTGTAGTTTGCCGACCCTTAATCCAAGAGAGTCTTGCAGACCCTGGTGCGCCTGGTCCCCAGTAGACACCTGATGAGCCACAGGGCTTCCCGCCCAACCCACAGAGGAGCAGAGCACAGCGGGGAGTTTGTCCTCCGGAGGCTGAGGACACACGTGGCATAAGGCAAGGGCCTGCTTCCTCACTGCGGCTCTGACGGCAGGACCCTTGGGGAAGCTGCCCTGGCCCCAGGAGGAATAGGACTGATTTGTACTTGTAACCCTCTCTCGAAGAAAAACCCCCGGCTCTTAAACTCCAGCTGTCTCTGCAGTAAATGTAAACTGTAGCAACATGGCTGCAGGTGATTTATGGGAGCTTCTGCACAGATTTTTGCAATTTAAAATTTTCCACTATTGTTGGTGTAACAACAAAAAAAAGAAGTTATTCACATGAAAACAGGTTGAGCACTGATACCAGTTAACAAGGGAGGCTGCAGAATGTCTACCCCGGGATCTTTAAAACTCTGATCAACAACCATCTGTTTTGGAGGTTTAAGGAGAGCCCAGCCCGCCTTAAGGGGCTGGGGGGGATAACCGCTCTGGGTTTCCTCCATCTCCATAATTCCAGGGTACAAAAGGAGCCAGAGGCCCACAGCGAAGAGTGGTTAGAAAGAGTAGCTCTTCTTTCCTTTTCTCCGACAACAGAAACAGTGAAGATTAACTCCCCAAATCCCTGTGTAACACTGAATACCCAGCAGAAGAAGTTTCCTTTGAAATTGCATCTGTCTGCGTCAGAGGTCCATAAAGCCTGTATTTTAATGCCGAAATAACTCCAGTTATTTGAGCTGCTGTTACTGCTGAAAGATTTTTGAAGAGGAAGAAGAAAAAGCGTTCTCAAGATGACAAGGAATTTGTCGGAAAGGACTCGGTACAAACAAGGTGCTGATTTTTTTCCCTACAAAAGGGGTGGGTACAGTTGAGAAATTGTCCCCGTCCCCGAAGAGAGACAGATGGACCTTTTCAGGTCACGGATTTCTCTGCATCAGGTGGCCACTGAGTCTCTCTGCTGAGCGTCTGTAAGTCAGGCCATTCTCTCTTCCACCTTCTGAGCTTTCCCTGGTGCTAGAGATGCTGCCAATCCAGATGTGATTGGCAAACGGTCTTGACATCACAGAGAGCAAACTGCAGTGCTGCTTGCTCTTCTGGGGCTGATTTCAAACCACTGCGTTAACAAGAGCCGGCACTGAGTCCCCCCCACACCCCAAATTAGACTGTATAATCCATTTTTTAAAAATAACGCAGGGATAGATACGATGTAAGGTTTTCCGAAATTTCTTTCTGTCCGTCACCTTTTCACGATCAGTTTTGCTGCCGCGGTACACAGCAGAAGGTTGGCAGTTTTGCGGTATTTTTTATACTATGTCATCATCAGTCAAAGTGTCCAGATAAATCACTTAACGGGGAGGCTGTAGAGACACTGCTGAGTTAGCTCCATAACCATGCAGCTGAGATAAGAGTCTGCACTCACTCACTCCCTTCTGTCCTGGACAGAATCGTGTGGTTTACATTTGCCAGAAATAGATGTGCAAGTCTTTCCTCTTGGCTGGACTTCCTTCTCTCTATTGTAGTATCAATAGTTGTGAAAAGATGAATACAGAAGAGCAGCATCGCTTTTGATAATCATCGCCCCTCATCAAGCGCCTACCGCGGACCTGCCTGCAGAATACAGCCTCCCCTCCCCCCCAACATCTGCACAAGTGGGCACTATTCATCCATTTTTACAGCTACGTAAACCAACCTGCAGGAAGTTAACTTGTCTGGGCTCATATTTCTGGTATGAAGTGGAGCCTGGCTTCCAGCCGAGCTCTGTTGGCCGGCAGCGCCTCGCTCTTTCCAATATTCAGCAAAGCCTCCCTAAGTAACATATTTGATTGACTCAGCACTTTCCATGACGGTCCCTCTAGCACATTCACTTACCTCTTTCCATGAACCTCTTCCCACCTCTTTCAAAACTGTTACTTTTCCTTGTAATCGCACAACGATGACTTTAAAGAAAAATTCCAAACGTGGGGTACCACTCTCTCTCACAACTATTTTCAGTTTCTATGCTTTTTTCCAGTCTTTGCCTACGTGGACTTAACGAGTATATCGTTTTAAATACGAAAACTGTATAACCTTCTTTTGCATCTAATATTGTATCATGAATACATTCCCATGTTTCTACACAGTTGTTATAATTGCTAATTTAACAACTGCATAATATTCCATCAAGTTGATAGACCCCAATTTCTTAAGCCATTTCTCAAACCATTTCTCTTCTGTTGAGTTGTTTATAATGTTTCCCTACTATAAGTAATGTTACAATAAACGATTTTCAAGTATATAACCTTTTTCCTTTCAGTGAGATTCTTCTTTAGGCTAAATTCCCAAAAGCACAATTACCGGACCAAAGGGTTTGAATATTTCATGTTTGGCTGTCCTCCGTACGTCCCGAACGCACACGTATGAGTCCCAGCATTGCCCTCCTCACCTTCTAAGCGTAGCTGGGGACAGACATTCAGCGCATCGCTTCACTCCCCTCGCCCCTGACAAGGCATCGGGCTGGGGCGGGGCCTGCTCACACTCGTGGATGCGGACAATTTCGGGATGTAAGTGAGTTAGACTTCTCCTGAAATCCTTGTGTTACCCATTCAGATACCAGGCCAGAAAGATAAAAACAGTTGCTCAGTGCTGGCAAGGGAATGAAGAATTAGACACATGAATAAGTTATAAAGTGGTAGACCTCTCTGGAAGGCAAATTTGGCGATACGTAGGAAAAGCTCTAAAAATGTATAAGTGTTCAAGCCAGCCATTCTACTTTAATAATTTAATCCCACAGGGGAAAAGTCAAGGAGAGGTACAAATATTTAGCTACAAACATATTCCTTATAGCATTTCGTATAAGAGCAAAACTAGAAATACATTTATGTCCAACAAAAAGAACTGGCTAGGGGCTTTCCTGGTGGCGCAGTGGTTGAGAGTCCGCCTGACGATGCAGGGGACACGGGTTCGTGCCCCGGTCCGGGAGGATCCCACATGCTGCAGAGCGGCTGGGCCTGTGAGCTGTGGCTGCTGAGCCTGCGCGTCCGGAACCTCTGCTCTGCAGCGGGAGAGGCCACAACGGTGAGAGGCCCGCGTACCGCAAAAAAAAAGAACTGGCTTAAAAAATTATGGTATCTGTATAATGGAGTGCTATGCAGTCATTTTAGATTATAATTGTAGGGACTTCCCTGGCGGTCCAGTGGTAAAGAATCCACCTTCCAATGCAGGGGACACAGCTTCCATCCCTGGTCAGGAAACTAAGATCCCACACGCCATGGGGCAACTAAGCCCGCAAGCCACAACTACTGAGCCCGGGTGCCTCAACTAGAGAGCCCACATGCCACAAACTACAGAGCACACGTGGTCTGGAGCTCATGTGCCACAACTAGAGAGAGAAAAACCCATGCACCACAACTAGAGAGAAGCCCGCGCGCCACAACAAAAGATCCTCCACACCTCAATGAAGATCCCACCTGCCGCAACTAAGACCTGATGCAGCCATAAAAATAAATAAGTGAAAAAAATAAATAAATAAATAAGTGAAAATAAATAAATTCCCTTTCTTTAAAAAAACTGTATAATTGTAGATGACCTAATAGGTTAATGACATAAACACAGGTTCACAATATATTTAATGAAAAAACGAGTCACAAACTAGCACTTATTATATTCGCTATTTGTGTAAAATGTATAGAGATAGAAATGCTTCAATTATTAACAGCATTTATTGGATATACCTGCATATTGGAATTATGGGTGCTTGATGGTCTTGCTTTTAAAAAATTTTTATACCACATATATTATTGCTTTTGTAATAAGAAATAAAGTTTATTTTTTCTTATTTATACCCATTTCTAAAGCCTACATGTGCACAAAAATTCTTTTCATACTCCTCCCAGTTGGGACAGGGACAAGAAGAACTGTCTGTGTCGTCCTGTAGATTCTGTGTGTACTTCCTCATCCACATGTCCAAACATCCAGGGGATAACAAAGGTGTAACAATGACAGCAAAGGAAATGAGGATGCCTCGACCCCTATAATCAGGGACCTGGACATCTCTCCCCGCAGAAGGAAGGAGGGACTCCTTGAGAAAATAAGGGTAGCAGGAATAAATACTGTCTCCCCTCGCTGTATTAATTATCTATTGTTGCACAGTGAATCACCCCCAGACTCAGGAACTTAAAACAACAGACGTGTATGATCTCTCACAGTTTCTGAGAGTCAGGAATCTGGGAGTGAGCTCACAGAGTGGCTCTGACTCAGGCCCCTCACGAGACTGTAGTCAAGCCAGGACTGCGGTCATCGTGAGGCTCGACTGGGGCTGGAGTTGCCACGCTGCAGGGCACCACACAGTTGTTATGAGACAGGCTGGGACCTGGGACCTGGGGCCCTTTGCAGCAGTGCTGCAATACTTGCACCTGGACAAAGGTCTCCTTGAGCAACAAAATACAAAGAAACTATAAGAGACTAAAACTAACTGCGTGCAAGGCAGTTAGGGCAAGTTACGGACAACAAGATACAAAGAGACCAAAAATCCAACTGCCACTTCTGAGGAGCCAGGAGCAAAAGCAGGGGACTGCGCATGCCCCCTGCACACACCGCCACCCAAAGGGTGGTCAGACCCCCTAAGCCAGCCCTCCGGCCGGAGCCCTGGACCCGCCCCTCCCCTCCCCCCATGCCGTCCCCTTGGGGAGCAGGCAAGCAAGGAAACCTGTGGTTTGTTCTCGCTCCCCCCGGTTGCAGCAGGGGCCCCGATAAAGCCCTGCCTGAATTTCTTGTCTGGCCTCTGATCAATTTCCATTGATTAAGGAGGCCAAGAACCCTGGTCAGTAACAGCTGGGGACCTCAGTTCCTCACTGGCTCTCAGCTACAAGCCTCATTTCCCTGCCTCATGCACCTCTCCGTACACGGTGTGTCCTCGTGACATGACAGCCGGCTTCCTGAACGAGGGATTCAAGATAGAGTGAGAGAGAAAGCACTTGATATGGAAGCTGCAGTGTGTTTTAAAACCTAATCCTGGAAATAAACTCCAGTCACTTCTGTATCCTATTGGTCACACAGACCAACTCTGATATAGTGCGGGAGGGACCCAGCAGGAGTGTGAACAACAGGAAGGGTCTTCTTGGAGGCTGCCTACCACACTCCCCAACCCAAGTGCTACATCACTGAAACCCCCTCAGCCAGAGAACTGGGGGCTCAGAAACGAAAAGCCACCTAGAAGGAGTAAAGTTGGGGGACCATGGTTAAAAATGAATCTACAGGGAATTCCCTGGTGGTCCAGTGGTTAAGACTCGGCACTTTCAAAGCAGTGGTCCCGGGTTCGATCCCTGGCTGGGGAGCTAAGATCCCACAAGCTGCGTGGCATGGCCAAAAAATAAAATAAAATAAAATAAAACAAGATGAGATAAGATAAAATTAAATTAAAACCTACAAAATTCTAATAGGTAATTTTCACTTTCATTGAATAAAACACTAGACAATATAGTATACAAAGAGCTTATCAAGGGCATATTAAAAGTAATGGGTACTGTACAATTAATTTCCATTTCACTATGCTTTGCTTACTAGAGGCTTTTGCAAATTCCCTTGCCAGCAATTTGAAGGAGATTCTTACAAATTTATATTGCTTCGTTGATGCAGACACTATGTACACCAAGAAGGCTTTTTCTGTGTCTGGTCCTTGGTGCAATGTGAGTGCCTCTCTCATTGATTTGCTCTGAGTCTTGCTTTGGCTATAGTCCTAAAGGCACAACTTTGGCCAAATGTAGTTTACTACTCAGTTACATGAAGGTGAGAATGATTACCTTCCCTCAAGGCTTAACATCAGGGTTATAAAGCCTCAACGTCTCCCTTACCTACTTCATGCCAAAGCCAGAGCACAGAGGCCTCTCACCTCCCTTCGCTCCTGGGCTGGCACCCCTGTAGGGCAGGCTGTGCCCTTTGTCTGCACTGCTCCCCACACCTGGCCCAAGGCGGCGCTGCATCAGTCTCTACTGCCAGGGCTTCCTCTTCACCTCCTTTTCCCTTCCTGGCTTCCAACCCGTTTTTTAAATTATTGCCAACAAGAATGACTGACAATCTGCTTATACTCTGCCCTGAATTTTGGAAGGTAACCAGAGGTATCAAGTGAAGGGAAGAATGGAATTTTAGGAAGAAGAATTCGTTTGACCTTTATAGTCGTCTAGTGACTTGACTGTAAGGTTGCTTTATACCCTCAGGGCTTACAGCAGAGTATTTACTAGACTTGTTAATAAATGTATGAATGAATGAAGAGTTGGAGAAGGAAAAATTTCAGCCTTCTAAATTTATCTGGCCGAATGAAAAGTTGACTACTCTATTATGGTCCCCCAAACCTCACCCTATCAAAAAAGAGGCCGGCCTGTGAAATTCTGGCCAATGGGCCATCGTATCTTTGTATTGTTAGTACCATGGCTTT
Source organism: Stenella coeruleoalba (assembly GCF_951394435.1). Taxonomy (NCBI): domain Eukaryota; kingdom Metazoa; phylum Chordata; class Mammalia; order Artiodactyla; family Delphinidae; genus Stenella; species Stenella coeruleoalba. Next base: position 7,081,390 of record NC_137164.1, read on the forward strand.
TCTCTTGCCTCTTGAGGTCAGAAGACAAAGTCATGCATATGGACCCTTAAGCTGAGCACGTTATCACAATATAGCGTATTTGCATTAGGAGTCTCCAGCCAAGTGACAAGAGATAGAGAAGAATCTTATGGATGAGACGCAGAATGTGTCTAGAAGTAGAAGGAGGGTGGTACTGTGAGGAAAGTTTACCTGCTTGCAGGTTTGACAGAGATGGGGGTAAATCCAAAGGGGTAAATATGGTAATGTCTAGCAAGGGGATAGCAGGGGCTTAAACACTTGTGTTGGTCAGGCTCTCGCAGGGGCCAAGTGACAAACTGAACTTACACTAGCTTAGATAAGGGAGGCAGGGACTCAGAGGCAAGGATTTTAATTCCGTAGTAATTCTTTCTCCCCGTTTTGTCTCTGCTTTTTTGTGTGTGGATTTCATTCTCTCCTCCTACAGAGACCTTTCTTCACACAGCAGTGGATATGGGAGCCCACCTCACTGGGTTCCCAGTCAAATGACCCTTTGACCAGAGAAGGAAGGGTTCTTCTTCTGGGTCCAGTTCAGTATACCCTGAGTTGGGACTCTGTTGGGTGACAGGTCCAGCTCTACACCCATTACTGTAGCCAAGAAGCTGGCTGTGTTTCCTTAAACCCTGTAAGCTTCACTTTCCTCGTGTGTAAAGTAGGCATAATATTAACACCAACCACAAATTGTTATTGTGAAGATTTAATTGATTTAAATGAGATAGCACATGTAAAGTGCTCAGTTCCACATGTGGCACACAGTAAATGCTCAAACAGTCTATTGTCTCTTTTGGCGGTTGTTAGTGCTCTGTGATCTGCGCAGTGTGGAGACCAAACCACAGTATCTGCTCTTCTACTTGCTACCCAAATGGCACTGCCTTCTGCTCTTGCCAACCTGCCCCTATTCCTACAGCCAGACCGGAGTTATGTTGAATAATATACATAAAATACTATAAAATCATGCATGTAGGAAGGTGTGAGAGGGTCAACCAAGGTCAAAACCAGAATCATACAATTTAGACTTAAAAGAACTTTTTGATATTTCAGAGAACAAAACTTGCACCCTTACTTATAGAGGCAGAAAACATAAATTAGTGCCTAAGATCCTGTTATGAAATGATAGCATACTGGATTTGCAGGCTGACGAGCCAGTCTCAGCTATTGTTGATTTGCTTTGAGGCCTCTGTTTCTTCCTTCTGTAAAATGGGGATAATGATATTCCCCTTCAACTCCCACATTGGGATGTGGTGAGACTTAATGAGGCACTTTGGGTAAAATGCTTTGAGCTTAGCTAATGAAACCCTCCGTGTAGTCACTCAATGCTACTACACAGTCCTGCGTGTCTGGAGTGAGAAGTTGGTTGGCACTACTTCAGAGATCTGCTAAGAACCACAGATACACTAAACGGTCTTTTTAAAAACGGAGGTTAAATCAAAACAGAAAGTTTGGCCCAGTTACTGCCTTGTCCTAGTAGGACCTCCTGCCCGATCTCGTTGACAGCCCTTTCCCCTGAGTACCACCTGTACTGATTACGTACCCTCTCCTCATTGTAACTCCTCTCAAGTCAAGCATCATCCATTCCACTGAGGCATCATCCTTCCCTCACCACAGTTGGAGATTTATAGTTAGATAATGTGAATTTTGGATGAATTACCATTGTGTTAACATCATATGAATTATATGCCAATTATATCTCCATAAAACTGGGGGGAAACCCCAATATAGGAGGAAAGGTAATTGTATGCTACAGAGCAGCAAATTGAAAAACAGTTTATTTAATTAAAGTATAGTTGATTTACAATATTGCATTAGTTTCAGGTGTACAGCACAGTGATTCAGTATTTTTGCAGATTATATTCCATTACAGGTTATTACAAGATAATAGGTGTAACTCCCTGTGCTATACAGTATATCCATGTTGGTTACGTAGTTTATATATAGTAGTTTGTTAATCCCATTCCCCTAATTTGACCATCCTCCCTTCCCTCTCCCCTTTGGTAACCACTAGCTTGTTCTCTGTATCTGTGAGTCTGTTTCTGTTTTGCATATACACTCATTTGTATTATTTTTTAGATTCCACATATAAGTGATATCATACAGTATTTGTCTCTCTCTGTCTGACTTATTTCACTAAGCATAATATTCTCTAGGTCCATCCATGTTGCTGCAATTGGCATTATTTCATTCTTTTTTGTGGTTGAGTAATATTCCATTCTGTATACGTACCACATCTTCTTAATCCAATCATCTGTTGATGGGACTTTGGTTGCTTCCATGTCTTGGCTATTGTAAATAGTGCTGCTATGAACACTGGGGCGCATGTAGCTTTTTGAATTAGTGTTTTCATTTGAAAAACAGTTTTTCCATAATGTACTGAAACGACAGTTAAACTGTTAAAAAGGCACTAACCCAGTGGTATGCCGGGGCCAGCTGATACCGACTTGTGAGAACTGATTGTTAAATTTTTAGGAATTTTTTGAACCAGTTGTTAAATACAGTTATTTTGGAAGCTAAATTACATAAGCTTACAATTTTAAAAATTACATTGAAAACAAAGCTAATAATTTCTCAAAACTTATCACTTCATAGTAATTTTACGATTATATATTCTCTTGAGGTTTTTTATAGCTAGTGTTTATGTCTATCGTATCTGTAATGATGTGCTTCTCTGTATTTCTTCCCATCTGCCTGTTCAGCGATATCCTCTTGGTTGCCTGAAATAGCCACAGTAGGAGCATTTACACCCCAGAAACTGGACTGCTACAGATCAGGGCTCCCCCTCCCCCCAGGAGCTACTTGTCAAACATTGACCAACACACCTTGTCTAGCCCCATAAGGACAAAGAGAGAACAGGAATGGAGACAACAGGAGACAAAACAATGTCAACAATATTCTGGAAACTAGACAAGCAGATGAACGAGAGTTAATTAATTTAGCAGAGAAGATACAGCCAAAACCCAAGCCCATAGGGAGGGAGGCTGGAAGAAGCAAGCCAGCTTCCACAGAGCCTTAGAAAGAAACAGAAATTGGTTCCCTTTGTGCAGAATATAGGTGCAGGTGCGCTGAAAACAAATGTGTTGAAAATTTGTGCAAGGAACGAGGAGACTCCCTACTTCTTCCCACAAGCCTGTGCAGCCAGGCCATGCCCCTACCCAGCCCTGGGAGAAAAGGTTGAATCGGAGATCATCTGGACAGTGGGCACAGCTGGGAGCTGGCACATGACCCGCTGCTGAAACAGGATTAAATGACAGTCTGCATTCTGGATTATAACACCCTGCAGTCTCTTCCCCCCTCTTGGCTCCCAGAATGCTGGCAGTGAGGCTTATACCCCACAGGCAGATCCGATGATTCATCTCTAGGGAAGCTGGCAAGTCCAAGAGAAAAGACTTACAGACACTGGCCTAGCAGGATCCCCTAATGAAACATCCAGGTTGCTGCAGAATCACCAACCCGGAGCCCACTGGTTCATAAACTTCGCCCAGGCACACATCCCCTTACTGTGAGCACTAAATCACCAGACATCGGCGGGTGATTATTTGCAAAGTCAAATTCTATATCCAGACAAGCTATCAAGTGCAACAGTCGAATAAAGACACTTACAAGGTCCCCAGACATTTACCTGCCATGAACCCTTTCTCAGGAATCTACTGAAGGATGCGCTTCAACAAAACAAAGAATTACCTAAGAAAGAAGAGAGAAGCCCCAGGAAACAGAGGATCCAACATAGGAGAGAAGGAAAGAGGATTCCCAGGATGATGCTAAAGGGAAGCTCTGAGCTGGTAACTGCAGTGGGCCAAGGGGGAACCAGCCCCGAGTTTGGAGCGGGAAGACAGCTCCAGGAAGACATCCCCACAGGGAGGGAAACACAACTGAGAGATTACTAATCAGTGTTCATCACGCTGAGGAGCGTCTGGGGATGCATTACTCATAAACACCCAAAGAACTACACAATTAAATAGATAAGGCAATTATTTACTCCGGGGGGGGGGGGCGAGGGGAGATGTACAAGAACCAAAATGTAATTATAGTGCACGATGTAGACACTCAAAATAATGCAAATACTGAGAGTGATTTAATCAAAAATTGTGCCGTCCCGTAATTTATAATATTCTAACATGCACATACTTCTCACATTTTAACATCTTGGAAGTCAGACTGCACCTCATGGTCAATGTGATAAGAAAGTATTGTTTCTAAGTTTAACTGGGAGCATGTTCATGCTTTTGTAGTGACTCATAAACAATAGTACATCTTATAATGGATGGCATCTAAGATGGGAAGAGAACTCTATGGGGAAGTGAGGGAGAAGTATGAACACCTGTGTCTAGGAGGGGGGACGAAAGCTAAACCCTCATCTTCCACAGCAATAAGTCAGTAGAACATTTCTAAAATTATGAAAGTAAAGATGCAGTTTTATAAACATACTGTTTAGAACGACTGCTGCCAATACCGGGAGTACCACTAAAAGCACAGCCAGCCGTTGGCTTTGGGGAACAGTAACTGGAGGTAAGAATGGGTGAGGCAGGAGGCACTGGGTTGTGACGTTTCTGTAAGCCTCCTAAACATGTGAATTTTAAAACTATATACGTTAGAACAAAAAGTAATATGTATAGAAATAAGAATAAAACGCAGCGCTCCATTTCAAGCCTCGCCAGAAGTTTTCAGATCGTGAAAATGAAGACGGATCTTTACGGTCTCCTCTTTCAGGACAAGGCGTCTAATCGTCCCCGGGCCCCACCCCAGGCTGGTCTCAGGAAGGGAGGCTCCTGGGTGACATGTACATTGTCTCACATGCCACCTCTCGCCTCCCATCTCAGGAAACTCTGGCTGCCTGATTTTTCACTCCCAGATGAGATAGCCGGTCTTCCGAGAAGGTGGAAACTGCAGGGCATACGACACATTTTCCAAATGCTCCCGTTCCCCAGAGCCCTTGAGACTGAGAAAGGAAGCTGTCGGTTTGGCAGGTGTGGAGGCCGCTTCCCGCAGACATCTGTCAGTGGCTCTGGAAGCGTGGGCCCCTCCTCTTTACAGAGACAAAACCCCGGATTCCTGCTGAGATGAGGCACCAGCATGTGTCGGCTGCACGTCAGCCGGGAAGGAGAGGGTGAGGAAACAAGAGAAAGATCCCTCCTGGTGAAGCAAAAGCTGCCGGCTCCTCGAACGTCAGCCACACGCACACGAGTCCCACAGGCCAGGAGGCACCCAGCTGCTCCCCAGGACATCCGGGCACTGCCCGAATCTGCGCGGGGGGTGGGGGCGGGAAACAAACATCTGCGATTCTGCCGGGGAACGGGGTGAGGCCACCGATGCTGGGAGTGATTTGGAATAAGCACCCAGGGAGCTCGAGGCGGCGGTCAGCCATTCGGGGCCAGCGTCTCTGATGCGGGGCCCCCCAGACCGACATTCCGCTGCTGTGAGACGCTGCGGCCACACCACGCGTTCGTGTGCAAACACTTCACACCGGTCGGTAAACAGCCGCAGCCCGCTCGCCCGACACCTCCCGCCACCGCACAGCCAGCCAGCGGGGAACACACGGCCCAGCAGAGGGCCTCCAGGAGCTGGCGCGGAGGCCCCCGCGGACGGCTGCTCTGGTTGGTCGGGCTGGCGTGTTAAATATTTTAAATCTCTCCCTCTGTAACTAGATCTATCAGTGAGAGGCCAGAAAGCTGACTTCCTGCAGAAACCCCTCCACCTTCCTCTCCCCGCCTCCTTTCTTCCTCGCCCAGCGTCTGCCAGTTTAGGACACCGGGGAGTATCTTTTGCAGTAAAAATGTCTTTTTCTACGTTCAAGAAGAGACGCCCTCTTCTCATTCCCTGGGGGACCCTGATACTCCAGACTGCAAGGAAATTTTCCTATGTGCCTCTTCCTTCTGCTTCCCTAACTTGTTTATCTTGATGAAATTAGGTTAAAATGGCCAGGGGCAGCGGCCTAAAAGGGGAAGATAAAGTTAGTAAAGGCCAATGTGCAGCCTCAGGGGCGCGCGCCGACTGGGAAGAAAACAGCCAGGGCCCGGGGGGTGTGCACAGCCCAGCCGGGCTTGCTGGAGGCCTCTGGGTACCACACGTTTTCGTCCTGGCTGCCAGGGGCCGTCTTTCCCTTCACCTTCCCCCCTCTCTCAGCCACCATTTTCCATTTCCAGCACCTGAAAGACAGGGATCCCCTTGAGCCCTGGGCAGGGCCCAGGTCACAGATCTGAGGGTTTCCCTAAGGATGCTCTGGGCTTCCTGTGCAGCCATGGGAAGGGAGCTGCTCTTTCCGCAGAGTGGAGGTTAAACGGCTGTCTTACCCTTGGGTGGAGGCAGGCTCAGGTCTTGCCAGCAGAGCCAAAGACAAGGCCCCCAGCTCTCCTGGCTCAGGGAGGGCTAGGTACCCAAGGGCACCCCACAAATGGCCTTTGGCCCTCACGGATGTGCACTGTGATATGGGGAACAGTTCAATCTGTTTCTTCTAACTCTATAGAAAACTTTCTCAATCTGTCAAAATTGTAAGACTTGGGACAATTTAGCAAATGATCGTTTCGGTTTTGTTTTTATTTGTTTTTTGGTTTGTTTTTAATGTGAAATCAAAGGCAGGCTGCAGAGTGGAAAGGGCCCACCCAGTAAGGACTTCAGAGGACCGGTGTAAATGCTGATCTCTCTGACCGAGGCCTTCTCTTCCTGAAGTGCCTGCCCAAAGGGGCGTGGTGAGTAGTAAATTTAATCCTGTTTGTAAAATGCCTTAAAAAGTGTAAAGTAAAAAATCTACAAACAATAAATGCTGGAGAGGGTGTGGAGAAAAGGGAACCCTCTTGCACTGTTGGTGGGAATGTAAATTGATACAGCCACTATAGAGAACAGTATGGAGGTTCCTTAAAAAACTAAAAATAGAACTACCATACGACCCAGCAGTCCCACCACTGGGCATATACCCTGAGAAAACCATAATTCAAAAAGAGTCATGTACCAAAATGTTCATTGCAGCTCTATTTACAATAGCCAGGACATGGAAGCAACCTAAGTGTCCATCAACGGATGAATGGATAAAGAAGATGTGGCACATATATACAATGGAATATTACTCAGCCATGAAAAGGAACGAAACTGAGTTATTTGTAGTGAGGTGGATGGACCTAGAGACTGTCATACAGAGTGAAGCAAGTCAGAAAGAGAAAAACAAATACCGTATGCTAACACATATATATGGAATCTAAAAAAAAAAAATGGTCAGAAGAACCTAGGGGCAAGACGGGAATAAAGATGCAGACCTACTAGAGAATGGACTTGAGGATATGGGGAGGGGAAAGGGTAAGCTGGGACAAAGTGAGACAGTGGCATGGACATATATACACTACCAAACGTAAAATAGCTAGCTAGTGGGAAACAGCCGCATAGCACAGGGAGATCAGCTCGGTGCTCTGTGACCACCTAGAGGGGTGGGATAGGGAGGGTGGGAGGGAGGGAGATGCAAGAGGGAAGAGATATGGGGACATATGTATATGTATAACTGATTCACTTTGTTATAAAGCAGAAACTAACACACCATTGTAAAGCAATTATACTCCAATAAAGATGTTAAAAAAAAAAGTGTAAAGTAGAATTGCCAATTTAAGGAGACTGGTTTTCTCTTCTATTCCAGCAAATCGTAACCACTCTGCTTGCACTAGCTGCTCCAGACAGGGTCTATCCTCTGCCACCGTGCATGGGCTTCAGCCTGTCAAGGATGCCCATGGTCCTGCTACAGCACTGCAGGTTCTGGGCCAGCTGGGCCAGGTAACCCGGTGGCCAGAGTGGAAGAGATGATGTAAAGATGCAGCTTGTTTAACCTGGAGAAGAGCAGGTGGTCCAAGGGGCCATGGTTAGAAGTCTTCAAATGCATGCATGGTAGGAAAAACATGAAAGTGTTCTGTACAGCTTTGAGAGGTGGAATCAAGTGGGCCCAGTGCTGGGATTTAAGAGGTCAGATTTTTTTTTTCTAACCATCTTATCCATTTTAAAGTGTACAATTTGGTATTGTTAAGTATATTCACATCATTGTACAACATCTTGCAAAACGGAAACTCTATACCCATTAAACATTAATTCCCACTCACCCAAGCCCTTGGCAACCACCTTTCTACTTTCTGTCTCTATGATTTTCACTACGTTAGATACTTCATGTGAGTGGAATCCTACAGTATCTGTCCTGTTGTGACTGATTTATCTCACTTAGTATAGTGTGCTTAAAGTTCACCCATATTGTAGCGTGTGACAGGATCGCCCTCTTTTTTCAGGCTATATAATATTTCATTGTATGTATAGACCACATTTTATCTATTCATCTGTTGACTGGCATTTGGGTTGCTTCCACCTGTTGGTTATTGTGAATTAACGGTGCAATAAACACGGATGTGCAACTATCTCTTTGAAATCCTGCTTTGAATTCTTTGGGGTATATGCCCAGGAGTGGAATTTCTGGATTATATGGTAATTCTATTTTTAATTTTTTAAGGAAATTCCATACTGTTTTCCATACGGCTGCATCATTTTACATTCCCACCAACAGTGCACAAGGGCTCCAGTTTCGCCAAGTCCTCGTCAACACTTATTATTTTCTGGTCTTTTGATAGTGCCCATCCTAATGCATGTGAGGTGATACCTCATTGTGGTTTTGATTTGCATTTATCTGATGATTAGTGATGTTGAGCATCTTTTCATACGTTTGTTGGTCATTTTTATATCATCTTTGGAGAATGGTCTATTCAAGTCCTTTGCCCATTTTAAAATTGGGGTTTTTTGGGGGGTTTTGTTGATTTCTAGAAGTTCCTTACATATTCTGGATATTAATCTATTATCAGATACATGATTTGCTAATATTTTCTCCCATTCTGTAGGTTGCCTTATCACTCTGTTGATTGTTTCCTTTGATGCACTTAAGTTTTTAAGTTGGATGTAGTCTCACTGGTCTATCTTTGTTTTTGTTGCCTGAAGGCATATTTTTAAAGAAGTAAAGTGATACATGTGCAGGGTAAAAAAAATGTCAAAAGAAAAAAGAAAGATACATATATACATATATATACATATATATATATATAAACGTATGTATATGTCTACCTATACATATATTCATAAACATATACACATAAAATTCTCCCTTCAACCCCGACACCCAATCTCACAGTTTCCTTTCTCAGAGGCAACCACAGTTGCCAGTAACTTTCCAGATAAAACCTAAACATATATTCATGTGTATCCTTCTTTTCAATTATATAAATGTCAAATGTATTATGGATCCAATCTCTTTTTCCCACTAAACAACATAACCAGGAGCAGAGAACCAACGTAAAGACTTTTCCCTGTCAGTACATGAGAAGACTTTAACACCTGCCTGATATTCCGTAGAATAGACATTCCATAATTTCTTTAATCAATCCCCTTGTTAAACATTTAAATGATTTCCAGGGACTTCCCTGGTGGTGCAGTGGTTAAGAATCCGCCTGCCAATGCAGGGGACACGGGTTCGAGCCCTGTTCCGGGAATATCCCACATGCCGTGGAGCAACCAAGCCCGAGTGCCACAACAACTGAAGCCCGCGTGCCTAGAGCCCGTGCTCCGCAACAAGAGAAGCCACCACAATGAGAAGCCTGCGCACCACAACAAAGGGTAGCCCCCGCTCACCACAACTAGAGAAAGCCCGCACGCAGCGACGAAGACCCAACACAGCCAAAATTAAATAAATAAATAAATAAATAAATGATTTCTAACCCTTCGCTGCAGTGAATATCTTTGACACATGTCTTTGAGCCCATGGGGATTATTCTGTAGGATAAATTGCTATAAGTGGCTTTGTGCATTTTAAACTTTGATAGATATAGCCACATAGTGGGTAGATTTTACCCCAAAGTAATAAAGAATTTTAGCAACTAAAACTGCCCAAAGTGGTGTGGATTACTTTAGGAGATTGTGTGTTTTAAGGAAATCAAGACCAGGTTACAAATCAACTCGTTGAGAATGCTACTGGATATATTCAAGCGTTGTAAACTCATTGATCACAAAGTCCCTTCCCACTCTGATACTGTAATTTTCTAATACATGCTATAGCCCAAGAGACTTCACGTATTTTTGCTGAATGTTGTTCAGTGATAAAGCAAGATGTGGGCTTGATTCACACTGGAAAGTACATGAAGGACGCACGTGAATACAACCCGTCCCTAAAGAGGCCCTTGTGTGAAGCAATGCTCTAAATTAAGGACTCGCACATGGTATGCTTGTACCATGTGGCCCTGGGCAGGTGGTTTGAGAGGATATTCGGAGGCCCTTCGTGTCCTCTCCATCTGTCATCACTCACGTTGTGCACATCTGGAACTCCACATACGGAAAAGTGCTCTGTGGTAGATGTGGCCAAACAGGGAGAGCTGTTTCTGTGAAAGCCTTTGGTCAGGGTCCTCAGCAGCAGGGCCATGATATGGTGTGCTGTCATCTGATGCGAGGAGTGTGCTCATTGCTCTTGCTAATTAAAGAACTGAGGCTTCCCAGGGACGGAAAGTTCCCTATCTTGCACCAGCTCATTTAATTTCCAGCTGTAGATTTTTTTTTTTTTGGTAAGATCTTTCTTATATATGCTGCATTGAGCTGAAATCTGTCCCCCTTTAATATCTGTTTGTTGGTTTTATTTCTTCCTTTTAGAGCCATTAAATACAAAATTCTTCTTCTTCTACATTCCAGACCTTCAGACGCCTGAGAAGAGCCGTCAGATGCCCATCAGTCTTCTCTTCTTTGGGTTCAGTCTCCTCGAGTCGTTACCCATTTCTTAGGTGTCATGTTTTCCAGATGTTCACCATCTTAGTTACTCTTTTTGAACACCACCCAAGCAGTCAAAGGCCTCTGAAAGTGTGCTGCCCAGAATTGGGCCTGATCCTGGCCAGGGAAGGATAAGATGGAATCATTTCCTTGTTTTCCTGTGGTCCTTTTCTTTTAAACAATGAAGCCTAAAAAAGGCATGCCAGAGGTTTCTTGCTTCTTCAGCCTGTCAAACATGCCTTTCCACATTTTTGGGTGAAAGCACCCTGACTTCCCAGTAGGAAATTTTCTTCCCTTATTCTGAGAAGTTCTGAGAGCACCCCAGTCAGGGTTCTCCCTGCCCCCTCCTGCTGGGGTGGGAGGGGGCACAGAAAACCCACTTTCAGCCATTCAGACTCTGGTTCCTCGGGTTCTGAGCCTTGGGGAGAATGATGTAGCAGAGAAGTTCCGGTGGGGCAGGAGGAGACACGGAGCTGTCCATTCATTCCTGCTGAAGGCCCGATCCTCTTCTCCCTGAGGCTTGGCTCTTCAACATCCAACAACCATTCCGTACCTTTCCAGCAAAGGCCTTTTCCACTGAGTGTCAAAGTCTGTTTCCATCGCTTGCAACTAAAGAACCCTGACACCATCAGATTACCTTGTCGTGCCCTGCTCCCAACAGGGGCACATTGTGAACCAGACACCTAAATCTATTTCACAGGTTATGATCTGTTTCTATTCACACTCCTGACACCAGAGGTATGGGGGTTTTTCCCACACCGGCCAATTCTCCAACTCTCTGGACACCAACTGGGTGTTCTGTGGCTTAATTCAATTCTGACACTAACTCTCCAGAGTTAGCACAGACCCCACAGGTTAAGGACTCAGTCCTACAAAACTGCACCCTCTTTGGATGCCAACTGCAAGTCCCAGGGCCTCCTGTACTTCTGACCGGCCAGCTATAAAGTCGGAGGTTCCCAAAACTCCCTCTTCAGATTCAATGATTTGCTAGAACAGCTCACAGAACTCAGGGAAACACTTTACTTGCTAGTACCAGTTTATTACAAAGGATATTCTAAAGGATACAAATGAATAGTCAAATGGAAGAGGTGCGTAGGGGAGGGGGGTAGGTGGAGCTTCCTTGCCCTCTCTGGGCACATCCCCCTCCCAGGACCTCAGCGTGTTCACCAACCCAGAAGCTCTCTAAACCCCATCATTTAGGGGTCTTGATGGAACTTTCATTACGTAAGTATGATAGATCGAATCTTTGCCTTTTGGTGATTAAGTCAGTCTCCAGCCCCTCTCCCCTCCCTGGAGGTCAGAAGGTGGGGCTGAAAGTTCCAGCCCTCTAATCACTTAGCTGGTTCCTCTGGTAACCAACCCCCATCCTGAAGCTCTCAAGCCCCCTCCCCCAAAAAAGTCACTTCAGTAGCATAAACTCAGGTGTGGTTGAAAGGGGCTCACATCACGAGTAACAAAAGATGCTCCTCTCAACCCTATTACTCGGGAAATTCCAAGGGTTTTAGAAGCTCTTGTGCTAGGAACTGGGGAATAAAGACCAAATACAGGTTTCTTATTATATCGCAGGATCCCACAGATGCTGCCATTAAATCACATGTCCCCCCAGTTCTGTACTTGGAAAGTTGATTTGGGACAAAAACACAGCCTTTGAGGATCACGAGTCTCTCTCGTTTGTTCCCATCTATCCAATAGAAGATAACTGCCTGCTGATTTGCTAACTTACCATCAAGATCCATTGGCAAAAATGTTAAGCACCTGATTATAGCTCATGTGTATGGGCTGCTAAGTTACTCTGTGCCTCCCTTCAAGGCGAGAAAATCAGTGTTCACGGAGGTTTCCTAACTGGTCAATAAGCCGTGGACCTAAGCTTCAAACCCAAGTCTGGAAGCCACAAAGCCAGGGAGAAACGAGGGATTCTCATAGAGTTCACGGCCCACAAGTGACCTGGGGAGAAGCTGTTATCTCCAACTATTTCAGAAGACCTGGAAGAAAAGGGCAGAAGAAGTCCTTGGAGCCCGCTTCAGGATGCAAAAGCCTGTCTCCAACTCCACGTGCTAATTACCAGAGTGGTACCGCTAGAGGTTGAAGTCACTGAGTGTTGAGGTCGAGGTTTAAGGCATCAGATTTCCTGTGAGACGGAGGCCTGGGTGGGAAGGCTCCTCCCACCTAGCTTGCTCTGCATCCTGAGCAATGGACCAACATACCGATGCACCCCACATGCGTGTGGCGGCATCTCGTGGCGCCCTCTTTTGGATTCGGAGGTCACAAGAAAGACACCCCCACATCCTCACAGTACCTGCTCACCCCATCCCCTCTCCCCTACTCCCTGCCTTGCTGCAATCGGGACAACTCTTAGAAGAGGGAATTACCAACAGGAGAGACCTGACGTGTCCAAAGACAAGACAAACATTGTGGGGAAACGTTAGTTATATTAAGGTAGATTTAGATGTTGCTTTTACTGAAGTTCTGTTTTGTTTTTTGTTTTGTTTCGTTTCTCACCCAGATTTGGTAGTTTTAGATCCTAATTTTATAACCTTGGTCACTGGGAGAACCCTGACTGATTCCTATCACTTTAAACAGCCTTTTATAGTCACAGCATCTACAGTACATTTCCTCTTCTTTTTCAACATATCACATTTCTTGGCAGAAATCTCTAGCAGAAAGCACCAAAATTTTTATAATGAGGATAAAATCAAAATTTCACACATCAGATTTCTCTTGTAGACTATTTCTTCCTGTTCAGTCTTTCCCTATTTTAACTTTTAGTGGCTAACAATCTAAAATCTGATTTCAGCGTTATCCATTCATCGTATAGGATTTGGTTGCCAAACGGCATTTGCCCTTTGCTCTGACTTTAAAGTTTCTAAACTGAAAGACTGCCTCAGGAGCCTGGCTGCATTCAGGCAGTGGTCCCCTCCCACTTGAATTCCCAGGGTGAACTCCGGAATAGCTTCCCTGTCTCCATTTCACTTGCCTGCTAAGATTTTCCATTTTAAAATGTGTGCTGTGCTCTTGCTTCCAATGTGAAGGTTGTTTGCGATTGCTGTTAAGAGTAAGGATCAAGTTCAAAACCCAAATACCAACAAGACACACTGCAGGAAGCCACAAGATGAATCCTTCACTTAACGACCGAACGAGGCCAGGAGGCCAAAGTGGCTTTTGTCCCTTCTAGCCGAGTCACTATGGTCCCTGAACCTTTTGCTTTTTCCCCTGAATGTGCTTTCCCATCTCTGCTCAGTGACTAACTCCGTCACGCATTTGACCCAGTTTGTTTGGCAAGATGTGATTTTTTTTTTTTAACTCGCGCTGCTTTTCCTGGTCACGACTCTCTCACAGGCATTTAGCGACTCCCTCCCGGCATCCATCTGGCCCTGCTGCCGAGCTGGATTGATGGCTGTCTCCCCAGCTGTTCCCTTCCAGCCCTCTCTCCTCTCCCTGGCAAATCCATATTCTACTTGCTTTTCTGCAGCATTTTGATGTCTCCAGCGTCTCCTGAAAATAGATAAACACTACTCTCCAAGGGAAGTGGCCAAGCAGAGGCCACAGATTTGTACCAGCTCAATAATCTTCTCAGAAGGGAAGCATAATAACAACAGTGGTCACCGGTGTAAAGGCTTTGCATCATTTCCAAGTACCTTGGACTCACATGGTCTCATTTAACGTCCATGGTCACCCACAGCGCAGGTTAGAGTGGTCCTTCCATTTCACAGGTAGGAAAGCAAGGCTCAAAGAGGTGAAGAACTTGTCTATACAGGGAGTAAGGGAGAGGCCAGGAGTTGAACCAACCCTCTTAAAAACTGCTGTATCATTTACATTCGTAAAATACACAGATCTTCAGAGCTGTTTGATGAGTTTTGACAAATGTATATACTTGTGTAACTACCACCTGAAAAGGGTCTAGAACATTTCCATCACCCACAAACTCCGGGAGGGTGGGAAATCGGGAAGGCTATTCCGGAGTTCACCCAGGGAACTGTAGCACCTGTCCCCACCCTCCCCAGCCCTGTGCCTTTTCCCAGGAAACCCTCCACCACTTTCTGGCTCCTACAACCTAGATTAGTTTGCCTTGAACCTGTCTTCTGACACCAAACTCCATATTCCACATTCCGTCCTTTTTCTGTTATACCATGCCGTGTCTTTGAAATGAACTCAACAGCACCTACATGGCTGGAATCTATAGACAGGACTGTAGGAAGCCAGGCCATAGTCTTTCAGCTGAAAAAGTAGGTCAGCTGGTGGAGTGGATGTTGAGGTCTGCAATTCGGGGTACGTAGGGAGTGCAATCCCCAAACCACAGAAAGGCCCTCTCTCCAAAGTCCACCGTGAAGTTCAACTCACTGCTCTAGGGCCTCAACAGCACTTCTATGTACAGAGGGTTCCTGAAGGAAAAGGTTTAAAAGAGAGAGGTCAGATTCTGCTTCAAGATCAAAAACCCCAGACTCCAGTCCACACTTCCAGGACCTCCCCACCCCCCTGAGCTGCCAACGAGGTGTCTGGGGCCACCAGTGACAAGCAATGCTCTGAATTTTTACACTGGACTCGTGGACTTTTCATGACCATCAGGCATGTGTAATCTGTCAACTGGGAGTTTTGCAACTGGAGGCCTCTGTTTTAGGGGGGGAAAGAAAAGAAAGAAAGAAAAAAGAAATAACAAAAGTCCATTCGATTACTTCCAAGGATATACAGTAAAGGGAACTAACCGCTGAGTCACTTTAGGTCAAATTCCTATCAGGCTTCCATTAATGAAGGGACACATAACACAATGAACCTTATCTGCTTATTTGTCCACAGTTTTATGCCAAACTCTTTGTTCACCGTAGCAGGTTAACTGGTTCCTCTTGGATCTTGTTTATACACAGTGGAGCGCTGGTCAATGTTTAACAGTTGATTCTCTGCGAGGGGAAAATGTAGGCCTGATTCGCAGCATTTGCCGGTTTCTGCCTGGCCCCGACGGTCGGTTTGGGAGACAGGCTGTGTGATCAGGCTCCTGCACCCCCACCCCGAAGCACGTAACACCTTCCACTGACTGAAGAGCACAGGCAACTGGGAGTGGCGGGAGGGCTGGCGGGAGGGCTGGCAGGAGGGCGGCCCCGCCAGGCACGTCAGCCATCTCCAGGGTGAGTGATCTGTGGGTGGCCCTGTCCCCTCTGCCTGCTCTCCCAGGCTCTCCCACAGCAGTCTTCTCGCTCCAGAAGATATACTGTACAGTCAAGGGTCTGCAAGGGACGCCTCACCTGGGCTGGAATTCCCAAATAAGCCTTCAAAGTCATTTTGAAGCGCAGAATAAACATAAGGCAGCCCGAGATGAGTTCCCACAAATCCTCAAGCCAGAGAACCTGAGCGAGCGGCCTCTACTTTTGATTCCTTTGCCTGAATTACTAGCTAGTCTTTAAATGTTTTCAGACTCTCCCTAAACATCCAGCCTTCTTGTTTGGTTTTGTTCTTCCCTTTAGAAGACTAATCGCAGAAAAGCACAAACATGGAATCATTTCCTGCTCCCGGACGAGCATCTACGGGCTTGCAGAGAGGAAGGGACTGCAGGAAGGCGCTGCAGCCTCCACTGCGGCCCGAAGCCCGTCCTCGGGTTAACTCGTACAGCGAGCGCGCCATCACACTCCCCCCTATAGAGCCGTGAGAGCGGGAGACAAGATTCTTGGATATTTGCAGGCTCATAAAACAGTTTGTGTGGTGGAAAGATTGTGTTCCTTTTTTATCGACATGCGTTAGGTCAGCCAAGCAGCCCAGCTCCCACTTTGCTGGCATCCGCCGCATCACGCGGCCTCTTCACCCCTTTAATTAGCGCTCACTCCTTCCTCCAGAACTTGACCTGATTCTGCATGACCTTTCCCAATCTCCCCTCCACTTCCTGTCCCAACTTGTCCCTGCTCTGCATTCTGCTCTGCACATTTCTTTTACAGGAGCATTGTGTTACATTTTTAAGCCTTCTGATGACTTTAACGTATTTCAAATAATTGTCTCGGCTTCCTGTCTCTCCTGTTCAGCCCAGCCTCTTTCATGTCATGCGGTCATTAAATTCGTCATACGGGCACGTTCCTGACTGTTATGGAGGGATTCAAAGATATCCAAGAAGAGGTCCCTGCCCTCAACGATTTTGAAATCTAGGAGAGGGGATACTTATGATAATACCTAAGCAAAACTGACAGCTTTCTCTCTGTCAGGACATTTCCTTCCATTACCTTCAGCCTCATAATAATCCTTGAAATAGACACTAATGTTATTCTCACTTTACATATGTGATCACTAAGGCTCAGAGAGGTTAAGTAACTTGCTGAAGTCACACAGCTGGTAAATAGTGAATGTAATTATGACCTGGGAGTTCTAGCCCAAATGATTCCAAAAGCTGAGCCCTAACCACTGTGTGACATGGTTAAGTACCAAGTAGCGATAATATGAGAAGGGAAAGTGCTGACGGCAAAGCCAAAACAGAATTTAAGAGCTGGGTGGTTTTAGAAGATGAGATAAAAAACAAAAATGAGAACCTTTTCTTTAGGAAGGACTGGACTCCCTGGCCCCAGGGTACCCAGGCAGAAGCTGGAGCCAACGGTGACGTTCTGGGTGCACGCCGGCACCTGGAAGGGGCCTCTGTAAGTCCTTCAGCTCTTGGTATGATGATTTTGGCAAGTGGCCTATACGCTGAGCCTGGAAGGAAGGCTTCTTGTCTGGTGTGGACTGAGAGGAGAAGGTGTCTGGGGTGGAAAGAACCCAGGGATCAAACCTCCAGAGTCCGAACACACGAGGTCTGCCTCTCATTGTGACTGGAGTCCCCACAAAGCTGACGCACTACCTGGGTCAGGAATGTACATACGTGTAAACACAACCGCTGTGTGACAGTTAAAGAAGCAATAAATGTGATCACTGAAGCCAGTGATTCTCAAACTATGCTCCTGAATTTACTCCATAAGCTAGACTCAGGAGTTCTACAGGGAAAATTAAATAATTGCAGTTATTACAAATTTTCAGGGGCGGTAGAAGCGTCTGGGTGTCCCAAAGGCATCTTGACCTCAATAGATTCGTTTGAAATTTGTCTCTTAAATTTGTCTTCCAACTTTGGCAACTGCTACCCCTTATCTGCCAGTGACCAGTGACACAATAAAACAAAAAGTGAGCAGACCTAACAAAAATGAGCAGAAAAACACAGAAATAACCAGTTAGGTTTGGTATGACAGCTTGATCTTTCTTCCTGGATAGTTGGTGGTACTTTTAGATTGCGTACATATATTACAGTCACCCTTTCCACCCATAAGATTGTTCTTAGGTCACCTAATAGAAACAAATACATCAGTATTTCATGGTGTTCTACAAAGAGCAGCACAGCTTCAGGTGCTCTCCTTTGCCTTCTGAATGTGCCGTGTGGCTGAGTGATGATTATATAATTATTTTACTGCAGTGTGGCTAAAAGTGTAGAAATTCTAGGGACTTCCCTGGTGGCGCAGTGGTTAAGAATGCAGGGGACACAGGTTCGATGCCTGGTCCGGGAAGATCCCACATGCCACGGAGCAACTAAGCCGGTGAGCCACAACTACTGAGCCTGAGAGCCACAACTACTGAAGCCCACGTGCCTAGAGCCCGTGCTCCACAACGAGAGAAGCCACCGCAATGAGAAGCCCGCGCACCGCAACAAAGAGTAGCTCCTGCTTGCTGCAACTCGAGAAAGCCGCACGCAGCAACAAAGACCCAACACAGCCAAAAATAAAAATAAATAAATAAAATTGATTCTTAAAAAAAATAATAATAATAGAAGTGCAGAAATTCTAAACGTGGGACGTACGGTTAGGCTGGGGGAGGACATTTTGAAGGGTTGGTGGAAAATGGTTCCATTTAAAGATACAACGTACAGTACAAGGAGGTGCCAGGCCTTCTCTCCCATTAGCTGTGTTTCCCCCGCAGCAGGGACCCTCCACCCACGAGGCTGTATCGGAATGACCCCAGGAGCTTTTACAAAATGGACCCATACCACTACCTCCCCTGAGGACAGCTCACCCCCAAGCCTGTCTCAGGCCTCTGGCTTGTGAGAGACTCAGAGGCCCATGGGAGGAGGAGGCTGCGCACAACATGAAAGGGCCTCACAGGAGATTTCCACCCCTTCACCTGCTTTAAGAACCTCCACCTAGACTCCAATGATCAGGACCTTTAACGATGTTTCACCAGTGATCTAAATGTTCCCATTTTAAACAGCCCCTTTGGCCAGCAGGGGGCTGTGACTCTCATCTCCTCCCCGAGCCCACCCTTCTCCCCTGCCCTGCAGGACAACCAGCATTGGGATACGATGTCCCAAGCCCTGAAAGGGGCCCCTGTGACCGATCCTCCTGCAAAGCCAGTGTGGACCAGAGCACCTCTGCCCACTGGAGCCTGGTCGGCACCAGTGCCTTGAGCTACTCAGCCTGGAGCTGATGCCACCTCAGCCTCACATCGCTGGTACTGCCAGAGCCCCCCGTCTGATCCCAGCTGAGCCCGTCTCTCCTCTGAGGTTTCAACCAGCTGCTAGACGCTGATGATACCAGCCTCGGCTTCTGGAACCGCCCCTTGGACCTTTACCTAAGCACCCGCCAGGCACCTCCAGCTCAACATACTCAAGACTGAGCTCGTCATCTCCTGTGCTAACCCAGCTCCTCTCCTATAACTTCAAACTCAGTGGGCAGTACCACCATCCACTGGGCTACCCAAGCTAGAAACCTGGGCGCCATCGCTGAATTCTCATTCTCCCACGACCCTTCACCCATAACTGACCAGACATCGAGACCTGCTCATTTTATTTACCTGGCTTTCCTAGATCACAGTCCCAGCTCAAGTCCTTAACATCCCATCCGGATTTACTGCAACAGGTCTCCTGGGCTCAGCCTTTCCCCCATGAAGTCCATCCTCCGTAATGTTGTCAGAGGGATCTATATATTTACAAAGCAACCCACATAACCAATGACACCATCAATGCTGGACAGCCAACAGAGCCCAAGCTCCTTCATATATACACAAGCTCTGTGTTCCCCACCTTTATCCCCTACCTCGCCTTGCCTGGTATTTTAAGCCCCATCAAGATAAAACAGTTTCTCTGTTGCCTCCCTGTTACTTAAACCTGATCATGCTACCACCTCCTTTTGCCTTGAAGGCTGACGTTCAACAGATACCACCAGCCATCTCTGATCCCACCTCTCCCCTCCCAGGGTTAGGCGCCCTTCCCAAGGTCCCCATGATCCCCAGTGCTTGCCCCCAGGTCACCCTATCGATTTATACTGTCTGTTTATGTTTGTCTCTTCCAGTGAATGTGAGCTCCTTGAGGGCAGGGACTGTGTTTTCTACTATCTCTGAATTGCCAGTCATAGAGCAGAATTTCACAGAGGATGAAAATGTAAAGCAAACTGCGGCACAGAAGCACTGTCCTCCCTGGCCTTCCACCAGGAAGTATCAAAGTCGTGACCACCCACAAACCTGTACATGGTGTCTCACCCTGTGGGCGTCTCTTGACTATTAAGACATCTCCCCTAGTCTCTAAAGCAGAGGCCTGGGGGAGGGGAGGACGCACAGGGCCTTCCCTCATTCAGCCCTTCTCTGTCTCCACGTGTGGACGTACAAGAGACATCAGCCAAGACCCAACACCCCACCAAGCCCCGTTTCCCAGGACCGGAAGCCATCTGAGGTGCTCAGTCACCTCGCTAGACGCACACACAGGTCAGGCGTCTCCTCCCGGCCCAGCTGTGCTCCCATGCGCCCCCCACTGGCTTCCTCCGTGGCCTGAGTGCCCCACCACTGGCTTGGCCCCATTCAGCAGCCACCTGACGATTGGCCTGACACCCTGCCAGACTTCTGCTTGCCCAACCTGACCCTCTGAGAAGCAGAGAGTACTGCTGGGCCTTCAAAGGGCGGCCCATGCCTCTTAGCATAGTGTCAGAGCGGAGAAACATGGCTTCTGACATGGAAAGCTGTTCCGCTCGGTATTTACCAAGTGCGTGGCGCTCATCAACCATCTTACAAAGGGCAGTTTCATGTCATGGGTGAGAACGTGGGCTCCACAGACAGGCCCGGGTTCAAATCCCAGGTCTGGCCCTTAGGGGTTGTGTGACCTCGGGCAAGTTACTCTCTGTGCCTTTCTGTGCCTCAGCTTCCCATCTGTAAAATGGGAATGATAGCAGTACTGTCTCCATTACAGGATCGCTCTGAGGAATGAACGAGCTAACAAAGAACAGTGCCGGGGATGTCGTGAGGGTTACCCAAGTACCAGCTGCCGTCACACACCGTACGTGTGTATCTCAGCCACTCCTCACAACAACCTCATTTTACAGATAAGGGAGGACTGAGACGCAGCCAGACCAGAGCCGAGCTCCCCCAGCCTCCACATCCTCAACCGCACAGGCTGCACACGGCCCAGATCCCCTCAGCCCTGGGGCCAGGCTTCTGTTCCCAAGGGTTACACTGGGCAAGACGTTCTGCACCCTTATACAAACATTGCTTATCTTTTTAGTAGGAAGCGTGATCTAAGCTAATTCGGAAGTAGGGAATGTCTCATACTAAAGAACAGCTCTCTTTATGAAAACCAAAGCAAATGTAAACAAGAACCCTTGCCAGTTAAAACCCGACCAAGCCACTCCATTAGCAGGAAAATGATGGGGGGGCAGAGCAAGGGCTCAGGGTTTTGGGTTTTGACTCGATGTCTTCAACAGGCACCTCCACGGTGCCCCGGGACCATCAGAGACCTGTGCACACATACTGGCTGCAGGTGGGGCTCCCGTGCCTTCAGCTGCCGAAGGCGGTCTGGCAGGAAGCACGTTGGTGCCCTGGCGGTTTCTAGGGCCACGTGAGCTAACTGCCAGGTTATACTTCTGCAATTACAGCCCCCGGGGACCAGCCACGTGAAACGGACATTGGTGGCTCTAACTTAGAAAGGCTCAAGCAGCAGCCCTTCTAGTGCAAGGGAAAACTTGGGAAGGAAAAATTGACTTGAGTTCGGGCTTTGTGGTGACAAAAGCATGATAAACAGGAGGGCTGCAGCTGCGTGATTAATGAGGCGTGGCAGCCTGTGCATTGGCTTTGAAAGACTGTAAATACATGGGGCTCCTCGAGCACAGCCCGTCGGTTACAAATTACAAGTCGCCTTTCAATTGTGGTCCCGTTCCACCTCTTGTTTTGAACAGAGTGCACACACAACTTTCAACCCGCCAGCTGTGGAGTCCCAGGCACCCAGGAGCCTGGAGACACACCTGCACCCAGGCTGCTCTGCGCGAGCACAGTTAACAAGACATTGAGCTGGGATTCGACCAGCAACGTTCCTTCACCTCACTGCACGCTTTGGTGTCGACTGGAAGGCTTGGTTCTGACTGTTCAGTGTTCAGGGATAGTTACTTCATTAACACTTCTGAGATCCCATTTCTACACGTCTCACCAGTCACGGAGAAAAGGAGCTGTGCGGGCCATTCCTTTGAAAATGTAGTAGATGTATTTGTGTTTGGAGAGGCCTAATGATACACTCAAGAATCCACTATTAGAGGTTGTTTGCTTTCAGGAAGAGAACATTATGCCTGAAAGATATGTTTGAAGAAAATAACCGTGTGGCAACAATCCACAGTGTGCCAGTGCATTTGCAGCCCAATCATTACCCCTGCTACCTGGGGCTTCTTTGTGATTTCAGTCCTTGGTGTGAGATAAATACACACACATACACACACACACACACACACACACACACACACACACACAAAACAGCAAGCATATATGCTCGGAAGCTTAAAATCTCGGGCTCAACAATACAAAAGACATTTGAGTCATTTGTCTCAGACCCAGCCAGAACCCACTTCTCCTAACATGAATTCCCTTACCTTTTGAAATTCAGGACAGTAGATATTGAGTTTACCTGGGCTCTTAAACTCAACATGCAACTTAGTTGGAAGAAATTCTCTTTCAAACTGAGAAAACAGCTTCCCTCCAAGTTTAACCAAATCTGAGAAAAGTACAATTTGATTGTTTTTCTTTTCATTCCTTTTCCTTAAATGTATTGGCCAGAATTGTCCCTGGTCTTTAAGCCAATCAGTTGAGCAATATCTGGCCAGACCCCCTTAAAAACACATTCCTCTCTCTTCGCTGTATTTCTCCCATACAGTAAAGTGTGAAATGTTTCATAACCTATGGGGTTTGCACCTGGCAGAGTGGCTCGGCCAGAGCCGTCTGAGCTGCACGTGGCGCCGCCCTTGCCCAAGCAATGCCTCGTGCCCCTCCGTTCTCTAGAAAGCTCTGTGAGTCCACAGCAGATGCTTTACTTGAAGTGTTTCCTCCTGGGGGGAGAAAAAGGCAAAGACTCCTGCCCTTATCTGCTCTTATTCAAAGGCTCTACTAGTTATGGGACAGAATTTCATCAGAAAAGACGGGACAATTAAATAAATTCTGTTTCCCAAAAGTAACCCACAGTCTGGGAATTCCCTGGTGGTCCAGTGGTCAGGACTCCGTGCTCTCACTGCAGAGGGCCGGGGTTCAATCCCTGATCGGGCAGCACAGCCAAAAGGAAGAAAAACAGAAAAGTAACCCACAGGAAACCAGAGTTACCGAGATATCCCATGACTTTTGTTGTTGTTGTGTTCGAAGACGATGTGGACTAAAGCACGACCACCCACCTCGTCACATGAGCCAGAAACCCGGAAGGCACCCACGTCCTCGCCTCCTGGCTTTGTCCCTCCCTGCAGTCAGTCACCTCGTGCTGTTGAGTGTACCTCTCGCCAGCCTGGAATCCCCCCGTGGGCTTTGTCCCCTCACCCCTGCCCCCTGGACTGGCAGTCTCTGTGCTGCAGTCCTGCCTTCCACGTCCCTCCAGCACAGCTGAGGCAGTGAGGGCTCCAAATGCAAATTCAACCAACTCGCCTTCCTAGCAGGCTCCTCGCCACCCGCGCAATAGCGTCCCAACGCCGTGGCGTGGCGCGCAAAGGCCTGCAGGACCGTGCTTCAGCCGCGCCTCTTCTTCCCGGGGACCACACACATCTCACTGCCGTGTGATTAGATGTGCGCGTGTCGGCCTCACCTCCTTCACCGCGAGATCCTTGCGGGCAGGCCCTGTCTCTTTCAGATCGGGACCACCAGCGCCTTACGTGGGAAGAGCTCCCCGACTAAAGGAATCTATAACCTAAAAACTAATTTTTACGCCCTGCCCTAGTCCAGACAGGATTTGAGCTTCAGCAAAGAGTAAAGTCTACAAATACAATCTCCATCGCACTCAGACGGTAAATATACTGACCCCTAGCTTATCTGATGTGTTCACATGGGCTTGTGATCACATCAAATAAGCTGTGAGGTCTGTGACCACCTTCAGCGGGCTTTGCTGTAAACATTAATAATATTAATCATTGCTGCCATCTGATGTATGTATCAAGCACTTCATATTACAGCTCCACAAGTCTCTAAAGCAGAGTTTCCTCTTTCACAGGTGAAGAAGCTACGGCAAGGAAAGGTTAAGAAATGTGTCCAGAGTCACACAATCAATAATGAGAGAAGATTCGGTCCCGGGGACTTTTTCTCTCCAAGGCCCGGGCTCCTCCCGCTGTGTCACGCTGCCTCTCTGTTTAAAGCCTGGCTTCTGACCTGATGAGCGCTGCCAACAGTTTAAAAACAGTTTGCTTATGTCATGGGCAGCAAAGGCTGTGGCAGACACTGCAGTGTGGCCTTAAAGGAAGAGGCTAGAACTTATGCTTAGAGCAAGTACTACCTGAGCCCTGATCACATCTGCCTTTTCCCACTACCCGCACCTCCGGGCTCATACTCAGGAGCCTTAGAAGCTGCCGAAGAGACACCCTGACCGAACCCTGACTATTGGTATCGATGGCCCAAAGGGTACCCTGGAAACAACTGTAAGATCTGCAAGCCCCTGGGAGAGAGGGTTTGCTCCAAACCCCTTTGCAACTCACCCACGACAGGATATCTGGTCTGCTTTCTAGGGACGGAATCAGTCCCGGAGACTCTCAGGACAGAGGCGGCACACCGGGGTTCCAGGCTCTGGGGATGGGGGTGTGGAGGGAGAAGCTGCGGAGATCACTCTGGGGAAAGACGCAGTGACTTAGGTCCCTGTGAGCCAAGCGGACCGACCCCTAGATGGGAAGAGCTTCAGGCCGGCTTGTTGCAGCAAGCACTCTGCTCCCCCTGGATAGCTAGCGTGTTCCAAGAGCCCACCTCATTGCTGCAAAAGGCAGAGAGAAGTTCCCAGCCAGGAGTCAGGCAAACCCCCAGCCAAGACCCGGCAGCACGCTGTAGGGGGGTGACTGAGGCTGGCAGACCAGGGGAGGAGGAGAGAGGAGGGAGCTGTTATTTACTGTGCCAAGTCCTAGGGGTTAGGCCCTGAACCAAGATGAAAAATACTGCTCTCGCCTCACTCAAAACCACTCCAACCTCCTTCTAGCAAGACTTCCTATGCACTCAAGTCTGTAACGCTAGAGATCTTCCAACTCCCCTGCCCTGGGGTTTCCGTAAGTAACCTCCCAGGTCAATTATAAGAACAATAGCATCTTTTTCCAGGCTTACTCCCTGCTCCAGGTGCAGGATGTAGTGTGAGACTGTTCGTGGCCACCACGCTGCCCTCCGGAAGCACAGAGGTGGGCGTGCTCTGGAGCTTCTCCAGCAGGGGTGACAAAGGCACTAATGTCTAGTCAGTCTCTAGCCTCACGGGTACCGAGCAGCACCAACACAGCTTCCTGGTTCAGCAGCTTTCCTGTCTGCAGCAGAGGCAGTGTGGCCCGGGCAGCAACTACCTGCCCAGGCCAGTTCTGCAGCATGGCTCTGGGAGCTGGACCTGGACGCCCTGCCTGGAGCCTCCTTCTCCAGCCACCATCCTGTAACCCAGTGGTTCTCAGAGGGAGATTACTGGACCAGCAGTATCAACAGTAACTGGGAACTAGTTATACATGCAAATTCTTGGGCCCCACCTCAGACCTGCTGAATCAGAAGCTCTGGCAGTGTGGCCCGGTAATCTTGGCTTTAACAAGCCTTTCTGGTGACTCTGACGCATGTAAAGTTTAAGAACCTGTGCTACAAGCCAAGAGCCTACAGTCAATCCACTTTGGCAGAAACCAACTAGAGTGGAGTCTGTTGTCTGCAACTTAACCCGGACTGAATCACAGTTCCTGCTCTCATGTTGTCCATAAGGAACACAATCAATTATAACAAACAGCAGGATGTTCTGGAGAAGGACAAAATACACTCACTTCACCCAGTCAAAAATGGTGATCTCCCAACTTCTTTTATTATATAGCCTTCTCAAAATTTTTGAACATCTACCCTCAATAGTTACACTTATTCCTAAATTTTATAAAAACTCTATTAATATATCATAAAACACATATAAACAGGACCTTAGCAGATGAGATTTTTAAATGAACATAAAACAAAACTTCTGTTTTCATCCTGCACCCCTTTGGGTGATACTTTTAGTGATCACTGGTCTAGAATGTAGGAAAACCTTCCAGCAGAAGTATAGCAGAATCAAAGAAACCTAAAAGATGGTGAATGATACATTTGTGGAAATGTAAGTAGACAACAGTGACTGTAAAGAAGGAGGGGGTAACCAGAGCTGATGATGATGACAACAATAAATAATATTATTGAGCAAATAACATTGTCTTTAGCTCTGAAAGCAACCCTATGAAGTAGAATTATTACCTCCAATTTTTAGGTTGGGAAATGGAGGCTCAAACGTCTCCTGTCTAGTAAGAGGCAGAGCTGGGTTTTAAAACCATAGTCTGAGTCTTTCTACTGGCAGTTTCTGGCTTGGGCTACTGTGTGGTTGGTAGAGCCATTGGTTGGGGCAGAGAATTCCAGAGGGAAGATGATAAGTTTTGTTTTGACGTCTGAGGTACCCATGAGATATCCCAGTAGAACTATCCAATACACAACTTAATATATGACAAAGATGCTGAAACAACTGAACATCCATATGTAAAAAAAAAAAAGCACTTTGATTCATACCTCATACCATATATAAAAATTAACTTAACATGGGCATAAACCTAAATGTAAAACCTAAATCTATGTTTTGAAGAAAACATAGGAGAAAATTTTGGTGACAAGATTCCGCAAACATTTCTTAGATATGACACCAAAAGCACATTCCATAAAAGAAAACATTGATAAATTGGATTTCATCAAAATTTTAAATTCTGCTCTTTGAATGACACTACTGAGAGAATGAAAATAAAAATCACAGACTGCAGAAAATATTTGCAAAGTATGTATCTGTACCTGTATCCAGAATACATAACGAACTCTCAAAACTCAATAGGAAGAAAACAAACAACGCAATTTAAAAATAGGCAAAAGATTTGAGTGGACACATAATTTAAAAGGAGATACATGATGGGGACTTCACTGGTGGTCCAGTGGGTAAGACTCCGTGCTCCCAGTGCAGGGGGCCCAGGTTCGATCCCTGGTCAGGGAACTAGATCCCGCACACATGCCACAACTAAGAGTCCGCATGCCGCAACGAAGATCCCACATGCTGCAACTGAGACCCGGAGCAGCCAAAATAAATAGGTAAATAAATAATTTTAAAAAGGAGATATATGAATGGCAGCGATCGATGCTCAACATCATTAGGGAAATGCAAATTAATATCATAATGATATACCACTACATACCTATTAGAAAGGCTAAAATCAAAAAGACCAACTATACTAAGTATTGGCAAAGATGGAGAGAAACTGGAACTCTCATATACTGCTGTTGACAATGCGAAATGGTACAGCCATTTTGGAAAAAGTTTGGCAGTTTTTAAAAAGTTAAACGCACCTTCCATATAAGCCAACCAGGCCACTTCTATGTATCTTCCCAAAAGAAAGAAAAGCATGTGTTCATACAAAGACTTGTGCATAAATGTTTACAGCAGCTCTATTCAGAGTCTCAAAAAATTATAAACAAAAAAATTGATTAAACCAGGTGAAAAAAGGAGATAAAACCATTATGGTTGAAGATAATAACTTGGTATCGTCAAGAATCAACTAAAATCAAGATCATGTTCTTGAAACCCCCGTTCTAGGATACTCCAACATTAAGAAATTAAACCCTTATAGGAAAAAAATAGGGAAATTTATCATCAGCAGAAAAGTTATTATTATTTTCATATTTTTAAAATAAAATAACATGGATAAGGCAGTAAGTAAAGACAATGTGGCACTTCATCACTTTATATTCCTATTAATAAATGAAAACTTATTTTTTATTAGAAAGAAACTGTAAACAAACTTTAACATGTCCTTTCACAGGTAAATGGATAAACTGTGGTGTGTCCATCCCAAGGAATACTACTGAGTCATGAAAAAGGAATGAACTATTGATACACACAACGACCTGGATGAATGTCCAAATCATTATACATAGCGAAAGAAGTTACACAAAAAAGAGTGCATACTATATGATTCCATTTCTATAAAACTCTAGAAATGGCAAATTAATCTACAGTGACAGAAAGAAGATTGAGTGGTGGCCTGGAAGTGAGGGAAGCAGGAGGGGCAGAGAGATTACAGACGAGCTGGAGGAAACTTTGAAGATGACAGATACGTTCATTATCCTGATCATGGTGATGTTTTCATGAGTGAAGATAGATGTCAAATTTTATCATACTGTCCATTTAAAGTATATATAGATTAGGGTTTGCTAATTATCCCTCGATTAAGCTGTTAAAAAGGAAAAGTAAATTAAAACAAAAAGTCCCTCAATTTACATGGTGATTTTTTTAAAAAAAAAGATTATTCACAATAACCTTTGTGAAGTGATTGATTAAAAATCACAGTGCAGCTATGATGAAACTGTGGATTGGTCTGCTAGGGCCCCCATGACAAAGCATCACAGACCTGGTGGCTTAAACAGCAGAAATGTATTGTCTTACAGTCTGGAGGCTAGAAGTCCAAGGTCAAGGCGTCAGCAGTGTTGGTTTTTTCTGAGGCCTCTCCCCTTGGCTTGTAGATGCCACCTTCTTCCTTGTCCTCACAGGGTCTTCTCTCTGCACATGTGCATGTCTGTGTCTTAGTCACTTCTTCTCATGAGGACATGAGTCATATGTGATTACAGCCCATCCTAATGGTCTCAATTTAATTTAATCACCTCTTTAAACACTCTGTCTCCAAATACAGTCATGTTCTGAGGTTCTGGGGGTCAGGGCTTCAACATATGAATTGGGGAATAAGACACAATTCAGCCCATAATAAACCACGTTTCCATTTATATTACAACACTTACCGCACAGTTCATTTAGACATGGCCTAATTTCTTTTAGGATGTTTTGGTTATATGATTTGCATGATTCATAGAAGAGAGATTTTCTTGAATTAGCAATTCTACTAAACTACCAAAAGCTGTACCTGAGCCTCTAAAAAAACCCCAGACAGACAAGAGATAAACAGGCAGGAGGAAATGTGATCTTTGGGGAGGTGGGTTGGTGGGGGAGACAGGGTTGGAGACATAAAGGAAGGCCTGGCAGTTATCCCTTCCAGTGACATCCAGTAGGAATGAGAAAAGAGACAGGATCACAAAGTTGGTTTCCCTTTATCTCAGGTCCTGGCTTACCATCAGTCTGCCTGGATGGACCCACATGAGGTTTCTGTCTCGTCTGGTCTGAGGCCTATTAGTCCCCGGTAACTGGAGAGACACCGCCACCTCCAAAGGAAAATCGTGACTTTACGACTTGAACAAACGGCCACATTTCCAGGCAAAGCGCCTTCCTGGCCGCGAGGCCAAACTGGCAGCTGCTGCGTTTGTGAGCCCCCCTTTCTGTAGATGCCAAGGGCAGGAAATTCAAGCCAGAAATTCAGGCAGGTGGGGAGATCAGGTGTGGTGTGAAGCAGGATACCCAGCGGAAAACCACCTGCCGAGTGAGGCCCAAGCGTGGGCCTTTGAAAAGCCCTGGCTCACTAGTTCACACACTGAACTGTGTTTTTGTTCAGATGAGCTAATAAAGTTCGATTTAGAATCTGCATGGGGTTCTAGATTTCAAAGCATTTTTACTGGACCTGTGATGAAAATGTCCCCTTTGGTGTGAGACCCTTGGACTTGTATGTGGAATCGGGGAGCAAATACCTTACCTTGGGCTGGAGTTGAATTACCTGTAAACTGATAACGTGAGTGAGAGATAAACATCCTTTTGGCTGTCAGATATGCACCCCTACCTTGTACTACACCCAAAAGAATCATAGTCCCTTTTCCAGAGATGTTTATTTTTGTTTTGTTTTCTTTTGCGATATGCGGGCCTCTCACTGCTGTGGCCTCTCCCGTTGCGGAGCACAGGCTCCGGACGCACAGGCTCAGTGGCCATGGCTCACGGGCCCAGCCGCTCCGCGGCATGTGGGATCTTCCCGGACCGGGGCACGAACCCGTGTCCCCCGCATCGGCAGGCGGACTCTCAACCACTGCGCCACCAGGGAAGCCCCAGAGATGTTTTTAAAAGAAAAGGTAAATTACTTCATTTAGTTACATGTTTGACAACCCTCCCATACGTTATTCCAACGCTGAGGTGGAAACAGGAGGATCCGAGGACCCAGCTGTGTCGCCAATTTGGGGGATTGATTTTGCCCTCTCCAGACCACCTTCCTTCACAGGGAACTGCTGCTGATTCTTTGATTTCTACCTAAACCCTCACAGAGTAAATTAAGAAGCAGGAAGACCTTAATACGGTATTTGAGCTGGACTTAAGATCAAGTGGGCAACTAGAGAATTATGATTATTAAGCATTATGATTTTATTGATAATTATTATGGTGACCATTTATTATCTGCTATGTGTCAAGCACTGTTCTAGAATATAATTATAGAATTTAATTCTCACCATAGCAAGAAGTAGATAATAATATTCACCATTTTTACATCAACAAAAGGTTTAAGGAAACTCCTTGCCCAGGGACACAGAAATCTTAAGCAGCAAAGCTGAATTCAGCCCTAGACTCGTCTGATTTCAAAGCCCACCTCTTGCTTCTCCACCACCTCTCACTTTTCAAAAAAAAGGCCTTAAAATATATTTTGGATTGTGTTTGACTGTTGTTATTTGGTGAGCTATCTTTGTATGTCTATTTAGAATGTAAGCTCCTTAATACGAAAAGACTAGGTCTTTTTCTGGCCTTGTTTAGCAGAATACACATTTGTGTCTTTAAAATGTGACTTAAAGGTCTGCATCTGACTCGATTATTGTACCAACATGAGGCTCCTGGTTTTGACAATGGACTGTTGTTATATAAAATTGTATTGTCGGGGAAGCTGAATGAAGTGTACGTGGGACTTCTCTGTACTACTTTGCAACTTTTTAGGAGTCTTTAGTTCAAAATAAAAGTATTTTTTAAATGTTACTTGATAATGATAATAAGGGGCACTGTGGTATTAGAACAAACAGAACCTGGGTGCCAGGTTCTAACGCGGCCCTTCAGTAACTGCTCTGTGTGGCTTCGGGTAAGTCCTATGTCCACCTGAGGCCTGGCAAAGTCCAGATGGTGTCCGAGTCCCATCTGAGCCTTGAGTTATAATTTCTGTTGTTAAAAAAATACATTCTACAGGAGTTATTAAGTGACCATGTTGGGATTTGAACTTTTGATGGCTGGGTACCAACCTATATTCTTTCTTCTATAAAACACTGGAATAGAAGTTTCTGTGACCGCAGAGATGATTTGTACTTGTTCCGATTAATTGCGGCTAGCTGCTAATAACTGCTAATTGCTAATAATTGTGCAAATAATTGCTAATTAGTAAACTGTTAAAGTAGCATTTTGGAATTCCCAGGACCTTCTGACTGTAAAAAAAAAAGAAAGAAATTTTAAATCTTGGCTAGGAAAAAAGAAAAAACAACATTCTAGACTTCCACTTTTGGATGCCAGAGTATATATACATCTAACTTGCTCCCTCCCAAAACACACTAAAACTATAGTAAAGAGATTTTTTAAAGACATATCCACAAGGACAGGCAGGACAGGAGAAGAGACAACAGCAAGGAAATTACAGAAGCTGGGAGGCGGATGAGTGAGCGATGAAGGATCGACAGGCCTGGAGCTGGCAGCAGATAAAGCTAAGGACGAACTCATTTCACACTCCCGAACCTTCACGAAGCCCAGAAACCAACAGCACCAGGTGCCTCTGGAGACGGGGACACAAAGAGGGTGGCTAAAGGCCTGGGTGAAAACCCTGGAGACACAGATCTCTAGACTGCTTTCCCCACTCTGCACCACTGGGAGACAGCTTTTCCCCATCCGACCAGAGAGGAGAGATTTCACGCTCTTAAGAGTGCAAGATAGAAGTGTGTGGGCTGGGAAGTTGAAAACCAAGAAGGGTAAATGACTGTACACACAACGAACGCTGAGTGCTGAGACCTCCCTCCGTCCTCCCCCAGCTTAGCTCCCAGAACACGGGCAGGCAGGTCTAACGCTTCCAGGCAGGAGGCTAAAATTCTGCTATGGAGAATCTGACCAGCCCAAGAAAAACAGGCCCAAGATATTGAAGTTAGGGAATGCTCAACAAATGGTCCACCCAGCCAGCTTGCCCCACAGGGAAGCTCACACTCAACAAATCCTGCCTGGAGCTCAGAGCTTCCAGTTAGTTTTTTGGTTCTAACTCTATCATGAAGACAGATAGAAAACAAACAAGTGGAAAAAAAGCAACTGGGAGTTTATGCAGGGAGAAGAAAACTTTCCCCCAAATAACTAATATCCTCAGAGAGTTGACAGAGGAGATATGCAAAAGGAACAGAGTGCTATTAAAAGAAGAGACATGTAGAGAACAACAGCAGAAAGAGCTCTGGGAATTAAAAACATGAGTGCACAGATGACATTAAATAGAGAGGCTGGAAAAAAAAGCTGGTGGGAAGTATCCCAGAAACCAGAGCAAAAAGACAGAAAATGCTAGTGAAAAGAAAAATAGAGGATGAGTCCTGTGAGTGTGATGTTTAAATAACAGAAAAAGTCTCAGAAAGAGAGACAAGAGAAACAGAAAAGAGGAAATCGTTAACAAGACTATTCAAGAAGTTCTCCCGGAACAGAAGTACAGGAGATTCCAGAATGAAAGTGTCTACCAAGTACCCAACACAATGGATGAACACAGACCAACGAACATTGCTGGGAAATTTCTAAACACTGGAGACCACTGGGATCAAACAAGATCCTACGGGTTTCCATAAAGATAAAATAGGCCAAATACAAGGATCAGGAAACACACTGACCTCAGGCTTTTAAAAGGAAAAAGACAATGGACAGAGAGGGTCCAGTTCTAGGTAAGACGCCAAACGGATCCTCCACCCAGACTCTCCTGTGGATTGCCCTTATAAAACCTGGACAGAATGACACAGCAGCTGTTAGAGGAATCTGAAAAGTAAACAGTAACAGGCAGACTGACAAAGAAGACTAGAATCCAAAGTACCACTAAACCAACAGTGTAAGCATCATTCTTTCCTCTGGAATATCCAGCTTTGACTCAAGGCAGTGTGACAGTCATGGCACCAATAGCCTGGAGTGCCAGAAAATGGAATATCATTCAGCAATAAAAAGGAACAAATTCTGGATTCATGCAATAGAATGGATGACTCAGATGCATTTTGCTAAATGAAATAAGCCCGATGCAAAAGAGTATTACATGGTTCCCTTTATTGAACATCCTGGAAAAGGCCACACTATAGGGACAGAAAACAGTTCAGAGATCACTAGGAGACAAGGTACAGGGAGGGACTGACCATAAAGAGGAAGCATGAGGGCATTTTTGTGATAGAATTATTCTGCATCGTAACTGTAGTGGTAGATACACAACTCTATGCGTTTGTCAAAATCCATAGACCTGTATGTACACCACAAAGAGTGAAATTTGCTACGTGTAAATTTAAAAACAAAAACAAAAAAAAACCAGGATGTGGGAGTGACCCCACAAAAATTGAAGCCGTAACAAATTAACTTAAGTGTCACCGATGAATAACATAACCACACGGAAAGGGGTGAAAGAAAAGAACTTTTGGAGCTTTGAAAACGGTATTTAACAGGATACTGTCAGGTTTAAGAGAAAAAGCACTCTACACAAATGTAATACCTACTGCAGGCAGTAGATCTGCTTTTCAGGGGGGATGGGCTAGCACTTCTCAAATTACTTCATGTGCACACTAGGGTTGCACAACACAGTAAATACCGTGTAGATCATGAGAGCCAGGTTTCTCATTGTCAGAGAAAGAAGTTACAAATAGGGAAAGGGGGGAAGGTTGGAATGAACTTTGTGGTGCTGGGTTAGAATCAGAGGTATCATATGAACTCATGCGATTTACGTTGTGATTTAAGTATGTATACAGATTGATAAAGAAGGAAAGAAATATGCGTATATACATGGGTCATTAGACATACATACATTTCCTAGCCCCGGCTCCTGTGAAGACCTAGAAGCAATGACACCACAATAACAGTGAGCACACCTAGTGCCTGGACGTTGGTCTCTAGAGACGATGATTTATTAAAGGGAACCAGGGGTCCTTGGAGAAGTGGTAGATGCAGCTGGGAAAGCGCACATAAATGAACCTGGAGTATCTCGTGAGGTCAGAAGGTAAGAAAGTGCTCAAAAAAGGATGGAAGGACGGACTGAAATAACACAGAAACCAACCTGAAAGTGTTCGCAATGGCCAAAACTGGAACAATTCAAAATATAATATAAATGACGGTATAATTAGATTAGCGCCCGTAGGATAAAATAAATACCCACGAGTCCATTCTAATGTATATACATACATACACGGGGGGAGAAGAGGCAGCTCTTCCTTACAGAAGAATTCCAATTAACAAATGTAGAAGAAATGAGAAAAATATAAAATCACCATTAGAAAACCACAGTAATAACTGATACAGGCAAGAGTCACCAATGAATGCTACAATTAGTGAACAACAGCTTGAAGAGAAACGGGATATTTGCATAATCTAACAGTATCTCCCCCCGAGATATTTATTAACTAAAAAAGGAAAAATAGTAACTTTACCCAGTCTCTTAGGCAAATGAGGAAGGTAAACACCACCAGTAATAAGAATTATCAACATCACGAATCCCTTGACAGGATACACTGAGAAGGGCACGTTCCTTCTGTCGCATCCTTGCTAAGAATTCATCATGAGAAATCAACAGACAAACCAACCCGAACGGAGGTTCCGTTATGTTCTACAAAAGAACGGACTGGTATTCTTCAATAGTGACAAATTCATGAAAATGATCAGGTAAAGACTGAGGAACTGTCACAGATTGGGAAAAACTAAGCAGAAGTAACATCTAAATGTAACGTGGGATCCTAGATTGGATCCTGGGACAGAAAAGGGGCGTCAGTGGAAAAACTGATGAACTCCAAATAAACCTACAGTTAATAGTATTAAACCAAAGTTAATGTCTTGGTTTTGATAATTGTACTATGATTATGTAAGATGTAAACATTAGGGAAAGCTGGGTGAGGGATATATGAAAATCCTCTTACTATTTTCACTTTTCCGTGAGTCTAAAATTATTGCAAAATAAAAGGTGTTTTTTTTTTTTAAGTACGTACTATGTTAAAGCGTCACTTTACATCCTAAGCTGACCGGGCCCAGCTGACCGCTGAGGTTTATCAGTAATGACATAGACTCATAAACCACGCCAGAGCTCAGCCCTAACAGCCATGTGAGTCAGTGTCCAGCCAGCTGCCTGGCTGGTCCTCTTTTTTTTTTTCTATTTTTTTTCTATTTTTTTTTCTATTATACA
This sequence comes from Stenella coeruleoalba, assembly GCF_951394435.1. Lineage (NCBI taxonomy): Eukaryota > Metazoa > Chordata > Mammalia > Artiodactyla > Delphinidae > Stenella > Stenella coeruleoalba. Next base: position 7,116,843 of record NC_137164.1, read on the forward strand.
TCAGCCATAGGCTTGGCTACAATTCCCAGGCCTTGGACTTTGCTGGACCAGAAGAA